>NW_026606091.1:44547500-45747500 GCF_029834395.1 Sorex fumeus
ACAGCTGGGACAGAGAAGGGATCACTGAGTCAATGATGATTGGAGGGATCACTCGGGATTGGGAGATGCATGCTGACAAACATGATGGCCTCTCAGTATCTGTATTGCAAACCATAATGCCCACAAGTAGAGAAAGAATGAAACGGAAAGTGCCTGCCACAGAGGTAGGGGTGGGGTAGGGTGGGGGTTCTGGGAGGGAAACTGGGGACATTGGTGGTGGAGAATGTGCACTGGTGGAGGGATGGTTGTTTGATCATTGTATGACTGAAACTCAATCTTAAAAACTTTGTAACTGTATCTCATGGTGATACAATAAAAAAAAAAAGAACGATGTCTTTTACTATCTTCCTGGGGCACTTGCAGTTCTGCCAAAAACTCATGAGAAAGAAACCAGACCCCACTCCCCCTGGCCAATGGACTCGGTCTCTGCCAACTATGAGGCTACTCTGGGACCTTGAGTGCCCTGATTCTGGCCACTCCATTCTCTACCTCATCACATGAACATTCTCAACAGCCTTTATAGATGCAGAGCATATCACATGCCAATGGAAGGCCCCAAAGCCAGACTAATTTTCAAAACAAAAATAAATTTTGAATGGAGAGTAAGATAAATAAAACGGGACAAGACATTTTGTGGAAAACCATTCAGATCAAGAGGTGGACTAAATCTGTTTAAATCCACCTGGGTGAGGCTCTAAACTATATTATAATTCTTGTGGTTGCTGTTTTACTTATCTTTAAAACTTTAAAAATTGAAGTACTGTGATTAATAATACTGTTAATAATGATTTCCCACGTACATAATTCTAGCACCACACCCATCACCAGAATTCTAGAGATTTTTAATGGAGGTCGCCATTGAGGATACACACTAAGCCCACCATTGAGATTGCTTTGATAGCCCAGAGTGGGTGGTCATGCTACAGCCAGCAAACAATGAGGAGAACTTAGCTCTGGCTTTAATATCAGCTCAGACACATGGTCTGTGGATTCCATAACACTTTCAGGCGATCTTCAGAATCAAACTATTTTTTTTATCCACATTAACATTTGATTTGCCCCTCATTGGTGCATGATGCAAAACTCATGGTGTATAAGACCATTGGACTCTGGATTGGAAAGGTAGGACAGGATTCAAGGTCCTTAACTAGCAGGCGGCTAATCCCAGTTTAAGCACTGATGGGAAAGACCACCAAGCACTGTTAGGTGTGGCCCAACCCACCATTCCCCAAACAGAACTAAGCAAAACTCCAAACTACCAGGTATTAGTTTGAATCACAGCAGTGATCCCACACCATCCAAAGTCACTCATATGAAGAGGAAAAACAAACTATCCAGGGCCATGAGAGGGCTATCAATGGAGGGAGAGGCCTCACGTTTGATCCCCTGAGTGCTGTAGCCCCGAGTACCACCTGCCTGAGCAGGTAAACTCGCAGGACCACATGGCCAGGCTGAGTCTTGATGGAAGTGGCTTCCCACTCAGTAATGCCCCCAGAAAAGAAAAGGAAAATTATTCTGCCAGTTTCATTTAAGAGTGACCTGAGAGAAATGGTGGAAATGAATGATTAATCTGATCAAATATCTGCCCTTTGGGTGAAACACACACACATATGAATATATATATATATACATATGCATATATATTCAGAGTGATGAAGTACAAAGTAGCTTTGTTGCATTCTGATGTATGATGGTCACCTTGAGTAAAATCCCTTGGTGTTCTAGTTGATAGTTATACCATGTGCTTTTGCTTCTGGGTACTTCTGAGCAAGAATCACTGACCCCAAAGCAAAGGCAGCTTCCTCTTCAGGCGGATGCTGTATGTGGTGGACGAACTAGATCCTAGTCCTTATCTGAGATGGGTGCTGGCAGCCAAGGATGACGCCAACCTACAGGGAATGTGACTCTGTAAGAGACTGGCCTTTCCCAGGGATATCAGTTTCGGGAGGCTGGCAGGATGTGGAAGGAAATCAAACTCAGCTGCCCTACCTTACTCTAGACAGGCCCCCTGCACCGTCACATGGGATTTTCGTGGGACCAGGCAGAAGACAAACCTCCCCGTCTCCTTGCCCACCATCCCACTTCTCGCCAAGTTACCAAGGCTGGCTTACGTTATCTCTAATTGGAGTAGAGTTGCTTGTTTGAGAAGCCTGTGCGGCAGGGGGGTGGGTAGTGTTTGCCCACGCACAGACCCATCTCTCTGCTGTGTGTGGATTCAGAAGCGATTAGAATGTTGGTGCCCAAATGAAACAGAGCTATCACGATTTCTTAGTTTTCTACCTGAGGCCTGAGGAGTGACCTGGTGGATGTCAGGTAATTTGTAAGTGGCATATTTGGTCTCCTACTCTGTCCTCAGCATTACCTTGCGGTTATAGACTGGTGTTCCCAAGGAAACTGATGGAAATGCTAAAGCTTTTGGGCAACTCATTGCAGGCTCACAGAGACACCTGTAAGGGAGCAAAAGAGGCCAGACTGCAAAAGATTCTGAAGTCTATATACCAATACCTATGGTTTTTTTTTTCTTTGTGGGTCACACCTGGCAATGCTCAGGGGTTACTCCTGGCTTTGTACTCAGGAATAACTCCTGGCGGTGTTCATGGGACCATATGGGATGCTTGGAATCGAACCCGGGTCAGCTGAGTGCAAGGCAAATGCCCTACCCACTGTGCTATCGTTCTGGCCCTACCCAATACCTGTGAATGTTATCTTATTTGGAACTAGACCTTTGCAGGTGGACAGATGAGGATGATGAGAGAAATTAGGATGGGCCTTTATTCAACATGTGTCCTTATTAAAAAGAAATTTGGAGCAGATACACATTTAGTAAGAATGTTTGTTATGTGAAGAAAAAGGTAGAAATTGGGATGGTACATCTATAAACCAAGGGTTGCCAAAGACGGACAGTAAACCATGAGGAGCAAGCTTAGAGACATGGAAAAGACTCTCCCCTGCAGCCTCAGGAGGAACCAACCTTGACCTTGGATTTGTAACCTGCAGAGCTGCAAGGTAATACGTTTCTTCTTTTTTAAAAAAATATTTTAAAACTGAATCACTGTGAGATACAGTTACAAAGCTGATCATGGTTGGGTTTCAGTCATACCGTGTTCCAACACCCATCCCTTCATCAGTGTACATTTCCCACCACGAATGTTCCCAGTTTCCCTCCTTTCCTCCACCCCCCAACCTGCCTCTATGGCAGACACTTTTCCTACCTCCACCCCTCTCTCCCTTTCTCCCTCCTTTTGGGCATTTTGGCTTGCAATAGGCAATGCATTTCTGTTGCTTATGCCATCCCATTTGTGGCACTTTGTTGTGCCCTAGGAAGCCAATACATGGGAGCTACGATTCCATGCAGTGTAAGCCACCACAGACTGACTTGCTCCTCTCTCTTCATGAAAAAAGAAATCAGGATGTTAGAGGGCTTCAAATGTCTAAATACAGCCACCAAGGAAGCAGGGTGGCCACTTTCATCTTTTCACTGGTAAAACTCTCCAGGAAAATATGAAATCCAAAATAGCACGCCCAGCTGCGGGTTGACATTGCATAATTACAGCTCTCCTATTTGTTGTAGGCAAAAGGAGAGACCCTCGCTGTGCACTAACAAAAGGAGCAGACTGTTGCCTGTATGGCACCCAGTTACAGGGTCCTCAATTTCCCAATCAAAGCTGTCGGAGAGTGCTCTTAATTAAGCTGTCTTCCCAGCACCCCAGCATCCGACAGGTTCCCAGAGTAATTACTAAGGTTTCCAAGCGGGGCTGGCTTTGCTGCGCCTCTTCACATTCTCCTGGCAGGCAGGGTGGTTTGGATTGCCATGAGATTTTGGCTTTTCCTGGATAAAACACTCATGTTGAATCGTATTTCAGTGCATGTGTGATTTGTCTGGTTTTTCACCTAGCATAGGGATGGAATTTTGACTAGAACCCGGGCCTCGAAGCACCTAGTGGAGCTGCTCTTGGCTGTCCGTGGGGTTCTCTGACTATTCTCTAGAATGCGGAGAGGAGCAGCGATGGGGATGGGGCAGGAAAGTGGGTGGGCAGTAAAAATGGGGAATTAGCTCCTTGGCTCTCTTAGCTGAGGAATTGTCCACTAGTCTCTTGTTGTTTTGCTTTTAAATCCATTTGATGCCTGCCCTGGGCCCATGCATTGCCTACATTCCCCAGACTGATTAAATATTTGATGATGGAGATCTGATCAGTTTGTTTCCTGCAAGAGTTTAGGTCATTGTTCCAAGATGAATGATAGGAAGCACAACCGAGATGAGGCAGAAATAGAGAATTATGCTCCTGTCTCGCATCTTCCTTGTTTGCTATGGAGTACATGGCCTGATCAGATGGAGATTCTTGGGCACAAAGAGCTTTGCTTCCTAATGCGCTCTCTCTCTCTCTCTCTCTCTCTCTCTCTCTCGTCTTATCATCATCATCATCATCATTATCATCATCATCATCTCTTTAAGCATAGAGTTCCTACTAAAACTTAGGCTTCCAGCAGTGCCCGGGGGGCCTGGCGGCCACTTTGGGAGACACTGGGCTTGGCTAGATAGACCAGGGGGTTCATTGCTCAGGTCTAGCTGGTAGTACTTCAGCCCAGAGGAGCTGAGGTCACAGGGCTACACTTGGCAGTGCTCAGGGCACCATGTGACTCCAGTTTCTAGAACCACAGATCCTAGTTCAGGCCAGATATGAACTCCCAACCTTGGGGTTATCTCCCCAGCCCCCACCTGCACTTCCTCTTTGGAACAGAGCACATGTCATAGAGTGACTACCCCTCCCTCTGCTGCCCCTCCCCCCATCTATGTCCTTTAAGATTGTCTAGGCTTTCAACCTAGGGTGTCCCACAGTGTCTCTCATTTGTGAGTTCCTTCGCTGAATGGTCAGTCACTTTTGCAGCTCTAGTCATTTTATCCTGGAGCTTCTGTCCTGTTTTCAGAGGATTTTCCTGGACCCCTTGCCCATAAGATTTTGTAACATGGGTCTACACACCTGCTGTGCTTGTGCAAGCCTTCTGTGCCACACTGATGTCCTTCATAATGGATCTGTTTCCTAAGTCCATCAAAGTGTCCATTTCTTTTTAATTTTGTGGGGAGGGAGTGCTCAGGGATCGCTCCTGGCTGTGTTCAAGGTACCACAGGCAGAGTTGGGGGCTCTTGTGGGGGAGAAGGGAATTAACCCAGTAGGCTGCATGCAAAGGGAGTTCTTTAACCTCTGTATTACCTCCCACACTGGATACTGTGACCTTTTATAATTGCCTATTAGTCATGGCCTCTTATTAGGAGTTAAAATTTTATTTTATTAATTTTTTAAATAGTTTTTAATTGAATCACTATGAGATACACAGTTACAAAGTTGTTCATGATTGGGTTTCAGTCATACAATGGTCCAACATCTGTTCCTTTACCAGTGTACATTTCCCACCACCAATGTCCCCAGTTTCCCTCCAGCCACCCCCTCACCCCTGCAGACTGCCTCTATAGCAAGCGCTTTTCATCTCTGCCTCTCTCTCTCTGTTTTTTTTTTGCTCTCTGTCTCTCACTCTCTCCTTTTGAGCATTATGATTTGCAGTACAGATAACTGAAAGATTATCAAATATATCCCCTGATCCACTTTCAGCACTCAGTTCTTGTCCAGAGTGATCATTTCCACCTATCATGGCCAGTGGTAGTGGTAGTTTAATTTAATTTATTATTTATTTTTTACTTTTTGGGCCACACCCAGTGATGCTCAGGGGTGATTCCTGACTCTGCACTCAGAAATTACTCCTGGTGGTACTTGGGAGAGACCATATGGGATGTCGGGGATCAAACCTGGGTCGGCCACATGCAAGCAAATGCTTTCCCTGCTGTACTATTGCTCTGGTATGATAAATGAAGTTTAAATATTTCTTTTCAGCTGTTTCCAGGAGTGCTCAGGGGACCATGAGAGAGTGTGTGTGTGTGTGTGTGTGTGAGAGAGAGAGAGAGAGAGAGAGAGAGGAGAGAGAAAATATATGGAAGAAAATGGTACAGAAGTGTTAAACTGTCCCTCCTGACTCTACTTCCTAGTTTCTTTGCAACAGTTTTGTGTTGCTAGTTATTTATTTATGCTTATTTTGGGGTCACACCCAGTGATAATCTGGTCTTACTGGGCTCTGTGCTCTGGGTCCCATCCTGGTGGATGGGATCATATTGGTGCAGGGGATTGAACCCGAGTTGACCACATACAAGATAAGCAATTAACCCTTGTGCCATTTCTCCAGCAACCCTTTCCAAGCTTTTGTGTTTTCTTCTTGAAATTTTCTTGGCGTGCATTAATATATGTATTGTACATCATAATTATATACTGCACATACATCTGCATTCATAAGGTATGTATATGGAACGTACTTTTAAATATTTAAAGTCAACTTAAATATTTATTATAATATGCACAGAGGTGAATTTCAGAAAGATTGTGCCATACTAGTTATTTTCTTTATTTCTTTGTGTAGCCCTCTTCCCCATTTTTCTGTTTATATTACTTAACAGTGGTTTATTAAGAATCTACTATGTATGTATATTACTGTGTGTTACACACATACATAATACATTTATCATATCATATATATATAATGGGACTATACACTTATCTAACAGGGAGACCATTATCAGAAAGCTGATGTCTTTTTAAAAAATTTTTATTAGTGAAACACCATGAGGTACAGTTGTAGACTTACAAATTTTTGTGCTTGGGTTTCAATTATACAATGGTCAAGTACCCATCCCTCCACCAGTGCCCATTTTCCACCATCACGGATCCCAGTATCCCTCCCACCCCTCATCCCTCCTATCCTACCCTGCCTCTGTGGCAGGGCATTCCCTTTTGTTCTCTCTCTCCTTTTGAGTCTGTGGGTTGCAAAAGAGGCATTGGGTGGCAATCATGTTTGGTCTATAGTCTACTTTCAGCATGCATCTCCCATCCTGGGAGGATCCTCCCAACACCCTTTATTTGGTGCTCCCTTCTCTATCTGAGATGCCTTTCCCCCTAGCTTGTGTGGCTGGCCTCCAAGACATGAAGTAAACCTCCTGGTACTTATCTTGGCTATTCTTGGGTGTTAGTCTTCTATTTTGTTACTTTATGTTCCTCAGATGAATGCAATATTTTTATGTCTATCCCTCTCTTTCTGACTCATTTCGCTTAGCATGATACTTTCCATGTAGTACCACTTGTATGTAAATTTCATGAACTTCATCTTTTCTAATAGCTACATACTACTCCATTGTATAGATGTACCAAAGTTTCTTTAACCAGTCATGTGTTCTCGGGCACTCAGGTTTTTTCCAGATTCTGTCTATTGTAAACAGTGCTGCAGTGAACAAACAAGTGCAGATGTCACTTCGACTATACTTTTTGCCTCTCTGGGATATATTCTCAGATATATATTGCTGGGTCAAATGGGAGCTCAATTTCTAATTTTTTGAGAATCGTCCATGCTGTTTTCCAAAAGGGCTGAGCCAGTCGGCATTCCCACCAGCAGTGAAGGAGGGTCCCTTTCTCACCACATCCACACCAACAGCAGTTGCTTTTGTTCTTTTGGATGTGGACCAGTCTCTGTGGTGTGAGATATCTCACTGTTGTTTTGATCTGCATCTCCCTGATGATTAATGATTAGGGAGCATTTTCTCATGTGCCTTTTTGCCATTCGGATTTCTTCTTTGAGAAAGTTTCTGTTCATTTCGTTGCCCCATTTTTTGATGGGGTTGGATGTTTTCTTCTTGTGGAGTTCAACCAGTACTTTGTATAGCTGTTGTCTGTTTAAGTCAGTGTTTTTTTTCTGATCTTCATCACCTGTCTCAACCCTTCATAGATCATGGCCTGATGTGTGAGGCTTTGTTCTACCTTCATTTTCTTCTTCTTTTTTTTTGTGACCTTTACCACTATTAAAAAACTTAAACTTTTAAAATTTAATCACTGTGAGATAGACACTTACAAAGCTGTTCATGATTAGGTTTCAGTCATTCCAACGCCCATCCTTCTACCAGTGTACACTTCCCAGCAC
The DNA here is from genome assembly GCF_029834395.1 of Sorex fumeus. Taxonomy (NCBI): domain Eukaryota; kingdom Metazoa; phylum Chordata; class Mammalia; order Eulipotyphla; family Soricidae; genus Sorex; species Sorex fumeus. The sequence continues at coordinate 44,555,511 of NW_026606091.1, forward strand.
CAGTTTCCTCATTTTCCCTCCCATCACCCTGACTTACTATTAGAAGATTTACCATTTGTCTGGGGTTATGGTGCTGCCAGCAGGTCAGTCTGTACCTGTGAGGTGAGTGAATCAGCAGCCTGATGGTGCCTTCAGACTTCCAGATACCCCAAAATTGCTGCTGTGCCTTTGGTCAGACCCCAAAGACTTGGGGTAAAGTTTACGAAGAAAGTAAATGACCAAAAGTTAGGTATGTGGGAGACACACCCACAAACCACCTCCGGCTCAGCTATATAATTGGAGGCATGGCCTCTCTGGTTCCTGATCGAACTGTTTAACAGTCATGATCCCAGAGACTCAGAAACAAATCTCGAAACCCAATGGCTTTTGGCAGAAATGCATCTGGTCCTTGCAGTAGCTGGGAATAGGTTTTGTGCCTTGACCTGTTCCCCTGGTGGCCCGGTGGCCACTATCCTCCAGAGGCCACTGGACAGTCAGGTTTGGGCCCGCAGTGATGAGACATGCAGGACCTCACAGGATGGGGGTGGAGCTGGCCCTTTCCTCCCCACCCCAACGAGACCAAGAGTCACTGCCCACAAATGGCCTGTCTGGCTTCTAATCAAGTTGCTTAATGGCCATGATCCCAGAGGCTCAGAAACAATCTTGGAACCCAGTGGCTTTTGGCAGAAATGGCTCCAGTCCCTGAAGTAGGTTACTGGCACCAGGCCACCCCCCGTGGGAATAGGTTTCGTGCCTTGGCCTGTTTCCTCCTGTGGCTTGTTGGCTGCCATCCTCCAGAGGCTACTGGACAGTCAGATTTGGGCCTGCAGTGACGAGACACGCGGGGCCTCACAGGATGGGGGTGGAGCCGCCCCTTTCCTCCCCCTCCCAACAAGACCCCGTGTCACCGCCCATGAATGGCCTCTCTGGCTCCTGATCAAGCTGCTTAATGGCCTTGATCCAAGAGACTCAGGAACAAATCTCGGAATCCAGCAGGTTTTGGCAAGAAATCCCTCCAGATTTAATTGTTAAAATTTTGGAATTTCAAAATCGCGTGGCCACTACTTCAGCTGCAAGACATCATATGTTATTCATAACCAGCAATAGAAAACAAATTGTCTACTGTTGCCTTTTCGGCTGATCTGAGTGTTGGGATAAAATCCCAAATAATAATTGTGGGTCTGATGTCAAAATGTTGAATGTAATCAAAGGAGAGAGAGAGAGGGAGAGAGAGAGAGAGAGAGAGAGAGAGAGAGAGAGAGAGAGAGAGAGAGAGAGAGAGATGGAAATCATCCTTCCCACAGGTAGGGGGGTAGGGGGAGGGTGTGGGATGGGGGTAAAGTAGGGTTTTTGGTGGTGGAGAGTGGCACTGGTGAAGGGACGGGTGTTTCATTGTATGACCGAGACTTAAATCCGAAAGCTTTGTAACTGCTCTCACGGTGATTCAATAAATAAAATTATAAAAAATGGAAAAATAAAAGGTAAGGTGGAGTTCATGCACAATTCAATCAGGCTAATCAGTGGCTGAATAAATAGCAGTACTCCTATATAAGAAAAAAAAAGATTTACCATTTGTTCCTGAGTCTCTCAGATATTGAAGTTCAGGTCCAGTTCTTATCTGTTAGCTCCCAAGTCTAGTGATGCTTAATTCTCCTTCATTGTATCTATGGATTTTATTTCTTGCTCTGTAATTAATCTTTGTCTTTAAAAAGTCCTTATGGGTGGTGGCTTGTTCATTTATCTAGATTTTACCTGCTTGTAGCTGAGGATGGAGTGGGGAGCTCCTTCCATGGCAAGTGTTTGTTGTGGGAGCCCAAAGTCAGGAGATTTCTAATAGGTGCTGAGGAAAATGAAGACAGATGGACAAGGAATGTTAAGATGTTTCACTGGACACAAAAAATCATTCCTGCCCCTGAAATTAACATGAATTATTCTAAATTGAATTTATTTACAACTTGGTATGTCAAATGGAACCACACAGGGCTTGAAATTTGACTTAAGGTTTATAATGATGGAGATTGTGAGTTTATTGATCTCAGTAATTGCCATAAAATAAATCTTCGGTACATACTTTTAGATCAAATATATGAATAATTGAATGAGTGAAAGTCAGTTTGCTAGAGCAAAAATATTACAGTTGAGGTCTTCCATCCTTAAAAATAATTTGACAACTTTGGTCTTGAGCTACGATATTGACCACCTGCCCTGAGGTAAGTTAATGATAAGCAGTCACATATTGACAGAGTGGGACACTTGAGAAATGTGAATAATGAAACCAAAAGAGAGAGCTGGAAGAAAAAAAATTTTTCTCTCAAGGAAAGGACACATGAAGGTGACTTGAAAAAGAAAATAAAAGGGCAGTATTGAACTTATATTAGAAATGCTTTATGGTCTTTGTGGAGAAAAAAATCAATGGGAATTTTAGAGTGGAAAGAGAAGAGTTATGGTTTTCTCAGTACGCATTTTCTATCAGGTGTGAAGACGTCTTTGCTCAGGGGAAACTTTTACAGTGACAGGTAAGAAGTGGATTCCTGGCACGAGTTACAGACCAACTAGGGGCAGCCCTGGAGAGCTGAACAGCTGTTTATTTTAAAACAGAAAATGGACTCTGAAAAAAAATTATATTTAGATGTTCTGGGGAAAAGAAAGTAGACCCATCAAATACGAGTTATTTGATTCGAAAAAGGATGATGAACTTTATAATAATATTAAATGGATGAATGCAAGTAACAGAGAAATAGTAGAAAGACCAAACTAAATCTGTGGTGATCACCCGTGAAACAAGATCAGTATACGGACAATAGACAGGATATATGGGCATCATTTGAGAGGAGCTTGGGACAGGAAGCTTGGGAGGGAGGGATGGCAGTGTACAAAAGGAGATAGTGATATATATCTACAGATTGTCCCTGGAGTGCTAAACAAAGAAGGCAGAATTTTTCTCTCTGTTCTTCTATCCCCTCCTTTAAGATTATGGTCTTCTGATTGAGAAAGGAAGACCAAAGAGTGTATGGAAAGAGAATTGCAACCTTATATAGTAAAGAGAATAATGAGGACTAGCTCCTGATGGATTACATTCCAGAGATGAAAGGACCTATTCCTATTGAAAGCTGTTATTAATAACCTATAAGAAATGGAAAAATATAGGTGCAGGTCAGCAGGTTGGAGGTGAGTTGTTTTAGTTCATTTGAGATGCAATACTGATGTCATAGATGGATGATTTGTGAACAAACAAAAAAATGAAAGCCATGCATTTGTTTTTCATAATTCTGGATATTGGGAATCCAAGATGCAGCTGCCTGTCAAGTTGGTGTTAAAGATCAGCTTCTTAGTCCATTGATGGCATCTACTTACTGTGTCATGTCATGCGCAAAGGGCCAAGCAGCTCTCTGGGCTCTCTTTTATGAGGGTATTAATTCCATGAGGGATTAACACTCATGACCTAAGAACCTGTCAAAGGCTCTGTCTTCAAATACCAACTTTTTGGGGATTAGGTTTCAATGTATTAATTTGGTGGACACAAATGTTAGTTAAAGATGAATTAACACAAGAAAAGATAAAAAGCATATGTTCATATCAATAGATACAGAGAAAGCATTTGACAAGATCCAGCACCCATTTATGATGAAAACTCTCAGCAAAATGGGTATTGAAAGAACTTTCCTCAATATAGTCAAAGCCATCTACCACAAGCCTATGACAAGCATTATCCTCAACGTAGAAAAACTAAGAGCCTTCCCTCTAATATCAGGGACAAGACAAGTATACTCACTCTCACCACTTCTGTTCAATATAGTACTGGAAGTACCTGCAATAGTGGTTAGGCAGAAAAAGGTATTAAGGGCATCCATATAGGAAAGGAAGAAATCAAGTTCTCACTATTTGCAGATGATATTATACAATGTTTAAAGAACCCTAAAGCCTCTACCAAGAAACTAGAAAAAATAGACTTATACAGTAAAGTGGCAGACTGTAAAATAAATACCCAAAAGTCCATGGATTTCCTATACACAAACAATGAGAGAGAAGAAAGTGACATGATAAAAGCAATCCTGTTCACAATCATGTCTCAGAAAATCAAGTATCTCAGAATCAGCTTAACTAAGAAAGTAAAGGACCTGTAAAAAGAAAACCACAAAACACTACTTCTCGAAATAAAGGAGGACACGAGGAAATGAAAACATATCCCCTGCTCATGGATTGGGAGAATCAACATTGTCAAAATGGCAATACTCCCCAAAGCATTTTACAGATTCAATGAGATCCCTATACGGATACCCATGAAATTCTTCAAAGAAATGAATACAACACTCCTGAAGTTCATATGGAACAACAAACCTCCACGAGTAGCTAAAGAAATTCTTGGGAAAAAGAAGATGGGAGGTATCACCTTCTCCAACCTCAAACTCTACTACAAAATGGTAATAATCAAAACAGCATGGTATTGGAACAAAGGCAAAGCCACAGACCAATGGAACAGTCTTGAATATCCTTACACACAGCCTCAAATATATGATCATCTAATCTTTGATAAGGAAACAAGAAATGTGAAGTGGAACAAGGAAAGCCCTTTAACAAATGGTGCTGGCAAAAACTGGACAGCTCCATGCAAAAAAAATGGGCTCAGACCTCTACCTAACACCATGCACAAAAGTCAGATCAAAATGGATTAAAGACCTCAACATCAGACCAGAACCCATAAGGTACATTGAAGAAAAGGTCGGCAAAACCCTCCACAACATTGAAGCTAAAGGTATCTTCAGAGATGACACGCCACTGACCAAGCAAGTGGAAACAGAGATAAACAAATGGGACTATCTTAAACTAAGAAGCTTCTGTACCTCAAAAGAAACGATCACGATCACGATCACGACCATCCTGTTGTTCGTCGATTGCCTCGAGCAGGCCCCAGTAACGTCTCCTTTGTCCTAGCCCTGAGATTTTTAAAAAAGTACCATATTCAAGGCTCTTTCAGGGTTAGGAAAATGAGACCCATCATTGTTACTGGTACTTGGCATATTGGGTACTCCACAGGGAGTTTGCCAGACTCTGCCGTGTGGGCAGGTTACATTCGGTAGCCTGCCAGTTTGTCCAAAGTAGGAATGAGATAATAAGATGTCGCACAGCCGCGAATGCGCATTCGCGGCCGCACGCTTCCGGGAGCTGGGTTTTATAGTCTCTGAGTCTTGGCCATTGATGGGATTACTTGGCGCCAGGGGGCCAGTTGGCGGGTGTGACCCCTGCCTACTGGAAGATGGAGGATCTGGGTGGAGGATGCTCAGCCCCGATCCGAGCAGGCTTGGAGATCTCAGCCCCGGGACCTGCATGTCTTTGTTCCTCTGCCGGTACCTTCATGCGTGGGGAGAGTGGTCTCAGCATGGTGGTGGTTGGATCAGGAGGTCTTCGGCTGCCCGAGCCCTGGTCGGGGTGGGGAGGGAAACTCAACCCGCTCCCCTCCAAGGGGCCCCGGCGAGGACAGCCAGGCATGGGGGCAGGAGACTCTAGAAGACTAAGAAGCTTCTGTACCTGAAAAGAAACAGTGACAAGAATACGAAGACAATCTACAGAATGGGAAAAGATATTCACCCAATACCCATCTGATAAGGGGTTGATATCAAGGATATACAAGGCACTGGTTGAACTCTACAAGAAGAAAACACCCAACCCCATCAGAAAATGGAGCAATGAAATGAACAGAAACTTTCTCAAAGAAGAAATCCGAAAGGCAAAAAGGCCCATGAAAAAAATGCTCTACATCAGTAATCATCAGGGAGATGCAGATCAAAACAACAATGAGATACCATCTCACACCTCAGAGACTGGCCCACATCTGAAAGAACAAAAGCAACTGGTGTTGGCGTGGATGTGGTGAGAAAGGGACCCTCCTTCACTGTTGGTGGGAATGCCGACTGGTTCAGCCCTTTTGGAAAACAGCATGGACGATTCTCAAAAATTTAGAAATTGAGCTCCCATTTGGCCCAGCAATACCACTCCTGGGAATATATCCCAGAGAGGCAAAAAAGTATAGTCGAAGTGACATCTGCACTTGTTTGTTCACTGCAGCACTGTTTACAATAGACAGAATCTGGAAAAAAACTGAGTGACCGAGAACAGATGATTGGTTAAAGAAACTTTGGTACATCTGCGAAATGGAATACTATGCAGCTGTTAGAAAAGATGAAGTCATGAAATTTGTATATAAGTGGATCAACATGGAGAGTATCATGCTAAGTGAAATGAGTTAGAAATAGAGGGACAGACATAGAAGGACTGCACTCATTTGTGGAGTATAAAGTAACAGGATGGGAGACTAACACCCAAGTATAGTATAGATAAGAACCAGGAGGATTGCTCCATGGCTTGGAAGCCAGCCTCACATGCTGGGGGAAAAGGCAGCTGAGATAGAGAAGTAAAGGATACTTGGATGGCCCTCTCGGGATGAGAGATGTGTGCTGAAAGTAGACTATAGACTGAATATGATGGCCACTTAATACCTGTTGCAAACCACAACACCCCAAAGGAGAGAGAGAGAGTGGGTGTTGTAGTTTGCAAAAGAGGCAATGGGTGACAATCATGTTTGGTCTATAGTCTACTTTCAGCTTTTTTTTCCCACTGGGACCTTACCAATTTACATTTCCAATAGAATTATTCTCCTAAACACTGTATCAGTGGGTTTTGATGTAACTGGGTTCAGAAGCTTTCTGGTTTCTGGCTCATTTTTTAAAAATTTTTTTTTCTTTTTTTATTAGTGAAAAACCATGAGGTACAGTTATAGGCTTACAAATTTTGTGCTTGGGTTTCAGTTATACAATGATCAAGTGCCCATCCCTCCACCAGTGCCCGTCATCCATCCCCACGGGTCCCAGCATCCCCCCTCCAACCCTCATCCCCCCCCCCCCCGTCCCATCCTGCCTCTGTGGCAGGGTATTCCCCCTTGTTCTCTCTCTCTTCTTTTGGGTACTTTTTTAGCTCCTGAGCCACATAGGCAGGGGACCTGGAGTGAGGTTGTGGTTTTATTCCTGCAGCTCCCTCTCTGACTTGCCAGTGAGGGTTGTCTGTATCCTTCTACTGCAGGCAATTCCTTTCTGACTGCTTTTACATATGCACTTGCAGGTTTTCCGAATGCAAGCCTGTTCCATTAGCCTGGGGAAAGCCGCAGTTCCCTAGCACATCAATTTTACCAGGTACATCTGTTCTTGCTTTTCCCAAGTCTTCCCCTTGACTTTGTAAATAGTCAATAAAACTCTGCGTAGATTTCCCAGTATAAGTTTACCACCCCTGTCAGTAGTTTCAAAGTTGTTTCTGTTCGTAAAACAAAAATAATTAAAAAATTTTGTTGTGCTGCAGTAACCATGTATACCCTGAACACAAAAATCAACACTATTGTATATCATGTTACCTGATTAATCACTTGATCACTTGATATCCCATCACTCATCGATTTGCTCGAGTGGGCGCCAGTAACATCTCCATTTGTCCCTGTCTCGTGCTAGTGTAACCCAGTGACGTCTGCTCGTTACAGGAACACGAAGAGCCTCAAACCGTTTGTTCAGGGTCTTGATGAAGAAGTCTGACCATCTTGTAGGTGGGCGGCCACTCGTTCTTTTTTTTTTCTTCTTATATTTATTTATTGAATCACTGTAGGAAAAGTTACTAAGTTTTCAGGTTTAAGTCTCAGTCATACAATGATCAAACATCATTCTTCTTATGTTACGTGGAATCCAGTTGGTAACAGCTCTAGTCCAGTGGTCGTCTTTAAATCACGTTAAGTGCCCAGCCCATCTGACTTTCGATGCCTTGGCAAACGAGACAGTGTCCCTGATTCTTGATCATTGACGGAGGTCGGAACTCCGGATTCCTTCTCTCACTTGAATGATGTATAGTACTCCAAGCATAGCTCTTTTGATTCCTCTTTGCGAGATTCGAATAGTGTTCTCATCCTGTTTTCATAGGGCCCAGGTCTCTGAGGTGTATGTTAGTGCAGGGAGAACTGTGGAGTTGAAGAGATGTGCCCGGAGTCGGAGGTTCTTCGTCCTCTTAGCTATTTCTTTGATGCTCTTGAAGGCGTTCAACGCTGTTCTCTTTCTCCTGTGCAGCTCAGGTGCCAGGTCATTCGTCATGTTGAGTTCTTGACCTAGGTACATATAACTGCTGCATTTGGAGATGTTCATTCGATTCCAGAGCAAATGGAACGTCAGGAACTAGTGCGTGTTTATGAAAACCTGATTAAGTAAAATAAAAAAAATTTGAAAAGCCAACCTAAAAAATTCACATATATTGTAGAGGATTATTTAACTAACCATTGTATAACTATAAGAAGCAGTACTAAGTAACTACCTGAATTAAAGTTTTTAAAGGCTTTTTAACAGCAAATGAAAATTGTTCATGTAGAAAATTCAGGATTACCTTGAATTGTGAGAAACAGTGTGTTTATATGTATGAACACACAGGAAAAAGGCCAGAAGTTAACTTAGGTTATTTAAAGGGTAGAGACTGATGTTGTCTTCATGTAAGATTTTTATATTTTCCAAATTTAAATAAGAGGAGTTTTGGGCTGGGAAAATAGGTCAAAGGGCTAGAAGCATGCAGGCTCTGAGATCAACAATCTGGTACCAGTTCTGCTGGCTCCTAGCATCACTGGACCTGAGCAGCACAACATCTCTGGGTCCAAGAGCTGAAAATGTCAGGTTCTGCACAACAGCCTGGAATTGCTAGGGCAGGTCCTGGCTCTCGGGAGCACTGCTAGGGAGAGCTCCACCACTCAGAAAGAGTTATTGATTGGTTTGGTTTTGGGACCCATACCCAGATATGCTCAGGGCTTATCCTTGGCTCTGTGGCAGTTTACCACAATAAAGTCGACCAGGTTAGCACCTTTGACCTCTGTCTAATGGGGGACATTTGGAGAAGGGTGTGGCTCAAGGGTGGTGTTGCTCACAGAGAATGAGACAGACAAATACACAAGAAGACCAACACAAGGACTTCCAAGCTTTAGGGTTGTCAGTGAACTCACAAGCTGGTCATATAATCAATACAAAAGAAGTGTATTTTTAATCATAAATGGCCCAACTTGTGAGCCATTGTTTAAGATGACAGGGAACATAAGGTAAGCAAGTAAGCACATCGAAATTCAATGATTACAGTGAAAGTAGAGGCTGGGTTTCTCACATAGCTTGTCAGCAGGCACCCTACAGGTATGAAGTCCTGACAGTTTCCTATTCTGTTTTTCCCTGTGTTATCCACCAAAAGGACCCTAAATCGGTTTATTCTTTCCTTTCTTAGGTCTGCACTGCCCTTGGATGCACATTTTCTAAGCCTTTATCCTTTAGATCTAAACTGTTTTGTCCAGGGGTCTATCCCACCTTGGGATTTTTGTTAGGGGGCTGATTTCCCACAGCTCTGTGCTTATGGATCACTCTTGGCAGGTCTCGGGACCATAAAATGCACCAGGGATTGAACCCCTGTTGGCTATGTGCAAGACAAGTGCCTGACTCCCCCCCCAAAATGAATTTTTAAGAGTCTTAAAATTTTATTATTTTTATTTCATTTTAATATGTTTTCTACTTAAAGTCATGAATGTCATGTGATGTCAAGTTGTCTACATCATGATCTCTCTCAGAGACTTTATATTTTTAATTAAAAAAAGAAAGTTTTATTTTTATTTATTATTTATTTTTTAAGGACCCATGTGACTTATTTTTTTAATTTTATTTATTTTTTATTAGTGAAACACCATGAGGTACATTTGTTGACTTACAAACTTTTGTGCTTGGGTTTCAGTTATACAATGATCAAGTACCCATCCCTCCACCAGTGCCCATTCTCCACCACCAATGAACCCAGTAGCCCTCCCAACCCCACCCCATCCCCCACCCCGCCCCACCTCTGTGACAGGGCATTTCCTTTTGCTCTCTCTTTCCTTTAGGGTGGTGTGGTTTGCAATAGAGATATTGAGTGGTCATCTCGTTTGGTCTCTAGTCTACTTTCTGCACACATCTCGCATCCCAGGCAAGTCCTCCAAACACCCTTTACTTGGTGTTCCCGTCTCTAGAAAAATGTATTTTTAAAAGAAATTTTATTATTTTTTTTCGGAGAGCCCGGCAAGCTACCAAGAGTATTCGATATGCCAAACACAGTAACAACAAAGTCTCCAATGGAGACGTTACTGGGCCCACTCGAGCAAATCGACGATCAACGGGAGGGCCTTTACCTTTTACCTTTACCTTGTCTAAAAAAACTTTTTTTGTATTAAATCACCATGAGCTATAGTTACAAAACTTTCATGTTTGAGATTCAGTCATACACTGATTGAACACCTGTCCCTCCACCAGTGTACATTTTCCACCACCAATGTCCCTAGTATCCACCCCACCATCCTACCTATATATTTTTGTTTTTTGGGGTTACACTCAGTGATGCTCAGTTGTTACTCCTGACTCTGCATTCAGAAATAACTCCTAGTCATGCTCAGAGGTCCATATGGGATGTCGGGGATCGAACCTGGGTCAGCCGCGTGCAAGACTAATGCCCTCTCCACTGTGCTATTGCTCCAGCCCTATCAGAGACTTTAACAATTTCAGAAATGGTTTCTTATAGTTGAAATTTATGTTTTGTTAATCTGCATAGCATTTAGGAATATGAATTATGATTTCTCATGAAATTAGAAATTTTCCTTGTATGTGCATTTGCTCTAGTGTTTTATGCAGTGTTTCTCAATATTTTATGATTGTGAACTCTTTTCTACCCTTGTTTCCTTCCTGTGGCCTCCTTGTCCTATTGGCTGGCTCCCTAGACTCATGCTGTGACCCTCCCTTTATGCAATTTTCATCTGAAATCCCTTTGGAATATCCTGGAGGTCAACATGAAGCCATATGGTCCCTGGTTGTTTAGACAGTTGCTATCGTATCTAGTCCAATAGTTCATTCTATTGAGATTGCAATAGAAGTGTAATCCCTACGTAGTTTTGAGTTACATCACACAGTGGGATGGTATTGGGTTGCTTTCTATGGGCAATAAGAGAAACAGAATCCTGCCTCAGGAGTATTGTGGTATCAGCCTCTGGTTAACTTTCCAGTGCATCTTAACACCAACAGAGACTGTATGGTGACGGGTGTCTTCTATAAATCCTAGGGATGGCTCCGATAAACCAAAACAAACCAATCCAAAGAGGTAGTAGGATCAGTATTATGCCTGGTTACTAGTAAAAATTTGCTTAAGTAGTATGTGTACATATGGCAGAATTTGGTCTGGGATTTTCTTTCACAAAAATTTATAGCAAGGTACAGGAACAAAAGCAAGTTATGTTCTCTTCACCATCAATAGCTTCCTGCTGCGATGCTGTTAACACCACTAGAGCAATGTAGGCTGCTTACGGGTGGGCTCTGTCCATGTGCTTACCACAGCCATGGATGATTCTATGCAAATGACCACGTGGGAGGAAGGAAGCCATCATCCATAACTCAAGAGTATCTATCATCTGCAATACAAGGACCATCATAATAGGGAAACCAAACTGCTTTGTCTCCACAGCAGCCTCTGATAATGTGAGCACAGTGTGTGTGTGTGTGTGTGGGGGGGGGGGTTCAAGAATTCGTGAATTTAGCATTCTGCTGATGTATTCCTTAAAAAATAATTATGGAAACTAAGGAAATTAGCTTTGTACCAGAATCTTCAATATAGTACAGAGAATCTTTTTCCCCCCATAGAAAGTAGAAAAATAATTTATTCCAGAACATGGCAGAATTAAGAAATTTGGTCTCAACAATATACTTTGGAGTGAGTCTGTAGGGACAGAAGATCTCTGTTCTCTAACACCCCTTGGCATCTTACTGTCCTGTAAATTTCCAACACTGGATGATTCCTGAGTCATGAGCTAGCAGGAGCAGCTTCCAATCCACAATTCCCAGGAGAGAGGAAGGAGCCTCTCGGGAGCTCAACACCTTCCATTCCAGAAGAGCATAACACCAACTCCACAGAGCTTGTTCAGTTTCTGTGAAGTAGGCTCCGTCATTCATCAAAGTGTGAAAGTTGAGGCAACAGGAAAAACATTGCATCGGAGAAAAAGAGATGGATTCGATTGTGGTGTGAGTGTTGGGTGAGTTAGGGAAGGTGGTGTGGTATGAGGCAATTTGAGAGCAAATCTCTTCGGCACCTTGATGTCTGAGCACTGGAGGATGGGTTGTGTTCTCTTGGCCAGTGATACTTGAGGTACCAGCTGGTTTCAGTTTTGAACTGTGGTTAAAAGAGAGAGTTGAGATGGGCCAGAATTGCAATAAGCCCAAAGAGAAGCAGCACATTGAACAGTTCACCAACACGGTGATGATGACTCCTCAGTTAGGACCCTCAGGGGTGAACCGGGACACAAAGAGACCTGATGAAGCCCCAGGGAACAGTCATTACAGTGAGAGGCACCGTGAGCCTATTGTACATTATAGTTGCTTCCCTGGTGCCAGCCCCTGCCCACTGCCTCAGTCTGGTTCCTAAAGAGAATTTTGTTTGCCAAAAAAGTGTGTGTTGGGGGGGTTGGAGAAATAGTACAGAATTGTAGGGCACTTGTCTTACATGCAGCCCACCTGGGTTTGATACCTAGTACTCCACAAGCTCCCCTGAGCACCCCAAGGAGTGATACCCTGACCACAGGGCTTGCTGAGGAGCAGGGAGGGCTCGCTCTCAAAGACAGTCATACTCCTGTTACTACCTCTCATTCAAATAGGACCTCTCCATATGAACTAGAACGGGAAACTGGCAATCTGATTTTTCCTCAATGACTGTTTGTCTTCAGTCCTCTCAGCTGTTATGCTGTAGGTGATAAACCCTATCATTTTGAAAGAGCCTTTTTGGAGCATCTCCACGATTCTGTTTGGTCTCCTTGGGGCCAACGGGGCTCTGCAGCCTGATGAAAATGAAACAGAAATCCAGAGGGACGTGACTTTCCATTGGGTTCAGTAAGCACTCGGTCAAAATTACCATTCACAAGATAACTTTATGTGTTCCACATGCAAACATCCTTTTATTGTCAGGAGAGAGATATAAAAGTCAACACTATATTTAAATGCATTTAGTTTAGACACTTCTCTTAACTCAGGCGCAGTCAATATGGAGATTACATATATTTAGCTTTTTGAGAGAACTCCATTATGTTTTTTAAATCGGTGGCACCATAGGACATTCCCATGAATAGAGCATGAGGATTCCTTTTCCTCCATGTCCTGTCAGCACTGATTAATTCATTTTGATGTAAGTTATTCTCACAAGTGTGAGGTGGTATCTCATTATGGTTTCAATTTGCCTTTCCCTAATAATTGATAATTAGATTCCTTTTATGATTTGACTTCCCCTGCCATTGGAGTTAAGTTCTCAAACACATCTCTAATTTTGATATTATGAAACATTTTACCTGCCTATGTACTTTATGGTTTGGGGTATTACATCAGGTAGTTAATCCATTTGAAATTTATTTTTGTATATGCATTTATAGAGTAATACAATTTATTTTTATGTTGGGCCACACCAGGTGTGACCCAAATTTATTTTTATGTTGGGCCACATCAGGGTTTACTTCTGACTCAGTGCCTGGCGATTGTTCCGAGTGACGCTGAGGAACCATGTGGTACGAGGGATGGAGCCTGGAACTTCCATGCTCAAAGCTATCTCTGTTTGTCCCAAGTGCATTCTTCTTCATGTGTTGGTCCAGTTCTCCCAACACTTTCATTGCAAACACTTTTCTTTCTCTGTTACATGATCATGGCTCCTCTGTAGTGGATAAAATGAAGCTATAAGCATTCCTTCATTTCAGGGTTTTAGTTTTTTCTTAGTGATTCTTCCACAGCTTTTATAATCCCAAGTACTAACATATTGTCTGACTTTTTAAATTTTTTGGTAGAGTCCAATAGAATAGAAAAGATAGATTTTTTGGGCTGGAGCGATAGCATATCTGGTAGGGCTTTTGCCTTGCACACGGCCAACCTGGGTTCGATTCCCAGCATCCCGTATGGTCCCCTGAGCACCACCAGGAGTGATTCCTGAGTGCATGAGCCAGGAGTAACCCCTGTGCATCGCCGGGTGTGACCCAAAAAGAAAAGAAAAAGGTACATCTTTAATTTAATTTTTTATCTTTTCTTTTAAAATTTAATATTATTTGGGTTTGACATTATATTAGTGCTAAAGTATAAGGTAGTTGATGTAGAAAGTTATTGTACCTCACCAACATCAAAGTGCCCAAACCTCCACTACTTCCTCAATGTCACCTCTAGTCCAGTCTTTATTTCCTTCCCCCATCTTCCCTGGGGTTTGGTCATCAGTATTGTAATTCAAGGACAAGGGTTTGTCATTTTTTGATATTGTTCTTTTCCTCACTTTTATTTGCTGATGGTTGAGGTCATCCGGTATTTGTCCTTCTCGTTCTGACTTGCTCTGCTCAGCATTTCCATCTAATTTAAAGGCTGTCTTGTACAGCATGTATGTGTTCAGCCTTGCGATGGATAAAGTGGGTGTGGTTGGATTCCCCATGATTTACTTGATCTTTTACTCTTTCTGCTCCACTCAGATTATTCCAGGGCTAGGGCCGGAAAGGAAACAAGAATGAGTCTGATTCATCTGGGGGATATAAAGTAACAAAATATGAGATTAATACCCAAGAATAGCTGAGATCAACACCAGGAGAATTACTCCATAGCTTAGAGGCCAGCCGGGCATTCTAGGGGAAAGGGCAGCTCAGATAGAGAAGGGAGCACCAAATAAAGAGTGTTTGGAGGATCCTCCCAGGAGGGGAGATGCATGTTGAAAGTAGACTATGGACTGAACATGTTTGCCACTCAATGCCTCTTTTGCAGACCACAACACCCAAAAGGAGAGAGAGAACAAAAGGGAATGCCCTGCCACAGAGGCAGAGTGGGATGGGGGGGGGGGGGAATGGGGGTGGGAGGGATATTATCCATGGTGGTGGAAAATGGGCACTGGTGGAGGGATGGGTGTTTGATCATTGTATAATCGAAACCCAAGCTCAAGCTCAAAAATTGTAAATCTACAACTGTACCTCATGGTGTTTCACTAATAAAAATTAAAAAAAAAAAGAATGAGTCCGAGAATGGTTGCTTGACTATTATCATTGAAAAATACCTTGGTACCTCCTGGGCAAAGCAGTAAACAAAATGGAATCCTTTACACTGTTCTTTCTTGGATTCTTCACTTAGCCTCTTCCAAGGGCCTCCTTTTTCTGTTCCTGATTTGGCACTTTCCTGGGATGGTCCTGACTCTCAGTGATCCCCTTTACCTTCACTTGGTGGGATCACCTTCTCTCTCTCTCTCTCTTTCTCTCTCTCTCTCTCTCTCTCTTTGCTTTTTGGGTTACACCTGGCAATGCACAGGGGTTACTCCTGGCTCTGCACTAAGGAATTACTTCTGGCGGTGCTCAGGGGACCATATGGGATGCTGGGAATCGAACCTGGGTCGGCTGCATGCAAGGCAAACGCCCTACCCGCTGTGCTATCTCTCCAGCCCCAACCTTGTCTCGTGAAATGACTGGAGCCCTGCTCTTATCTGAGCATCCATCTCTAACATTTGATAAGTACAAATGCATCTTTGCTTTTTTACTTTAAGTGCAGAGGATTTTCACTGAAACCATCTTCACTATATGGTCTGCACAACTCCCTCCACCCCTCACCACCCCGACCAGCCTGCCCCTCACTTTTTGTCAATTCCAGGTCAGCATTGCTTTGCTCAGCATTTTCATCCAATTTAAAGCATGTCTTGTACAGCGTGAATGTGTTCAGATTATCAATGAATCAGAGTGGCCCTCGGAACCCATATCTGAAGAATCCAAGAAAGAGTCCTGTAAAGAATTGCCCTTTGCAGTTCAGATAGAGAAGGTAGCACCAAATAAAGGGTGTTTGGAGGATCCTCCCAGGAGGGGAGATGCATGTCGAAAGTAGACTATGGACTGAACATGTTTGCCACTCAATGCCTCTTTTGCAGACCACAACACCCAAAAGGAGAGAGAGAACACAGGGGATTGCCCTGCCACAGAGGCGGGGGGATGGGGTGATGGGGGTGGGGGGATATTATCCATGGTGGTGGAAAATGGGCACTGGTGGAGGGATGGGTATCTGATCATTGTATAATCGACACCCAAGCACAAAAAATTGTAAATCTACAACTGTACCTCATGGTGTTTCACTAATAAAAAAAAAAATTGCCCTTTGTTCACAGACCTGCCCAGAAGGTACCAAGGTCGTTTTCAATGATAACAGTCAAAGCAACCATTTTCTGACTCATTCTTGTTCCCTTTCTAGTTTAACCCTAGAAAATCTGAGTGGAGGAAAAAGAGTAAAAGAGTAAGGAAATCATGGAGAATCAATGGATCAATGGATCAACTCTAAACTTCTGTTTTCTAATTGTTAGCATATATCTATTGTGTTCCCTGGATACAAAAATCAATCCTCATGTGACTTAAGAATGAAAACAATTTGTGGTCGAGGAATAGGTCAATTGCAGAGTGCCTACCTTGCAAATATGAGGCTGTGATTTGATCCCCACACTATTCCATATGCTATTAGTGCGGGGCCATTATGCTATTATAGCAGGGCCATTTGGGTACCATGTGCCACCACAAGGTATGTAACTCCCAAGAACTGCCACCAGAATGTCTGGGAGCACTACATACAACTCCTGTGTAACCCAGATGAGTTTATGTACTAGCATAATACAGAATGTGTCGCAACCCTTGCTCATTGCATCAATGATTAAAATTAAAAAAAAAAAAGGAAAGGAAGCAGAATAAGTGAAACTTAAAAGAAATTAAAACAAGATTTCCCATTTCTTCCTTCCTTTTGAGTTGAAAGGAGAAAAGCCTTAACTCACCAAGTCTTTTTCTAAAAAAATCCCCATGTTGTAATCTTTTTGACAAATCCTCAAGCCGGTCCCAACATGATGAATTGAAGTTGAAAGTCTGCAAAACCTGCCTCAAACTGCTTAGCGCATCCTACCTAGGATCCCTGCTTATTGTTCTAAGTTGAAATTGCAGTGAGAGAGATGGTTTTACCTAATATTTGGTAGCTCTAACTGCACACATCCAGAGGCAGTTCTGTTAAAAAAAAATGAAACATTCCAGAGGAGTCATGAGAATTAAAATTCTGATGCGATAGAAGTGAACAGGTAATATCTGTTCTCAAAATCTGCCAGGCCAACATTATCACATACATTGAGATCCACTGAGTAGACCTAAGAATTCAGGTAAGCACATTATTGAATTTAAGGGAGGATTGGTCCCTCCCTTGGAAGCTTCATTTTATGTAGACTTCCAAATGATGTCTCTAAACATTCCAGGTAAATTGGAGTTCTTCCTACCATCTATAGATTTTTCTCTTCCTCACATCCCTGTCAGAACATTTCAGAAAGTTCACTGAACAGGATTCATAGGATAATGATCTAATTAACTCCAGGGATTTTAATAGAGGCTTATATAATAAGCAGCTTTGTATAGTTTACTTTCAGTCATACCGGGAATAGTAGTAAAAATTGCAAAAGTAATGAAAGCATAATCAATTTCCTTTAATCTTCCCGGAATAGGCAAAGTTGTAAGATAAGTATGTAAATTCCGAGTATCAAAAACAGAGTCCAGAAACACTAACATTGTTTCATAACTCTTGTGGCAACAAGAGAATGTGTTATAAGGAGACATACAATTGAAAATTGGCACATTGTAGGTGGTGGTTATCATTTGGGGACAAATCCTATTGTAAGTAGACAGCAGTGTAATTTTTATGCAAGTTGTAATAATTGCATTTGGCCAGAATGGAAGGAAAAACAAATGGGAATATTTGTTTAAGTGCCAAGAATAATAAAAAGAATTTTAACAGTAGTAGAAAGTACCCTTTGACTAATTCTTCTTATTTCCCTAGGCTCTCTCAAAAATCTTAACAGCTTATAATAGTGTTTTTCAACCTTTTATTAATTATAGCCCTCTAAGGAGCTTTTAAGACATTTTCCCCTAATCTTTTCTTTCAAGAAAATTTAATACCATAGAAATATATTTTTTAAATTTTTTAATTTTTTTTGCTTTTTTTTGGGTTGCACCCGGCAGTGCACAGGGGTTACTCCTTGTTGTGCACTCAGGTATTACTCCTGGCAGTGCTCAGGAGACCATATGGGATGCTGGGAATCAAACCCGGATCGGTCGCATGCAAGGCAAATGCCCTATGCTGTACTATTGCTCCAGCCCTACCATAGAGATATTTTTAATGTACTTACTGTATATCAGTAAGATTTTTTAACCCTCATATTAATTTCCTAGGACTATCATGACAAAGTATCATCAGCTTGGTGATCTAAGACAAGACAACTTTATTCTCTTATGGATCTTGATACTGGGAGTCCAAAATAAAAGTGTTCATATGGCTGTACTCCATCTAAATGCTTTAGCAAATTCTTACTTGCTTCTAAGTCAATTGGATGTTGATGTGAAAGAATGTTGGGTTTTGGGTGTCTGAAAGACACTTTGAGGTTGAATAGCCTAGGGAAGGGAAGATGACATCTAAGCTAAGATCTAAATATTTAAACAGAGATAACAACAACAACAACAACAAAATCTTTGGAAAGGTTAAGGACAAAGAATTTACTATGGAGCAAACAGGCAGTGCAAATGAAGGCAGAGAAATAGAAAAAAGGGCAGTGTGGACAGAACAGAGTGGTTGTAGGGGCATCAAAGATGAATGAGAGACCGGAGTGATCATTTAGCGCTCTGAAAAATCAAAAAAAGGAGTTTTGATTTTGATTCCATGTGTGAAGGATTAACTTGGGGTGGTGGGAAGATTGGATCTAAACAGAGGATAAAGAACATGAATTCCATACCAAGTGACTGGTCTGTGAGGAGGCAAAGATGAACAAGGAGATTTTAGATTGTAATAGTCCAGGTGAGAATCATGGTTGTTTGGACCAGGGTAAGATGGTGGGGGCTTGATTACCTGGTTGATAGTCCTGTTCTTGAGGATGGAAGAGATTAAGGCAAGAGTTACTTTGGTGAACTGGTACAGAGAAGTTCTACTAAGTATAACAGGAAAATCAGAACTGGCTTTAGTGTGATAGGCAGTCAAGGATTAATCTTTTTTTTTAAATTTTTTTTTATTAGTGAAACACCGTGAGGTACTGTTATAGACCCACAAATTTCCGTGCTTGGGTTTCAGCCATACAATGATCAAGTGCCATCCCTCCACCAGCGCCCATCCTCCACCACCACGGGTCCCAGCATCCCCCCCATCCTCCATCCCCCCATTCCACCCTGCCTCTGTGGCAGGGCATTTCTCAAGGATTAATCTTGACAAAAAAGAGATCTATTCTTTGCTGTTGGCTCCTGGAAGATAACTTCTAAGACCTCAGAATGTCCTGAATTTTTTTTTATCTGAGGACCTTGGAGGATAGACTGTGATAATGATGCGACTTATGGTAATGGGCTTTGGCCCATGAGGTGAGTGCAACCTTTGGAGTCTAAGGTTGATCACTTGAGTAGTCAGTCATGTTGGTATGTCTGAGTCCCCCCAAAATTCTAGGCACTGAGGCTCAGATAAGCATGCATGGGGGCTGTCCTCCATATATACTGTCATAAATTGTAACTATGAGAAGTAATCATTATTTGAGTAATTCCACTACAAGAGACCTACAGAAAACTCAATGCTTAGGACTTTTCTAGACCCCATGCTGTATATCCAAAGTATGTGCCTTTTCCCTTAGCTACTTTTATCTGTATTCTTTCACTGAAATTGTAATTGGGAGTGTGGCAGCTTTCAGTGTTTTCCTCTTCCTATCTCCTTTTCTCTTCCCTTTGTTGTTGTTGTTGGAATGTCCAGAGTCTGCACACACAGTCGTTTTCCTTATTTGGTTGTGGTATTTGCAGGGGATTACACACTTTAATGGCAGTGAGTGTACACATGCTCACCCGAGGACACTTTTAGTTGCGGTGCTCATTCATAATTTACCTGTAGTGTTTGCTGGGGTCATATTTCTGGGCATAGTGCTTATGCATGTTTAGTTGCAGTGCTCACCTGGGGTTGTACACTTTAGCTGATGGTGCTTGTACACACTTGGCTGAGGTTCCCAAACAGCAGAGTGTATAGGACTGCACTTAGGATATGATATGATACACACATCAGCACTAGGAATACACAGTTCCACACTTGGAAGACAGGTGCTTTTTGCCATTGAACCGTCATTGGACCTTCTGTGGGTTTTCTGACTCATTTTAGTAAATTATCAAAATGAATGAGACAGCGTCCCTGATCCTTGATCGTCGACGGATGTCAGAACTCCGGATTCTTTCTCTCATTTGAGTGAAACGTGATATTCCAAGCATAGCTCTTTCTATTCTTCTTTGAGAGACCTGAATAGCGTTCTCATCCTGTTTGCGTAGGGCCCAGGTCTCTGAGGCATATGTTAATGCAGGAAGAACAGTGGAATCAAAGAGATGTGCCCAGAGCCGGAGGTTCTTCGTCCTCTTAGTCTTTTTTGTTTGTGTGTTTTTGTTTTTCGGGTGATGCATAGGAGTTACTCCTGGCTTTTGCACTCAGAAATTACTCCTGGTGGTGCTCAGGGGACCATATGGGATACTAGGGATCGAACCCAGATTGGCCATGTGCAAGGCAAACACCCTACCCGCTGGACTATCACTCCAGCCCATCTTGGGGAATCTTAAAATTGAATTTAATAACAGAGGTGAAGGGCTGGAGCGATAGCACAGCGGTAGGGTGTTTGCCTTGGGCACAGCCGGCCTGGCTGAGCTGGGTTCAATTCCTCTGCCCCTCTCGGAGAGCCTGGCAAGCTACCGAGAGTACCTCACCTGCACGACAAAGCCTGGCAAGCTACCCGTGACGTATTCGATATGCCAAACAGTAACAACAAGCCTCACGATGGTGATGCTACTGGGCCCGCTCGAGCAAATCGATGAATAACGGGAGGACCGTGACCATGACTAACAGAGGTGAAGATGGTTTGGGGACTCTTGAACTTCAGTGTACAATTTGGCAAACAGGAACTCTGGCTGACCCAGGTCTTATACTCAATAAGCTCTTCTCTTTAGGCATTCAAAGAGAAGAAAGAATCCTTAATCATGGGGGAATTTCTCTTTTTAATACCAGAGTCAGATGAAATTCATCTACAACCTTCTGGTTCAAGCACTTTAATGGGTGTAACCTGTAGGGTCAGTATTAAATAAAGGAAATGCCTCAGTGAGTGTATCTGTGAAATATGCAGGGGAAAATAACTTCTTTTTTTGTAGGGGAGAGGTGTGGTGCCACACCTGGCAGTGCTCAGGGCTTATTCCTTGCTCTATGCTCAGGGATCATTCCTGGCAGTGCTTGGGGGACCAATACCAGTGCTAGTTATTGAACTAGGACCAGCCGTATGCAAATCAAGTGCTCCACCTGCTGTATTATCTTTCCAGCCTCAAGGGAAATAATTTTCATTATTTAGCCACATATATAGATTCCTTCTCATCCTTCTCAACCGTTACTGACTGGATTCCACGGGATGTCAAAAGACCGTGTGGCCGCCCACCTACCAGATGGTCAGACTTCTTCATCAAGATCATGAACGATCGGTTTGAGGTTCTTTGTGTTCCTAGAACGAACAGACACCATTGGGCTACACTAGCATGCGACAGGGACAAATGGAGACGTTACTGGCGCCCGCTCGAGCAAATCGACGATTAACGGGAAGTCAAGTGATCAAGTGATATAGATTCCATCGTATTGAATTTATCACTTCATTATAAAAGGAATTGATGGAATTGAAATTGAGTTAAAAAAAACCTATCCTGCAAAAACTCTACTGGTTTGTGTGTATGTGTTGATGTGGATTTTAAAAGAAGGGGGAAAGATCCTAACTTCAAGAAATGAAGGCAGATTTTATGTGGCAGCTTCCTTGCATATAGTTGGTGGTTACAGCATGTGGAATTACTAGCAAGTTAATCTTTCGACTAAAAATGCAGACATGGCACACAATTTATCATCCTCTACTTAGAGATTGAGAGGGCTCTTTAAAACACAAGCGAATGCCAGTTACTATTAACAAATCTGTAAATATCTTTTTATGGGCTTAATGATTTCCACATTTGGCATCTCTCCCAACCCTCCTGCAACAGAGGTTATCATATATGCACCGAAATCAGGAGGCTTGGAAGTGTGTGTCTTATTTTGCAGACTCCAGCTAGGGCAAGTATATCAAGAGTTCCATCTGTGAAAACCAGACATGCTCTTTTCTGTATCTCAGCTTGGATCAGGGAAGCATTAATTTTCATTGTGTCACAAATGTAGTGGTTTTGAATGACACACATTTATTGGCTCAATTTCTGTGGGTCAAGAGATGGGACACACCTTTGCTAATTCCTTTTTGGGTACTTAGCAAGGTTGAAATAAAGTTGCTGTGTGTGACTATGTTCTTTTTTTTTTTTTTGCTTCTTGGGTCACACCCGCGATGCTCAGGGGTTACTCCTGGCTCATGCACTCAGGAATTGCTCCTGGCGGTGCTCGGGGGACCATATGGGATGCTGGGAATCAAACCTGTGTTGGCCACGTTGGCTGCGTGCAAGGCAAACGCCCTACCCGCTGTGCTATCGCTCCAGTCCTGTGACTATGTTCTTTTAGAAACTCAGTTGGGGAGCTGTAGAGATAGTATAGTCCAGGGCCTTAGGGGTTTGCCTTGCACACAGATAACTCTGATCTTATCTCTGTACCATATGGTCCCCCGGTACTGCCAGGAGTGATCCCTGAGCATTGTTGGGTATGATTCAAACATTGCCAACCCCCCAAAAAGGTCAGTTGGAAAATCTGCTGAGTTCATTTGGATTTTTGGCAGAATTAAGTTCCTGGAGGACTATTAGACAGAAGACCAAAGGTTTTTCTATCGGTTCGCTGGTAATTGCCCTCAGTTTTTTGCTATGTTCCCTTCCAGCCCAGTTAATTTTTTTTTAAATCAATGTCTGCACACTAAAAAAAAGCAGCCAGGAGAGTTAACTAGCATGAGAAGGATAATAACACAAGCACTGAGGTGATAACATAATCATGGAAGTGACATCACATCCCCTCTTTTGTATTCTGAGTAATTGCATAGGGTGTGACTACCCAGAGGTGGGGCTATCATTGGGAGGTATCTTTGAATCTCTCTGCCGGAAGGACAGTTCTTCGGTTTAAGAGAGTGATATTCTTTTAAAGAACGTGTTGTGGGCTGGAGAGAGAGTACATGGGTAAGGTGCTTGCTTTGCATGTGGCTGACCTGGATTCGATTCCTGACACTGATTATGGTCCCCTAAGCTCTGCTAGGAGTGATACCTGAGCACTGAGCCAGAAGTACCCTTGAGCCCCTCCAGGTGTGGCCCCAAAGCAAAACATTTTTTTTGAGATATTCAGAGGGTCAATTATGTTTCGAATAAAATATGATGTCTTGGTGGCAAATTTATATCTGCATTTCAGCTAGTTTTCTCATCTTCCTTTAAAGTGTTATTTTTCCTAAAAGATTCTATTATCTTTTATCCTTTCTTCCATCAGATATAATGGGTAAAAATTAGACCCTGAAAAAACCTTCAGATTCTTTGAAGTGGAGCAGAGTAACTCAGAACTGGCCAGTAATGGGCCTGCTCGGGGCAGCTTTCTGAACTTACCATTCTGTTTCATAATTTCTCTTTGTAGTTTGGGAGACTGACTCAGGTTCCACATAACTCTGGGGTTTCCTAGCTGGTTATGGTTAGTATTAATTATAAGAATATGTTGTAAATCTGTTGCACTGGTTCCCACCTGTTTTCCTTGTGGATATTTCCAAAAGTAATTAAAATGCCAGTTATGTCTCCTTGATGGGGGGTGGTGGGGCGGACGACAGTGATCTCAGAAATTTGAGATTGTTTTTGTTTACCAAGAAGTACTAAACTAATTCATTCATGTTGACCTTGAGTTATGCAAGAACAGACTTTGCTGTTGGGGTTGAGAGCTATAATATGCAAGAAATAAAGTGCTGTCCTCTCTGGTCCTTGTTCTCTTGGCCTCTAGTGGCATTCCTCTGCTAAGAGTCCACGAAGGAGTCTGCATAGCGCTGTGACCTCTCCTAGATGGAAGGTATTTTATCTTTGATGCCTGGCAAGGTCCCAGCAGGCTCAGAACTAATATTTTCTGTCTTTGAACATAGACTGGCAATGACAGTTCTTAGATTTTTAATCAAACCAGCAGCCTCTGCTGCCTGTTCTTCTGGACATCCAGGTATTATTTAGAGTCTATCTGAAGAATAAAGAATTCTGGGTCAGAATCAAGGTTCATTAAAAAAAATATCCTTTAAAGGTTCCTCTACTATTTATAACCTACTTGGGGAGAGTGGATGGAGAAGGGAAGGGGAAAGAAGGCATACTAGAAGTCTGGAGGCCTCAGAATATGAATTAGCTCTTTGAAAAGACAAGATGTCAAATATCTGAACTTGAGAGAGCCCTAGATATGATTCTTAAATGAATTGGTATACATTGGAATCATATCCTTCACAATTTAGGCACTGAAGGTCTGGGCTACAAAGAACCGTTTAGAAACTGTGTGACCTTAGCAAAATAGATTACATTTAAATCATGCCAAAGAAAGGTAAGGAATAGATTTATTATTTTTCCTTCATTTATTTCAGATATATAATCATAAAATATAATATACTCCTTATTTTTTTTTACCAGAAGTGGAGTAAGTCCATGCTTATTAGATGAGGAATGTCTGAAAGCTGAAAATTAAACCAGCTGGCTACTAATTTGATCATTTATCTGCTCCATGCAAGGAGTATTCATTCATTTCCTTTTTTCCCTTTCATTCAGGAACAGAGTCACCTATGCTTTATGAATGAAAGTCAGCAGCCTCCAACAGCTAGACAAATAATGCTAGCTCTTGACATCCAGACAATGTCTTCTCTATATCTATGTTGCTAAATCACATCTTAGTAACTACTGCTGTTGTTCTCTCTTTTTGGGGAAATGAGCCAGAGTTTGGAATTATAAAGATTTAGAGGGGAAAGTCTATGATCTACTATTGAAGAAATAGTAAGATACAAGATAATGGATATAAAATAAAATGATTTAATATAGTATGTAATCAAACATCCATTTATCCATTTATATACTTGTAATATTTGTAATATTTCTAAAAATGATATATTGCAATATTTTCAAGAAAAATTTTATTTTTTTCTTTTTGTGTCACACCCGGCGATGCACAGGACTCTACACTCAGGAGTTACTCCTGTTGGTGCTCAGGGGACCATATGGGATGCTGGGAACCTGGGTCGAACCTGGGTCGGCCTGGGTCGGCCGCATGCAAGGCAGATGCCCTACCCGCTGTGCTATCTCTCCAGCCCTCAAGATAAAATTTTTATTTATTTATTTATTTTACTTTATTTTTTTTAGTGGTCTTAGGGTTTGAACTCCGGCAAGTCATGCATTAGGAGGCTGAGCCATAATCTTGGTACTCAACATTTTAACCCTTATGTAATATTATGCTCTAATATTTTTTGAGAAGAAGAGATAGAAGATGGGTCGTTCTTTTTTCTAACTTTGGGGCATTAGGGATGAAATTAATCATGGAAAATTCTTAAATTTTACTTAAATTTTTCTTCATTGGGTGTTTGGAGGATCCTCCCCGGATGGGAGATGCATGCTGAAAGTAGACTATAGACTGAACATGATTGCCATTCAATCAATGCCTCTTTTGCAAACCACAGCACCCAAAAGGAGAGAGAGAACAAAAGGGAATGCCCTGCCACAGAGGCAGGGTGAAATGGGGGTGCGGAGGTGGGTGGGAGGGATACTGGGCTCATTGGTGGTGGAGAATGGGCACTGGTGGAGGATGGGTATTCGATCATTGTGTAACTGAAACCCAAGCACAAAAATTTGTAAATCTATAACTGTACCTCATGGTGTTTCACTAATAAAAATTTTTAAAAAATAATATATTTTCCTTTATTTTAAATTTTATTTGTGGTATTGTTATTTACAATACTGTTCACAACACCCTTTTATGCACACAGCATTCCAGTACCACACCTTCTTGCAGTGTATCCACCATTGTCTCACTATCCTTATCCCCAACCTTGGATGGTCCGCTACAATAAACTCAGACTTTCAACTTTTATGTCTTTGATCTTTTACTTGTTATCAGTGAATCTATATTTTTATTAAAAAAGTAGAATAGTATAGTGTATAAAACTACAATGGAATTCTAACTTTCAGGTATGTTGAAAGCAGAGCCTAGGTTAAGGTCAGTGGGCTTCATAGCATTTCTGCCAAAACTTTTCATTCAATGTCTTTTAAGATTTTCTAATTATTTATGTGACTTATCATGTTTCTTCCTTCTTTGATACGTGCATTTGTTATGGGGAGGCTTAGTAGAGACCAGCATATAAAATAACCCCCAAATCAGTGAGAAGATGGTAACGTTTCTGATATGAAAGCAAACCGGCTCTGACATTGGAATGGAGACTGCTTGCTATCAAAAGGGACTGGCTATTTTTTAGAGTGACCATAGAAAGTTCTGGAGCCTGCCCAAATTTTGATGCAGGGGTAGTTTTAAAAGGTAAGTAAATAGAAGACCAAACAAATTTCTGTACTGACTGTATCCTTCTTTACTAGTGCTCAGTTAATAGCTGGTTATCTGAGCTCTTATAGTTGGAAAACTAATTTTAGAAATTTCCAAAAGCATAAAAAGACAAATATATGTAACTCCATTTTACTTAGAGGAATCAAATTCATTGAGATAGAAAGTAAAATGGTGACTACCAAGGGGTTGGTGGAGGAGGGGAACAATCTGGAGTTACTCTTTGAAAGAATATGTGTTTCAGTTGGGGATGATGAAAAGGTATTGGAGATGGATCTTGGCAATAGTTGTGAATACATTTCATGTCACAGAACTATACATAAAAGACCAAGGTGGCTAACTGTTCCACTGTGCCTGGGTCTCAGGGGTTTCCTGGGAGAAAAACATTCATTGCTGAAAACAGACAGTCCCAGGAAAACTGGAACTAATTGTTTTTTTTAACAGTAGGCAGCAAAGGTATGCCTTCCAGAAGAACGACAGCAGGGTGTTCAGATTTCTAGCTTTGGAGAGCAAGGTGAGGTTTTGGGTGGTAAGGTAGAGTCTTGATATGGAAAATGAAGGTCAATCAAGACTTCCTGTACCCTTAACTGTGGAAATGCATTTTTTGGAAACTTCATTTAAAATCTGTATTTTCATTAATTTACGCTTTTGACCATCAGTGAATATTTAAATAAGGAAATGGTACAGATTCAGACTAAATGGGAGTTTAGTCTGACAATGATTCCCTACTGAGAGACATAATACAGAGACAGCCTGTTTTATGTGAACACCTTGAGTTGTTTTAGAGAACAACAAAGGAAAAAGATTGCTTCCTTTGATTGACCCTTTGGTTACCTAAGGGTGGACGTCCTGGTCAGTCTTTTTGGTGCCTGCCACCTAATTAGCATCTTATTCAAAGTATGAAAATCAGAGATTGAGTTCCAAGAATGACTTGGTTTATTTGTCTTCTCAACTTCAATGTTACTTTTTCAGGAGATGTAAAAGACACCCTTTTCTTGGTCTTTGTTAGAAGAAATCAATAAATTATTCTGGAGACTCTGAGGAATCTATTTTGATGAAAAGCTTATTCATGAATTTTAATTTCCTAAATTATTTCATTGGTTTAACTAGTTAAAAACATTACTTTAAGATGTATAATTACAAATAAGGTGTTCAACTAAATTTAAGTTTAAAAGATAATTTCTTCATATAAAGACACAAAATGTTACTTGTGGATGATACTAACTAGTTTTGCTTTCTTTTGCTTCAGGTTTTCTGTTTTGGGGAAAGCGTTGGTAAGATAAAAATAGCATGCAATAAAAAATGCTGTGATTATTTATACTGGTATAACACTTTAAATATACAATGCAAGATAATGGATGTAGGTTAGTTCTTTAACAAGGGAATTGCCACAGTTTATCAGGAAGGCAAACTTTATATATTTCATATACAATCTTATTCTTTTTTTTTTCACACAATCTTATTCTTTACACAGATGAAGTAATCACAAACTCACAGTAGACTTGAAAACACTGCAGACCTTTTATTTCCTCAGTCATTGAAAGCAGTTTGACAATGCGATGTTCTATTACTCTGTCTAATATACATGTATTTCCTATAAACAAAACCATTCTTCCATAAAATCACAATACAGCTATAAAAATTGGGAAATTAACCTTGATGTATTATTACCATACAATCTGCAGATCACATTTATTTCTCCTATTCAAATCCTATATAGGCCACGGGCCCAGTTCAGAATCACGAGCTCCCTTGGTTGTGTCATGTCTCTTTCATCTCCTTCAGCCCAGTAGTTCCTCATTTCTGACCTTGGCTCCTTGAGGAGTTTAGGTAAGTTATCTTGTAGAATATTCTCAGTTTGAATTTGCTCAGTGATTCCTCATGACTATATAGGTCATACATTTTTGGCAGGAAGAGCACGAAAATGGCATGGCTTTTTTTGTTTTTTGTTTTGGGTAGGGGCACAACCAGGAGTGGTGAGGTGCCACACGTAGCAGTGGTGGGGACAAGGGACCATATGCAGGGACCGTATTTGGGGGACACAACTGATGTTTGTTTGGCTCATCAGCATCTCATAAGGGGTAGAAGTCTGTACTGATGATGTTCACTTTGATCCCTTGGTTAAGGTGGAAATAGCCTGGCTTCTTTGCTATAAAGTTCATTTGTCATTTGACTTTCTTTCTCTCTTTTTACCTCCCTTCCATAAGTATTGATGGATGGATTTATATTTTATTCACTGTGTTATAATAGAGCTAATACAGCTGGTAAGATGCTTGCCCTGCATAGTGCAACCCTGGTTCCATCCCGAGGAAGGACATATGGTCCTCTGAGCACCACATATGTTTCCTGAGTTTAGCTGGTGTGGCTTGTGGTCCCTGAGAATTAGTTCAAGTAGGTTTTATATCCTTTTGATATGTTTCATCATTCTTGTAAAACTTTGTTTTCTGATATCGATAGATATAGGCTATTTTTCCAGTTCCATTTCTAGAATATGCATTTCTTTGGTTCTTTTTATTGTGGAGTGGTATTTAGAAATCAAGGAATGGGGACAAGGTGTCCTGATTTTTATTGGTGTGGCATTCTTCCCAGAACCTTTATTTATGGTTAGAGTTTTAGAATAAAAGTTTGTGTATATATTGCAGAATGCATATTATATAGAAATAGTTTGTTTTGATCTACCACAAAATATTAGTTTTGGAATATAAGTTTGTGTATATTACATAATGCATATTTACATAGAAATAGCTTGTTTCTATCTACCACAAAATATTACTTTTAGAGTTTTAGAATATGAGTTTGTATATATATTACAAAATGCATGCTATAGAAGAAGCTTATTTCTATCTACCACAAAATATTACTTAACACTAATACTTGCATCAGTTCAGTATCACAAGTTTTATTTTGGTTTTCCACTTACATTATTCATTACACTGAGAAACCTGACTCCCATTATTTATGTTGTATGTTTAATCTTTCTTTAGGCAACCTATCTCTCATCTCCATTACCATTTCCTTTTGACCTGAGTGACATTCAATCCTAATGGCAATCCCAACATGATATTGTTTGATAATGTTTTATTTATTAAAATTGATCATGGTATACTTTATTCTTATCAATTATAGCTTTAAAATACTTTGTTAAATATATTTTGTTGCCTTAACTCATTGTACTCAGCTTCCTAGAGGTTCAAGAATTAGCAACTCTTTCAAGAGCGGATATATCTTTAGGATTGGTTGTGATTTTATTTATAATAAAAATAAAGCAAAATAAAGCAATGCTTTATTAGAGGCACTTTAGCAATTGGAGAAATGAGCAGTTATTAATACTAATGCCCCCAAATTAAACAAAGTACTCCCAAATGACTATTGGCCACAAACAAATAACCTCTGCCATAAGAGCTCCAGGAGTCTGTCAAGGTAGAATTGGTTGTGGGTATGTTAAAGTCAAAACTGCTCAAGTTTTCAGAAGGGCTTTTTCTTTATACTTATCTTTAATAATGGCAACACAATCCATCCCTGAGAGTTCCTTCTGTGTTTATATCCTGTGAAATGGTTGCCAGAGAATCTGTGAAACTCACTTGATTATTTAGCAAGCAAATTTCACTTCCTAATACTCTGACCAAGTCACTGGAGATTGCATATTTTTCCCCTTGGGTTTTTTGCTCTTATTACCTCGCACCACCTCAAGATTGTTGGTTTTGATTTAAATGATCTCAGAACTTGTGTCCTCCCTTCAACTCTGCTTAAACCTGGCAGTCTGAACTTGCTTTTTGATTCCTGACCTGCTATCCATACTGCATGTTCGGGTAAAGGTCCTTTGATTTTCATAAGGAAATTGGAAAATATATGGCACAAAGACAAACACCTTACTTAATGTCCTATAACTCTGCCCCCTCAAAAAAGATAATTTTTTTCCTTGGGAAAATTAAGAAAATAGGGGCATATTAGACCTATATTTCACGGTGATTCTTGACTGGAACTGAGTAGATGTTACAAACTTCAAGTATTGTATAGACTCCTGGTAAGACTTCTCACCATTCATGCCTGTAAGGCCTGGTGCTATAATGCAGTGGGTAGGGCATTTACCTTGTATAGGGCTGGAGCGATAGCACAGCGGGTAGGGTGTCTGCCTTGCACGCAGTCAACATGGCCGACCCGAGTTCGATTCCTCCGCCCCTCTCGGAGAGCCCGGCAAGCTACCGAGAGTATTGGATATGCCAGACACAGTAACAACAAAGTCTCCAATGGAGACGTTACTGGGCCCGCTCGAGCATGGTTGACACAATTTTACTCTCCAGCACCAATATGATCCTTAAGCCCACTAGGAGTGATCTCTGAGTACAGAGCCAGGAGTAATCCTTGAACACATCTGGGTGTGATTCAAAAACAAAAACTAATAAAAAAGTACCCAAAAAACAGCCAAGTAAAACATAGGACTGAAGCAGGTGAGTGGATAATAAGGCTGTGGAGTGAATATACATACAATAGAACACTATTCAGTGATAAGAAAAAAATGAAATCATGACGTTTGCTGCAATGTAGATAGACTAGATGATGTCTGCATCTCATGTTAAATGAAATAAGTCAGAGGAAGAGGAACAAAAACTTCGGTGAGCTCATTCATTTGCGGCATATTAAAAACAACAGAAAAAGAGAAATAGATGATTGCCAATAAAAAACAAACTCTAAGGGGGTATGGTGCCACCAGCAGGTCAGTCTGTACCTCTAAGATGAGTGCATCAGCAACCTGATGGCAATGTCAGGCTTTCAGATACCCCAAAATTGCTGCTGTGCCTTTGGTCAGACCCCAAACACTTGGGGCAAAGTTTACCAAGAAAGTAAATGGCCAAAAGTTAGGTATGTGGGAGACACACCCACAAACCACCTCTGGCTCAGCTATATAATTGGAGGCATGGCCTCTCTGCTTCCTGATCGAACTGCTTAATGGCCATGATCCCCGAGACTCAGAAGCGAATCTCGGAACCCAAAGGCTTTTGGCAGAAATGCGTCCTGTTCCTGCAGTAGGTTACTGGAGCTGGGCCACTCCAGGTGGGAATAGGCTTTGTGACTTGGCCTGTTCTCCCTGGCGGCCTGGTGACCACCATCCTCCAGAGGCCACTGGATAGTCAGGTTTGGGCCTGCAGTGACGAGACACACGGGGCCTCACAACATGGGGGTGGAGCTGACTCTTTCTCCCCATCCCGAGTCACCACCTACAAACGGCCTCTTTGGCTCCTTATCAAGATGATTAATGGCCATGATACCGGAGACTCAGAAACAAATCTTGAAACCCAGCAGCTTTTGGCAGAAATGCATCTGGACTGCATACAAGGTGGCCTCTGGCTCAGAGCTTATTGGAAAGCTAGGTATGAGCCGGCGGTGACGGGGCAACTGCAGTCTCATGGGAAGGGGGAGCGGTACTGTCTCGTCCTTCATGCCCTACTGAGGTCACCAGTTGCCCCCCACAAGTGGCTCTCTGGAACAGCTATGGCTCCAGAGGCAAAAGGATTTAATCCAGAGCCTGGAAGCTTGTGGCAGAAAAGTGAATGGACCATGCATTAAACTACCGTGCCATGCCTCCCCGGGAGGGAAAGGGTGCTGCTCCCTTCCGCCTTTCCCCCCCTGGCAGCAAGGTGGCTGCCACCTCAGAGCTTATTGGAAAGCCAGGTATGAACTGGTGGTGAAGGGGCAACTGCAGTCTCATGGGAAGGGGGGGCGGTACCAGCATATTCTTCATGCCCTACCAAGGTCACGAGTTACCCCCCACGAGCGGCTCTCCGGAATAGCCATAACACCAGACACACAGAAACCAATCTCGTAATCATCTGGCTCTTTGCAGAAATCCAAAATCGTGGCCGTGTGACATTACATGATTCTCATAACCAGCTATAGAAAACAAAATATTTCACAATGCCTTTTCAGCAATTCTGATTATTTGGGGGGAAATTCTAAACAATAATGGTGCATCTTTTGTCAAAATAATGAATGTAATCAATGTAGAGAAGAGTTAAGTAGAAATCATCTGCCTCACAGGTATTTGGAGGGGTGGGAGGGGGGTATACTGGGGTTCTTGGTGGTGAAAAATGAGTTCTGGTGAAGGGAAAGGTGTTTGATCATTGTATGACTGAGACTTAAATCTGAAAGCTTAGTAACTTTTCCCACAGTGATTCAATAAATAAATATAAAAAGAAAATAAATAAATAAAATTAAAAAAATTAATTAAGGTGGAGTTCATGCCCAATTCAATCAGCTAATTAGTGACTGAATAAATAGCAGTACTCCTACAAAAAATTAAAAACAAACTCTAGAACTCTAATAAGAGAACTGAGGTTCCCAGTTAGGAATGTGGTAGAGGGTGGGGCAGTGGTGCAAAGTTTTTGGGACTTGTGGCAGTGGTGGAGGTGTAGTAACAGTCCACTAAGAACATTAACTTTAACACTATTGTAAGCCATGTTACCTCAATAATACTAAAATTTAAAAAATGAATTTGCAGGACTCCTCCCCCTTAAAATGTATCCAAAAAGTTACTTGCAAACCTCTAATACAAAATTGCTTTATTTCCTAAGTTCATGAGCATAGAAAAACATTCATATTAAATGCACAACAAACTTTTTTTTTTCTTGTCCGTTATTTTTTTTAAAATAATTTATTTCTTTATTGAATCACTGTGGGAAAAGTTACAGAGCTTTCAGGTTTAGGTCTCAGTCTTGTAAATATCAAACACATTTCCCTTTACCAATACTTATTTTTAACCGCGAACCCCAATAGAACCCCACCTCCCACCCCTCCCAATTTCTGTGAGGCAGATGAGTTCTAGTTAACACTCTATCTACTTTGACTAGATTCATTGCACAACAAACTTTTAATTTAGTTAAAAATGTTTAAAAAATCAGATATTGCAAAAGATATATTGGCCTGGTATATAAAACTCACCTCAAAATATGCTTGGCTGATATCTTGGATTAGTGGAAATATGTTCAGAGAAGTTGGCGCAGAGTGCATAAAAGGAATGCAGAGGGCTCTAATAGGAAAATATTTTATTTCAAAATGTTTAACTAGGACATTCACTTGTTGAAGGCTATACCCAACCTTAACCTGACATGATTTGAGCCTTTTTCCAACTTAGCCTTATTGTCCAGATCTGCATTTGTATCAGCCTCATTGGATTGATTTTGGAGATAGGAGTGGAAGCATTCTAATGGAAAGAGACCATGGAGGAATTCTATTTTCCCCTTAAACAATCTGAGAGTTCTGGATAAAGAAAACTTGCACTTGCCATACGCCTTCCGCCAGCTGCTCTTTCCCAAATCTGTGCCCTCAGAGACTGCTAAGAGACAGCAAGGAAAACTGGAGATGAGACCGAATCAGATCTTTTCAGATGTTCTCTCTTTTCATGTTGCAGCAAGTTTTTAGGACCAAAGAAGAAAAAAGGATAAAGGGAAGAGCTCAGCTTTTTGTAATTTAATTTTTTTTCTTTTAAAATAGGTCATGCTCATCTTTGGCATTACAATGTGTAATATGATGAGTGTAGTTATCTTGAGTGAAAAAATTTGAAGTTATTGGGGTTGGGAAGTCAAGACAACTGTGATAAAGTGTTTACATATAAAGGCGTTCACATGAGAATTTAAGTCAGTGATAAGAGGATAATACCTGACCTGGAGAAGAATTCTGGGAGTGCCAATGAATGGGAGTAACTGACTAAGGTAATGTGAGGAAAAAGTTGAGTTTACTTGGTTCAAAAAAGACATTTGAGGGGTTGGAGCGATAGCACAGCGGGTAGGGCAGTTGCCTTGCATGCAGCCAACCCGGGTTTGATTCCCAGCAACCCATATGGTCCCCTGAGCACCGCCAGGAGTAATTCCTGAGTGCACAAGCCAGGAGTAACCCCTGTGCATGGCCGGGTGTGACCCAAAAAGCAAAAAAAAAAAAAAGACATTTGAAAATTTTACCTGGGAATAGAAGTTTAATGGGAGATGAGATAAGTGGCAACTGGTAGTTTAAAGAAGATCAAGCCTAATTTACTGAGCTTTCTAGTGATGATAGAAAGTTTGATATCTGAAATCAAGTGAATACTTGTTAGAAGTAACTTACCCAGTCTCTAGATTAACATAATATAAACAAAATTACAGCATTTTATTGGTCATCACTCACTTCCTTTGATAACAGTACTTTCATGGAGGCACATGTAAACTCAATGCTTTGGTATAGTTGGTCTTTTTTTTTAAAATTTTTATAACTTAATTCACAATATTTGATTACATTTAATATTTAAACACCAATCCCACCACCATTACACCTTCCCACCACCAAACTGGGGATGTTTCCGTCCCAAGCCCCAAACCCTGTCCCAAAACACAATATAATATATTTCGTATTGTCTGTTATGAAGAACTGCTGAACATGCTTACAAAAAAAAAGTGTACATAGGGAGGTCCCAGATGGGGAAGGTGCTGTCTCCCCACCTTCTCCAGATGGAATCCCAGTGACCATGAGCTTCTACAAGCATGGCTCCAGTATGTGCGCGCCAGGACTATTCTTCTGAACTGCAGAGGGGCGCTGGACCAGGCAGTTCCATCCCGGCTCCCAGTCAGCCCCTGACCCCGGAAGTCACATCCTCAACTCACCCCCAGCGCCATCTTGCTGCACACAGCAGTGAATAAACCTGGCCAGCGGGTTCCACAACACCTGGAGAATTCTCCAGGTCCTGTATCAAGCCGATGTCGCCAGGAGGTCCAAGATGGGACAGGTGCTGTCTCCCCACCTTCTCCAGATGGAATCCCGGCGACCATGAGCTTCTACAAGCATGGATCCAGTATGTGGGGACCAGGATTATTCTTTTCATATGCAAAGTGAACAATGGAAAGTAAATTATCTAGTGTCTGTCCCTGGAAGGCAGGCTTGAATGGTGGTGGGAAAATTTGAGCAAAATATATGCCCAACTGAAATGCATCTGGACTGTGCATTAAACTATGGTACCATGCCACCCTAGGAGGGAAAGGGTGTTTGTCCCTCTGCCTTTTACCTCTGGCGGCGGCGACATGGTGGCTGCTACCTTTCAGAGCCTAATGGACAGCCAGGTATGAGACGGCAGTGACGAGGCACGCAGGGCCTCATGGGATGGGGGATGGAACGGCCCTGCTCCCTGCCCTGACAAGGCCCCGAGTTGCCACCCACGAAAGCCTCTTCCGGCTCCGGAATGACCATGATCCCAGAGGCACAAAAACCAATCTCAGAACCCAGCAGCTTTTGGCAGTAATCCCTCCAGACTTATTACTAGAATATCAGAAATCCAAAATAATGTGGCTGCAATAGTGCCGCGCAACATCTTATGCTCTTCATAATCAGCAATAGAAAACAAATGATCTGATGATGCCTTTTGGCAGGTCTGATTGTTGGGGAAAGTTCCAAATAATAATGGTGGGTCTTTTGTTGTAATATTGAATATGATCAATGTAGAGAGAGAGTCCATGAATGGAAGGCCAGCCACAGGCTCTAGGTGAAAAGGAAGCTCAGATAGAGAAGAGAGCACCAAATGAAGGGTGTTGTGAGGGCCCTCCCAGGGTGGGAGAAGCATGCTAAAAGCAGTCGATAGACCAAACATGATTGCCACTCAAAGCCTCTCTGGCAAAACACAGTACCCAAAAGAAGAGAGAGAGAACAAGGGGGAATACCCTGCCACAGAGGCAGGATGGGACGGAGGAGGGGTATGGGGAGTGGGGGGGGGGGGATGCTGGGACCCGTGGTGATGGATGACGGGCACTGGTGGAGGGATGGGCACTTGATCATTGTATAACTGAAACCCAAGCACAAAATTTGTAAGCCTATAACTGTACCTCATGGTTTTTCACTAATAAAAAAAGAAAAAAAATTAAAAAAAATGTAGAGAGAGAGTAAAGTAGAAATCTGCCACATAGGCAGGGGGAGTGGCAGGAGGAGGGTGTACAGGGGCTCTTGGTGGTGGAAAATGTGCACTGGTGAAGGGATGGGTTTTGATCATTGTGTGACCGACCGAGACTTAAACTGAAAGGCTTTGTGACTGTTCTCACAGTGATTCAATAAATAAAAAATTTTTAAAAAATGTTCATATAGGAAACAGCGTGAGGATTGTTCTGTTTTGGCAGGAGCCATTAAGACACTCTATAGGATATCACTAACATGTTCTTAAAGTTTGGGTGATGTGAGGTTTGGTATATATATATCCGTAGTACATATGCATATATATATTTCCTCTATGATATGTTGCCTACTATCTGAACCCCATCAAATATGGTGCGGTAATTATGGAGAATGGGTAGGGAGTATCTTATGATGTGGTCCAGGAATATGTTTACTCGTGTGTGAGGCTCAGACTGAGCACGTGGGGAGTGACCTTGAGCATGGCCGCAGTTTGGTTGTGGAGGCTTTTGGCTGCCAGAGCTGGGTCCTTTGGGGTGGGGGAGGACTCTAACCCACCCCTTCTGGGGCGCCCCATGTGAAACAGCCTGTCATGGAGACCAGTGGCATGGCTATGGGGGCCTCATGTTATGCTCCCTTCTGGGAGAAGTAGCCTTGTGATCTTGGTATAGTTGGTCTTAATAGCCTTACGCTTGACGCCTTTCTCTTATCCCCATATTCTGATTCATGGCATATTTCATGACTCTTTCACTTTCATACCAATTCTCACTGCCGTCATAGTTTTTTTGTTTAACAGTACCAGTAAAGCAATCTTCTATCCTGAAAACCATCATTCACAAGAAATTTGCCACTATGACTGGAAGCAGTAGTAGAGGATTGAGTGTAAGGGATAGTACCTAACCTTCATATTAAAAAATATCATATTAAAAAATATCTTCCTCCATATTAAAAAATGTTACCTCATTATCACAGATGGGAGAAAACCTATGCTATTTGAAATGTGATAGAAGATGGATTATGAATATGAATGAAATTATCTTTGTTCATCATGAAATATTACAACTGCATTTTGTATAACTCCCTCAATTTTATTTTTTGTGAAATTGAATTTATTTTAATTTTTTATTTAATGTAGGAAAAGTGGCAAGTGCTGATACAACTTTTAGATTAAAGTTGATTACGTAACAAGGTTGCAATATTAATATCAATAGATCTAGAAAATAAATTTATGTGAACACTTTATATATCTTATTGAAGGGTTGGTAAGTCCTTGTTTAAGAATTTATTAAGCTATTTGTTGTGTCAGGAGGTGTCATATGGCCATATATGTGGTCCCACCTTCAAGACACTTCCAGATCAATGGTCTGGGCCAAAGTCGATAAGGCTACAGATGTGGGTGGTGGATGGGGCTTCAGGGACTGCTGTAAGTATGGGGGGGGCAGGAGTAGGGGAGAGGCTACCCATCCCAACTCTGAAAATAGCACCAGAGTTCTCAGCCTGGGTGTCAGTACCTGAAAGTATTCGGAGATTGCTGGTTCTATAGAGAGCATTTGTAAGGTGGTGGAGTTGGGCCCTTGGTGTAGCTGTAGTGGTGGGGATGGATGCTGATGGGTACTGCTGCAGGAGCCTTAATTTGTTGGATATTGAGTCCATCTGCCTCCCATGAGAAATCTGGGATTTTTGACAGCAGTCGCTGGCAAGTTCATAAGGTTTAGTTGCGTGGTGTGCATCTCCTGGGAGATTTAGTTGGGGTTTGGTGGAGCAGAGACAGTGAGTGAGTTGACATGGTGGCAGACATCTAAATAGAATTTTATGTATATACTTGCCACATCCAGCAGTGCTCAGGACTTGCTCTAGGGTTTGAGCTCAGGGATCTCTTTTGGTGGGCTTAGAGGACCATGGTTGGTACAAGGGAATGAACCAAGGTCAGCAACGTGCAAGGCAAGAGCCCCTCTCGCTGTACTATCTCTCTGGCCCCTAAATTTTATTTTAGAAACAATTATTTACAATATTGTTAGTGGTAGGAATTCATGCATTGAACATTTCAGCACCCCACTCTTCACCAGAGCGTTTACTTCCCTCACTCCAGCAATGTCTTCCTCCATCCACCCAATTCCTCTGCTCTGGTAGACTTCCTACTGAAGACAAGTTTTCAGTTTTTGTTGTCCTTCGTCATTTATTATTCCCATACTTTGTTTGTTTATGTCCCACATATGAAAGAGATCATTCAGTATTTGTGTTTCTTCTTACCAATTCTTACTCATCATGATACTGTACAGATCCATCCAGGTAATAACAAATTGCATGATTTCATCTCTTTTCATAAACAAGTAGTATTCAGTTGTGCATATGTACCACTGTTTCTTTTTCCAGTTATCTGTTCTTTGATATTTGAGTTGTTTTGGCTTTTGTGAATAGTGCTACATAGATACCTTCAATGTGAACAGTGCTGCAAGAGCCAATAATTTAATACCATTGGTCAAGTAAGTTTAGTTAAGCAGAGTTAACCAGAAGGGACTCCATCAAGTGGAGAAGCTTCTACCCTGCAAAAGAAATGAAGAACAGATAAAAAATACATCTCATGGACTGGGAGAAAGTATTTGCCCATCACTCTTCTGACAAGGTATAATATCCAAGACACATAAAGCAATGGTAGAACTTAACAAGAAATAAATAGCCAACCCCATAAAATATGAGGGAATAGATGAACATAAATCTTTACAAAGAATGCAAACAAATGCCCAAAAGGCACACGAAAAACTACTCCGCATTACTGATTATCAGAGAAATTCAAATCAAAACAGTAATGAGATATTGCTGTACAGCAGAGAGATAGGCGCACGTCATGAAGAACAAAAACAACCAGTTTTGGTGTGGATGTGGGGAGAAAGGGAATTTAGTTCACTGCTGATACAGATATCAACTTGGTCCCCCTTTGTTTTTTTGGAAAACAATATGGACACTTCTCAAAGTACTAGAAATTGAGCTTCTCTATTATTCAGCATTTCCGTTTCATGGCATGTGCTCCAAGGGCCTAAAAATTCTATTCTGAAAAGACATTTGCACTTCTGTGTATATTGCAGCACTATTTACACTGGAATAAGTAAGGGATTAGGCTGGAGGTAGCTCTTTTCTTATCTACGCCTAGGAGCGTAACTGTGAGCAGCCTGTAATTAACTGAGTAGATCTGTTGTGTGGCCGACTAAGTGGCTATATACTTAAGGAGCTGTGGTGTGGGCACTTAATATGGCACAGGTAGTGGAGGCTGCTGGGACCTAGCAGACGGGAGGGCCTCTACCTCCCATTCCAGGGTAGGCCAGTAATGACAGCTGGAGGCACCTCACCTGGGATGGCAGTGGTCAGGAAGGACCTGTGTCATGGGCCCTTAATATGGCACAGATTGAGTGTGGAGGCTGCTGGGATAGCCAAAAGGGGGCTCTATACTCCCCTGTAGTGTTGGTACAGAGACATCACCTGGAGGCAAGTCTCATCTGGGATAGCAGAGTAGCAAGCAGAAGGAAGGAGCTCTGGTATGGTCCTTTTATATGGCACAGGTAGGGTGTGGAGGCTGCCAGGACCTGGCTGGGAGGGGTTTCATCTTTCATTCCACAGTAAGGAAGGTCCAGTGATGTTACCTGGAGGCAAGTCTCAACAGGGAATGTAAAGCAGCAAGCAGGAGGTCAGGAAGGAGCTGTGGTGTGGACCCTTAATATGATGCAGGTCTGGTATGATTATTCTTTATCACTTTATTCTATATCATCTTTATCACATCCGATTGTTCATTGATTTACTCGAGCGGGCTCCAGTAACGTCTCCATTCATCCCAGCCCTGAGATTTTAGCAGTCTCTCCTTACTCATCCTTCCCAATGTATTGGACGCTCTTTCAGGGTCAGGGGAATGAGACCTGTTATTGTTACTGTTTTTGACATATCAAATACGCCACGGGTAGCTTGCCAGGCTCTGCCATGCCAGCAGGATACTCTTGGTAGCTTGCCAGACTCTCCGAGAGGGGCGGAGAATGCATATAAGAGAATACAAGCATGTTAAAATCAAACACATGTGTGCTGCTTTAGGTACATCAGTGGGCTAGACTATAAGAGGTTGTGTGGCCGCGAATGCATCGATTCTTTATTTTTTCTCTACTAAACCTTGAGATTCTCTGGGATAGACACCTTTCTTATTCATGATTATAGTTTAATTTTCAACCAGAAAACCTGACATCTTTTCTTTAACTCCTGGGTGCTGCCTTTCACTACAGTTTGAATTTTCTCTCCCAAGGTCAAAACCTTGGCAGGATCACTAACTGTTAGACTTTCACTAGAAACAGTTTTCACTGGAAACTTTCCCCTACCTACAAGGACCCTATGGACCCTGAAAAGCATTAAACATAACCCTTGGCTCTAAGCATATTTTAAGGTTGATATTTTGATTATTAATTGTTGGATATTAAGCCTAAGTGTTTTAGGCTCCATCAGTGAATTGCCCCCTTTCCTCCACTTCAGAGAAACTTACAGTGCTCTTACAAGCACCCATAATCCCCTGAGTTTTCCTTTGACCCTTTCTTTGTGCTTCACCTGTCCTTGTTAACTACTAAATTCCCTACATCAGGCTTGATTACTTATGAAGTTAAACCTTCATGGTGACTCTGGATTTTGTTTTTGTAGTGAATTACTTGCTTTACTATTTCCCTTATAACCTTTTCATATTTTACTATAGAACAGTGTACTTTCCTTAAACATAGAAAGGCCATTAATACTATGATCCTAAATATTTTTTTAAGTTTCTTTTTTTAAAAAATTTTTATTAGTGAAATACTATGAGGTACAGTTGTAGACTTACAAATTTTTGTGCCTAGGTTTCAGTTATACAATGATCGAGTACCCTTCCCTCCACCAGTGCCCATTATCCACCACCACTGATCCCAGTATCCCTCCTACCCCCCATCCCCCCACTCCATCCCACCCTGCCTCTGTTGCAGGGCATTCCCTTTTGTTCTCTCTCTCCTTTGGGTGTTGTGGTTTGCAAAAGAGGTATTGAGTGGCAATCATGTTTGGTCTATAGTCTACTTTCAGCATGCTTCTCCCATCCTGGGAGGATCCTCCAAACACCCTTTATTTGGTGGTCCCTTCTCTATCTGAGCTCCCTTTAACCCTAGCATGTGTGGCTGGCCTCCAAGCCATGGAGCTAATATTTGAGAGTTAACTGACTTTAACATATCTGCTCCTGGGCATCTGTCATAATTACTTGACTCAGGCTTTTGTTGCCATAGTTCCTAATAACCACAAGAGGGGTCCCATCATGGGACTTAGATAGACCCGAAGCCAGCAGCAAAGCTATCCCGGCATCAAAATGGGACAGTCTGGAAAGCACAAAAGCAAGATCTTGACGCAAGCTGTGATGATTTAAGAAAAAGGACCCCTATGGGGAAGGAAGAGCTAAATCAGCCTGAGGACTTAGTTGGAACTTAATGGTAAAAGCCTTGCTTGCCCTTAGAGTCCTGAGAACTAATTTTTGAAATTGATATCTCCTACTATGTGGGCGTTTGCTTTGCACGCAGCCAACTTGTATACAGCCGACTTGGCCACCCCGGGTTTGATTCCTCCGCCCCTCTTGGAGAGCCTGGCAAGCTACCAAGAGTATCTCGCCTGCATGGCAAAGCCTGGCAAGCTACCCATGACGTATTCAATGTGCAAAACACAGTAACAACAAGTCTCACAATGAAGACGTTACTGGGCCCGCTCGAGCAAATCTATGAACATTGGGAGGACAGTGCAACAGTGCTACAGATGTTTATCCAAATAACTGCCCGTATTAATAAGAAATAAACTTAATTGTTTAATGTGTATTAGTAGCAAGGAAAAGAGAAAAGTAATATAGGTATTCCTGGGAGACAGAGCATCTTCTTGAATTAGTGCCCCCAAGAGAATTGCCTCCATTGAAACACTTTATTTACGTCTGTAAACGATCAGTCACAGCTCTGTGCAGTCCAATACCTCAACCCCCCTCAGATATTGTATAAAGGCTATTCAGCTCTGGAAATAAACAAGTAATTTTAATCATCTATCCATGAGTCCTCCATCTCCTTGTTCCTCTACTGGGGAGGCCTCGGTTCTTGGCCACTGAACACGTCATGCACTTGAATTGATAATTAATGTCATAGGTAGAACATAGAAATCTACAGTAGATTGTATGCTTTAAATATTGCCTTCTTCCCTTCATAAAGTTTCAACACCCAAGAATGAGAAAAACAAATATATACAATTTACCACTTATTATGTATGTGGTTTGTGATCTATTAGATAGCAAATATAACATGAATAAGCAATTTAAAATTGTCATGATGACATCAAATATATACTTAGAGAAAGAGTCATCAATTATATCAAGCCTTTGATCTGAACCATCATCTGTAAATTCTTTGATCTGATAAAAAATTGATCCTTGAAAGTACAATTTCTTGGGGGTCTTGTTCAAGAGTAATTGAAAAAAATTTATTCCAAAAATATAAAGTTCCTACTATGTGCTAGGGAACTGTTCTAGGAGATATATTAATGAACAAAATTGAAAAAATAAACCTTCTTTCTCATAGGCCTATACTCTCAGTGCTTGATTGCATCTGAATATGTAAAATGTTCTACTAACATTTGTTTTTCTAGAGCAGAACCTTCTCCCTCAAGATTAGATCCAACTTTTCAACTCTCAGAAAGGAAAAGAGCTCTTCACCTTTCCAGTGAGCTTTTTCTGAATAGAATCCAGAAGATCCTTTATTTACCTTAGGAAGTGTTCTTTTAATATTGAAATTTAGTGCTGGTATCATGAAATGAAAATATTTAATAATAAGATGCATAAACTTGCCTTTTGAAAGTTTACCAAGTAATGAAATACCAGACTTATTGGATATAGGAGAACTATAGTAATTCACTAATTATACTGAATCATGTAATTGAAGGATTACATCAATTAAGCATCAATAAGGCTTTTGGGTTTCAGTTTGACCAATGTATAGAGTGGGTGACATTGGACTGATTATCTCTAGTGTGTGGTTATGAGGTTGTATTTACTTGGCAAAGTCCCCTGATGAATCTGTGGTGTCACACTGGGTTATCTCTAAGAGGTCATTGTTTGTCTTCCATTGTGGGTCAGACTTGGCAGTGGTGAAATAAATGTTCTTGCTACATCTGTACACACATAATCATGGGCTGTTCTGAACACATACGTCATTTTGTGGGGGGGGGGTGAGAGAATTCTAAAAACAACAAACAAATAGGGCTTTTCAGTCTTCTGAGCTGAAAGAAAACAATAAGTGTGTTTCAACAAGGAGGATGATCCCAGATCAGTTGTAGAAGTTTATGTTGGCTGTCAGACTAGGTATCCCCCAGAATTCCTTCCATG
This sequence comes from Sorex fumeus, assembly GCF_029834395.1. NCBI lineage: Eukaryota > Metazoa > Chordata > Mammalia > Eulipotyphla > Soricidae > Sorex > Sorex fumeus. The sequence continues at coordinate 44,599,365 of NW_026606091.1, forward strand.
GCCAAAAGTTTATCTCCCAGAATGATTCATGAGTCAGATGCCACTTCTATGATTTGAGCATAATCATATATATATACATATATCTGAGATTATTTATGTACATAATTATGTATATATGTATAAAATATACACATAAAGTATTATGTCTATATACACATAAATACATATGTAGGATGTATATATAGATATATAATATGCTTATGTCATTAAGGACAATGAAAGAGGGACACGCCTTTTTCCCATATTGAGCTAAAGAAAGAAACTATTTATGTTTGCTAACATTCTTCCAGTCTTTGGGCCACACCTGGCTATGCTCAACCCCAAAGACTTAAAAATCAAATCAATGCAGAAGATACATAGAAACCCGCCAAGCTCAATGAGCAAAAACAGTTATCACTGAAGACAAAAACATCAGTAAATTCTTAGGAAGTGTCTTTAGTGATACTATGATGAGGATGTTCAATGAGGTCAAAGAAATGATAGCACAGGTAGTCAACAAAACACAAGAAAGTGTGAGAGTTGAAATGAAAACACTTCTACCATTGGAAATGACAGAAATGGGCTGGAGTGATAGTACAGAGGGTAGAGTGCTTACCTTGAATGCGGCTCACCCAGGTTTGATCCCCAGCGTCCTGTATGGTCCCCCTAAGCACCACCAGGAATAATTCCCGAGTGTAGAGTCAGCAATTCCTGAGTGCAGATGCTCAGGAAAAGGACTACTCACAGCTTGGTGCTTAGGGATCACTCTTGACAGTGCTCAGGGACAAAGTAGTGCCAGGGGACTGAATCCAGGGCTTTGTCCCTTTGAAATATCTCCCTGGCCCCCATTTCCCTCTTCTTTCACGGGACGTAGCACTCCTGTTTTAACTAGGCACACGGTGATGCAGAATTGAAAGCTGCTTTGCTCAGCGTTTTCAGAAATGAAATATGGCCAGTTGCTGAATTCTAGCCTTAGGGATGTAAGTGAAAGTGTCCTGAGTAACCACATTCACACCAGACTCTCTGAATGGAAGCCCAGGGAAGATTCACATCTTCCTCCACAAAAAAAGCTGTGTGAATCTTCACTGGGTTTGACTACGTTCCCATCTCCCAGCATGGGAGAACAGTCTGCTGAGAACATTCTGCACTGGTCCCCTGTCTTCCCCTGGGATTTACAGTGCCCTGCCTTGCCCTGAGCCATGAAACCAGAGAGGTCTGAGAATGACTTTCAGTTTTTAATTTTTAAAAATTAGTTTATTGAATCACTGTGAGATAATTACAAAGCTTTCATGTTTGAGTTTCATTCATACAATGATCGAACACCCATCCCTCCACCAGTGCACATTTTCCACCACCAATGTCCCCAGTCAGTATTCCCCCCCACATCCCATCGCCCCCCCCCACATCCCATCGCCCCCCCTCCCCTCTATATGGTAGACAACTTCCCCCATACTCTCTACTTTTGGGCATTATCGTTTGCAATACAGATACTGAGAGGCTATCACGTTTGGTCCTTTATCTTCTTTCAGCACACATCTCCCATCCAGAACGATCCCTCCAACCATCATTGATTTAGTGTTCCCTTCTCTATCCCAGCTGCCTTCTCCCCAGTTCATGAGGCAAGCTGCCAACCATGGAGCAATCTTCCTGGCCCTTTTCTCTACTGTCCTTGGGTCTTAGTTTCATATTATGTTATTTTATGAGAATGACTTTAACCCTCTGGTTTGCCCACCCTGTGCTCTCCCCCTCCACACTCCCTTCACTGTCTCAAGGGAGGTCTTTGGTGAAATCCCCGCCAGCTAGGGCCTACCTTAGAACACTCACTCCCTTTTATTTGAGAGTAGAGTATGTTTTTAAAGCAAGCTTTATCAGATCATGGAGTAGCTCAGTGAGCAGGAGCACAAGCCTCATTCGATTTCTGGCAGGTGTGTCCCCGGCCCCAAATCCTGCTTTATTAAGCTAATTTACATGCCATAAAATTATCCAGAATATACAAGTCAGTGGTTTTAAGCATCTTCACAGAATTGCAGTCACAAAATTAAAATTTAAGATGTCACAGTATTTCAGTAATTCAGTAGCAACCTTTTCACCCTAGGATGACGTTTCTCTCTCTGTTTTGTCTTTTTACTCAGTGAGCTCTCCCAGGGCAGGGTTTGCTCCCGCATCCCTAGCAGAGGGACGATGGGGCAGTGAGATGCAACCAACACCTGAAGCCCGACCCAGGCACGAGCGGTCAGCACAGCAGGCGCAGGACACCTGGACGGGTGCGTTTCCTCTTCTGGAAACCCTCAGGAGCAGGGAATTCTCACGGGGATCCAGGGCGGGGAACCTCTGTCCCGAGAGACTGCTGACTCTGGGTGTGGCAGTTGGCAAATGATATTCATCGTCCCCATTGTTTCCAAAGAAGGCCAGAAAGGTTAGCTGATGTTTTCTTGGCAGGCGGGGAATACGCAGAATCCGATGAGGTAAGAAGGGCGTGGGGCCCGCCAAAGTGACGAAACACCGCAGTAACTAAAGCCGCAACGCAGCTGGAGTTCTCCTTGGGAAACTCAGCCTGGTGCCGGCTGCCCGCTGGGCCGCGCCACGGCGCTTACCAGCCTGTGCCAGCTCGGTGGGGGCCAGTCCTTGCTAGCCCAAGGAGACCGGACGCGCCTTTTCTCCTGCAACTTGCTAGTCGCCAGCGCTGCAACCTTGCCGATGACTCAGTGGTTTCCTGTGCTTTCAGCTTCACCCACCCGTCTGCACCTGCCCCCGCCCCTTCTCCAGCCCCTCCTGTCCTCCCCGCTTCCCCCACACCCACACCCCCCGGTCTCCGTGCTGCACCGCTGGTCCCCGGGGAGCTGTGGGCGCACCTGGCGCCGTGGGCGCCCGGGGCACTCAGCGCTGGTGCTGTCCACGCTGCGTGGCGCGCAGCTGCCGGCGCGCGCGCCCTCCCCGAAACACTCCAAGTGGAGTGGCTTGCCGAGCGCCCCGCGCACCACATTATCCAATTGCTTCCCGTTTTACTCGCAGGCTGGGAGCGGAGAGAGCCTGAGCTGTCCCTGCCAACCCTCAAGGGGAGGAGTGGGTGCGGACGCGGAGGGCGAGACTCGCTCCCGGCTCCGGCGCGTGTGCGGCCCCCGGCCCCGGGCGAGCAGCGCCGGCGAGCCCAGCTGAGCAGCGGCGCCCCGCCGCCCCGAGCCCCGGCGATGGAGTGAGTATCCCCGCGCCGCGCGCGCCGCGCTCCGCCTGCATCCCCGCTCGGCGCGTTGCCATGGCGACCGAGGCAGCCAGCCGCCGCATCCGGGGCCCGCTCCCCCGGTCCCTGTCCGGGATGGGTGTTTCATTTCAGTCCGCGGCGTCCGCCCCGGGCTCGTCCCCCTCGCCGCAGCCGCGGTGGCGGGAGCGCAGGGGCTGGACGCGGCGGGATGCGCGGTTTGGATCTACTGGTACCCACCCCGGGTATCTTCCCCTCCCTGGGCCAGAAGAGCCGGCTGGGGGCGGCTCAGAGGAAAATGTTGCATGGGAGGAAAGACACATTTTCCACTTGCCCATCCCTGCCGCACGCTCGCTTGGGCTTCTCGGGAGTTGGCTGCAATAGCCGTGACTTCCGATCCCTCACCGTGTCAGCGTTATTGGACTGCAGTTAGGAAAAAAAAAAAATTAAATGAAGGGGAGGAGGGTGACTGCGGATCGGAAGCAAATGTGGTTGGGTGTGAAGCGTGTAATGGAAGGATGATGAGTTACCGGGGAATGTGAGCCCGAGCTGCAGTGTCCTGGCTACCAGAGTCCCCCCAAATAATGGATTTGTACCTGGGGTAATTAAGACATGAGACGAATGTAGGAGAAGCAGCCCGGGGTTGAATGACAGCGTTTGACACTGTGGGCACAGCCCCGGAGGAGCTGGGAAGAGAGGGCATGAAGCAAGAGGGGAGTTAACAGAATACAGGCCCCAGTGGGGGTTCAACGGAGGGTTTTTCTTTCCTCTGTCTCTGTGTCCCTGCCTTGCTCTTTGGTCACTGCTGACTGTGCTGCAGGGCCCGTCTGAAAGGTGGCAGGCACCAAGAAAGGGTCAGTTCTGGAGCCAGTTTATCAGTCCCTGCTTACTCGGTCAGCTTCTTTTCCCACGGTTCCTCACTGACATTGAGGCTGGATGAAATCATATTTCAGCCTGGAGAGAGAGTCCAGTTTTCAGGTACCACGGACCTTCATGCCAAACTCAATAAACCCTAGATGCAGCTTTAATCCTCCCCTGCATATCTGATCGTGTGCATGCAACTTAATCGTCCCCAGCAAGCCTGCTAAAGCAGAAGTGAAAGATGGTGCTGCATTTTTTTTGGGGGGGGGCGGGGGAGGAGGAGAGGGGGAGGGATGAGAGTTGTAGATTTCAGCCCCTTGCTTGGCGGCTGGTACTAGTGTTACTGCTTTTCCAGACACCCATAAAATATCTCTGAGTCTCAGCAGCCCAGTTTGTACAATGGAGATAAAATGTCCTAAGTGTAGGGAGATCAGATAATATTTCTGTCTCTTCGCCTCTCCTAAAGGGCTTTATTAATTGTAAAGTACATGCAAATTGAAGGAACTGTGCCGTGATTAAGGCTCTGCAGTCAGTAATCTGGATTTGAGTCCTTAACCTCTTGCTGAATGGCATCCATCTCGCTGGGCCTCATTTTTCCTATCTGAATAAAAATGAATAATGACAAAAATATGTTTCGTGGAGTTTTATGATCATTTACACATTTAAAATATATGAGGTTGTTTTTCCTTAGCTTCCAGGCTTTATTTCAAATTATATAATTTCTGCTTCAGCGAGCAAACATAAAAATTTCAAAGCAAGTCGTACAACCTGAGTTCAGTAAGTATCAATAAATAATACCTATTATCTATTATTATTACTGTGAGCTTTGGCATCCTCCATTAATATTTTATTGGGTCTCAAATTGACAGAGAATTTTGCCCCACTCTCAATTTGTAAAGAAGCACTACACCCCAACTAAGAGGAACTGTTTTCCAGATACCCTTTAGATATGAAGAATCAACCACAAAAGACAGCATAGGCCTTTTGGGTACATAGGCCAGACACAAGGCAGTGTAGACTGCAACTCATTCTTCATTACCCATTTCTTAGACATGGAAACTGTCATTTTTGCAACATCAGTTGTGAGCTAGTCATTCCACTGTAGAGGGCTCAAGCACACCCTGATTGTTGGGATATTTTATCTTATTTCATTTTCATTTCATTTCATCATCCTGTTATTCGTCGATTGCCTCGAGCAGGCCCCAGTAACGTCTCTTTCATCCTAGCCCTGAGATTATATTCAGGGCTCTTTAGGAGAATGAGACCCATATTTTATCTTACAGCTTTTCATAATACTCTAATGTATAATTTATTTTTTCCAGACTTAGAACTTAGTTGCTCATTAATTGTGGAAGAACATATAGTATCTGTATATTACTTCCCTAGACCTTCCTCCCACGTCTTCCCCATCCTTCAGCTACGGGTTTATTTTAAATCTACTTCTATCCCACCTGGCAGTTCTTGTGAACAGCATTCTTGCTCACTCTCCACAGGATCCAAACTGCTGCCTCCCTCAGTTTCTTTCTCCCCAAATAACTGGACCCAGGTCTTCCTATTCCTGTTTCACTTTCCAGAATTTTGCTACCTTCCCTTTAGCTGCTTGAATTTCTGTTTTATGTGTTCTCTGCCTTGCTTTCTTTGCTTTCTGAATATGAGTAGCTTAAAAAAAAGAAACCTCTCCTCAGGGCTGGAGCAATAGCATAGCGGGTAGGGCATTTGCCTTGCAGGCGGCTGACCCGGGTTTGATTCCCAGCATCCCATATGGTCCCCCAAGCACCGCCAGGAGTAATTCCTGAGTGCATGAACCAGGAGTAACCCTTGTGCATCGCCGGGTGTGACCCAAAAAGAAAAAACAAAACAAACAAACAAAAAACCAACCTCTCCTCCTCTATTAAAATATCACTTTTTTCTCTCCTATAATATGTCATATGAAATTTCCCACACACCAAATCCCATTCTCAATCTATACCTTACCCAAATCTCACACTAGTGACAAACTATCATGAATATCAATAAGTTAGGGACTCAGTTCTCCTTACAGTGCTTACAACAATGTTTATGACAAAGATAGAAAAAAATGTCTTTTTTAGAATTTAGCCAGCGCATGTTTATTGATAATAATACTGGCCAACGAACAGTCATGTTTTTTCTCATCATCTGGAGTTCGTAGTTTAATGAAAGGATAGATATTCAAACAGTTTACACAGTGAATATATAAATATAAAGTGCATTAAGTGCCACAAAGACAAAGAACAAAGACAAAAAAGACAGGGAGGGGAAATAGTTTAGATCTGGGTTTCTTCAACTTTTTCCATGTGTGACATCTTTTCTTTTGAGAAATGCAACTCTGGAGAGTGCTTCCAGAAGCATCTTGAATTCACTGATTTTGAATTAATTTTTGCCATCGCATATCCAGAAATCTTTTATTGTTGCCAAACTGATTTTGTTTCTGGTCATGTTTAGTGGTACACAGAGGCTACTCCAGGCTTGATGTTTAAGGATCACTTATGGGGGTGCTTGGGGATGATGTGGAGCCGAGGATTGAATCCTGTCCTCCTGCATGCCAGTAGCAGCACACCTCTTGCAGTTAGAAGACCCTCTCTGGAGCTGGAAGCCACGGTTAAAGAAGCTAGGGGGTTTTTCAGGCAGCTTAATCAGTGTCTGAATAAATAGCAGAACTCCTACATAAAAAAAAAGAACTAGGGGGTTAGATCAGGGGACCAGGGAAACATCTCTGTCATTTTGATATGAAGCATGAGGTGAGTAAAAGATGAGTAGAAGTGGGCCAGGTGAAGAGTAGGGGGAAGAAAGTGGGGAGAGCTGGAATGTTGGACTTACCTCCGGAGTGAGGATAAGGTGGTTCAAAGTGAGGCCATGGGAGCCATGAGGATTGTGTGTGAGGGTTGATGATAATTATTTGTGTTTATAAATCCTAAAAATAAAAAATTAGAAAAAAACTATGATCTTTCAGAAGATGCTTAAAATATATCTATCACACAACAGTTTATTCATGAGCATTATTGGTTTTAGCAAAATTGGGGCATCTTTTCTTTAAGATAAAAAATCAAGATAGCAAGCAAAGAAGGTCCAAACTAATTAAATTTTACACTTTTTCTTATTGAATGTGGTCAGAGTATAGAGAGGGGTAGGGGAGTTAGCTTAGAGACCAAGGGCACTTGCCTTGCATGTATGGTAACCCTAGTTTGGTCTGCATGGCCCCCTGTACCTTGGATATTCTGAGCACCACAGGGTATAACTCTGATGACTCCCAAGCACCACTGGGTATACTCTGGTGGCTCTGTGCAACTATGGGTTGGCTTTGATGTCCTTAGCATTACTGGTCTTGAGCAGCATTGCATTGCCAAGCCCTAGCATTGAACTGTCTGCCTTGTGGCACCAGTATTACTGGGAGTGACCATGAGACTTTCTCATCATAGATTTGGATTCCCTGCCACCTTCAAGGCACAGAATACTATAGATCATAGAAAACTTACTTTACTATTGATAGTCCTTATCACACTATACTATTAGAAATCAGAAGGGAAAGTGGCATCACACTCTTTATAATGCCATCATTCTTGTGGATGCATTAAGTATCAGGCAGTGGCAGATTCTTGGCTGCCCTCCTTATTGGATTGGTATGAGATATGCTTGTGGGAAAAATAATCAATACACATGGCTACTAATTTGAGACAATATATATAGGTTGCCAACTGTGCAAACATTGTGCCTCTCAAAATGCTGGTAATGGCTTCACAATGAATCTGATAGGACTTGACATTCCCTATGACCTGTCAAATACTTGATTTTTACATGAATTTAGCTTCACAGTTCTAAAGCTTCCAGAGATTACAGAGCAATGAAGCTAAAGTTTGGTTTTCTTTCTCTCTCTTTCTTTCTTTCTTTCTTTCTTTCTTTCTTTCTTTCTTTCTTTCTTTCTTTCTTTCTTTCTTTCTCTCTCCTCCCTCCCTCCCTCCCTCCCTCCCTCCCTCCCTCCCTCCCTCCCTCCCTCCCTCCCTTCCCTCCTTCCTTTCTGTCTTTCTTTCTCTCTGTCTTTCCGTCCCTCTCTCCCTCCCTTCCCTCCCTCCCCTCCCCTCCCCTCCCCTTCCTCCTCCCTCCCTCCCTCCCTCCTTCCCTCCCTCCCTCCCTCCCTTCCCTCCTTCCCTTCCCTCCCTCCCTCCCTCCCTCTTTCTTTTTTCCTTTGTTTTTTTGGGGGGTTGTACTTACTGATTCCCTGGGCTTACTCCTGATCCTGTTCTCAGACTTCATGTCTCACAGGCTTAAGCAACCATATGGGGTGCCAGCGATAGAATCTCGGTTAGTTATGTGCATGATAAGTGACTTATTTACTGTACTATCTCCAGTTCCCAAAATTTTAGTTTGCAAATGGGAACATTTTGGTTCATGTAGGGACAGATGTGGTAGAGATATTGACTCAGATGACTTTCTGTTTTGAGACACTCTCCTCCAGGTGTGGACTGTCTTAGACCACTCCTGGTGATAAGTGGTCTGGAAGAAGGGGTTCAGATACTTTGGCTTATAGATTTTGGAGGCCACCATAGCTATACCTGGCAATGCTTGGAGGATTATGTGTATAGAGGATTGAACTTGGGCCTTGTATAAGCAAGCCATCTATTCTAGTCCTTTGAGCTGTCTCCCTGACTCTTGATTTTTGATTCTTAGAATACATTTTATTATTTGTCCATATTTTCAGAAAAAATTTATTGCATTTTTTTCTGTGTACTAAGAATTATGGTAGATACTGGTGATAAACATTGGTCAAACATCATTGATACTGTCTTCAACTGCTTTACAGTATAGTCTTCATGTGTCTGGTGAAGTGTAATCTTAAAACATTTTGGTGCTTGCCACTCAATGCCTCTTTTGCAAACCACAGAACCACAGGAGAGAGAGAACCACAGGAGAGAGAGAACAAAAGGGAGTGCCCTGCCACAGAGGCAGGGTGGGATGGGGGGATGGGGAGGTGGGAGGGATACTGGGATTAGTGGTGGTGGAGAATGGGCACTGGTGGAGGGATGGGTACTCGATCATTGTATAACTGAAACCCAAGCACAAAAATTTGTAAGTCTACAACTATACCTCATGGTGTTTCACTAATAAAAATTGAAAAAAAACACAATAAAACATTTTGGTGCTGAGTCTATGCATGGGGTGAAGCACCAGTACTCAAAATGTACCATTTCATATGTTCAGTACATTGTAGGCATCAAGTAAGTATTAAGTATCTTAATTCTCATGATGAAGTTAATATACAAATTTAACATAATCCAGATGTGATAGAAGTTTATAAAGTAAACTTCCTATTTTCTTATTGTTTTACCCAAGTCTCAGTTTCTTAGAGGTCATTCCATGATCAGGTTGGAAGTATCCTTTTCAAATAGTGTTCCGTACAAACTCTAGAGCTTGTTTGTACATAGGTCTAAATACTTTCTTCTGCACAAGTAAAATAGTACCCTATATGTTATGCTCTAGCATGCTACTTTCAGTTAAAACATGGTAAATTATTTTATATTTATACATAATATACATATGTATATATACATATATTTTGGGGGGGATATGGTTCATCGGGCTGAAGTGATAGCACAGCGGTAGGGTGTTTGCCTTGCGCACAGCCAGCCTGGCCGAACTGGATTCGATTCCTCCACCCCTCTCGGAGAGCCTGGCAAGCTACTGAGAGTATTCAATATGCCAAACACAGTAACAAGAAGTCTCACAATGGAGACGTTACTGGGCCTGCTCGAGCAAATCGATGAACAACGGGAGGACAGTGTTTGTTTTTGTTATGGTTCATCAGTCATCTTTGATGAGGACCTTGATTTAGCTACATTTTCCTCTTCCTATTATAAGCAGTACTACTACAAATATCCTGTACATCTTGAAAATATTATTTTCCAGAAATGGGATTGCTGGATGAATTAATATTACACATTTTATTAGATACTGACAAAGTGCCTCAGAAATGTTGTATACTTTATATCAGCACCAGTAACATTTGTAACAGTTTCCCCAACAGTATTTGACAAGCACTGCCCACATGATATATTTATATCTGACTAGTTGAACTTTATGTAATCAGTCTGTGAGTGGTCACAGTCTGTGCTTTTTTCCTCACAGATAAATCCCCTTACTGAGGCCCATTTGGGCTGCTGGTCAGTTTTTCTGACAGTAGGAGGAAGCCATAAATATGAGCAGTTACCTTAAGTCCAGAAGATACAACTTTTACAAAGGCAAAATGTAAAATAATTCATTAATATCTCATTAATTGTACATAATGATAAAGTAGAGTTATTTTTAGGGGGTGTTTGGCCACACCTTGCAATGCAAGGCCACACCAATTCTACCACCAGCGTCAACCTCTCTCCATCAATGTTTCCAGTTACCTCCCACCCCCCAGGACTTTTTGATGGCTCTGTATTCAGGCAGAATTCTTGGTGGTACTCTGGGACCATATGTGGTACCAGAGATTGAATCGGAGTTGATTGCCTGCGAGGAAAGCACCTCAACCTAAACAACAAACTATTCTAACTATGAGAAAATATTTCCCTAAAAAACTGAAAATATCCCCTATTCATGGAATTTTCATCTCATAGAGGATATATGATGCATATCTGCAGGGCTGTGTCCAGTCTGATATTAATATTAGGAACTGCTAAATGCTAAGAATAAAAATAAAGCCTATCAGAAGACTTTGGGTGGTAGTCTACAGGGAGGGTTATTTTTTTTCCTTCTTAAATTTTTATTAGTGAAACACCATGAGGTACAGTTGTAGACTTACAAAGTTTTGTGCTTGGGTTTCAGTTATACAATGATCGAGTACCCATCCCACCACCAGTGCCCATTTTCCACCACCACGAGTCCCAGTATCCCTCCCACCCCCCACCCCCACCCCCACATCCCACCCTGCCTCTGTGGCAGGGCATTCCCTTTTGTTATCTTTCTCATTTTTAGTGCTGTGTTTTGCAAAAGAGACATTGAGTGGCAATCTTGTTTGGTCTTTAGTCTACTCTCATCACGCATTTCCCATCCTGAGAGGAAGGGGAGGGTTATTTTTTGATAGAGTAACAGGAAACAGGTTTCTGAGGTAGTAAGTATGAAAGGAGACTGGAAAAGAGTGAGGAGGTGAGTCATACAGACTCAGCAGAGGCAGGAACATCCTAAGGCAGGAACACAATTTACGGGCTTTGTGTTAGTTATTCTTGAGCCAAAGTTATTCTCGAGTCATTATCACCACCAGTCCTTCCATCTATGAAATTCTCTTTCCCAGACATTTTGTCTTGATTTGTGTGGAGTTGGAAGCTTTATTTTCAAAAGACCCCAAGAACATTCAAAATATTGTTATGTTGCTCCTATGAGTGAACAGTATCCTGTGTGTAAAGGTATAGAATTATGTCCTCCTCATACTATGAGCATCCACCACCCAGATCCTCCAAATTCCAGTAGGCAGGGGTCACACCCACCAACTGGCCCCCGGCGCCATGTAATCCCATCAATGGCCAAGACCCAGAGACTATAAAACCCAGCTCCCAGAAGAGAACAGCGCAGAGTCTCCTGCACCCGTGCCTGGCTGTCCTTACCGGGGCCCCTTGGAGGGAGCGGGTTGAGTTTCCCTCCCTGCCCCGACCAGGGCTCTGGCAGCCAAAGACCTCCAGAATCAGCCACCACCATGCTGAGACCACTCTCCACACACATGAAGGTACCATCAGAGGAACAAAGGCATGCGGGTCCCGGGATTGAGATCTCCAAGCCTGCTCGGATTGGGGCTGAGCATCCTCCACCCAGATCCTCCAAATTCCAGTAGGCAGGGGTCACACCCACCAACTGGCCCCCTGGCGCCGTGTAATCCCATCAACGGCCAAGACCCAGAGACTATAAAACCCAGCTCCCGGAAGCACGCGGCCACATTTGTGGCCGCGCGACATCTTATTATGACATCTTATTATCTCATTCCTACTTTGGACAAATTGGCAGGCTACCGAATGTAACCTGCTCACACGGCAGAGTCTGGCAAACTCCCCATGGTGTACTCAATATGCCAAATATCAGTAACAATGCTGGGTCTCATTCTCCTAACTCTGAAAGAGCCTTGAATATGGCAATTTTTTTTTTCCCCTTTATTTTATTTTATTTTTTTTAAAGTTGTAGATTTACAATTTTTTGTGCTTTGGTTTCAATTATACAATGATCAGATACCCATCCCTCCACCAGTGCCCATTTTCCACCACCATGGATAATATCCCTCCCACCCCCATCCCCCCATCCCCCCGTCTCTGTGGCAGGGCAATCCCCTGTGTTCTCTCTCTCCTTTTGGGTGTTGTGGTCTGCAAAAGAGGCATTGAGTGGCAAACATGTTCAGTCCATAGTCTACTTTCGACATGCATCTCCCCTCCTGGGAGGATCCTCCAAACATCCTTTATTTGGTGCTCCCTTCTCTATCTGAATAGCCCTTTCCTCTAGGATACCCGGCTGGCCTCTAAGTTATGGAGTAATCCTCCTGGTGCTGATCTCAGCTATTCTTGGGTATTAATCTCATACTTTGTTACTTTATATCCCCCAGATGAATGCAATCTTTCTATGTCTATCCCTCTCTTTCTGACTCATTTCGCTTAGCATGATACTTTCCATATTGTACCACTTGTATGTAAATTTCATGACTTCATCTTTTCTAAGAGCTACATAGTACTCCATTGTGTAGATGTACCAAAGTTTCTTTAACCAGTCATCTGTTCTTGGGCATTCAGGTTTCTTCCAGTTTCTGGCTATTGTAAAGAGGGCTGCAATGAACAAACAAGTGCAGATGTCACTTCGACTATACATTTTTGCCTCTCTGGGATATATTCCCAGGAGTGGTATTGCTGGGTCAAATGGGAGCTCAATTTCTAATTTTTTGAGAATCGTCCATACTGTTTTCCAGAAGGGCTGAACCAGTGGACATTCCCACCAACAGTGAAGGAGTGTCCCTTTCTCGCCACATCCACGCCAGCATCGGTTGCTTTTGTTCTTTTGAATTTGGGCCAGTCTCTGAGGTGTGAGATGGTATCTCATTGTGGTTTTGATCTGCATCTCCCTGATGATTAATGATGTAGAGCATTTTCTCATGTGCTTTTTTGCCATTCGGATTTCTTCTTTGAGAAAGTTTCTGTTCATTTCATTGCCCCATTTTTGGATGGGGTTGGATGTTTTCTTCTTGTGGAGTTTAACCAGTATTTTGTATATCCTGGATATCAACCCCTTGTCAGATGTGTATTCGGTGAATATCCTTTCCCATTCTGTAGACTGTCTTTGTATTTTGGTCACTGTTTCTTTGGAGGTGCAGAAGCTTCTTAGTTTAAGATAGTCCCATTTATCTATCTCTGTTTTCACTTGCTCGGCCAGTGGCGTGGCATCTTTGAAGATACCATTAGCTTCAATGTCATGGAGGGTTTTGCCAACTTTATCTTCAATGTACCTTATGGTTTCTGGTCTGATGTTGAGGTCTTTAATCCATTTTGATCTTACTTTTGTACATGGTGTTAGGCAGAGTTCTGAGCCTATTTTTTTGCATGTAGCCGTCCAGTGATGCCAACACAATTTATTAAAGAGGCTTTCCTTACTCCACTTCACATTACTTGCACCTTTATCAAAGATTAGATGAGCATATGATTGAGGAGAGATGTCAGTGTATTCAACCCTGTTCCATTGGTCTGCAGTTCTGCCTTTGTTCCAGTACCATGCTGTTTTAATTATTACTGCTTTGTAGTACAATTTGAAGTTCGGGAGGTTGATTCCTCCCATTTTCTTTTTCCCAAGAATTGCTTTAGCTATTCGTGGGGGCTTATTGTTCGAATATGGCAATTTTTAAAAAATCTCAGGGCTAGGACGAAGGAGACGTTACTGGGGCCTGCTCGAGGCAATTGACGAATAACAGGATGGTCGTGATCATACTATGAAACCTTGTTCCGTTGTATTCTGGAATTGACAGTTGCTCTTGAAAAGCCTGATACATAGCCTGATTATCCCCTCCTTCTCTCCCTTCCCCTTCCCACTCTTACAATTTTGTGTTTTTCTTGGTGCTGATAGAATTATTTTTAAACATGAAAGTTTAGTACATTTTCTGTGATATTTCTCACTGGAAGACATTGTGTCAGTTTCCTAGAAAATAGTATGTCCTTCTAATCGGAGGTTTCATGTTTTCTTTTACTTTTAGCCTTGTGGCTTTCAATTAAAAATGTATTTGTTCTGCTGTCTACTACAGTTACACTTATTAATCACCATCCCCTATAAATCTTTAGAATTGCTTTAACTTACCCGATTTTCCCATGCATTTTGTTTTATTTTTAAGTCTAGCCTCTAGGCAGTATTTATCATTCTTTTCCTGACTGTGGTTCCCTAGTCAGCCTTATTTCCATCTTGTGTCCCCACACCCCCCACCTCAGTAAGTAGCCCTGATTGTTGTGCCCTAATTCCCCCCATGATTCCCTTGAAATATTATGGAAGCCCTTGGGGGTCATATGGGTTCTGACTGAAAAAATATTGGCCTAGGCAAAACAATTGAATCTGATTAAAAATTTTTTTAGCTAGAATAGCACAGCAGGTAGGGCATTTGCCTTGCACGTGGAGCAATAGCACAGCAATAAGGCGTTTGCCTTGCACACAGCCAATATGGCCTACCCGAGTTCGATTCCTCCGCCCCTCTTGGAGAGCCTGGCAAGCTACCGAGAGTATCTCGCCCGCACGGCAGAGCCTGGCAAGCTACCAGTGTCGTATTCAATATGCCAAACACAGTAACAACAAGTCTCACAATGGAGATGTTACTGGGACCGCTTGAGCAAATCGATGAACAACAGGAGGACCGTGACCGTGACCATGACTGTGGCCGACCCAGGTTTCATTCCTTGGTCCCTCTCGGAGAGCCTGGCAAGCTACCAAGAGTATCTTGCTTGCACGGCAAAGCCTGGCAAGCTACCCGTGACATATTTGATATGCCAAAAAGAGCAACAAGTCTCACAATTTGTTGTGAGACATTACTGATGTCTGCTTGAGCAAATTGATGAACAGTGGGAGGACAGTTCTACAGGACAGTGCTACAGAAAAAGTTTTTATGAAGGGATTGTGATTTACAGAGTTATTCATAGGAGTCCCCGGCAGACAATATTCCAACACCAATTCTACCACCAGTGTCAACCTCCCTCCATCAATGTTTCCAGTTACCTCCCACCCCCCAGCCTGCCTCATTGACGGGAACTTCGTTAAGTTTGGTTATTATAGTTTGGGTCTCCTGCTTTACAGGATTGGCTCTGTGGCTTAGATATATCCATAGACCACACCTCTAAACCAACTAAATGTGCCCTCAAACCCTGGTATCTGTTCCTGTTACCTTCCCTGTGTCTCTTCTTGGCAGTATTTACTTAGTTCTTACTTAGCTTAAAATAGCTTTCATTTCTGTGCAGGTTTAGTTGTTATCTTCAATTTATTTTATGACTCTGTGCCAGCTTAAATTCATACTTATCTTTAAGAGACAATTCATGCTTCCTTCAATTTCTTTGACTGTACAGATATTTTATTTAAAAATCCCTTCCTCCCTCCCTTGCATGCTTCCTCCCTCCATCCCATCCTTTCTCCCTTCCTTACACCTGGTAGTGTTTAGGGCTTAGTTCTGGATCTGCCCTCAGAGATCACTCCTGGCATGTCTCAGAGGACCATATGGGGGCCAGGGACCAAGCCTAGATCATCATATGCCAAACAAGCACCCTATTCTCTCCATATATTTCTTGTATCATTTTCCTTATAATATTCTTTTGCATTATATACTTCTACTTACCTTATTTTGTAAATATTTTATTTAAAAATAATTAGTCAGATGGGATTATGCATTTTGACAGCTTCACATTTATTATTTATTTTCAGTTAGAGGTAATTCTGTTCAAACCTGCAATTGACCTAAGAATAAGTGCTGGTAGGGATAGAGGCACATTTAGAACAAATAGTGACTTTATTTTTATTTATTTATTTTTATGTAGGAGTAGTGCTACTTACTCATCCACTGATAAGCTGATTGAATTATGCATGAACTCCACCTTACTTTTTTTTCCCCGATATTTTATAATTTTATTTATTGAATCACCATGAGAGCAGTTACAAAGCTTTTGGGTCTAAGTCTTGGTCATACAATGAAACACACGTACCTTCACCAGTGCCCATTCTCCACCACCAAAAACCCCAGTATACCCCCATCCCACAGCCTTCCCCTACCTGTGGGGCAAATGATTTCCACATTACTTTCTCTCTACTTTGATCACATTCAACATTTCGACACCAGACCCACCATTATTATTTAAGATTTTACCACAACACTCAGATCTGCTGAAAAGTAGACAATTATTTGTGTTCTATTGCTGGTTATGAATAACATATGATGTCACGTGGCTGCAGTAGGGTCATGTGATTTTGAAATTCCAAAATTTTAACACTTAAATCTGGAGGGATTTCTGCCAAAAGCCACTGGGTTTCGAGATTTGCTCCTGAGTCTCTGGAATCATGGCCATTAAGCAGCTTGATCAGGAGCCAAAGAGGCCATTCGTGGGTGATGACATGGGGTCTCGTTGGAGAGGGGAGGACAGGCCCGGCTCCACCCCCGTCCCATGAGACCCAACAAGTTTCGTCACTGCAGGCCCAAGCCTGACTGTTCAATGGCCTCTGGAGGATGATGGCCACTGAGCCGCCAAGGGAGAAGCAGGTGAAGGGACAGCACCCTTTCCCCCCTGGGGTGGCCCGGGGACAGTAACATATTGCGTGGTCCAGACACATTTCTGCCAAAAGCCGCTGGGTTTCGAGATTTGTTTCTGAGTCTCTGGGATCAAGGCCGGCAAGCAGCTTGATCAGGAGCCAGAGAGGTCATTCATGGGCAATGATTTGGGGTCTCGTTGGGGTGGGGAGGACAGGCCCGGCTCCACACCAATCCTGTGAAGCCCAAAATGTCTCGTCACTGCGGGCCCAGACCTGACTGTCCAGTGGCCTCTGGAGGATGATGGCCACTGAGCCGCCAAGGGGGATCAGGTGGAGGGACAACACCCTTTCCCCTCTGGGGTGGCCTGGCGACAGTAACCTACTGCAGGGTCCGGACACATTTCTGCCAAAAGCTGCTGGGTTTCGAGATCTGTTTCTGAATCTCTGGGATCATGGCCATTAAACGGTTCGATTAGGAAGCAGAGAGGCCTTGCCTCCAATTATATAGCTGAGCCAGAGGTGGTTTGTGGGTGTGTCTCCCACATACCTAACTTTTGGCCATTTACTTTCTTGGTAAACTTTGCCCCAAGTTTTTGGGGTCTGGCCAAAGTCACAGCAGCAATTTTGGGGTATCTGGAAGTCTGAAGGCGCCATCAGGCTGCTGATGCACTCGCCTCACAGGTACAGATTGACCTGCTGGCGGCACCAGACCCCCACAAATAGTGACTTTAGACTGAAATATTTTAGCTCATAGAATGTGTTCTTAGAATAAAATGTCTTGTATTGACTGCTTGCTCAATGTATTATGTGTACAACTGACTCTGTGTGTGTGTGTGTGTGTGTGTGTGTGTATGTGTATGTGTGTGTATTTTGGGGAGGGATAGACAGATATTTCGTGCTTATTTATCACTTCCTTGACTCTTAGCACCTACTAATGACAGGAAAGGGGAGTAATCTACTCTGATAATTGTTACTTTCCTTTTTTCCCCCTACTTCTCTTACATTCAAACTTGTCCTCATGTTAAGTTTTTTTTTTCTTTTTTAAGGCAAGGGGGTGGCCACACCTGGCTGTGCTCAGGCATTACTTCTGGGTCTGTGCTCAGGGATCACTTCTGATAGGTTTGTGGACCATATGGGGTCAGCCATGGGCAAGATAAGTGCCTTACCCTACTGTACTATGCTCTGACCCTAACTTATGTTATGTTTTGAAGTTTCAGGCTTTCGCAGATAATATTGATAGAGGGTTCACCTGGGATCCCCACCAAGGCCACTTCCTGCACCTCTTGTGTATACTGCCCGTCTCTTCACACAGATACATCTTTCAGCGTCTCTATTTCCTTGTTCATTATATTCATTTATTTATTATTTCAGCTCATATTAAGTCCCACTGTGCACTTGACACTATAGTAGGTATTGGTGAGGTAAATATGAATAATATAGACTATACCTTCACAGAGGCCACAGTCTAGTGAGAAAAAACATAATTGGGGCCTCGGAGATAGTTCAAAGGAGCAGAGCACATATTTTGTTATAGAAATCCAGGATTTGAACCCTGGTACCACATAGTCCGCAAGCACCACCAGGATTGTCCAGCCCACCCTGTCTGTGGTTCCAACACAAAGCATAATTGGCTACATAACTATAATGTAGTATGCTAAGTATTTTGCTAGGGGGAAGGTCTGATAGAATATTGTTTAGAGCACATAGTAAGGTGACAGAAAGCTAAATGAATCTTAAGCATTCAAGAATAAATGCTAAATGAGGTCAAAATTTAAGTCTTAGTTCTTAGACTTTGAAAAGAAAGTAGTTTTAAAGTATCCCCCCCCCAACACACACATTTTAGGGTGGGGTGGGGATCACTCCGACTGTGCTCAGGGTTTATTCCTGTACTCAGGAACCTCTGTACTCAGGAACCTCTGTACTCAGGAACCTCTGTACTCAGGAACCTCTCTTGGCGGTACTCAGGGCAGCATACAGGTTGCTGGGGATTGAACCCACGTCGGCCACATGCAAGGCCCCTCAAGCTCCTTTCTAAAACAAGAAATGACTTAGCTATTTCCAGTATTAAAGACATGTAAGAGTTGCCTCTAATAAAGTTGCCTTAATTTTTTTAAAGTACTAGTTTGAGTAGTTGACAGTTTTCAGATGTTTTTATTTGCACTAATGTATCTATGACTAATGCTACATCCAGACCATGCATGCACCACTATCTTGGGATTGTCTGCCCCCTTGAGGAATCAGAAACTCCGTGTTTCAGTTGAAAGCATGACGCAGGAATCACTAGCAAAGCAAAGCAAATAACAAGAAATAAACAGAGCAAAACATCAAAATAGAGTAAATAAACACACACGAAGATTTATGGGACACTGTATGATGTTTTAAGATGCTTTGTTAATTTTACCCATTTTGTTGAAATCATATCAAAATGTTTTAATTTTTGAAAGGCGTTAAGGTCTGGTACACCAGGGTTTCTTAGGCTTGTCCACTGATGACCCCCATCACCCCAGAGATTTCTATGAGACACTTAAGGATGTAGGTATATAAAATAGGTACGAAAACCAAACATTTACTATAATAGATCATAATTTTTTTTCTTGTTGGGTCACACCTAGCGATGCTCAGGAGTTCCACCTAGCTCTGCACTCAGGAATCACTCCTCAGGGTGCTTGGGGGACCATATTGAATGCTGGGAATCAAACCCCGGGTTGGCTGCATGCAAGGCAAACATCCTACCCACTGTGCTAATTGCTTCAGCCCTTAGATCATAATATTTGAAAAGTTAACAAGACTCCATATGGGTTGCAGCCTGTACTTATAGAAGCTAGGTATGGAACCAAAACTCTGTGAGTCGTTTGGTGAAAAACTAAAGAAGTTGGTCTGGAAACATTTTAGAAGTTCTCCTTTTCTCCGGAGCTCTCCCATCTTCTTACATTCCTAGAAGGAAGTGTATAGCACTTCAAATTCATGACATCAGCAATTCGGTTCTCACTTCCTCTTGAAACTCATGCTCTCTCATGTGCCTATACTCCTGGTTTTGTGGTCAGGATAGCTCCTGGCTGGGTTTGGGTGAGCGTACAGGTTGTCAGGGATTGAATCCATGCCAGCCACATGCAAGGCAAGCACCCAGTCTGCTATTATTTCTCTGACTCCTAAATTTATTTTTGAAAAATTGGCAAGATATAAATCTGTGAAAAAAGTATTTACGAGGTAAATAACTTTCTGTGGTCATAACTTACTTAAAATATAAAACATTTTGATTAATCTTGTAATTTTTTAAATTTTTTTTATTTTTTTGCTTTTTGGGTCACACCTGGCTATGCACAGGGGTTACTCCTGGCTCTGCACTCAGCAATTACTCGTGGTGGTGCTCAGGGGACCAAATGGGATGCTGGGAATCAAACCTGGATCGGCCACTTGCAAGGCAAATGCCCTACCCTCTATGCTATCGCTCCAGCCCCCTGATTAGCTTTGTAATTTAGAAACAACTAATGAATTATTTGAGGTCTCAGGTGTACGCAAATAGGTAATATATAGCACAGCGGGTAGGGCGTTTGCCTTGCATGCAGCCAACATGGCCAACCCGAGTTCGATTCCTCCGCCCCTCTCGGAGAGCCTGGCAAGCTACCGAGAGTATCTCGCCCGCATGGCAGAGCCTGGCAAGCTACCCGTGACGTATTCGATATGCCAAATACAGTAACAAGAAGTCTCATGATAGAGACGTTACTGGGCCCACTCGAGCAAATCGAGGAACAACGGGAGGACCGTGACATAGACATAGTTATTGGTCTATTCTATGGTATTTTTATGAATATAAGCTGTTGGTACCAAAAAACCTGTATTCAATTTTCTGAATAAGATCAACAAACTTCAGTATCTGTTGAAAGCCAGAGAAGAGCAACCAACGTCATAAAGTTGTACCTTCATTCATGTGGGATAGGAATTATCCTACAAGCCCTTTCATTATTATGGGAGCTAACTATTATAAAGATTATACATATTTGAGAGTTAAACTATACATAACAAGTTTATAGCTATAGAATTGTGATTGCTTAATAAAATGATGACTCTCCAAACTTAATTACATTCGAGTGAATTAAAGCATAGACGTTAAGAGCTTTTAATATGTTGTCTCCAGCGGCACTAGGTTCATAATATGCCTAACTGTTAAGTTTCAACTCCAGAGTGTTAGTGTACCTTAGTGCAACATGAGAAGGTTTGTCAGCTTGGAAAAATAAAGGTTAGGGGTCATATGTGTGGGTCTATCTGTGAGTCAAAAGCTCCACTTTTTAGGCATCCTAAAATGTCACACACATTTACAGTAAATACATAAATATATAAAATATATAATGGTTGTGGAATTTTTGTGGACTCCTGCCTTATAGCCTTAACTTCTGAGCACTATAGCAGTCATCCCATTGCTCATTGATTTGCTTGAACAGGCACCAGTAACATCTCACAACAAATTGTGAGATTTGATGTTACTGTTTTTGTCATATTGAATACGTCACGGGTAGCTTGCCAGGCTCTGCCATGTGGGTGAGATACTCTTGGTAGCTTTCCAGGCTCTCTGAGAGGGGCGGAGGAATTGAACCCCAGTTGGCTGTGTGCAAGGCAAATGCCCTACCTGCTGTGCTATCACTCCAGCCCATAAAATATATAAATATAAAATATTTATATATAAATACTTTTTCCTTGGTATTAAGAATTTGCCCAGAGCCAGAGTTTCTTCATCCTCTTAGCTATTTCTTTGACTCTCTTGAAGGTGTTCCAAGCCGCTCTCTTCCTCCTGCACAAATCAGGTGCCAGGTCATTCGTCATGTTGACTTCTCGACCTAGGTACACGTAACTGTTGCATTTGGAGATGTTCGTTCCACTGAGAGTGAATGGAACGTCAGGAACGAGACCATTTCTCATAAACATTGTCTTTGTGAGATTCAGCTGTAGTTTGACCTTTCCACACTCACGGTCAAAGTCAGCAAGCATTTGTGCCGCTTGGCTAATATTTGGTGTTATTAGAACGATGTTATTAGCAAAGTGGAGGTGGTATAGTTCACTCCCATTCCATCCCATTCCAGTTGTCGCATGACGTTCTTGAGGGTGACACCGAAGAGTTTCAGTGAAGTGGCATCACCCTGCCGAACCCTACTCTTGACATGGATGATCACTTCCTTGTAGAATGGTGAGATCCTGGTAGTGAATCCGTAATATAGTTCATGGAGTATCCTGATGTATTGAGGTTGAATTCCCTGTTTGGCTAGGGCTTCGATGACCACTTCAGTCTCAACAGAATCAAAGGCCTTCTTTAAATCTATGAACGTTAGACAGAGCGGCATCTTGAACTCCTGAGAAACCTCAATGAGCTTGGTTATTGTGTGGATATGGTCGATTGTGCTGTATCCTTTTCAGAACCCAGCTCTGGGTACATCTCTTCAATTCCACTGTTCTTCCTGCATTAACATAGGCCTCAGAGACCTGGGCCCTATGAAAACAGGATGAGAATGCAATTCGGGTCTCCCAAAGAGGAATTGAAAGAACTATGCTTGAATGATCACACTTCACTCAAGCGAGAGAAGGAATCCTGAGTTTCAACCTCCACCAACGATCGAGAATCAGGGACGCTGTCTCATTTGCCAAGGTGCCGAAAATCAGATGGGCTGGACACATAATGAGATTTGGAGCCAATTGCTGGACTAGATCCGTTACTGACTGGATTCCATGGACGTCAAAAGATCACATAGCCACCCACCTATGAGATGATCAGACTTCTTCATCAAGACCCTGAATGATCAGTTTGAGGCTCTCTGTGTTCCTGGAGTGAGCAGACACCATTGGGCTACACTAGCACATGACAGGGATGAATGGAGAAGTTACTGGTGCATGTTCGAGCAAATTGATAAGTAATGGGATGTCAAGGGATCAATGAAGTGGTATCACGAAAGGATACCTGAGAATTTATTCCTTGTTACCCGCTGCTCAAATTAGACTATTTCTGAAGACTCATTCAAGTTATTATTAGTTCAAGTTATCTAAGTGAGGTCAAAATTCAAGTCTTAATTATTAAACTTTGAGAAAAGATAGTTTTAAACTATTCACAAGGAATAGAGATTTTGATACTCAGTCTTACAAGAGATTGAGGACCAATGCACAAATACTTGTTGTAAGATAGCACTGTAGCACTGTCTGTAGCACTGTTCTCCCGTTGTTCATCAATTTTTTCGAGCGGGCCCAGTAACGTCTCCATTGTGAGACTTGTTACTGTGTTCGTCATATTAAATAC
This sequence comes from Sorex fumeus, assembly GCF_029834395.1. Classification (NCBI taxonomy): domain Eukaryota; kingdom Metazoa; phylum Chordata; class Mammalia; order Eulipotyphla; family Soricidae; genus Sorex; species Sorex fumeus. The sequence goes on from NW_026606091.1 coordinate 44,622,404, forward strand.
GTCACGGGGAGCTTGCCGGGCTTTGCTGTGTAGGCGAGATACTCTCGATAGCTTGCCAGACTCTCCAAGAAGGGTGGAGGAATCGAACTCGGGTCGGCCATGTCGGCCGCGTGCAAGGCAAACACCTTACCTGCTGTGCTATCGCTTCAGCCCTGTTGTAAGATAGCCATACTATAAATCTTACCATTTTAACTACTTTTAAGTGAAAAACTAAGTTGCAATCCAATCACAATGTTGGGCAATCACCACTAACCTTTCCAGAACTTTTCATCATACTAAAAAGAAGTGTAATACTCATTATATAACAGTTGTTCATTTTTAATCTTCTAGTCTTATACTATTTTCTTGTCTTTAGGAAATTACCTATCCTAGGTATCTAATATAAGCAAGATAATTATTTTTTCTTCTTTTGTGATCCAGTTATTTAATTTAGTATAATATTTCTAAGATTCATTTATGCTGTAGCATGTACCAGAATTCCATAGCTTTTCAAGACTGAATAATATTTCATTATAGGGATAAACCAATGTTTCATTTCTGTACTCATTTATTGGTAGACATCTAGGTTGTTTAGACCATTTGGTCATTATGAAGGTTACTTGTGTCTTAACTAGACACAAAAGTTATTTGTGTCTAGTTATGAACACAAGTGGAAAGATATGTTTGAATCTTTGGTTTGCATTTTTTCAGATATAAACATCAATATATCTTTACTTAAATATTCTTTAGAAACAATCACAGTATTTTCTTTTTTAAAAAAATTTTTATTAGTGAGACATCATGAGGTACAGTTGTAGTCTTACAAATTTTTGTGCTTGGGTTTCAACTACACATGATGAAATACCTACCCCTCCACCAGTGCCCATTTCCCACCACCACGGATCCCAGTATCCCTCGCACCCCCCATTCCCCCCATCCCCCCCTGCCTCTGTGGCAGGGCATTCCCTTTTGTTCTCTCTCTCCTATTGGGTGTAAATCACAGTATTTTCTAGAAGCTTGGCATACATAAAGGAATTAGACTATCTGAGGGGTGAGGTGAAAAGGGATCTGGGTGGCCTCAGTTTGGGAGGGGACAAGTTCCCAGAAGGAAGACTGAGGAGAACAGCTGGTGAGATGGAAGGTGGACAGCACTGTCAAGGGAAGTGGGGAGCACTGCTGAGGGGAAGTGTAGGGGAACTAAGGGCAAAGCAGGAGACAGATATTGGGTCAATGGCTCTCCTAGGTTACTCAGAGTTGGGCCCAGGTATTATTATTATTATTTTTAATTTTATTTTATTGACTCACCATGAGATAGAGTTGCAAAGCTTTCATGTTTGAGATTCAGCCATACAATGATGGAACACCCATCCCTCCACCAGTGCACATTTTCCATCACCAATATCCCCAATATCCCCCCCACCCCCCATCCCAGTCTTCACCCTGCCTCTACGGCAGGCAATTTCTCCAATACTCTCTCTCTACTTTTGGGCATTATGTTTTGCTCGATTTTTCCCATCACCATTTTCCCCACTACTTGCCGGGGCAGACGCTAGATAATGTACTTTCCATTGCTCATTTGAATATCATGAGAGCTCGCATGGCCGCAAAAGTGACCGCGTGCTTCTGGGATTCTAGATTGTAAATGGTTGGGTTCCAGAGATATCTCTGTATGGCACTAATCCATTTGGGGATTCAATTGGGAGTCTCTGGGCCAGGGCTGTTGGTGTGGTAAGATAACGCCCAGAGGCAAATTGTGGGTATAACAACCAAGCCAATGAGCAGACGGGGGGATCTGGGGAGGGTTAGTCTGAGTCCTCTGCTGCCATGTAGCCTGGAGACTTAGTCCTGGCACCCGTATACCTGGGCATTGCTTATGGAAGCTCTTGGTCACCAGGATTCCATCTGGAGTATGTGGGGAGAGCGCACCTGCTCCATCTGGGGTGTCTTGGTGAAATTGGCTCAGTATGGGGTCCGAAGAAATCTCCGGCGCTGTGGTGTCTTCTAGGACTCAGGGTCCAGGTATTATGAGGCCTGGACCTTATAGACATTTGGAGATACTTTTGATGCAAAAGGATCTTTATTTGGCAAATTTAACCCGAACCCCCATACCTATACCCATGTAAACATATTTCTAATTTTCTTTTTACATATCTAGGAGCTTACACAGGTGAGGGATTGTGCATTTTAACGTCTGAAGTGATATGCCTCTGAGTCCTCAGAAATTTGTGTCTAGTTCTAATGACAAAAGGACATACCTGGAAGATTTTAAGTGGAGAAAGACATGATCTCGTTTGTGTTCGAGATGACTTTGGCTGCTGTGCAAAGGATAGACTGTAGGGGGCAATAGAGGATATAGAGGATGGTTAGGAGGCCAACCAGTTCACCCAGGTGTAAATGAAAGGGTCCTGTTTGATTGAGGATGTAGCAGTCCATATGGTCAAGGAACAGTCAGCTATGACAACAGTCTTGAGGAGAAAATGAAAAATCTGGATCATTAATAGTACCTGGCAGCGCCCTATGTTATTCATCTCATTTTGTCTCAGCTTCCTCAGACCCCCTGTCTCACCATAATATTGAAGTAATATTGCCAGTCAGTTGGGTTTAGGATGCCTCCTTTCTACTCTATTTTAGCTGTATGATACAAAGTGATACAAGCTTTGATTTTATCTTAAAAAGACTTTGAGATTATGCATTTCAACAGTTATTATTTACTTTAATTATATAATCGTATAAAAGGTAATGGGTAATGAAATTAAGGTAAAGGTAAAAGGTAAAAGCTCTCCCGTTGATCGTCGATTTGCTCGAGCGGGCCCGGTAACATCTCCATTGGAGACTTTGTTGTTACTGTGTCTGGCATATCGAATACTCTCGGTAGCTTGCCGGGCTCTCCGAGAGGAATGAAATTAAGACAAAAGGGAAATTAGTTTTAGAAGCAATAGGTCAAATATGAGCAAAAGGGCTGGGGAGAGCCCTGGTTTTATCCCAGGCACTACAGCATGGGTGCCCCAACCTCTCCTTCCCCACCTGTGCCAGGAGTAGTCCAGGACCACCAGTTGGTGGCCAAAAAAGAAATAAAAACAAAACAAAACCAAGCAAGATTAGTATCCAGCAGAGGGGTGTCATATTGTTCTGTTCAGTTTCTTATGGTGGGCTGCAAATTTGACTCCAATTTAGCCAATTACTAGAACCAAGACAAAATGAATTGATTTTATGATTCAGAATGTCTAAACAACAAAAAAGTAATTAAGACAGTTTTCCCTTAGTACCAAGGATTATGAGAAATTTTTATAAGAGACCCTGTACATTCCCACAGAAAATGCACAGGAGGGTATCATATTAATTTCCTTGTAGTGCCCTTCTCTAAAAGTGGACAACTGAACAACTGCATGCATCATCTTTATTAGATGAAGCAAGGATAGTTAATAGATTCTAAATACTTAAAAGATTTTGATTATTTTCATTAGCCCTCTTATGCTTCGTTGCTTCTCAACCAACATATGTCCACTTTTTATGCTTAATCCTACCTTAAATCTATGAAATAAAACGTGAAACACGTTTTATTTCATAATGGAAGGAAAATATTATCTCTGCTTCAGTCTCCTCTCATCTTTCACCAAACTTTCCACTCAATCTAAAGAAGCAGAGCACTTGGTACTAGGAGCTGATAACACTGGCTTTCATTTATAATCATTAAGATTTTCAAATAGATGCCATTTCTTGGGGGCACATACTTATCTAAGAGAGATAATCTGTAGCCCTTGCTAGTGTCCAGCAGAGAAAAGATACAGATAGAGGAAATTTAAGTTCTGGGAAGAAGAAATCATTGTTGGCCCAAATGTTATCGTGACTTAACCCCTCCCCCCCGAGTTATATTTATACTGCTGATGCTTTGGCTTGGGCTGGAGTGATAGCACAGCAGTAGGGCATTTGCCTTGCATGCAGCCAAGCCAGGTTCGATTCTTCCGCCCCTCTTGGTGAGCCAGGCAAGCTACCAAGAGTATCCCGCCTGCATGGCAGAGCCTGGAAAGCTCCCTGTGGTGTATCCAATATGCCAAAAACAGTAACAACAAGTCTCACAATGGAGATGTTACTGGTGCCCGCTCGAGCAAATCGATGAACAGCTGGAGGACAGTGCTACGGTGCTACAGTGATGCTTTGGCTTATAAATATATTGGATGCTGGATCATCGGTGACTTGGAATCTGCTCTCTTTCCAGTGAGTAATAATATGGTCTCTCTGAAACATTTTTTATCTAACTGTAAGATTTGTTGTGTGAAGCTTTATGAAGTGAGAATTCTCAGAAATGCAATGTGGTGAAGGCACAATCACATCTCAACTTAGATCTGTGTAGGTATATCTTATTCCTTACTTGGAAATACTCATATACCGAAAAGACCTCTGGTTTCTGAAACTTTGTTACTGAAACCAATACTTGATGTGTCTGGAACTATATTAGCTTCTTACTGGTGCTTCCTCAGATACTGCCGATTATATATTGCTGAGCTATGCTGTGCGGGGCTTCCATTTGAGAGACAAACTTGTATGGAGATGATTTTATTGTATAACTGGCCCAGACGAAAGGAGAGTTATTCTTAAAAACAGCTGTTCTGGAAGTGAGAAGAGCAAAGATATTACGCTAAGAGACTGGGAATGGGAATAGTAGGGTATTAATATTATGTGAAGAGCTTGAGTCTCAGTCCATAATGGATTAGATGACATTCTCTGTTTCATGGCAATAGGTGGAAGTAAATTATTATTTCCCTCTGGGTAAAGGAGTCTACTTTGATCTGGGGGCCCTGTCACCAAATTTTGCCTTTGGAAACTCTGTCGTTTATGATATGAGAGAAGTAAATGAACTTCCTGGCTTTTGGTGCCTCTTGAGTACTATGTAAGGTAATTATATTTGGATTTTTCCCTACTCTATTGGGAGAAAGAGAAACCCCAAGAATAGAATGCTGGAGATCAAAGGTCATTTGGCTTAATTTTGTCTATTAATAGATGAGATGTTCTTTGTAACAAATTGGACCCATGTTTTAAAAAAAAATGTTCTTTACCCCAAGAGAAAAAGAACTTCTTTGGTTACTTTGTTAAGACTATTTTATTTGTCTTAGGTAAGAAGATGCTATTATAAGAAATATTATTATTGGGGGCTGGAGAGATAGTAAAGCTATAAGGTCAACTTTACATGTGACTGATCCAGGTTTGATCCCCATCACTGTGTATTGTCCCTGAACACCTCCAGGACTGACCCTTAGCACATAACCAGAAGTAAGCCTTGAACACAGAGAGGCCCAAGCCTCCACCCCCTAAAAAAATCATATAACTGGATATGGATGTCTTATAATATAGATATGCTCTGCTATGTTTGACAGGATGCTTCCTTTACTATCTGTGATTTGGAAGTCACCTTGATCATTTTGAATTATTCAGCTGTAAAATGGAATTATAATTTTGTCTTTTATAATTCTTTTTCGGTTCATGTAAGAAGAGCATTTTTCATTATGTGCTAAATGTTGCTTTGTTTTTAATTATTGTATACTATGGTAACGTACTAATTTTCATGGATGAAATATTTGCATTATGGTTCACCAAGATTCCCAGATTCTTTGGATTCCACCTGGATTTACTGAGTCAGTTTCTTCCTGCTGGGATGTGGATAGTTTAGTTTTGATTTAAATGGTGTAAATTATGTTTAAACTCAATTCTCAATTAATGAAGTCCAGGCACATGCTCATTCAGGCTCATTCAGGCTCAGTCTTACAAGCAGATGGTTTGCTTTCCCCTCTGAGTGATCAGAGAAGATCAGTCAGGCAGGAATACCCACACACGTGGACTCTCTCACCTACTCCCTTCATGTGTCTGGAAAGTTTGTTACATAGCAGGCAAATGGCATTTGTGCAGAGAATCCCAAAACTCAGCCCTGAATTTGGACATTACCTCAAAGAAAGATTAAAAAAAGTTTGTTAATAATAACTACTATGAGGGCATAAATCTAGAGTCTTTAAAAGAAAGAGTCCTTTGGAGCTGGAGTGATAGCACAGAGGGTAGGGCGTTTGCCTTGCACGTGGCCCACCCAGGCTTGATCTCTGACATCCCATATGGTTCCCCCGAGCACTGCCAGGAGTAATTCCTGAGTGTAGAGCCAGGAGTAACCCTTGGGCATCACCAGGGGTGACCCAAAAAGCCAAAAAATTAAAAAAAAAAAGAGTCCTTAATTTTTTTGTACCACCAAAGATCTTTTGGCAGTTTGGTGAAGTCCATGGATTTCTTAAAAGATTCCTATAATCCTATAAAGTACATAGAATTATAAAATTTAAAACTTCATATTGAAATATAGGTATGTAATTACAGAAACAAAATGTGTAATATAGAAAGACAAGTAATTTTAATTCATGTTGATTACTAAGGCTAACAGCAGATCAAACAATTTCAAAGATATGATCAGTGTAACAGATATATCAACATATCTGTAATAACTCTAATTTAGCTTGAAAATATATGTGATTTCTACTGGTAACAAAGGCATATATATTGCTAGTCCTACTATGGTTTAGTGACTATATTTTTCATTGAGAAAAATGCATGCTAAAATTCAGTTAGAGATGAATAAAATTAAACATGTAATTTTCCCTCCCTAGATCCTAGTTTAAGAATTCCAGTTTTAGCAAATGATGAAAACATAAGAAAAGATAACCATAGAAAAAGGGGAAGCTTTCTTTTTAATGTGCAGGTTAGTGATGTTAATTATATTTCAATCCACTAACAACAAATGTGTTTGGTGTAATGGTAGGTGTAATGGTTAGCATACCTTTTTAAATTACTGTTGTCCAGTATCTTTTGAGAAAACTAACAGAAACATTCCTTTCTATTTGTCATTTTTATCTGTTTTCCTCCAGTGGATTATGAAGTGGTTGACATACATTAGCTGTGTGTCACATTAGCTCCAATGAAATAGGAGTGCAGAAAATGTTTGTTGAATGATAAAACATGATGTCAAAAGATTTCCTAAATTTTATCTATTTAACAGCTTTGTAACATCCTATTAGATAGAAGAGTTTTCACTAATTCCCAGCAGAATTCTATTCAATAGGCCCATTTAATTAGTATTTATTGTACATCAGGGATATAATGCCATTTAAACAGATTAATCTTTTAAATATAATATACGTCATCCACACTAACAATGCAATTCAAATATTGTTGAAAGTTTGCATTTAGTAGACATGGCAAATATGACATAGTGGTGCAATGGTTATAATATAATGGTTCTACTTGCAGATTGCTTATATGTCAACAGGATTAAAATAGCATATGCTTAGTTATTATACAATAGAAAGTCAGAGTGAAGAATTAGCATGACAAAAGGCGGAGGGTGGGCCTTGGCTTTTTGTTTTGTTTTTCCTGGGAATGGCAGGTTTAGTTTCAGAGAAACTAAAGTGTGAGACAAGAGAAGAAAGTGAACAGCAGAAGAGAAGTCTGGAAATGGAGGCTGGTATTTGAATTGCAGAACTGGTTTAGACTTTTAATATGCACTGTAGCATGGTCCTCCCGTTGTTCATCCATATGCTTAAGCAGGCACCAGTAACGTGTCCATTGTGAGACTTGTTGTTACTGTTTTTGGCATATCAAATATGCCACAGGGAGCTTGCCAGGCTCTGCCGTGTGGGCAGGATACTCTCAGTAGCTTGCCGGCCTCTCCTAGAGGGATGGAGGAATCAAACCCTGGTCGGCCACATGCAAGGCAAACACCCTACCTGCTGTGCTGTCGCTCCAGACTTTTTATATAGATTTCAAAAATGCCAGCGGCATACCAGTGATATGTCTCATTCCAAGTATTGTACTCTAAATTCTTATTATTTTAGGGGAGTCTCTAAGAACACTATAATAAATCTGAAATTTTTCTGATTAAGTTTAATCTGCAGTGAAGTACTGTTGAAAATACTTCAGGAGAATCTCAGTTCCTGATGGAACAGAAGCACCAAATACCATCTATTACCAACCCACAGTGAGTGCTGACCTGAGGTATTGCTTTCCTATCAGACTCTGGTTAAGCATCATCATAATGGTTCACACTACTTTCCCCGAATCATAAATTTAAGAGGATTAATAATAACATAGTAATTTGATCCAAATTTATGCTCTTGGACTAATCAATTTAGGGGATTATCATATATCCTTTGCCTGTATCCTAATGAGAAGATTGGCAATTTAATACAGCTCCAAGTATAATTTGTTAACTCTGATGACCAGCGTATTAGCTATCCAAAAGATATGAATGAATTAATTTCTCTGAATATGTGCTAATTTGATATTTCAGGATTTTGTAGCTTTGCTTGTTCCAGGAAAATTATTGCTTTGCATGAAATTCACTAGATAAATAGTTGTGTTTCACCAGAAAATGATTTTCATTATAATCGTTTGTTTAAGCATATCTTGACCTTTGAATGTAAAGAAACATGGAAGTTCTTGAGGAGAAAAGGACTTAAGAATACTCTAGTCCAATGTATTTTTTTTATAAATAAAACTTTTTAAAGAGAAATAAAGATAAAGAAAGAGGGAGGGAGAGACAGAGGAATGAATGAATGAATGAATGAATGAACCTTAGGCTTACTTATGCAGACTTCTGAGATAACGTAGCCAACCTATTTGCGTCACTCAAGGCTGCTCCCCCATGTGAGTAGTTTTTAGGGAACTTAATGTTTTATTTGTTTGTAATACCTTTTGTTCCATAAAACATTTTTTCTTAGTCTACTTCCTCAGGAATTCTGACCAAATACATTTGTGCATTTTGCACTCAATGTAGAAGTAGTATTGCTGGTGAAACATCCTTCCATCTTGTAAGGCCTCTTAGGTTTATTTTTTAACTTCCTTCAACTAATAGGTTGATTAGTTATTTTCCAAAAATACTTTACGCCAGCAGGTCAATCTGTACTAGTGAGGCAAATGCATCAGCAGGCTGATGGTGCCTTCATACTTCTAGCTACTCCAAAATTGCTGCTGTGCCTTTGGCCAGACCCCAACAACTTGGGACCAAGTTTACCAAGAAAGTAAACAGCCAAAAATTAGGTATATGGGAGACACATCCACAAACCACCTCCAGCTCAGCAATATAATTGGAGGCAAGGCCTCTCTGGTTCCTGATCAAACTGCTTAATGGACATGATCCCAGAGACTCAGAAACAAATCTTGGAACACAAGAGGCTGTTGACAGAAATGTGTCTGGTCCCTGCAGTAGGTTACGGGCGCCAGGCCACCCCAGGGGGTGCTGTTCCTCTGCCTGTTCCCTCTTGGCGGCTCAGTGGCTGCCATCCTCCAGAGGTCATTGGAGAGTCAGGTTTGGGCCCGCAGTGACAAGACACGCGGGTCCTCATGGGATGGGGGTGGAGCCAGCCCTTTCCCCCCTGCCCAACAAGACCCCAAGTCATCGCCCATGAACGGCCTCTCTGGCTCCTGATCAAGTGGCTGAACGGCCATGATCCCAGAGACTCAGAAACAAATCTCGGAACCCAGCAGGTGTTGGCAGAAATCCCTCCAGATTTAATTGTTAAAACTTCGGAATTTCAAAATCACGCAGCCACTACTGTGGCCTCACGACATCATATATTATTCATAACCAGCAATAGAAAACAATTTGTCTAACGTTGCCTTTTCGGCAGATCTAAGTGTTGGGGAAAATTCCAAATAATAATGGTGGGTCTGGGGTCGAAATATTGAATGTAATCAAAGTAGAGAGAGAGGGATGTGGAAATCATCTGCCCCACAGGTAAGGGGAGGGTGTGGGATGAGGGATATACTGGGTCTTTTGGTAGTGGAAAATGGGCACTGGTGAAGGGAAGGGAGTTTCATCATTGTATGATTGAGACTTAAACCTGAAAGCTTTGTAGCTGCTCTCACAGTGATTCAATAAATAAATTTATAAAAAAGAAAAAAATGTAGATAGAGTTCATGCCCAATTCAATCAGCCTAATCAATGGCTGAATAAATAGCAATACTTTTACATTAAAATAAAAAAATACTAAATATTTAATATTTTTGTTTAAATAATGGACTGAAGTCATAGTACAGCGAGTAGGGCATTTGCCTTGCATGCAGCTGACCCAAGTTCGATTCCTCCATCCCTCTTGGAGAGCTCTGCAAGCTACAAGAGTATCCTGCCCGCACAGCAGAGCCTAGAAAGCTATCCGTGGCATATTCGATATGCCAAAAACAGTAACAAGTCTCACAATGGAGACGTTACTGGGCCTGCCCAAGCAAATTGATGAACAATGGGATGACGGTGCTACAGTGCTATTTAAACATTACAGTGCATTTATGACACTTCATGTATGAGAATATATACATACATATAAATATGATTACACACATATATACTATGTATATAAATATTTTGGTAAATTCCTAGATATCCCATTGTTTGGTGAAGGTGTATATGCATTAAATATGCTTCTGAACTCTCAAAAAAAATAAAAAAAATAAAAAAATACTTTCATTCTACTTTACAGAACCTGTAAATATGACTTCTTTTTAAAAAGAATATATATATTTTTTTGCTTATTGGGTCATACCTGGTGATGCACAGGGGTTACTTCTGGCTCTGCACTCAGGAGTTACTCCTGGCAGTGCTCAGAATGGGATGCTGGGAATCAAACCCGGGTCGGCCACGTGCAAGGCAAACACCCTACCCACTGTGCTATCTCTCCAGCCCCTAAACGAATATTTTTTTAGATTTAATTAAGGATCTCAGTGTAGGATAAAGGTAAAGGCCCTCCCGTTGATCGTCGATTTGCTCGAGCGGGCCCAGCGGGTGGAGCGATAGCACAGCGGGTAGGGCGTTCGCCTTACAAGCGGCCAACATGGCCGACCCGAGTTCGATTCCTCCGCCCCTCTCGGAGAGCCCGGCAAGCTACCGAGAGTATTCGATATGCCAGACACAGTAACAACAAAGTCTCCAATGGAGACGTTACTGGGCCCGCTCAAGCAAATCAACGATCAACAGGAGGGCCTCAGTGTAGGATCACCCTGGACTTAGGGGTGGGCTCCAGCTGCAGTGTTGACTTTTCTTAAAAGAACAAGGCAGGAGGAAAATGAGACACAGAAACATAGGGAGGAAGGAGAAGAACTGTGTGCTGAGAAGATGTAAAGGAACAAACTTGATAACCTCTTAGTACCTGTATTGCAAACCATAATGCTCCAAAGGGGGGAGTGATAGGAGAGAGAGAGAGAGAGAGAGAGAGAGAGAGAGAGAGAGAGAGAGAGAGAGAGAGAGAGGGAAGAGAGAGGGAAGGAGGGAGGGAAGGAAACTGGGGACATTGGTGATGGGGAAAATTCACTGCTCGAAGGATGAGTTTTGGAAGACTGTATGACTGAAACCCGGCCATGATTAGCTTTGTAAACTCTGTATGTCACGGCAGAAACAAGAGTTATGGAGCCACAAGTCAGGAAACAAAGAGCACGCCGTGGACTGCCCCCAGCTATGAGAACCCAGGAAAAAGGCAAAGGATGAATTTTAGACCCCACCTCCCCCATCTCCAAATTAGATGCCTATGAATATTTATGGATTGAAGAAAAAGACGAATACGTGCTTACTTCCAAAATAGTGCACAATAGTCCAATTCATCGGACTGTGAAGAAAGAAGGCATTGCAGGGAAGATAATAAAAAAGTTGAAAGTCTCAAAGAAAAGGCAAATTCCACTGATGCCATCATGATGCCAAGTATATCCTTTGGTAGTAATTGGTTATGTGAGTTTGAGACTTAACTTGCTTTCTTCATCTCTGAAAGACCCCATAGTTCTTTCACGTTTCCCCACCAGCAGTCAGCAGGGGGACTAATGCCACCTCCTTGGAACAATGTTAAATCTTGAATCACATTTGTTTCAGAGAGTTAATATGGATAAGTTTGAGTGAATTTGCAGTTGACTGAATTTCTTAATCCTCTATCTTCAATTTTGCATCTGTAAAATGAACCAAAATGTCTTTCTCAAGGCTTTGCTGAGGTCATGATATGTGTCTTTTAGAGAATATAGTAAATAGTAGCCCTGTTATTCACCTGAATTCAGAGCAAATTAAGAAATGAGGCAAAAGACAAATCAGTACATTAACAATAAAAATATCACCTTTATTACTAAGGTAAGGTAAAGGCCCTCCCGTTGATTGTCGATTTGCTTGAGCGGGCCCAGTAACGTCTCCATTGGAGACTTTGTTGTTACTGTGTCTGGCATATCGAATACTCTCGGTAGCTTGCCGGGCTCTCCGAGAGGGGCGGAGGAATCGAACTCGGGTTGGCCATGTTGGCCGCTTGTAAGGCGAACGCCCTACCGCTGGGCTGGTAAAGACTAAGATGAATTCATAGCTTAGCTTGAGCCTCATGTGAGAAACTAAATTCTGGCATGGGGATGAACTCAGTCTTAATTAATTAATTAATTAATCATTGCTATTTGAGTCACACCCAGAGATTCTTAGAGGTTACTTATGGCTCTGCGCTCAGGAATTACTACTGGTGGTGCTTGGGGGACCATATGGGATGCCGGGGAATCGAACCCAGGTCGGCCGCATGCAAGGCAAATGCCCTACCACTGTACTATCAATCCAGTCCCTGAACTCACTCTTAAAGTCTGAGGCTTCCCAGGACCATTCCTGGGAATACATCTTTGGAGTAACTGACAATCACATGCTCCCAAGGATCTCGTACACTTCTGAGAGGAATACATACACAGGGTTATGTTCATCAAATAATTCTAAATTATTAAATACTGCCAAATGAGTAATTCCTAGGTAAGAGTGAGAGGTAGATGGAGATCAGGAATGTTATGATAATAAAGTTCTTCCATATGAGAACTCTATTCAATAAACTCCATATCAAAAATAGGATCAAAAATAGGTAGTAGTCTTCCTTCCCTCCCTCCCTCCCTCCCTCCCTCCCTCCCTCCCTCCCTCCCTCCCTCCCTCCCTCACTCCCTTCATCCCTCCCTCCCTCCCTCCCTCTTTCCTTCCTTCCTTCCTTCCTTCCTTCCTTCCTTCCTTCCTTCCTTCCTTCCTTCCTTCCTTCCTCCCTCCCTCCCTTCCTCCCTTCATCCTTTCCTCCCTTCCTCCCTTAACTTCCTCTCTTTGTCCTTCCTTCTTTCTTTTCTTCCTTCCTCCCTCTTCCACCCTCTCACTCTCTTGCAACATACTTGGCTCAGTGCTCAGTCTAGAAACAGGTTTTTGGAAATTGGTAGTATTTGGCAAAGATATTAAAATAAATTAAAGGAATAAGTAGATTAAAGGAATCAATTATATTTTATTTTTATGAAGATAGAAGAGTACATGTTTTTTCTTTTTCCTTTTTTCCTTTTCTGGATTATTGTATAAAAAGGTCTTGGCATATGTTCTTCTCTGTTATTTCTCCAAAGACTCATCTGATCTATGCTGTAAATTGATGTATCTCAGCCTAAAAAAATCTGCTTGGTTTTAAAACTCCTTATAATTTTGAGATAGTTTTTTTTATTATTATAGCTTAATAATACATCATCAGGTAGCATATCCAATCTTCACAATTTGTTATGTATATATACGGGTAGAGCGTTTGCCTTGCACGCAGCCAACATGGCCAACTCGAGTTCGATTCCTCTGCCCCTCTCGGAGAGCCCAGCAAGCTACCAAGAGTACCTCATCTGCACGGCAAAGCCTGGCAAGCTACCCATGATGTATTTGATATGTCAAACAAAGTAACAATAAAGTCTTTAAAAATGGAGACGTTACTGGGCCTGCTCAAGAAAATCGATGATGGGGGGGGAGGGATATTATCCTGGTGGTGGAAAATGGGCACTAGTGGAGGGATGGGTATTTGATCGTGGTATGACCGAGATCCAAGCACAAAAATTTGTAAATCTACAACTGTACCTCATGGTGTTTCACTAACAAAAAAGAAAAAAAAAATAAATAAATAAAAAAAAAAAGAAAATCGATGAACAATGGGAGGACAGTGACAGTGATATACATATGTATGATGAAATATTCTAAATAACAAAATACATAAATATGTCAAATATATCACAAGAATGTAAACTATAAGCACTCTCTTTGGGAATGTTTGCAAAGTTGTGATTATGCTTCCTATCATTAGAATATATATTTTTAAAAGGTCTTGGGACCCGTGGTGGTGGAAAATGGGCATTGGTGAAGGGATGGGTACTTGATCATTGTATAACTGAAACCCAAGCACAAAATTTTGTAAGTCTACAACTGTACCTCATGGTGTTTCACTAATAAAAATTTTAAAAAATAATAAAAAATAAAAATAAAAACCACATCACGACCGAATCACGACCATCCTGTTAATCGTCTCCTTCATCCTAGCCCTGAGATTATATTCAAGGCTCTTTAGGAGAATGAGACCCATCATTGTTACTGGTATTTGGCATATTGGGTACGCCACAGGGAGTTTGCCAGACTCTGCTGTGTGGGCAGGCTACATTCGGTAGACTGCCAATTTGTCCAAAGTAGGACAATATGATGTCATAATACTTTGTCCAATATGTCCATTGTCCATTTGTCCAATATGATGTCATAATAGTTTTTAAGTGCTATTTTTGTTGGAAAGAGAACGCTGGAAAATCTTGAATAAAGCAGAAGGTAGTGGGGAGGGGGTTGGGGTGAGGAGAACATGAAAAGGATGGTAGAAAAACTTTCTGTTGGCATAAAATTAGAGGAAGTTAAAACATAACCACAATGTAAAATATATACATGTTCTCCTTAAAAGCACTTAGATCTTTGAGATGCATAATTGTTGTATAACTGAATTTTATATTTTATGACATACACACATACATAGAGTGTTGTATGTATTCTGTCACTAACCATGATTTGTCAGGTAAAAAAACTGTAATAGTGACTGAAAATAAGAGTAGATCAGTATCTGATTGTAGTAGAGTGGAAAAATTCTTCCCTATCTCCTTTGAATTTCTTTCTTCCATAAATTAATTTATTTAAAATGTAGTCTCATGGATTTTAGGCAATAGAAGGAATGTTACTTAAAAAGATTCCATTCTAGTTTCTTGCTAAAATTGGGGAATGTTCTGCGTACCATTACTAATCATAATCATCCTACCCTTACTTTAAAAGACTTAAAGATCAATGGTTCTGGACTTCTCCATAAAGCCTAAAATGTGAAGTTTTATAATATAATTAAAACTATTAACCTAAAAAAATCAGTGGTTCCATATGTATAAGGACTCTGGTGCTCTTTGCAGGTGTTGCTAGTCACTAGAAAACGCTTGTATCTGAGTTGACCTTTTCTCTCACCATCCTTTCATTTTAACTCAGTATTTTGGAAACAGAGAAAATAAATCTAGTGTTTCCTTCAATGCTTTTTCTGCTTACCATAACACTCAGGTATTGGAAAAAATCTTTCACATTGTAATAAACCTTTTTCCTAACATAGCCTAGTGTTATTCCTCATAAAGTGGCAGCTTCAGGGGAGAAACTTATTTTGACATATTGGCATTACTGAGTCTTCCAGCTCATAAAGATGGCATGTTTTACCTTTATCTCAATATTCTATAATTTTATCAGTCATACATTTATTTTTTGTTTGCAGGTTTTGGGTATATTTGTTCAATGTATCTGTCAGTATTATTAGGTTTTTAAAATATTGAGATAATTCAAGTAAAATTCTTTTCATTAGTTTTTTGTGGTGTTAGGGATTGAACTCAGGGCCTCATGGTGTTTCACTACTGCTGAGCTACTTCTCTGGACCCTTAGAATTTCTCCTTTAAAGAAATTTCAGGAAAACCTCAAACAGTTGGAAGCTAAAATAGAATACTGTAGAACAACCATTTTGCAAAGAGGAAATCAGGGGGCTGGAGCGATAACAGCGAGTAGGGCATTTGCCTTGCATGCGGCCAACCGGGTTTGATTTCTAGCATCCCCTATGGTCCCCTGAGCACTTCCAGGAGTAATTCCTGAGTGCAGAGCCAGGAGTAACCACTATGCATCCCCGGGTGTGATCCAAAAACTTTAAAAAAAGGAGAAAATCAGAGAAGAAATTAAAAAATGATTCCTGAAGACAAATGAGAAGGAAGACATGAATCATCAGAATCTTTAGATAAAGCAAAAACAGTTGTCATAGGAACTTCAGAGCAGTACAAGTTTTCATCAAGCAACGGGGAAGAAGGGGAATCACATAAATAAATTAATTTCACAGGTTGAGAAACTAATAGGGGGAAGGGAATAATTAGAATAAGCAAGTAGAAGGAAGGGAATAATAAGAATAAGAACAGAAATCAGTGATACAGTAATCAAGAAAGAAGAGGCTAGAGAAATAATACAAAGGTTAAGGTATTTGACCAGCATGTGACTGTAGCTGCAACTGTGGTTTGAATCCTAGCACTGCATCTGGTCCCCTGAGCACTGCCAACAGTAATTCCTGAGGAGCCAGCTGTTACCCCAAGCCAACAAACAAACAAAACCAACCTCCAAACAAAAACCAGAATAGAAATGTAGAGAACAATACAAAGGGTTGATGAAATCAGGAGCTGATTTTTCAAAAGACTAAATAAGACTGACAGCCCCCTTAGCTAGCTATACTCAGAAGGAATAAATAAAAGAAAACCTAGTTAATTGTATCAGAGATGAAAGGATAGAAATTACGAATGGCACCTAAAAATACAGAAGACCACAAGAAGTTTTCACTATGAACAATTTTTTTTTGCCACTAAATTGGAGAATCTAGAAGAAATGGATGAATTTTTAGTCATATAATCTCTCAAAAGTGAATCCAGAGGAAACCTGAATAGACCAATTACAAATAAGGAAATTGAAACAATAATGAAAAATTCCCCATAAGAGAAGGTCAAAAGAAGGTCTTCAGGTCAAGATGAGTTCAATCGTTAGTTTTAACAAATCTTCAAAGAATTACTGCCTATACTATTTAAACTCTTTCAGAATATTGAAGAATCAGCAATCCTTTCCAGCAGCTTCTGTGATGCCAACATTTTTACCATAATATCCCAAACAGAGAAATACCACAATAAAAGACTGGCAGGACAATATCCTTGGTAAACATAGCTGCAAAGATCCTCAACAAAGTGTAAGAAAGATAAAAATCATACTGTCAATAGTCAGAGAAAACTTTTGACAAGATTAAACACCCGTTCATAAAAAAAAACTTGCAATAAAATAGAAATAGAGGCGCCTACCTCAATGTAATAATGACCATATATAACAAACTCACCGACAACATCCTAATTATTGGCAATCACATCAACCCTGCACACTTCTCATCTTAGGTCAGGTACAAGGCAAGGACGCCCAGTTTGTCCAGTACTATTCAACATAATATTGGAAATCCTAGCCAAAGAAATTAGACAAGAAAAAGAAATCAAAGTCTTTCCAACTGGAAAAGAAAAATTAAATTTTCATTATTTGTAAATGGCATGATAATATGCATGAAAGACCCTAAAGTCACCACAAAAATGTTAGAAACAATACAATAAAGCAACAGACTACAAAATGAACATATAATTAACAGTTGTCTTTTATATATATGTCTTTTTTATATAAAAAAACTGGAAAGTAAAGAAATAAAGACAACAACCCCATTTAAAATAGTGTCCAGGGGTTAGAGAGATAATATAGGAATCATGACAATTGCCTTGCATGCAACTGAATTGGTTCAATTCCCTGCACTGCATTTGTTTCCCTAAACACTGCAGAAGTAATCCCTTAGCATAGTGCCAGGAGTTATACCTGGGCATCACCAGAGATATTCCCCCACCTCCCCCAACACACTGTGTCAAAAAATTTATGTACCTGGGACCTGAGCCATAGTACATAGGTAGGGCACTAGCCTTGCATGTGGCCAACCTGGGTTTGATTCTCAGCATCCCATATGGTCCTCAAAACTTTTTCATGAGTGATTGTTGAGCTCAGAGCTCTGAACACTATCAGGTGTGACCCCCAAATCAAAACCAAAACAAACCAACAAACAAAACACCACCAAAAAATCATGTACCTGGGAATCAATTTAACAAAAGAAGATGTGAAAAGCTTCTATGTGGAAAAATATAAGTCATTATTAAAATAAATATAAGCGGACTTGAGGAAATGGAAGAATATCCTATATTCATGGATTGGAAAAATATACATTATCAAAATGGCGATAGTACCCAGAACATTATGTAGATTTAGTGCTATTCCTATCAAAATCCCAACAGTATTCTTCAAAGACCTACCTCTGCCATCTTTGGCAGCCTCCTGGGAAAACTATTTCTCTATTTTCTTTTTGTTCTTTATACCCCCAAATTATGTTTTCAGTCTTTACAATTTAATGTGAAATAAAATGATTCTTTATATTGGAAATCAAAACATGAAAATGAAGCAAGAGAATGACTGACAAGAACGTATTAGATCAGTAACATGACTGGAATTGTAAAGGTACTAATTATCACATATGATAGACATGGATATTCAGATTAAAATACAACCTTTTATAGATGCAAAATCTACTTAAAAAGATTTTGTGGGGTATGGAGCTGCCTACAGGTCAACCTGTACCTGTGGGGTGAGTGCATCAGCAGCCTGTGGTGCCTTCAAGCTTCCTGATGCCCCAAAATTGCCACTGTTCCTTTGGCTGGACCCCAACAACTTGGGGCCAAGTTTACAAAAAACTTAAATGGTCAAAAGTTGGATATGTGGGAGCCATGTCCATAAACCACCTCTGACTAAGCTAAACAAGCTCATATATTGGCCTTATTTCAGAGACCCATATAGATAAAGCTGGAAAGAGATCAAAAGTCGCAGTTAATCTCGGACCCACGCATGGCTGAACAGACCGGGGTAAATTAAAGAGGGACAGGTCGCCCTGTGCCTGCCCAAGCAGAGCCCCGAGCAGCCGCTTGCTTCCACAATCCAAAATCGCCACCACACCCCTGGCCTGACTCTTATGTCTCAGGATGGACCTCACCAAGATATAATCTGCTGAAAATTCGGGTATGTGGGTTTTGTGACTGAAATCTCCAGACTTTCATGGAGTTGGAGTGGGCTACCTCCCCTAACTTCCCAATACACATGGAAGCACTGCAGTCATCCTCACGAACCTACTCTAGCACCACCCTGTAAACTCTATTTCTGGCCTTGCTTTAGAGACTCATAAATAAACCTTGAAAGAGATAAAAACCAGAGACACAGCACAGCGCCAAAGATCTCTCCTGGCTCCATATCAGGCCAATTTCACCAGGGCACTCCAGATGGAGCAGGTGTAGTCTCCCTGCCTACTCCAGATGAAATCCCGGTGAACACGAGCTTTCACAAACAAGAGCAAGGTATGCGGGTTCCTCGACTAAATATCCAAGCTGCATGGAAACCAAGGCTCCGGACTGTCCTCAGGCTTCACGCCTGATCGTCAGCCTGGCTGTCACCCCCATAATGTGCCTCCAGGCGCCATCTTATTGCACCAACAGCCCTGGTCCAGAGACGCCCAGTAGAATCCCAAAATGGATTAGTACCCTACAAAAATGTCTCTGGAACCCAACTATTTACAATCTAGGATTCCAGAAGCACACAGCCAAGGCATCCATGATATTCAAAATGAGCAAGGGACAATAAATGATCTAGCAACTGCCCATGGCAGGTAGACTTGAATGGCGGTGGGAAAATTCGAGCAAAACACAATGCCCAAAAGTAGAGAAAGAGTATTGGGGAAATTGTCTGCCATAGAGGCAGGGTGAGGACTGGGATGGGGTGGGGAATATACTGGGGACACTGGTGGTGGAAAGTGTTCACTAGTGGAAGGATGAGTGTTCGATCCTTGTAGGGCAGAATCTTGAATATGAAAACTTTGTAATTGTGTCTCATGGCGATTCAATTAAAAAAAATAATGTGGAGTACATGCCCAATTCTATCAGCTTAATCAATGACCGAATAAATAGCAGTACTCCTACATTTTTAAAAAAAGAAGGTTTTTGGTTAAGTATTACATTTTATCAGGTAACAGAAGATCGGGGTGCAAAAATTCTGGGCGGGAATGTGGCTCAAGTGGAAGAGTATATGCTTTGGACCTGGGTTCTATCCTGAGCACCGCATGGCTCCCCTTAATACTACCAGGAGTGCCCCCAAATAATATTTAGATACAAAAAGCAATCTACAGTATTTCATGGCTGTACTTTAAAATTTGGGGCAATCCTTGGAACTTTTAAGTTCCATTCTAAGAACATTTTTCACTTGGTAGGATTTAGAAGTTCAAATGTATTTACATTTATAACTTTTAGTTTCGTTTCACTGTGTTTTGGTTATTCAGGTCAGTAAAGGTAAAGGTAAAGGCCCTCCCGTTGATATCGATTTGCTCGAGCAGGCCCAGTAACGTCTCCATTGGAGACTTTCAGGTCAGTATTTGCAGTAAAAATTATTCAATGTAGGGCCAAAGATATACAGTGGGCACGGCACTTAACTAACCTGGGTTTGGTCCCCAGCATCCTATAATGGCCCTTGAGCACTGCCAGCAGTGATTCCTGAATACCACTGGATATTGCTCCCCAAAAATACAAAACAAAAATTTACTCAGCAATGTATAAGTAAAGTAAAAGTAAAGGCCCTCCCGTTGTTCATTGATTTGCTCGAGCGGGCCCAGTAACATCTATCTCCATTGGAGATTTTGGTGTTACTGTGTTTGGCATATCGAATGCATCACGGGTGGCTTGCCAGGCTCTGCCGTGCGGGCGAGATACTCTCGGTAGCTTGCCGGGCTCTCTGAGAGGGGCAGAGGAATCGAACTCGGGTCGGCCATGTTGGCTGCGTGCAAGGCAAATGCCCTACCGCTGTATACCATGAAAAATATTTTTCAGGTTAGTTTTGCCAGGACATGTTTCAATTTGGGTTGTGTTTATGTCATGACTAAAGAGAAACTTTTCTTTTTATCTAGGTTTTCAATATATAAGGTAGATCACAGAGTATTTCCATTAATTTAAACAATTTCATTGCATACCCAGAATGTTTTAGACAGTAAATTCTTCTGATAACTCTTTTATATACTAAAATACCTTAAAATGTTATTTATAGTGGTAACATTTTTAGAAAAATTCCCTCACATATAGTGTTTTCAAAGTCTTACCTTTGTTCTTATCAAAACAAACCCTCCTCTAAATTTTATGAAAATTATAAATCATTTAGAATCATTTGTTTACTTAATCAACCCAAAATAAAATATCGATCAAAAGAAAAACTGGGAGGTTTCGCACTGTCTGCAGTGCAATCATTTGCAGTGTGGCCGTGTTTCAGGGGTCAAAAAAGTTAGATGCATAAAGCAAATGGAGTCTAGTAGATCAGGCTGCTTATTGTCTCAGGGCTGCCTTTCTCATCATCTCATACCCCTACTCTTTGGTTCTCCCTCCACACCCTCAGAGTCTCCAAGCCCAGCTCCGCCAGGGCCAGCTTTCCAGCGACTGCCCCTCTGTCATGAAACCAACACATAACCAGAGAGACCTAGCTCCTCTCGAGCTATCATTCACTTCATCCAGGATCTCATCAACGGCCTGTCTCTCTGTCTTTCCTAGGCAGGTCTCCAGAAGGACTTATTTTAAACTGTTTCTCTTTGCTTAGTTCTCAGTCTTTCCTGCTGAGAGTCCAGATAGTAAAATGTGTGAGAATGCGGTGTGAGCATCAATAAAATGGTACTCACCAGCAGTAGCACCTTTGCCAAGTGTCATAACTGAAAAACAAAGGTGATAATATATAGAACTTAAACTTCTGATTATTTGTGAGACTCAGAAGACTCTGGAAAGTGAGTAAGTGCTGAAGTACCAGGCTCTGTGTATGTCCTCTTGTGATTGTGGGTAATCTTCCTTTAAATGCACAGAGGACCTTGATACATTTCCAAATATCACTTTCAATTTTTGTATAGTCACTTTTTCTAAAAATGTTCCTACAAACCTTTGGTTTTGGATGCTTCAGATGCCTTGCTTTCATAATTATCCCCAGCTTTTTTTCCTGCTCTTTCTTGATTTTCAGTCAATTATTGATCCTCTTCTACTATTTATTTGAAATACTGCATATTGGGCGGTTATAGGAGTCCAAAAATCCATTTAGTCTAGGTTATCCTGTTTTGTGGATTATTTTCAAAGTAATCCTCGATGTTCCTTTGAATTTCTGTGTTATTTGTTGTATTTATGATACAACGGATTTCTAATTCAGTTTACTAAAATTTTCTCTCTCTCTTGGTGAGTCTTGCTAATGAGTTGTCAATCTTGCTCAATTTTTCTAAGAATCAGCTCTTGGTTTTGTTGATCATTTGAACTGTGCTTTTAGTTTCCATTTTATTAATTTCTGCCTTAAGTTTTATCATTTCCTTGCTTCTGCTTGCTTTAGGTTTCTTCTATTGGCTTCTGTCTAGCTATTTAAGTTATCGTTAGGTTATATATGTGGACTCTTCCTTTCTTTCTCATGAACACTTGCATTGCTATGAACTTTCTTCTTAACACCTCTTTTGCTGTGTCCCATATGTTTAGTAACTTTTGTCTTTATTCCGATTTGTTCCAAGAGTCTTTGACTTCCTCCATGTTTTCCTCTTTGACCCACTGGTTGTTCACTAGTGAATAATTTGCAAGTGTTTGTTTTTCCCATTTCTGTTTGTGATTAACTTTCATTTTCAATGCATCATGGATTGAGAAGATAGTTGATTAGTTGATACAACTTTTATTCTCTTATTTTATATAGGTATATATTCTTTTATTTGTTTATTTTTTGAATTTTCTTGAGCTATATTTTATGAACCCATCACGTGGCCTACCCCCATACGTACCAGAGAGGAATGTGCATTCACAGTTTGGAGGATGAAGGGCCACATACTCATATATATCTGCTGGGCCCAAGCCTTCCATCTCTTCTTTCATTTTTGAATTTTTGTAGAGTTGATCTCTGCAGTACTGAAGTCTCCAACCACTGTTGTGTTGCTCTCAATATCTTCCTTCAGGTCTGTTAACAGTTATTTTAAAATATTTTGATGGCTGCTCTCTTTTAGTCGCATAAATGTTTGTGAATTCTTCCTGATGCATATATCCATTGATCATTAAGAAATGACCATCCGTGTCTTTTATAGCTTTTTTTAAACTTGAATTCTTCGTTATCTGCTGTAAGTATGGCTGGCCGCCCTGACCTTTCGAAGTGAATTGTTAGATTGAAATATTGCTTTCCATCCTTTTATTCTTAGCCTCTTTTTGCCCCAACTGTTCAAATGTTCATTGTTATAATCCATCCTACCACTTTGTGTCTCTTGCTTGCTTTGGTCATTTTCCTAGTAAACAAAAGGACCAATTTATTTCCCTCCTTTTATTCCCCTTTTAAGAATCATTGTGGGAGTTACTACTGTATACCTTCCCGGAAAGTATTGTTGATCTTTTTGTAATTTGTGTTGTCTAGATGCTCAGACCTTCGAAAGACATTTTCTACTTATATTTGACACTTTCTTCCTCTTTATCTAATTCTAAACAAGCCAATCACATGCTACGGTATTCTTTTAGTCTTCCTAAGTTACTACAGACAGTAGGCTCTAGATAAAGTCCCTTCAGTAAATCTGGAGAAAGACTAAAAGCAGAATATTGAATTCATTCCTTCATCGTAAACCCTAAATTTTGTGTAATGATTATTTGGGGGAACAATAAAACAAACATCAAGCATCAAATGAAAAAAAATCTCTGGGAATGTGATATTCTTGGCAAGAAATAATTCTGCCGTAGAAAATGTTTGCTAAATATAAACACTCTAAAGACATGTGTACCATCAAGGGTTTATTATTAGATTCCCCAGGATTTTTATTTAGAAGCGGAAGAACTTGCACAGCTATACAATTCTTGGAATGGAATTTAGGTTTGCTTTCTGAAATCAATCCAGGCAAGCCTTTTTACAGATGAGCATTCTTAGAAAGTCTTTGAACATCTACACTTACTCATTTATACTGGTGGCAAGAATCCAAAAATAAAATCACCCCGAGGTTCTGCCTGCTTCCTGCTTTCCTCACACTGGAATCCCTTGTGAATCGTGTAGGGGAGAGGGCTTCTGAAGAGTCACCATAGATCAAATAATAAGATAGAACTCTCACACATCGTTTCTTTTGTTATATTTTGATGTCATTATAGGTGTATGATGGATAAAGTGAATCAAAGTCTTTATTTTCAAAGAATTTATTTTTACAAACCTTTTCTGATGGAACATTGGGTGTTTTGTGCATGAATTGAGGCATTATGAAAATTCTAAAATTGCTCTTGGTTCCCCTGTTTATTTTTCTTTATTAATCTTTGTGGTGCCAAGGATTAAACTTTTGGCCTTACATATGCAAGGCAATTAATCTGCCACTGAGCTAGATACCTGGACCTTGAATACCTTGCTTATTGTGGTACTTGATCCTGCAACTGCAACGCTCTGGGTCCAGGGACATGTTAGGGAGAGGATAGTTTTACCTATGCCACACTGAAAGTTGTTTTATGAAAACTGTGGCGCAAAGGGCATAGAGGAGACAGTTTTTAGCTTCCCTTTCTCCCCATCAGGTGAAACCATAGAGAAATCCGAATATTTCTGTTGGATTTTGTAGGGTCCTTAGTAGGAGGGCATTAGGTTGTATGATGACTAGGATCATGCAGTTCTTCTAGAAAAGGGGAAATAATCCATTGGACTTTCTTGTCTTTATGTTTATATTTTTAATGAAAACTTCAAAAAAATGAATGGTGACTTACTGAGCTGCCTGGGGTGGGGGTGAGAGGTGCTGGTCCTATGTGTATGCATGCTTGAGTATACGTGTATATATGTGGTAAGGGAAGTGTATGTGGTATGAACAAGTTACATATGAGAATCAGCTCTAAAGAACTTTGTTCTGTCTTCTGAACTGGGAGCTGAAACTGTGAACTTGTTCATTCAGTAAATAAAATGTTATATTCTCTGCCTTTGCATTGCCCAAATCTCAGCTTCATTGCTTAAAAGGTAGGAGCCAGAAAGATAGTACAGAGATTTGGACTTCTGCCTTGCATGCAGTCCACCCAGGTTCAATCTCCAGCATCCCATATGGTTTCCTAAGCACTGCCAGGAGTAATTTCTGAATGCAGAGCCAGTAGTAACACCTGAGCACTGCTGGGTGTGACCAAAAAGCCAAAAGAAAAAAAAGAAAAAGAAGGTAGTTAAATGAAGACGCTAAAGGATTCGTTGAAACATTATTCCTGTATTATCCCAGAGTCAGTTTTACCATCTACTAAAAAAAAAAAGAGAAGATTAATTTAAGAGCCTTTTGCTAAACATAGAACTGATGCCTCATTCATGTCTCAATGTACTTCTGTATACTGAGACTTTTATCTCTGTCCAAGGTGGTACTGATAGACGAATGGCAGAAGTTTTCCTGGTCTCCAGAAGCTTGTCAGCCTTCCAGGGAGATGTTTTTTCAAGTAACTCAGCCATTAAGGTCCATCTGGAAACAGTTGTTTAGATGCTGTATGTCTTTCATGTGACTCCCTAATATAGACTACAGAAAGAATATAGTTTGCAGAAAGATTAGGGTATCCCAAAGTAGTATTTAATGCCGTGGTGACATGGAAACAAGTCAGCACCTTCTTTTGGTGGGGTGGGGGTTTCTGTATTATACAAGGAGTCACAGAGGCCTGGAGTTACAGAATGTTTGCTGCAGAGACAGTGCTCTCCCACCAGCCTCCATCTAGTGAGACATACCTTCTGTAGCTTTCCCACTAGGTGGTCATCAGTCTAAACCTCCTTACACAAAAAGAGGAGGGAGATGGTCACCATTTCCCAAGGCAGCTTGTTTCTATTACTAGGAAATTTCTTTTGTTAAACTGAAGTATGTGTATGCAACATTTAGTCCTATTTCTCTATTCTAAAGCAACAAAGAAGAAATGTGTTTCTCCATGATAGTCTAAGTGTTTCAAACAAGTGGATAGAGATACTGGGCTAGAGATTGAACCTGCTTCATCACTTCACTAGGGAACAGTTTAGACTGCCTCGGGGACCTTGAATTCCCAATCTCTTAAGTGAAGATTAGATCTCAATTGTCGGAGGCTTTTGTGGGGTTTGGACCAAATAATCTATTTGAACCACCCAGCACAGTTCCTGGCATATCATGAGCCTTTATTGGATGTTCTCTTCCTTCTATTTGGCAGCTCTTCAAACACTTGGAGGCAGCTTGTCTGTTTCCCTTTGGTCTTTTTCCCCCACCCTCTAAGCTGCAGATCAAAGGGATAGAGTTGAAAAGGGGGCGGTGGAGGGAACCATGATGATGGTGGGGTGTGGGGTGTGTGTGGGAAATCGCTAAGTCAGTATTTCCTAAAGTGTTGCTATGAACAGGTGTTGAGCTTCTTTTTATATTGCATTTGGATCACAGTTTTACTATTAAAATCTAAATGTATTTGTCCAAATGATATATTTCATAGTTGTCACTTGTTTGGCTTCCAGTAATTTCTCATATATGGGCTGGAGCGATAGCACAACGGGCAGGGCATTTGCCTTCCACGCAGTCACCCTGGCCGACCAGAGTTCGATACCTCCACCTTCGAATCCTCTGCCCCTCTCAGAGAGCCCAGCAAGCTACGGAGAGTATCTCGCCTGCATGGCAAAGCCTGGCAAGCTACCCGTGAGGTATTCGATATGCCGAACACAGTAACAAGTCTCACAATTTTACTGGGCCCGCTCAAGCAAACCGATGAACAACAGGAGGACAGTGACAGTGACCGTGATAGTGATATAAAATTCGTTTTAAAACAAATTCCTTTAATAAAAGGGAATAATATATTTTAATTTTATTTAGTTACTATGAGTTGCAAAGTTTTTCATGATTGGGTTTCAGATATACAATGTTCCAACCTTGATCCCTCCACCAGTGTCTCTAGTTTTCCTCCCATCCACCAGCCTGCCTTCGGGACAGCACTTCAAAAATAAGTTTTGGACATAGCTGTTCACATTAATGTTCCTGATAGGTTTTCTTTTTTCTTTTTTTTTCTGATAGGTTTTCTACATAACTCTCCGCCACAATTCCACACCCCCTCCTCCTCCACAGTAACCACTTCCCTCCACCATTCTTGTACCCTCCCTGTCCCATTCCCCACCCCACCCCCACCCCGTGGCAAGCTTCCTACAGAAGAGAGATTCTCATGGGGATAAAACATTAAAGTAAAGCTTTTATTATCTTTTTTTTTCTTTTTGGATCACACCTGGCGATGCACAGGGGTTACTCCTGGCTCATGCACTCAGGAATTACTCCTGACGGTGCTTGGGGGATCATATGGGATGCCAGGAATCGAACCCGGGTCAGCTGTGTGCAAGGCAAACGCCCTACCTGCTGTACTGTCACTCCAGCCCACTTTTATTATCCTTTTAAAAAGTAAAATGAATTCCCAAACAAATAAAAATATGGCTCAAAAATCTCATTAGCAAGCCAATGTGAAAGCCATATTCCAACTGTATGACAAATTATAAAAGGCAGAACTGTGGAGACAGTAAAAAGATGAGTGGTTCTCACAGTTTCATGGGGAAGAAGGATGAAGAGGTAGATGAAGCAGAGCGGAGTTTTTAGGACATTGAAACTTTGGGTGATACTATAAATGTAGACATCTGATATTATACATTTGTAGAAAGCCATAGAATGTAAAACACAAAGAGTGAATCCTAATGTAAGCTAAAGAGATGATTTAATCATTCATAACCTTGACTCATTAATTATAACAAATGTTCCACACTAATGCAAGATGTCAGTGATAGTGGAATCTGGGAAGGGAGCGATGTGAGTGAAGGAATATATGGGAACTGTCTGTACTTTGTGCTCAAGCTTTCTATAAGCCTAAAGCTGTTCCCAAATTCATTAATTTAGAAAAAGTCTCATTAGTGAAGCAAATTACCAGTCTGTTTATTCAATACCATGGCTTCACTTGCCTCGAGGATATTTTATGTCAAAAAACCAAATTAGTTTTATTTCCCCACAAAATGGTATGGCTTCCCACTTACCACCAACGGCCAACTTCTGCACTGCTTGGGTTCCACTGAGAGGATATCATGCTCTTATTTCTTCTTGATTGACCACATCTAGTTTGCTACGATTCTCACCCATCCTCTCTCTCTGGGCAATCTCTGATCTGTTAAATTCATACAACTATTGCCATGGACCAGGAGCTCTCACCACTTCAGGTCTGGGCTGCTTTGACAGCCTTTTGGGTAATCTTATTTTAATTTATCCCCTATTTTAAGATAACCCACCAATAATCTGATCCAACAGTGAGCTAATATCAATTTCATTCTGGTTCCCCTTTGCTTGAAACTTTACACATTGGTTTCCAGCCACCCAAATGGATATTCTTGTCCCTACTAGGGCAGAAGCTCGGTTGAACACCCGTTAACAATGAGAATTAAATATTTTTGAATCACTGTGAGATACAGTTACAAAACTTTCATGTTTGAGTTTTGGTCATAAATGACCAAACACCTATCCCTCCACCAGTGCACATTTTCCACCACCAATGTCCCCAGTATCCATCCCACCAGTCCCATCCCACCCCCTGCCTCTATGCCAAAAATTTCACCCATACTCTCTCTACTTTTGGACATTATGGTTTGCTATACAGATATGAGAGGCTATCATGTTTGGTCCTTTGTCTGCTTTCAGGACACATCTTACATCCTCCAACCATCATTGACTTAGCGATTCCTTCTCTATTGCAGTTGTCTTCTCCCCCAGCTCATGAGGCAGCTTACCAACCATGGAGCAATCTTCCTGGCCCTTATCTCTTGTCCTTGGGCGGACAATGACAATTAATTAACAGGAGTAATTGGGAGCATTTATTGAGCACCTTTAGTGAATGCTGGGGTGTTCACTAAAGCACTTTGAGTGAATGTATCCAGGCTCAGACTTACCTTCCTTTATCCTCTGCTGGGAGTGTTGGTGGCTGCAAGCTTTCTGCTGGGTTTCTCTCTAGAAATTGCTCTTACCAGAAGATGGCTGACTTCCAGACTAGTGAGTGTGGGAGGATAGGGGGTACCACCCCCTTGCCTTGAGGCAGTTCATTTCAAAGGGGCTACCCTAGTACTATAGATTTTATGGGATTGACTGCTTGTGTTATGACTGAAAGACAGTTGAGGTCCTCTCCCACTTGCCCCTCCCCTCTGGACACTCCACCCCAATAAATTTTCTGCAGATGAACTTCTATCTTGGCACCTGTTTCACAGGGAACCACCAAAATCTATGACAGAATCTAAGGCCAATGGGTTCTTTATATTGTTTCTATAGATGTATATTATCTTAAAAAAACAACTGGCATTTGTTGGATTCCTTCCAGATAATATGTTAGAATACTTTATTTATGTGGATTATAATATTTGCATCAGCCCTGTGACATGAGCCTGCTTTTCAGCTAAGATCCCAAGGATTAGGCCAGAGGAGACCGCAAAGCAAGCTTTGCATGCACAGGAACCCAAGTTTGATCACTAGTACTGCATAGATCCCAAGCCCTGTTGAAGTGGTTCTGGTGGCTCTTAGTACAACTGAGTCCAGAAGTATCAGTGCTGGGCCCTAGTATTGTTTCAACTTATTGGAAAAAGTTTCTGGGAATGACCTGTGAACCCCATGAGCACTGCTTGGGAGCACCATCCTCCCAAAAGAGTTAGAGCATTTGTAAATATGCAGAGGTGGCTTAGTCAGAAAGGTGTTTGAATTTGGGGTAGTCCAGTAAGTCATAGGAGAGTCAGAATAAGCTTAGAACACAAGTGATATAATATCACCTCCTTATTTCCTTCTTTCTATCCAGGGAGAAGTTTGGTGCTGGGACATAAAGGCTAAGTGGGTCTGAGAGGGCTGAGCAGTCAGCCCAGACAACTATAGCTATCTCTTGTTATGTGCAGATCCATACTAACTTCACTTTCACACCTGAGCCTTCTGTTCCAAGCCAGACCCTTCCCTAAGTATAGGGAAAATTGTCCTTTCTGGACCCTTCCCTAAGTATAACCAAGCCCAGCAGCTGTCTATTTTGTCTGTGTCTTATTTTTTCCCCCCAAGAAATTGTATCCATCAATCTATGCCCATATTTCCATTCTAATTTGGTTAGAGATTTATCTCTTTCAGACAGACTTTCCAGATGCTATCACAACAGACAGAATTCAACATCTCTAGTACTGAAATCCTCAGTGAAAGTCTAGCTGTTCAGTACTCATTCACATTTTATAGAAGCTTGACCTTAGAGTTCAGAAAACTTCTTTTACTGAATTTGAAGATTTGGTTTTTGGTGGTAGTGTTGGTGGGGGGGGGGTGCTAATCTCACTTCTGTTTTCTCTTTTTTTGGACATATGAGTAATAGGGTGCACTGCCCACTTATATCCCTTCTGAGCAGATGTGCATACTGATAAATCCACTAGAATGTCAACTCCTGGGTGATTGCACTTCTTTCTCTGATACTCTTGTCACTTTTTTTGCAATGCCAATGCTCTTTAGATGAATCATTGTATCACTGTATCACTGTCCTCCCATTGTTCATCAATTTACTCGAGCGGGCCCAGTAATGTCTCCATCATGAGACTTGTTGTTACTGTGTTTGGCATATCGAATACGTCACGGGGAGCTTGCCAGGCTCTGCCGTGTGGGCAAGATACTCTTGGTAGCTTGCCGGGCTCTCCGAGAGGGGTGAAGGATTCGAACTCGGGTCGGCCATGTTGGCTGCGTGCAAGGCAAATGCCCTACCGCTGTGCTATCCAGAAAACCAACTTTAAGCTACTTTACCACACAGATGTAGTTTTCTCTATTTATTACCACATCTGTAGTGTCCATGTGATTTCCTAGATGTCATGGGGATTCAGATTTTCTGCCAGGTTGACTATAATGGCAAGAATATTTTATCATCTGCAGCTGGGGAATCACTAAACTGTCTGAACATTTTCCTGTGTGAGCAATTCTTATGTCATTCAGGTCTTAAATAAGTTTGAAAGCTTCCATGATGTAATCCTAGGAGGGAGAATTGTGTAAAAATTGCAGAAAAATAAAGGTTTGAATAACATTTGAATTTTAGATCAATACTTAAAGTTTTCCATAAAGTATGGTCCCAAATACCATGTGGGATATACTTATACTAAAAATTATTTGTTGTTGATATCAAGTTCAAATATAAACAAGCATTATTATTTTTTTTTCTTACTAAACTGCTAAGATATTTGGTGACAGAACCTGGGAAGACCCTTTTTCCTTCCAAGAACAAAGCCAGATAAAGGGTGAAGGCTTTGATCAGTTCAAAGGGAAAGGATCATATTTATAGTGGTAGCCAGGAAGATGAAAGCAATACTACACACGGTCCCAACAAAAGCTGATTTCCCTCTGAAAAACAAAGCTGGGTGTAATCCATTGTCTGCTGAAGGTGGAGAATGTAAGAGATATCCCCACGTATGTTGAGAAAATCAGTTGGCTGATGTGAACACATGTGGCATCCTAGCTATGCTTGTGAAGAGAAAACAGATAAGGAAGGGCGGGTCAGAATGGCAGGGCTATTGACCAAGAACTAGCTTCTGATAGGCAAATGGTTGTCTAATATCTAATTTTCAAATTTACAGAGCAAACTTATCTTCAGTTTGGGTTGTTGATAAAACCAGACAGAAGGTGGTTCCCTTCCACATGATCAACCCAGGTTTGAACCGTAGCAACTTTTATGGTTCCCTAAGCCTGCCAGGAGTGATCTCTGAGTGTAGATCCAATAGTGTAGATCCAACTACATCTGTGAGCACAAATGAATATGTCCCCCAACCCCACCAAAATCAGATGAGAATCAGTGTGGTGGCTAGTATTAAGAGCCTGGGTTCTGGAGAGAGAGAGAGAGAGAGAGAGAGAGAGAGAGAGAGAGAGAGAGAGAGAGAGAGAGAGAGAGAGAGAATGTGTTTGGCTAAGACAAGACTTTAGCCAGTAAGGCTCTAGAAAGCTTAGTGGCTTAGTGAGAGAAGCTGATGACTAGAGTAGGGAGCATTCATGTAGACAAAATCTTGAGGCTTTTGGATTCCTGGGCTGCTTCTCACATTTGAAGGACCCTGCCCTGCCAGGCATCCTTTTTTATTCTGAATCTAGCTCAGGAATGGAGTTAAGGCCTCTCACGTCTTGTCTGTCTGGTCTGAAGAAAGGAGTTAGGTCAGTGAGACAGATGTAAATGCCAAGAACTTAGTAGCTAGGGAGAGACGGAGATTATAGCAACAGTATTGTCTTCTTTTGTGCCAGGAATACATAGGATAGAAAACAAGTTGTGTGCAAGTCACCATCTCAAGAAGCAGCAGAAATAGTTAGAGATGAAACTTAAAATGCAGGCTCAAAAGGCAGGTGAATCATCAGATAAAGATAGTACTAGACACCTGAAAGGTCTCTTTGAAAAGCAGAAATAATGATAAAATGATGGGAATAGGCTTTTGTGGCTGTATGTGATCTCTGGCTAGACTCCCACACTCCACAGGAACCTGTCCTAAAAAGACAATCGCTGGGGAGAGCTTACAAGCTGAGCAGCCCCAGCCCTCAATGGACAGGCACATATTTCTATGTCTGAGGTCTCAATTTACTGACTCTAGTGCAATTTGAATTTCTATGCCATCTAACAGAAATAAACCCGGGTGCACTACTGGGGGTGGGGTAGGTGGCACCAGAGATAACAAAGAAGAGAATTTGGGGTAAGTGAATGAAAGAGTAAGAAAGTAAAGGAGGACCTTTAAGATAGCTCAAAGGGTTAGAATGCAGATTTGGCATGAGGCGGCTCCAAATTCAATCCCAGTACCGCATGGTCATCTGAGTACTGGTTAGGGTTTTCCTGGTTGTCCTCAGCACTGGTGGGACAAGTACCAATAGGCCAGGTATTTCTGGGAGGTATATCCTCTGAACATAGTTTGGGAGACCCACTTCCCTTAGAAGTAAAAGTTGATGACAGAGGCCATACAAATATTCTTTCTAACGCCACTGACTTACATATATTTTACTGTAGATTCTGAAAGTTAGTCTTATCTAAACATTGGTACCTTATTTTTACATATTTAAGTTAGATTATACACAAAAATGTGATCTAATTTTACCTTCTTGGTGACATCCTTATTTGTATTGCTTTTAACTGAGTTGATTTAACTGAGTTTATATTAAGTCATTGAAAAGTTCACTGGCTGGATTTAGATGCAGCTGATCCTGAATACTTCTTAGTATAACTTCTGAAAGTACTTCTGAGCCCTGAATTTTCAGAGTCCAGAAATGCTCTGCTCAGGTCTGTATCTTCCTTACCTGCTAAGCCTAAACTTTCTATTTTACCTTGGTTGGCATCAAGTGTGTAGACTTTGTTTTCTTCTTACTGACTCAAGTTTTGTATTTATTTATTTTATACATACTTATGTTCTTCGATGTAAATGAACTATTTTAAAGTGAATTTTCACACCTGTAGAATTGACATGGAGGCAGAAATACACTGCTTTGGCAAGGGAAAAAGATATCAACAAGAGGTACAATAAAAGCATTCATTCTCCAAATTCGAGGCCAAACTCTGGAATTCATTTTATAAAAATAAACCACTTGAAAATTACTTAATTCATCACTGATTCGGTCTGGGAATTAGATATGGAGGAGCAAAGATAATAAAGCTCTGTTAGCATGAAAAGATGTAAACCAAACACACTTAGTTTGTGTTTAGGTTAATAGACAATCACTATGTGTTCACTTTTAAGAAAGTTTCTTCAAAGGAAACTCCTGTGCTCGGTATAGTGTAATGCCGAGACCACAGAACACAGAACTTGGAAACTGCTTCTAGTTTCTCAAGTAGATTTGTATCATTTAAAACAGCATTTCTCAACTAGGAATCATATGGAAACCTCCAGAATATTCTGAGGGAGACCAGAGCAGGAGTACAGTTGGTAGAACAATTAGCCTTTGCATGTGACTCAACCCATTCAATCTCTGTCATCCCATATAGTCCACCAAGCCCTGCCAGAAGTGATCCTAAGTGTGGGGCTAGGAGTAATCCCTGAACACTGCTGGGTGTACCTGAAAACAATCAAAAAGAGGGATCACAGGTGAAAATCATGTTAATGGAGGACCATGGCATGAGACTGGTTGGGCTGGGGGGTGGGAGTGACACAGAAGGGAAAAAGTTCTGATACGGATCTGATACATTTACCTTAAGAGAGAAATAGAAATTGTGATCTGTCTAAATGATTCAGCTCCCCCAAATTTGTAGGTTAAAACCTAACCCCAATGATGATGGTATTTGGAAGAAGGGTTATTTGGGATGACCAAATATAAAAACACTTCAAATATAAAAAGCTCATGAATGGGATTAGTGTTTTTATAGAAGAGACCCTCCAGACCTCATTTACCTTTTTAGCATGTCAGGGTACAAGGAAAAGATAGCCTTCTGTAAACAGACACTGAAGTTTCTGACTGAAAAACAATATTTCTCTTGATTATAAGCTGTCCAGTCTACTGTATTTTTGTCATATAAACCTGGCTACTCTTCTTTATTTTTGATTTTTGGGTCACTCCAGTGGCAGTCAGTGCTTACTCTTGGATCTGTCCTCTGGGGATCACTCCTGGCAGTGCCAGGGAACGATATAGTGCTGCCAGTGATTGAATCAGGTTTGGCACTGGTGTTCAAGGCAAGCTCCTTAAGCCCTATCTGTCTGCCCCTGTCAGAGAAATATCAATGAACTAAGACACAGTTAATGATTTCCTTCAAATTCTAGACTCATATTTCAAAACAAAATTGATTTCCCTAAGCAATAAGGAATTTGAGAATTATCTGATGATTCACTTGACATTTAGAGTCTTGCTTTGGATGAGGGCACCAATATGAATGTTAGGTATCATGTTGATAAAATGTGTGAGAATAAGGTTTTGAGGACTGAAGCCTAGATCAATGCTTCTGAATCCCCCTAATAATGTGGCCTGGCAAGCTACCCATGATGTATTCGATATGCCAAACACAGTAACAACAAAGTCTCCAATGGAGATGTTACTGGGCCCGCTCGAGCAAATCGATGAACAACGGGAGGACAGTGACAGTGACAGAGACGTATAGATGAGAACGGTCAAGCCGCAGGCATCTGGCTGTAGTACTCAACTCTTCAGATGCCCCAAGGACTGGGAGGATTGATATTTTGATTGATCATATGTATCTATGATCAAAATTACTGGTCATCACGAGCGGCTCTCCGGCACGGCCACGGCCCCGGAGGCACAAGGACTTAGCACAGAGAACCAGCCGCTTGGAGCAGAAGAGCAAATGGACTTGTGTTGATCCGCGCCACCAAGCCTGCCCGGAGGGGGAAGGGCGTTGACCAGCTCGCCCGCTCCTCTCTGGAAAGAAAGATGGCGGCCGCACGGGAGCCTTGTGGAAAGCAGGTTTGAGCCGGGCTCGGGGGAGCGGCGGGGACCTCATGGGAAGGGGGGCTTTGTGGGCCGTCCCCCACGCCCCACCGAGGTCGCCAGCTGCCCCCCACGAGCGGCTCTCCGGCACGGCCACGACTCCAGGGCACAGAAACCAATCTCTTAACTAGCTAACTTTTAATAGAAATTCTTCCAGGGTCAATAAGTAAAATAGCAGAAATCCAAAACCGCGCGGTCACTATTGCGGCCGCGCGACATCATTTTATTCTTAAACCAAGTTGTAGAAAGCAAATCATTTCACAACGCTGTTTCAGCATGTCTGACTGGGGGGGGGGGGTGGGTCGTAAACTCTAAACAATAATTGTGCATCTTCTATCGAAATAATCTATCTAGTCAAAGTAGATAGAGTATTAACTAGAACTCATCTGCCTCACAAGAATTGGGAGGGGTGGGAGGTGGGGGTCTTTTGGGGTTCGGGGTTAAAAATGAGTATTGGTAAAGGGAAATGTGTTCGGTATCTACATGACTGAGACCTAAACCCGAAAGCTCTGTAACTTTTCCCACAGTGATTCAATAAATAAATAAATTATAAAAAAAAAAAAATAAAATCTAAAAAAAAAAAATTACTGGTCATGACTTGTAGAACATTAGTTGGGAGGCTTTTTTTTTTTTTTTGCTTTTTTGGGTCACACCCAGAAATGCTCAGGGGTTACTCCTGGCTCTGCACTCAGGAATTACTCCTGGCAGTGCTCGGGGTAGGATATGGGGTGTTGGGAATCAAACTTGGGTCAGCCGTGTGCAAGGCAAATGCCCTACCTGCTGTGCTATAGCCCCAGTTGGGAGGCTTTTGATTAGAAAATACTTTGAATAGAGAGTCACTGTTTACACCAAAAGGTTCCCAAAGATATTTATCTTCCCAACCTTCTTTTTAGAATAAACACGCAGTGCTTCTCTGGAAATCTCCATCTTTAAGTGAAATACAGAAAGTTCCCGCTGATTGCACCCAAGGTTACTATTTCCCCCTTGGATCTTTCCAGTACCTTCTGGGGAGGGATAGCATTATAGGCATGATAGCTACTAAAAGTAATGCTCATTTCATTTTAGTTCTTTAGTTCTTTCAAGAAAATTCAAGATAAGTAAGCACTGTAGCACTGTCCTCCTGTTGGTCATCGATTTGCTCAAGTGGGCCCAGTAGTGTCTCCATTCTAAGCCTTGTTATTACTGTGTTTGGCATATCAAATATGTCATGGGTAGCTTGCCAGGCTTTGCAGTGTGGGCGAGATACTCTCGGTAGTTTGCCAGGCTCTCCGAGAGGGACAGAGGAATCGAACTCGGGTCGGCCTGGTTGGCCGCTTGTAAGGCGAACGCCCTACCCGCTGTGCTATTGCTCCAGCCCAGGATAAATAAGAAGGAACAGATTTGAAAGGGGCAGGTGATAGTTCAATTGGTTAAACTTACTCTCTTTTTGGGAGATCACGCCTGGTGGTGCTCGAGACTTGCTCCTGGCTTGTGCTCAGGAATCAGTCCTGGAGGTCTTAGGGGACCATATGGTGTGTCAGGGATTGAACCTGAGCTAGCAGAATGCAAAGAAATCGCCCTACCCACTGTACTATTGCCCCTGTCCCTTGGCAACACTGATTCTGAGGCATCTCTGCAACTTGTGAGAATAGATATTGAGATGCTAATTCAACATCTGGATGGAAGTTCAGCCTAGAGAGAGAGAGTATGACAAGATGTATATGGTAAGATTTGAAGATCTAGGTGAGACTTATTTGAAAAAAAGAGAAGTCAAAGATGGGACTCACAAGAACCTAAAGTTTGAGGGGTTGGCAGAGAGAAAGGGCTAACAAAATGTACATATAAAGACCCTTTGAAAGAAATTACAAAGTGAATTGTTATTTTATAAGCAAAAAAATGCTAAATTGGTGTCTACTTTAGATGCTATTTGTTGATGTTTAATACATGCATTATGCAGGTAAGGCACACATACACAATCACAATCACAATCACGATCATCCTATTCTTTGTCGATTGCCTCGAGCAGGCACCAGTAACATCTCCTTTGTCCTAGCCCTGAGATTTTTTTAACTTGTCCTCATATTTATTTATTTTAATTATAGTTCTGGTCCTTTAACCCAGGTCGGTCCTTTCAATGACATGCTGGTTCCCCCCCCCCCCTTTTTTTATTAGTGAAACACCATGAGTACAGTTGTAGATTTACAAATTTTTGTGCTTGGGTTTCGATTATACAATGATCAAATACCCATTCCTCCACCACTGCCCATTTTCCACCACCATGGATCCCAGTATCCCTCCCACCCCCCCATCCCCCCCAACCCACCCTGCCTCTGTGGCAGGACATTTCCTTTTGTTCTCTCTCTCCTTTTGGGTGTTGTGGTCTGCAAAAGAGGCATTGAGTGGCAATCATGTTCAGTCCATAGTCTACTTTCAACATGCATCTCCCCTCCTGGGAGGATCCTCCAAACACCCTCTATTTGGTGCTCCCTTCTCTATCTGAGCTGCCCTTTCCCCTAGAATGCCCGGCTGGCCTCTAAGCTATGGAGTAATCCTCCTGGTACTGATTTCGGCTATTCTTGGGTATTAATCTCCTATTTTGTTACTTTATATCCCCCAGATGAATGCAATCTTTCTATGTCTATCCCTCTCTTTCTGACTCATTTCGCTTAGCATGATACTTTCCAGGTAGTACCACTTGTATGTAAATTTCATGACTTCATCTTTTCTAACAGCTGCATAGTACTCCATTGTGTATATGTACCAAAGTTTCTTTGACCATTCATCTGTTCTTGAGCACTCAGGTTTTTTCCAGATTCTGGCTCTTGTAAAGAGTGCTGCAATGAACAAACAAGTGCAAATATCACTTCAACTATACATTTTTGCCTCTCTGGGATATATTCCCAGGAGTGGTATTGCTGGGTCAAATGAAAGCTCAATTTCTAATTTTTTGAGAATCGTCCATACTGTTTTCCAAAAGTAGCCCTGAGATTTTAAAAAGTGCCATATTCAAGACTCTTTCAGGGTTAGGAGAATGAGACCGATCATTGTTACTGGTATTTGGCATATTGGGTACGCCACGGGGAGTTTGCCAGATTCTGCCGTGCAGGCAGGTCACATTCGATAGCCTGCCAGGTTGTCCAAAGTAAGAATGAGATAATAAGATGTCACACGGCTGCAAATGCGGCCACGCGCTTCCAGAAACTGGGTTTTATAGGCTCTGGGTCTTGGCTGTTGATGGGATTACATGGCGCCGGGGGCGGGGGGCAGTTGGTGGGTGTGACCCCTGCCTACTGGAAGATGGAGGATCTGGGTGGAGGATGCTCAGCCCCGATCCGAGCAGGCTTGGAGATCTCAGCCCCGGGACCTGCATGCCTTTGTTCCTCTGCCGGTACCTTCATGCATGTGGAGAGTGGTCTCATCATGGTTGTGGCTGGTTCCAGAGGTATTTGACTGCCGGAGCTCTGCTCGGGGCAGGGAGGGAAACTCAACCCGCCCCACTCCAAGGGGCCCCGGCAAGGACAGACAGGCACGGGTGCAGGAGACTCTGTGCTGTTCTCCCACACATATACAATAAATTTATTTATTCATTCACTCATTATTTCAACAAATGTTTTCTGAGGAGCATCTACATGTGCTTAGAATTTTCTACGCATGGTGATAAACAAAGACGGTTAAGTCCTAC
Source organism: Sorex fumeus (assembly GCF_029834395.1). Lineage (NCBI taxonomy): Eukaryota > Metazoa > Chordata > Mammalia > Eulipotyphla > Soricidae > Sorex > Sorex fumeus. Next base: position 44,661,401 of record NW_026606091.1, read on the forward strand.
CCTAGTGGAGTTTTAGTAGAGCACCAGCACACACACACACACACATACACACACACACACAGATCCCCCTACCCCACACAAAAATGTTTTAGAGCCTCCTACCCAAGTAGTAGAGGAGAAAGTAAGTGGGCTGTATTTTTCACTGGGCCAAGATTCTCTATCCTCTCAGAGGATTACCTGTCATCACCACTCACACACTGCTTTCATCCTATCGCTCTATTATATTTTATTCCTTTAAAAGGCTAACTGGATGGTTGAATTACAGGATTGTAGCCAAAGTATGCTTTTCTTAACGGGGTTCCCAGCTAATCAGTAAGCTGAGCTCGTTTGGCATCTGTCTTACATTACAGGGGCTGAGCATCTGCAGGCTGAGCTCATACTGCAGCAGGAGTGGAGGACCTTGATCTTCCTTCGAACCACCATCGTCGAGTGGCAGGGGAATAGTGGAGGTCATGGTTCAAATTCAAGGTGACATGTTCTGAGGACCCCATAGTGATCACTGTCTATTGAAAACACTTTCATTTTAACCCATTGTCAAAACATTCCAACTACAAAGAAGGAAATGAAAAATCCACCCCGTAGGTTGCTTTCCACCTTATAGTTTCCCGAGATTATTAATTAACTCTTTTTCCTCAGGTAATTTGGTGATCAGGATTTTTCTCAGCTTGGATGCCAGTTATTTTAGCACTGCAGCATTGTCCTCCCGTTGTTCATCGATTTGCTCGAGCGGGTCCAGTAACGTCTCCATTGTGAGACTTAGCCTGCAGATGCTCAAGTCTGCAGGCTCACGTTACTGTGTTTGGCATATTGAATACGCCACGGGTAGCTTGCCAGGCTTTGTCATGCGAGTGAGATACTCTTGGTAGCTTGCCTGGCTCTCTGAGAGGGGCGGAGGAATTGAACTCGGGTCTGCCAGGTCAGCCACGTGCAAGGCGAGTGCCCTACCACTGTGCTATTGCTCCAGCCCCAATTATTTTAAGTCACAATTAAGCCAGTTCTACCTCTAGAATTTTCAACTACTGTTAATGCTATTATTCAAAGATATCTCTAATCTTTCTGTTTCCTTAAAAAAATTTTCAAACAGAAAATGATCTCCTTTTCTGTTCTTTCTCCATTGTCTGGTTGAGATCTAGGTGAAAACCTAGGTATTGGATATGGGGGAGAAAGTATTTTAAGGGTAAGAAAATCCTCCCTTATCTCCAAGTTATTGGATGTTCCAGTCTTTTAAAAATGAACTTGGCATAATCCTTAGTCTCTTCATCTTCCATTATCTATCATATACAATATATGAAGGCAGTTTCTTAAAACACTATTTTTTTTAACTGAAACACCATAAGATACAGTTACAAGCTTTCATATTTGAGTTTCAATCATACAATGACCAAACACCCAACCCTTCACCAGTGCACATTCTCCGCCATCAATGTCCCCCAATACCCCTTCTTTTCAACCCTCCCCCTGCCTCTATGGCAGGCAATTTCCCCCATACTCTCTCTCTCTCTCTCTATTTTGGGCATTATGGTTTGCAATACAGATACTGAGAGGTTACCACGTTTGATCCTTTGTCCACCTTCAGCTCACATCTCCCATCCTGAATGAGTCCTCCAACCATCATTGTCTTAGTAATTCCTTCCCTATTCCAGCTGCTTTCTCTCTCAACTCATGAGACAGGCTTCCAACTATGGGTCAATATTCCTGGCCCTTGTAACATACTATTTTTATATGTATTCTTTGGTCAGTAATTTTCAGTGACTTCCTATTAGAGACTGAAATCCAAAATCATTAGCCCTCTGTTTGATGCAGTGTTTCATCCATTTAGGAATCACATCTTACAAAAATTTCACTCATGCTGAAGAACTATTTATATAATGATTTTTGTAAGGTTATTTATAAGATAGGAAATGACTTTAATGACTATTAATTAGAGGACTATTAAGCAAATTATGATTCATTAGTACAGCAGACCGTTTGGATATAATAAGAGGAAATCCTTTTTATACTGATGGCAGTGATCTTTAAACTGTACTGTAAACTAAAAACAGTTACTTTTTGTGAAAAAGAGGATGACATGAATACATGCATCTATTTTCTTCAGTATGTATTTAATATCCCTGGAAACAAATATAAGAAACATCAATTGTATCTGGATGAGGAAGAGTTGGTGAATGGGAGGAAGCTTTCTACTTGTCCCTAAAGAGAAATGCTATTCCCAGATGTTCCCTGAGCAGAGACTGGTGTCACCTTTCTCCTTTTCCACAGGAATGACATACTTGTGGAGGGTATTTTTCCTATAGAATGATGTTCCTTAGTTCCAGAAAGAAATCCTGTCCTCTCCAGAGCTAGATACGCAGCCACCTGCTGAGATATTGCTCAGTAGGCCTCAAAGTATACCTTTGGTTTGATGTTCTTTTGGAACTTGCCTTTATTCATAAGTGAATGTCCTTTCTCGCTAGTCTCATCCTCCAACTCTGCACTACTGCTTGTGATGGGTCTCCACCGGGACAATTTTCACTAGGTCTGGGTCTCAGAGGCCTTTATCAGCACAGAATATTCAGTACTCAGTACAGTACAGAAATTTTATGTTCTCCACATGGAACTTTGTCCCTCAAATGGAAAAATCTATATATTTTATTGGTCCATAAAAGCTATATCAAGTACAGTATGCAACTGGGATACTCTTCCTCCTCTTCTGTCGCTCTGACACACTGGGGTCATGGGACCGGCTTGGGAGCCCACCCACCATAGGAACCCACCTCACTCCACCCATGGCGCACCTCAGTCGGGAAGAGGGTAGTCCTTTGAGAGAGTGAGCATGTGGAGCCATATGAAAAGACAAGACATGCATATGCTCCAGGAGTCTCTGCAGGGAGAAGACGATCTATTGCAAGCAGGGTCTGGTTTATATACCTCAAGAAACAGGGAACAGGCTTTTCGCGGAAAACAGGGAACCAACTTTTCATGGGAGTATTCAGCCCATGCTTGCAAAAAGGCCTTAGGATGTTGCAGTTTTTCATTCCTTCTTTTTTGGGGTCTTGTTTGCTCAATTGTCTGGCGCCATGGAGGTGACTGGAAGCTGTGGCTGGCTGCCAGAGGGGAAAGAGGAAGGGTCAGAAGAGGGATCGCTGCTGAAAATCAAAAGGGGAAGCTATGGGGAGGGGCTACCTACCTCTCAACCTGTCGGACCAAGCTCCATCTTCAACCCCAGTTGCTCCGCAATTGTTCCTTGAAGCGCTCCACACCCTCTACTACCACTACTTCTACCATACAGTTCATGGTCACTCCGTGCCAGGCACAGACTCAACTGCTTAGTATGCATTAAACTCATTTCATCCTCACAATAACTCTAGGTGGTAGAAAGTACTAGCAACCCTATCTTATAAATAAGAAACTGAGACTTATGGAGGTTAGATAACTTTCTTTAAACTACTGCAGGGTGAAGCTGAGAGTCGATTCCAGATGGCTTGTCTCCTAAGCCTTTAAACACCATGCATACTGTACCAAGTAGCTTGCAAACTTTAATCAATATCTGGACTCCTTGGAATGATTTTCAGTCTCCATCAAAGATGAACTTTGTGTGGGCCACTTAATTTCAACTTGAATTAATTTCCAAGGTTAAGGACAGAGCTAAAAAGCAACAGGATAAAGATGTGGAAATAGTTGGTGTGGATCCTGGGGCCACACATATTAATATTTTAAAAATTAAAATTCAGTGATTTACAATACTGTTAATGATGGTTTCTCATGCGCAGAATCACATCCCCTGTGTACTCATTTCCCACTTGCAAGGGCCCTGATGCTCCTCCCTTTCAACGTGGGTCCGACCATTCGATTGTTATGCTAAACTGTCTCTCTGGAGTGAAACTGGTGTGATGGACATTTTCCCTAATGTAATGCTTCAATTATTTAGGCTGTTCATGGAACACAGATATTTCTGTCCTGATGAGAACTTTGGTGATCAGAAAAGCTTGTTTGGCCTCATTCCTGCTGAAAACCCCAACTAACAGAGACCCATACAGATCACACCAATCCAAAAGAAGCAGGCAGCATGGTAAGAGTAGGAACTACGATTTTTTTTTAAGAGTAGGAACTATGGTTCTTTCACATACATTTTTTGGTTCCCAATCCTAGGAATTCATTCCTGCAAAACACAGTCCATTCAACGACTCATTGATCTTAGACTAGGTCATGAAACTCTTTTTTTTTTAAAATTTTAATGTAATCCTCTACTCACCACCTACCAAGAAGAGCTCAGGGCATCTGTGTGCCACTTGCAGTGATTCTAGGCCAGTTGGGCTAGCAGTTCAGTGTGAGGATACGAGGATACCATAGTCCTGTGATTCTGGGGACCACTTGGGTCATCCCAGCAGTACTCAGTGGGACCTTCAGCAACCAATGGTGCTTGGGAGACCACGTGGTGCTGGTGTTGAACCAGGCATGAAATGTCTAGTGCATAAGTTTAAAAAACAAATGTGATTTATTAATTAAAATTAATTATTTATTATTTATTTTATTTTAAAATGGTTTTTGTTGGACCACACAAGTAGTACTTGGCGACCATCAAGGCCACATCTAGTGGGACCATATTTTGCCAAGAATTGAATTCAGGGCCAATAGCATATGCTCTACCATTTTAATTATATCACTCATATCAAATTTCTTCCTTTTTAGTTACTTTTTATTGAATCATCGTGAGCTACACTTACAAAGCTTTCATGTTTGAGTTTCAATAATACAATGATCAAACACCCATCCCTCCACCAGTGTACATTTTTCACCACAAATGTCCCCAGTATCCCTACCCCACTCACCCCAGGTCCTACCCCTCCATCTGCCACTATGGCAGACAGTTTCTCCCATACTCTCTCTCTACTTATGGGAATTATGGTTTGCAATACAGATAATGAGAGGCCATCATGTTTCGTCCTTTATCTATTTTCAGCACACATCTCTGAGAAATCCCTCCAACCGTCAGTGAGTTAGTGATCCCTTCTCTATCCCAGCTGCCTTCACCCCTAGCACATAAGGTAGGTTTCCAACCGTGGAACAATCTTCCTGGCCCTGTCTCTACTGTCCTTGGGTGTTAGTCTAATGTTATAATATTTTATATTCCACAAATGAAAGCAGTGATTCTATGTCTGTTCCTCTCTGACTCATTTCACTTAGCATGATACTCCCCATGACCATGAAGATTTCATGACTTCATCTTTCCTAACAGTGCATAGTATTCCATTGTGTAGATGTACCAAGGTTTTTTTTTTTAACCAATCATCTGTTCTTGGGCACTCGGGTTGTTTTCAGATTCTGGTTATTGTAAACAGTGCTGCACTGAACATACAGGTGAATATGTCATTTCTACTGTGCTTTTTTGCACCCTCAGGATATATTCCCAGAAGTGTTAGTATGGGATCATATGGAAGTTCAATTTCTAGTTTTTTAAGGAATATCCATATTGTTTTCCAAAGAGGCTAGACAGTCAGCATTCCCACCAATAATGAAAGAAAGTCCCTTTCTCTCCACATCCATTCCAGCACTGGTTGTTCTTGTTCTTTCATGTTTGCCAGTCTCTGTGGTGTGAGATGATATCTCATCATTGTTTAGATTTGCATCTCTCTGATGATTAGGGATGTTGAGAATTTTTTCTTGTGCCTTTTGGCCATTTGTATTTCTCTTTTGAGGAAGTGTCTGTTCATTTCTTCTCCCCATTTTCTTGATAGGGTTGGAGGTTTTTTCTTGTACAATGCTACTAGCGTCTTGTTCAAATTTCTTCTTTAGGTTTGGTGGAACGTTTCATTGTTGATTCAAGAACCCTTTTATGGAGGAGAGGAGGAGTGGGGTATAAAAATCTGATAGAAACTTCAAACTCTTTAGATGTTCAGGAAATCATGTCCTCTACCCAATCTTGGCAATCTCCTCCTCCGAATTCCTTTAGGTTTAATTGTGACTTCAGAAGCACTGTCCAGAGCTAACCCATGTAGCTGTTGTGTCTGACGCCTTGGTGGGGGGTAGAGCAATCAACTGAACATACTTATGCCTTTGATAAGAGTTTATTAAATTCCACCTAGATACCATTTCAGAAGGAAGCAAAAAGATGATCAAGACCCCACTCCTACCCTTAGGGAACTCATGAACCCATAAAGTAGCAATGATATTTAAGTGAGAAATTTGATGCAGAGGTTAGTGGAACATGGGGACATGGAAGAGAGATCTCCAAATTCTAAGTGGAAGATCAGAGAAATCTCCCAGGTGGAGACTGTACGTACCATGAGTCATGAAACTCTAAAAACAACTTTCCAGAATAATGAACAAAAAATTTAATAAAGGAAAGAGTAATCCAACAAATAGTAAGTTTTAGGAGAATTATAACTGATTTATATAGCTGAACAAACACCACTTGAAAGAAGTCAGAAGAGTTTGGAATAGATCCATGCATGTGAGATGAAGCATAGCACAAATACTTCTGAAATATTGATTTTTAATGGCATTTTTCTTTTTATTGATGTATTCTTGTCCTCCACAGTAACTGTGAGGTGCTCAAAATATACACTTGTTTCATATGAACAACATTATTTTTGTCAGAAATCAGAATATTTGTCCTGATAGGTATTGGAGAATTTTAGGTGGATGAGTGACATGCTTAGATATTCATTTTGAGTAACCACTTGGACAATCACTAAATGATGAATAAAATGACTCACAGAGAAGGCTGAACACAAAATAAAAATACAAATGTAAGCCATGATACATATAATGTAATTGCCAGTAGATAGTGATACAATGAATAAAATTTAAAGAAATAGCATTAAAAAGTAGACATACCTAGTAAAATAAGAATGTGAAATATTTATATTAAGAAAACCATAAATCTCAAAAGAAAAGTCATAGAAGACTCAACTAAATAGACATTCTGTGTTCCTGGGCAGGCTAACTCATATTGTAAAGATGTCATGCTTCCCTAAAGTAATGTATAAATTTAATGCACTTTTAGTTAAAATCCCAATGAGATTTTGTGGTACTTGACAAATAACTTTTCAAATTCATTTGTGTGTATAAATAAATGAGGACAGCCAAGAATAATTTGAAAAACCAAGATAAATGAGATGAGAGCCTGCTTACCCAGATCAAAAGGCACTATATAAATCTATGATAATTAAAACCATGTGATTTTCAAAGCTGAAAAATGGAACAGAATAAGGTATTCTGGACCATATTTGTGTGAATATATGTATATATATGTATATATATGTATATATAGTGTGTCTGTATATATGTATATGTACAATAGTATATAGTTAGTAATAACTAGAATTTATTGAACGCTTACTATGTATTTGGCACTATTCATATTACTTATTTAATTCTTTCAAAGTTTTATAAAGTAGCCATATTTTTAGTCCATTTTGCATATAACAAATGTAGATTATGCTACACACAAGTTTGTGAATGCTTTCCAGGATACTGACTTGATTTTCAATCACAACAAAATAATCTTTATGTAGATAGACACCAAGAGATTCAAGGAATGAGATTGGACACACAAAAGAATCTCGGAATCAGCAGCTCGCTGTAGAGATGCCTCTGGACTTTGCAATAGGTCGATTTCACCGGCCTACTCGAGACAGAAATTGGTGCTGTTCCTCCGCCTGTCCCCTAGAAATCCTGGTGGCCGCCATCCTCCAGAAACCAGTGAAAAGCTCAGGCACTCGGGAACAGTAACAGCAAATGCCAGGCCTCACAGGATGGGGGAGGAGCCAGCACCAACTGCTTCCGGCTACTACTTAAGCCCCTTAAAGGCCATGATCCAGAGACACACAGAAGAATCTTGGAACCCAGCAGTTTGATGCAGAGATCTCTCCAGAATCTAATAATTAAAATTTTAGAATTTCAGGAGTGACATCTCAGCCCTGGGACCCACATGCCTGTGTTCCTCTGCTGGTTCCTTCATGCATGTGGGCTGAGATCTCCAAGCCTGCTCGGATCAGGGCTGAGCATCCTCCACCCAGATCCTCCATCTTCCAGTAGGGAGGGGTCACACCCACCAACTTCCCCCAGTGGCCAGGTAATTCCATCAATGGCCAAGACCCAGAGACTATAAAACCCAGTTCCCGGAAGCGCATGGCCGCATTTGCAAACGCTGGACATCTTATTATCTCGTTCTTACTTTGGACAACCTGGCAGGCTACCGAATGTGACCTGCCTGCACGGCAGAATCTGGCAAACTCCCTGTGGCGTACCCAATATGCCAAATACCAGTAACAATGATGGGTCTCATTCTCCTAACCCTGAAAGAGCCTTGAATATGGCACTTTTTAAAATCTCAGGGCTAGAACAAAGGAGACATTACTGGTGCCTGCTTGAGGCAATCGGCGAACAACAGGATGATCATGATCGTCATCAGAGGCAACATCTTAGTCTATTCATAACAAGCAATACAAAATAAATCGTCTAGCATTGCCTTTTCAGCAGATTTGAGTGGTGGTGGGAAAATTACAAACAATAAAGGTGGGACTGGTGTCAAAATATTGAATGTAATCAAAGCAGAGAGGGGGCATTGTGGAAATTGTCTACCACACAGGCAGGGGGAGGGTGGAGATGGAGGAGGATATTGAGGACTTTGATGGGTAGAAAATGTGCACTGGTGAAGGGATGGGTGTTTGATCATTGCATGACCAAAACTCAAACATGAAAGCTTTCTATCTGTATCTCATGGTGATTCAATTTAAGAAAATGAGACTGAAATTTTTAATTATATAAACATTTAGCACTGTAGCAGTGTAGCACTGTCCTCCTTGTTGTTCATCGATTTGCTCGAGAGGGCCCAATAACATTGTGAAACTTGTTACTATGTTTGGCATATGGAATACATCATTCCTAGCTTGCCAGGCTTTGCCAGGCGGGAGAGATACTCTTTATAGCTTGCCAGGCTCTCCGAGAGGGGCAGAGGAATCTAACTCAGGTCGACTGGGTTGGCCGCATACAAGGCAAACGCCCTATCCGCTGTGCTCTCACTCCAGCCCGACAGAACGATAGCACAGTGGCAAGGCACTTGTCTTGCACGCAGCCGACCCAGGCTGACCCTGGTCTTTGGCATGTTCGATATGCCAAAAACAGTAACAAGTCTCACAATGGAGATGTTACTTGTGCCCACTCGAGCAAATCAATGAACAACAGGAGGACAGTGCTATAAACATTTAAAGCAATGGAAAAAATTTAAATATTGAAGAGAAAAATTTAAACTAGAAAAATGCAAATATATGATTGCAAAGGTATATGTTTCTCTAAATGCAGTTAATTATTATAAGTCAATGACATATGAAGTTCAAGATAAAAAAGTAAGGAATCAATGAGGATAGGAAAAGTTATAGAAAAAATAAAAGTGCTCAATATATGTAAGGTGCTTAGTCTAAACAACAAAGAAATGAAATAAAAGTGATATATTGGAATAGTAAAGAGCAAGAGAACTAATAACATTTTTAGAGATGGTAAAACATGCCAAGTAGTAGTGTTTCAGACCTGAAGCAATGAAGAAAATTTGGGAATACCAATCCTGACTTTATATAAAACTTTTACTCTTTAAAATCACATTTAGTTTTTAATTTGATTTTTTAAAAAAAAATACTACTTCAAAAATTTTTTAATCATGATAACAGAGTTTTCGTGAACCTGTAAATGTTGTGCCTAAGACAGAATGACTTAATAATTTTGTCCTTGTCCTAGACCTGAATGAAAAAATAAATTGTTATTACCTTTGAGAATGACTTGTAATTATCAGTCAACATGTTAGATGTGTTTCGCCTAAAAGAGCAATTCTTTTACTAGGAATTTTATATAAAGATATGACTGTACTGGTACATAGCAGTGTTTGTACCGGGATGCTCATTGTAACAAACTTTAAAGAAAAATATATCAAAAATGGTGTCTCACTAATAAAAATTAAAAAAAAAATCCTAGTTGATTATCAGTAGGAAGATGGTTAAGTAATGTACGATGCATCTGTGCCAGGGACTACTATACAGACATTTAAAAGGTTGTTGATATATGCAGAAGGAGAAAGAAATACTGAATGATTTATATGCATTTTTAAGGAAAGCAAACCAGAGGATAATAATCCAAGGCAGTGTGTGTGTGGGGGGGGGGAGCCTTAGACTGAACACAGAGCTGAGATTATCTAGGTGGGCGTAGAGTGAGCCGAAAGGGTGAAGTGGGTATAGTGAACCCTGTAGGGAGATATTGGCACTATAATGGTGGTGTGATGTGCTAACACTGTACTGAAACATATAATAGTTTCAGAATTTTGGTGTTTTCATTTTGGTTCTCCCAAGCAGTGTCAAGGGTCTCCAGACCACTCCTGGTGATTCTAGGCCCTGTGATGCTCAGTGCTGCAGTGTTTGAGTTTCCCTGGGCCACCCCAATGATGCCTGGGGGATAACACAGTGCTAGAAATTGAACCTGGAGCCTTCACATGTCAGGAATGCACTCTCGTTCCATGTTGCCTTAGAAATCAATGCCAGTTCAATAAAAAAAGTTAATTTTATGAAAGGATGACATAGAAGTAGACCTATTCTACTCTAAAAACTTTATTGTTTCTCTCAAAATCCTTTGCTAACTTCCCACGTCCTCCCCCAGTTTTCTGTTAGCTGTTAGTGTCTCATGCTGGCAATTAATCTAATCTCAGTGACCAGCATTCCTCGCCTGGTCTTCAAGTTTTGTTTGGTTTTTTCTTCTTCCCATTACTGAGGAAGGTTTGAGATGTGTTCATAAACTCTTTTCCCTAGAAGGCAAGTATACTGGACATTTGCTTTTATTTAAAGAGATTTTTTAGATAATAAGGCCTGTAAGTATACGCCTCTCGATAGAAGCCAGATTCTTGCTATGACAACCTTTCTTGCAGCTCAAGCATCAACATGTGACCTGAGCTCCGTCTCGCCACTCAGTTGCCCAGTCAGTTGCTCCCCAAGATTTGGAATCAGAAACATCAGTTACCACACAGAATCTGATTTGGCATGTTGGCAGCAGGTGGAGTTTTCTGAAGTAGTCAAAGCAGGGGATCATGCGGTAATACCCAACGCCCCACATCTGTGGCATCAACAAGGCAGCTAGCTTTACTAAGACCAACAGAGAGATGGTGGTGTCTCCCCTGGCCAGCTCTGCCCTGTGGCTGTGCCTTTGTTACAGGCCAGGGAGCATCCTACTCTGATTTTCTGGCTTCCCAGGGATAATACAAATGACTTAATATCGTTTAACATAATTCCTTTCTACTCTTTATATTAATTTCTCCCCCCATTGTTTATAGCTAAGAATCTTAATATATGTATATCCATAGACACATATTATATTTCATATATATGTACACACTATTTGGAGAAGACCAATTTCTACAATCAATGTATATTACAATATACATTATAAAACAATAAAAATAGTAAAACAATAAAAATAGTAAACGGTTTTAGGCCAAGGTGTTATTTTTGTGTGGCTATATTCACATAGAATTGTGTAATGGTAGCCATTAGACTCATATATTTAAATGAAGTAAAATAAATAAAATTATCAGTTAAGTTCCTCAGTAATACTCCAATGTTTGGAGTGTTTGATAGCCACATGTGGTGATTAGGTCCTGTATTTGATGGCATTTCTATAATCACAGAAAAATTCTCATGAAGAATATAATCTTAACTCTCTGCTTCCCTCACTGATTAATCATTGACAGTAAAAAGACCATTTTTGAATATACTCACGGTAGTGTATATCATGGGATTTTTATGTTAACAGATGTAATTATGCTAACAAGACCTGGGTATCTTTTTTTGACTTTATTTATCTTTAACTCCTTTATTGAGTCACTATGAGATGTACCCTTACAAAGTTGTTCATGATTGGATTTCAGCCATTCAGCCATGCTGTATTCCAACACCTATCCTTCTACCAATGTACATTTCCCAGCACCAGTGTTCCGTGTTCCCAGGTTCCCTCCCATCACCCCTGCCCCCTCACCTGCTTCTTTGGCAGGTGCTTTTCTTCTCTCTCTCTCTCTCTCTCTCTCTCTCTCTCTCTCTCTCAGTACTGTGGTTTGCATTATTAATACTGAAAGGTTATCCAGAATATTCCTTACTTACTTTTAACCCTCAGCTCTTGTCTAGCATGATCAGAGATTGCTATGATAATAATAGCTGGGAATGATCATGCTGGAGAAGCAAGTATATTCTGGGTGAGAGAGAGTTAAGCCCTTAGAGATGTCTTAGTTTAGAATATCTCTTCAAAAAATTTATCAGGAAAATGGATATTTCTCACTGTTCATAAGAAATCGTGTTATGACAATAGCATTGAAAACCTCATCAAAAACCTCTATATATTTAAACACTGGATTGACATCTCCATTGTACAGATGTGAAAATAGACACACGGGGAGCTGGTAATTTTTCTTGTCTTATAGCTCGTGGTTAATGAAAGACAAAGTTGAGAACATTTGAAGTTGGAGTTGGCACGACCCTCCAGCTACCACACACAGATTGAAAATGATCACAGCCTACAGAATGAAGCGGTGAACGAAGCTGAGGGAAAAAATGTTTTCTGAGGATTGAAACTGAGACATAAAATTAGTTGTGTATAAGCCAGCTCTACCCTGAATCTTTGAAGTTGAAGGAGTCAAAGTTTTCAATTAAAATTAATCTTTGAAAGGATTAATTTTGATTCAGGAATATGTAAGAAAATGATTCAATAATATTTTTCAAGTTCAGGCCAGTGAATATCCCATTTCCCGCCCCCCCCCCCCCCACACACACACAGTCTCTGAGATCTAGCTGCATATGGTGGTTCCCATGTCAGATTTCTCCCCCTTCCTCACTCTGGAATCTAAGCCTAGCACTGGACTGGAGAAATAATTTAGTGTGGCATTTTGCTGAAATATCCTGAGGATATTTTAGGTATTTGCACAGGGAATATTTTGACCTTTGAATAATATATGTGCTGAGAAAGGTCTTGGGATATTTTAACATGTTGAACTAAGAAAGGTCTAAAGGGTTTATTTTAGTTTCTCTTAGCTGCTACTATTTTTCAAATTCTGGGTATTTTTTTAATTTGGTTTCTGTGAGGTTACTTTTAAAATATTATTTTCCTGTAACACATTTTATGCTGCTTTTTTTTTTAGTTCTTTATCTTAGGTGGGTAGGTAACCAGACATTAGGCATCTCAAGTGTGTGCCTGCCCCTACGCTCTTGGTGCATTCTGGTTGGCTTGGGCCAGCCCACTGAACCTCACTTAGAATGGATGAACACTTTCCAAACACTTTAAACCACCGCTTAGTTCTTTGGTAACACAACCTAGTGGATCATGAAACTAAAGAGACTAGTGCAGCCAAAGGCGTATTGAAGACTGGATCTCTTCCATGGGCAGATTTTGATCAAATAGATAAATGCGATCAAATCTACCTTGTCAGCCTTTTAGCAGAGAAGTCTGAAAGTAATTCTGCTGTCAGGGCAGGATGATAGACCTCAATTTAAACTGGGGATTAATTAAAAGCACATGCATTTGGGATATTCTGCCAAAAACACAAGGAAGGCAGATTTTCCCAGAATGCAAAAAGAATCCCTAGTCTAGAATTTGGCATTTTGGGTAGATCTGTAAACCTATCTTTGCAATTAGGCGGCCTAGAAATACATTTCTGCCCCAAGGAACTCTTTGTTTTCTAAGCAAACACTTACTTGAATCAGGAAGTTTGTGGGTGAGAATGATACGATTTGGTCTTAAGTTATATTAAGATTTTTCTTCCCCTAGATTAATAAAAGATTAATAAAAGCTGTGCCTGGCTCATTCATTGCCAAATACCTATAGAGTATATCTCAATAATTATTGCATAGAGTACACATCCAATAATTATCACTTGAATAAAAAAATGTGATAATTGTGGTAAATAAATACCCTGCAAAGTTAGAAATCACCTTGCAGAGGAGACCTTTTCAAATTATTATTAAAGAATAAGTAGGAAGACTTACTGAAAAAGGGGAAAGTAATGGAGGAGAGGAGATTATAATCAAAGGAAGCAGCCTGCACAAAAGGAATAGAGACATGAGTTTCAAACATTAATTCATAGCAGGAATCCATGAGGTAGACTCTTGCATAAGGTAGTAAATGACAGATCTTCACAATCAAAGTGCAAATAAAATCCCAAACCCATAAGTCCTCTACCATGGAACTTGGCCAGAAGTTGGACTTTAGCCAAAACATAAGCATTATAATAGGCCAGTTACATTTGTGAGGTGATGAGCCATTTCTAGATGTTTGCAGTGACTGGTTTCTTCTGTCTTCTGGTGTTCAAAAAGTGATTGCATGTGTTGACCTATTCTAAATGTTGCTTGGGACTGCATTGCTAGAAGTACAAATAAGTCAACAACTGGTCAAGAAATTACACTATTCAACATTTGATAAAGTGGAAAATTCCTCTGCAATTTTTTTTAACAGTGCCATATTTTTGCCAACTGAGAACTAAAACTTTGTGGTTTAAGAAATTTTAGAAATCACTCTATCTTTAAACAGACTTATTAACCTTTCAGTGTATATCTTCTGTTCCATTCAATATTTCATGGAAATGAGTGGGGACACAATCATTTTCAAAGGTGAGGGACCTATTTTTATTATTTTATAAACCTTATTTATGCAGGTATGGAGATAGTGTTTCTAACCAAAAGCTATCTCGAATACTGCTCATTACTAATGAAAAAAAGTGTTGAATTCCCCTTGAAAATTAACAAACCATCTGGTGTAGATTTCAATAGCTATTCTTTTTTTTTCTTTTTGGGTCACACCCGGTGATGTTCAGGGGTTACTCCTAGCTTTGCACTCAGAAATCACTCCTGGCGTTGCTCGGGGGACCATATGGGATGCTGGGAATCGAACCCGGGTCGGCTGCATGCAAGGCAAACGCCCTACCCACTGTGCTATTGCTCCATCCCTCAATAGCTATTTTGAATTGCTTGCCTCTGCTTTTCAATTAGGGACCATTAAGTGCTAACTAAGGCTCTTAGAATATTAGTTTCTTTCGAGGTATTATAGATGTTAATTAACCACACCCAAAGTATATATGTATCCAAATATATGTGGACGCACATTATCAATGCTTAACTACTTTAGAGTAATTGCAGAGGAAATTGAGTCTAATTTTGGACTTTTTTCTAATATATTTCTCTACTGCCAATACGTTATGGAACTAAAAAGGTGTCATGAGTGTACCAACTTTTATGGCATGTTTCTTCTTTTTTCTGTGTGAAATTACACATTTTTCAAATATTTTCAAGTACTTTTATCTTCAAGTACTTTTATCTTCACTATCCTGTTACCTGGGTGAACTGCTTGCAATGCATGCGTCTCACCCCCTGTATTATCTCTCCAGCCCCTTAAATGTTTTTATTATTTATTTCTTTATTTTGGTTCGTAAAGTCCTCATCCTGCTTGGCTATCAAACCAAACGCAGTACTGTGTTTGGTTGATAGACAAGCAGGATGAGAACACAGACGGAAATGAGTAGAAATACTAGCATGGGACAAAGAAGAAACTTACTCAGTGTGCCTTTTATTCCTCATTCCTCATCCATGTTTTGCTTTCAATGAGTGTCTAAGGTCATTTACTCATTTGTGGAATGGCATTGAACCAAGTTGAGTTCCTTCAAAGTTGATAGTTTAAAATTCTATGTCTTTTATTTCCCAGAGAGGGACATGACTATATATAAATTTACCCTTAATTTTATGACAGAACAATCATTTAGGAGATCAATCTGGAACTTGGTTTTGATTCTTTTTTTTCCTTTAATGGCTGATCAAAATAGTGGTTGTACAATGGACTGGAGGAAAGAGTTTTTGTTTGTTATGTTAAAGGAGATGGGAAGTTGTCAGATACTTAGAATCAGAATTTCATTTGCACCAGAGTGATATCTTTTAGGATACTTGTGGATAGTTTTGAGTACCCAAATATATATTCAGTGGTTAGTGTACCATGGTACAAGTCATGTTTGAGTAATTTCATTAAAGAAAAACTGAAACAGATTCAGGATGATTTAACTTTGACATAATATAAGACCAACAGAGAAACCATAGTTATGGTTAGTTTCTCTTTCTCTTGGAAGAGTTTAAAGTCCATTTTACTACTATTTCCAGAAGATGTCCCTTCACCTCAATTATCTGTTTTCTAGATAGTGCTTTTAAATGTTTTAAGAAACTTTGGCATTTTCCCTTTCAGTTACATCCTGGGGAATCTGTCTAAATTATACTTCCCAATAATGTATCATAACTGGCACTTCACAACTAATAAAAAGAATAAATTATAAATTGAGTATTTGCTCTAAGAGTAAATTGTGCAAGTAGGTAACCGTTAGCATAGGTATATATTAAATTTTAAAATAATATAAAATTTTAATTCCTCAATACACTGCTCGCATTAAGTACTTGCATTTCAAGCACTTAATCACCACATATGTCTAATGTCTACCACGCAGATAGTATAGATAGTTGAATATTTTCTTCATTACAGACAACTCTATTTGGACAGTCTATCTGGGAATTTCAATTGTAATCAAGAGATAAGTTCTTTAGGATAATAAAGTGGTAGGAGGTTCTTTTGAAATAGTTCTTATGACATTTTAATTTTACACTTTTTAGCCACTGACATCTTGAGCAATGGATTTTTATGACTAAACCAACTAATTGCCTCACACGGTGGGAAGTGAAGCTTGTTTCTCTGAAGTTCACAATGCATTGGTATTCTCAAGGTCTTAAATTATTTCTTAAAGTAGAAAAACAACAACAACAACAACAACAACAAAAAACACTTCCCTGAAAGCACCATGTGCAGCAGGTGGGGAAAACGTCCTTCAACTGAATATCAGTCCTAAGACCTTACTGCAGTGAATGAATCCATTGCAACCACTTTTTGGTTTTGATTTTGTTTTTGGGCCATAGCCAATGATGTTCAGTGCTTACTCCTACCTATGTGCTTGGGGGTCTGTCCTGGGGTTTGGGTGACTATATGGGAGGAGGGGGGATTGCTTGGGATTGAACCCAGGTTGTCCATGTGCAAGTCAAAATGTCCATGAAGAAAATAAACAGTAGATTTGGATTGTATTGAGAATGATAATTCGCCCAAAAAGAATGAAGACTGGAGTGGGAGAAGGGGTCAGTGACATAGGTAGAGGTTTAATCGGGTAGAAATTAAAAAAAAAAGCCTTACCTGCTGTACTCCAGCCTCAATGCAACCCTTTTGATCCTTGTAAAAATAGATAAAATGTCTTCACTTCTATCTAGATAAACATATTCCATTAATCAGTGGTGGAAACAAAATAGTTTTCCTAGTAGGAGTTGTGGGCCAGGATGTATTTCAAAGATTATAACAACTTCCCTTCTCAAATACTGTGTTCATCGATACCAGGGCAATGAGAACTTAACCTTGTTCCCCAAGCATAGTTGAAAGAATGTGGTCTTTCCAGCTTTCTGTACTCTTCTCTTGTGAGATCCTATGGCAAGTTACCTCTACAACTTGGATATTGCCCTTGATACTTGTTCCATTGGCCTTTTCTACATGCTCCTTTGTGTGGTTATGCTGAAAATGCTCCCTAGTAACTCAAACTTAAATTGTGCTTTTGCCCAGTATCCTTTATTATCTCCTAGTGCTGTAGAGAAGGGTATTCTGTGTGTGTGTGTATCTGTGTGCACGCGCACGCACATGTGTGCGTCCTCTCTCTCTCTCTCTCTCTCTTCTCTCTCTCTCTCTCTCTCTTTCTCTCTCTCTCACACACACACTCTTATAGATTATGCTATCTGAGGATTATTAGAGGACACGTTTTAGAGGTTTCCAGCACTTGGTTAAGTCTGTCTTCAGGGCAGCTTCATGGGACAGAATCCCTGCATGAATCATATTCCACAGGGAGTGAGAGGTCTGAGTTCAGTCATTTCTATTTTTAAAGCTGGTGTTTTGAGTATAAAATGGCTCAATAAAATTCCTGTAATTACACAGCAAGTTAGAGAATCAAGTAATTATTTTTTGAGTGAAATTCCTGTCTCATGATTAAGAAGTTTATTCTCTGGGATGGAAGATGTGATTCAGCAGAAGGACACGTGCTTCACATGTGTGAGATCCTGGGTTTGATCCCTAGTACAAAAATAAAGCCTTTATTATTTTCATTCTGCTCTATTTTTTATATAAAGATCCTTATATGCTTAAGGGACATGGGAATATAGTATGGATGTTCATTTTTACTTTTAAGATTTTCCTTGGGATATTTAATAGTGTAGTTCCAAGCATCAATGGCAAGTCGGACTTTATGCATCTGTCATCATGTTGATGGCAGGAAGAGAAGCAGAACAAAAGTTCATTCTTTCCCTCTCTTATAATACCATAACTTAGGTTTGCCTTCTGTTTATATGCAACAGGCTTCAGAATACAGTCAGTTTCTCTGGTCTTCTGTTAAGATGTTAAGATGTTAAAGAATTGGGTCAAATGTGAAAAAGAAAGCCATGTAAGCATTTCTCCCACGGTAGTTATCTTTAGTTGCTGAGGTCATTTCCTACTGCAAGCAAGTTATTTGTTTGTGAGCTTTGGGCCAAATTAACACTGAATCATGGAAGCTGGAAAATCACTAACATCCCAGCATCCGGGATCAGACTTACTCATAGGCATAAGCTGTATTACAATTTCCTATTTTCAACTTGCTTGTATATTGCTATATTCAAAAGAATTCCCAGAGATTCAGTTATGTGCAAACAAAAATGTAATTGACTCATGGTTACAAACATATATATGTATAATACACATATTGTAAACACATCTGTTTGTAAATGTGTATATACACTTCGGAAGCAATCTCATTTTCCTTGCAGTGACTGAACATGAGGTTAATCGATAATTTAAATTTAATAAAATAAGTTGATAATTTATTGCAAGCCATATTTAAACAGTAGGATCAGTATTTATAAGATTATTATATCAGCTATCACACTCAAACAGTAGTCCAAGCAAAATGAGTTACCCTTTCTTTAATTTCAGTAGAAGGCAGTGACAAATAGATCCTTTCACTTCATAACTGAAAACATTTACTGTCATTTTATGAAATCTGGAGAAAGCATTTAGTTCTTCACTAGAGTGCAGTTAAAATATTGGGAAGGTCTGTCAAGACACATTCCTTCTGATACTAAATTTGAGGAGGTAAAGGTAAAGGTAAAGGCCCTCCCGTTGATCGTCGATTTGCTCGAGCGGGCCCAGTAACGTCTCCATTGGAGACTTTGTTGTTACTGTGTCTGGCATATCGAATACTCTCGGTAGCTTGCCGGGCTCTCCGAGAGGGGCGGAGGAATCGAACTCGGGTCGGCCATGTTGGCCGCTTGTAAGGCGAGCGCCCTACCCGCTGTGCTATCACTCCAGCCCATGAATTTGAGGAGAAATTATAAAAAGGTTGGAGATTGGTCTTCTGGATGAGAAGACATCATCATGTTCCTGGGAACTCTCCTATCTGGATTACTTTCAGAGATGTGATGGCAAAGACATAAAGAAAAATGTGGCTGGATAGGGGACGGAGTGATAGGTACTTGCCTTGAACGAGGCCAACCCAGGTTCAATCCCTGGCATCCCGTATGTTCCCTTGAACACTGCCAGGAGTAATTCCTGAGTGCAGAGCTAGGATTAATTCCTGAACATCCCCAGATGTGGCCCAAAACCAAAACAAAAAGAAAAGTATGGTTGGAATGACCAATGTATAGAACCAATATTCTGGGTAGCCCGAGTGATGATCTTAACTGGAAAGAAGTGACCATTTGTCCTATGACCGCATAGCCAGGACTGTCCCCTTTAAAGCTTTTAATGAACTCTTTGACTTTGTGCCCATTTAGCCAAGTGTGAGGTGGCTAGATTACATAAAAAAAATGTCCCTGAAAGCCTAGTGTGTATCAAACAAGAGACAGAGATAAATAAAATGTTATCAACAACAGCGTCAGGCTGGGTAAACTAAAATGAAGTCCTGCCCAAATCCTGCCACAACATGAAGCCAGATGCAAGAATGAATGAAGAAAAACAGGCCCAGGGCTAGAATTGGGGCCTTAGTAATTTTACCTAGGCACATTTTCTGACTATATAGTAAAAGCAACTGATAATGCGAGAAGAGTAATTAGTGGATAATGCACATTATAACTAGTGTATTTAGATCATCTATCATGTAACCAATATCTAATGTGTAACACACAGGGATCCAAAGCTTGTGTTTTCAAACAACAAAATTAACCTTTGATATTAATCTGATATTGCTAACGCTAATCTTAAAATAGACAGTCTTTATCTAGGTTTTAGGTTTTATTCCACCTGTGTTCTTTCAAAACAGAACCACAAGAGTCTGAGGCCAAGTTGTTGAACACTGGTTTGCCTTGCATAGTATTGCTTAGTTCTTCAACATGAAAGTCATAATTGCTTGAATTTTGTGGCTGGCAAGAGACAATCATTCCATAGTTGATCACAAAACTGAAAATGTTTCTGCTACTTGTATTAAGAAAAATTAATATTCATTTGCAGGGCATCAGCTTTATGCAATCTACTGTATTTGCCATGCATGTCTTGATAGAATCTTGTTTTTCTGCTATACTCTGGATGTAGAATGACTGTCCCCATTTTTTCTTTTGTTTTGTTCTGAATACCATACCCGGTGGTATTCAGGACTTACTCCTGACTTTGTACTCAGAGATCACTTCTGAGGGACCTCGGGGCATCCTTTTGGGTGCCAGAGGTTGAACTTGAGTTGGCCTCTTGCAAGGCAGTACACTGCCCACTGTAATATCTCTTGACCACTACCCTCACTCTAAAGATGAAAGTGCAGAGGATTAGGGCTGGAGTAATAGTACAGTGGGTAAGGTCTTTGCCTTGCATGTGGCCAATCCAGTTTCAATCCCCAGCATTCTATATGGTCCACTGCTACCCCTCCTGCAACCCCTTGTGCATTGTCAGGAATAATTCTTGAGTGCAGAGCCAGGAATAACCCCAGATCATCACCGGGTGTGATTCAAAAGACAAAAATAAATAAGTATATAAAAGCAGGGGGGAAAAAAGAATGCAGAGAATTTAAGTATCACATGGGTCATTCCTTCCCGTTTTCTTACAGTTGACCTCATATCTTACTACTGAGGACCTATAGTTTGGAGAACCACTAGCCACCACCAATGACTTACTGATTGATGAATCAGTTTTGAAGAATGACAGAAATAAAAGCAGACAGGATAAGAATAAAACTCCTTATTCACAGAATATTTTTGGAGAATATTTTTGGGGAAATAGAGAAACTCAAAACAAGTTAATTGAACTAAGCAGTAAATATAGGAAGGTCTCAGGGTAAAGGTCAATCTACAGCATCCATTACATGTCTACAGGCTAGCACTGAATTGCAAAAGGACATTCAAAATTATTCAACATAGAAAGCCAGGATTCCTGGATACAGTTGGGGGTCCTAATCTTAAAGGGAGACAATTATCCAGCAGAAAAAGGGATTTGATGTCCTAGAGGACATTTACTAGGAAAATAAAAGGTATTCTACATTTTATCTTTTGAGAGCTGAGACTCCCTCCTCAGATAAACCCATCCGGAGTCGAAGTTTCCTGCAGTCACACAGTCCACTAACTGGGATGTGGGTTATGACTTCTCTTATTCAGACATCTAATTTTTTCTCTTCAGCATCGCTCTTCTCTCCATAAGAACAGTGAGAAGTAGGAACACTAAGATACTTTAGATTCCAAGTGCCCAAAAGTTCAAAATTATTCCTGAGAAGACCAATATTATAATAATAAGCTCAAATCTACACAATTTATCTACACATAAACCTTTCCCATATATTACTTTAGTTCTTTCACTAATGTGTGAATGAGGACAGGATAGAATTATTATCTCAATTTTTAGATGCTACATAGATAACTCGTATTTTTGTCTTAATCAGGTTCATTTTGCTTACAATAGAGCTATGAACAAAACAAAAATTCACTTTAAACATATTTATTAACAAAGAATCAGACTTAACTGACATAAATTCATTTTATTATATAAATATTTTGTATTATAAATATTTATAATAAAATATTATATAAATATTTTATAATATAAATATTTTATATTATATTAATATTTTATAGTATATTCAATTCCAGTAGTTGAAATGTCGACTTAAAAATTCTTTAACTTTTTCTACTTGTAACCCCTTCACCTGAGAAATTTTTACATAACCATAGGGCATATAAAGTAGGTATACAAATCAAACATTTTCTTGGTAGTTATAATAATGAGTTATAAACTTATTTGAAGACTTTTTTGTGACCCCATATGGAGTTGATACCTACATTTTCAGAAGTTAGTACTTAGCATTCCAATCTGAGCACTGGAATATCTTTAAAGAAGTGATGTTTTTACTTTCATTTATTATACCAGTGAGAGTGATAGCACAGCGGTAGGGCATTTGCCTTGCACGCAGTCAACACGGCCGACCCGAGTTCGATTCCTCCGCCCCTCTCGGAGAGCCTGGCAAGATACCAAGAGTATCTGGCCCGCACAGCAGAGCCTGGCAAGCTCCCCGTGACGTGTTCGATATGCCAGACACAGTAACAACAAAGTCTCCAATGGAGACGTTACTGGGCCCGGTCAAGCAAATCGATGATCAACGGGAGGGCCTTTACTTTACTATACCAGTGCTCCAAATGGGATGGAGAAAAAGCAGCAGAGCCTTATGTTCAAGAGAATGCCATCAGTTGTATAAAGAAACTGAAGTCACTTGTCATAAGCCTATACTTAAAAAACTGTAGGTGTTGTGGCTGAATATTTCACACTAAAAGTTGAACTTGGGTGGAATGGTGAAGAGGGGTCATAAGGTATTCATTTCCAGTTATAGAATAAGTTCTAGGGATTAATTACAACGTGGTGACTATAGGTAACAATATCATATTGCATATTTGAAGTTTATTACAAGAGCAGATCTTGAAAATTCTAGTCACAAGAAAAAATGTTTTTGTAACTGTATATGGTGGTTGATATACAGGTTTTTTTTTTGTTTTGTTTTTTGGGTCACACCTGGCGATGCACAGGGGTTAACTCCTGGCTCTGCACTCAGGAGTTACTCTTGGAGGTGCTCAGGGGACCATATGGGATGCTGGGGATTGAACCTGGGTTGGCCACGTGCAAAGCAAACACCCTACCTGCTGTGCTATCTCTCCAGCCCCGATGTTAGACATTTTTTCTGATAATTTTGCAATATATATAAATACCAAATTTATCTAATACACCTAAAATAATGAGGTAGTTCTTGGGCATGACTACCAGGTTCCTGGAAGAACAGGGGGATGAGAGATCGCCCATTTCTGACTCTGAGAGCCCGGAGATTTTGGTCACAAAACCACATATTTGAGTTTTTCAAAAAATTCATTCATGGTTCAGGCTTGTCCTGAGTCTGTGGAGCCAATAAGCATGACAGTGATTAGGTTCTGGAGGTTTTCAGCTGCTGGGGCTCTGTTTGGGTGGGTGGTAGGCTCATCTGTCCCAGAGTGTATGATCGAATCACTAATCAGTATAAAAATTGATTTTGAAATACAGAGTAGACTCCCAGTCCAGTTCTGTGGCACTGTACTGAAAGTTTGGAATTTTATTTTAGTAGTAAGTAAAGGATTTTATTTTTAGTAGTAACTCTGAGGTCTCTAGCCCTGAAAGTTGTGATTCTGGGACTCAAATGATAGAAGCTCAGAAACTTCATGCCTGCCCATCTGCAGCACCCTAAGAATGTGGCCACCCCAAGAGACTTGTTACCCTTGGAGCTTCCTACCCTGAGCACAAAGACTAGCTGTGCATTATCTTCCTCTTCCATGGATTGTCAAAGCTGGACACAGAGACTTTTGGAAAATATTGTAGAATTCTTTGAATTTGGTTGTTTACTTTTCATAGAACACATCTGCTAGTCATTTTGTTTGTGTTTTAAAAGTCAAGTATTTTGCCCAACAATTAGAAACAGAAGTCTAATGAAAAAAAAAAACCCTACTGGGGCCTAAGGATGTAGCTCAGTGGTGAAATGCTTGACTTGGGGTCTGGAGGCTGCAAGTCTGATTCATAGCACTCCCCCACATGCTGAGTTTGACCCCAACTACTCTGCCCTGGGATCCCAGGCATATAACAAAAGTGTGTGACTTCTGGTAAGCACCACATCAAATGTGCCAACCCAGGTAATCACAACAACAAAGGGGAAAGGAAGGCAGGAGTAATAAGTATATCAGTCCACGGGGCTATTTTTTAAAATATGATTCCCATTATCCCTTTTCCTTCCCTTTTATCTTTCTACCTTTTCCTTTCCCTTCCTTTCTCCTCCTCCCCTCTTCTCCTTTCCTTTCCTTCTAAACATCAGTGACCAAAGCAATATTCTTGCTATTAAGAAAGAGACAATAAAGGTAAAAAGGTAAAGGCCCTCCCGTTGATCATCGATTTGCTCAAGCGGGCCCAGTAACGTCTCCATTGGAGACTTTGTTGTTACTGTGTCTGGCATATCGAATACTCTCGGTAGCTTGCCGGGCTCTCCGAGAGGGGCGGAGGAATCGAACTCGGGTCGGCCATGTTGGCCGCTTGTAAGGCGAATGCCCTACCCGCTGTGCTATTGCTCCAGCCCCAATAAAGAAAGAGACAATAACCAAATGTATAATTACATGTGTGTATATATATATATGTATATATAGCAGTATAGCAATGTCCTCCCATTGTTCATCGATTCACTCGAGTGGGCACCAGTAACAATTTGTGAGACTTGTTACTGTTTTTGGCGTATTGAATACGTCACGGCTAGCTTGCCAGGCTTTGCTGTGTGTTCGAGATATTCTTCATAGCTTGACGGGCTCTCCAAGAGGGGCAGAGGAATCGAACCCAGGTTGGCCGCATGCAAGGCAAACACCCTATCTCCTGTGCTATTGCTTCAGCCCATATACATATATTTCATTTTCATTTCATCATCCTGTTATTCATCGATTGCCTCGAACAGGCCCCAGTAACGTCTCTTTCATTCTAGCTCTGAGATTATATTCAAGGCTCTTTAGGAGAATGAGACCCATCATTTTTACTGGTATTTGGCATATTTGGTACGCCACGGGGAGTTTGCCAGTCTTCTGCCCCCGCGCCTGGTGTTCCTTCCCAGGGCCCCTTGGAGGGGAGCGAGTTGAGCTTTCCTCCCCGCCCCGACCAGGGCTCCGGCAGCCAAAGATCTCCAGGACCAGCCACCACCACATATATATATATATATATATATATATATATATATATATATACACATACATATGTATGTATATATGTATAAATATGTAGGCATCAGATTTTATGTCATGCTGTTACAAAAAAAGTATGGAAAGGAGATTAGAGAGAGGGATGTGGGTGGTGGTGACCATTGTGATTTTAAACAGGATTGTTAAGTACAGTTCCTCTGCTCAGGGGTGTTTTTGGCATTTGCATTGGTGCAGAGACCTAAAGGACCTGGAGAAAGAAGCCCATGACTCCAGGGAATGAACTTCCCAGACAGAGGCAACAGCAAAGCGTGTCTTGAGCAAGAGGATGCTTGCACATTTCAGAAATAGCAAAAAGCCCTGCCTGAGTGGGTGGAGATAGTGAGGAGCTGGTGAAGGTGGTTGCAATTAGTGAAGTTACTCAGCTAGGTCATATAAAACTCAACCTCTTATAAAGGTAAAATTTTTAATTGAGGAGCAATTTATATACAATGAAGTAGAAAGATCTCAATATCTGTTTAGAAGGATTTCAGCATTTATATATGCCCTGGAACAACCACATCAGATGTAGAATATATTCATTGTTTCAGATAGTTCCCTTGTGACATTTCCCAGTAAATTCTAACCCCCCCCCCATGGCCCCTCCATCCAGAAGTAACCAGTATTCCAATTCTCATCACTCTCTTGAAGTTAATAAAATAGAGTTATGCAGTATATACCCCTGATTGTTTTCTTCCACTTCATCTCATGGTTTGGCAGATCATTCATATTGCTGGTATCAGTAGTCTACTGTGGAGAGTATTTAACTTTATATCACACTCAGCTTATCCTCTGGCCCATTGATGGGCATGTTTCTTGGTTTTGTCTGTTTTGAATAAAGGTGTCATGAATATACTTTGTACCTTTTAAGCTCCTTCATACATTTTCCCCATCTTCCACCTCAGACCTCTAGCAACCACAGATCTGTTCTGCATTTTTTTATGAGTTCATCCACATCATGATCATGATCATCCTGTTATTCGTCGATTGCCTCGAGCAGGCCCCAGTAACGTCTCCTTCGTTCTAGCCCTGAGATTTTTTAAAAAGTGCCATATTCAGTGCTCTTTCAGAGTTAGGAGAATGAGACCCATCATTGTTACTGGTATTTGGCATATTGGGTATGCCACGGGGAGTTTGCCAGACTCTGCCGTGTGGGCAGGCTACATTCGGTAGCCTGCCAGTTTGTTCAAAGTAGGAATGAGATGTCATAATAAGATGTCGCGCGTCCGCGAATGCGGCCGTGCGGTTCCGGGAGCTGGGTTTTATAGTCTCTGAGTCTTGGCCGCTGATGGGATTACACAGCGCCAGGGGGCCAGTTGGTGGATATGACCCCTGCCTACTGGAATTTGGAGGATCTGGGTGGAGGATGCTCAGCCCCGATCCAAGCAGGCTTGGAGATCTCAGCCCCGGGACCCACATGCCTTTGTTCCTCTGCCAGTACCTTCATGCGTGTGGAGAGTGGTCTCAGCATGGTGGTGGCTGGTTCTGGAGGTCTTTGGCTGCCAGAGCTCTGGACGGGGTGGGGAGGGAAACTCAACCCGCTCCCCTCCAAGGGGCCCCGGCGAGGACAGCCAGGCGCAGGGGCAGGAGACTCTGCATTGTTCTCTTCTGGGAGCTGGGTTTTATAGTCTCTGAGTCTTGGCCGCGGATGGGATTACATGGCGCCAGGGGGCCAGTTAGTGGGTGTGACCCCTGCCTACTGGAATTTGGAGGATCTGGGTGGAGGATGCTCAGTCCTGATCCGAGCAGGCTTGGAGATCTCAGCCCCGGGACCCGCATGCATGTTCCCCATCTTCCACCTCAGACCTCTAGCAACCACAGATCTGTTCTGCATTTCTTTTTATGAGTTCATTCACATATATATTTTTAATTGAATCACTGTGAGATAGACCCTTACAAAGCTGTTCATGATTAGATTTCAGTCATACAGTATTCCAACACCCATCCCTCCACCAGGGCACATTTCCCAGCACCAGTGTCCCCAAGTTTCCTCTATCACTCCCTCACCCCCTTTCCCCCAGCCTGCTTTATGGCCGGCACTTTTCTTCTCTCTCTGTCTCTCTCAGTCTCCATTTCTCTCTCTCTCTCTCTCTCTCTCTCTCTCTCTCTCTCTTTCTCTCCTTTTGGGTATTTTGGTTTGCAATATTGATACTGACAGGTGGTCAAGAATATTCGTTTACCTAATTTTAACACTCAGATCTTTTCCAAAACATCCACATATATTCTTGAAGAAGCTCTTGTGGATCAATATTTTCATTTATCTTCAGGTACTAATACAGAATTGGGACTTTATATGAAATGACATAAGCAGTTTTCCAAACTGGTAAAGGTAAAGGTAAAGGCCCTCCCGTTGATCATCGATTTGCTCGAGCGGGCCCAGTAACGTCTCCATTGGAGACTTTGTTGTTACTGTGTCTGGCATATCGAATACTCTCGGTAGCTTGCCGGGCTCTCCGAGAGGGGCGGAGGAATCCAACTCGGGTCGGCCATGTTGGCCGCTTGTAAGGCGAACGCCCTACCTGCTGTGCTATCGCTCCATTTTACATTCTCCCCAGAGAAGTATAAGAATTCCAGTTGTACCACATGCTCGGGGATATTTGATATTGCCACATGGGTTGGTAGGCTTTTATTGAATCATTTTAGCCAAATGCTCCAAATTGTGGGCTTAATTTGCATTAATCTGTTGATTACTGATATTGAACACACATATTTATGAACTTATTCTGTGATGTGTCTGTTCATGTTCCTTCCCCTCCATTCCCCACACCCCCCACCCTCATGCCATCTTTTTAAGATTATGTTTGCTGAAGTGAAGTTACCACATGGGAGTTGGGGGCAGCTGGTGTAAGTATTCTGTGGACAGTGGTAGGATATTGACACTGTAGTGGTGAGTTTGATTCAGTAACATTGTGTCCCTATACAGAAACATTGGGCTGGAGTGATAGCACAGCGGTAGGGCGTTTGCCTTGCACACAGCCAACATGGCCGACCCGAATTCGATTCCTCCACCCCTCTCGGGGAGCCCGGCAAGCTACCGAGAGTATCTCGCCCGCACGGCAGGGCTTGGCAAGCTCCCCGTGACGTATTCGATATGCCAGACACAGTAACAACAAAGTCTCCAATGGAGACGTTACTGGGCCCGCTCAAGCAAATGGATGAACAACGGGAGGACAGTGACAGTGATACAGAAACATTTACACTCTTGTAAAGTGTTGTTACATTTTTACAAAGAAGAAAATTAAGACATAAAAATTAATAAAAATAAAAATGGTTTGTTTATATTTTCATTGTTGCTAGTGAGAGTTTTGAATATATAGTCTAAAATGAATTCTTTACAGATCTACTTAAAATCTGTAGTAGCTTGCATATTAATGAAGTAAAATTGCTTTGAAACATGTAAGTTTCAATGTGCATGGCTAAAAAATTAACATCTTCATAGTATATTTATTTACCTAATGGTACATATTTGATGTATAGAGATATTCCCCCCCTTTTCCTTTTTTTAAATGTATTTTTTACTGAATCACCCCAGCAAGCTACCAAGAGTATCTCGCCTGCACGGCAAAGCCTGGCAAGCTACCCAGGCTTCAATATGCAAAACACAGTAACAACAAGTCTCAAAATGGAGATGTTACTGGGCCCACTCGAGCAAATCAATGAACAACGGGAGGACAGTGTTTGTTTGGACTGAATCACCATGAGATCCACAGTTACAACGTTGTTTATGAGCTGTTTCAGTGATACACCCATCCATCCACAGAGTACATTTCCCACCACCTATGATCCCAGTTTCCCTTCTGCTATCCCTCATCCCCAGCCTGCTCTGTATAGATTTTTAATTGTGATAAAATCTGACATCATTTTTTCTTTTACCATTAAGCCTTTTTTGTGCCCTGTGTAAGAAATGCATGTCAGGGCTGGGGAGATAATTCGGAAGGGTGGAGTGCACACCTTGTATGCCTAAGACCCAGGCAATGCATACCCCTTCTCCCCCTAGCACCACTAAGTATGGCCTTGGTGGTTCTCAAACACTTCCAGGTCAGAGTGCAATGAGACCTGTAACACTGGGCTGAGATTATGGCCAGAAGTGGCCCGGGTCTCCCAAGCATAGCTGAGGAGGCCTCCCTGGTAAAATGTTTGTATACTACAAAGTCACTAAAGGGTTTTATTCTAGAATTTAGCTTTCATTCTAAGATCCATCTTGAGTTGATTGTTTTGTAGACAGTAAAGTAAGATGCAGACTCTGATAACCAGTTCTGGCACGATTTGTTACAAGTGCCTTATCTTTCCATAGAATTAGCTCAGTAGAGGAGTTTGTTTTCACTCCAAGTGAGAAGAAAGCTGCTGAAGTGGTTGGAAGAGCTCTCTAAAGGTAATTAACACTTTTTACTTTGCTTAATAGTTATTTCATGTGCAGAAATTAAAACACTTCCGCATGCACTTTGAAAACAGGGATTATGTCTTGCCTGGATTTTAATCTCAGCTTTCAACACCTAGCACAGTGCTTGTCACATCAGTCCTAAAAGAATGGAGTGCATGCCAACAAATGACAAAACTAGCTTTCTCCCACCTTGTTTATAGTATGTACTCGGTATACTAATTCATGTGTATCCTATGTTTCCACACACAGGATGATCATTTCCATTTTAAGTTTGTTAGTCGCAGATTTACAGGGCATTTGTAATGTACACACAGGATTATAGATTTCTTTTTCCCAAACCACATAAATATATATTGGCCCTTTTCATGGTTTGCTTAGTTTCTATTTTTGTTCTCATTTCTACTTGTCATATTTGAATAGAGAAGATCAAAAAGCACATGTGCACAGCAGAGAAATGGCATCTGGAGGGCAGCGTCTTGCACTTCTCCCACTTTCCCCTAAAATGCCCAGAAAAACTCAGAAATACAAACAAATACTTCCCCCAGCTCTGAAAAGGACGGTTTTTAAACAGCTTTTTTGCCAAGAACCTAGTAATGAGCTTACTGAGATAGCCCCATCAGGAGACCCAGTATTCCCACTTCAGGAAAAGCAGAGTTGGAAGGAGTTGGGAAAGACCTTTGCATCTCTCCTGATATCTTTTATCTATCAAACCCTTGAACTATTTCAGCCAGAAAACTGAGGATCTCTCTATCCTTCCATCGGGAAGCCACAAGAGGTTTCCCATTTATTCTTCCTTCTTTCTTTATCCATTCAACCTCAACAACTCTCCCAAACCAACAGGAGTGGGCATGGGGGAGGCAGAAACTTTTTTTCCCTTTCCCTTGAAGCATGTGGAATATTCAACAGCATCCTAGGAGTTGTTCTATAAATTCAAGACTTCAGTGGATCCACAAAGAAATTTCTGACAGAAGAGCTCTCTATGTGGGGCTGGGTTCTTTCCCCTCCTACGTCCACATCAACATAGGTTGTTATTGTTCTCAGTGATGTGAGTCAGTCTCACTGGTGAAAGGTGATATCTCATTGTTTTAATTTGCATTTCCCTGATGATAAGTGATGCAGAGCATTGTGTGTGTTTGATTTTTTTTTGTTGTTGTTGCGGGGGATACACCTGGCAGTTCTCAGGGTTTACTCCTGGTTCTGTTTTCAGAGATCATTCCTGGCTAGGCTCAGGAGACTATATGGGGTGCCGGAAATCAAATTTGAATAGGCATATACAAGGCAAGAACCCTACCTTCTATACTATTTCTGTGTCTCTGCAGAATATTTTTTTATATACCAATTGACCATCTATAGATCTTCTTTTAGGAAGTTTCTATTCACCTCCTCTTCCCACTTTTTAATGTGGATAATTTTTTTCTTCTTTCCCAATATTTTCATTTTCATTTCATCATCCTGTTATTCGTCGATTGCCTCGAGCAGGCCCCAGTAACGTCTCTTTCATCCTAGCCCTGAGATTATATTCAAGGCTCTTTAGGAGAATGAGACCCATCATTGTTACTGGTATTTGGCATATTTGGTACGCCACGGGGAGTTTGCCAGACTCTGCCCTGTGGGCAGGCTACATTCGATAGCCTGCAAGTTTGTCCAAAGTAGTAATGAGACAATAAGATGTCATAAAAAAAAGTTCTGATAAGATGTCGCGCGGCCGCAAATGCGGCCGCCCGGTTCCGGGATCTGGATTTTATAGTCTCTGAGTCTTGGCCGCTGATGGGATTACACGGCGCCAGGGGGCCAGGTGGTGGGTGTGACCCCCGCCTACTGGAATTTGGAGGATCTGGGTGGAAGATGCTCGACTCCAATTTGAGTAGGCTTGGGGGTCTCGGCCCCAGAACCCGCGTGGCTTTGTCCCTCTGCCAGTACCTTCATGTGTGCGGAGAGTGG
Source organism: Sorex fumeus (assembly GCF_029834395.1). Lineage (NCBI taxonomy): Eukaryota > Metazoa > Chordata > Mammalia > Eulipotyphla > Soricidae > Sorex > Sorex fumeus. The sequence continues at coordinate 44,693,003 of NW_026606091.1, forward strand.
TCTCAGCATGGTGGTGGCTGGTCCTGGAGGTCTTCGGCTGCCGGAGCCCTGGTCGGGGCGGGGAGGAAAGCTCAACCCGCTCCCCTCCAAGGGGCTCCAGGAAGGAACACCCAGGCGTGGGGGCAGAAGACTCCACTGTTCTCGTCCGGGATCTGGATTTTATAGTCTCTGAGTCTTGGCCGCTGATGGGATTACATGGCGCCAGGGGGCCAGGTGGTGGGTGTGACCCCCGCCTACTGGAATTTGGAGGATCTGGGTGGAAGATGCTCGACTCCAATTCGAGTAGGCTTGGAGGTCTCCCAATATTACAATTTTATATATCTTGGATATCAACCCTTTGTCAGATGAGTGGTGGGCAAATATTTTCTCTCAATTTTTATGCATGAAACCCTACCATTAACAGAATTGTGAATCATATTGCCTGACCTTTCCTCCATAATTGTTCCAGTATCTTTCCTTTATCCCAGCTGGCCCCCAGTACTTTGTCCCCCTTTTCCATCCCCCATATTAAGCTCAATTCTGTTGCCTTTGGACATTTGTTATTACCTTACTGTGTTTCTTTCTATCCTCCACGTGAGAGAGATCATTCAATAACTGTCTCTCTCCTTCTGGCTAATTTCACTCAGCATGATACTCTAATTGCAATGATTTGATCTCTTCTTATGGCCAAGTAGAGTTCCGTTGTGTATACATACCAGTTTCTTTATCCAGTCATCTCTTTTTATACTTGAATTGTTCTCATGAAACCCTGCCATTATCAGTATTGTAAATAATGGTGCCTTTTCAAAATTAAGAATATATTATTAAGATGAGCTGGAGCGATAGCACAGCGGGTAGGGCATTTGCCTTGCAAGCAGCCAACATGGCCGACCCGAGTTCGATTCCTCTGCCCTTCTCGGAGAGCCCAGCAAGCTACAAAGACTATCTTGCCTGCACAGCAAAGCCTGGCAAGCTACCCGTGACGTATTCCATATGCCAAACACAGTAACAACAAGTCTCACAATGGAGACGAAATAGATGAACAATGGGAGGACAGTGACAGTGATTATTAAGATATCTGTGGTAGCGAGGCCATGCTTTTGGGGGGCTAAACATGGACGCGAATGAGGAGTCGGTTTCTGGGGAGTCGGTGTCTGTGGCAAAGGCTGTTTCTGTCCCAGCCAATTCTAATAACAACGATCCAGATACTGAAATGGCTTGGGCTATGAGAGCAATGCAGCATGCTGAAGTCTACTACAAACTGGTTTCATTGGTTGACCCACAGTTCCTGAAACTCACCAAAGTGGATGACCAAATCTATTCTGAGTTTTGGGAAAATTTTGAGAAGCTCAGGATAGATTTATTGGATCCAGAAGAGCTCAAGTCAGAATCAGCTAAAGAGAAGTGGAGGCCACTTTGCTTGAAATTTGATGGGCTTGTAGAAGATTTCAACTGTGGTACATTGCTATGACTGGATTGTTCACAGAGCTACACTGATGAAAATGCTATATTTGCCCCCAGAATACAATTTTTTTGCAATTGAAATTGCTCGGAACCGGGAAGGCTATAATAAAGCGGTTTTCAGTGTTCAGGACAAAGAAGAAGATAAAGTATCCAATAATGGAGGAAAGAAAGATGCTTGTGATGGAGAAGAAGAGAAAGGAGCCGATAGAGAAGAGGAGAAAGAGAAATCAGCCGATAGAGAAGGGGAGCAACAGAAAAAAGCTGTCAAGGAAGTTAACAAAAGTGGTGATACTGTTTTTTAAGATAGAGAGGAATAGCACTTTAGAAGCTAGGACTCAGCTGAATTTTTATTTCCATAATGCTACTTGCCGGGCTGGAGCGATAGCACAGCAGGTAGGGCGTTTGCCTTGCACGTGGCGGACCCAGGTTCGATTCCCAGCATCCCATATGGTCCCCTGAGCACTGCCAGGAGTAACTCCTGAGTGCAGAGCCAGGAGTAACCCCTGTGCATCGCCGGGTGTGACCCAAAAAAGCAAATAAATAAATAAATAAATAAATAAATAAAATAGAGTTTCTTTAAAAAAATGCTACTTGCACAGCACTCTATGGCTAAATTTATGTCCTGCAATTGAAGCACATGCAGGAAAAGAGATTTTTCTAGCCTAATCATTATGAGCTGCTCTGACCATTGCCTTACACGAACTGGTTTAATAATCCCCAGACCGTTAGTGGACATTCAGTTGTTTCTTATTTTCAGCACTAGCCAAGAAGGAAATGTAAATAAATTTCTTCTGAGTCTTATAAACTATAGCTGTGATTGGATTTTAAAGTTTATTTAAAGTTGTTTACCATTTCAGATGTTCTTAAGTGTATAGCCTTTGTTATGTCTTACATAAACGTTTATTGAATGTTTCTAAAAATATATATTATGAAAAACACCTCATTCAAGAAAACCAAGAAACAATGGTTTTGAGATACTCAAACAAGGCTGCATGTCCCCTAATCATTTTTCCTCTGTGTTCACTGGATTTCCAGGAATTTTCTAAGTCCCTAGATGTTCACGCAGTAACATCAAGACTTTACAAGCTGTAGCAACTTTACTGCTAGAGATTATAAAGAATGTCTCCTGCTTTTATACCCCTTTTCCAGAAAAGTCTAAGACTAAGGCACCTTCCCCTGTCAACCCCATTTAGGACTTCGAGGAAGTGTGTCATCACCTCAACTAACTAATCAGTCAGAGACCCTTCTCAGTCTGTGCACAAAACCACTTTTCTGACAGATTATTCCGTGTTCTTTTTTTCATGCTCTTTTCTCATTTGTAGCACTCCTGAATTAGCTCTCAGGAACTACCTTCATAAATGAGAGAATGGCTGATCCAAATAATTTCCACCTGGGCTGTTACAAGATACAGGTGTGGGTTCCATGTAAAAAATATGGAACATTAGGGTTAGGGTGAGGGAGAAGAAGTAATAATAACATGGGGGCTAATTGTTCAAAGTTCCCGCTTCCTGTTGTGACTTGTTGCCTGGAGTAAATGCAGTTTTACTTTTCTCCTTTCCTCATCTCTCTTGGCTCTAGAGAGCCCACTCCCCACTCCTTTCCTTCCCCACCATCCAAGATGGAATAGACTTGGCTGTTCATACGCTTTCCTGTCCTGTTAAGTCCTACTCCAGGTCATCAAAATGTTATTTGGTTGGCAGAGTTTTAGCAACAGTGAATAATGGACAAAAATCATCCGTTTGGTGAACAATAAACATGTCTGGAAGGAAAGGGGCAGACAGCAAAAACTGCTGGGAAACGTTTCAAAGGCTTCTTTCCGCGCCCACGAGCTTGCAGAGACCCAGCTGCCAGAATTCCCTGGCTTTTGCACTTGATTTACACAATAGTCTGGGTTGCCCCATTTGTGACCACGCAGCTTGGCTCTGGGCTTCATAAATTCAGATCCCAGAATACAGTTTATTTGTGTTATGACTCCATCCCAATGTCCAGGGAAAGCCAACTCCCCTCACGCTGTTAGCAAGGTAGGCTATGTTTTTACTAGCCTTCAGAGCTCAGCGCTCAGCGCTAACAATGTGTGCTTTGTTAGTGCACAAGTTTGCCATGAAGTGTGCTGTAATCTTTGCCAGGGGTGTGCTGCGCTTTCCCAAGAGGGTTCACAGCCCCAAGGAACACTTTAGACTGCTTAATGGCTTGCTTGAGTCTTGCCTTTTACGGTATTTTCCTTCTGCACCAGGGAATGACAACCACTTAGGGTGTCAGCCAGCAAGGAACAGATGACAGCAAAAACTCCGCTCTGCGCTTAGTCCCAGGATGTCCTATCTGCCTCGAACTTATGGGCTTGTGAGCCCTCTCTGATAATGTTTGGGAATGCCAATAGAACGGGAGGGAAATAGGAGTCACTTGGAAAAGTGAGCCAGATAATTCTATTTTAGAAGGCACAGAATGTCTCCTCCATACCCTCCCTGATAAGTTAGTTAATAAGCACAGAACAAAATTAGCTCCCAAGGAAATGGAAGAAAAGAGCAAAATACAAGTTGCAAAATCGATGCTCTACAGCATGTATGTTAATATTTAATCATTTAATTGAATGATCTGCTTAGGTCAAATTGGAAGAAATCATTATTGCTAACTAATAATTATTAGAACCATATAAAAGTGTCCTTGCGCTGACGGAGACTAGTGTGATAGCCATTAGAAGCACCACATGTCCCTGGAGTTTAAAGGTAGGATGGTGGAGGTACACGGTTTAGGCACTATTATAAGTGCTCTAGTGCTAATGTCTTACTGAATCGTTACAGCAGCCTTGTGAAATAGTGCTGTGATCGTCTCAGATGATGAAACCAAGGCACAGAGAGGTTAAGAAATCAGTTCACACAATAAGTTTGCAGCAGTTTAGAATTCAAACCCAGGGAGTCTGGCTTCAGGACTATTTCAACAGACATGGGTGAGAATAATCCCATCAGCGGCCAAGACTCAGAGACTATAAAAACCAGCTCCCGGAACCGCGCAGCCGCATTCGTGGCCGTGCAACTTCTTATTATGACATCTTATTATCTCATTCCTACTTTGGACAAACTGGCAGGCTACCGAATGTAACCTGCCCACACGGCAGAGTCTGGCAAACTCCCCGTGGCATACCCAATATGCCAAATACCAGTAACAATGATGGGTCTCATTCTCCTAAAGAGCCTTGAATATAGCACCTTCTTAAAAATCTCAGGGCTAGGATGAAGGAGACGTTACTGGGGCCTGCTCGAGACAATCGACGAATAACAGGATGGTCGTGATTCGTGATTCGTGATGGGTGAGAAAGGGGAGTTTCAGTGGGTATTGGAGGAGACAGAAGGAGCAAGAGCACAGCACAGAGAACAGAGATTTGTGTCATTGAACTGGAGCACATATAAGAGGGGTGAGATTATACAAGAAAAATATGCCACCACCATACTGTTGGAGGGTCTAGAATACTAATATGAATGCACCATAGTAATTAGTAATACTATGATTAATAAAATCCAAGGCTTTATAGTTATTTATGTCATCTGCACTAATTATATAATCTATTTTGAGGAAAAGGTCACCAGCTGATAAACTCACCAGCTTCATTTCTTGCCTTCATCTTGTAAATGACAGATGTCAGACCTCCACACTGCTTCTCAGTTAAAAATCTCTGGTTTGATACCTTTCATTAGCATTGAGTTCTTTGGGAAAAGCGGGGGAGGGGTGGGGAGGGAAGGAAGGGATGCTTGGGTCATACCCGGCAGTGCTCAGGGCTTACTTACTCTTGACTCTGTGCTCAGGGATCACTTCTGGCAGGGCTCTGGGGCTATATGTAGTGCCAGCGATCTAACCCAGGTCAGCTGTGTATAAGGCAAGCACCCAACTCATAGTATTATCTCTTTGGCCCCAACATGACCTTCCTAAATGGATAGATTTCAATCTACAACTTCTTTTGACCCTATATTTTATACCATTTCTAAGTGATCACAACAACGTTTTCTGTATCATGATGTCTTGGGATTCATGCAAAATTTTATATAAAATCATACACAACCATACAGAATCATAAGAAGGAGCAAACAAAGAGTTCTTATTGTCAGTCACTTGCTTGTCACAAAGGATTTCTGAGAATAAAGCATACTCAAGCATGATGCCACTAAAAGCTACCTGTGACAGTTGGGACTCAACAAATATTAGAATAAGATGTAAGGCCCCTACTGCTACTAAAATACAATAACTCTATATTAAGATCACAAAATAACAGCTCAAATTTGTTATTGAAATCGGTTTCACAAAAATATTTACCAGCTCAAACTTATTTTTATTGTTCTGGAATGTTATCCTTCTTATACGCTTACTTGATTCTAGGGTACTTATTTGAGTAATCACTTGGAATAAAGTAGGTTTGTGATTGAGTGGCAAAGTAGATGAAGGAGGAAGAGAGTATGTGGGCCATGGCGAATGTGGCTATGTACTCTTTCCATTTGGATTGTTAAACGGGGTTGTCCTTTTGCTCCAGAGACTCAAATACCCAGGTACTCTACTCCTATTTGAGTACTAAAGTCTATGAGTAACTAGGTTCTATAAGAAAAACTATGGTCAGGGAATCTACAAGATAATTTTACCAGGGGCTGGAGCGATAGCACAGCGGCAGGGCGTTCGCCTTACAAGTGGCCAACATGGCCAACCCGAGTTCGATTCCTCCGCGCCTCTCGGAGAGCCCGGCAAGCTACCGAGAGTATTTGATATGCCAAACACAGTAACAACAAAGTCTCCAAAGGAGACGTTACTGGGCCCGCTCGAGCAAATTGACGATCAACGGGAGGGCCTTTACCTTTACCTTTTATCATGATCAAGTGAATGTGAGGTTCATGCCATTGTATTAGAAATCGAAAGATGAAGTTTCCTAAGTTAAATGGTGTTTTTTGCTGCTATGTGATTGACAATTATACATGGGTCCTTTGAATTTGGGAATCATGATTTGATATTAGAGTGGGATGTATTCTGCTATCATATCTTCAAGAGAACTAGATCATCTCCTTAAACTTGATGTAATAGGAGCAGCCCTTGGGTTTCCATCTCTATGCCCCTTGGGTGCCCCTTATCCTCTGTACAGAGAAGACAGCTTACAGGTGGAGAGGTAGTTTAACGGATTTGGAGCATAAGTTTTGAATGCAGGAGATTTGATGTCAATCCCTGGACATATGGTACCCTGAATATTGTTAGGGGTGACTTCTGAGCACAGAACTGGGTAAGTAGTAGACCCTGAACATCTCTGTGTAAGGTCAAAAACATCACTTAATCACTTAATTTCCCGTTAGTCATCGATTTGCTCGAGCGGGCGCCAGTAACGTCTCCATTTGTCCCTGTCGCGTGCTAGTGTAGCCCAATGGCATCTGTTCGCTCCGGGAACATGAAGGGCCTCAAACCGATCTTTCATGATCTTGACGAAGAAGTCTGACCATCTGGTAGGTGGGCGGCCACGCGGTCTTTTGACATCCCGTGGAATCCAGTCGCTAACAGCTCTAGTTCAGCGGTCGTCTTTAAATCTCATTACGTGACCAGCCCATCTGATTTTCGACACCTTGGCAAATGAGACAGCGACCCTGATTCTTGATCTTCAACGGATGTCAGAACTCCGGATTCTTTCTTTCATTTGAGTGAAAATGAGTAAAGGCCCCAGGGCAGAGGGCTTCGCTGTCGAGGAGTGGCTGCAACAGCACGTCCTCCACTCCGGACAGCACGCGCTCTGCTCGCAATGGGCGGGTGAAGTCGAGTCCTCGAGGCACTCAGGCATTCTCGTCAAACAGCACCTGACATCAATACTGAGCCCTCCCAGAATGAACAAATCATTTGGGATGACCCTACAGCCAGGGAGGAGAGAGCAAGGTCAAAAACATAAAAATTAAAAATGAGACAGATAGGATACTTTTCAGAGGAACTCAAGCTTTTCACAGTATGTAGGAAGAGATCTTCAGAGTTTTACTTAACTATTGATGTTGATCATGCTGCCATGTTAGAACACTTTCCTGGAGGGAGAGCCAGGGATGGAGCATGTGCTTCACATGCAGGGACCCTTGGGTTCAATCTTCACAGCTTTTAAAAAATGTGATTCAGAACACTTGCCTGGGGTTGGACCATCCCTTCTGTTGGAAAACAATTGCTGAGCTAGGTGGCAGGGTATCTACTTCTTGTTCAGTTAGCCTGCTCTGGGACAAGTCTTTTTTTTTCCCCTGAGGCTGGTTTCTTTACCTGAGAAATTAGAAACTGTATGATTTTCAGGTCAGCTATGTGTGAATTGCTCCAATAAGTACAAATGTGTTTCTCACTGATTGCAAATAAAAGTCAGAAACTATTTTCTGGGAAATGAGGGTCTTAAGAACTTAAAATCTCACAAAATATATGTTCACTGTAAAAATTAAAATAGTAAGTAGACTGGTCCAGGCTTTTTGGAAAACAATATGGATGTTTCTCAAAAAAACTAGAAACTGAGCTCCCATTTGACTCAGCAATACCACTTCTGGAAATATATCCCAGAGATGCAATAAAGTATAGTAGAAATAACATCTGCACTTGTATGTTTATTGCTGCTTTATTTATAATTTATAAGCTCAACCCGCTCCCCTCCAAGGGCCCCGGCGAGGAATAGCCAGGCACGGGGACAGGAGACTGCGCTCTTCTCCTCCGGGAGCTGGTTTTTATAGTCTCAGAGTCTTGGCCGCTGATGGGATTACACGGCGCCAGGGGGCCAGTTGGTGGGTGTGACCCCCGCCTACTGGAATTTGGAGGATCTGGGTGGAGGATGCTCGACTCCAATCTGAGTAGGCTTGGAGATCTTGGCCCCGGAACCCACGTGGCTTTGTCCCTCTGCCAGTACCTTCAGGTGTGCGGAGAGTGGTCTCAGCATGGTGGTGGCTGGTCCTATTATTATGACACCTCATTCCTACTTTGACAAACTGGCAGGCTACCGAATGTAGCCTGCCCACACGGCAGAGTCTGGCAAACTCCCCGTGGCGTCCCCAATATGCCAAATACCAGTAACAATGATGGGTCTCATTCTCCTAAAGAGCCTTGAATATAATCTCAGGGCTAGGATGAAGGAGACGTTACTGGGGCCTGCTCGAGGCAATCGACGAATAACAGGATGATCTGTGATCTGATATTTATAATAACCAGAATCTGGAAAAAACCTGAGTGCCTGAGAAAACATGACTGGTTAAAGTAACTGGTAGCACTGAAGCACTGTCCTCCCATTGTTCATTGATTTGCTCAAGTGGGCCCAGTAACGTCTCTATTGTGAGACTTGTTATTACTGTGTCTGGCACATCAAATATGGCATGGGTAGCTTGCCAGGCTTTGCCGTGCAGGCGAGATACTCTCGGTAGCTTGCTGGACTCTCCAAGAGAGGCAGAGGAATCGAACCTGGGTCGGCTGCGTGCATGGCAAATACCCTACCTGCTGTGCTATCACTCCAGCTCACTATTATATCTACATAATGGAATACTATGCATATGTTAGAAAAGATGAAATCATGAAATTTGCATATAAGTGGATGGACATGGAGAGTATCATGCTATGTGAAATGAGTCGGAAAGAGAGGGACAGACATAGAAAGACTGTACTCATTTGTGGAATATAAAGCAATATAATAGGAGACTAACACCTAAGGATAGTAGAGATAAGGGCCAGGAGGATTGCTCCACAGCTTGGAAGTCAGTCTCACGTGCTGGGGAAAAGGGCAGCTAGGATAGAGAAGGGACCACTAAGTAAATGATAGTTGGAGGGCTCACTCAGGATGGGAGATGTATGTTAAAAGTAGACAAAAGACCAAGCATGATGGCCTCTCGGTATCTGTATTGCAAACCATAATGCCCCAAAGTAGAGAAAGAGTAAGAAGTAAAATGCCCGCCATAGTGGCAGGAGGTTAGGTGGGGTAGGGGTGGCGAGGGGCATTGGTGGTGGGAAATGGACACTGGTGGAGGAATGGCTGTTTACTCATTGTATGACTGAAACGTAATCATGAAAGTTTGTGAGTCTGTAACTGTATCCAATGGTGAGTCATTTAAAAAGTAAAAGGTAAAAGTAAAGGCCCTCCCGTTGATCGTCGATTTGCTCGAGCGAGCCCAGTAACGTCTCCATTGGAGACTTTGTTGTTACTGTGTCTGGCATATCGAATACTCTCGGTAGCTTGCCGGGCTCTCCGAGAGGGGCGGAGGAATCATTTAAAAAGTAAATAAATAAAATATTAAGTAGTCTTACAGAAAGTTTTAGAATCAGTTTTTGGTGTGGTCTAGAATTGAACTGTCATCTCCAGTGTCTGAATTTGACATCTTTTTTAGCACAGTCCTCTGGTATGAACGCTGGGCAGTAGGTTAGGATGTAGAAATGCAGAGGTCCTGGTTCTCTGCTTTCAAGGAACTCTAAGTCAACCTTTTTCCTTCTTTGGATGTTCAAGGGCTTTGACTATATATCAAAGGCATCTGTGTTGAATCCCTGGGATTCCTCTCTGCTGTGCTTTGGCATCCAGAGCCTACACTGCTCCAGGCTGGTAGACATGATTGGCACTCACTGCTCTGTTGATCCCATGAATGAATGTTACATAGTGAAGTCTGCACAAGCACAGAACTGGGGTTCACCATGGCCCATCCTGCTCAACTTCATGATTTATACAAAGCAAGCCAGAAATCAAAATTGAAGGTAAATCCCTAGAGAACTGTATTTAAGGACAGAAAGAAAGGGAGACAGAGGAATAAGAAATACCAGGGAAAGTTCTACTGCATCGCTGACTGCTGACAGCAAGACACCAGATACTGGCCTGTTTAGCTCCTCATTAATGAAAAGAGAAGAAATATAAAAAAATTAATAATGTAATATAATTCTGCCAAAGCGGTATGATGTAAAGCGCTGAAGAAGGAATAGAAAATGAAGACAGAAATGAAAGACAAAGCTCTGCTACCATATTTAAAAAATTATGCAGTATCATGGAAGATACCTGAAGATTAAGTATGTGAGAGTGTGAATGTATGTGCAGGCAGGCATGAATGCATGTGTGTGTGTGTGTGTGTGTGTGTGTGTGTGTGTGTATACTGAGGGACCTGGAATTTGTTCCATTTCTAAAGATGATTCACAGATGGATTCTACCCAGTTCCAGCCCGCTGTTGCCATGCAGATATTTAAAGCATGTGGGTTATCCATTTAAAACATTCTTTTGAAAGATGTATTATGGCCCCAACACAACATCTCACCAATTTCCAACCTCTTTTGTAGAACACCTTTAAAACCGTTATTATATTTATGATCAGCAGTGGCAAGCACAGTTCCAGACAAGATTCATTCCCAAAGAAAAAATTCCTGATAGAAACCAGAGCTGGTAAAAAGAGATTGCACCTTCACTCTCCATTTTTAGCTTCCTTAGCAAAATATACAATCAACTTAATGTTTTATACTCATGTGAGTCTTTCAAAATACACTTGGATCCAGCCAGGCAATGGTAGATTTACACAGAAAATTCTGTGTCATTTGCTTTCAATTTTTAAAAAAATGTTGGTATCTCACTCAGAAAATGTCTTCAGAGTAGGGGCTACAGTTGAATTGGGCATATTCAAGGATATCTTAAATTCTGTATCTGCCCTAAAAACCCATGGTTAAGAAAAAAGGTTTCATAATAAATTATTCAAATGCACATTCAGTCTTGAAACATTTTGAGGATGTTTACATTGAAACCAGATGCCTCCTCCACAGACAGCCCCCAGTTTTGTTGATTTTACAGCTCTACCGCTCACTTCAGTTTTCTCAGTAGGGTCTTTGTTTCACTCACAAGTAGGAAGAATGTTTCTTTTGTTTGCTTTTTCTTTGCCATCAATGCAGCCAGTCCCTGGAGGGGACTCAGCCATGCTGTGATTTGGCTAACATTCCCTTCTATTTCACTCCTGAGAGTCACATGTACAAGCAGGCTTGGTGGGGACTGGTTTCTCCTGAGTTCTTGAGCCTCAGCTCTTCTTGGAGTTATTTGCTTCTCTGTGGTTGAAATTGTGGAGCGGTTTGAGCAACAGTTAGCCAAGGCACCCGAATGAGGGGGTTGAGTCACTTTGGGAACTCCATCCCATAGAGGAAGATGAAACTAGGATTTTTCGGGAATCTAGACATTCAGAAGTGACACCTAAACCATCAAAAGTGTCACCTGAACCATTTTTCACCTAAACTGAACCCACAGTCGAGCAGAGAAGCTCGAAGACTTACTTGTTCAAACTCCCGCAGCTATTGGCCTGGGGGAGAAGGGCGGGTGAATGAGTGGTATTTCCAAGGGTACCTAGTTCTTTCTTCATCACTAGTTTAACTTGAGTGTATAGTAAGAAACAGAAAGGATAAATATCTGGGGGAAAAGAGTAAATAGCAAAAATATCACCTACCAAAACTTTCCACTCACACATTTATGTCTGATCCAGATTATCAATTCACTTATTCATTAAAAATTTTTTTTGGGGGGGCTGGGAGATGATTCAAATATGTTGGAGCAAATAACATGCATACTTAAGGGTCCCGATGTTGAGCCCTTAAAATTTCAGCATGTAGCCATGGTTGGAGCCCCTTAGTCCAGAGCACTGAACCTTCAGACATACACAGATAGACCCAGTATCACCCAGGTAGCCCCTCAATTTCTTTTCAGCATCAGTATTTCTAGACCCTGCACTAGGTACTGGGATATAGTAGTACGCATCCCTCAGTGATGCTGATAATTAAAGTATAGAATAGCAACGAATATGGAGGGAAAATAGGGTAGCCAGAGAAAGGCTCTGAGTGTAGACAGGGATGAACAAATGAAGAGTGAGAGGAGACTTCTGGAATGATGCCATGTCAACCTTAAGTGACCAGGAATGAGCTAGCCTGGGCTTCTCAAACTATCATATGTTTAGGAATCACTAGGGAACTTGTGGGAGTGACATTTTTGACTGAGGTGTGGAGCAGGGCCCACAATTCTAGATTTCTCAGGAGCGCCCTTGATACTGATGTCCACTTGGAGAACAAGAAGAGAAATGATATTCGGCTTTCATGAGAAGAGGAAAAAGGGCCCCAGGGGAGACATTTTAGGCACAAAACTCTGGAGGTGGAGGGGTACCACCACCATTTAGGACATTGCTAATATTCAGGAGGAGCACTGGTGTGTGAGAATGAACATGGCCACAGATGAAGGTGGAACATGGCTGCAGATGAAGGTGGAACAAGAAACAGCAAATCTTGAATGGGGTGCTCAGGATTTGAGGTATTTTCCCAGTGAAGGAGACTAGTAAGGAGTCTGAAGCAAAGAGAGGACAGGAAGAACATAACTTAAAAAAGATTGCCCTGGTGTGTCACAGATAAACTGGAGATAGTGCCAGGTCAGAGGCAAGAGATCAACTATGGGCTGGTTGAATTAGTCCAACTGAGAAAGATGAGGTTCCCAACCTAAACAGCAGCAGGAAGACAGAAAAAGTAGCCAAGAGCAGAGTTGCACTGAGGCTGAATCAAGGATGGAAGCAACAGGCCCAAGAATGGTTTGTTTTCTGACTGTGGATGAAGTTCCTTCATTCTCTGGCTCAACACTGGACAAAGCTTCCTTTCCCGCAGGATGACTGGTGAATCAATACCGCATCAGAGCTTTCAGAAGAAAATACCAGAGGGCCAGAGTCCAGGGGTTAAGGCAACTGCCTTGCTCATGGCTGACCCTAGTTTGACCCCCTGGTACCACATCTGGTCCTCTGAGTAACCCCAGAGCAACCCCTTAGCACAGAGACAGAAGTATGCCCTGCGCACCCCAAGAGGTATGACTCAAAAACAAAACAAACAATTATCAAGAGAAAAAACCAGAGTCAAGATATATATCTGTGACTCCTTGATGAACAATCATGAACAACTTTGCAACTATGCATCTCACTGTGATTCACTAATTTTTTAATTTATGAAGGAGGAAACAGGGCTGCCAGCCGGGTTGGTGATCAGTGGCCATTTATTCTGATCTCCCCACATACCTGTTCCAGTCTCACTAAGCACCCCAATCCAGTCTCACACTGCCCTTTATTCTGGTCTCCTCCTGTCCCCCAAGCTAGTTTCTTCATGCTCCATCTCATGGCCTTGGCCTAGCGCCCAACCACTCAGATTGGGGGAGCAACTACATCCAGATGAGGAAGCACAATCAACATATGAAAGCCCTTCCTTCCAAAGAAAGCTTTTCTAAGACAAAGATCACCTGTAGTAGGAGATTTGCTCAAGGGCGAAATACCATCTAGGGGCGTGTTTCTCCTTTCCTTAGTCCAACAACCATTTAAACTTAATTCTACTTAATTCATCTTAATTCTACTTCTTAATATTAGTCGTTTTGTATGGACACAGTAAGAGACACATTAAGCTTGTAGGGTCACTCTCCTGGGGACATCTTGCTATAGATCCCAGTGCTCAGGGCAGATGAGCCCTTCCTAACTCTAGCAGGGACAGAATTTTTCCATGACCACGCTCTTAACTTATATTTAAGCATTGTGGTGGTTGGCCTGGCTCATATCGATGCCAGGGTAGCCCATAGCTTGCCCTGGGTCCATCCAGTCCCTTGTTGGGATCCTGCTTTTGGGGTGCTAGGAACTAAGCACAACTGAGGCTTAAGTCGAGAAAGCAGATGCCCAGGAGTGAATATTATTCAGAGCCAATTAACTCCCAATTTACAAAAGCATAGCATTAACTGTCTTCTGTGTCTATACAGAAAGGACATTGCTCTGGAGTAAACTATGCAAAAGAACATAAGGGAAGGAGAAAAGCAATATTTTACTTACAAATACAAAATCAGAGATTTCTGAGGAATTTGACTTTACAAGTCCCAGTTACTACTTAGAGGAAATGAGTTTTAACAGGTAAAGAAAGCAGAGCACATAGGAGTTAAAGATGAATACCAAAGAAATGGGAGTGCTTCCAGAGCACTGTGAATGGTATAACCCAATAAACTGAAGCTCCCTGCAGTCAGGGAGAAAGGACAAGCCAATGTTATCCTATGGACATGGTATTGTCACATACTATATATTAAATATCTTCCCTTGATCTTAAAAAAAAATCTCATGCTGAAGTATCATGTATAAAAAAAACATGACATGAGAAATAAAACTGAAAGAGTACTTTTTAAATTATGCAAACAGCTTGGAATGTAAAATTACAAAATTAAGACCAGATAGGTTACTTCTCTAAGACTACCTTAGTTAAGGACAGATTAAGACTAAAGTCTAGATCTTCTACTAAGTTCAGTGTTGTGTCTGCCATAAATCTTAATGCAGAATCCAGAAGTTGAGAACTGGAGGTAATTTTGGAAATGATCAAATTCACTGATCATCATGCACACTCTTCTTTATCACCTGTGGTAAGAATATTTAAGATGAGATCTATCCTCTTAACAACAAGGTTGTGTTAACTATGAATTAAGTATATAGCATCATATTTAACTATGAGTTAAGTATAAAGTATAGTATTGTTAACTATAGGTCTGGTAATATGTAGCTAACTTAGACATTTTTCATCTTACGCTTTGATTGTCAGTGATTACTTTCTTATTCATCTCAGTTAGATTGCGCTGTTATGACAAATTATCACAGATACTATCACAGTCTGTGAATTAACAATAGAGGTTTTCTTGTCATGACTGTGGAGGCCTGGGAGTTCAAGATCAGGGTCCTGGTATGTCTTGGTTTCTTTCTGGTTTGAAGATGATTAGATGGTTTTTACTGGGTATGCATTTGCAGAGAAGAGAGAGAGAGAGAGAGAGAGAGAGAGAGAGAGAGAGAGAGAGAGAGAGAGAGAGCCTATTGTCTGTTCTCAGACAAACGCTAATTCCATCCTGAAGGATCCACCCTCAAAACCTAATTACCACCCGAGGGCTTCATTTCCAAATATAATCACAATGAGGATCACTGTTTCCACATAGGGTTTTGAGAAGTTACAGAAACATTTAACTCATTGTGTCATCTTAAGAAACGGCATCACCATTCATCCGTCTCTCAGACTTCAATTCTGAGCATCATTCTAGACCCTTCTTCCTATCATGCCCCAGCCTCTGTTTAGGCAGATCTGGCTGGTACATCTGCTAAGGGCAGTGACCACTTAGTGACACTGTCTCTACTCCCCAAGTCTAAGTGATCATCACCTGTAAGTTACACAAATTCATTCGCCTTCTAAATGGGCATTCCATGCCATGCTTACTCATCTGTCCCCATGGTGACACACACACAGCAGTTAGGAGCAGCTTTAAAACTTAAGTTAGGGGCTGGAGAGTGAAGTTTAAGGTGCTAGCCTTGCATCAGGCCAATCCCAATTCCACCCCTCAGAGTATCACATATGGTCCCCTGAGCACTGCCAGAGGTCACTCCTGAGCACAGAACCAGGGGCAGCCCCTGAGCACCACTGGATGTTCCCCCCTACAACTAAAAAATAAATAAGAATATAAACCATACGGTGTTATTTCCTTTCCAATGACATCTCATTTAAATACAATGCAAACTCTTACCTTAAAATTATAAAACCTTTTTTGCGGTGACGGGGATGGGGTTTGCACCATATCTATGGTGCCCGATGCTTACTCCTGAATCTGTGCTCAGCCATCACTCCTAGCAGGCTTGGGGGGGCCATATGTGGTACTCAGGATCAAACCTGGATAGCTGCATACAAGGCAAGACCCCTATTCACTGTCCCATCTCTCTGACCCCACTATTAAAGCTTTTAATATAATCTAGAGGGAAACCTTCCAAACAACATGATCCTAAATAGTATCTGCCCTCCCCTTCATTACTCCCTCATCCAGGAGTCAAACTCAGGACCCCACATGGAGTACTTGAGCATCTCTCTGACCCTCAGAAGAATTTTTTAAAAGCAGATATGTAAAAACCAATTTACTAAGTATTACCACTTAGAAAACATAGCATTACAACTGTGTTTTATTTCTCTCTCTTTGGGGGGCTAAGGGAGCCACCAAACAGTACTCAGGGACCCAGGGGCTACTCTAGACAGTACTCCGCCAAATGGACCAGGTAGTTCAATGTTTGGACCCAACAGTGGTGGTGCCCAACCCCACTGGTGCTCAAAGGCATTCAGGGATATATCTCGCATTGCTTCAAGGCTGTGTGGTTCGAGGAATGGAATTCAGGGTCCCTTTGTATCCGCCCCTGACCACTGATCTATAAACCTGGCCCCTATAATGTCTTCTTGAAAGAGATAATTTGAATCATTTCTTCTCTGGTGAAGTCATCAAAATTCATGAACTTAGAATAGAAAAAGAATCAAATCTGTAATAAATGTTGCAAGCCATTATCACAATACAAATACTAGAATCTAGGTAATTGCTTATAGTGAATAGAAAAATAAAACTCTCAGTAATTAATAGCAACTTTTAGACCCAGTTTCAGTGCAGCTTCTCTCATGTTGGTGTCTCTCAATGCATGTTTCTCTCGCCTCTGGATTCCCAGAGAGCCTCTTCTCTCTCAGGGGAATTATCCGTGTTTGTCTTTGTAATATAGTTCATTTAGTATAAGAATATTCCCAGGAGCACTGCTAATTTCTTGCATTAGTCGTAGATTTTTACTAAAGGAAGTCTCGAAGGTCCATGGTAATCTTTTCTAAAGTTAGGTTTATGGTGGTATAATTTACATAGAGTAAAATTCACTCTTTTCAAGTCAGTACAATGAGCGCTGACAAATGCATACAGGTATATAATCACCTCTGAAATCAACATTTCCATTATCACTAAGTGTTCCCATGGCTTCCTTTGTCAGAAACCCCCTCTCTCCACCCTCAGCGCCTATCAATCACTGATTGACTTCTATCCCTTATAGTTTTTCCTTTCACAGACTGTCATGTGAAGGGGATTATAAATTCTGTAGTTTTTTCAGCCGGGCTATTTTTACTCTAAGCCACGGTGCTTTGTAATTAAACACATAAGAAACAATTTCCTCTTTGCTTTGTGGAATTTAGGTTAAGAGAACTTGCTCACCAAAATCATGCCAGTGGTTAGACAGTGGTCCCAAGGAAGGAGCAAAGAGAAAGTAGGGAGAGACTGAACAGAAACTGAGACAGAGGCCAGAAATGTTTCATATTTATTATAGTATCATATTACCGCCTAAAAACTGCTACTTTTTTTGTGAGAGCATTGCCATTATAACCAGCATTTTATGAAATATGCATGATGTTGCTATTATTCAAATGCAAATTAGAACACTGAGTTCGGGATGTTTAAGTTGCTTGTTCCAGAAAAAACCCTCATTAAGTAGAGATCAGGATTGAACTCAGCTCTCAAAAACTTTGTTCTGTGAACTTCTTCAGGCTTCCATTTCTCCAAATATTCCCCCAAAGTCTAGTAGGGAAGAGTTACAAAGAAGACATACAGAAAGAGACATTTTTTTTCCACTGGCTTTTCTGAATCCAGTAGCTTGTATTATGTCTGCATTTTAAATGCTACATAGTGCTTATAAATATTGCTAATTTAACTGTAAAAGAAAAGTCTACTTTTCTGCTCCTTCTAAAGCAAATGCACTGAATTTTCCTTTCTAATGCTCACTTTAATAGTTTTAAAACTATTATAGTTCTCTCTTTTTAAATTTTGTATTCTTACTTTAAAGTGTGGGCTGGAGTGATAGCACAGTGGGTAGGGCATTTGCCTTGAACGTGGCCTACTCGGCATACCCGAGTTCGATTCCTCCACCCCTCTCAGAAAGCCCGGCAAGCTACTGAGAGTATCTCGCCTGCATGGCAAAGCCTGGCAAGCTACCCATGATGTATTTGATATGCCAAACACAGTAACAACAAAGTCTCACAATGGAGACGTTACTGGGCCCGCTCGAGCAAATTGATGAACAACGGGAGGACAGTGATAGTGACTTTAAAGTAAAATCCAAATTATCTCTGAATATTTGTGATTATATGTCAGAGTACATTAACCCAATACATGCAATGAAGGAGTTTGAGTTCCAACTATTCAAACTATTTGATTGTTATTTGAATGAAGAATATGGTTTGTGTTCATTCAAATCCACTCTTCAGG
This sequence comes from Sorex fumeus, assembly GCF_029834395.1. Taxonomy (NCBI): domain Eukaryota; kingdom Metazoa; phylum Chordata; class Mammalia; order Eulipotyphla; family Soricidae; genus Sorex; species Sorex fumeus. The sequence continues at coordinate 44,711,481 of NW_026606091.1, forward strand.
TATTATTCAGTAAATAATTATTTATTATGGTCAAAGTCATACAATAAAGAGTAAAATCAACTGTAGTTAACATAGGTTTAATGTGAATACCTAGGAAAAATGAATTAAATAAATACCTTAGATATATCTTAAGATAAGTTACATATAAAGTAATAGGAAAGGGTGGTATTTTAAGTTTCTGGCAAAGACTAGAATACTTGAAAATTCTCTTTCTAAATAAGATTGTTGCTTTTTCTGAAAGCAATCTAAATGTTGAAGAGCAGGTTAATATATCAGGCATGATGACAGAATCACTTTCTGGAATATATCTGAGAACAGAAGTAAGAGTGTAAAAATGGTATTCTAGGGCCAGAAAGATAGTACAGAGGTTAGGGTGCTTGCTTTGTAACCAGCCAACCCATTCATTCTCCATCATCACATTTGGTTCCCGAGTCCTTCAGGAGTAATCCCTGAGCACAGAGCCATAAGTAAGCCCCGAGGACAACTCGGTTGTGGCTGAAAAACAAACCAAAAAATGGTCATTCTCTCATATTAATATGTCCTTCTCAAGGAGTCTCCAAAAGCATTTCAATTCCCTGAGAAGTTTTCGCTCTTATCTCTCTATATAATTATGTCTCCAAATGGTTCTTCTTTTGACAATGAACTTTGGCCAGTTTGGCATCTGACTTGTCTAATGATACTAGTTGTCTAATTGATGGTTTAAGCATCAATTCTTAATTCAAGATATGTTTGTCTACTAAATAGCCTGGACCTTTCCAATAAAATTCCATCTCAGAACATAATAAAAGCCTTTAATGCTAGATGTGTGGGATGGCGCTGATGCATGCTTTAAATTAATCAATTGACTGGCAGACTTGCCTTCACAGATCTGCAGAGGGACTGGTAGGAACTGGCATTTTCTTGAAATAGCAATGTATACACATATATGGCTATAACACAGCAGACTCGATGCTTTATCATTGCAACCCAAGCTTATGTAATTCTCTCACTTTGAACCAGAAAATAAAAATAAAATAAAAGTTATTACACAAGGGTAGAAAGTCACCCACCTTGAGCTGAGTGAATGGGAAGTTTTAAAAAGGTAAATAGGAAAACAGCATAGAGGTAGTCACCTTTTGCCTTGGCAGACATGATTTTTGTACAGGTTCTCCCCCTGCCATTCTAATTCTGTAGAGGTTTGGGGTCTGGGAAAGGAAAAGTATAGAACAGTTAAGAGAAAAAAACGGAATACACATTAGAATTCCAATAATAGGAAAAGTTTGAGTTCCAGAGAAAAGCTGGTAGAGTAAGAGTCCACAGTCAAAGCCAAGAGAGAAAACAGGTCAGTGATATCACAGTCAGCCAGTTCAATGTGATATATTTGGGGGAGTTAGGGAAGGCTTCTTGAGAGTAGGATTAAAGAGTGGGACTAGAGAATTGAACAGGTTAGTGCATCCCAGGTGTGGTATGACAGAAACTGATATCAACTCAGAGAACACTACATCTACCTGAAGTCTGGAAAGCTCAACTTCTGCCCGCCTTCCATATGATTAGTTTATTGCCAGGTTGTAGGATTTCACCAACTCAGATCCGCCCCATTTCTGTCTTTCTCACACTAGAACAGGGGGCGGAGACTACACACTTGACTGCCGGACACCCTGCTCTACCACCTACTGGGTTGGTTTCTTTGGATAAATTATTGATCACCCCCATTTCAGTGTTCTCATATGAAACATGGAAATAGTAATAGTAGTAACAGAAATGTCATGAAATTATGCAATTATCAGAATACTCAATACTTGTGAAGCATTTGCATAGTACCTGGCACAAGGTAAATATATGGTGTTATTTGCTGAATTCATTTTAAAATCTTGACACAACAAATTACACAAATGGGATGGGGCAGGCAGGAGGGCGGGGCATATATTAACCCCCAAGCATAGAGACAGAGATCCCCTGAACATCCAATGGGGTGTGGCCTTCAAATCACTCTTTCCCCATGCCTCCCATAAAGAGATACTAGTCTTTGAGGTTAGGGCCTAACCTAAATCCAGAATGGTCTCATCTCAATACCTTTAATTTTATGTGCAAAAACTTTATTTGCAAGCAAGCTCTTGTTTACAGATATTTGGAATTAAAATTTTGGGTATAGATTTTGGGACTGTTTTAACTCACTATTACATCAGAGTCATTATTCTCAATTCAGGAGCTTATATTTTTTTCTAGAATTTAAAAATAGTCTTACTGAATCTAGTCTTCATACAGTGTTCTCACTACAGTATGCACAGTGACCTTCCCAAGATGATCTCTCTCTTCAGTGACACCTTCCCAAGATAATTTCTCACTTCAGTGGCTCCCCAGTACACACATCTTGTTGTGAGAGGCAATGATGACAATGACCTGGCCCCTGCAGTACCTTTGCGGTAGAATCCTCCATATCCCTGCATTTGCACATCCTTTTCCCAAACTGGAACGACCATCTCCGAATGCAACAGCTATGTGTACCTAGGTCGAGAAGTCAACATGACAAATGACCTGGCACCCGAGCTGCGCAGGAGGAAGAGAGCAGCTTGGAACGCCTTCAAGAACGTCGAAGAAATAGCTAAGAGGACGAAGAACCTCCGGCTCTGGGCACATCTCTTTGATTCCACTGTTCTTCCTGCATTAACATATGCCTCAGAGACCTGGGCCCTACGCAAACAAGATGAGAACGCCATTCAGGTCTCCCAAAGAAGAATAGAAAGAGCTATGCTTGGAATATCACGTTTCACTCAAATGAGAGAACGAATCCGGAGTTCTGACAATCCGTCGACGATCAAGAATCAGGGACGCTGTCTCATATGCCAAGGTGTCGAAAATCAGATGGGCTGGTCACGTAATGAGATTTAAAGACGACCGCTGGACTAGAGCTGTTACCGACTGGATTCCACGGGATGTCTAAAGACCACGTGGCCGCCCACCTACCAGAGGGTCAGACTTCGTCAAGATCATGAACGATCGGTTTGAGGCCCTTCATGTTCCCGGAGCGAACAGATGCCATTGGGCTACACTAGCACGCGACAGGGACAAATGGAGACGTTACTGGCGCCCGCTCGAGCAAATCGACGACTAACGGGAAGTTAAGTGATTAAGTGATTCCCAAACTGGACAGCTTTGGGTGCTCTAGACACATTGTGCTCTTTCAAACCTTCTTGTTTTTACACAACTTCTTCTTTCCCCGTGTTCCATTCTGCTCCCTATCGAGGACCTGTTATACCCCTTGAATTTGTTATGATTCCTCTTTCCAGAAAAACCTTCCTGGGCTCTTTCTACCCCATCCTGTCCTGGGAATTTGCTTCCTTCTGTTTTCTACTCTTGCAATTTATACTTATCCCTGTCACCATACTTTATTAGTTGCTCTGTAAAGATATGTGACTGTTTTGCTGCTCATTGAGCACTGTTCCTTACTCAGCTCTACAGCTCCAAAGCTGGTGCAATAAAGGTGTTGAATAGATTGATGGATGGAATAGTAGATGGATGAATGGGTAGAGATAGGTGGATGAAAGAGTGGGTGGCTGGAAGGATGGAAGAATTGATATATGAATGGATTTGTATAAGGGTGAAGAATAATTATTGGGACCCACTAAGCCAGGAATCATATGAAAACTGGAGCTATCTGTGGTTAGAAGGTCTGATGAACTATTAGAGGACAGAATGAGGCATCCAGGATTCATAGCTGTGTCATATAAATTATGGATATTAAATATATAAATAATTTACATATAGAATATCCAAAGTAAATGCTGATAAAATTCTCTGTGATCCCCAGAGTTGAGGGTTGCCAGTTTCTAAAGTCCTGGATTAAAGTTGACCTTTGGAAGTATGAAACATGTGTTTTCTTAAACAGATTATACTTGAGGATAGAAATGATTTATTTACTTAGAACATCATTTTAACGTGTGGAACCCCAGCTTCCTGAACAGCAGACATTGGGTTCATGTGACTGCAATATTGAGCCCCTACCCAAGTCAGTTGAACTTTCACACCATACCAAGTGCTAGATACTAGAGACTGGCCTAAAGCTAGAGTCAACTAAATGTTGGTGCAATGGCAGCTATGCTGATGTCACAAATCCCCCGTTGTTATCTAGGAACACAGAAACCAGTTTAATCTAAAAGCATTAAAAAATACAAGAAATCTATAGCTGCCAAAAATCATTAGTCATAGATACTAGTCTGATGGGCTGAAGCGATAGCACAGCGGGTAGGGCGTTTGACTTGCACAAGGCCTACTGGGCTGACCCAGGTTCGATTCCTCTCCTCCGCCCCTCTCAGTAGCCCGGCAAGCTATCGAGAGTATCTCACCCGCACGCCAAAGCCTGGCAAGCTACCTGTGACATATTCGATATGCCAAATACAGTAACAAGTGTCACAATGGAGACGTTACTGAGCCTGCTCGAGCAAATTGATGAACAACGGGAGGACAGTGACAGTGACAGAGACTAGTCTGATTTGTAAATGGATTCATCAGATCACTGAACTTGAAGATCCACCCTTAGATATGATGAGCACCAGGAATAATAAAAAAAATGAAGGAATTCAGTTACATCAATGCTTTGGGCCAGGAAAGTCCTCAAACACATCATAAATTTAACACTGCTTGAGGATGACTTCAAAAAACAACTCTCTTTGTGTTCATTGAGCTCAGGAAAACATTGGAAATTTTTTAATTAAAAATATTGAAGAGACTGAGTAAACGTGAAGAAAAAAATTAAAGAGCTCATTATCAAACATAAGTAAAGGAGCTAAGGAACACAAAAGAACTCAGCAGCAGATCAGAAGGCAAAATTCAAATCACTGACCTTAAGGGAAAGGCACATGATATCATCAGTAATGAGGTTACTAGAGAAGACTTTTTTAAAAAAACTTTATTGAATCACCTTGAGATAATTACAAGCCTTCATGTTTGAGTTATAATCACACAATGATTAAACACCCATCTCTCCACCAGTGCACATTCTCCACCACCAGTCTCCCTGGTATAATCCCCCCTTCCCATCCTCCCCCTGCCTCCATGGCAGACAATATTCCCCATGTTCTCTCTCTACTTTTGGGCATTATGGTTTGCTATGCAGACACTGAGAAGTTCTCATTATCTATTTTCAACACACATCTCCCATCCCGACCAGTTCCTCCAGCCATCCTTTTCTTACCCGTTTTTATCTTTTCTGATCCGTTCTGTATTTCTTCCGCCTTCTCCCCTCTGCTCATGAGGCAGGCTTCCAGCTATGAAGCAACCCTCTTGGCCCTTGTATTTACTATCCTTGGGTGTCAGCCTCATGTTATGTCATTCTATACTCCACAAATTAGTACAGTCCTTCTATGTCTGTCCCTCTCTCTCTGACTCATTTCACTTAGCATGATACTCTCCATGTCCATCCATTTATAAGCAAATTTCATTACTTCATCTCTCCCAACAGCTGCATAGTATTCCACTGTGTAGATGTACCAAAGTTTCTTTAGCCAGTCATCTGTTCTAGAGCACTTGGGTGGTTTCCAGATTTTGGCTATTGTGAACAGTGCTGCAATGAACATATAGGTACAGATGTCATTTCTACTGTGCTTTTTTGCATCCTCGGGATATAGTCCCAGAAGTGGTATTGCAGAGTCATATGGAAGCTCAATTTTTACTTTCCAGCCTTTCCAGAAAGGATGGACCAGTCGGAATTCCCACCAACAGTGAAAAGGCATCCCTTTTACCCCACATCCATGCAGCACTGGTTGCTTTTGTTCTTTTGAATATCTTCCAGTCTCTGTGGTGTGAGATGATATCTCATTGTTTCGATTTGCATCTCCCTGATGACTAGGGATGTGGAGCATTTTTTTTTTTCGCTTTTTGGGTCACACCCGGCTATGCACAGGGGTTACTCCTGGCTCTGCTCTCAGGAATTACTCCTGGCGGTGCTTAGGGGACCATAAGGGATGCTGGGACTCGAAACCAGGTTGGCCACATTCAAGGAAAACTCCCTACCTGCTGTGCTATCGCTCCAGCCCCCAATTGTGGAGCATTTTTTCATGTGCCTTTTGGCCATTTGTATTTCTTTTTTGAGGAAACTTCTGTTCATTTCTTCTCCCCATTTTTTGATGGAGAAGATATTTTTTTAATGTAGAAAATTTAAGATAATATGGACAAGTAGCAAGAGAAATACCTCCAAATCACAGGAATTTCAGAAGAGATGAAAAGGAAAAAAAGAGAATGGCTGATCCAAGAGGTAATAGCTGAAAACTTTCCTAATTTAAGTAGGAGACTTGTGCACTGATCAAGGATGTTCCCCAAATGCCCAACAAAATAAATTCACGAAGAACAACACTCAGACATATTGTTGTGTCTGGCAAGAACCAAGAAGAGTAACAGACAACTTTAAGTAGTAAGAGGGAATCAAAGCCTCAACTCAAGTATAACATAAAATTCACCTCAGATTTCTCACACAAAACTCCACAAGCAAGAGTGAAATGGAATGATGGACTGAATATATTGAGTGAAAAGAACTTAAAACCAAGAACCCCTTGACCAAAAAGAACTATACTTAGATTTTAAAAAATACTTGAAAAACATTCTTAGAAAAACAACAGCTGAAGGGCATTTATTGCATCTAAATCATATCTCTCTTTAAGGAATACTGAATGATCTACAATTTTGAAAAAAATGGTTGGGGCCAGAGAGACAGTACAGCGGGTAGGGTCTTGCCTTGCAAGCAACCAACATGAGCTTGATCCCAGCACCCCATACAGTTTCCCAAGGCATAAAGTGACTGGATGGTACAGGAAACAAAATCTACCCTTATTGATCTTTCACAATAAATACAGGCTCAGAATGAAAGGTTGGAAAATGTCATAGAGACTGATAGTAGGCTAAAAAGAACAGGGATAGGCATACTTTTATCATCTATTTTAAAAAAAATTTTATTAGTGAAACACCGTGTGGTACAGTTGTTGACCTTACAAGGTTTTGTACTTGGGTTTCAGTCATACAATGATCGAGTACCCATCCCTCCAACAGTACCCATTCTCCACCACCAATGATCCCAGTAACCCTCCCACCCCTCCCATACCTCCATCCCTCCTGCCTCTGTGGCAAGTCATTCCCTTTTGTTCTCTCTCTCTTTCCTTTTGGTTGCTAAGGTTTGCAAAAGAGGCATTGAGTGTCAAACACGTTCGGTCTATAGTCTACTTTCAGCATGCATCTCCCCTCCTGGGAGGATCCTCCCAGCACCCTTTACTTGGTGTTCCCTTCTCTATCTGAGATGCCTTTCCCATAGCATGTGTGGCTGGCCTTCAAGCCATGGAGTAAACCTCCTGTAACTTATCTGGACTATTCTAGGATGTTAGTCTTCTATTTTGTTACTTTATATTCCCCAGATGAATGAATCTTTCTGTGTCTGTCCCTCTCTTTCTGACTCATTTCACTTAGCATGATACTTTCCATGTAGTACCATTTGTATGTAAATTTCATGACTTCATCTTTTCTAACAGCTGCATCGTACTCCATTGTATAGATGTACCAGAGTTTCTTTAACCAGTCATCTGTTCTCGGGCACTCAGGTTTTTTTTTCCCAGATTTTGGCTATTGTGAACAGTGCAGCAATGAACATAGAAGTGCAGATGTCAATTCAGCTATACTTTTTTTGCCTTTCCAGGATATATTCCAAGGAGTGGTATTGATGGATCAAATGGGAGCTCAGTCTCTAATTTTTTGAGAATTGTCTATACTGTTTTCCAAAAGGGCTGGACCAGTCGGCATTCCCACCAGCAGTGAAGAAGAGTCTCTTTATCATCACATCTGCACCAACACCAATTGTCCCTGTTCTTTTGGATGTGGGCCAGTCTCTGTGGTGTGAGGTGATACCTCATTGTTGTTTTGATCTGCATCTCCCTGATGATTAGTGATGTAGAGCATTTTCTCATGTGCCTTTTAGACATTCGGATTTCTTCTTGGAGAAAGTTTCTGTTCATTTCATTACCCCATTTTTTTATGGGGTTGGATGTTTTCTTCTTGTTGAGTTCAACCAGTGCTTTTTATATCTTTGATATCAACCCCTTAATCAGATAGGTATTGGGTGAATATTCTTTCCCATTTTGTGTATTGTCTTCGTATTCTGGTCACTATATCTTTTGAGGTGCAGAAGCTTCTTAATTTAATATAGTCCCATTTGTTTATCTCTTTTTCCACTTGGTTGGTCAGTGGAGTGTCGTCTTTGAAGATACCTTTAGCCTCAATATTGTGGAGGGTTTTGCCAACCTAGTCTTCAATGTATTTTATGGATTTTGGCCTGATGTTGAGATCTTTAATCCATTTTGATCTGACTTTTGTGCATGGTGTTAGGTAGAGGTCTGAGTCCATTTTTTTGCATGTGATTGTCTAGTTATGCCAGCACCATTTGTTAAAGAGGCTTTCCTTGCTCCACTTCACATTTCTTGCTCCTTTATCAAAGAGTAGATGTTCATACATTTGGGGTTGTGTGTACAGATATTCCAACCTGTTCCACTGGTCTACAGACCTTTCTTTGTTCCAGTACCATGCTGTTTTAATTATTACAGCTTTGTAGTAGAGTTTGAGATTGGGGAAGGTAATGCCTCCCCTCATCTTTTTCCCAAGAATTGCTTTAGATATTCGTGGGCATTTGTTGTTCCATATAAATTTCAGGAGTGCTTGATCTATTTCTTTGAAGAATTTCATGGGTATCCTTATAGGGATCGCATTGAATCTATATAATGCTTTGGGGAGTGTTGCCATTTTGACAATGTTAATTCTTCCTATCCATGAGCAGGGGATATGTTTCCATTTTCTTGTGTCCTCTTTTATTTCATGGAATAGCGTTTTGTAGTTTTCATTATATAGGTCCTTTTCCTCTTTAGTTAGACCGATTCCAAGGTATTTGATTTTCTGGGGCATGATTGTGAACAGGATTTTTTTTTCATGTCACTTTCCTCTCTCTCATTATTTGCATATAGGAAGGCTATGGATTTTGGTGCATTAATTTTATATCCTGCAACTTTACTGTACAAGTCTATTGTTTTTAGGAGTTTCTTGGTAGAGGATTTGGGGTTCTCGAGATGTAGTATCATATCATCTGCAAATAGTGAGGGCTTGATTTCTTCCTTTACTATCTGGATGCCTTTAAGGTCTTTTTCTTGCCTAATCGCTATTGCAAGTACTTCCAGTGCTGTATTAAACAGAAGTGGTGATAGTGGGCATCCTTGTCTTGTTCCTGATCTTAGAGAAAAGGCCCTTAGTTTTTCCCCATTGAGGATAATGCTTGCCATGGGTTTGTCGTAGATGGCTTTGACAATCTTGAGGAAAGTTTCTTCAAAACCTATTTTGGTGAGAGTTTTCATCATAAACGGGTGCTGTATCTTGTCAAATGCTTTCTCTACATCTATTGATAAGATCATATGGGTTTTGTCTTTACTTTTGTTGATATTATGGATTATGTTGATTGATATCCGAATGTTAAACCATCCTTGCATCCCCAGGATGAATCCCACTTGGTCGTGATGTATGATTTTTTTGATGAGTTGTTGGATTCTATTTGCTAATATTTTGTTGAGGATCTTCGCATCAGTGTTCATCAAGGATATTGGCCTATAGTTTTCTCTGTTGGTGGTATCTTTGTTTGCTTTTGGTATTAGGGAGATATGTGCCTCATAGAAGCTGTTTGGGAGAGTTCCTGTTTTTTCAGTTTCCTGGAAAAGCTTGAGGATAACTGACAAAAGGTCTTCTTTAAATGTTTGGAAGAAATCAATAGTGACTCCGTCTGGGCCTGGGCTTTTGTTTTTGGGAAGACTTTTTATTACCACTTCAATTTCCTTGATATAAATGGAGACCCAGGTATTCAGGTATCCCAAGTCTTCTTGGTTAAATCTTGGGAGATTATAGGAATCCAGGAATTATTCATTCCTTCTAGGTTCTCTTGTTTCGTGGCATACTTTGAGCATAGTCTCTGACGATCTTTTGAATTTCATTGGTTTCTGTTGTGATGTCCTCTTTTTCATTTCTGATTTTGTTTATTAGGGTTCTCTCTCTTTCTTTGTGAGTCTTGCTAGTGGTTTATCAATCTTATTTATTTCCTCAAAGAACCATCTCTTGGTTTCATGGACCTTTCTGATTGTTTTTTGGATTTTCATGTCGTTAATTCTGCTCTAAGTTTTATTATTTCTTTCCTTCGGCCAATTTTGGGTTCCTTTTGTTGGTATTTTTCTAAGATTTTGAGCTGTGTGATTAGGTTATCTATGTAGGCCCTCTCTTCTTTCCTTAGGAATGCTTGCAATGCTATAAATTTTCCTCTTAGATGGCTTTATCTGTGTCCCATAGGTCTGGTAACTTGTGTCTTCATTCTCATTTGTTTCCAGGTATCTTTTGATTTCGTCTTTGACTTCCTTCCTGACCCACTCATTGTCCAACATTTGAGTTGTTTAATTTCCAGGTGTTTGATTTGTTTCTTGATGTCTTTGTGTGGTTTGCTTCTATCTTCAGTGAATCGTGGTCTGAACGGATTGTTGATACTACTTCTATCTTACTAATTCTATTGAGGTATGTTTTGTGGCCTAGCACATGGTCTATTTTGGAGAATGTTCCATGTGCACTGGAGAAGAATGTGTATTCTTTCTTTTTGGGGTGTAAAGACCTGTATAGGTCTATTAGCCCTCTTTCTTCTATTTCTTCCTTTAAAGCCAATGTTTCCTTGTTGAGTTTTGTTTTTGTTGACCTATCCAGAGGTGATAATTGCTAGCAACACAATAGTAGCTGGAGACTTCAACATAACCTTATCACCTCTGGACAGATCAACAAGAACAAAACTCAGCAAGGAAACATTGGCTTTGAAAGAAGAAATAGAAGAGAAAGGACTTATAGACGTATACAGGGCTTTACACCCCAAAAAGAAAGAATACACATTCTTCTCCAGTGCGCATGGAACATTTTCCAAAATAGACCACGTGCTAGGCCACAAAACATACCTCAATAGAATCAGGAAGATAGAAATAGTATCAACAATCTTTTAAGACCACGATGCACTGAGAATAGAAGTGAATCACACACAGACACGGAGAACCAAATCAAACACCTGGAAACTAAACTACTCAATGCTGAACAATGAGTGGGTCAGGAAGGAAGTCAAGGACGAAATCAAAAGGTACCTGGAATTAATGAGAATGAAGACACGAGCCACCAGAACTTATGGGATGCAGCTAAAGCTGTATTAAGGGAAAAATTTAAAGCTCTGCAAGCATATCTCAGGACAGAAGAAAGGATGGACATAAACAACTTGACTTCACAGCTCAAGATCTTAGAAAAGGATCAACAGAAGGAGCCCAAATCAGGCAGAAGGAAAGAGATCATAAAACTTAGAGCAGAAATCAACATCATGGAAACAAAAGAAACAATGCGAAAGATCAATGAAACCAAGAGTTGGTTCTTTGAGAAAATAAACTAGATAAACCACTAGCAACACTTACAAAAAAACAGAGAGCGAGAACCCAAATAAACTGAATCAGAAATCACTTCACTTAAATCACTTAACTTCCCGTTAGTCGTCGATTTGCTCGAGCGGGCGCCAGTAACGTCTCCATTTATCCCTGTCGCGTGCTAGTGTAGCCCAATGGCATCTGTTCGCTCCGGGAACATGAAGGGCCTCAAACCGATCGTTCATGATCTTCAGGAAGAAGTCTGACCATCTGGTAGGTGGGCGGCCACGCGGTCTCTTGACATCCCGTGGAATCCAATCAGTAACAGCTCTAGTCCAACGGTCGTCTTTAAATCTCATTACGTGACCAGCCCATCTGTGATTTTCGACACCTTGGCAAATGAGACAGCGTCCCTGATTCTTGATCGTCGACAGATGTCAGAACTCCGGATTCTTTCTCTCATTTGAGTGAAACGTGATATTCCAAGCATAGCTCTTTCTATTCTTCTTTGGGAGACCTGAATGGCGTTCTCATCTTGTTTGCGTAGGGCCCAGGTCTCTGAGGCATATGTTAATGCAGGAAGAACAGTGGAATCAAAGAGATGTGCCCGGAGCCGGAGGTTCTTCGTCCTCTTAGCTATTTCTTCGACGTTCTTGAAGGCGTTCCAAGCTGCTCTCTTCCTCCTGCGCAGCTCGGGTGCCAGGTCATTTGTCATGTTGACCTCTCGACCTAGGTAGACATAGCTGTTGCATTCGGAGATGGTCCTTCCATTGAGAGCGAATGGGGCGTCAGGAACAAGGCTGTTTCTCATAAACATTGTCTTCGTAAGATTCAGCTGTAGTCCTACCTTTCCACACTCACGGTCAAAGTCGGCCAGCATTTGTGCCACTTGGCTGATGTTTGGTGTTATTAAAACAATGTCATCAGCAAAGCGGAGGTGGTGTAGTTGCCGACCATCTATCTTCACTCCCATTCCTTCCCATTCCAGTCGTCGCATGATGTTCTCGAGGGTGGCACTGAAGAGTTTTGGTGAAATGGTATCACCCTGCCGCACCCCTCTCTTGACATCAACGATCACTTCTTTGTAGAATGGTGAGATCCTGGTAGTAAATCCGCAATACAGCTCACGGAGGATCCTGATGTATTGGGCTTGAATGCCCTCATTGGCTAGGGCTTCAATGACCGCTTCCGTCTCTACAGAATCAAAGGCCTTCTTTAAATCAATGAATGTTAAACAGAGCGGCATCTTGAACTCCCGAGAAACCTCAATGAGCTTGGTTATCGTGTGGATATGGTGGATGGTGCCGAATCCTTTGCGGAACCCTGCTTGCTCGCATGGTTGTCCTTCATCTAGTGTTCTGCCAATCCTATTCAGGATGACTCGAGTGAACAACTTGTAGATGACAGAAATAAGAATGGAGATATCACAACAGAAACCAATGAAATTCAAAAGATCATCAGAGACTACTTTGAAAGTCTGTATGCCACGAAACAAGAGAACCTAAAAGAAATGGATACATTCCTGGATTCCTATAATCTGCCAAAGATATAGAGTACCTGGATAGACCTATTAACATCAAGGAAATTGAAACTGTAATCAAAAGTCTTCCCAAAAACAAAAGCCCAGGTTCAGAAGGATTCACTAGCGAATTTTTCCAAACATTTAAGGAGGACCTATTGCCAGTTCTTCTCAAGCTTTTCCAGGAAATTGAAAAAAACAGAAACTCTCCCAAACAGTTTCTATGAAGCCTATATCTCTCTAATACCAAAAGGAAACAAAGACACCACAAAAAAGAAAACTACAGGCCGATATCCCTGATGAACATGGATGCAAAGATGCTGAACAAAATACTAGCAAATAGAATTCAATAACTCATCAAAAAGGTCATACACCATGACTAAGTGGGATTCATCCCAGGGATGCAAGGATGGTTTAACATTCGGAAATCAATCAACATAATCCATCATGTCAACAAAAGAAAAGATAAAAATCATATGATCATATCAATAGATGCAGAGAAAGTATTTAACAAGATCCAGCACCCGTTTATGATGAAAACCCTTGCCAAATTGGGGATAGAGGGGACTTTTCTCAGTATAGTTAAAGCCATCTACCACAAGCCTACAGCAAGCATCATCCTCAATGGAGAAAAACTGAGAGCCTTCCCCCTAAGATCAGGGACAAGACAAGGATACCCACTCTCTCCACTACTGTTCAATATAGGACTGGAAGTACTTGCAATAGCGCTTAGGCAAGAAAAAGATATTAAGGGCATCCAAGTAGGAAAGGAAGAAATCAAGCTCTCACTATTCGCAGATGATATGATACTATACTTAGAGAACCCTAAAACTTCTACCAAGAAGCTCCTAGAAACGATAGATTTGTATAGTAAAATTGCAGGCTATAAAATCAAAAGTCCATTGCTTTCCTATATGCAAATACTGAGAGAGAAGAAAATGCCATGAATAAAACAATCCCGTTCACAATTGTACGCCAGAAAATCAGCTACCTAGGAATTAGCTTAATTGAGGAAATAAAGGACCTGTACACAGAAAACTACAAAACGCTGCTTCAGGAAATAAAAGAGGATGCGAGGAAATGGAAAAATATCCCCTGTTCATGGATCGGGAGAATTAACATTGTCAAAATTGCAATACTTCCCAAAGCATTCTACAAATTCAATGCGATCCCTATTAGGATACCCATGACATTCTTCAAAAAAATGGAGCAAACACTCCTGAAATTTATATGGAACAATAAGTCCCCATGAATAGCTAAAGCAATTCTTTTTTTTTTTTTTGGCATTAAGTGCTCTTTATTATTTATTTAAATAGTTAAGAGACAATTGTCAGGATAGCCTAAAACTGACTAGTACAGTGAAATAAGTAGTGTACTACAGACATAATCCTAATGCACTGGTACCACAACATCCCGAGGAAGAAATTTTTATAAGCTTCTTTTTTTCTTTTTTTAAATATTTTATTTCTTTATTGAATCACTGTGGGAAAAGTTACAGAGCTTTCGGGTTTAGGTCTCAGTCATGTAAGTATCAAACACATTTCCCTTTACCAATACTTCTTTTTAACCGTGAACCCCAATAGAACCCCACCTCCCACCCCTCCCAATTCCTGTGAGGCAGATGAGTTCTAGTTAATACTCTATCTACTTTGACTAGATACATTGTTTCGATAGAAGATACACAATTATTGTTTAGAGTTTACAATACCACCCCCCCCAATCAGATATGCTGAAACAGCGTTGTGAAATGATTTGCTTTCTACAGCTTGGTTTAAGAATAAAATGATGTTGCGCGGCCAGTTTTGGATTTCTGCTGTTTCACTTATTAACCCTGGAAGTATTTCTATTAAAAGGTAGATAGTTAAGAGATTGGTTTCTGTGCTCTGGAGTCGTGGCCGTGCCGGAGAGCCGCTCGTGGGGGGCAGCTGGTGACCTCGGTCGGGCGTGAAGGACGGCCCAGAACGCCCCCCTTCCCATGAGGCCCCCGCTGCCCCCCGCCCCCGGCTCAAACCTGCTGTCCACAAGGCTCCCGTGCGGCTGCCATCTTTCTTTCCAGTGAGGAGTGGGCGAGCGGGACAACACCCTTTCCCCTCCGGGCAGGCTTGGTGGCGCAGTTTAACACATAGTCCATCTGGCTAAAGCAATTCTTGGTGAAAATAAAATGGGAGGAATCAACCTTCCTAACTTCACACTCTACTACAAAGCAGTAATAATTAAAACAGCATGGTACTGGAACAAAGGCAGAGCTGCAGACCTGTGGAACAGGGTTGAATATACTGACATCTCCCCCTGAAACATATGATCATCTAATCTTTGATAAAGAAGCAAGAAATGTGAAGTGGAGTTAGAAAAGCCTTTTTAACAAATTGTGCTTGCAAAACTGGATGGCTACATGGAAAAAACTTGGCTCAGATCTCTGCCTAACACCATGTACAAAAGTAAGATCAAAATGGATTAAAGACCTCAACATCAGTTCGGAATCCATAAGGTGAAGAAAAAGTTGGCAAAACCCTCCATGATATTGAAGCTAATGGTATCTTCAAAGATGTCACACACTGGCCAAGCAAGTGAAAACAGAGATAGATAAATGGGACTATCTTTAACTAAGAAACTTCAGCACCTCAAAAGGAACAGTGACCAAAATAGAAAGACAGTCTACAGAATGGGAAAGGATATTTGCCGAATACACATCCGACAAGAGTTTGATATCAAGGATATACAAGGTACTGGTTGAACTCCACAAGAAGAAAACATCCAACCCCATCAAAAAATGGGGCGATGAAATGAACAGAAACTTTCTCAAAGAAGAAATCCGAATGGTTAAAAGGCACATGAGAAAATGCTCTACATCGTTAATCATCAGGGAGATGCACATCAAAATAACAATGAGATATCATTTCACACCACAGAGACTGGCCCACAATCAAAAAAACAAAAGTAACCTGTGTATTGGCGTGGATGTGGCGAGAAAGGGACCCTCCTTCACTGCTGGTGGGAATGCCGACTGGTTTAACCCTTTTGGAAAACAGTATGGATGATTCTCAAAAAACTAGAAATTGAGCTCCCATTTGGCCCAGCAATACCACTCCTGGGAATATACCCCAGAGAGGCAAAAAAGTATAGTCGAAGTGACATCTGCACTTGTTTGTTTGTTGCAGCACTGTTTACAATAGCTAGAATATGGAAAAAAACCTGAGTGCCTGAGAACAGATGACTGGTTAAAGAAACTTTGGTACATCTACACAATGGAGTACTATGTAGCTGTTAGAAAAGATGAAGTCATGAAATTTACATACAAGTGGTACTACCTGGAAAGTATCATGCTAAGTGAAATGAGCCAGAAAGAGAGGGATAGACATAGAAAGATTGCATTCATCTGGGGAACATTAACAAAATAGGAGACTAACACCCAAGAATAGCTGTGATAAATACCAGGAGGTTCACTCCATGGCTTGGAGACCAGCCACACACTCTAGGGGCAAAGGCAGCTCAGATAGAGAAAAGAGCACAAAATAAAGGGTCTTGGGAAGATTGGCCCAGGACGGGAGATGCATGCTGAAAGTAGACTATAGACCGAACATGATTGCCACCCAATGCCTCTTTTGCAAACCACAGCACCCAAAAGGAGAGAGAGAACAAAAGGGAGTGCCCTGCCACAGAGGCAGGGTGGGATGGAGGAATGGCGGGTGAGATGGATACTGGGATTGGTGGGGGTGGAGAATGGGCACTGATGGAGGGATGGGTACTTGATCATTGTATAACTGAAACCCAAGCACAAAAATTTATAAGTCTACAACTGTACCTCATGGTGTTTCACTAATAAAAAAAATCTGTTAGCAGTTGGTTTAAGTATTTAACTGGTCCCTCATTAGATGCGTATACATTTAAGAGTGTGATTTCTTCCTATTGTACGTATCCCTTGATAAATAGAAAATGGCCCTCACTATCCCTTCTAATCTTTTTCAACCTGAAATTTATGTTGTCCGATATTAGTTTGGGCACTCCAGCGTTCTTGAGAGAGCTGTTTGTTTGCAGGATTGTTTTCCATCCTTTAGCTTTGAGTCTGTGTTTGCTCTGATTGTTCAGATGAGTTTCTTCTAGACAGCAGAATGTTGGTTTCAGTTTCTGGATCCTTTTTGCTACTCTGTATTTCTTGATTGGTGCTAGACCATTGACACTGAGAGAGGTTATTGTCATGGAGTTTTGTGCCATCTTTATGTAGGGGTTGATTTTGTTTCTAAGTGTTTTCCTTCTTATCTTACAGGAACCCTTTTAATCCTTTTAGATTTGGTTTTGAGTCTATGAAGTTCCTGAGCTGTTGTTTATCTACAAAATGGTGTATAGTTCCATTGAGTTTGAGTGAGAGTTTAGCTGGATAAAGTATTCTTGGTGAGGCGTTCAGTTCATTGAGTTTTTTCACTATATTGCACCATTGTCTTAGGGCTTGGAGGGTTTCTTCTGATAGGTCTGCTGTAAATCTAAGGGGTGCTCCTATGTGATTTCCTTCTTTGACCTTGCTGCTTGCAGTATTGTGTCTCTGTCCACAGCATCCATCATTCTGACTATGATATGCCTTGGAGTGTTTTTATTAGGGTCTCTTTTAGTTGGCACCCCTCTGGCTCCTTGAATCTGGATGTCTGCATTCTTTAACTCTGGGAACTTTTAGCAGTGATTTCTTTGACTGTGGCTTTTTCATTGGGGTTGCCTCCCTGTCCTTCTGGAACTCCGATGATTCTAATGTTGTTTCTCTTGGCGCCATCCTCTAGGTCTCTGATTCTCCTTAGAGCTATTTTGAGGTCTTTTCCCATGTTTGTTGTTCCCTATGCAATTTCTGTTGCTCATCTTCAAGCTCACTGATCCTGCTTCAGCTGTATTCATCCTACTGCTGAGGGCACCTACTGAGTTTTTAATTTTGTCTACTGAATCCTTTATTTGTGACACTTCTTTTTGTAGCTTTTTTTTTTTATTTCTGCCCTCATTTCTTCCTGTATTTTCTCTACTATCTATTCTACTGTTTCTTTCATTTCTTCCTTTAGTTTTCTGGATTTCTCCTCCATTGATTCTTTGAGTAGTTCCTTGAACATCTTCTGCATTTCAACTCGGAATTCTTTATCGGAGAGAGCATATTTGTGGATATCCCCGGTTGGGGATTCGGGACTCTTTTCTTCTCTCCTTGTAGTGGAGATTTGCGCTGTTTCTTTATGTTGTTTTGGTTGTCTGGATGTAGAACCCTGGAATTCACTATCACTGTTCCCTTTTATCATCGGGAATGATTCTGGATAAGGTCGGTCGATGGTTGTCACCTTTCTCCCTTTCTAGAGCCTGACCTTCCTCTCAGGCATTATTCTTTGGCTTATAACGGGCATCGAGTGAAGCTTTGAAAGAGGTGCTCTTTAATATTGGGCTTGTACAACTTCTTGCGTACTGGTCTTTTGTTAGAATTGGAGTAGGCCGGTGGAATATTGTTGTGTTGTACTTGAGGTGGCCAGAAATTTTTCCTCGGAATTAGGTGATAAAGGCTGGGATGAAAGTCCAGAGTGCTGTGAATGGGAAATATAACTGTGGCCATGCCCGCCTAGGAGAAGGCCACACCCAGTCTTGGGGAGGCCACGCCCCCCACATAGAGGCCATGCCCCCAGCCGGTCCCAGGGACACTCCCACTCAGGAACCTGGAAGGGAGGGGCCGGAGCGGTGGATGGGAAATCCGTGGCACTCAGGCAGGTGTTCCCCAAAGTGTCCTCTGGTTGCCCCACAGGGGGTCCAGGGCCGCCAGAGGGGGGCGCATGAGCAGGGCACAGGAAAGGGAGAGCTCCGGGCTTACTTTTATCATCTAAATACCACTCAAGGTAAAGAAAGTAATAAGAGATAAAGATGGGCATTGCATACGGGTTATGGGATCAATAGATCAAGAGGACTTATTAACTCTTATGTGGATATATGAAAAAAACACTGTCCTCCTGTTGTTCATTGATTTGCTCCAGTGGGCCATTCACGTCTCCATTGTGAGACTTCTTGTTACTGTGTTTGGCATATTGAATACTCTCGATAGCTTGCCAGGCTCTCCGAGAGGGGCATAGGAATCAAACCCGGCTTGGCCTGGCTGGCTGCATGCAAGGCAAACGCCCTACCACTGTGCTATCACTCCAGCCCAGCAAATTTTATAAAGCAACTGTTAATTGAACTGAGGAGATGTATCAGTGGCAATACAATAGTAGTGGAAAACTTTAACAGCTTTCTCTTTTCTTTTCTTTTTTTTTGTTATATTTATTTATTGAATCACTGTGGGAAAAGTTAAAAAGCTTTGAAGATTAAGTCTCAGTCATACAATGATCAAACACCTTTCCCTTCACCAGTACTTATTTTTCACCACCAAGAACCCAAATATACCCCCTCCCACCCCACCCAACGCCTGTGAGGCAGATGATTTCTACTTAACTCTCTCTCTACTTTGATTACATTCATTATTTCGACAAAAGATGCACCAGTATTGTTTAGAATTTCACACCAACAATCAGAACTGCTGAAAAGGCATTGTGAAATAATTTGTTTTCTATACCTGGTTATGAGAACCATATGATGTCACGTGGTTGCTATTGTGACCACGCAATTTTGGGTTTGGGTTTCTGATATTTTACTAGCTAATTCTGGAGGGATTTCTGCCAAGAGCCAAATAATTATGAGATTGGTTTCTGTGCATCTGGTGTTATGGCTGTGCTGGAGAGTTGCTCGTGGGGGGCAACTTGTGACCTCGGTAGGGTGTGAAGGATGAGCCGGTACTGCCCCCCCCTTCCCATGAGACTGCAATTGCCCCGTCACCACTGGCTCATACCTGGCTTTCCAATAAGCTCTGAAGCAGCAGCCACCTTGGTGCTGGGGGGGAGGGGGTGGGAAAGGCAGAGGGGAGCGACACCCTTTCCCTCCTGGGGAGGCATGGTGCCATAGTTTAACGCATAGTCCATTCACTTTTCTGTCGCAAGCTGCCGGGCTCTGGATTAAGTCCTTTTGACTCTGGAGCCATTGCTGTGCCGGAGAGCCGCTCGTGGGGGGCAACTCGTGACCTCGGTAGGGCGTGAAGAACAGCTTACTCTTATCATTGGACAGATTAACCTAACAATATCATTAAGAAAATAAGAGGCTAAATGAGGAATTGGAAGAACTAAGGTTAACAGACATGTACAGGACAATCTCCCCACAAAGCAAACTGGATACAGATTCTTCTCCAGTGCTATGAAAGATAGACCATGTTCTGAGGCCCAGTTTGAATGCAAAAATATTCACACAAATAGAAATCCTATCAAGTATCCTTATAGACACTTATTAATTTCAAATAGAAATCACACCAAGTATCTTTATTAACACTGTCAATTTCTACCATCATAACACAGTTATGGTGGTAGACATTAACCGTAAAAAGAAAGTTGGATTGTCCAACACTTGACAGTTGGACAACATAGTGATAAATAAGTAACTGGGTCAAAGAAAAATAAAAGAAGAGATAAAAATATGGGCCAGAGAGATATTACAAGCTTAAGATACTTGCTTTGCATGCAGATGACATTAATTCAATCCCCAGTACCACATAAAGTTTTCCAAGTACCGGTGCTAGGAGTGCTCTCTGAGCACAGAACCAGAAGTCAGACCCCAAAACTGCTGGTGTTGCCCAACCACCCCTACCCACAACATTCCTTGAAACAAACAAGAATGAATACACAAACTATCACAATCAATGGGATACAGCACAGCACTGTAGCACTGTCCTCCTATTGTTCATTGATTTGCTCAAGCAGACACCAGTAAAGTCTCCATTGTGAGACTTGTCGTTAATGTTTTTGGCGTATTGAATACGCCACGGGGAGCTTGCCAGGCTCTGCTGTGCGGGACAGAAAAGCAATACTAAGTTCATAGCAATACAGACTTACATCAGGAAACAGAAAAGAGCTCAAATTAACCTAATCTCACAGCTTGATTAAAAAACCTTAGATATATATACAGATAGTAAATTTATGAACTTCTTGGTAGAAGAGCAAGGATATACTGTTTTAATAAATGGTTTGGGGGTAACTGGATAGCCATGTGCAAAGCAATGAAACTGGATCCTTATCATTTTTATTTTGTTTGGGACCACACCCAGGTGAGCTCAGGGGTTACTTCTGGCTCTGTGCTCATGGATCACTTTTGGCAGGGTTCAGGGGACCATATATTGTGACAGGGATTGAACATGGGTTGGTCGTGTGCAAGACAAATGCCCTACCTGCGGTACTATCACTTTGGCCCCATAACTGAACCTCATGTATGGCCCCATAACCTGTACAATATACCATACACAAAATTTAATTCAAAGCGGATTGAGGGCTTCAAGATCCACAAGAATGCATAAAACACAATAAGGAAAAGTTAGGCAGTAATCTCCAGGATATGAGCAATTGTCAATGATTTGAATCCATTGGTAAAGAAAACAAAAACAAAAATGGGACTACATCAAATCACAAAGTATTTTGCATGGCAAAAGAAATTTAGGTTAAAAGCTACCCTACTGAAGGGGAGAAAATATTTGCATACCATCAGATAAAGGTTATGCAAATACATATGTTAATTAACCGTACATCAGATAAAGGGCTGGTATTCATGGTTTATAAAGCACTGACAAACTCAACAGCAAAACAATAATCCCATCAAGACTTGGGGAGAGGGCTGGAGAGATACTAGAGACAGACAAGTGCTTATAAATGCTGCCTTGGAAACATCTGACACCCATTTAATACCTGGCTCCCCATGTAGTTCTCAAGTATGCTAGGAGTGATCCTTGAACACAAAGTGAGTAAGCCCTGAGCACTGCTGGGTATGCCCCCCAAATATAATAGCACGGTAGCACTGTCAATCCCCTTATTCATTGATTTGCTCAAGCGGGCACCAGTAACGTCTCCACTGTGAGACTTGTTACTGTTTTTGGCATATTGAATACGCCACGGGGAACTTGCCAGGCTCTGCTGTGTGGGTGGGATACTCTCGGTAGCTTGCCGGGCTCTCCAAGAGGGATGGAGGAATTGAACCCAGGTCGGCCGCATGCAAGGCAAATGCCCTACCTGCTGTGCTATCGCTCCAAACCCACCAAATATAATAATAAAATAAAAATGTTAAAGTTTAAAAAAATGTTAAATCCCTTGTTCCCACCCAGGACCCAGAAATACTGATAAAATCAACCTAGAACAGGCTCTGTGATTTGTAGAAACGATAAAAGTTCAAATTCTGGTTATGCTACATCCCTGCTATATGAGCTTAGACTTTTCCCCCCTTAAACTCTGAAAAGAAGGAAATAATAATAATACCTTCTCAAATGACTGTGATGGTTAATACAAATGGTTAAGAAACGTCTGCTTGCTTCTTGTCCATGTTCTCCTTGAATATGTATCTCACTTGCTTGTCTTGATGTCTCTTTGCTTGCTTACTTCCATTTAAGGTAAGCCTGTGTTCTCTTTCAAACATGAACTTCTGTCTTTATCTCCCCTCACATCTTTCTAAATAAGTTTCAGTGAAAGCTATCTTGCTAAACACACACACAGAACAAACCACCCGAGGAATTTGAAAACACTCAGATACAGTTGGTCTTACATGAGTGAGAGGTACTATTTTAATCTCACATCTAAGATGTTGTCATAACTGAGACCCAACAGTACACAAGATCAAACTCAGATGTGTACATGCTCACTGGGAATCTTGTGAAAAATGCAGATAGATTTTTTGAGCAAGTTCAGGAATCCTCACTTCAACTCAGATGCCAATATCGTTGCCCATCAATCCCAGTATGAATGGTGAGGTTTTAGAGAGAAGTCCCTAAACATTTAAGTACGTCCAGCAGATAGCTTGGTGGGAAGGTTGGTGTCAACACAGAGCCCCATAGTGACAGAGGCCATATGGTTCCTGGTTATGCCCAGTCCTGTCACACTCCTGGGGCTGCACTCAGCTTGAAAGTTGCCCAGACTCTCACTAGCTCAGCCAAATCCTGGGAGGAGAAGCAGGCAGACTCTCTCCAACTCCTCTGATAAGATATGTCAAATGAACATTCATTATTGTCCCAGTGGTCCTTTCAGAAATAATTGAAGGAAATGCCACACACTTAGCACTTAACTCTTTAGATTGTGGAGCTCAGGGTCATACTTTTGCCCATAAAAGGGCCATTTGGTGTTTAAACTGCTGAGTCAATGAGCCTGCCATATGGGAATAGTATTGTCGCCTCTGTTTGGGGGCACACATAATTTGAGTGTTTTCCAAAGACCACCATTTGGCATTTCCAGATGCTATAATGTCTTGTTTTCAGTTTGGTTCAGGTATAAAAATCCAGAAGCCTACAGTTAAACTGGGCCAGGGTGAGGGAAGGCTAAAATCAGAGCTAGCAACTTGGCATTAGATATTAATTCTCAAAGATTACATCTGCATCTTCTTGTATGCTCATTATAATTTCTTCAGAGCTTAGGTTGTGAGAAGGGGTCTTGCTGCCTGAGTGTAGAACACGGGACTCATAGAAACATGAAGTTACCCTGATGGCAAAACTGAGAGCAGTCTCACTTATCATGGATTTATTTAATGTTACACCATCTACTGTTGCATGTTGATTAGACAGAAATTGTGCTTCACTGATATATCTGATTATAAAGGCTCTTACTCTTCAACATGGTAAACCTATGAAAGGTTTTCATTTTGCATTTTATGATTCCTAAAAATTTAGAGTTAACATTAAATTTTTTTCAGAAGGCATACTGAATTATGTATTATTTTCATCACCAGACTTGTAATAGCCAATGCAGAACTCACTTGTACACTCTAAGGTAAAGTAAAGTAAGTAAAGGCATCATCGATCAAAATTGATCATCGATTTGCTCGAGCGGGCCCAGTAACGTCTCCATTGGAGACTTTGTTGTTACTGTGTCTGGCATATTGAATACTCGGTAGCTTGCCGGGCTCTCCGAGAGGGGCGGAGGAATCGAACTCGGGTCGGCCATGTTGGCTGCGTGCAAGGCAAACGCCCTACCCGCTGTGCTATCGCTCCAGCCGGGGCTAAGGTAGATATTACTCTCAATTCAGGACAAAATTGAGGCCCTACCATTGTCTACTGCACTTGACTCCTTTTATAAGAATACTGTACAAGTATAACCTTTATGAGAGTACTTAGTTCCTGCTAGGATCTGTGCCAAGGGGTCGGCATGAATTAATCTCTTATTTGCTTTCAAAATATTCTAATGGGTTAGGTACTATTTAATTTCATTTCCTAATTGAGGAAGCTGATCTTAGAGACCTGAAGAAACTCACCCAAGTTTAGACTCCATCTTGAAAGCACTGGAGCTGGAGCTAGAACCCCATGGTCCTCATACCCTGGCCTTATGTTACTTTAGATTCATTTTTAAAATTTTTTTATTAGTGAAACACCATGAGGTACAGTATCTCTTTTGTTGTAACTCAATTATTTGTTTTATTTATTTAAAAAAAATTTATTAGTGAAACACCATGAGGTACAGTTGTAGACTTAACAAATTTTTGTGCTTGGGTTTCAGTTATACAGTGATTGAGTACCCATCTCTCCACCAGTGCCCATTCTCCACCTCCAATGCTCCCAGTATCCCTTCCATTCCCCATCCCCCCCATCCCGCCACACCTCTGTGGCAGAGCATTCCCTTTTGTTTTCTCTCTTTTTTTGGGTGCTGTGGTTTGCAAAAGAGGCATTGAGTGCAATCATGTTCAGTCTATAGTCTACTTTCAGCATGCATCTCTCATCCTGGGAGGATCCTCCCAACATGCTTTATTTGAAACTCCCTTCTCTATCTGAGCTGCCTTTTTCCCTAGCATGTGCGGCTGGCCTACAAACCATGGAGTGAACCTCCTGGTATTTATCTCAGCTATTCTTGTGAGTTAGCCTGCTATTTTGTTACTTTATATTCCCCAGATGAATGCAATTTTTCTATGTCTGTTCCTCTCTTTCTGACTCATTTCACTTTGCATGATACTTTCCACGTAGTACCACTTGCATATAAATTATATAATATAAAGACTTAATCTTTTCTAACAGCTGCATAGTACTCCATTGTGTAGATGTACCAAAGTTTCTTCTTTAGATTCTCATCCCCTGCAGCTCCTCACCTCCAGATGTCTAGAGTGCAAGCTTCCTGGATCTATCCATGCACCAGTTCCATCAGTGCTCACCCAGTCCCGTTCTCCAAAGTTGGTTTATCTACAAGTAAGACAACATATTTCCAGGGTTCCAAGGATCAGGTCAAGGACTTCTTTGGGGAATCACTATTCTGACTACCATTATATTCCACTATTCCACCAGTTTCTCTCATAAATGTTACTTGATTCTCCATTTGGTCTCCCTTTCATGTGCACATGATTCCCCGGCATCCCATATGGTTCCCTGAGCACTGCCAGGAATAATTCCTGAGTGCAGAGCCAGGAGTAAACCCCTGAGCATTGCCAGGTTTGACCCCAAAAAAGCACCCCCCCCCGCCAAAAAAAAGGAGAGAAATTTTATGAGGTTATAGTGTAGGTTTGTCTATGTTCATTGTCTCTCTCACTTCCTGGAAAAGTAAGTCATAAGGGCAGCCTCTTTGGTCTTGTTTTCTCCTGATCCTCAGCATGTGCACAAGGCCTAAAGGGAAGTATGTGCCTAATCCAAGTGTGAGAGGAAGGGAAGAGGAAAAAAGAACAAAGGAAAAAGGAAGAAGTGAGCTTAGGTGACTGCCATTTTTACTGCTATTTTCTGATGTCGTCTCCTGACAGGCAAAGGTATCCCAAATACTTCCAAAGGAATTACATTTACCTCTTACAAATACCTGTTTCATACAAAGTAGTTAAATCATTCCAACGTTTAAATAGTCACACAGACACACACCTCCAACAGCAAAATCATTAATGGATATGATTACATCGGTCACTTAGTAGCACCACGGCTGGAAGCTCTGCCTCAGTTTCCTCACCTGTAAAATGAGAATGATTATAGTTGTTAATTAATGTTTGCAAAGAAGGGACTGGAATAAAGAAAGCATTTTGTATTTGTTAAATAAAAAATAAGCAAACACACTGAAATTCAAGTTACACTTCCTTCAAATCTTTGTTTAATTTAGAACCACTTTTGGGAACTTGAAGGTTTTAACAAATCAATTTTTGTCTACTTTATGTTAACTCAGGAAAAGACAAGCTTATCCTCTTTTAAAGTATAATGGCAAAAGTGTATTTCTGCACAAAAAATTCCAACCAGTTGGCTAATTCTTACCAAATAAACGTTTTTTCAATAGGCTAAGACTGTTACAACTGTTTTTAAATAACAGGGTTAGTAAATTTAGAATGTCCCTTTCTCTGAGAGCAGGTGTGAAACTTCTTAGTACTGCTCAGAAGTTGCCTTTGAAAGGTCATTGTTTACCACATTTCCAGAGTGCTGGGGTTTGAAAGCTGACACTCAATTGTCACTTGGATCTTTAGGTCACCACTTGGACAGACATTTCCCTCTTGTTAGAGGAAAGCCTCTTCCATTTCTTTCCGGTTCAACCAATCTAACATCGTCTTCACTCAACAATGATCTGTTTTTCTTGGAAGCTGGACAGATGGGCTGTCCCATGGTTTGAGAGCAAACTTTTTCTCTCTGGAAGTTGCTGTCTGGAAGGAAAATGACTTCACCCAGGCTTGGTAGTAAAGAGAAAGTGTCTGGTCTTGTAAAACTGGATGTTGAATATTGAAGCCTAATTCATAGTGTTGCCCAATGAAGTAGAACTGAATGATCTTCAAGCATGATATGCACAGGTTGTCTTCTTCTGTCCAAGGGTGGGATTCCTATACCCTTTTTTGTTGCCACCCAGAATACAAAGCTTTTCTAAGTTTATTTTGGTAGGGAAAAAAATGTAATGAAAAAGGCTACCTACCCGATACAGTTACAAGACAGATCCTTCTCGGGGCAATGAATGAGGAGCATTCTACAAGGGTAAAAGACTGAAGAGGCATTAGGTCAAAGGAAGCTTTGGTTTGGGACAAGGACAACAGAGGTAGCGCAAACCCAGGGAAGGGGTTATTGGTGCTGGAGCCTTGACTTTATCAGCAGCCCAAGGAAAGGTCACACTCAGAATGGGAAACAGGCAGAGTGGGCAGCTGATGACTAGAATGGGATGAAGGGGTGGTGAGTGGAGGGAACGATAGGATGTGGAGGAGTTATCCAGACTTCAGAATTATTGTATTAATCCTGCATGGTGACTTCCTGACTCCTGGAGATAAATCCACACTGTTTCTTCTCAGTTTTTCTGATACTAAGGGTTCCAGAGAAATTTTATTTTATTTTATCTTGGCTTCCCACCCACATTCTAGGTTCACACAAGGGCCCAAGGATATGATGTTGCTCAGGGCCCGGCAGTGCCAGGGATATCCAGGCCACCCAGGCGGAGTTGGGACCCTCCAGGGCTGCATATGGTGATATTTGGGGGACCATGTGGTGGTCCCAGGAGTTGAACCCAGGCTGGGCACATGCCAGGTATACACCGTAATCTCTGTACTATCTCTGCTTCCTGGGACGATTTTAACCAGGGGCATGTGGGTCTTCTGACAGGGTCCATGAAAGAGCTCAGGAACTTCCTGGAAGTCCAGAAATTTCCCTGCATGACAGAATTCCCTGCATGCATTTTGATCTGAGAAATGGTCCCTCGTTCTTACTACATTCCCAGAAGGGCTCTGTAATCTGCCCACCCCCCAAAGCTCCGAGTCCCTGTTCTAGACGCTCGCATAAATCACACAGTAGAGCACTGTGTACTTTTGTCTCCTTCAGTCTCTTGTGATAACTGCAGAATTTGGCAAGGCCGTAATGTTGCAAAAAGATGTGCCGCGCATCAAAAGACCTTGTATTTCAAATTGCAGAGGTAAGAAGCCAGAATCAAAGCATTCCTGAGTAAGTGCTGCTTTAGTCTAAGGCTCATTTGGGGTGCACCTGGCCAGCCCGGACTGCTGTAATAAATGACCACAGGGTTGGGTGTTTTAAAGGCAGACCTGGATTTCTCAAGTTCTGAAAACTGGGCATTCAGAGATCACGGTGTCAGCATACTCAGTTATGAGGATGACCCTTTCTGTGGTCTGCAGTCCCCCCCTCTTATTTCCTCCCCTAGTGGACACAGAGAAAAGTAAGTTCTTTGTTTTTGTTTTTTAAGAGGCTTCTGAGTGAAACCATTGGAGTTTCACTTGACTTGGACACCTCCCTGAAGCCTTGAGTCTAAACAATACCACAGCAATGGAGATTCAGTTTCAACAGATAAACTGTGGGGTGGGGATGCATACAAACATGTTTTTTTTTCTTGGAGAACAAATTTATTTAATATGGGAGGTCAGGTATTGCTGTTTCTGTCTGTGTGTGGGGGGGGGGGAGGGATGGTAGGGAGTCAACCTAGGACAACCTATGGGGTGGTGGGTACTTCTATCTTGGAGTAAGTGCTATTGTGGTCCCAGGCTGAGAAGTAGGGAGCAGACAGAGCATAGGTGGGGCATGGGAAGGGGGTATCGTGAAGCACTGCGTACATTCTTAGGACCACAATTCAGGCATACCCAGTCACCAATGCAAGAACTGAATAAATAAAGTACTGTGAGGTTCAGAGACAGGAAAAGGGAGGGCACTGGGCACACTCAAGCCCACAGCCCACAATCAGAGTGGCCAAGTTTGGCCCACCTCCCAGCCAGATCCTCTTATCCATAGCAGCGGAGGCTGGGCTGAACACTCACTGAGTAGCTTTTACTAGAACGTAGGCTCATCTATGTGGCAGCATGTTGTGTTAGCAGATAGTAATGAGCACACAGGTCATGCACCTAGGATAAAAGTATAAATTGACCACCTACACTATGCCAGGAGCCTTGGGTCCCTGACCTCAGTCGACCGTCAGAATGATTTTATGAAATAGAAATTATTATCTTTCCCAACTTTGAAGTTGGAGTAACTCAAATTTCTCAAGGTCATTAAGTGGTAGGACTGGGATTTAAGATTAGGTTTATCCAGTCCCTGCTTCCTTCCTATTTAAATAGTTTCATTACATGCTAATAATATCATCATGGCTCGTAGGGCATGTATTAGTCTGAGATCTCCTGGAAGGTTCCAACTTTATCATTTTTAGAGTTAACGAAGAGTGATGGAGAGATAACTCAATGAACTGGAGCTCAAGCTTGGCATCCAGGAGGCCTGGGTTTGATCCCCAGCATGACATGGTCCCCTCAGCACAGCCAAGAGCAACCTCCAAGCACTGAGGGCACTGAGGGTTGCACTGTGCATTCCCCAGTGTGGTCACCAAACCAGCAAATAAAAACAAAACAAAACAAACAAAACCAAGGTGACAAGCCAAGCCAGCATACACTGTGTTAGGAATTTGGAGGGATGACCACTCTTTTTATCCCATAGGGACCACCAGGCATCCAAGAGGGGATGGGATTTCTAGAACTCTGTGGAGTTCATAAAAGACAGTTAGGACGTTAGGAAAGGGAGGGGGAGGCTGCATTCCAGACATAGCTCCCGGTATGAGAAAGCACCAAATTTGGAGTGGGACAAACAGATGAAGAAGGTGTCAAGTTCTCTGGGGAGGGAAGGGGCAGAAGAGGCTGAAAACTGGGTGGGGCTCTGGCCAGATGCTGTGGTGACTTTGCTGAATCTGAGACAATGGAGCAACTGCCCAGATGGCAGAGTCTCCCTCCAACTCAACAAAGGGAAGTTCCACACCGTGTAGGGGACAGAGTTCCAGATGGAAACAGACTTCCTGGCCCACAGGGCGAACTTTAATCCTGGCAGGCAACTCTGGGTACAGGATTAACTTGCCCAGTTACTGTAGGACTTGCCTACTTGCAGAAAGCTGGTGAACCAGAGCTCGATTGGGTTATGCATGAAAGCTAAGAAATTGGAGGAGAAAAGACAGTAGAGAGAGGAAGACCATGAAGACCTTTCAGGAGTCCTTTGGTCCCTCCGTAGGCAGAGGCCTCAGCATCTTCCATTCACTTACTTGCGCTCCTCACCAAAGCCAGCCTGGATCACAGAATGCAGCACCTCCTTCTCCCTTCCCCCAGAAAAGCTGTCCCGGGAGTCAGAACCATTGGAGGGAGGCTACAGTAGAAAGCCAGCCTCACCCTGGCAGAAGTGACCCTCCCACCTGGACAACTGCTTCTCTCCAAGGACACACACACAGCACAGTCACTGGAGGGTGCTGGAGAGTGGCTGAGCTCCACTGCCTGAAGGGCTGGACCAGACTGGGGAACTCGTGGGAGTCAGGGAACTGCTTTCCTAAAGACATCAGCTCCCAAATCTTGCTCCTGTTCACACCTTCCTCAGACGTGCAGGGTGCAGACTCCACAGGGAAAACACGTTCCTTTGTCAAGTCAGCAGAGTCAGCGCTCGGAGCCCCCGGAGTGGCTGCCTCCTATGGGTGAGGCGCCCTCGTACTCCTGGCACCCAGCCAAGCAGCCGCCTCTGTGTCAAGTCTTTATCCACGCCCACCGCCCCGTCTGTTTCCCCTCTAGTGGGATAAATTGAGCTCTGAATGAGTACAGAAAGAACACATGATTGTAAACACAGGCTTCAAATATAGGTTTGACACACACACAGTGGGCATAAAAGATCCAAGTTTTTCTATTTCCTTCTTTCCACACTGCTCTCAGCTTCTCTTGTCTCATCCTCTGCTCTGTAAGTTAATGAAATATGTCAAATAGAATTTGGGACTCCTATTTTCTTCAGAAGAGACAAAACAACAACAACAACAAATGCTTATGCGACTGAGGAACACCAAGTCTTGAGAGCACTGGGTGGTATTGGTCATTTTGTTTATTGCTGTGATTGTCTTAGGAATGCCTCTGAAACTTGGAATCCTGTGCTGGCTTTTGTATTAGCGGTTTTATCCTATGGTGGGCCAAGCCTTTGGCTGCTATGAGGTGTGTGCAGGCCCACAATTATTTCCCTATAGACCAGCTTTCCCAAACTTAACTTTGGAGGAAGCCCTTTCACTGTAGTCCTTCACACTCATAGGGATTTTACAATTCTAAAGTACTTTCTCATTTCATGAGTGCTTTATAATCCTTACAAGAATCTTGTGGGGGAACTTAACTGACAAATGAAAACCTCAGCTGTGAGCAGGTGAGTGACTTGTCTGAGGTCCCACAGGAGCTGACATGGTTAGAATTAGGACCTGTGATCAGAAGGTGTGCTCATCCCACTTTTGGCTGAGCCACTTTGGTGGAAGGCCATTTGCCCAGCAGGGATGGTCACATGTTCATCAGGAGTAGCTTTTGAGTCTGTCTGGAAGTTACCTCTCCTAAGACAGACTTGGTAGGTTTGTATATAAGTTGGATCCATTTTGCCAAGTTGCATTCTAGGGAGGGTAAGAAAGGAATGGGCGTACTGGATTGACAAAGGGTGTCAGAAGGGCATAAGAATTCATAGATGATAAGATCCCAAAGTAGGCTTTCCCAAGTTCATTCATTTGCCAACCATGAGGTTGGCAAATAAGCAATAGGTCTAGACTCCACCAACATAACACAACACAACACAACACAACACAACACTCAGGCTCTCTCTTGTCAGCAGTGCTGACTTGTAGAATGTGTGTGGGATTACTGAATCACTGTGAACAATGAAAGTGTCGGTGGCCACAATACAGAAAAGCATTTCAAGCTGACAGTGTAAATCATGGTCATTGTACTAAGGCAAACTATATTGGCCCCTAAGCCCTCTGAGAACCCAATGACCCAATTATGTTGGCAGGCATCAGATAACCAGACAGGGCAGAACCTGGTTTTTCCAAGACTTTTCTACTTTGTAGCTAACTTATACCCAAACCAAGAATCCACCAAGGGGTCTCTTTACCCTGTTGGCAACCTAAGCACTCCAAAATGAAGCTTTTATTTTCACCTTTTCCTCAATCTAAAGCATATTTTCTTAAGAATTTCCTCTAATTGGGGCTGGAGCCATAGCACAGTGGGTTGGACATTTTCCTTGCACATGGCCAACCTGAGTCGATTCCCAGCATCCCATATGGTCCCCTGAGCACCGCCAGGAGTAATTCCTGAGGGCAGAGCCAGGAGTAACCCCTGAGCTTCCCTGGGTATGACCCAAAAAAGCAAAAAAAAAAAAAAAGAATTTTCCCTAATTTCTTATTTATTATTATTAAATTGAGTTACTCCAAAAGGTGACTCTAGGTGTCTGTGAACTTTAAAGGAAAATCTTGTAAGTACATTTTTAAGAAAACACATAACAGAGCAGAATCCTTCCTTTCAGGACATAAAAAATAAGTAGCTATTAATATGAGGAGTATTAAATAAAAGGGTGGATAAAATCATATTGCCCATTGATTTGTTTTGCAAGTTTTTAGTGAAATCATAGCTGAGTTGAGTAAAGGTAAGGTAAAGGTAAAGGCCCTCCCGTTGATCGTCGATTTGCTCGAGCGGGCCCAGTAACGTCTCCATTGGAGACTTTGTTGTTACTGTGTCTGGCATATCGAATACTCTCGGTAGCTTGCCGGGCTCTCCGAGAGGGGCGGAGGAATCGAACTCGGGTCGGCCATGTTGGCCGCTTGTAAGGCGAGCACCCTACCCGCTGTGCTATCGCTCCAGCCCTAATGAGTATCTATCTTTTCTGGAGCATCGACTATGAGCACTCTCCAGCACTTTATAAGTTTTCTTTATTTTTCACACTATTCTTATGAGGTTAAAGTTATTACCCCCACCCCAGACATGGACTGAAAGAGGCTAAAGTAATGTAGTTGGTAAGTCTGGGAGTTGTCTTTAGGATCTGTGCCTCCTCTTTGACATTCCTTCCTCCCCCTTCTTCATTCTGTTTCTCAAAACTCCTAACAGTAACAAGACTATTATGAATATCAGAAGATCAGAACAAGGTACATCTAGAGTGATTGCCAATCATTCTATTCTATTTCCTGAACACTTCCTTATATCACTTAGTCTCTTCTAGCAGCTCATAGTCAATCACTGACATTGTTGTAACTAACCAAGAGAAAAGAATGCAATCAAACTCAGAAAACAATGTTCATTTCTAGATGGACTTCCAGTAGCTTGATTTCAATCTGTTACATAGAAACCTTAGTCAGCATACACGTTAAGTAGCATCCAGTTCAGTTTATTTCCCACACTGCTGCTCTATTTTTCCCAACGTCTTTCTTGTCTACTTACACCACAGGGAATCTCTATATGAATCTCTCTTTTGAATTCCATGAGAAAAACAGCACATACTTGAAATCCTTCAACTTTCCCAAATCGGTCACAACCATGGGAACCGAAGGGGCCCCAAACGCTGTTTTTCTCTTTTTGATTCTGTGCAGCCATCATATGTTTTGAATGACCACATATTCCGAAAGATCTGAAGCAAAAGACAGCTAATAAAAATAGAGACATTTTGGAGGACCCTGGAATTCCTTTTAAAATTACTTTGGTTGAAGGAAAGCTTCATATTACTATGAAAGTCCATACTTTTATCAGTAAGATTTTAGCTTTCTCTTACTCAGTGGGCCTTAGAGAGTAAGTTTACAGAGCTCCTGTTTTCTCCACAGGGGTAGCCTATGATCCCTGTGGCTCCCACAGGACTCATTCTGTAAAATATATCCCCAAATTTTAATTAACAGAATGTCTGTTTTTCAAATCTAGCATTATGTCTTATTCGTATAATTTTTCGCAGTTAAGCATTCATTAGAAAACCCCATTGAACCCATACAGATTGTGCTTATGCAACTCAATTTAATACCCTAGTGAGAACTAGTTGTTTTGTTCTTTGTTTTCACTTGAATCTACCATACCCAGTGGTGTTTGTGGTTATTCCTAGTTCAGCACTCAGGAATCATCCCTGGTGAACTCAGGGGACTTTATGGGGTGTCAGGGATCAAACCCTGGTCAGCCGCATGCAAGGCAAGAGCCCTACCTGCCGCACAGCCTTTCTGGCACCGAGAATTAGTTCCTTTCTCCTCCTCTTCCTCCTCCTCTTCCTCCTCCTCCCTTTTCTCCTCCTCCTCTTCTTCCTCCTCTTCCTTCCTCATCTTCTTCCTCCTCCACCTCTTCTCCCTCCTCCACCTCCTCTTCCTCCTCCTCCTTCTCCTCCTCTTCTTTAAATTTACAAAGTTGTTCATAATTGAGTTGTTTCAGGCATAAAAATGCCTCAATACCAATCTAACCACCAGTGTCCCCTTACTTCCAATATCCCCTCCCACCCCCATCCATCCCCCTTAGCAGGCATATAACAAATTCATTGCCTATTACTTAGGTCCTATAGGACTTCAAGGAATGGCAAGTAGAATTATAAAATAAACCAATAAAAGTCCCTTTTTATGATAATTGCTTTTTATTGTTTTTAACTTTCTTAATCAAGTAGAGGACAACATATGCACCATTAGTGTCATACTCAATGCCACATGATGGGACATTTCTCCTGTCCTTTAAAGAAGCTCTTTTAACATTTCTTGCAAAACTGGGTTCAAGGCTATGAATTTTGTAAGCTGTTGCTTCTTCAAGAAACTCTGTATAGTTTCTTCAAATATGAATGATAACCTGCTGGAGAGGGTATTCTTGGTTCATTTCATTGCCTTTTTGTACTGTCACCCGTCCTTACTCTTCTGACTTGTAAAGTCTCATTTGATAGATCTGCTGCATATCTTATGTGCCTTCCTTTGTATGTAAGTTCCCTTTTGGATTTTGCTGTTTTCAATATTCTGTCTCTAGAGTTGGACTTTGTCATTTTGAGTAAAACGTGTCTTGGAGTTTTCCTTTTTGGGTAATTTTCATCGGGACCCTTTGGATCTTGATGCTATAATGCTCAACTCTGGGAAGTTCTTATAGATGATTTCTTCATCACTTTTGCCTTCCTATTCTACGTGGTCTCTGAGGATGCTTTCATTGTTCCTCTTGAACTCATCCCATAATTCTTTGGTATGCTGTTCATTTCTTTTCAGACTATTCTGACCTTCTGCTGTTTCCTAGCAGTTTCCTCCTCATCTTGGAGCTCCTCAATCTTCTGCTCAGTTTCTGCTATTCTGCCATTCAGTACTTCTATTGACTTTTTTTCCTTTTGGCTCTGGGGTCACAGACACCTGGCGATGCTCTCAGGGGTTACTTGTGGTTCTGCACTTAGGAAATCACTCCTGGCAGTGCTTGGGGACCATATGGGATACCAGAGATTAAAACTGGGTTCAGCTGTGTGCAAGACAAGCACCCTACCTGCTGTACCATTGCTTCGGTCCCTCTATTGACTTTATTTATTTTTTATTTTTTACTTTTTTCGTCACACCTGAAATGCTTGGAGGTTACTCCTGTCTATGCAGTCAGGAATTAGTCCTGTTGGTGCACCAGTGGACTATATGGGATGCTGGGGATCAAACCTGAGTTGGCTGCATGCAAAGCAGACGCCCTTCTCACTGTGCTATCACTCCGTCCTTTAGACTTTATTTTTAACACCCACCATGTTCTTCATTTCTGTCATTTCTGATTGTAGTAGTCTTTTTATTTCAACTCTCATACTTTCTTATGCCTTGATAACTATCTGTGCTATTGTTTCTTTGAACTCACTGAACATCCTCATCAGAATGTCATTAAAGATACTGTCTGAGGGTTTATTGGCATTTTTCAAGTCTTTGGTGACATTTGTTTTTGTTCTTTGAACTTGATGGGTTTCATGAGCAAAAACAATATGTTTTCTCCGTTGGTTTCTAGTGTTCTTGCTGTGCTGGGGGGGGGGGGGTTGGTGAAGCTTTGGCGTTAATCATCCCCTGGAAGATGCTGAAGGATCAAGCTGGAGATTGTTCTCTTCTCTGTGCATCCTCACAGAATGACAGGAACAATAACTGAGATGATGGAGTAGTAAGCAGAATGTCAGGAAGAAGCTGTGAGGTCGGCCATTAATATGGCACAGGTCAGGTATGAAAGCTGCTGGGACCCACCTGGTAGGGCGGGGTTCTGCCTCCCACTCAGGAATAGGCCTGGTGGTATCAGCTGAAAGCATGTCTTACCTGGGATGGTGGAGCAGTAAGCAGAAGGTTAGGGAGAAGTAGTTATTTATTAAATACTCTATGACCCATTGTGATATGTCTTAATAGATTTTAAATGTGTGAAGGGCAAAATGGCACCAACATTAATGTTAGACTAATAATTTGTAATACCATGCTATCATTTATTCCCTGGTATAGAAAACTTCTCAATAAAATAAATGGCTTGTTTGGGGCTATAAATGTCAGTGTTTGTTAATAGAATCAGTGATTTTTAAAGTGCTTGAATTCAGAGATTTGAGGGAAGATATGAAGAAAGAGGATAAATTGTTCCCCTTTTGTGTTTTAGTCCTGTCTTCTATAAGGTCACACACAACAGAAACTGATTTTACTTGACAGGAGAAGGGAAGGCACCAATCGAAGACATATTAAGGTACTTATATTACAGCTGGAAGGCTGGGGAGGGAGACTTAGGTAGTGGACAGTGAAGTCCCTCCCTGGAAGAATTCCCTTGTGCAGTGTCTTCACAATCCTTGGCAGGTGAATGTGGCTCTCTGAGCCCTGATAGCATCACTCCATATCATAGTTCCAGGGCTCTCGGGAAGGAAGGGTGTAACATTATTTGGATTCTGTGTTGGGAGATTTCTCTGCCTCACACTAACATGTTATTTTTTCTGAAAGGTGGTTAGGGGTTTGGAAATTGAGCTGGGAATCCAAAGACTTTGAGTCAGTTGAGTCATGGACAAATATTCTAAATTTCTGCTCTCCTTTGACTTTGCCATACCTCCTCTAATAATGCTTAGCACTAAAAGCACAACCAGAGTATATCATGGGCCTCAAGCAGTTAAAAACCATAGTGGAATGCATAACTGGTCATGAGTCCTTTGCCTATTCATAGAACTCTCAAATTTTTAATGGTTCTAAACTCATTCCTAACACCTATCTGATTCATAGAAATGAAATTCTGTACATGTATTTAAAGAAATATCCCCCGAGGAGATAATGACACGTACCTTTGGTTGGGAACCATGCTTTAATTTTTCCCATTTCTTATAGATTATCTTTTGAAGAGTTTCTCTTACTTCCATTTCATTGGTTTCAGCCAGTGAACCTTTCTACTAATTGACAAAACTGGACAATTTGATATAAATCATTCAACGTCTCTATTTTTCAACTAAAGAAAAAAAATTTAACCTATTTAATCCTTCTGTCTAATCATGTTTTTTCCCTCCCTCCCTTCCTTCCTTCCTTCCTTCCTTCCTTCCTTCCTTCCTTCCTTCCTTCCTTCCTTCCCTCTATCCTTCTCTCTCTCTCTCTCTCTCTCTCTCTCTCTCTCTCTCTCTCTCTCTCTCTCTCTCTCTCTCCATCCACCGGTGCGCAGGACTTACTCCTGTGCTCAGGGATTACTCTTTCTGGTGCTCAAGGAGACCATATGAGGTGCTGGTTGGCTGTACCCTACCCACTATATTATCTCTCAAGTCCATCTTTTATATATATACATTGAGTACTAAACAAGGCTAAACTTGCTGCCACTGCTAATCTGGATATCCACCAGTCTAATCAGGGATTTGCCTAATGTTTATATTTTCCTTGATTCTGTCCCTGCTCTCATTGCCTCATACCCAATTTCCTTCGGCCATGAAACTTTCTGTCTCATCTCACCTAACAACCCGACAACTCACTTTTCTTCTAACCTACTTCCCTTTCCCTTCACCTTCATCTTTCACATACAAATATCCGAAAGGGAGTGATTTGTATTCATGAATGCTTCTTTCCCACCACACACTCATTTTCAGCTTCCCTAATTGCTTCCAGGCTCACCCTCTCCACTCACACGCTTCAAAGTCACTGCGGCTTCCTGACTGCCCAGCCAATGGCTTCTCCTTGGTCTCTGCCTTCTTGACCTCGAGGAAGGCTCTGAAACCCCCTTTCCTCTGGTTGTGACTTTCGGCATACAATGTTCCATTTCATTTTCCCTTCTGCTTCTTAGATGAGACTTTCTAAGATTCCTTTGGCAAACTTTCTCCTCTTCCTACTCTCTTTTAGTTGTTCTCCTTTCTTTAGCTATAACCTCAAAGTAGATAAACACCCAGTGTGTGTCCCCAGTACCGATTCTTTTGTTCCAAGATTCAGAGCTTTTAAATTAGTCATTTCCAAATACTGTTTAGGCTCCTACCACAGCTTTCAACACCCCCCACCCCCTACCCCCT
The DNA here is from genome assembly GCF_029834395.1 of Sorex fumeus. Lineage (NCBI taxonomy): Eukaryota > Metazoa > Chordata > Mammalia > Eulipotyphla > Soricidae > Sorex > Sorex fumeus. The sequence goes on from NW_026606091.1 coordinate 44,749,591, forward strand.
TAATTTTCCTTTTAAAAATTTACTCTGGTAAGATGTGAAATTTTAAAAATTTAAAATATGTGTAATTTGCCATTTTGCTTACTTTCAAGCATAGGTTATAATTCCATTTATATTGTTAAGTCCTACTCTTCCTTTTAAATATCTCTATATAGCTGGTAGGGATTGGAAGGACTATTTTATTTTTTGTTTGGTGTTGGGGTCACACTGGCAGGTGCTTAGAGACTACTCCCAGCAGTGAAATATGTTGTACCAAGACCAACTGGAGGATGTTGTAAGCCAGGGAGTTGCCTTAAGCACTATACTATCTCTTGTCCCCTATTTCTATCTTTCTTTAATAATAATAATAATAATAATAATAATTTTCCCTCATTTTATAAAGTTCAAGTATAATTGACACCAACAACATTATTTCAGTTTCAGATATAGACCATAATAGTTTGACATTTGTATGCATTCTGAAAACATCGTCACAGTATGCTTATTTACTATCCTTCATCAACTTTAACATTTCCAATACCATACTACTGATTATAGCTGCCCCCTCCCCCCATGCTGTACATTACAATTTTTTGGCTCATTTGCTTTGTCACTGGAATTTGAAATTTTGTCTCTTGGCTTATTCTTTTCATCAATTTTGCATATATATTTATTTTTTATTTTTAGATGTCCACACAATCCCACATCCTCAACAATTGATATGTTTTCCTTCTCATTTGTTTATTACCTCGCCTCTCTTACCTCCATAAACTGGACCTACCTAGTGCTGAGTGATTAAAAACATAATCTCTGAAGAGGCTGAGTTGAACCCAGCTCTCCAGTTTGGGTGGAGTCTCACCCTCTCTATCCTCACTTTGTTCATCTTGTTACTGTCTACTCCCATTGGAAGGATACACAGCCACTCTGCCAAAGCGCTAACAGCTTTGTTAATTTGTGAGCAAATACCTTTCAGAGGACTTGTCCTACTTGGGTAGACTTCCACCAGTGCTGGAAGTGAAGAGAAAATGATGTGTTTGAAACAAGTCATGGTTTTTCACAGGAAAGTAGAATTTCTGGCTATACTGGAGGATGATATTGAAGCTGACATTGGCGTAGATTTATGACACAGACTGCTCCACCCACACCAGTTATGAAAAAAAGGAAAACAATCCATCAATAAAACTGTTTGGGTGACTGCTTCAGCCTCTAGGCAGTGTAGTAATTGCTCTTCAAGTCACAGGTAAGACCTCCGAAAGCTGAAAAGGCAACATAATTGAATCGAAAGAATTTGCCCAGGAAAAAGGATGACTTGGAGAAATTTAACATGACTACACTAAAAATAGAAAAAGAAAAAACCCAGCATATGTTTTGCAGTTATAGACTCATCAAAGACTACAGAGGTCACGTTGTTTTCTAATGCGCACGTTTTGTTTAGCGTATGAAAGTTTACTTGTAAATATTGTGGTATTCTAGCGGGCCTTTCTTGGAGTGGGGGGGGGGGGCGGAAGTATTTTGTTTGCAGCATTCACGTCTTTTTGGAATGGGTCTTATGTAGCTCTCATATCTAGTCCAGCCACAAAAACATACTTTACACAGCCTCCTGTTGGGTGAAGAGCAAGTGAAATATTTCAGTGAGCAGACTCTGCTCCCCTCTCACATTCTGTGTACAGAAATGAAGAATCAGGGTTTCAGGCCAGAATGACACAAGCAAACCATAAGAACAGATAAGAACAAAGAAAGCCCCTGTGTAGGCACTTGACCTCTCTCATTCACCACTGACAGCAACTTTATGAGAGTCAAGTCTGTGATCCTCCATTTTTTTTTTCAGATGAGGAAACTGAGGCTCAGAGTGGGAAGCTGAGTCGCCCAAGGCTTTGCAATTAATTATCAAGCCCAGTCTGCCCAAGGACCCAGGACTACAAAGTCTCTGTCTTTTGAGCCCCTTTGGTCTCACAGAGACCAACTCAGGTAACTCAGAGACCTGCTCTGAGTTACACCCTGTCCTGGGCCCACTAGAGGTTTGAAGACCAGCTGGGCCATCTAAGGCCTGTGGGTGAGGCAGCCCTTCCCCGTTGCAAATGCCCCACCTTGGTGCCCAAGCATTGGCACCTGAGACCAACTCAGGTAACTCAGAGACCTGCTCTGAGTTACACCCTGTCCTGGGCCCACTAGAGGTTTGAAGACCAGCTGGGCCATCTAAGGCCTGTGGGTGAGGCAGCCCTTCCCCGTTGCAAATGCCCCACGCTGGTGCCCAAGCATTGGCACCCCGGGTAGCAACAACCTGCAGGGAATGGCACGTGCTGGAGGGATGGGAGGGGAGGGGAGGGCAGGGCAGGGGAGGGGAGCGGGTCATTTTCCTACCAGGGGCCCCTGAGCTGGCATCTGCCCAGTGGAGGCGTCCCCTTGCCCAGTGCTGGAGTCCCAGCGAGCACGTGTCCAGCCGGCGCGCGTCAGCCCGGCGCCTTAGAGGTGCCCGTCCACGCGCGCGCGGCCCCCCGCACTGTCCACTGCCAGCCTCCTCCTGCGGCCGTCCCGGGGTCGGCCCCCACGCCTCGGGGGCGGAGCGAGGCGCCAGGACGTCAGGGCGCAAAAAACGAGCGCGGGGCGAGCGCTCCCTCCCGGCCGCTGCCCACGTTCCCGACCCGGAGATGCAGTTGGCGGCGGCGCCGGGGCGCAGCCGGGCGGCCGGGCCGGGGTCCAGGGGCTGAGCCGAGCGTGCGGGCAGGCAGGGCAGGACGCGCAGACCCCCGGCGCACCCGCGGGGTTCCAGCCAGCGCCCCCCCCCTCCCCGAGGTGCCCGTCCATCTCCCTGGGTGACTACAGCGTGTGTTTTGTTTTTCTTTCTCCTCTCCTCTCCTCCCCGCCCCGGGTGCCCTTCTCCAGGATGGCAGAGGCGGAGTTGCACAAGGAGAGGCTGCAAGCCATAGCCGTAAGTCCACTTGCATTTCATTTCATCTTATTTTCTTGCTGCTCTATTGTCTGGGATGGGAGTGAGGATGGTTGGGGGGTTCGGGGTGGGTGGGGAGGGGGTGGCTAAGGGGTGAGGGGAGTCTCTGGAGTGATCCGGGGGCGACCGCATTCCAGCACGGTAGCCACAGGGCATGGGCTTCAGAGATGAAAGTCTGGAGGTTTGGGTCAAGCCGCTTCTGCTTTTCTTTCTTTCTTTTTTTCTTTTTTCCTTTCCGACCGCAGTAGAGAAAAACCCCCACCCCAGGGCGCACTTGGGGATTGGAAGGTAGGTAGAAGACTGACTTGGAAATGAAATAATGGGTGCGACTACTGGGCGTTGGGGGAAGACCACATAGACGCAAAGCCTGACCTTAGGAACTTCATCCACCCGAGGACCGGGGCTGCCATCCCCTTGGCGGAAACCGTTGTCTGCTAAGTGCAAAACCAGCGGTCAGTTCCACTGCCAGCCAGGCGGTAGAACCTCCCACGAAACCAGAGCGCGCTTTCCACCCCCCACCCCGCCCGCACCCCGTTCTCCCCCCCACCCCATCCCCATCTATTTGGTATTGACAAGGGCACTGGCATAAGCTGCCCTCCCCTCCCCCAGGGAGATCTGGGAATTTACGACTTCTGGGTGCTGGGGAAATCTTCCAAGAGTGCCCTTTTTGTGCCTGTGGATTAGCAAAACCTATGTTCAACATACAAAGGGGCGAACGGTTTTGGCAAAGTTTCTGTACACTCTTAAAAGTGTGCCCTTGCATCTTGGGTCTGAAACATAACTCACGGAGACGCCTGGATTTGAGCAAGCTTGCCACAGGGTTGCCGATGATCCACAGATGTGGTAATTTTACTGGAGCCACCACAGCTGGATTATATATTTCCTTTGCAGATGAAGGAATGATTACCTCTACTGTATGAAATAAAAACAATGAAAAGAGAAGGTCTGTTTACATATTGGCATCAAAGAATCTTCAGGCTTTCTTTTTTTTCTTTCTTTTTGGCCTGGGGGGGGAGAGTCCAGGAGTTCCTTGGAAACACATAAATATATCGGAGAAATACTGTGTAGTGTTCTGGACACAGACTATATTAAAGTGTTTTCAAAAGTCTTTGGACAGATTCATTGGGAAATTCAAGCAGCCCCTTTCTTGAAAAGAAGTATTTGATGTGGGTTCTGTGGCTATGAGACTCTCTTTATCAAACTCTCCAAATCGTAAATGGAACTGCACCACTGGAGTGAGAGAGACATTTGTTGGCAGTGTTAGAATGTTATGGCTACAGTGTTGGAAATTGGTCCCCAGAACTCAGGAGGGCTGCTGGTTCTCCTCCCCCTTTTCCTTTCTCCTTGGGCATGGATGTGTATTTCTCGATGGCTAATGAAGTTGTTTATGGCTTCTTAAAATAGTGGCAGAGAGTGTGGCCGGAGTGTTAGGATAAGAATGGAGATATTCAGTCATTGGTGCCATGGAGCTGGTGGGTGTTTTATATAAACTGAATAATAGGCTGCTTTAACTGTTCATGAAGTGACTGCTCCAGAAAATGTTCTCCGGCTCTCAGAGGCTGCTGCTGCTGCAGCTTTCAACAGTTGTCACATTTTCTGCCTTTGTATGACCAGCTTTACTGCATGCCTGAGCGACAGCTGAGCCCCATGAAAGGACTTGCTTTCTGAACAAGGAGAGCCAGTAGCAGTTAACACGGGGGCTACTCCTGTCCAAGTGGGGTTGAGTAATCCCGGCAAAGGCCAAATGAATTTTCAAGAAAGATTTAGCCGGTCTTTTGGAATTCCCTTGAGTTGTATGGGAAGAAAGAACCCCAGCTTCTCATATTTGTTTAAGTAGAATTGAGTTTGTCCAGTGTAGCTGGGAAGGTGTTGATTCTCGTGCATGTGCCAGCATCAGTGATATATATATATATACATATATATATATCACAGCATCAGTGATATATATATATCATTATTTACCAGGATAGGGTTATTTTTTGTTTTGTGTTTGGTTTTCGTTTTTTGCTTAAAAATTATTTTATTGAATCACTGTAAAATAGACCCTTACAAAGCATTCATGATTAGGTTTCAGTCATACAGTGTCCCAACCCCCATCCCTCCACCAGTGTACATTTCCCGTCACCAACCAGAGACACAGAAATAGAATCACAGAGAGAAGGAAAATGTATTAGGGAGAATTAGGAATTGGTGGATGATTGGGACTGGTGGCTATGATCACATGAGTGGATACTTTATGCCACACTAGCCTAGAGCATGCCTTCCAAATCCCGTAAGCTCTGCCATTCTCTGTCACCTTCCTAGAATTCTCACAAGACCTGAGGAGCTCACCAGCTCACTCCCTACAGTTTGACACTCCCCAAATCTCTCTGGACATGTAAGAGGAAAAGAATAGACCCTTTCTTGTCAACTTGGGTTTCCCTTCTCTCAAAGAGGCCGAACAGATGGGGGAGGGGGGAAGTTTCCAGTAAGCACTTAGTCTAACATTGGCCTCAGTTGCTTATCTATACAATGTCTTCGTGTTTGGGTTGTAAGGTTGAGGCATTATGTAGCTGATGCCACTGGCATGTGGGGGCCTGCAGATGGTCTTGAGGCAAAGCCCCCAATTATTGTCTACACTGCTACCTCCTCCTGTAGGGTAGACAAGTGGCATCCCTGAAGCAGAGTGAGTCTGAGCAGCCCATTTTCTTCCCGTTCACTCTGCCCAGTTCTCTGCTGCTGCTGCTGCTGCTGCTGCTGGTTACAAGGGCATAGAGGGGTCCCTTGAGGACTGTGCGTTTGTCCATTCAGCAGGTACTTGATGAGTGCTTCCTGCAGAAGCTCCTGGCAGCACCAAAAGTCTGTATCCCCAGGCTTCAGCCATCAGCAAGAGATTTTACCCTTTGCACACTAAGTTCTAAAAAGGACAGATGTTGTGTGATCATGTCGTATTTGTCACAGGATCTTGGAAGAGAAGAAGGTAGTTTTTCCCTTCCAGGGAGTTAAATACTCACTCAGAGGTGGCAGCATTTTAATTGAATCTTCTAGTAAAGTCCAGAGACTAATCAGTGAGAAAAGATGAATCTCATCCTATTGCCAAGACTTTGAATACATAGAGTTTCTGCTTCTAAGTTCCACATTCGTCTCCCAGGTTGAACATCCAAAGCAGAAGTAGATACAAAATGCCTCAGTCGCAGAATGAACTCATATTGTCATTCATTTGATAGAAATTTATGGAAGATTATTCAGGTGGGCATTAAGAGGAATTCTTTTTTAAAAATTTTATTATTATTATTATTATTATTGTTAGGTTTCTGAGTTATTCCTAGCTCTGTGCTCAGCAATTACTCCTGGCGAGCTCAGGGGACCATATGGGATGCCAGGGATCAAACCTGGGTTGGCTGAGTGCATACCAAATGCTCACCTGCTGTGCTATCGCTCTGACACCTGGAGTTCTTTATTTAGAAAACAACAACAACAACAAGAAACTTTCAGGTGTTAATAATCTAAGAGAGAAAAGAGGAGAGCATTTATAAACCATTACCTTATAGTGTTAGGAGTTCCTAAGTAAGCAAACACAAAATGGGGCATTTAAACCAACCTCAAGGGTCTGTGGAGCATATGAGCACGTCTTATAGAATGGATGAAATACAATATAAAATTTTAAAACTATAAAATTTAAAAATATAAAATAACACAGTAACCTTTGACATTAGCAGAAGACATTTATCTTTTATTGCTAGCTGAGCTGTCTGAACAGTTAGTCTGGAATAGGGAGAGCTGAAAGCATGATGAAGTTAGTAGCTAAAGGCACAGACTTACTACTGAGACTGAGGTAAATGTTTACTAGCATTTCGTCACTGATTCTGAGCAGTAAGTACACGAAGTAGAGCTACAGTCATAGCCATATATTTTAGACAAGGATCCCAGTGCTAGTGGGTAGTGCTAGAGTCAGGATTTGAGATCATGCTGGCAGACATTGGACCCCCACTCTTGACCATCGTCCCAGACATGTCTTCCAAGATGGTGCCAGCGTCTCCTGCTTTATCCCATGAGTGTACTAAGCAGATGATTCCACCAACCTTGGTGTGAATTGGCAAGAGAGAAGCAGCTCTGGGAAATGTTGATACAAACCTAGATGCCCACATCCTTTTGAGACTCTTCCAAGCTGTGTTTCACTGAGTGGAAACACCCAGTGTAAACTCTAACCAAACGAGTAACAGCTCCTTGAGGGAGAAGCTGCTCTGTCTCCCTGAACGCCCACTTTAGGAGAAGATATTGTTATGTCTGCACATCTAAGAGTAGGATAGTGTTCCTTGGGAACATGTGAAAATAAGTGTTACAGAGGTCATTTTGAGCAAAGGCTCTTAGAACCGTGATTAAAAGCCCTTAGACCAGGACCAGGGGCCAGTAAAAATGTGTGCAATGTTTTTTAATGTGAAATGCCAATCCAGACCATACTTGGTTTGGGGGAATTTTGTTAGTTAATAAGAACCTTCTTGCGGAATGATAAAAATCATTGCATTTGTACAGCACTTTATAATGTATGAAAACCCATGCATGCCATCTTAATTTGGAGGCGTGTGAGGCAGGCCTCATTATCCATACTTTACTTACAGTTGGGTATACTGAGGTATCCAAGCTTACAGAGAAGTATGGAAGAGGTGTATCAGCTCCAACTTCTCAAACTGTGGTTCCTTGTGTTGGCAGTATGTAGGGCCTTGGAAGGGTGTTCAATCATGACCTGGAACTGCCCCTGAGATCCATCTGTGCTATGTTTCGAGGATAAGAAGGAAAGGGGTGGCAGCTAGAGGTATATCTAATACTCTGGAGTATACCATTTAGAGTCTCACTTTGGAATCCTCTGTTTATTATTTTTTTTGGAGGATGCACACCCTAGTAATGCTCAGGGGTTACTCCAGGCTCTGTGCTTAGCAGTTACTTACGGTAGACTTGGAGGATCATATGGAATGCCGGGGATCAAACCTTGGGGTTGCTGCAGGTAAGGCAAATACCTTCCCTGCTGTGCAATTTCTCTGGCCCCATGAACTCCTCTTTTTCTTGATGTCCTCACTCAAAGTGTGTTTGGCTGCCACCTGATCTCCTGTTAATGGCAGTCAGACTGACTCTGCCCTAGACATGCAGAGAAACACTTTCCACCTTTCTGTGGATTCATTCTGCCAGTGTTTTTTCATTCCCCAGAGAGATAAGGCCTTGAGTACCAGGGGTGGAGTTTTTGAACTGAGGACTAAAGAAACTAATCTGTCTTCTTTTGATCCAGGTCACTTGGTTTGACGTGCTTAGCCTGGGCATAAGTCCCTGCTGTGATTTATATGTGATGCCACCAAGCCCAGCGTCCCAGGTCAGGGATTCCCCAAGTGCCGAGAGGCCCAAGCCCTGTAGTAATGAGCACTGTGATTCTTGTATGGCTCATCCCTGTACATACTCTGTGAGTCTTGAGAGGTGACGAGAAAGTTGACTAAGGGCCAGAGAATGGAAGATGGAAGACCTGACCATTCATTTGTTATCTTCTTTTACTTCAGAGACACAAATGATACCCTGCTATTAAAATTCCAAGTTAAGACCTAAAAAAAGTTTGCTTAGAATAATTTTTTCCCCAAGTGGAGAAGACGATACTGCCCTATAAGAGACACTGGAATGATCCAGGGGAGTAATAATAGCCTTCGATGCAATTGGGAGGAATTTTTGTTTGCTTGCTTAAAGAAGGTGGATTTTCCTTCTACCTTGAGTAATTTTTTTTTTAACTTTGAGAAGGGGGTGGTAGGGCAAATAAATATTTTTTGAAAAGACTTGGCTTAGAACACTGCTACAGTGAAAGAGTTCTCCATAGTGGAGTTTGCAGGGCCGCCAGCAGATAGGTGGTACTTTCGCCCCATTTAGGGTTGTTGTGGTTTGGGTCTGCCAAGGAAGGCTATACACAAACAAGGGTAACCTCTCCACTGCTTTGTATCTTTGAGCACTTCAGGTGTCAGCCTCTTGCAGCAAAGAGCAGCAGCTATGGTAAATGTCCTTAGATCTGTTGTCATTCGAAAAAACTAAGTAAGGGGATGATGTGTTCTGATTGGTCAATGTATGGATGAAAGCCAGAGCTCAGACGACACTCTTGTATATTTCTGTGGGGACTGTCCAACACTTTGGGGATTGTTGCTGTTGGTCCTTTATACTACCCAGATTTCATCATTGATTCCTCGTGAGGATTCTGGTCGACTTGGCAATAAGAGTTGGTTGTAAAGTGTTGTGACATTGACTGAGACAGCTAATGGTCACTGATACTCAGAGACTTTCCACAGAACTGTCTGTACCTCACACAGTGTGGTGAATTAGGAGCCTGGGTTTTGCTCTCTGAAAAATGAGGATTGCATCTGGCTTTTCCCATTAGTATCTGTAGGACCTCACCATTTCTTGGTAGCCTCATCTGTAAGATAGAAACATGGATCTCAGAGTTGTTGTAAAGGTTATTTGAAAGATCTCATGGGAAATGCTCAGAGCCAGATTACAGTAAGCACTCCACGAAACTTTCCTAATTATAGTAAGTGAATCAACAAATCATAATTCATTTACTTTAAACAGAACATGAACATCAAAAAAAGCCAAAGGTAATTTCTGTTTAACTCAAAATTTTTTGCCAAACGGGGTATTTCAGATGAATTTAGTAACTATTGAGTTTCCAGAGCATAAGGATCATAACAGCAACAATAAATTTAAAAAAGGAGTGTTTATAGTGGACAGGAGTTGCAAACTTAAAAGACTCCAAGGGTTAGCATGTAACATAAATGAACAAGACAGACTCATGGGGAAATTGTCAGGACCTGGACAACAGATGGTACTTCTCAGTTAAGATACAGTTAAATTTATACCATGTGAGTATGTGAGTCTTACTTTGTCACATCAACTCATTTTAAAGAAAAGCCAGAAATCTGGTTTTTTTAAATCTCTATTTAAAAAAGGAATAGTATTAACTAGTTTAAAGACTTTAAAAAATGTTATGGATACCACAAAAATCCCTTTGGTCAACAGGCTGACCTTTTGTAACCTCCAGATGTAGTAAAGCTTTGAACCGTATAATGTACTTTCCTTATGCATTCACTTATTTGGATTTCATAAGAGTACAGTGAAGTACTACCAGCACACCCCCACCACCCTTCCACCCAGATCTTTTATAATGTTTCAAAACCAGGATGCATTTTCTCCAGGGCCTTATGCATTTGGCTTCCAAATGTTTGCATCATTGGAAAAACAGTGCATAGTTCCAAGTCTTTTGACATTAAGCGAGCTGATTGCTTGCTTCACATTAACAGAACAATTTAAAAGTCAATCAGTACCTTTTACATGAGAAATTCCTGTTATTGTAGAACAACCCTTAAGAATATGTTCTCAAGATGTGCAGCTCTGAGCTAATCACATGTCAGGTTGAGATGAGTTTGTTTTAATCATAGTAGAAGATGTAAGAAGATCAAGAAGGTCCCTGGGCTTCCAATTACAGTAGCAACTAGATTCCTTGCCAGATAAGGTGGAAAATAGAGTTTTCTGTGGAATGACACTTGTCCTGCATACGGGTCCACAGACCAGGAGTTCTCATATAAGCAGTAACCAGTGGTTTCCAATCTCTCTACACCTGTGGACCCACAGCCGTGCTGGATTGGCGGCTGAAGAATGCATATCGAGTTATTTTCAAAGTGCGTTAGAATCACTTGGAGAGCTGCTTGAAACAGATTTCTAGCCCTCAGCCCTGAGTGTTTGATTCAGAATGCTGAGAATTTGCATTTTTAAACTAGTTATCAGGGGGCATTTTGGGGAAAATATACTTTGAGAAGCCCAAGGGAAGTGGTAGGAGAATAATAATAATAAAGTTTTAATAAATGCTATATGCGGCATCTGAGATGGCCAAGAGTTTGGGAGGTTTGCATTAGAAGAGGTGAAAGAAAATGTTGGATCAAATTCAGTTTTAATCAGTAAAAGAACCTGAAATATAGATCAGTGGGAAAGTAACATCAATGTGTGCCTCCCACGTCCAGTGGCTGATCAAGAGGAATTTAACCTATTCAGATGACATTATCATCAGTTGGTCTCTAGAAGGAACCTGCCTAAAAGTTATGTTTTGGCTTTATTGGCTAAAACTATGGGCTGCAGAATTCCCTCGGGAGGTGTTTGGGGATATTTTGGGGAGGAAGGAAATTAGGCAATAGAACATATCCAAGATGAACAATGAGAGAGCCCTTTGAGAGAGATATGTGGGCTGGAGCGATAGCACAGCGGGTAGGGCGTTTGCCTTGCACGCAGCCAACATGGCCGGCCCGAGTTCGATTCCTCCGCCCCTCTCGGAGAGCCCGGCAAGCTACCGAGAGTATTCGATATGCCAGACACAGTAACAACAAACATCTCCAATGGAGACGTTATTGGGCCCGCTCAAGCAAATCGATGATCAACGGGAGGGCCTTTACTTTACTTTTACTTTATGTGAGGCCAAGTATACTGCTACAGATGGAGAAGTCTAGGGGGGCAGATATATCAATAAAGCCTATGGCAACCCCTCCAGCCCTCAGGCCTGATTTTAAAAGCTGCTGCTTCTCATGTGGACAACACGGTACCAGGGATAAAGGGTAACTGAGCTTCATTTCCTAATGATGGCTAACTGTCCTCTAGCCAGTCTATGTGTATGTAAGTGTAAGCTTGGCCTGTCCACTGGCATACCAAAGAGCCATTTATTTTCACAAACTCTTCTGCAGACTTCCCTCTTTCTCACTCGTAATATTCATTACTGGAGTCAAGTCTTTATTTCTGCATGCATTTGGCCTCATTCAGACCTTTGCCCCGGCACAATGCGCAGAGGCTGCCCTGGACAGGATGGGGCCTAAGGAAAACATGGAGGGACTTTGGGGGAAATCACCGCACAGCAGGGACGCTTTGTAGAGGAAAATTCACAAATGGGTGTGGTGCGTTTGGGTGAATCCTGCACAGCTGGGGCCTATTTTAACAGGAAATACTGGAAGAAACTGAGGTGTGTGGTGGTGCATGTTGGAGCTACATGTGCCCTCAGTGAATCATTATGTCAGTCTTTTTCATTAGTCCTGTCGAATTAAGACGTTTGAAAGGAGATCTGTTAAATACATAGCGAGGGAGATAGACCGGCAGAGGCAAGTCTGGAGCTTATTTGCATCGTGTTTGAACACCTATTAAAAATACTTGGGCTTAGTCTGTGTCTCTGGTATCAATTCCTCTGTAACAGTCTCACTGAAAACGGGTCATAATTCTACCCACTTTCCTGGGTGGGGGATACTGGAATGATGTTAGGGGACACTAGTACCTCAGGTGCAATTGGGGGCCGGCTTCTTTGTTTTCTTAAAGAAGGTAGTTAGGTAGTTTTTCAGTCGGTTGCTCGGTAATTTTTTTCTTTCTCAGAAAAGACGGAAGTAGGACAATTAAGCTTGGGAACCCAGTGCCTCTGTTGCATCATGAGTTTAGTTAGAAGAAAGGATCAGGGAACTTCCCCTCCTCAGGAAGAGGAAGAAAAGCATTTTGGTCCAGCTCAAGATAAAAGCCCAAGCCAGAGATGAGTGGGCCTTGGGCCTGTCATTTTCCCTACAGGTAGACTATTCCATTGCGCTGTGGGCTTCCAGGCTTTTGACATTCTGCAGTCCCACTGGCTTCAAGACTCTGGCTTCTGCACAAGCCACATGACTTCATGGCTTTAAGGGTAAAACCGTACCGTACTTTTTTTTCTTTCTTTTTTTGCTGAGTTATACTGGTTTACTTACTTTTCTAGGTGGGTGGGAAATTCCCATCCTCCCTTCCTCTTCCTCTAAATTGTAACCAGTCATGTGTGTAGTCACTTTATTTTTAAATTCAGGGCTGAAACTTAAAACGTTGAGGGTTTCAAAAAATGTTTTTCTTAACAGAAAAACAGATGCTTGAAAGCTTAACCCCTTTGGTGGTAGGCAGGAGTCTTCTTTCTGAGTTTGGTGATAACAAAACTTTGAGGTCAATAAACCACATGGGAGTCTTGAGCAGCTGTGATGGTCTGTGTCCTTTACATGATATAATAGAGGATGGGTCTAGGAGAGCCTGTGGCTTTCCCCAAGCTCCTGGTTGGTCTTAAACAGTGAGATTCTTTGACCTCACTTGTCAGCTTGGGCTGATTTCTCTTTCCTTCTCTTATAAGGTGGAAAATTATTAGAAAATTTTTCTGTCCTGGTGGGACTGTGGGATACGTAGGATTTAAAAAAATTAGGGGAAAAATCATATCTGTTCCTCTAGAGATTTTGTAATTCGTGGTGACAATAAATAAGTAAGAGAACCACTGTATTATCTCTCAATTCAATTTCTGGGTTTGTTTCCAAAGGAAATAAAATCGCTGTCTTGGCGGTATCTGTACATTCAGTGTTTATTTTAGGATTATTCATAGTAGCCCCAAATATAGAAACAACTCAAGTATCTATGACAGGCTTAGAACAGATAAAGAAAATGTTACGCTTGACAACATATGTTGCTTAATACATTTCAGTTGGTGAGGCATCACATATGTGATGGTAGGCCCATAGAGCCGGTTGTGTGGTAGCCCTGAGCATTGCTAAGGGTCGCCCCCAAGACAAACAGAAAAAAGATATAAGCTAAGTTTAAAGACCAAATGTATAGCATGTACATTTATAGTTAATAAAACATGTAATGCACTTGAAATTTCTGAAAATAGAACTCATATATTATCACACATGAAAAAAATTGCAGGATTGGAGAGATAGTACAGGGCTTATAGCTTGCACACAACCAGTCCTGGTTTGATTCCCAGCACTGTTTATGGCTCCCTGAGCACTGCCAGGAGTGATCTCTGAGTACAGAGCCAGGAAAACTCAGAGATTTGCTAGATGTGGCTTATAAAAGAAAAAAGTAATAATGATGAAATAATAAGGAAATGAGAAGTTACAGATACATAAATTAACTTTATTGTGATCACATCATACTGTGTATACATATAAATATCATTGTATATCGAAATTTATATAATTTACACTTGTCAGTCATACCTCTGTAAAGTTGGAGGGTAATGGGGTGAGCTCTGACTAAATAAAACAATTATGAAAAGCTGAAGCTAACTGGGGTGACTGTGAAAGGAATCTCTGCCTTACCAGGCAAACAAAGGCACACTAAGATAGTGGGGAGTCCAGCATCTATGCACCCCATTTTCCTTTTCCAGAAGGCAGGAAGGCAGCTTTGTACAGGAGCTGTGAAGCCTAAGCCCTTGTGTCCAAAATTCTGTGCTATGCATCAAATAGAACTCATAGTGCAGCGCAATGGATATTTAACAACAATCGTTAAATCTGATTTGCTCGAGCAGGCCCAGTAACGTCTCCATTGGAGACTTTGTTGTTACTGTGTCTGGCATATCGAGTACGTCACGGGGAGCTTGCCAGGCTCTGCCGTGCGGGCGAGATACTCTCGGTAGCTTGCCGGGCTGATGGGAAGGGTCCGAAGGCAGAGCAGACCCTGGAGGCTGGCCAGAGAAGATGCGGGCTCATCCTTCCATCTCCTCAAAATAAGCTTCTAGTAGCCTGGTCAACCCGATCCTTATTTGCAGGGGTGGACACATGATACATAGCTCATCTGGACTGGATCTGATGGGGGAGAGCCAAGAGCAGGTACTGGCTTTAAGAACCTGGAGCAGAGGAAAAGATGAAAGTCATTTTACTTTCAGTTACCCTCCCCGTCTTCCCTTCCCACTCTCGTCTCTGTCTTGTCAGGGCAAACACCTCTGCAGGATTCCAGCACTTCCTCTTTTTTTTCTTGGGGTGGTGCTGGGTTTTTTTTGGGGGGCGGGGGGGACACTCAACAGTGCTCAGAGCTTACTGCTGGCTCTGTGCTCAGGGATCACTCCTGATAGGCTTGGGTAACCATATGGGATGCTGGGGATTGACCTCAAATTGGCCACGTTCAAGGCAAGTGCCCTCCCCACTGTACCATCACCCTGCCCCCTTTAGCACTTCCTCCCTTCTAATCCTGGATCCTCAGATTGAAGTTAGAGGCATAATGTCTTAGCAGAAGCACAACAGCTCCCTACACTGTGTACACTGTGTACACTGTGGAGACTGAGTACCCCAGTGCTCAGGAAACAGAGAAGATAATAACTTCCTCCTATTGCTTCCTAGGGGGGGGGTTAACCCTTTTTCTGTGAGCTCCCCGTGTGCCAGACATCTTATGACATACCTTACATTAGGCATCACTAACCCAGATGTGTCCAGGTGCCTAGGGGATATGGTGGCTGATCTCTTGGCACCAAGGTGCCCCTGACTGACCAAGGGTGGGCTCATCAGGGGGCAGGTTCACTTAGCCCGCTCTGAGGGGTGATTTGTGGGCAGACACATCCAGGACCTCTGTTTTCTTCAAGAGTGCCTGGAAGTCAGCTTTTGAAGGAAGTCTGTTGATGTTTCAATGTTCACGATTTAAACACTGTGTGGGCCAAACCAAACAGAAGGAGATTTTTACACAGTGTGGGCTGGATTTATTTCTCATTCCAGTCCCCCTCAGCCCCTACTCTTAGCTACTAGTTTTTCCCTTCTTTTCACAGTGTATTTGATTTAATTGTAAATCCAGTGATGTGAGGGGGTGAGGGGTAGGTGTTATATCTTGAAGTAGGTGAGGTGTTAGGGACATGAGTAGTGCCTGCCAGAAGCTCATTCATGATAAAACCAAGGGCTTGTTGAGAAGGGGAACCTATAAGAAAATTATAATTGCAGAGCAGAGTCAGGATGGGCCTTAACCATGCACGCTTGGTGAACATCTGAGCTCTGAGTGAAGGAAACATGTAGGCATTCTTAGAAAGAGAGCCAGAGGGCACAGAAAGTGATTCTGATGTGCACTTCTCTGAATTTTCAGATGTAGATTTGTGTGCTCAGTAATATAATCAGGATACAGGAGAGTTTGTCAACCCCTGAATTCTCCACTGGAGGCAATTTTTAAGTGCTCTGTCTCAAATATGGGTTCTTAAACATCTCTCTCTCACTCGCTCTCTTTTTCTCTGCCCCTCTTCCTCTTCCTTTTTTTTGGGTAGGTCTTTTTTAATTGAACCACTGTGAGATAGTTACAAAGCTTTCATTTTTGAGATTCAGCCGTACAATGATCAAACACCCATCCTTACACCAGTGCAAACTTTCAACCACCGATGTCCCCATTATCTCCACATGCCCCCATTCCAGTCCTCACTCTGCCTCTGTGGTAGACAATTTCTCAGATGCTCTCTCTCTACTTTGGGGCATTATATTTTGCTCAGATTTTCCCACCACCATTCAAGCCTGCCTTTCAGAGGCAGATGCTAGATCATGTATTTTCCATTGCTCATTTTGCATATCCTGAGAGGTAGCATGGCCACTAATGCGGCCACTCACTTCTGAAATTCTAAGATTGTAAATGATTGGGTTCTTTGGAGTCATCTCTGTAGGGAGCTAATCCATTTTGGGATTCAATTGGGAGTTTCTGGGCCCTGGCTGTTGGTACACCAAGATGGCACCCGGAGGTGGGTTGTGGGTGTGACATCAGGCCTCAAGAGCAGAGGGCGAGCGGGGGTGGGACTGTGCAGCTCCTCTGCTGCTATGCAGTTTGGAGACTCTCCCTCTTATTTTCTAGAGAAAGCAATTTTTACTTCAAAATAGCTGAACAAGTCAATAAATTCTCTCAAACACAGGAGTTTTAGCTGTCCTGCTTGGTCCTACTTTCTCCACGACTTAAAGGAATCCGAGAATCAGGAGTGGGGGTGTGCAGCAGAGCAGGAAGCGAGGTTCCCTGGTTGTTGGTGGGTAACTGTTTCATAATGACGATACCCATATTCAGAACTCATTCTTTTTCCTTTTAATTTTTATTAGTGAAACACCATGAAGTACAGTTGTAGGCTTACAAATTTTTGTGCTTGGGTTTCAGTTATACAATGATCGAGCACCCATCCCTCCACCAGTGCCCATTCTCCACCGCCAGTGATCCCAGTATCCCTCCGTTCCCCACCCCCCCATCCCACCCCACCTCTGTGGCAGGGATTCCCTTTTGTTCTCTCTCTCTCTCTCTCCTTTTGGGTGCTGTGGTTTTCAAAAGAGGCATTGATCAGAACTCATTCTTGCTCCCCACCCTCACCCCCACCAAAAATACTTTCTGCTCCAGGCTGTCTTCTCCTCATGTATCCACTTAGGGTGTGACATTTAGCAACTAAAAATTTGGAATGCCACTTATTACAAGGCCATAGGAACAGTGCAACAAAAATTGCGTGCTCTGATTTTTCGATTTAGTTCTGTATTTCATGTGCATGCTCCTGTCATTCCCATGCATGCTCTGTTCACAACTGAGTTCAAATCCCACTTTTTCTAGGCCCGTGTTTGGACTTCTTCCATTGTGAGTATAAAATTACTCACTGGGTTTAAAAGGTAGCACATTGTAGGGCAGTTAGGCCTGTGTTGGAAGGAAAGGCTACCTCCTCAATCTATTAATGTGAGTTTTTCCTTTTTAGGATTTTATTTTTGCTTTGGGGTTTCTAAGACCTTACTCCTAACTCTGTGCCCAGGGACCACTCCTGGTGGTGCTCTGGGATAATATATACAGAATCAGAGATCGAACAGAGTCAGCTATGTGTAAAGCAATCACCTTAACCCCTGGACTATCTCTACGACTTCTATATTGAAGTGTCTTTTTAGAGACATTTTTTGACCCTCTATATGCAACCTGTTTGGAGATTTAGAAATGACCTAATGGGTGTTTGAGGGAGGAGGACAATTGGATTTCAGAAATTTCAGCCTTCCCCATCCCCCTTCCTTGGCCCAAACATTGAATAATATAAAGCTTCAAAGACTAAACAAAGAGATTGTTCACACTGGATGTACTTAAAAATACCACTGGAATGCTGGTCCTCAGCAAAGTCTGTATCTTGTAGTGCAGTGGGAACGATGAGTCACGCTGCTCACAGTCTGATTGGTCCCACCCAGCCTGGATATTTTGGTGAAGAATGCCATGGTGGTTCATTTCTCTATCTTGTTTTCTCATCGATCAGTGTGACCTCAGAATCACATTGAGACAAGATGGGGGGAAAAGAGCTTCAGAATAAAGAATGAACTGGAAATTCTTATTTTCTATGTAGACCAGCAAACCACAGCCAATGAACCAGAGCTGGCTTGAGCTGGGGGGAGATCACAGTGGGTTGGGTGCTTGCCTTTCATGTGGTGGTGCACTTGGGTTTGATCTCTGGCACCCCATGTGGTCCCCTGAGTCCCTCCAGGAGTGATCCCTGAGCACAGAGTCAAGAATGAGTCCTGAGCACAGCTGGGTGTACCATCCCCCACAATAAGAGCCCCCACCCCAAACAAACAGCTGGCTTGCAGCTAGCTGGTTTTCTTGACATGTGACTAGTAGATAGTTATTACATTTTGAAGTAATTGGCAAAATATTATGAAGAATATTTCAAGATGTAAAAACCGTACAAAGTTAACACTTGATGTGCACAATGTTTTTTTTTTCCCTTGTATTTTTAAAGTTTTTTTTTTTTTATTGAATCACGATGAGATAGACCCTTACAAAGCTGTTCATGATTAGATTTCAGTCATACAGTGTTCCGGCATCCATCCCTCTACCAGTGTACATTTCCCAGCACCGGTGTCTTCAGGTTCTCTCCCATCATCACCCCCATTCCCCAGCCTACTATAGGCGCTTTTCTCTTTCTCCTTTCTCTCTCTCTCTCTCTCTCTCTCTCTCTCTCTCTCTCTCTCTCTCTCTCTCTCTCTTCTCTCCTTCCCTACTCTTCTGGGCATTGTGGTTTACAGTACAGATACTGAAAGGTTATCAGGTATATCCCTTTACCTACTTTTAACACTCAGTTCTTGTCCATGTGATCAGATCCCAGCCATATCCGTTCTCTTTCGTGTGGGTGTGTTACTAACTTGGTTCTATAGCAGCAAGTAGAGTCATTCCTACAGATACCATAAGGCCCTCAAAGGCCAAAATATTTATTACCTGCTTCTTTATTTAAAAAAAGTAAAGTAAAGGCCCTCCCATTGATCATCGATTTGCTCGATCGGGCCCAGTAACGTCTCCATTGGAGACTTTGTTGTTACTGTGTCTGGCATATCGAATACTCTCGGTAGCTTGCCGGGCTCTCCGAGAGGGGTGGAGGAATCGAACTCGGGTCGGCCATGTTGGCTGCATGCAAGGCAGACGCCCTACCCGATGTGCTATCGCTCCAGCCAGCTCTACTAATGGATGGCATGCGTTCTGTGGTTGTCTTTGCCATTAGGACTGGCAAAAAAACACTCTCATCTCAGCTAGAGAAGAACTGTCGCTTGCAGCTTGCTGGCAGTCCGAATCAATAATACACCCCAGATACCCCTTCTCTGTTTTCTGTTCTACCTCGGTGAGAGGTTTATATTTACTAAAGAGCCTGCACGCGAATTTTGCCCACTGTAGAATTTTTTATTGTGACAGCCTTGCTATTCAAGCCAACTTGTGCTGTTTTCTTTTGAAAGCCAGGAAAATCTCATCTGTTAGAGATAAAGGTTTGACTCTTCTGAAAATAAGTTATTATATTTAAACTGTTTTCCCTGTCACTTGGCAGAGTCTGGATGGCATAGGGTTGACACTGGTGATTCTCCAGGTCATTTTTCTTCATTCCTGGGAATTGCCTGAGTGCTCATCCCCTTATCCCTGGGTGAGGGATCCTCTGTGTGAAGTGTTTGCATGGGAGCCCCAACACATATAAGGAGCACATTCCCAGATTAGAGCAGGGAGCGAGTGAGGAGTGACTTCTGCCTGACTTGCTCTGTCATTCATTAGCCCTTTAGTACTTCCTGCCACCTCTGGGGACAACACCTTGACATGGGAGTGTAATGACAGTCAGATGACAGCTGCCGATGGCCCACTATAGAGCCACTTGGTCCTCTCTCAGTCATTAAGGCTATCCCTTTCTGCCCCCTTCTTTTTTGCTCCAACCCTCCCCCATCCATACCACCCCCATCCCTAGATTTGTCTTGGGCAGTTTCCAAAGGGACTTTGGTTCCTTAGTAAATATTTTCTAATTGCTCAAGTTTTGCCATTGGGGTTGGGAGATAGCAGAGTCATAATTGTGAAATGAGGCTTAGAAGGCATTTTTTAATACTAGGGCTGGCCCTGTGGTCATGCTGAAGAGAGAATTGGTATGGATTGGGGTCACTCCTGCTGACTCTCATCTGCCCTCCTTCCTGACCATATACAGGGTCCCTGTTTGGATTGTCCTGAGCAGCTGCATGGAGAATGGGAAAGTTGGCATTTTGGATCAGATCTTTCTCTGCTGTGGGGAGATGAACCAGGTTTTAAAGGCTTTATTTTTAAAAAAAATTTTTAACTGGTTAAAAGGCCTGGATATTCCCTGAGATATAACCTATGTTGAGAACCACTGACATAGTATGGCATAAAGATTACCTCACCAAATGTATTTTCCATGCTTTCAGCATGAGGAATTTATTCCTTCAAGTTTTGGAGGCTTTATTTTCCAGAATTGCTAATCAAAGCATAAGGGTATTTCCTCAAAAAGTATAATGGCTCCAGCCTGGCATGACAAGTGGTTTCCATCTCTTGTGATGGGTAGTAGTCATCCAGACCATGTCTTGAAACTACACTTAGGGTCTGGGGTAAGGAAACTATGGTAGACTAGAGATAGTGGACAGGTAGATGCCTGGTTACTTACTATCTCTCCAAGAATTCATTTCAGACAGACTCATTGCAAACCCTCTCCTTGAAGTGGTGACTGCTCCTTGTGGGCACTATTCTTAAGGCTAACTGTAGCTTGTGTGTTTGTTAGTTGCCAGAAAGGAGTCTCAAAGAAAAATGTCTTTTTCTCAATCCTATGAGCTGCCATATGCTTGGAGAGGTGCTCTGGTTGCTTTGGTGGGAATAATGGCAGAAGAGGGTTCAAGAGTGATACTTAATATTATTTCTGAACCACTTGATTAGAAGGTTCCAGAAAATCAAAAGGATGTCATTTTCATCGTTTAACAATTGTAGCCTTCGCCAGACCATCTTGACTATAATTTTGAAACCTTTTTTTCATAGTGTTAAGCACAATTTGTTAAGGATTTTTTTCATGTTAAACAAAACATTAACCTGTTGATTTCTTGGATCCTCTCTGATGTACTCCACATGATACTTAAAGGCATAATATAAAGAACACAAGATTTAAAAAACCAGTCAGTAACCCTGAAATACAGTCAGTCAAATGTTAGAAGGTTACAATAAGTAACAATCATGTCTTTATTATTGTACTAACTAAAATCCAGTGGCAACTGGAATGCAAATTCTCATTTCAATTTTTTGATTCCTTTAATGGTATTTCAAGTTTTCTGATAATTACAATTGCAACAGGAAAATGTCTGTCACTTCTGCTCATGACAAAGTCAAGGGTACCAATGATAAACCTCTCCACTCAAGAGAGCACTAAGTAGCCTAGTCATGGGGCGCGTGGTCAAGGTGATCCCTTGTTCCGGGATTTATGTCAGAGTTGCAGGAAGGGCAAAAGTACCAGTGCTGGAACAGAGCAGCATCAGGAAAGGAGAAGGAGGTTGGTATGAGTGGAGCCTATGGAGGAATGGGGTTGAAGGACAGGAGGAGTCAGGCCAGGCAGGGTGGCTGCAATTTGGTCCCCAAAGTAGGAGCCACTGAAGGTCCAAGGTTATCTCATAGCAGAGTGGAGTCATGGGCTTGTCCAGGTCCCCGAGAGTCTGACCAGGGCTCCATTTCTGCTAGAGCTGATACTTTTCTGAAGACTACATACCTTCTACACTGGTGTCACCATTAGTATTTATAATTGTTTAAATTATTACTTTTATATTGAAACCCAGAAGAAGCATCTTAAGCAACTTTTGCTAAATACCTTAGAACCAATAATGGAAGCCAAGTTAAGAGTTGGAATGTGGAGGCTATTTCTGGACCTTGTGACATCCTGTTCAACTTTTGAAGGAGCATGGGAATAAAGGGGTGAGTCAGTCTAAGAGCTTATTTTTAGGGAGAACTGAGAATTCAGTCTGGAGTGGCTCAGAGTTCCCATTGCAGAGTGCAAAGTGTGCTGTTGGGGAAGAGATTGCGGGGCAGAAAAGCTGTATTTATCATCAAATTGTTACCCAGCACCTCCTACACACTGGAGTGAGGCTTATTGATTTGAAAAGAGGATGAGTATCAACGTAAACAAACCTTTGTATCAGAGGAACTTATTTCAGGGCATTTACATTTGGAAATTGCTGTCTATTGGGTATTTAATGTGTACTGTACAGTATGGTTATGTGCTTTGCACAAATGTCATGATGGTTATGTGCTTTGCACAAATGCCTGTTTCTATGTGTGAACACTAACTATGCTAACTCAGAGTTTACAAACTAGCATGGACCCAGTAACTGAGTCCTGGTTTGAACTCATATCTGGCTTGAGTCCATATGAGTAGTCACTCCATGTTTGACAAATGAATGACTCACGTGAAGCCCACACGTTGGTCCTAAGTATCACTGATTGATCCTGAAATTACTTCCTGCTTATCTCAGATTTTGTCTCGGGAACCTTTACATAGTACTATAGGTAGCTACAGTTGGTAGCTGCAGTGGCCACCTATGCAGAATAAGTACTTGAATTGAAGCTCTATCACCTAAATCTTAGCTTGTTTTCTCTAAATGCACTTTTTAAACCTGGGAGATTTTTGTTGTTGATGTCTACAGACCTCTTTATTTGTTTTGGTTTGGGAGCTGCACATGGTGGTGCTTGGAGTTAACTCCTGGCTCTACACTGAGGGGTCAGTCATGGCAGGGCTCAGGGGACCATAAGGGGTTCTGGTGATTGAACCCAGGTTGGCCATGTGCAAGGAGAGTGAAATGCTAAGGATCAAAACCAGGTCTCCCTCATACAAGCTGTGTTCTCCAGTCCCAATATTTTTTTTCTTAAGCACTATGAGAAATGGTCCATTGAATACTATTTCCATTTTTTTGTCAGTGGAGATGGCATTCTTTATTTTTTTAATTTTTTTAAAAAATTAATTGATTTTAAGTTTTTATAATTGTGTCACCGTGAGATACAGTTTCAAAGCTGTTCATGCTCAGGTTTTAGTCATACAATGATCCAACACTGATCCCTCCACCAGTGTCGATTTCCCACTATCAGTGACCTCAGTTTCCCTCCCGCCACCCCTCCTCCCCCAGCCTACCTCTATGGCTCTATGGCAGGCACTCCCCCCCATCTCTCTCTCTTCTCTATTCTCTCTCTCTCTCTCTCTCTCTCTCTCTTTCTCTTTCTCTCCCCTCCTCCTGGGAACTGTGATCTGCAACACAGATACTGAGAGGTTATCATGTTTGTTCCTTTACCTACTTTCAGGACACAGTTCCTATCCAGAGTGATCATTTTCTTTTTTTATATATTTTATTTATTTTTATAAAGTTGTTCACAATAGTTCATTTCATTTAATATTCAAATACCAATCCCACCACTGTTCACCTTCCCACCACCAAAAGAAGAAAGTGTGTGGCGATTGTTGTATTTTATCCTGGAGCCATGTAAGCCCTTGTATAGGAGATTACAAGCATGTATGTTAAACCCAATCAAGTGTATGCTACTTTTGGTATATCTGTGGGCTAAAGTATGAGAGGTCATGCAGCTGCAAATGTGGCCATGTGCTCCGCGAATTCTGAAATTCAGAATATGATTATACAGCAGAGTCATCATCGGTAAGGCATAAGCCACTCTCTTCTTGGACATTGATGAGATTATATGGCACTGGGGGCAGTTGTGGGTGTGACTGCCAAGCTACTGGAAAACTAGGAAGCTGGGGGGAGGAAGCCCAGTCCTGCTCTTAGCGAGCTTGGAGATCTCAATCACAGGTCCTGCATACCTAGATTTTTCTGCAGGTACCCTCATGGGTGAGGCTCGTCTAAGTCTGTGGAGAGTGGCTTGATCATGGCTGTGGCTGGGTTCTGGAGGTCTTTGGCTGCTGGGGTTCTACTTGACTTGGGGCAGGGAGGGAAACTCAACCCACCACTCTCCGGAGAGTGATCATTTTCAACTATCTTTGTCATAATGGTCTCTTCTCTATCCCATTGAGATGGCATTCTTTAGCAGATTCTTACTGCCTTGGAGGGAAGAATGACATTTTGGAACACTAAGTCTTCATATAAACAACTGGTCTGTGTCTTTGGTGATGAATAGGAGATGAAGAGTGAACCCTGAGGACTCGGGTTATTTATAGCAAAACTTTAAAGTAGCTTCGGCTGAGTATGACAGCAGAATGGTGGTGTGTGCTCATGGTTGTGGTGGGCAGGCTACTAAAGCAAGAAGATGGGCTAAAATCTGAGGGAACATACCCTACTTTAGGACTTGTCCAAAAATGCCAGTTTGGACAAGACCTAAAAGTATAGTGCCAAAGTGCTCCTAGAACATCCCAGGAATATCCCAGGAAATAACTTAAATACTGTAGCACTGTAGCACTGTCCTCCCCTTGTTCATCAAGTTGCTCGAGCAGGCACCAGTAACGTCTCACAAGAAATTGTGAGACTTGTTGTTACTGTTTTTGGCATATCAAATACATCCAAGGTAGCCTGCCTGGCTTTGCCGTGTGGGTGCGATACTCTCAGTAGCTTACCGGGCTCTCCAAGAGGGGAGGTGGAATCGAACCCAGGTCAACTGCATATAAGGCAAACGCCCTACCTGTTGTGCTATCACTCCAGCCCAACTTAAATACTATAGGATTTTTTTTCTTGGTGGAGGGCACACACCTGTCAGTGCTCAGGACTTATTCCTGGCTCTGTGCTCAGGAGACCATGTGGGGTGCCAGGAATCAAACCAAGGTTAGCTGTATATGAGGCAAGCCCTCTCTCCAGCCCTGAAACAACTTAAATGCCTAAAAATTGTTTAATATATAATAAGGTTGTGATATATACACATATATACATACATATACTGGAATATTATGTAGTTTCTAAGGAAAGATGAAATCAGGGGCTCGGGAGATAGCTTAATGGGCCAGAGCACATGTTTTATATATAGGAGCCTGCGTTTGATCCCTGGTGCTGCATGTCCCTCAAGCACCATGAGCACCAAGAAGCAGCTCTTGAGCACCTATGAGTGTAGTCCCCGAAACGAAAATAAGTTTGGTGAATATGGTGCAATGGAACTACGTCATACTAAGTAAAATAAGTCAGAGGGGAAATAATTGCCAGGTGATAATCTCACTTATTTGTTGTATTGCTGTATATAATCTCACTTATTCTGTTGAGACACAGAATAAGAGAATTGGCAGTATTAAATAATGACAAACTCTCGACCTCTGGTTACCAAGTAGTGGGGGGAGAAAGGGGAGGGAGAGGTGTACTAGAAGTTAAATAAGGACAGTATTGGAGGGTTTGGGACACTTTGGTGATGAAGGTACAATAACTGTTTTGCGGGGAGGAGGGACTGGATCATACTTATAGTGCTCAGGTCCTACTCCTGGCTCTGTGCTCAGGGAATCACTTCTGGTGGGGTTCAGGAGGCCATCTGAAGTGCCAGGGATTGAATCTCTGTTAGCCTTATGCAAGGGAGCTACCTTATTTGCTGTACTATTGTTCCAGCCCAAGATATAGTATCTTTTGGCATCAAAATCATGAATGATCTATACTACCATAGGCATGTTATATAAACCAGTGTTTATCAACCTTTTAATTCCCATGGTTTCCTTCTGACTTTGTTTTCTTCCTGTGGCCCTGGTGTCTTACTGACTAGTCCTGAGCCTTGTATCATGGTCCCCCATTTATGCAATTTTCACGTGTGGCTTCTTGGAATGTTCTGGCAGAGCAGGGGTGGGTTTCTACAAATACCATATTGCCCTGATTGAGAAATGCTGATCTGAACAACAATAAATAAATAAATAATAAATACGGTAATAATAATAACGGTCCTCCCGTTGTTCATCGATTTCCTCGAGCGGGCCCAGTCACGTCTCCATCATGAGACTTGTTGTTACTGTGTTTGGCATATCGAATATGTCACGGGGAGCTTGCCAGGCTCTGCCGTGTGGGCGAGATACTCTCGGTAGCTTGCCGGGCTCTCCAGGAGGGGCAGAGGAATCGAACTCGGGTCGGCCATGTTGGCCACTTGTTAGGCAAATGCCCTACCGCTGTGCTATCGCTCCAGCCTAATAAATAAATAAATAATTTAAAATGTATAGCATTAATCAGGGATAAAAGAGATAGAAACTTCTGGAACAAAATCTCCAAGATAGTGGAAGGGACAACCTAGAAATCAGCCAGGCATAATGACCAGAAGAAAATTCACAGTCAAAATCTAGAGTTGGTGCAACAAAAAATAGTAATAGGAATGGATTCGTCACCTCCCATAAGCCTAGAGCACTGCCAGGTGTGGCCCCTGAGCACTGCAGCTAATAACAACAATAACTAGAAATACACGCTCAGAACTATGGAAGCTTCATGATTTCTTCAATCCCAGAGCTGAGATGGGGTTGAAGACTTGAACGGAATAGGGTAGTACATATTGATTGCCAATACAATAACATTAATCAGCGATAAGAACAAAAACTCCCTTTATATTAAATAAAAAGAAAAGAAAAAGCTTAAGCAGCAACCTCCAGCAGGATCTCTGCCACAGGCCTGCGCCTGATCAGGACTCCAGGCCCTTGGAGTGGGGTGGGTGACAGAGTCACAAGACTCATTGGGAATCTGGTTATCAGAAAGGGGCCAGAGGAGGTCAGGGCAGAGCTGGAATCAAATGGCTGTGGCCTAGACCAAATGCCCTGCTGATGAAAATCGTTCTCTCCTTCTCTCCTTGCTGATTTGTTGAGCCTTATTTCTGGGACAGGTCAAGGCTGTCCAAGCTCAGGAGCCCACAGAATCATTTGGAGCTAAATCAGAAAGAGGACTATCTTGGGGATGCTTTGACTATGCAAAGAGCAGAGAGGACTTCACAGGACTGACAGCTCACCCCACCCTGTTCTGATGCAGGTGCTGAGGGAAACGGCATGTCTCTACAAGTTGCACAGGAGAGGTGCACAAAGTGTGAATGTGAGTTAGTATCGGCCTAATGGAGGAGTTATTCCTCCCACCATATTCCCCTCCTTGAGAAGATACAGTAGGCAGAGGAAGTGGGGCCCGTGGATTGGAATTCTTAGTGTCTTCATTTGATGGCTATGCGTTTCTTGGAATTAAGATGGAAAATGAGGGGGGGAAAGATGGAAATGAGATAAATAGATACCTAAATGAAGAAAAATTCTATAAATATACTTCTTGGAGCTTGGAATCCCCTTGACTGTGTCCCGGACCAAGCCCACAGAGTTGAAAGAAAATCACATAACGGCTTTGCTAGCCACCTTTTTTTCTGGACATCGTCCACAAGCTATGACTGCTCAACTAGATGTCGGAATTGTGGCATTGCTGCTACCAAAACACTTGGAATGTTTCTCCAAGGGACTATGGATACAGTCAAGTGTCCTACTTTACCCTGAATTTTTCAGAAATATTCACCTGCCTGGATATAGTGATGTCTCTGTCACCTCATCATCAGACAAAATACATTATAGCCTTCTAGGGTTTCTGTCACGAAACAGAGCATGGCATCAGGGAGAGAATATAGTCAGCATGGTACCACAGCAGGTCCAAAACAGTATCATTAATGTCCTTTCATTATATTTAAAAATTCAGTTTATACACAATTGGAGTTCAGTTAATTAGCTCCAAGCTATAATATCAATCTTGATTTGAATGAATCTGCATTTCAATACCATCTTCCTTCAGAATTGTATTTATGTGCCCAATAGTTTTCTGTCTTTCTCATACTGAAATCACAGAACTTGGTTGTTTTTGCTTCAATTTTCAGCCATCATCATTACTTGCGCAATAGTAATGAGATCAAGCAGTTTCATTTGATTCTTTTATAGCTGCACTTAATTTGTCTTTTCCTGCCGTTCCTTCATTATTTCCAGTACACATTTTCCAAGTTAGCTGACAATCATATGGTAGAGAAAAGAGGACTGGCAAAGTTTAGCTCTGTGGTTTTTTTTTACCCAAATCATAATATCCTGATTTTTTCCATTATATTTTCCAGGACAGAGGTTATTTTATTTAAATGATATTTTTATCTTAAGTATATGAGATGTACAAAACCCTGAAATTAAATTAGAAAGTGTTGGCATTGGGCCCTTACATACAAATATTTTAACATTTGAAAGAACGTTAATACCCCTAATCTCAACACCAAACAAATTTGGGGGATTTTCTTTGCATGGATTTTATGTAGTTGTAATTATACTCCATGTAAATGTTACTTTGAGCATTTTTATTTAACATGTTCATGAATATTTTCTCATGCTGTTTTAAGTGTTTCATAAATATAAGCTTAATTGGCTACATAATTGTTAGTTAGGAGTGCATTTGGCTGTGAGTAACCAAAAAAAAAAAAAAACCTAGAAGCAATGGCTTAAGAGTTGTTTCTGCTTCATGGAAGAAGAAATTGGGACAGTTTGGGAGGCTCCTAGGATAAGGGAACTGTTCACTGAGGGCATGAAGAACTCCGAATGCTCTGTTGTTCTTAGGGAAGGATGGGTATACCAGGTATGGGGTCTTCCTGGAGGAAACAGGAAACTGGGAGCATGCAGACTGAGTCATATGATTGATTGCCCTAGTTCACCCTTCTCCCCCCAAAAAAAAGTCATAAAGATGAGTTAATAACATTTTAGCCTCTGCAGTGGAGTAATGTGGCTTTCTTAGATTTAAGTGACCAGAATTGGAATGACCAAGTTTACCAGCAGCTGACCACATACTACCAATTCCATTTTTATTGCTTACCTGGTAAATGACAGGATTTGAAGGCACATGCTGTATTTATAGACATCTAATTGGGTTCTAGAAGCACAAATGTAATACCAGGAAAGTCTCATCAAAACCCATATCAGTGGATACCAATTTCAAGGAGCTGTGAACACAAGGGAAAGTACTTTAACATTTCTTTGGCTCAGTTTGAAATGTATGATTTCCTTGGATGATGAGTAACTTTGTCTCAAGAGAAAGAAACTAAACAGGTATTTGATAATTGATAGAAGGAGTAGTTTGTGTAATTGATAAAATGGACCAGGTGACTCCTAACATCTGTACGTCTCCATGATACTTGAATTAGGATACATTTGTTGAAAAACTTCCCCAACCATCATGGGTATCATCTATATGCAGAATCTCGCTCCAAAGTTGCTTCAGATCAAATGTACTTACTTAAAGTATACCTAATGACCTCAGGTGGCAGGAGTCACCTTGCCACTAGGCTTCAGTTCCATAGGGAAGATCTGCCTTGGGTTTAGTGACAGATATTACCTGGCCCTTAAACCAGATGCATATTTATGCAGTTTCTCCACAATTTCCTATTCATCTATCTCTATTTAATTTCCATGATGCCATGGATTTTCCCTTTATCTTCCAGAAAAAAATATACATGTTCACCAGGTGGAGGATGATGTAGAATCTCTTTGACATTATTCAATAATGCCAAGGAGGAACAGAGCCAGAGAGATAATACAGCAAGTAAGGCACTTGACTTGCATGCCTCCAACCTGAGTTCAATCCTCAGCACCTCATATGGTCCATTGAGCTCCTCCAGGAATGATCCTGGAGTGTAGAGCCAAGAGAAAGCCCTGAGCACAGCTGGGTGTGGCCCCCAAATAAAACAAAAACCCAGAAGTTAACAAGGAGAAATATGTAATCATTAGTTCCTTTGATTAATTTGCAAAAATAACAATCTCACTAAAGTGGAGTAGTTCAGTAATTTAACTCAGTTCATGTGAACTACTTGAAACTTTGAA
This sequence comes from Sorex fumeus, assembly GCF_029834395.1. Classification (NCBI taxonomy): domain Eukaryota; kingdom Metazoa; phylum Chordata; class Mammalia; order Eulipotyphla; family Soricidae; genus Sorex; species Sorex fumeus. Next base: position 44,779,311 of record NW_026606091.1, read on the forward strand.
GTCAAGTATATCAATGAACAAGTAAGCCCAAGCTTATATGATTTAATCAACAAGTGTTTTTTTAAAAAAATATTTCCATGTGTGTAGATACATTTGTGGGTGCATTAAGATGCTACCCTCATGGAGAGTGAAATCTGGTGAGGAGGGCAGCATTGAAATAATTTGCAGATAGACCAGAGTTTATATGTACAGAAACACAAGAACACAAGTACAAATATATTAGTACATATGAAGAATCTTCTGCTTGCATGCCAGGCTGTCTTCACTGGGGCCCCTCAGAGGGGGGCTCAAAGGCAGCAGCTTTTAGAGATTCAAGTAAATTTGAGATTTACTAAAAATTATCAGAGACTTGGAAACACTTATGCAGCATGAATCAGAGGAGATAGTTACAAAAAAGATACTGAGTTGGGAGTGAGGATGTCATTCAGAACACAGATGGAGGGCTCCCCTTATAGAGTAGAACTACAGAGCCTTGGGACCTGAAGTTGAGGAACTTGTGATGGTACAGAAAGGTTGACCCTTCCAATTGCTACTATTCCTCAGTAACATGGAAGGCAAGGTCATGTGCCAGTAGTGAGAAATGGGGAAGAAGTGTTGAAAGTTTGAAGAGATAAAATTTTTCTGTAATCCACTGTGACAGTTCAAGAGTAATAGGTTTTGGGAGACTCAGTTTGATGCCTACATACTACCAAGGCCCCCCATTTGACTTGGGTCACAAATTTAAAACCAGACAACATGGTCAAGGAAAGTGTGATAATAGTTATTGTGGTATGTAAAAGTGGGATAAGGAGGAAATGAAGACCTGAGGTGGGTAACCAGCAGTAAATAGGTGATAGAATTAAGAGTATTAGGTCTTGTTTATTTTTATAATTGATGAATTTTTAACAGGATGATAGTGCTACAGTGCTACATCTCCTTTTATAAATTAAATCATATTTACAATGCATGATAGAAAGTGCCTGTGTTTAAAAGCTGTCATAAAATTTTACATATAAGAAATTCTATGAAGAGTGATGATTATCTGCTGGTGTTGCCTGCTTGTATTGTTTTTTCTTTTTGTGGAGTGACCCTCCCAAGCATACTTGGGGAGCTTGTGGACCACTCCTGGCAATTTTTGTTCTGGCTGTGCAGTCAGATTGTTCAGTACTTAGGCCTGATGATGAGGTGCTACTCAGCCACCAGAGATACGCCAGTGATAGCCAGGAGTCATCAGGGCCAGATCTTATAGCACTTGGGGTGCACTAGGGATATATGTAGCAGTGTTCATGACTTTTCCTTGCAAGGGCTCAAACTCAAGGTCTCTACTGCAAAGTGTGCACTCTTTGAGCCATCTCCATGGCCCAATGTGGCAGTTTCTGAGAGCAAGAGACAAGCAGTGGTCTATCTGGAAGAAGCTAGGTGTGAAGTATTATGGATGAATCACAATACTTTTTACTGACTAGAGGCCATCTGGGAACTGGGGAGGGGCGTGGTGTCACTGGCTCGGTCCTAAGCACTGGGTTTGAATATATAGCTGCCATCTGCTGGTCAAGGGAACAACAGTTGGTTTTTTGTTTTGTTTTGTTTTGTTTTGCTTTTTGGGTCACATCCAGCAATGCTTAGGGGCTACTTCTGGCTCTACACTCAGGAATTACTCCTGGTGGACGAGGAGTAATTGGGGAACGATATGGGATGCCGGGGATCAAACCCGGGTCGGGTTCATGCAAGGCAAATACCCTCCCCACTGTACTATCGCTCTACCCCCAAAACAATACTTTTGATTGCAGTGACAGAACTGGTGATCAGTTGGGGTGTCGTCTACGAGGCCAGGGAGTGCTAACAGGGAGACGATTACTGGCCATCTAGAGGCTGATCCAGAAGAGTTGAGTATAGTGGATAAATGGGGAACATCAGTGTAAGAGCAGCAGGAATGCAGGCAGTGGATTAGCCAGGGCCATGGAGAAAGGACCCCATGGAATCCCAGCCATCCTTCCTGAGTTCCCAGCTCTGGATTTGGGTACCAGGGTTATTTATGACATGTTTTAGGTATTAACAACAACCAAGACTAAAGATCTTGGGGAGGGTGGAAGGAGCTCCTAGCTTTGGACACAGTCTCAGCTGTGTCTTCACTGGGTCAGACATTGGGCAGTCTTGTCGCTGAATACTGACATGTTCCAATGCAAGACCTGGGACAGGCAGAGGGCAGAGAAAGTGAGGAGGTGCTGACGAACAACAGCTGCTGCCTTCCCCAGCACAGCTGGAAGGCCGTTCATTGCAATCGTGGCAAAATCCACGTCTATTTTGTTATGACCTTGTGTTCATAGTGAACATAGGATGGGGTGAAGGGATATGTTGGATTCTTCTCATGGCCTCACCAGGTGGCTTTTCCCCCACCCTGGGACTCCAGCAGATGGTCATTCCAATTCTAATCCAGCATGACCTTGTCATAAGATCCTCCCATGTTTCTATCTCCTCATCCTCGATATTGGTAGGCGGGACCTGTTCTTTCAGTTGGCATGAGGGGAGAGAGCTGGAAGTGCTTGGGAAAATGCAACCTGAGAGACAGCTGGAAAGCCTCAGTGGTAGACTGGGACTCTGAGGCCCTGGCCTCGTGAAATGAAGTGAGGTCAGCACAAACTAGGCAGATCAAATCAAATCTTTGATGGTTGAGTGATTTTAAAAATGATTGCAGGTCTGCACAATTTAACAGGACTGCCCATAGCAGCTGAAAACATTTTCTAGAACAGATCAGATAAAACCAAGTTAGAAATTGGTCATTTCTCTAAATCAAGCCGGTATACTATCAATGACCTAGATTTCCCCCAGAGTATCCCCACAGGAAGTGAAAGAAATTCCACCACGAAGCTGCCAGGGCTTGATCTGTCAAGAGCTCAGAATTATACACAGCATTAAAGGATTGCCCATCTCTCAGCTTGCCGTAATGAATTGGAGTTCATTGAATTCAGAAGCCAACGAGATATGTAAATTATATCTATGGATAAATGGTCGGATTTCAGCCCCAGTTGCCAGCAATTCATAACCCCAGCCTCTAGTTGCGTTTTTTAATTTTGACTAGTAAATGTTTGGCTCCTTGCTGAAACTGCCACTTTTGGAGGCATCAAACTGTGAAGTATTTTTTCCCATTTTCTGCCTCCATAAGGAGATACTGATGAGACATGATATAAAGAAAGGGCTTGTTATAGGCCCTGGTTATGGAGGCCCACCGAGTTTGCCCTGAAGCTGAGATATGAATGACTAGTCTCTATCTGTAGTGTAGCCTATGAGGCTGATTCGAGTGATTCAGGGCTGTGGGAGAAATTCCAGACTATCCTAGACTTCCTATGTCTCATCAATATCTGGGAATAACCTTGAGCCCTAATTTCCTATATCAGGCCTACAAAGCAGTGTAATACATCACACCCTGAATCACAACTGGTAAAAATCAGTCTCAGTCACCATAACTTGCTTCATGATGATTCTCATGTTACCTCACTTGTTCCCCATCTGCTCCTGGACTGACCATATCATCCCCACTCCTGACTCTGCAGCTGACTTTCACCCTACTTTTGGAATTTTGGGATTATGTAAATATCATGACTGGGTTGACTGGCCCATCTCCTGGCACTCCCACTCTGAGATCCTGTAGTAGCTTGGAGTGCCCTCAGTGAGGACATAGAAGGTTCCCCATTCCAGTGGAGACAGAATGAATGGGCATAGTTCACAGTTGTACCATCACCTAAAATCTACTCAGTTCCATTGCACTTCTCTCTTTTCTCACCTGTATGTGTATGGTGGTGAAAATACTCCTGCACTTAAATGGGTACTTGAGGTACACAAGCCAATGAAGGAGTTTTCAGATCTTAGAAATATCAAAGGAAAGCCCTCAAAACTCCCTATGAGTCTGACTGTGATTCCTGGGCCTTGTCTGTAGAATTTTGTAATGGCTGGACGCAAAGACACAATATTTGGCCTTGGGAAGACGTGAACTTCTTTTTTTTTTTTTTCTTTTTTTTTTTCCCTTTATTTTATTTTATTTTTTTTAAAGTTGTATATTTACAATTTTTTGTGCTTTGGTTTCAATTATACAATGATCAGATACCCATCCCTCCACCAGTGCCCATTTTCCACCACCATGGATAATATCCCTCCCACCCCCATCCCCCCATCCCCCCGTCTCTGTGGCAGGGCAATCCCCTGTGTTCTCTCTCTCCTTTTGGGTGTTGTGGTCTGCAAAAGAGGCATTGAGTGGCAAACATGTTCAGTCCATAGTCTACTTTCGACATGCATCTCCCCTCCTGGGAGGATCCTCCAAACATCCTTTATTTGGTGCTCCCTTCTCTATCTGAATAGACGTGAACTTCTTGTCATTGAAGAGTTGATTCATATTCTTAGTCATGTGAGGATTAAGTATGGATGGCTGATAGTGTGCAAGGGATTCCAGACAATTTAAAGACAGTTCTCAAAGAGAGAAACAAAGTATTCTCAAGCAAGGTAGTGCTTCCAGAATAGACCCCTTGGTCACAAGGTACCCATGGTCATAAGAGGTAGAACTATAGTTTGGAAACATTTATATTTGACATCAGTGCTTATTTATCAACCATTAAACTATGTTACTACACAGCATTTGACTGTAACTATACAGGAGTATATGGTCTAGGAATTATGAGAAATTATGATAGTGTGTGAGAAGACAATGTTTTTTGCTAGGTAAGGGGTTTTAGATTTTATCTTGTGGGTAATGGGAAGCTCTCAAGCGTGATCTAATTGGGTATTTATTTTTGAAATATTATTCCACTATAGTGTGTGAAGTAATTGGAGTTGGAAGAGAGAAGGGGTTGATGGGAAGACCACTCTGAGGTGGATTTTCTAAAATAGTGACAAAGTAGTGATAGCTTAAAGTAAGAATGCCTATTGAGCACTCTTTACAATAGCCAGAAACTGGAAGAAACCTGAATGCCCACGAACAGATGACTGGTTAAAGAAACTTTGGTACATCTACACAATGGAGTACTATGTAGCTGTTAGAAAAGATGAAGTCATGAAATTTACATACAAGTGGTACAATATGGAAAGTATCATGCTAAGCGAAATGAGTCAGAAAGAGAGGGATAGACATAGAAAGATTGCATTCATCTGGGGGATATAAAGTAACAAAGTATGAGATTAATACCCAAGAATAGCTGAGATCAGCACCAGGAGGATTACTCCATAACTTAGAGGCCAGCCGGGTATCCTAGAGGAAAGGGCAGTTCAGATAGAGAAGGGAGCACCAAATAAAGGATGTTTGGAGGATCCTCCCAGGAGGGGAGATGCATGTCGAAAGTAGACTATGGACTGAACATGTTTGCCACTCAATGCCTCTTTTGCAGACCACAACACCCAAAAGGAGAGAGAGAACACAGGGGATTGCCCTGCCACAGAGACAGGAGGATGGGGGGATGGGGGTGGGAGAGATATTATCCATGGTGGTGGAAAATGGGCACTGGTGGAGGGATGGGTATCTGATCATTGTATAATTGAAACCAAAGCACAAAAAATTTGTAAATCTACAACTGTAAAAAAAAAATAAAATAAAATAAAGGGGAAAAAAAAAAGAATGCCTGTTGAGTACGTGAAGAAGGTAGGATATGAGATCAAATGGACAGACCTTGGAATGTTAAAATAAGGTGTGAGGTGTATAGGAAAATAAAGACAATAGCCAGGTGTTTAGCATATGTAAATGAGAGAATATTCCTGAGGGAGGGACAGATAGGAATTGTAACGTATTTGTGGGAGAAGGTGATGAACTCCTTGGACATGTTGAGATCATGGTACCTTTGGAATATCTGAGATATTTGGCAGATATAAGCATACAGGTGTGAACTCAGGAAACTGATATGAAATTGGAAATTCGGTTCCTGAGAATGACCAAAGATGGAGGAGGGAAATCCTGGTAAGCAGAAGAAGGGTGCTGGAGTTGGAGGATGAAAGAAATATTCAAGAATAGAGTGACACACAGACATGTTGGCTGTAGTTGATGGGCAGTTACACAAATTCTGCAAAATGCCTGTTGAACATACCAATTGGAAAGTCACCAGAACCACTGATGGAGAGGAAAGCTGGTTAAATAAAGTGGTATGTTGTGGGGTTAAGCTGAGAGGGTGTGAGGATATTGAATGAACCCTTTTTGATAGGTGGTATGGTTGAGAAAGAAGAAGAGCAGTGAGACTTTAAGAGGGCAGAAGGCTTATATAATATTTTATAAAAAGAGAACAATCCTATATTCTTAGGCAAAAGATCTAGTTGAAAATAGAGAATGAGCTAAAAGCTGCAGAAGAGCACAAGAGTAATTGATGGCATGGAGTCTCAGAGAGGTCACAGTATTAATAGAATCCAAAGCACTAGTGATGAGCCTTTTGTGTTCGGACAGAAAAAAAATACCTTGAGTTTTTACCTTTACTGAGTATGGACTTGGGCTCGGAAACAAATATCTTCTACAGAAGCTAAGAGTCGGAAAGAACACATAATTCCTGCACAGGGTTGAGAACCCAGCTAGAGTTGAACACCATACATTTGTAGTGACATTTTTCTGTACAGAATTATGATTTTCTCCAGCAGAGTGCAGCAGTCTACATGGGCATTTAGTCTTGAAAACTGAGAATGGACACAGGATCCTGATTAGGGATTGCCAGAGAATAAGTTGGCCACAAGGTTGAGATATAGCAAGAAAATGGTTGGGAATGATTAAATAATTGTCTGCATGGTGTTAGCAGAATAGATATGAAAGGGAATATAGGAATATAGAATTGCGAGAGAAAAAGTTGGAGATGAGAAGACTAGAAAACATTCTAGATTAAAAGTGGGAGAAGCATGCTGAAAGTAGACTATAGACCAAACATGATTGTCACTCAATGCTTCTCTTGCAAACCACAGAACCCAAAGGGAGAGAGAGAACAAAAGGGAATGCCCTGCCACAGAGGCAGAGTGGGATGGGGGGGATGGGGGATGGGAGGGATGCTGGGACCCGTGGTGGTGGAGGATGGGCGCTAGTGGAGGGATGGGTACTTGATCATTGTATAACCAAAACCCAAGCACAGAAATTTGTAAGTCTATAACTGTACCTCATGGTGTTTCACTAATAAAAAAAAAAAGTGGTGAGGACAAGTCAGTGAGAGGAAAGGAGAAGCCATGGTTGGAATCTGGATCTCCGTAAATCAACATTTCACACTTGGTAATGAGGCCATATTTTGCCGTGGGTAGAGAGGATTGAGAAAGAGGAGGAGGAAGAGAGCAAGGACATCAAGATAAGATTGTCAGGAAACTCTCAGACCAGAGATGAGATGAGTCATGTACACAAACACTGAGTTCACACAGGATGGTGGTGGGACTCACTAGGGACAGTAGTGAGCCAGGGAATTAAGTCATTAGTGGATATCAGGAAGTGACCCGAAGACCAGTTGATGACGGAGATTGGGAAAGATGAAACAAGGGGGAAGCAAGACTTTTTCCATAACGGCAGAGAATTCTTGATCTGGACGCAAACTGAAGAGTAGAAATATTGCCAGACCCACTTCCTGAACTTTGTGCGGTCTAAGAGCATATATTCTTGAAACTATTTCTGAATAAATCACTGAATCTAAAACTGAACTTAACAGCTACAGGTTTACTATAATATGGTGATTAACAGTACTTTCTGAATAGTAATCATTTTTTAAAAAACAAACAACCTGTAGGATAGTCTATTCTCAGCTTATTCGACGAGACTTGATGCGATTTATTCATTTAGGGGATGAATCTTATGAACAAAAAATTATAGGAATAAAATTATAGAATAAATTATACCCCCCAGACTCCTAATTAATGAACGCTAATCATATAAGTCTATAAGGTAAAGGTAAAGGCCCTCCCGTTGATCATCGATTTGCTCGAGCGGGCCCAGTAACGTCTCCATTGGAGACTTTGTTGTTACTGTGTTTGGCATATCGAATACATCACGGGTAGCTTGCCAGGCTCTGCCGTGTGGGCGAGATACTCTCGGTAACTTGCCGGGCTCTCCAAGAGGGGCGGAGGAATCGAACTCGGGTTGGCCATGTTGGCTGCATGCAAGGCAAACGCCCTACCGCTGTGCTATCGCATAGTTGAGACATACTGCTTTTGGAACTTTAAATGTGAAACATTCCATTTGTCAGCTTTATTTATTGCTTCCTGGTAGCTTCCGCAGTTTCTGGACTTGGGTTTCATCTAAGACTAGTTTTGAGCTAGGAGTAGCCCATGCAGATCCCCAGTGTCCTGCTGTCTTTAGTATTGGCTTGGCATCTAAGCCAGACTGATTTGCTGAGAGTTATCAGACCAGAGAAATGTACATGACTGTCAGTCAAAAAGGTATCAAATTTAATCCACAAAAATATTCCCCTCAAAACTCTATAGGCAATTTATCATTCAGGCTGGAGCAATAGTACATCTGAAGCAAGGCAAACACCCTACCTACATCTGGTAGGGTGTTTGCCTTGCATGCAATAACCTGGGTTCTATCCCCAGCACCCCATATTGCCCCCAAGCCTGCCAGGAGTGATCCCTGAGTAAGCTCTGAGCACTACTGGGTGTGGCTCCAAAAAAGACAATTATAACTGTTCTTCAGGTTCTTTTTAAGTTCAAAAAATAAAAGCAGAAAACAAACAGCGCCATAAAGGTAGATGATGTAATCTTGGTAAGCTGCAGGTATATATTGGTTTAAAAATGGAACCCCAAAAGCAAATGGTCAGTCACGTTAAGGCCCATTGGGATGTTCAGAATTCACTGTAGTAGTGACCATTGAAACTTTCATCCTGTTTTCTGATTTGACTTGCATCAAGGAAGGTAGCACAGCTGTAAACCAGCTGCAATTCATTCATTCTTGGAAACAGGGCCCTTTTGTCTGTTCCAAATGTTTTCGACCCCTCCCTCAATTTCATGGACTTTGATTGCTTAGTGGAAAAGTAGTTGTTGAAATATAAGTTCATTCTTGCAGAACTTGCCACTCATCGGGAGTTCTAGGGACCTGCAGCATTGAATTTAAGACAGCGAGTCTTGTCTAATGTGTGGCAAGGTAAGGAAATCATTCAATGGATTTCCCACGTGCTCATCTGTAACTTCATTCATAGAAATGCTTTGTTAACTGCGTTACGTTTAGCTATCGTCCTAATTGTCTCAGCACATCAAAGGATGTCGCGCCCCCTAGTGGAAGCATTTCTTAGCACGCGTTCTGCCCAGCATATATGGCGCTTGTAGGGGAGTCAAACAAGATATTAATGAAGAAGTTAATGACTACTTATTACATGTGGTTAGAGAAAAGGCATAACTGATTCAAAATTTTAATTTGATGCATGGTTTAAATAGTGAATTTAATGACGTTCAACTCAGCATCTTCAAAGTTATGAGGATAATAATACGGAAGCTAGAGTTGTACTTGCTTTGGGTTTTATGGGCCACTCCTGGAGGCTCAGGGTTTACTACCAGCTCTGCACTCTGGACTCATTCCTGGAGGTGCTCAGGGGATCTTATGGGATGACAAATATGGAAGCTGGATCAGCTTTGTGCAAGACAAGCACCCTACCCATTGCACTATCATTCTGGCCCTTACTGTCACTGTCACTGTCACTGTCCTCCCGTTGTTCATCGATTTGCTCGAGCGGGCCCAGTAACATCTCCATTTTGAGACTTGTCGTTACTGTGTTTGGCATATTGAATACGTCACAGGTAGCTTGCCAGGCTTTGCCGTGTGGGCAAGGTGCTCTCGGTAGCTTGTCAGGCTCTCTGAGAGGGGCAGAGGAATTGAATCCAGGTAGGTCTGGTCAGCCGCGTGCAAGGCAAACGCCCTACCACTATGCTATCACTACAGCCACTGACCATTACATTAAATTTTTTTTTAATTTTTGAATAAAGAGAGGTTGCAATTGACATAGAACTTCCAGAGAGACTGCTGGAAATGGCTGTCATGTTCTATATTTTCAACTGAGTCATTGTTATAATGCTAAGACAAGTATGTCTTTAATACTTTACTTCATCAGTCCTTCAAAATGGAGCTTAGGTATGCACAATCTAGGACATCATTCAAGCATAAAATGTTTCTTATCTCAATACGTATTATCATTTTTAGTCCAATTTTCCTCCTATTGCTTATTTGAATGTGATCATCTGTGTCCTCTGTGGCATAGTTTTCCCCTTCCCTGGTGCTCAGAGAAGTCCAAATTTTCAGTTCCAATTTAAATCATTCAGTCATCATCAAAATTATCATTTAGTGCTGGAAACATAGTATAGTGGGTAGGGTGTTTGCTTCGCTTGCGCATGCTAGCTCGGGTTTGATTCTCAGCACCCTATATGGTTTCTTGAGACCTGCCAGGAATGATTCCTGAGCCAGGAGTAAGGTTTGAGCACAGTCAGTGTAGCCCTAAAACAAAAACACAATTTAAAAAGATCATTTAGGTTATACATTTATTTTGTGACCAATCGGAGGAAAACACTAGGAGTTAAGAAAGCATCCACTAGAAAGATTCTTGTCACTGTCACTGTCACTGTCACTGTCCTCCCGTTGTTCATCAATTTGCTTGAGCAGGCCCAGTAACGTCTCCATTGGAGACTTTGTCGTTACTGTGTTTGGAAAGATTCTTGTAGAGTTGCAAATTTAGCAAAGATGTTTTACTTTAGAAGAGATGATCTGATAGATACTTATCATGCTATTTTGTAATTTGACTAATTCTTTTTAAGGTGAAAACTCCTGCAGAGAAAAATTATTTGAGTGACATAAGTGATAGCAAATCCACATTGAATTATAATCTTAAATCCAATACAGCTAAATTCTAAATGATTCAGTCATAACTAACTTTCTTCAAGATATAATGTTTTTAAAATTTTATCTTAAAGGAAATTTTCAAAAGGTTTTCACTTTTATATTTTCTCCATAAGAAATGAGGAAAAAAACAATGAAGTTGAAAGTCCAAAATTGGTTCCAGAGGCACTTGCCAAGTTTCCATAATGTATCATTAACTGTTGATGGGGGAGGGAGGCCTGGAAAGAGCAAAGTTCTTTTCAAGGCACTCGGTTAGGAAATGAGATTTTGATCCGGTCTATCTGATCTTGTATCTCCCCCAATATCTTTTACCATATCACAGACAGAGCTGATCTCCTTAAATGAGCAGGATGCAATAGTAACACAACCCACAGGTAACTTCTGTGACTATCATGGAACTCTGCCAGACTCCCAGTCGTTTCGACATACACGTGCGTGCGCACGCACACACACACCACACACACACACACACACACACACACACACACACACACAAAGACTGAATCATATGTGTGCACTATATATGTTAAGTGAGAACTGTGTGTGTGTTTTCTCCATCATTTCATTTATATGGAGAGCAGCCACTTTGAGTTGGAATAAACTGTCCTTGTTTGCTTGTCATTTTAGACCACCAAACATCCAAAAGGAAGCTTTTTAAAACCACTAAAATTGAAGTGAGGTCATGTGCATAAAGAAAAATGGAAGTTTATTTTAGCACTGTTTTTAATAAGAATTTGAACGCAATTGAATAGAAAAATGGTTACATATGATCAGTTCACAGAATGAAAGTTTGTTGTAGTAAAGTGGATCCAAAGTAGTTTTAGTATAAACTAGATGTGATGACAGTGAAAAAAAAAATGAAAAAAAAAAACTATATACATAGCACAGCGGTAGGGCGTTCGCCTTACAAGCGGCCAACATGGCCGACCCGAGTTCGATTCCTCCGCCCCTCTCGGAGAGCCCGGCAAGCTACCGAGAGTATTCGATATGCCAGACACAGTAACAACAAAGTCTCCAATGGAGACGTTACTGGGCCCGCTCGAGCAAATCGACGATCAACGGGAGGGCCTTTACCTTTACCTTTACATTCATATACCTATGTAATTACTATAAGAAGGGGCTAGGAATTTTATTCATTTATTACGTGTGTGTGTGTGTGTGTGTGTGTGTGTGTGTGTGTGGTACCATAAAGTGAATTGCAGGGCCTCAGGGACAAGCAGTTTTAGAGACAATAGTGAAAAAAAGTTTTGGCCTATCCTGTATTGACTTTTTAAAAAAATTTATGTTTTTAAATACCATCTTTTAATTACTTAGTTAAAATTAATTTGTTATTTTTTTGTTTTGGGAGGGGTGTCACACCCTTCAATGCTCAGGGGTCACTCATGGCTCTGCACTCCGGAATCTCATAAGAAATCCCCTGGTAGTGCACGGGGAAACATATGGAATTCTGGGAATCAAACCCGGATTGGCCTCATGCAAGGCAAACGCTGTCCGCTCTGACTTGTGCTATGGCTTTTTGAACATCAAAATTAATTTCCTATATTACATGTACAATTAATATTTTTGAGTTAATCAAAGTGAAACCCCTAATGGATTTACTTTTTAGTAATTTCTCTTTTCTTATTTTATCTTGATTTATCACTGGTTCCTAGTTCCACAGAATTTCAGGGGTATAGTTTAGTACCTCCATAGGTATATGACTCCTCACAGTTGAAGTTCCAGGGCCAAAGTTCCAAAGTTCCAAAGTGTACCAGAAATTCTTTCCTACCTGTTCCTCCCACTCACCCTTTCCTCCTCTGATAACCACCATGATTTTCACCAAGGCTGAGTTAGTTTTGGTTTTCTGTCAATCTACCTTTTTTTTTTTTTTTTTTAGTCCTTGTGTTTTACAATGTTACACTACTGACATAGGGTAAAGTTTCATGCTACAACATTCCAACACCACACACCCAACCAGTCTATCAGTTTCCCCCCACCATTGTCCTTGGACCCCCCCTCAGCCCCATGCTGCCCCCCCTCCATGTTTCTCCCCCCACCACATCTCACTACCATGTAGAACTGAGGTAGAAAATCTCCTGTGTATCTGCCTGTGGTGTTCTCAAGATGGGATGCTGTTGCCACAGTCTAGTGTGTTTGTTTGTTGTGAGAGTTTAGAGTTCACTTTCAACCGCTCTTCTGAATATGGTTGGCTCAAGGCCCTTGTGTAACAGAGGTGAAATCACTAAAGGGCAACTGATCTTAGCGTTTCCTGGGACCTCATAAGCAGATCCTGTCTAATTCCAGCATTTCGTATTCACTGGGAGAAAATCACCCAAGATGCTGGTGATGCTAGCTTCTCCTTTGTCCTTTGAATTTAGACTTTGGTAGCTGTCCTGTGCGTGAGGTATACAGAGTTTCTTCAAGTCTCCTTCAGATGTCATCTTTAGAACATCCCCTGGAGTGACTAGAGAAAGAGTATCTGGTCTTTCCTTTTTCAGCAACAGTTTGTACAAACAGTGGCTATATTGTAGTTCTGGTTTTCATTACTGAAATAGTCAACTGGGGGCAGCCCTGGAAGCTGCCTGGACATGTCAATGATTGTAGCAGGCTGGAACTCATTTTCTTCTGTTTGCTGCCCTAACTTTGTCCTGACTGGGCTTTCAGCTCTACTGTTATTCCAGGAACTCTTAGCTGTAACACAGCATCCCAACTTTAGCCAAAGAAGGTGTTGCTCTACTTTCGTTTCCTTGATTCAAATCCATTTTAAGGTGTCCATCCTATTCCTGCAGTGGGCATGAATTTCTCTTCTACCTCTGATCAATGCAGTGAACTGCCAGGTGAGACCCAGCGCAGAGTTCATACTGATTTATATTCCTTGAATGGGTTCATGAATGAATATCCATTGTAGTGGAGGGAATGAATTGATTCCTTTATCTACCATAGACGTGTTGTCATAGAGCACCCAGGATCTACCTCATCCGTGAGTCTTTCAGAGATTGCCCTCAAAACATTCATGCAGTCATTCAACAAATGTTAAGTACTTAACCTGTGCTAGTGCTAGGTTAAGTATCATGCTAGGTGATGGTAATGGGGTGAAAGCCATCATGGACTTAAAATATCTAACCTAAATGATGCTCAGAAAGATGTAGACCCCAATGAATTGATTGTAATGCTCAAAACCTCCACCCTGTTTTATTGTCATCATCTCCCCCCGCCTGCCTTCCCGCACACACATATTCAATCCAAGGGGGAGCTCATGCGCTTAAGTACTTTTTGTAAAATGATATTGTGTCAAAAAATAAAGTGCCTTGGATTCCATTGTTTATGATAGGCACTTTGGAACTAAAGGCATTTTTTTCTGTGAAGAAAGAGCTTTTCATAAGTTAATGTTTTTCCTGCTAGACCTGGTTGCCCTTCTCTTATTCATCCTCTGCCCATGCAGCTAATCAAGTTTGAAGGGTAAAATAATACCAGACTCATCACTGCATGTTACATGAGAAAAGTATTAGTTAGAAGCCTGGGGTTCTAAGAAATAGAGACCATATTTAGCTAAGGAATAATGGGTATAGGGTTGTCTAGCAGAATCAGAAACAAAAATGTAACTGGGTCTACCAGTCGCTTTAAAACTGGGAGGCAGAATGTTACTTGAATGCTATTTTCTCTGCATTTTATCTCTCTATTCATCTGCTTCAATCATTCCTATATCTTTCCTCTCCCACCCCAAGCCCCATCATATCCCGCTCTTTCTTGTCCTGGCTTCTGCTTTTCTGGTATATGAGCCATAATCAAATATGGCTATTCCACAGTTTCTCAGTATACAGACCAAGTCTCATGACTGAGATTCCCTTAGAATCAAGTAGGGCCAGAGGCCAAGGTCATATTCCAAAGTGGTCCCCAAAGGTCAATCTTCTGTCTGTCAGATAGCTTCTAGAGAAGAGGTGCACATCTTTGACAAGGGATAGCATTCTCAAGTATATCTAGTATATCCGGGTCTGCAGATTATACATCTAAAAATATACACAAATCCTGATCTCATATGGTATGGAACTGTTGTTTTATATTGATTTCTATAATTCATTGGGTTCCTATGGAGGGTCTGGACACAACCCTGAGTTTAAACCAGAACGCTTGCGTCCCAGTCCTGGGTCCTCTGTTAATTAGTGTAGAATCTTGGGCATTACCTTTTTACTCTGAAGGTCACAGAGCCAATTTTCAGTTATTTGAAGGCTGATACTGAGGAAGAAGAACTGCCTACTTCTAAAGGGTGATACCATGGTGCTGAAGGAGCTACAGAGTGGTACCAATGGCTAAAGGCACCCAAAAACTCTCTCACAGGCTTCTTGACAACAGACCAGCAGCTTTATGGAGAACAGGTTGCCCTGTCTCCGTAAGAAATACAAAAGATGCTCCAAAATGATCTGTGAGGTAATGATCTGAGCTCATTTCCTTACAGTATGGGCTGTGTGAGTGGATTTTGGGGAGTTTCTAATGCAACATAAAAATGAGTGTTTTTGTATCAGGGTCTTAACAAAAAGAAAGAAGTGGAGAGAAAAGAAGCGGGACCAGAGAGATGATCCAGGGATTAAGTACAGCAGTTAAGTCACTTGTCTTGCGTACTTCCAACTGTTACATATGGGGGTTAGCAGACTCCCTGGTACTGCATATGGTCCCAGAGCATCACCAGGATGATGACCATGAGAAACAGGGTGGGGGGGGGGAACGCTGGCGGGGAGGGGGAGAGAGAAAGTGAAAGAGAAAGAGATAGAGTGAGAGAGAACATGCACAAAAGGCCTCTATACTTTGCTAGTTATTTCAAATCATAGTTTTTAGTGCTTGTGTCATAGAGGTTTTAAGTCCTAAGCTGAGGAAGGCTAAGTATTAATACAAGTGATGTGGGCATCTCTTGATAAAAACAATACCAGCTATTTCTCTTAGTCTGGGGATTTCTGGACTACTTTCTCTCTTCCTTCACTTCTTTGTCCTTTCTGCTGAACTCTTGGGTAGGGGTAGGAGTAGGGGAGAGAGCAGAATTTTGAAATACACATTTCACCCTGTGTCCGATTTCTGGGTCTAGTCACAGTTCTGTTTGTGCTGCTTTTGCTGATGTCTGGTCATCACTGTCTCTGTCACGGTGACTGCTGACATTGTCAGATTCTCTTTCCAAACCTTCAGCTGGAGTTTGAATACCTGAGACAGTTAGCTCTGCTTTGACATTTGTATCAGCCAAATATCCTTTGTGATGCCTGGATGGTGTGATTGGCTCTTGCTGTCTGTGAGGCTCTAGGACTTCCTACGGAGGAGTCCATTTGGTCTCTGTTCTCAGACTTCTTTAACACAAACATCACTTTAGTCTTTTGAATTCTGAGTGGTGTCTTTTGCCCCTAAATGGAGCAGCTAGGTCATTCGGAAATAGGGGTATATGGGCCAGAGAGATAGTCCCAAGAGCTGAATGCATGGTTTGTATGTTGGGGGTTGGGGACAGGTTTGATTTCAGCACTGCATGGCCTTCCAAGTGTTGCCAGGAGTGACCCATGAGCACTGCTAGTATGGCCCAATACCCCACCCCAGAAAACAGAAATAGGTATGTATACATATTTGATCCATAGTCCAGGTCTAGAAATACTGACTCAACTATCACCTGTAAAGAAATTGAGCACTTATGTCTTTTATATAATTGAACTATGCAGTATAATCAGGCATACTTTTTTATTGATGTGTTAATAGTACCTTTCCTCCATTCTATTTTTTTTTGTTTGGGGGGCCACCCTGATTGTGAGCCAGGCTTTTTCCTGGCTCTGTGCCCAGTAATCACTTTTGGCTGTGCTCACAGGACCATATGTGGTACCTGGGTTTGAATCAGGGTTGGTCACATGCAAGTTCAAAACCTTACTTGTACTATCTTTCTGGCCCTTTGATACCTTTATCAAGAAAGAAAAGGTTTTGATATGCTGTAGGAGTTGACCAACTACAGAGGGGTTGTGACTGAGATGGTGTATGCCTGAGTTTATTTTTCTTAATTTTTATTAGTGAAACACCATGAGATACAGTTGTAGACTTACATATTTTTGTGCTTGGGTTTCAGTTATACAATGATTGAGTAAGCATCCCTCCACCAGTGCCCATTCTCCACCTCCAATGCTCCTAGTATCCCTCCGCCCCCCAACCCCACCGCTTTTGTTCTCTCTCTCCTTTTGGGTGCTGTGATTTGCAAAAGAGGCATGGAGTGTCAATCATGTTCGGTCTATAGTCTACTTTCAGCATGCTTCTCCCATCCTGGGAGGATCCTCCCAACACCCTTTACTTGGTGCTTCCTTCTCTATCTGAGCGGCCTTTTCCCCTAGCATATGCGGCTGACCTCCAAACTATGGAGTGAACCTCCTGGTACTTATCTGGCTATTCTTGGGTGTTAGTCTCCCATTTTTTTTTTCCCCTTTATTTTAGTCTCCCATTTTGTGACTTTATGTTCCCCAGATGAATGTAATCTTTCTGTGTCTATCCCGTTCTTTCTGACTCATTTCACTTAACACGATACTTTCCATGTAGTACCACTTGTATGTAAATTTCATGACTTCCTCTTTTCTAACCGCTGCATAGTACTCCATTGTGTAAATGTACCAAAGTTTCTTTAACCAGTCATCTCTTCTGAGGCACTCAGGTTTTTTCCAGATTCCTGCTATTGTAAAGAGTGCTGCAATGAACAAACAAGTGCAGATGTCACTTCGACTATACATTTTTGCCTCTCTGGGATATATTCCCAGGAGTGGTATTGCTGGGTCAAATGGGATCTCAATTTCTAATTTTTTGAGAATAGTCCATACTGTTTTCCAAAAGGGCTGAACCAGTCGGCATTCCCACCAGCAGTGGAGGAGAGTCCCTTTCTCACCACATCTGCGCTAGCACCAGTTGCTTTTTTTCTTTTGGATGTGGTCCAGTCTCTGTGGTGTGAGATGATATCTCATTGTTATTTTGATCTGCATCTCCCTGATGAATAGTGATGTAGAGCATTTTCTAATGTGCCTTTTAGCCATTCGGATTTCTTCTTTGCCTGAGTTATTTATATGTAAAAATGGTTATCTTCCCAGGTCAATCCAGTCAATAGTTCAACACACAGTATAACCAGGTTGACACAAACTTTTCAACTAACTGGCAGGGGGAGGGAGGTAAGTAGGAGGATGGATGGGGGGAACAAGCTATGCAAGTAGCAATGAAATAAAAGAGAACCCTCAAGTTGTATTTTTAAAGGCATATTTAAAATAAAACATTATGAATGCTGGTACATGAATACAGACACATATAGTCCAATCTTGCTTGCTAGAGGGAGCAGATCAAATAAGTAATGGAAATTCTCAAAGGTATTCTTTTTTTTTTCTTTTTGGGTCATACCCAGCGATGCTCAGGGGTTACTCCTGGCTTTGCACTCAGGAATCACTCCTGGCAGTGCTCAGGGGACCATATGGGATGCTGGGAATCGAACCCGGGTTGGCCGTGTGCAAGACAAACGCCCTACCTGCTGTGCTATTGCTCCAGCCCCCTCAAAAGTATTCTTGTATCTGCCTTTAGATTCATTAGTTAAAGATAGTAACATGAGTGCTTTATTATGTGTAATTACACTGAAAATTACATTTTATATTCTACTTATTTTTGCATTTCCGGACATCTTTTGACTCACAAAGAAGGTGCATTGTTTTTTTTTTTTTGCCTCGCTAAGAAGGTGCATTTCTCTGAACTAATTGGACCAGTATTAAAAGAAAAGAGGGATGAAGAAAAAGGCAGAGAAGAGTATTTGTGAGAAAGCTTATAGGGTGAGGAATGAATAACTGACTTATCAAATAGTGTCTGATCTTATTACTGGGATGATTGTTGCTGAGACCATGATGTGGTTTTTCACATCATAAGCACAAGTGTGTCAACACATCACAGTTGTGTTTCTGGGCAGTAATTCACAAAGCATAGGTCTCTTACTGTAAAGTACTCCTGTTGGATTATGAACTGAGATAACAGTACAAGTTTTAGATATGAAAACCACATAATATATAGGATGATGATTTACAGTTTAATAACCAAAAATTTAGGTAACCTCATAAACCAATGTGACTTAAATCTTTAAAAATGCAAATGCTGCTCTTTTGTTTGATGAGTGATGAACAATCCCATAAAATAATATTTTTTTGCATAGGACTGAGAAGTACAAGAATAACTTACTAAATAAGTTATTAAGGGTTTAGCCAGAATTAAATTGTCATAAATTCTAATTAGTCCAGGGATCATAATTAGTTTACTAGAAAGACTAACTGTTCTCCAGGAACAAACCTTCTCTAAAGGAGCATGTATGCAGATAATTGAAATTGCCAGAGGGGAAAGGAGTAGTTTGACCAACATGGGCTATGATCAAAGGAGTGAGTGTGTCTACAAAAGCAATTCTCATTCCTGGAGGAGCATCAGAGATGTCTGTAGAGCTTTTAAGAATTACGAGTTACTGAATTCCATGATGTTGTATTTAGTCAGGTTCCATCTTCTACCAACAAACTTTACCTTGAACGCGTTCACTAACAAAGGGAAAGAGGGTTGTGAAGATTCATCCCTGAAGACTGGACTCACACTGACCAATGAAAGCCACCATAGCTGTTTGTTTCAGCATTATATCATGCACTGTGTGTGAAAATTAAATGTAAAAGCAAAAAGAGAAAAACATCTCTGCCTTTAAAGATACTTATTGAGAAACACAAACATTCTAAGAATTATGGTCAGAGAGAGTATAGCAGTTCGGGTGCTTGCCATGGTTTGACCAGGGCGTTATCACCTGTAATCCATATGGTCCTCCAAGCCCTGCTAGGAGTGATCCCTTAGCACAGAGCCAGAAGTAAGCCCTGAGAATTGTAAGGTGTGGCATGGCGCGCGCGCGCACACACACACACACACACACACTAAGTTTTGTTTTTGTTTTCTGTAAGAAATAGCTGGGTAACTAATTCTTAAAGGGCAAGAGATATACTGCCCTTTATTAAAAACCTACCTATGTGTGTATTTTATGATTTACTGCCCTTCATTAAATACCTACCTGAGGACTTTTGCACTTGTCATTTCCTTTAATTTGCATTTCTGTCTTAACAATTCAGTAGTATCACTGACATTCTATAGATTGCTAGAATCAAGTTCAGAGACTTTGGGGGATTTAAATTGAATTGCCTTTCTAGAACCCGCTAAACTAGAATTTTTGCCTTCTTGGCATCCAGGTGTATGTACTTCTTTTTTCATGTCTTTTGTCTTGGCAGTCTACCAAGCTGTCTCTTTGTTAATAAGGAGATACATCACCCTCATTCTAGTTTTCTAAATGTGACAGTCTTTGAGTTCATATGCCAGGCATGGAGTAGCTGTCTATAGACCTCAAGATTAATCCATGCATAAAATTTCTTGAATCGTCACAGTTTTGTATTATCTGCCTCTGTTTTGCTCATCAAGTGTCAGCAATTTAGTGGTCTGTCCACGTGAGTGCATATGATTTTCTAGTTAGATAATATGTTTGCTGCACCTCTTCACCTCATTTCAGGCGTACTTTGTAATCTAGAAATAATAGACATGTGCTAGTTCCCTCTGTTGTGGGAAATGTACTATTAATCAGAGATTCTTGTTTGGCTTTTGCCATTATTTTGCAAAATGGAAATTATCTTCATAAAGAAAATAAGTCCACACAGAAATTTCACCTTGTATTTTCTTAAGAAAAGTTAAATGTTGTGGCATTGAGTGTATGAACTCATGTTTTCTGGTCCCGTTGAAAGAATAAGAGTGATATGTGACTCTAATAATGGAAGGGAGAGTAAATTAAGTCTTCAGACACAAGGCATATAGAAGTTCTATTTTATTGTGATTAGAAGATTGATCTTGAAAATGTCTTGCCTTAGGCCAGAGACATATGAAGGCTGATGGAGACGGAAGATTACTGCCCCCAAAGTTCTGTGTAACAATAGCCTCAGGAGTTAAGAATTGTGAATCTTTCTAATCCAGTGCTGTGAGATAAAACCTACTGTTGGAATTCAGAGTCCTTCTATTGGAGGTGAGATGTTTATAGAAGTTTCTGGTGTAGTCTTTTCTTTCAACTGGATAACTGGCCACCCTGACACACACACAAATACACATACACATATGCACACACACATACACCATGGGTTCTCAGGCACATGTACACACAGACACTCATGGGTAGAGCATGTGTTTTCTTCAGCTCTAATTAAGGGTTTGTGCTTGCTCTCCTCTTGCCCAGAGCAATGTGTCTCTCTGAGGTTGAACTTTGCCTTATTTTATGGCACTGACAGGTATGAGCTCTATGCTCTATGCCAGAGAACAAACTTTTTAAATCTTTAGGCCCTCCCACATAATACCTAGCACAGAAGTTATGAAGTTTCCTGAATGTTTGGGGTGATGTATGACAAGTCATATAGGTGAAACACATTGAAACACCGTTAAAAATCATAATAAATCATAATAAAGCATTCCTACCAGAGCCAGTTCCTTGGGGATGAGTTTTAGAATCTTCTAAGAGTTATCTGAGGACTCAACAATTCAGTCGTTGCTGGTCTAGCACTAAACTAGTGACTGTTGTAGTTAAAGAAAGAGGATAAAGAATCATAAAATTATGTAGTCCCTTTTAGTTATTTGTAATTGATATGGCCTGAATTTATTGACAATTATTCGACAGTATTGAGTTTTGCAATATTTAAGATAATCATTCTGTCTCTGATGAGCCAACTATCTTTTTTCTTTTTGATTGCTAAATTAAACTTTTAAAATATCTGGTAGAGGGCCTGGAGAAAGAGGAGAGTGGGTAGTGTTCTTGCAGCTGTGCCAGGTTTGATCTCTGGCATATGGTTCCACAAGCCCCACTGGAGTGATTCCTGAGTGCAGAGCCAAGGTTAAACCCTGAACATTGCTGGGTGTGCTTCCCTCCAAAAAAGAAAGAAAGAAAGAAAGAAAGAAAGAAAGAAAGAAAGAAAGAAAGAAAGAAAGAAAATACAGGCAGAGAAAAAATAATCTAAGACATTCTTGTCTTGGGTGACTTGAGCTGTCTGTTAAATTTTTTAAAAAGCAAACAATTATTTTTTGAGTAATAGAGTCTTAGGATTTCTAAAGTCATGAACTGGAAGCCAACCAGTCATCCAGAGTATAAATATTGACTTTGGGTGGGGGAATACTGATGGAATCTGCTTCCTTCCAGTTCTGGTGTCTCACCTTCACTCACAGAAAGATGAGGAAAAGTCTCATCCATTGGCAAGATAGAACAGGTGTCAAGGATTCAAAGCATTGAGAAATAAGACCCTGATTCTCAGGGGCGGGGGGAGGGTGCAAATGAAAAGTGTTTGTATGTGAAGCAATTTTAGCTATAGCAAAGGTAGCAGAACTATGCCGACTTTGCGGTTTGACAAGTCTTGCAGTCCAGGTTGCCCAGCTCGGGCACTTGCAGTTATTGGTTCATAGACTCAGGAGTCTCTTGGGTAAAATGTGAATGTCTTCTTACTGAAGATAAGGGGGGACTAGAGAAAGAGGCTGGCTCCCCCAATTGGTAGATTGGGAGGAGGCAGATTGAGTATCCAAGAGAATCTATGATGCTTGTTTTGGGCAACCTCATGACAAATAGATTTGTGAACCCACCCGCTAGTAATTTAAGAGCATGTCTTGATGCTTTAAAGAGGATTCAGTGTACGTGCATACATTTCAGTGGTTTCTGTAACTCTCTATCTCAAGGCTGCATCCTTAAAGCAATTCCTGTGGGGCAAAAAGGACATTCCCAGGATAGGGACGAAAGGGGAGGTAAGAAGCCTTCCACCCAATGGGTTGATCAATCAGTGACCGTGTCTTTTTGATGACCTTCTCCAGCACAAATGTATGAAGATGGCCAAGTTACTTAGTTCTCAGTCTTGCTTCCACTACCCATCGTGGTATGCTCTTAACCAGGCTGCTGTTACACAGATGTGGTTGTAAGGAACACAGGAGTTGTCTGCATCAGTCTATAACACAGTGCTGGGATTCCATTGGGTCACTTGTTGTCTGTTACTAGGGCTTTTCTGTTCAGTTTCTATGGCTACATTCATTTCCTTTCTCACCGAACCGATTGCCACTCTCACAAGGAATGGTGTTTTAAGGTGAAGACAAATGTATTTAGGAATATAATTTCAAATTTATTTCCATGGTTCAGAAAAACAAACAACAACAACAAACCCAATTTAAAAAAAAAAAGACGTCTTAGAAGTCATTCACAAAATACCAATTTGGGATCCAGAGAATTCCTCAGTAGAGCTTTTGTAAGCCCCAGATTTTCTTTACCCCAAAGCATCACTTCCCCAGTCACAGATTACCTGTTATAGTTTTAACATTCTCAAATATAAACGTTGCTTCAAAATGTTTAGTTCTGAGCTCCATCCTGAGAGAGGCTTGTGGGAGCCCAGGAATGTGCCAGGCTAATTCTGATGTTGGGGTCATTGGGAATATACTGCTCCAGGCTTTGGCTTCCTTTCACTGTCGAGTGCCAGTTTCCTTGAGCTGTGACGCAGCCGGCACCTTCCTTGAAAGGTAAACTTACCTTTCTTGAAAAAAATTTTTGTTTGTTTTGGGACCACACCGGGTGGTACTCAGGACTTTCTTCAGGATCTGCACTCAGAAATCACTCCTGACTCTCCAGGTTTCTCTCTGAGTCAGGATGGGCTACCCCTTCCCCACCCCCTACCCCCCATCCCCCACCCCTGCAGCACTCTGGAATCCCCAGCCATAGATCCCATACCCCAAAGCTGCCTGCCACCCAATTTAAATTTAAATTTATAATTTAAAAAGCTACTCCAGCTGTACCTTTCTAATAAAAACACTGAAATTTCTTTTTTTTTTTTAATTTTTATTAGTGAGACACCATGAGGTACAGTTGTAAACTTACAAATTTTGTGCTTGGGTTTCAATTATACAATGATCAAATACCCATCTCTCCACCAGTGCCCATTTCCCACCACCACGGATACCAGTATCCCTCCCACCCCCCACCCCCCATCCCACCCTGCCTCTGTGGCAGGGCATTCCCTTTTGTTCTCTCTCTCCTTTTGGGTGATGTGGTTTGCAAAAGAGGCATCGAGTGGCAATCATGTTTGGTCTATAGTCTACTTTCAGCATGCTTCTCCCATCCTGGGAGGATCCTCCCAACACCCTTTATTTGGTGCTCCTTTCTCTGTCTGAGCTCCCATTTCCCTTAGAATGTGTGGCTGGCCTCCAAGCCATGGAGCAAAACTCCTAAACACTGAACTTTCTGAGCAAACACAATGACCTCCTAGTACCTGTACCACAAACCATAATACAGAAAAAGATAGAAAGAGAGAAAGAATAGTGCCTGCCATAGAGGCAGGCTGGGTGAAGGGGTGGGGTTGGAGGGGAGGGACAGAATGTTGAGGGATGGTGAGAGGGAAACTGGGATCATTGGTGGTGGAAAATGTACACCAGTTGAAGGATGAGTGTTACTATTATTATATGACTGAAACTCAATCATGAACAACTTTGTAATGATCTATCTCATGGTGATTCAATAAAAAAGTTTTAAAACTTAAAAATAAGAAAAAAATCATGCATGGCAGGACTCGGAGGGACTTTCAGGTGTAGAATTGAACCTGGGTCAACATCAAGGAAGGCAAGCACCCTACCAGCTCTACTGTTTCTCTGGGTCACCTTTAAATGGATTCTAACCTTGTCCTGAGCGTGTGGCAGGCACCAGGATGGGCCTGGAGTTAACAAAGATGAATTCAGCCAGGTGTTTTGTTTTTGTGGTGCCAGGGATCAAATTCATGGCCTCACATTTTTAAGGCAAAGGCTCTACCTAGCACCATATTTTGGATTCTACACTTTATAACTATAGATAGTGTGTGTCCACAGAACACATTATCTATTTAAATTGAACAGTGAACAGACACTTCAAGATTGTATGTATCTTAAGAAGGTTTTTGCATGGCAACTAAGAAATAAAAGCTAATACTAAGGAAGCAGAGCTAATACTTTTCTTCTAAGAAGGAGTTTTTTAAAAAATAAATTAGCTCCATTATGATGTATAAAGACATATTTGATAGGAGCGTGGTCTGACAAGTGAAAAACTAACCAAGACTATGTATTTGAATTCTCTCCCCTTCCCTTTGTATTTGCTATTGCAGTTATCCTGGGGAACACACCCACACACATACACACACACACACACACAAACCTGATTGTGGTATTCATTCCTTTTGTGCTGTAGTGACCTCGGGGGGCCATGCATCATCTGGTAGTGCTTGCTTGGCATTCCTTTCACTGGTGGTGCTTGTACAGGTGTTCCCGGGGGCTCACACTTGTAGTTCAGGTATGTAAGCTATAGTTGGAGAGTTCTCTGGAGGGTTCTGCCTCATTTGTGTTTTTACCAGAGGCTGTACCATTTGGCTCTGGCACTGACACATACACGTCTCTTCTAATTTTGGAACTTGATGGAAGTCACACCCCTTTTTGTGATGCTTACATTTAACTGGTTGTGATATAGCTAAAATTTGTTTGCAGTGCCCAGGGTGCCCAGAGTTGCATAAGACAGAGTTGCCAGGATTGCACTGGGAGCAGGTGGGACACCCAGGATTCGAACTTGTGATTGTACATTTGCAAGGGAGCAGCTCTAAGCCTCTACACTACTGTTCCAGGCTCAACCATAAATATTCTTTGAATTAAAGATTTAGGTAGACTCCCATTAGCTGCGCCCTTCAATTTTGAGCTGATATAGCATATGGTTTATTTCATTTATATATTATCCATTTTGTCATATCGAACAAGGGCTGGAGTGATAGCACAGCAGTAGGGCATTTGCCTTGCACGCAGCCAACACGGCCGACCCGAGTTCGATTCCTCCGCCCCTCTCGGAGAGCCTGGCAAGCTACCGAGAGTATCTCGCCCACATGGCAGAGCCTGGCAAGCTCCCCGTGATGTATTCGATATGCCAGACACAGTAACAACAAAGTCTCCAATGGAGACGTTACTGGGCCCGCTCGAGCAAATCGATGATCAACGGGAAGGCCTTTACTTTTACTTTTATTATCCATTTTAAATGCCCATGTTGTGCATAGACTATAATGAACACATTAGTTTAGGGGCACATGTATATTATGTTAATTATTCTTACATAGCACAGATATGGTATGCACTAAAATATTTTATAGAAAAAGATACAATGGCGATGTGCATAAATTACAGGACACAGTAAATGCTGTGTCTTTTCCTCTGATTGGGTCTATGGTACTACAGTGTGACATGTTGAGTTGACTGTTTTGACTTCTAGAACAAAGTGATTCAAAAGCTGACTGTACTTCTTAGAACTGGCCCCATTGCAGCTGTTCACCCTGAGCTCCAAGCATTTTTAGGATTCAGGACAGTGCCAGCTGGCCACCTACTAGTGGCCTTTTTTCTGTCACCACGGCACAGTTGTCACCTTTCTAGAATTCAACCCTTAAACAGAGCCAAGAAGAAGCCAAGATACAAATCTGCAGCGCCTGATCCCAACCACAAGACCAATTCATACGTAAAAACTAAATATTTTAGATTTGATATCGGTTTTGGATCTGTTCCTCCAATGGCTTCTGGCCGTTTATTTATTAGTGACTCTCAACATGGAGTTTACTTGTTTCTCTTATTGCTAAGAGCAGGCAGGTTGCAGAAGCTTATGTTTACTGAGTTATGAGGGTTCCAGCCTTTAATAAAGTACTTTCCCCAAATGACTTAATTTTCACAAGTTATCTGAGGTAAGTTCTGCAATGGGCTCCATTTTATGTGTTAGCAAGCTAGACCTTTGAGAAGCCAAGTAATCTTACTAAGAAAAAGTAGAGGCGAAGCTGAGAGATCACAGTGTCTCTTTGGTCCAGGGGCCATATTTTAGGGGCATGCAGAGAAACTAGAATGGAGGAAGGACATTAAAGAAGAGTCTGATCCGAAGTCTGTAGTTGAGTTACAGCACTGTATCAGTTTTACAATTTGGTCCAGTGACAAATACACCATGGTTATGCAAGAAGGTAGCATTTTTCCGAGTGGGTAAAGCTTATATGGAGACTTTCTGCACTGTCTTGGTTACATTTTTATAAATCTATACTTACTCCAAGTATATTTGAAAAGTAAATGCCACCCTCACGTACCTTTGTTTATGAACATGTGCAGTGTGCATGGTTGCGCATGTGCAAAGCCTTGGAGACCCATCTTGCACATCCCTGCACACCCCCCTCCCACCCACCACCCTCCCCGCTGCTGTGCCTGCCTGCACCTGGACTTGCGCAGTGGGGAGTTCCAGCTTCACCTCGGCTACCATGAATGACAGCGAGAGGAGTATCCACCCAACTCCCATGGTCCATGGTTGCTGTTGCTGTCTGGTCTCTTCTCATCTTAGCCTGCGAAACCCTGTGTTGAGGGTTGTGGGGTGTGTGTGTGTGTGTGTGTGTGTAATGTACCTGTGCTGGCAGGAGAGCTCCATGACAGCCAATGAGGAAGATGGAAGGTAGAATTCAGAATGATCAGAGACCTGAGAGATAGGAGAGGGGTTAAGGTGCTTGCCTTGTACATAGCGGATCCCAGTTTCACCCTTGGCACTGCATATGGTCCCCTGCGCACTGCAGGAGTGATCCCTAGTGAGAACCAAGAGTAAGTTGTGAATGCCGCTGGGTGTGGTCCAAAGGCAAAAAAAAAAAAAACCAGAAAATTTGGAATGATCAGCTGATACCTGAACTGCTTTTCTCTAGGGAGGCTTTTTACAGTTGTCTGTTTCTTTTCATGTGTTTGAGGCCTTCTCTGGTTTTTCATTGTTTTCTCAGAAGGAAACATAGATCCAGGGAGCACTGATCAAAAAAGGTAAGCCGAGGAGCTGCTGGCCACAGATTTTTGCTTCGTTTTTTAACCTGTGTTGTGTTAGTTGGGAGAGAATATCTTGATGGTCGCTTAACTGATGACTGTCTCATAAGGCTGGGGGAGAGACATCGCATAATTTAGGAGAGCCGGCACCTCCCCAGATGGCTTTGTGGCAGCCATAAAAAGTGCTTAATTTGCTAAAATCACTCTATTAACTAGATTCAGGGATGTTTAGGGCTTATGGGTTAGACTGTGTTGATTTCATACTGCTTCTCAGTATAATTGCTTGAGGCCCCCAGCGAGCAGAGGAAATGTGCTCTGTCTTTTCTGGGTGAGTCTTACTGTGTAGTTCCAGGGAGAGGTAGAAAACCCACATCTAAGTAATTTCCACGATGATGCGAAAACTCTGTGTGCTGGGACAGTAGGGGCTTAGCCTCCAGCTAAGACTCGGGCTGGATTTGGTGTCCATGCTGGAAACAAACTCATTGCGTGTGGGTAATATTCATTTATGCACTCTTTTATTTATGGAGTGTCTGCCAGTCACTGGGCTCCATTCTCAGCATTCAGGATAGAGTATAGCACAATTGGGAGCTTGCAAACTCAGGAAATTTTATCCTAAAGGGAGGAGACTCATAATAATCAGGGGATTAAACTTGATGATCTCAGACTATGACAAACACTTGGGGAAAGATGTGAGTTTGACATAGATGGGCTGAAGAGGCTGGGTAGGAGTAGGGTGATTCCTGGGAGAATGAAAGGAGAATTTTGCATTTTATGGGTCAGGGCGATGACTTCTGAGCTGATATCTTAAGAATGAGAAGGAGGCAGGAGGGAGCAGTGGTAGCCCAGGTCCAACAGGGGACCCACTGTCTACGCTGGTCTTTCTAAGGTCCTGCCAGCAATATAAGGAGATAGTTAGTATTAGTCAAATCCAGGGTAGGAGATACATGATCTTGGGCTTAGGCTGGAAGAGAAACTCAGAGCACCCAGTGTGTGATAGTAGGGCTTACCTCTAGAGGGCATTGGAGTAGGAGAAGATTAGCATCACTGTTGCTATCCAGATCATTTGAAAGACACCCACCTACCCCTCACTTCACACCCTGCCACCCCTCTCCACCTTGGGTAGCCACTTTAGGGCCAGAGTTCATCATTACGGAAAAGTCTCTGACGGTTTTTGCTCAACCCTTCCGACAAGGAGTTGGCAGGCCCTCACCAAGCTTTGTGATGTAGAACACAGGTTTTCAGAAGGAAAAGAAACACTCATGGCCCAGCTACCTATATCCCTGAAGCCTTGGCTTCTGGGAAGACTCAGTGGACATCGTAGAGCTAAATGCAAGTACCATCCCCTCCCCCTCGCCTCACCAATGGATGGCCTGTGAAACCACCCATATGAGCCCTACTTTCTTCCTCTGAAAAGTTGGATCGCAGCCCTTTTCACCCTTTTCTTAGTGATGTGAGACTTAAATTGTCGAATATGAGCCAGAGTGATAGTATAACAGGAAGGGCACTTGCCTTGTGCACAGCTGGCCCAAGTTCAATCCCCAGCACCCTTGGGATCATCCCTGGTATGATCCCTGAGTGCAGAGCAGGAGTAAACCCTGAACACAAATGGGTGTGGCCCAAGTAATGAAACTAAACAAACATCTGATAGTTCCAGGTCCTAAGACACCCAATGGGAATTTCCTCCCTTAGCCCCCCTTTTGCTCCCCAACAATTAAGGAGTAGATGATTGGACATTTTTCCTTTGCTTTCTTAGTAGCTACATCACTGGTCTAACAAAGCAGTATGCATTAGATCACTTGATCACTTGACTTCCCGTTAATTGGCGATTTGCTCGAGCGGACGCCAGTAACGTCTCCATTTGTCCCTGTGGCGTGCTAGTATAGCCCAATGGCGTCTGTTTGTTCTGTGCATTAGATAGAGCTTTTTTATTTGGGTCGGGGTTAAGCCTGCTGATTTTCAGGGGGTACTCCCAACTCTGCACTCAGGAATCACTCCTGGCAGTGCTCAGAAGACTATATGGGATGCTGGGGATTAAACCCGGGTCAGCCACACGCAAGGTGAATGCCCTACCTACTGTACTGTCTCTTGGGCTTTCACATCAGGTATTGCTTTTCTGTTCCAGATGTATAACCCCTCTAAAATATTGGCCAGGATAGCATTCCATAATTTGGCCAATGTCTATTTTCCACAGGTTCTCTGTAGTTGCTTATTTAACTAGGCTCATGGTATTCAGTTCCACCAGAAAGGCAGCCAACTCGGGAAGTGGCAATGTCAGTAACACCTGTGTGTGAGAGAACACAAGTACACCGCCCCCATAAAAAATGTGCCGGTCAAGTCCTTGACATTGGCACCTGTGCATGTGACCTCACTGGTCAGGAATGCCTTCATAGTTATAATTATGTTCATTATCTGGAGATGAGAAGTCATCCTGGATTAACCAAGTGGATCTGAAACCAACTGGCAAGTGTCTCAAAAGAAACGCACCAGGGAGACTGCCAGAAGGAGCATCAGAACCTCATACATAGTGATTGGACCCTGTGGCCCCAAGTCAGGGAATGCTGCCAGGCACCAGAGCCTCCAAAGAGGCAACAGTGAACTGACACCATGAACTTTCCAAGGAGGATGACCCTGCCATCTCCTGGGTGTGGAGTCTCTGCCTCCAAATTGTGTCCAGAATGACACAAGACTGTGTCTGTAGTTCTAAGCTCCCCAGTTGCCAGGTGTTTATATCAGCAACCAAGGCAATGAGGATAACCTGTGAACACCCGCTCTTGGGGCAGTAGACGACCTTCAGTGGGACCTTCTGATGCAGAAGCTACTGTTTCTATTCCTTGTGTCTCTAAGCCTCATGCTCACACATTCATACAGTTATTGCTTAGATTGACTCGAAGAAATAAAATCTACTCTCCTCATTCACCTGCTTTTCTTTCTCCCTCGTTGGCATAGAAATTTGTTCAGCTGAGCACGGAATGTAAATGTGCCTGAATGAATGTGCTGAGTGGAATGCACTGAGGGAATTCAGGAACAAGCTCAAGCCATGCCTGCTGGCGAAGGTTCTGGCAAGCCCTGCGCAGGTTCAAAGCAGATTTGGGTTCCCTTTTCTTTCTTTCTTCTTTTTTTTTTTAGATGCTCAGATGAGGGTTCAGTGAAGTGCCCAGTGAGTGGCTATGTGTTAGGACAGCGACCCCAATGAGCAGGAAGTCTGCCATTGTCCCTAAGGATATGGGAAACTGAATGTTCCCTCAACCCCCACCTCTGGTTTCTTTCTACAAAGACCCAGCTGTGTGGGCCCACCCCACCCACCTGTGGTGCAATTCACTGGTGACCTGCAGCCTCCCAAGGCTTGAGTCATCAGAAATGGATTGAGGGCTACTGCTTGCTTTTCTCAGCTGTGTAGCTGGGCTCCATGTATGTAGGCCAAATGGAACACAGCACATTCCTGGACTGTCTGTGGCTGCTTTTATGCTGTGGGCACAGAGCTGATCACTGGCAACAAAAACTGGAGATTGGAATATTTATCCGTGGTCCTTTCAGGGGCAAGTGGGCCACTGCTTACCCTAGACCCTAGAAGTTCTAAACCATGGGGTGTATGTGTGTTCTGTGTGTGTATGTGTATGTATTCTATGTGTGTTGAGGCGGGGGGAGAGAGAGAAGGAGAGAGATCCTTCAGAGTTTTACAAAGTCCTTTATCCCCAAGCAGTGCAGTACCCAATACCTAGTTATCTTAATGACATTTTCATGAATGACATGCTTGAGGGTAGAGATCTTATGAAGATCAAGTACAGGGCATGCATTCCCTCCTATGATTGGCAATAATGAGTAATTTGATGGTGTGGAGTCATACCCAGCAGTGCTCAGGGGTTATTCAAGGCTCTGGGGTCACTCCCAGGAGTGCTCTGGGGACTATGTGGTGTTGGTCTATGTAGCCATAGATCAATCCATGTCTAGCACATACAAGACCAAGTATCTTTTGTTCTAATTATTATTTTTTTGAGGGGTAGAAAGGCACAGAAAGACAGGATAGATGATTAGGCCTTGCCTTGAATACAGCTAATCTGGGTTCTATCTCTGGGTTCTGTAGTTCCCCAAATAGCTACAGAAGTGACCCCTGAGAACAGAGACAGAAGTAGTCCTTGAGCAGTGGCATGGTGTGACCAAATTTTACCAAAAAATTCTTTAGAGGGATAGGCATTTATTTCAAAATGAGCCACATAAGGCATCAAGCATTTGACTTTCATATGGAGTCCTTTTGATTAAAATAGCTCAATAAATTACTATTTGGTGCCACTTAATATAGCTTTGTTTCTAAGAGCATATCTCACATGGAAAGTTGTTTACTTTCATGTGTCCAAAAAAAGAAGCAAATGAGAAGTAGAAACATGTAATTATGGGGTGGGGAGAAGCCTGCCATCTGCCAAGTTTGAGATTCTTGCACTATTTTTTTATGCTTTCATAAATTAGATCTTTATTAGATATCCACATGGGTTCTTCAGTCTTCATCCAATCAGGAACTTGCCTGATTAATAAATGCTGATGACAGTCATGGAAAGTTCTAGAATTAAAGAGAGGAGGGGGCGATTTTCTTTCTTACCAACTACAGGTCCACCACAGGAGCTGACAACTCTCAGGTCTCATAGGTCCTCACTTGGACTGATTCCCTCTCGTCTTAGTTGACACTTGCTACTAAGTGAGACAAAAGAGGAAATTCCATAAGGCTGGGATGTATGCACAGAAGCTGTTGCCTTCATTTCAATGCTGCTTCAGCACCTGCTCAGGCCACATGTGCTACTCCTTCCTTATATTTGTACTGGTAGAGACTGTGTAGAAGATAGCTCAGCGGGTAGGGCGTTCGCCTTACAAGCGCCCAACATGGCCGACCCGAGTTCGATTCCTCCGCCCCTCTCGGAGAGCCCGGCAAGCTACCGAGAGTATTCGATATGCCAGACACAGTAACAACAAAGTCTCCAATGGAGACGTTACCGGGCCCGCTCGAGCAAATCGACGATCAACGGGAGGGCCTTTACCTTTACCTTTACCTTTTACTGTCTTTCTGAATTTTAGTTTCCAAATTCCTCTCTTATATCTTGTCTGACCTGGCTTATCACCAGAGTCCTGGGGTAGAAATTAGTCATCTAAACCAATGTTCTTTAATCTTTCTAAACATGCACACCAATGGACAATGCACATCCTATTTTGGACAAACTGGCAGGCTACCGACTGTAACCCGCCCACACGGCAGAGTCTGGCAAACTCCCCGTGGCATACCCAATATGCCAAATACCAGTAACAATGAAGGGTCTCATTCTCCTAACTCTGAAAGAGCCTTGAATATGGCACTTTTAAAAAAAATCTCAGGGCTAGGACAAAGAGACGTTACTGGGGCCTGCTCGAGGCAATTGACGAATAACAGGATGGTTGTGATTGTGATTGTGAAACATGCACACAGATCTCTGTCCTTCAGAGAGTTCATAGACTGGCCTTTAGAACCTAGGGGGTAGACCAGGAATTTTCAACATTTAGATGCATATGGATCAACATCCACCCATGGACCAGTGGATGAAGACCACTGATTTAAACTAGGACTTCTTCAATGTTCTTCACCCGTGACCCCTTTTTACCTGAGAAATACAACCCAGGCAAGCACTGACACAAACACCTCAGAATCATTATACGTTTGATGTTGAATAAATGTTGTTGTATATTCAGAAACTTTTCACTGTTACATTTTTGCAAGCCCTTCTCTTCATTTAATTCCATAACTTCCATGTGGGATTGTGACCCACAGTTTAAGAAACTAGCATCTGGTACTGGAGAAATAGCACAGTGGGTAAGGCACTTGCCTTTCACGCACCTGACATGGGTTCAATCTCTGGCATCCCATAAATTCACCCAAACACCACCACGAGTAATTACTGAATGTCAAGCCAGGAGTGACCCATGAGCAATGCCAGGTATGGCCCTCCAAAATAATAAAAATAAAAAAAAGAAAGAAACCCACCCCTAGTATCTAAATGAATCCAAAGAGAAGACATCGCCCTGGGGGTGGGGTGAGATGAGAGATCAGACATCAGCTGGGAACAGTGCAGTGAAGAGGTGGCAGGGCCTTGGGGATGGTTTAGGTTTGATTCCTGGCACCACAGGTGTGGCCCTGAGAACTGACACATCAGGCTGCACCTTCAAGCTGAGCATCATCACATCATCAGGAGTGACCTAGGCCACCTCCCCACCACTGCTGTTCACTGTCCTCCCGTTGTTCATCGATTTTGCTCGAGTGGGCCCAGTAATGCCTCCATCGTGAGACTTTGTTGTTACTGTGTTTGGCATATCAAATACGTCATGGGTAGCTTGCCAGGCTTTGCTGTGTGGGCGAGATACTCTCGGTAGCTTGCCGGGCTCTCCGAGAGGGGCGGAGGAATTGAACTTAGGTGGGCCATATTGGCTGCGTGCAAGGCAAACGCCCTACCGCTGTGCTATCACTCCAGCCCAACCACTGCTGTTACCCCTACATATCCGGTTGTCTTCAGAGCCTTGTGGTCAATAAAAACTCTACAAGCCCTAATGTCAAAAATTCTGTTCAGCTGTGTATGAAGCCCAGCCTTTGAGGAACACACACACACACACACACACACACACACACATACACACACACACACACACACACGACAGGACTTTATGACAATAAATAGAGAAGTGTTGGACCCAGTACTGAGTCTTCCAACAAAATTTAACCAAATAGTTTACTTTAAGCTAGTGATGAAAGAGTTCAAGCCAGTTAAAGCAGGGGGAGCTGCCTTATTAGCACAGACCATGAGGTGGTCACACGCCACCAATGACTTTTCACCTTGGCTGGCATTCAACAACCTGGGAGCATTTACAGCCTCTAGTGCTCAGGCCAATAAGATTGGAGTCTCTGAAGGTGGAGCCTGAGCTTAGTCCATTTTAATGCTGTGCAGGTGATCTTAATGGTCATCTTAGTTGCACTCTCTGGAGAGTGAAGGTCAAGGTGTGGAGGTAGGTTCCATGTGTGGTATGAACTGGATGAAACCAGAAGCCAGATGTTAGAAGTAGTTGAGGATAGGACTCCACTAAGGTGCTATTAATGGTCAGAAATCTTGATTTTCCCCAAGCTGCATTCTGAACATGGGAGGGTTCTCTAAAATGAGACTTACATGGAGAATGAAGGCAAAGCAACATCAATTATTTCCCCCCCCCCCTTTTTTTTCTGTGTCAGACTTAGGTCCCTGCCTGCCTGTTCACTCCTTTTTATCTCTCTAATGGCAGAGCTCTGGTTATCGGGACCTGGGAAGGAAGGTTTCTTTCCTCATCTGGCAGAAGCCAGACCAACGTCTGATTTAGAAGGACAGGAGATCCATGTAGGAGACCACTCAATCACTCACTGTTGTATGACTGGGGGAGGAAAATGCAGAAAGCCAAACAGGGAGATTTTGTGCTTGGGCAGGGACCTACCCCTCCATGGGCAAGGGACCTCTGTGGGGTCCCCTATTGCATCTGCCACAGCATCAGCTCCTCCTCTTGGAGCAGGAAGAATTCAAGAAACGTGGCGAAAGAAAAAAACATTGATTTCCTTTTTTTTTTTTTTTTTTTTTTTTTGCTTTTTGTGTCACACCCGGCAATGCTCAGGGGTTACTCCTGGCTCATGGACACAGGAATTACTCCTGGCGGTGCTTGGGGGACCATATGGGATGCTGGGAATCGAACCCAGGTTGGCCATGTTGTCTTCGTGCAAGGCAAACGCCCTACCCGCTGTGCTATCACTCCAGCCCCCATGTTCCATTTTTTAAAAAATTTTTATTAGTTAAACACCATGAGGTACAGTTGTAGACTTACAAATTTTTGTGCTTGGGTTTCAATTATACAATGATCAAATACCCATCCCTCCACCAGTGCCCATTTCCCACCACCACAGATCCCAGTATCCTTCCCCTGCCCCATCCCCTCCATCTCACCCTGCCTCTGTGGCAGGGCATTCCCCTTTGTTCTCTCTCTCCTTTTGGGTGTTGTGATTTGCAAAAGAGGCAGTGATTGGCAATCATGTTCGGTCTATAGTCCACTTTAAGCATGCTTCTCCCATCCTGGGAGGATCCTCCCAACACCCTTTATTTGGTGCTCCCTTCTCTATCTGAGCTGCCTTTCCCCCTAGCATGTGTGGCTGACTTGAGTTCCTTTTCACATTCCTAGAGAAAAGCTACACTTTACAAGGAATTTCCACCAACAGTCTAAAGTGAACAGGACCTCAAGTCTAAATGGGAAGTCATTAGCAGAAAATTCTTGCTCACTTGAATGGGGAAGACAAGTCAAGTCCAGCTCCACGGAAAGACAGGCAGAAAATTGGGGCGAGCTGGCCAATTGTTGTGGAGCCTAATGAAAGAAAGCAGCTTGCCACATGGCAGAGTCTTCCATATTGGCATGGAAAGAAAATCTCTATTGCTCCTGCCATTTGAGTCACCAAATGAGCGAGCTCTTTTATGCCTGCTCTGAAGCAAAGCAGTCAGAACAGCAGAGCCAGGCAAGGAAGTTGTCCTGGACACTTATAGCAGAGGGGAAGAATCCAGAGGAATTTCAGAGCTGCTGCAGCAGGGCTGGCCATGAAAAGATTGCTTTCCTACTTTTAACACTCAATTCTCGCCCGGCATGATTATTTCCAACAAGTGTTGTCATGTGGTCCCTTCTCTATCTTACCTACCCTCCACCCCACATACACTTGTGGTATATTCCAACAGTTGACTAGTTCTCCTAGCTCTTATTTTCCCTGGCCTTGGATATTCGTCTTCTACTATATGTTTTATATATACCACAAATGAATGCAGTCATTCTGTGTCTGTCCCCCTCCTTCTGATTCATTTCACTTAGCAGGGATATATATGACAGCCTTTCAGTATCTATTGCAAACAACAACGATGCCCAAAAGGGAATGCGGAGAGAGACAGACAGACAGAGACAGAGAGGCAGACAGAGATAGAGACAGAGACAGAGACAGAGATAAGTACCTGCCATAGAAGCAGGCTGGGTGTGGGATGGGAGTCATAGGAGGGAAATTGGGGACACTGGTGCTGGGAAATGTGTAACTGAAACCTAATCGTGAATAGCTTTGTAAGGGTCTATCTCACAGTCATTCAATTTTTTAAAAAAGTAAAAAAGATTGCTCTCTACCCCTTGTTTAAAAAAATTAACGCTTGTATAAAGAGGACAGTGTTCTTTTAGAGTTCAACATTACGACCAAGGTAAAGAAAAAAAAAGATAAAGGCTAGAATGGGCATAAATGTAACTGTCCCCATAGATGAAGTTTCCCTGCTAGCTCCCAAATCATATATCAGTGGCAAGGAGCCAGGGGACCAAGAGAAGTCAACTCCCCAAAACTCGATACATTGTGGGTTTGTATAGAAATGAAATTCTTTTCTTACACCCTGAAATGAAAGGACTCAGTACATCTACTGGGACACCTCTAGAGGTAGGACTTTAGTAGGGCTTCACTGACTCATGAAACCTTTCACCTGGTTATCCAGGACTAGAATAGAGCTCAGCCAAATGCATGGTGCTGACAGGACTGAGCATGGTTTCTATAGAGCAGCAGGCTTAGTCTGACATGCTTAGTCACCTCATCCAAAATACATTTCTATAGAAAAGATTTCTGACCTCTGTAGGCTTTTTCATGGTCATACCAGGGACAGAGAGTACCTTACCTCTATTCTTTCTTTCTTTCTTTATTTATTTATTAAATTTTTATTAGTGAGACACCATGAGCTACGGTTGTAGACTTACAAATATTGTGTTTGGATTTCAGTTATACAATGATCAAATACCCATCCCTCCACCAGTGCCAATTTCCCACCACCATGGATCCCAGTATCCCTCCCACCCCCATTTCCCCATCCCCCATTTCTGCCTCTGAGTAAGCCCCGAGCACCAGTGTGTCACGCCAAAGCAAACAAAAAAATCCCGTTCATGAGAAAACAGTGGGCACCAGTTGGCCACCCAATGATTCTCATGTTAACAGTACAAAAGAGAGATAGAAATTTGATTTCTCCTCATATAAAACTTATGGGGAAAAAGCAGATGCTATTCATAATTTTTTGAGTAGTAAATATATCTACTTGTAAAAAAGAGTTATGGTCTGTGATAAGGACAGAACACCTGAATATGTTTTGAGTACAAACTTGCAGTTATTACTAAAGTGGCAGATAATTTCTTTCCTTCGGGGGGCAGAGCAATAGCACAGAGGGTAGGGCATTTGCCTTGCATGCGGCTAACATGGGTTTGATTCTCAGAATCCCATTTGACCACCCATGCAGGAGTGGATTCCTGAGTGCAGAGCCAGGAGTAACCCCTGA
This sequence comes from Sorex fumeus, assembly GCF_029834395.1. Taxonomy (NCBI): domain Eukaryota; kingdom Metazoa; phylum Chordata; class Mammalia; order Eulipotyphla; family Soricidae; genus Sorex; species Sorex fumeus. The sequence goes on from NW_026606091.1 coordinate 44,817,285, forward strand.
GCATTGCCAGGTGTGGCCCTGCCCTTACACCTCCCCAATTTTTTCCCTTCAAATTCCCCCAGGCCACTTAGAATATAGCTAATAGGGGAAAACTGTCAGATATCTGATGAGTTGTTTGAGTTGTGCTACTCAATGTGACTTAAAACAGAGAAAATGCTTTTTAGAGGACAATTTGGTCCTATTAAAGTTTCAAATATCAAATTCTTCTACTTATCAGCTCTACTGTTAAAAATTTACCCTATGAATATAGTTAGAAAAGTACATCTAAAAGGCATTGAGAGTAAGATAATATTACAACCCTGTTTACAATGACAAATAAAGCCATCTGAACAATCTCTTGGCAGCAGGCTGGTGAAATACATCTGTAAACCACCATGCAGCAGTTACACATAATACAATTACAAAGAATTCATGTACTGATAGAAAAGAAAAACAACATTTCTAAAATAGATCCCCAAAGAGCTAGAAAGATAGCTCAGATTGCTGAAGCTCGGACATAATGTACTGAGGCCTGGAGTCTGATCCCCTGCACCAGATGACCTCCCAAGCATGAGAGCATATAATGGAATGCCCTCTAGCACCATGTGACCCCAACAGCATCACACCACCAGGCCCTGGCATTTGAGCACCAGTCCACACAGCTGAGCTGAGGATTGCTGGGAACGAACCCTAGTCCCCCAAGGACAATGGGAGGTCCCTTGAAAACACAAAAACTTTAAACTGCACCAGAAAGAGGAAAGTAAAGTGAAACACAGAAAGTGCATGGTGAGATTCCTTTGATGTAAAGGATAAAAGATTCTTGGGGCTGGAGCAACAGTACAGTGGGTAAGACACTTGTCCTGCATGTGGCTGAACTAGGATTAATCCCTGGCACCACTTATGTTCCCCTGAGACTGGAACATATCACCCTTCTAAGAGTGGTTCCTGAATGCAGAGCCAGGAGTGAGCCCTGAGCATCTTATGTATAGTAAAGGTAAAGGTAAAGGTAAAGGCCCTCCCGTTGATCATCGATTTGCTCGAGCGGGCCCAGTAACGTCTCCATTGGAGACTTTGTTGTTACTGTGTCTGGCATATCGAGTACTCTCGGTAGCTTGCCGGGCTCTCCGAGAGGGGCGGAGGAATCGAACTCGGGTCAGCCATGTTGGGCGCTTGTAAGGCGAACGCCCTACCCGCTGTGCTATCGCTCCAGCACTTATGTATAGTAAGTTGGTATATTTGTATAGCCATATATTTTTGCCCTGGTAGGATACATATATACAAAACCTAAAACAATGAAGCTCATGAACATGAGGTGGAGAGAAATTCAGTTGTTTATTTTACTTATTTGTGTATTGTTTGAATTTTCTTGCCATGCATATTTATTAGTTTATATCTTAAAAGGCTATATATAGGGATTATTTGTATTTCTGTCTTTTCACCTTTTTGATAGAGATAGATATAAACTCACCAGCCCCCAGAATCTAGAGAAACAGAAAAACCTAATCAGCCAACATCAGAAAGGTAGAGATGTCTCTTTTTGGAATTATGCTAATTTCTTGGAAATTGCATTCCTCTGTGGGATTATCAGAATGCAGCACATGATGTTCTCTTTCCATTTTGGGGGCATGCTCTTTTGTTTCCTGTCTCTGCTAACCACAACTATGTTCATTTGCACCCCAGTTCATTTCCTACTGTCCCATGGGCTGTGACTGAGACCTGAAAAGAGCCAGGGAAAGCGGTTCAGTCGATGCAGTGACCTCTTCTGCCTCCCTCAGAGGAGCGCCCTACACACCTCACACATCTTTCTGGGGCCGGGCTGTCCGCCCAGTGCCTGCCTCCAGGCCTGACTCTTCCCATCAGCTAATTTTATGGACAACAACTGTGATTTCTAGATGTCCCAAGTTGATATTTTTTTTCCACTTCCAAGTCCAACATGGTAAATTGAGAGCTTCCTCAGCTGCTGTCTTCTTTGCAGAAAGCAGTCCTTCAAATGAAGATTCCAAATGGGAGAGGACTTTGTGTGTGCGTGTGTATGTGTGTGTGTTGGGAAGGGGGGGGCCTTTGTTTGTCTTGTATGAGATCACTCAGTCCCCCTGGAAATTTGATGCCTGCGTGGAAGTAATGTAGCTGCTAATCCAGCAGGCATTGCGGAAGGTTCCAATCCAACCTGGAGCGACTTCTGTTTGGAATTGGGCAATGCTCTTCGATTTTGTCAGCTGCCTTCTGTTTGGGTGGGTGGAGAATTTGACATCAGAATGTTTTGCATTTCTGCATTTCATTTGTTCTGGAAAGGATTTTGGTATATGCACATGAAAAATGGCACAGAAATATGTTTCTTCCATGGCAGTCCCTCAGAGTCCAACAAATGTTAGCAAAGCAGAACTCTGTTCCTGAGAAAGCAATGGTGAAGTCAGACCACCTGGACTTTGGTCCCTGTTTGGCTACTTCCTGGGTGATAACTTTGGATATGTTTATTCCCCCTGCCTAAAACTTTTCTCATTCATAAAATGGAGATTATTCAAGGCATCTGCCACCAAGGGTGATGGGGATTAAATGAAAACCTGGCCTATCTGGATTATGGAATATCTTGAAGGTAACGATTTTTTGAGAGGGTCTGTTTCCTTCCCATTGCTTCACCCTGGCCTATAGGTACCAGGACAAGTGACAGTGAGGCTTCAAGGAGGAAAGCCAACATTGTACCTTTGCTTCTTACTGCTCAGCTTCTTGCCTTCTCTTTGAGATCCCTGCCCCAGTGTTACCTTGCATTTCCCAAAGCCCAGAAACAGTAGAGAAGTGTCTGAATGAGGCTTTGCAAAGGTGGAGATAGCTTCCTTGCCTGTGTTTAATTTGTATCTTCCCAACACATTTACTAATCACCTGATAACAGAATTATGCTGCCTCCTGTATGATGTTTTTTACTATGCTAAGGCCTTATAGCTTTATAATGTTGCTGTACTTTCTGGAAAACACTTGCTGGCAAAAATATATCATTTCTAGAAAGAGAATGCCAGCTACTTACTAGTCTTTCAAATAGTGGTAGACTATGGAAATCTTCTCAATGGATTGAGATCACCTCATTCCAGGATGTCTCTTGAGATGCATTCCTCCAAATGGTTTGCTACTGTCAGTGAATATACTGTCCCTGGAATTTCCCTTATCCCTTGACTCAGAAGGAGCTTTCCATGATTCTTTTCCAGAATTAGGACTTCTTCAATTCTTGTATGTGTGGAAATAGTGTTCTAGTCCACATAAACTGTTTACCATACAAACACACTTCTGTCTCTACGGACTAAGAACTAATGTGTTTTCAAGAATATATTGTACTGATGTTGAAATAATGATGACAGTTTCTTCATGCATTTGAATGAAAATATGGATAAAAGGAAATGCAATCAGAGGAGAACAGGCATCAGATTTAGAGACACTCAGCAAACATCGGTTACGTGTGAGCACCATGAACTACTCTAGCTTAAATGTGCTGGCCAGGATCCTTTTCCTCAAAATCATAGTTTGATAGAGGAGAGATATGTATACCGTCACGAGTATAAAGTGGTAAGGTGCTCAACACATAAAGCCTGGGAAAGGAGGACAGAAAGAAAGGAGAGATTCATTCTCTTAGGATGGAACTGAAAGTCTTCTGTGTTTTTGTGTACTCTGAGTTGCAAAGCACAAAAATACCACCCAAACTAGAGTAAGTAAAATAGACTTATTAGTGCATATAACTTAGAAAGCACATGGAAAGTGCTGGATCTATGCATAAGATTTTTTTTTCTTTTTTGGTCATACACGGCAATGCACAGGGGTTACCCCAGCTCTGCACTCAAGACTTACTCCTGGTGGTGCTCGGGGAACCATATGGGATGCTGGGAATCGAACCCAGGTCGGCTGCATGCAAGGCCAACATCATACCCATTGTGCTATCGCTCCAGCCCCATACAACTAGATTTAGACCTTCAGCCAATGACCCAAGTGTCCTTTTTTGAGCTTTTAGCTCTGCTTCTATCAGTACAGATGAATTCTTTCTGTGTGCACTGGAAAAATTGCCACTCAGATGTACTTCATCCAATCTTAGTGGAAAGAGCTTTCCTCTCTTAATATTCATGTGTCTATCACTAGAAATGTCTCTTACTGATTCTCTGTGGGTAGCTTAGCCTCCCCCCTTAAATTAATTACTACTATGTAGTTAGATTGGCATAACCTGTGTTACAGGCAGATTTGATCCAGTTATAACCATAACTGGCATTCTATGAAAGCCATTTTAATGTGGATTTTCTGAAAGAAAGACCAGGTAGATAGTCATACTAGCTTTGTTGATATTTAGGCTATGTTGTCTAATATGAATACTTTTATTATTGTTTTGATCAGGAAAAATAGTGAAGGAAAGTCATTATTGTTAAAGGAAGTAGTGAGAACAAAATCAGGAAAGCATTAACCAGCCTGGCCTGGCAGTTCAGGAATCCAAATTGTTTGTTAATGTTGGAGCGTGTGGCTTAGGGAACTTGACATGAAGCTTTGGGATACAGAGGGGTCATATTGACCACACCAAGGTGCTTGCTGTTTGCACTGTGTGCAGAAAGGAGAATTCTGGGGAAAAAACTTTGGATTTATTTTTGTTTTGGAGTCAAATTTAGTGGTACTTAAGAGTTACTCCCAGCAATGTTTTAGGAGTTACTCTTAGAGGTGCTCAGGAGATGGTGCAGTGCCAGGGATCAAACCCAGGCAGAGCATGCACTTTGCCCATTGAGCTCTTTCTGGTCCCAACATTCTGGAATTTTAGGCAAGAGATGGAGGTAGTCGGATTTCTATTTTAGAATACTAACCTGGCAGTAATGCAAAGAGTGAGTTGGAGAAACCAAGACTCAAAGACAGAGAGGATATGGTGAAACTGCTGTAGTAATGCAGATTGAAATGGGGTATTAACAATTAAGTTGGGGGGCCAGAGAGATAGTACAGTGGGTACTTGCCTTGCATGTGACCAACCTTAATTTGATTCCCTGGCATCCCATATGGTCCCTCGAGCCTATCAGGATTAATTTCTGACAACAGAGGAAGGAGTAAGCCCTGAGTACTGTTGGGTTTTAGGGCTGGGAACGGACCCTGGTCCCCCAAGGACAATGGGAGATCCCTTGAAAACACAAAAACATTAAACTGCACCAGAAAGAGGAAATTAAAGTGAAACACAGGAAGTGCATGGTGAGATTCCTTTGATGTAAAGAATAAAAGATTCTTGGGGCTGGAGCAACAGTACAGTGGGTAAGACACTTGTCCTGCATGTGGCTGACCATGCAGGACAAAAACAAAAACAAAACAAAACAAAACAATCAAGTGCTATGGAGTGCTGTGACACTAATATAGAACAGAGTGCATATACAGCTCTGTAGAAAAAAGGGAGGGTCTTAGAGCCGTGCTAAAAGGCTATTTGGGGAAGCAGAAGATGTGTAAATGACAAGATGAATTTATAGAATATAATTTTTCAAGAAAGCAAAATGTCTAGGGTAGCTGAGCTTTCCATTAACTAGGATAAGAAATGATACAGAAGAAGGACAGATGTGATGTATTGCTGAGATGATGGCGGTGAGGACTGAGTATCAGGGACTAGGTATGAACAGTAGATATGGGAGGACTGGAGTGGAGAGAAGAGATCCAGATTGAAAGTAAAGCTCTGAGAGTTAGAAGCACATAGGCTGAATAGTTGCTGGCAAGGATAAAAGGCAATCACAGAAGTTAAATGTATGCAGTGATAAGAGGAACTAAGAATCCCTGGCTCTTCCTTGTGAGAGAAGGCTGGGAAGCAGCAGGCTGTGCCAGTAAAGAACACAGCTTAGACCACAGCAGCCAAAGCAAGCAAGCAAGCAAGCGTGAGGAATGACATGGTGACCTACTCGAGCTTACTGTGCATCGACACTTAGCTAGTTCTGTACAGAGACCAATCGCTCCTCTTACCTCTTGTCTAGCTGGGAAAGACCTCAGGGCCGAGCTCCATCATGGTGGTAGGGGATATTTATGGCCATTTCAAGACTAAAGGGGTCTTGAAATAAATAGAAATGGGCAAAGTTTCCTTGGTGATGGGTCAAGCACGGGGACTTCATTAGAACACAGATGTCAACATCCCATTGCTGATGCCTGGCTACATAGGTAGGCCGCTTTTTGGTTTCAAGTTTTAACTCAGTTATGATATTCTTTGGAGGAAATAAGAAAATATCCCAAAGGGGAGTTGCTTTCCTGGCCTTGCCCCTTCCTTCCCAAGCATCCTCTAGCCTGTGTGTCTCTCTAGATAAGATACCATCTCCCCTTACCTGGTAGAGCCTCTTGTTGTTGGGCCGCAGCAATTCTGGTTCTTGTACTTGTCTTTTTCTTTCCATTCTGATTGCATTCCTAAGCTAGGAACTACTAGTTAGTTCTTCCTCCTTACCATACCCAAGTTAAATGAAAACTCTCCCAAGGATCTTTTAATCCACAGGTAAACAGATTCTGATCATGTGCTAAACCTGCCAATACGTGTGTTTGTAAATGAAAGTTCACAAGAATACAAACACTCTTTAAAAATATTTTTATTACACTCTTAATTATATGTACATATACATGTTCTAAGGTTATTTTGAACTAAAATAAACACATTGAATAGTTATAACAAGCTGTATGTCCCACAAACCTAGAATGTTTAAAAAAATTGGGGGGGAGGGACGTTGTTGATCATTATGATGATAAACAGCCTTCAAGTGAGGAATTCCTTTCTCTTTTTTCCAAAGTGAAAAATTTCTATCTGAATAAAAACTCAGAGTAGTAAAGCCTAGGAAAGGTTTTCCAATGCTTATGTGTATAATTAGAACGTAGTTTCAATCTATTTGAGCTACTGTGATAAGAGATCATAAACCTACAAACTCTAGAAAATGTTTCACTGTATTCTGGAGGTTGTTCATTCTGGAAGTTCAAGATCAAGGTACTGGTGGATTTGGTTCCTGGGGAGATCTGTTTTCTGGTTCATAGAGAGCTGACATCATCATAAGGGTGAGGGAGCCTTCTGGGTTCTTTGATTCAGACCCTAAATTCACTCATTAGGGTTCCTCTTTCATGACCTCATCATCTCCCAAAAGTACGACTTCTTAATTCTACTACATTAAGCATCAGTTTTCACCACAAGCATTTAGAGAAAGACAAACATTTGGCAAGCATTTGGTAATCAGTTAATGTTTCTGGAAGCATTGAGTCATGGTACCTTATATCCATGTATTCTTGACATACGTTATCTAGTTCTGGATTTAAATGTCGGACTCTTGTATATCTTGGTAGTGATAATGAACAATAAAGATTAAATAACATCCTCTTTAGAAATTCTAGAATATCTCTACATAGTGAGCTAGTTCTGGAGATTCTTATGTTTCCTTTGGTACCCTGGATATTCTAGGTCTGTGGACTTCCCTCTCCATGCCTCACTTTTCCCATCCACTGATATATACTTTATATATCTATATATACATACTCTTGTATTTAACAATATCAATTATAAATCACAATCATTCAATCAATTATAATATGATTGGTGTTCTTTGTTTTAAAATAGTTTTTAAAACATTTGCAAACCTCACTTTGGCAGGAAGATCATGTCCCTAATTTGGTTATTATGTCCCAGTGGCTTGGGGTTATTAGCTGTGGTGTTTTAAAAGTTTGTACATTACACAGAAAACCTTGGTGGTAACACAAATTATTATGTTGACTTGAGTAACACTGATCCAAGTCTCTGCCCTCACAAGTATTTAAGAGCTTTTGTTGACACAGAGCATAGCAGCCAGACTTCTAAATTACTGTCGTCTTCAGAATTTGGGTGTTGCGTTGAAAAATGCCATTATGTCTTGTCTGACAAGTTTCTCCCTGCATGTGTGAAAAGAGAAAACTAATCCAGTGTGGTAAATGTCTTGTAAACCACCCCTGTGCACTTTGGAAAGAAAACATCCAACCAGTGAACTTTCATAAAGCTTGGTCTTCTGTTCTTCAGTCACATTCATATGACATTTATTTTCTACATTTGGAAAGTAAGGAAAAATGTATACTCCAGTGGAAGGTTATAAATACAGGGAAATACCTAGAAGTTAACATATAGCAGCAAATATAATAAAGAAAACATTTATTGTGCATTTACTGTGTGCCAGACTGGTTCTAGGCTCTTTATATGTATTGACCCATTCAATCTATGCTCTAGAGGTTGATAATATTATTAGGTCCTCTTTATATGAGAGAGAGCCTGGCAAGCCTGACAAGCTACCCATGGCGTATTCGATTATGCATGCCAAAACCAGTAACAACAAGTCTCACAATGGAGACGTTACTGGTGCCCGCTCAAGCAAATCAATGAACAATGGGATGACAGTGCTTTCTATGAGAAATGATTTAGATGCAGAGTGCTGAAAGAACTTGCCAGAGGTCATACAGGTAGCAAATGACAGGAGTTGGGGGTTTGATCTAGGCAGACCAAGTCAATGTTAACTGCAAATTTAGCAAGCCCCATCTACAGAAAATGCTACCTCCAAGGCAAAGATCATCAACCTGGTATGCATCCTGTGGTCTGTCAGATGGCTGATTTGTCCTATGACATTTGGAACAATGTTGGATTTTTTTATATTTATGTTTTTGGTCAAGAGACGTAGCTCTGGAATTTCTCATTATTTCATTCTTTATTTACAATTGGTGATTATCTGTCTTTTTGATGAGGCATTCTTATTCTTTGTCTCCAAAATTAACACTACACAGATCATGACTGTGGCATGGGGTGGGAGGGCGACAGAGAGAGGGACAGAGAGAGGGAGAGAAGGAGAGAGGGAGAGAGGGGGGAGAGAAGGGGAGAGAGAGAGAGAGAGAGAGAGAGAGAGAGAGAGAGTAGAAACTGCCTTTCCTTCTGGATGAAAGTGTTGCAGCTTGGCTGAGTGAGGAGGATTTCTCCCACACACACAGCCCACAGCAGACATGCTAGGAGAATGCTGCTGCTTGCAACACGCACAGACACAGAAAGGCAGGTGACACTGCGTGTGTGCCCAGCTTCTCGGGAAGTGTCCCTACAGATGTCTGCAGCGGCAGCAGCGGCTGCTGCTCCCTGCCTTCAAATTCCTGGAGCCCACACCCACCCACTCTTACAGCTTCTCTCTTTTTTATTTCCAAGGAAAAAAGAAAGAGGCAGACTGAAATAGAAGGCAAGCGACACGAGCTCGACGGGCAGATTCTTCTGCTGCAGCATTCCAAGGTAAGTGGCGGATCCCCCGAACCTCTCCCATTATTAGACATGCAGATCACACTCCAGAGAGCTGGGCAGAGTCTGCCCTGGCGTGAAGGCGCTCCGCAGAGTGAACTAGCCCCTTTTTCATTCAATCAGGAAAAAACCATCTCTTGGCTTTTCTCGGGCTTTTCTCCAATCCAGGGCGTCATGACAGCATTCCAATTCCTGCAGGCATGATAAGATTGTACCGTACATGTGGACCGGTTTGGTGGCGATGTGTGCCTGTGAATTGTGATGGTTATTTATAGAAATTGGATGAGAATTTTCACATGGTGGGTGAGGCCATGTTTCAGATCTGTATCGCTAGTGATTTGGTGCTCTGTGTGTATGTGTGTGTATTTGTGTGTGCATATGTGTTTGTGTGTGTATGTGTGTGTGTGTCCAGAGGCCCTTAGAGATATACTTAGCAACATGCTCTTTTTTTCAGTGTAAAATTTGAACATGTTCTTTCTTCATCTGGAGCAAGGGAGATAAGAAGCAGTTTAAAAATAAAAAGCCTAGCCTGTATACTTTAGGTTATTCATCTGTGTTCTTTGTACTTTAGCAATTTTGAAAGCAAGCAAGAGAGCATGCTTGGGGGAAAGATGTTTATTTTCTTTAAAACATAATGTGCTTAAGCATCGTAATTGATCACAGCCCCGTAGAAAGCTCTGTCACTGTCACTGGGACTCCACTGGTTGCAGAACGCTGCTCTCTGCAGGCTCAGGGATAATGTGTTCCCATTTCAGTGAGCAGCGAGGAGCTGCCGCTGGCCGTCCACTGCTCCTGGGTATTTGGGGGAGCACGTCCTGCTCACCTTAGGTGGCTGTGACATCGCACATATGGAGGTGTGCTGCTTCGAAGCCTGCTGGGGAAGGCAGGGCTGACTTTCAGGGTGATACAAGGGTGGGGTTATTTGGAATTTGAAAAACCAGGTGAACCTCGGTGGTGGCAGGGTTCCTTGTTTCTTCTTTGGAAGATGGGATTATGCTCAGTGAATCTTCAAAATGTGAAATCAGCAGCAGCCTCGCTGCATATCTCAAATAGCAGCATGACCTAAATCTGGTTAACATATGTATCAGTCTGTCATTCCCCTGAACCAGAGCACTGTGTGCTAGGAAGGAAAGCAGCCGCATGACATGCAGAATGTGGTCCCTTCTCTCTGCTCATCACGTAAATCCATTTATGGACCTTTCTTTGTGGGAGCATGCACCATTTTCCATATGCTGCTGCTCTTTCCTCGCACTCTGAGGGAGGATTAAGGGCTAAAGTTAGTAGCTTCTTCCCTCAGAGAAGGGGGAGCTGAATAACACTATCTAGAACTGAGTACATTGTTCAAGGTCAGTTTGGACAGATCTTGCTCTTTAACTTAGAGTACAGTTAATTTGCTCCTTGTAAGAGGCCAAAATATACTAAAAGTTCAATAAGCCCAAGCTTAACGTGGCTCTTTTCTTTTGCATTCCCGAATCCCAAGGCAGAGAAAAGGCTACAGAGATGGCACGGGAGATAAGGTATTTGTTTTGCATGTGGCCCACCTGGGTTTGAATCTCCACCACACATCTGATTCTACCAGGATTCACTCCTGAGCACAAGCCAGGAATAGCCCCCGTGGACCATTAGATGTGGCCTAGGATATGTGTTTCCCCCCCCCCCCACCACACACACACACACACACACACACACACACACACACACACACACACACACTTAAAGAGAATAAAGATGCCAGAAAAATCAGTCTTTTTTGGTCATGATCCTTATTATTGTGGGTAACAAAAATGATACCAAGGACTTATTTACTGCTTATATTCAGGACAAGTTTCCAACATTTTGTATATGATTTATCTGTTTTCACCTGTTATCTATCCATCCATCCATCCATGCACCCATCCATCTATCCAACTCCGCTATCATTAGAAACAATAGTAAAATGACTTAGTATTGCTTAGAGAAGCAATGAAATTCCTTCAAGACTTTGGAAACAAGGGACTCAGATACTACTTTATGGTTATTCTGGCGAAATTCTCACGCAGTTGATGAAGGAGAATGGCTGATTATTATCTGGGGGATCGAGGTCTAGAAGTGAATGTCATATTATAATTAGACGCCAAAGACATTGTCATGTTATCCCTTTCTAAGGAAGACTTGTGTGGGCAGGATATGGTGGATTGCTAGTTTCCAACAATGAGAAAGTAACATTCAGAGATCGGATTTATCAGCTTATCACACACATAGCACCTTGGAGCGAGGCTCTAGCTCTGCCTAGGTGAGATGGGTCTGTAGTTGAATGAGGGAGTCAGCTTGTGACTCAGGTGAAATTTCCTCTCAGTTCTGCCTTTTGGTTTTGAGTCTATCCTCCAAACAAATTGAGTTATTCAAGATGCTGACAGAGAGAATCTCTTCAGGTGTCAAAAAAGAATCTGCCCCTCTTTTAATCAGTTAACTGTCGACTGAACTTAACTAGTGTGAGTCATCTTCCCTGGGATCATTCAATGCTGGGCTTGGCAGCCTTACTCCTGGATCATAGTAAATTCATTGAGGTGAGCCTGTTGGTAGAGACCCAGCAGCTTCTTCCTGGTTGCAGAGAGCCTTGTCCAGACTTCTTATCTACCCCCAGTGATTTTTATGCATTTGTGTTTGGCACTGCCCAGATCTGACTGAATAATGACCACAAAGAAGATCTGACCTTCCCTGCCAAATAGTTATGGAAATAAACCTGTGAATTTAACTAGTCTGCCAAAGAACTAGATAGGGGGGACCAGGATGGAGCCCCAGGACTGTATGCTGCTTAACCATGGTTTTAACATGACCTGTTTTTTCCCAAAGAAATGCTTTCTTTGGAATAATTTGTCCAGACAGATGCTAGTTCCATCTAAGTATATTTTCTCTTCACTCTAAGTATATTTTCACAAACTCAAAAAAATCTAGTCTGTGTAAAGACATGCTCCATATAACTGTTGGTAATTCCTTGGAGTAGAAGCTATCAGGAAATATCACTAATTGTATAATTATATATTTATAAAATCCCAGATGTCCTTTGGCAGGGAGGATTTCTCATTGCAAAGTTAAATGAAAAAGCATTGGAATTAGCTTTTGTATTTAGATAAAATTCTTATTATTAAACAATCTAAAGTCACACAGTTTCATATAATCAGGTATAAATTATTTAGACAGATTTGCTGATCTGCTGTCAAATCAAATAAATAGAGTAGTTTTGATACTTGCATGTTTGATTAACATACTTGCTAATTACAATATTTTATTATTGTGAGCAGCACTGTAGCATTGTAACATTATCCTTCTGTTGTTCATCGATTTGCTTGAGCGGGCACCAGTAATGTCTCACAACAAATTGTGAGACTTGTTGTTACTGTTTTTGGCATATCGACTACGTCACGGGTAGCTTGCCAGGCTTTGCCATGCGGGTGAGGTACTCTCAGTAGCTTGCTGGGCATTCCAAGTGAGGCGGAGGAATTGAACCCGGTTGGCCATGTGCAAAGCGAACGCCCTACCCACTGTGCTATCACTCCAGCCCATTACTGTGAGTAATGTGAATTTATAGTTGATACATGAAAAAGAAAACTGTACATGTAATCAACCACCTATCAACTATATGTTTAATCATATATACGTATATTATCTGCTTATCAATGATATATGTAAAAAGTAAAGTAAAGGCCCTCCCGTTGATCATCGATTTGCTCGAGCGGGCCCAGTAACGTCTCCATTGGAGACTTTGTTGTTACTGTGTCTGGCATATCGAATACTCTCGGTAGCTTGCCGGGCTCTCCAAGAGGGGCGGAGGAATCGAACTCGGGTTGGCCATGTTGGCTGCGTGTAAGGCAGACGCCCTACCCGCTGTGCTATCGCTCCAGCCCATAATGATATATGTACATATCATCAATATATTACATAACCAACAATATCTATATATACACATATAGAATTGGTGCATACATATAGTTGTATACTATATACACATATATTGTATTAATAAGCAAACTCTGTACTGCGTGAAGGACTAACATATACTCCACTGATTAGAAAACCTTTAACTGGCTTGAAGTTCTACCTAAATTAAACCCAGATACCTTTTACCAGAATCTTAGCTCTAACTAATAATCTAATATGTGTGATATAAATATTTTCAAGAAATATATGGAACAAATGACAAAATTTGATAGCTGTGTTATTTTTGGTGAATTATAAAAAGATTTAATATCATTTTGAAAGTGAAATTTAGAAGTGCATAGAAATAAAGAGGGAGAAAACATATTGGGTAGGGAGTGATAGTACAGCAGGTAGGGTGATTGGTTTACACATGTGGCCATTGCTTTGTATGTGGTCAGCCTGGGTCCAAGTCCTGCACTGATAACATCACCAAGCCTCACCAGAAATGACCCTTGAGCACTGAGCCAGGAGTAAACCCCAACACCATCAGGTGTGGCCACAAAACGAAACAAAACAAAAAATATATATGAGGAATATATAATAAACACAGAAGGGAAAACCACACCCAATATTCTTTTATTCCCTGATTTGTGATACATCTCATTCTCCTTATGCAAACTGAATTTGAATCTGTGTAGAAATTATTTTTCTATGCTGTTCATGCCAGAGTTGTCTCCAACATGACTTGTTGATTAATTCGTCCTTTTATTCACTAATTTAAGTGTTTTCTTTATCACATACATATTTCTCACATTCAAGTTCAACATTTGTGGATTCTGTTTATTCCACTAATCTGTCATTGTTATGCCAATATCATCCATATTTAATACTCCTAGCTTTTAAATGTATTATATTTCATAAGGTAAGAGTCATCACCATTCTTCTTTTGAAAAATTATCTTGGCTTTTCATCCTTGGGAATAATTATTTATTTTTATTGTTTTTATTATGTGACTTGTGATAATGAGTTAAAAAATAAATCAACTGTTGTCTTTTATGCCAGAGCACATGGAATTTAATATTTCTTTTCACCTCTTCGTTGAATTGCCTGAGATTTGTCTATTTTATTGGCATCTCCAAGGTCCCAGCACAGAGTAGGCATGTAATATTCGTGGCCACATGGGATTTTCACATTTGGGATTGCCACATTTATAAAGGTTTGTGCAGTAGTCAGCATTGTCAGAATCAAATTGCTAATACCAAATCTTCAATACATAAGCTGCCTTTGAATTATTTATTCATAAGCAGGGAGCACTGTCTAGAGTTTTCTTTTAAACCAAACCATGAAAATTATCATTATACTTTAAAAACCACAGCCTTTCAGGGACTTAATGGGAACAAAAAAAGAAATTGTAACCCTGCAGAATATTTATTGTCACCTGCCAAGGTCGTATGCTGACTACCCCCAAAGGAACGAGGAGCCTTGCTACAAAGATATGAGAGCATTTCTCACTCTTGTGAATCTTCAGTCGTTACTTTAGACTTTAGTATATATAAAATGTTTTAAATTTAAAATGTTAAACAGTCAGGTACTTAGTGGAAAGGAACATTACATTTCGTCTTTTCCCCACTGCTCTTGCCTGTCCGAGAACTTGAGTAGGAGCTAAAACTTGACCAGAAGTCTTGGTTTTGCTTCTGGGTGGACTGAAGCATATAATCAAACCCCCTTGCCAAACAAGGATCTTTTGGGGAGTAAGTGGGAAGGGAGGAGAGTGTTTTAGAGAAAAAATAAGGAGCTTGGAAAGGTAACTGCAGTGAATAAGAACAGAGACCTGGCTATTGTTTCATTCTGAGTTTAATCCATTTTCTGCTAGAAAATTCCATTTGGCCAGATTCCAACCATCCTGTACTAACACAGCCATGACTCATAAGTGAACAAAAGATTTAGAGAAAAAAATAAAATTTATAAAAGCATAAGAATAAATCACTGGTAAAATACTTATATAAACTCAAGGTGAGAAAACCTAATTATATATTACACCAAAGCTAGAACTATGAAAGTAAAAATATTTCTTGTGACTTTATAAAAATTGTAAACAATCAGAAAAAAAATTTAGAGAATTGCTAATCCTACTTTCCACCCTCACTCACCTACACACGCACCCCAGACACTGCTCATTGTTCACCTGCATAGTTTTTAAAAATACTTAATTGGGACTAGAGTGATAGTACCATGGGTAGGGCATTTGCTTTGCACACAGCTGACCTGGGCCTGATGCCCGGCATCCCATGTGGTCCTGTGAGCACTGCCAGGAGTAATTCTTGAGTACAGAGCCAGGAGTAACCCCAGAGTATCACTGGGTGTGGCCCACAAACAAAAGCAAAAATACAAAACCAAATGAAGATGTTTCATTTCCGCTACCTTCTTGTTAGATTAGAAACAAATTCATTAGGAGCCAGAGAGGTAGGACAGTGGATAGGGAACTTACTTCACACACAGCCAACCCTGCTTCAATCCCTAGCACCCCAGATGGTCCCCAAGTTTACCAGGAGTAAGCAGAGTCAGGAGTAAACCCTGAGCATGGCTGGTTGTCACCCCAAGTCAGAATATAAAAATAAATAATTGATTAAGAGCATTGTATACCTTCAGAATATGCGATTTTATTTGTCAGTAAAGCTGGGGTTTCAAAAAAAGCTTTTGATTAAATGATTTCTAAAGTCTTTTTTAAAAGTATAAGCTTTAACATTTGTTAAAAATATATACCATATATACATTTCTCCCCCCCCCATTCACTTAATAGATATTTGTCACACGGCTGACCCGGGTTTGATTCCCAGCATCCCATATGATCCCTGAGCACCGCCAGGAGTAATTCCTGAGTGCATGAGCCAGGAGTAACCCCTGTGCATCGCCGGGTGTGATCCAAGAAGCAAAAAAAAAATGTACTATAGCTTTGCTATGTCAGTCTGGACCAATTAAAGCTACAATTGGTACTACGAGAAACTCGGGCATGAGTGGGGGGTGGACAGAAGAAGCATCAATAGAGGAAACGCTGGAAAAGAGTTATTCCATGTTAGGGAGTAGGACAGTGGTGCCACCGAGTTTGTAAGTCAGAGTAAAGGGGGTAAACGTACTCTGGGGTGAACTTAGGTAGAGACAGGCTAGCCGAAGGCACTGTTTGACCACCAGTTTCAGAGCCAGGTCTGACTCAATGTGTGCTCATGGCTAAGCTTCTTAACCCTAGTTACATAACCTCTCCTCCTGCACCTGTCTCAGGGGCAGCTGGGGTGTGGGGAAGGGTTCCCTCATACACTTCCCTTGTCCCAGGCCCCAAACCCTCCACAACTCACTGTCCTG
Source organism: Sorex fumeus (assembly GCF_029834395.1). Lineage (NCBI taxonomy): Eukaryota > Metazoa > Chordata > Mammalia > Eulipotyphla > Soricidae > Sorex > Sorex fumeus. The sequence goes on from NW_026606091.1 coordinate 44,833,756, forward strand.
AGCTGAGGGTGGAAGAGGAAAAGCAGGGTGAGGTGGTCAGTGTTCAGGCAGCAAGGGAGAAGCGCATGAATTCTCCAAAGGTGTGACAGTGGTAGTCCTCCTTGTATCACTCAAATCAGTGTCACTGATGCCGTTGCTTGGGGCTTGCTGAAACTCAGTCTCATCTGTAGGCCTGGTTTGGGGGGCCACAGCAGGCTTCTGTGTCTGGGTAAGCGCCTCCAGGGATCCTTGTGCATGCTGAAGGTTGAGGTTCTGTGTCTGAATTTTGTCTTTTAAAGCTGAGCAGACCTGCAGAGCCAGAACCAGAGTCCCCTCTGCAGCTCCCTGCCCTGCTCTCCAACTACTTTTTCCATATCTGGACTCTTCTCATTGAATCCACCTGGCCAAGGTTAAGTTTGAACAGCTTTTAGCACCCATAAATGTGATACTTCGTCTTGATGTATGTGTTTGGGGGGGGGGAGAGGGGGGGCATATATAGAGAGAAAACTTTTTATTTTCAGTTACTTCTTCAAACTCTGCCTGTTATTCAATTTCCAAACCCCCAGGCAGCCATTAAAAGCCAGACCGTGTCAGGAAGCTGGAGCTTTGACGGATGTATATGATTAGTGTGTGTAAGTGAGTTATATTCTGAGGCATAAATGCAGTTTTTCCTTAGGAGCAACTCAAGGGATCTAAAGCAGTTTAACAAAAGCTTCAGAGGTAAATATATTTGAATTGGTGGTTTCCCTTGACGATCTTACGTTGGGAACAGGTGAAAAACCAACTGTGTTTTCTTATTTTGTTATTGTTGCTGTCTATATCAAAATACCTCTGTAAAACAGATCTCCCTGGATTAAAAAAAAAACAAATGTGATAACCTCTCAGTATCTGTATTGTAAACCATAATACCCAAAAGTAGAGAGAGGGTATGTAGGGAATTATCTGCTATGGAGGCAGAAAGAGGGTGGGAAAGGGGGGGTATACTGGGGAGATTGGTGCTGGGGAATGTGCACTGGTGGAGGGATGGGTGTTTGATCACTGTATTGACTGAAACTCAAACATGAAATCTTGTACTGCATCTCACGGTGATTCAATAAATAATAATAATAATAATAATAATAATAAAAAGAAAGAAACAGACTTTCCTGCCACCAGACCCACTGACCTTCTGCCTTATTCTCTTAGACCTCTATTCCTGTCTTTCTCGGTCCTGATGTGGGGATTTATTTATTTATTTATTTATTTATTTATTGGTAACATTGCCATATCCAGAGAACAGAGTTAGGGGACACATGTGCCTCTGTCACTCAAGGTTACCAGGCTGCTTTCGTCCAAGATTAAGTAGTTGATAGCTGAGGCTAACTAGGCCTGGAGTGAGGTTAGATCTTGTATTAGTGGTGGGAGTAACCGTGTAAAGAAGAATGGAGAAAACATTCCCAAGAGCAGCCACTTCCTCAGAGTGAAGAAGCACTGCATACAGCACTTCCCCACGGAGGCAGAGAAAGCCAGAACTCTTCATAGCTCCCTTTCCAGAAAGGCCCATGAAACAAGACTGCGGTTACTGGCATATCTGTCTCCTGAGACCCTAATCATGTTTTACCTTCTGTGGACTAACTAGTGTGATTTCAAATTTATTTTGAATGTGTGTGTATGTGTGTGTGTGTATTGGGTGGGGGTAGGTCACACCCTGCAATGCTCAGTGGTTACTCCTGCTTCTGTGCTCAGGACTCACTCCCCACAGTGCTCAGGGATGCCAGCAATCGAACCCAGGTCAGCCAACATGCAAGGCAAACACCCTATCTGCTGTAATATTTCTCTGGTCCAATTTCAAATATTTTAACAGAGGAAGCGCCCTAAAGCTGTAACATCCCCTTCACGGGTAGTAAGAATAAAAGAAAATGGAGAATTTTAAATTTTCAATTCTCTCATTCATTCCCTGGCCAAGCTGGAAGCAACAATAAGATGCAGATGTTAAGTAAGGCAGTTGCTGCCTTTGGCTGATAGACTGGAGGGACAACATAGATAAAAAACAAACAAACAAACAAACAAAACAAAAACCTAATTTGAAGAAATAGCAAGAGTGCTCTTGAGTTATGTTTCTTTCTCTCTTTCTATTTTATTTTATTATTATTATTATTATTATTATTATTATTTTGCTTTTTGGGTCACACCTGGTGATGCACAGGGTTTACTCCTGGCTCTGCACTCAGGAATTACTCCTGGCAGTGCTTGGGGGACCATATGGGATGCTGGGAATCGAACCCAGGTTGGCTGCATGCAAGGCAAATGCCCTACCCATTGTGCTATCCTTCCAGCCCCTGAGTTACATTTCTTAAGTGGGGGTCAAATGGCCCACCCTGTGGGACCCCAGGATATTCCCAAGGAAGCCAAAGCATCAGACTAAAAGACCAGTCATTGGACAGGGTGGACAAAGCAAGTTGAAAGAGGGTCATGGTGGAAAATGATTGAGAAACAGCTCTAGATCTGTTCTTCGCCATATGGCATAGCAGTAGAGCCACTTGTCCCAGCAGGTGGGGGAAGATACAACTCGATGATGTTTTACCTATTTTCAAGTGAAAGGAAGATAGGCGGCAGAAGCCAGGTGAGCATCAGTAGTAAATGCCATTTTATTTCTGAGTGTCGAGCCAGCACCTTTAGAATAAGAACTCACTTAATTCCCCTAACAATCCGTTCAGAGGGGCACTACTATTCAATTTTACAGATGGAGAAACTGAGGCTCAGTGAACCTAAGTGACCTGCCCATGGTCTCACAGCAGGTAAATGGTAGATTGTTACTAGAAATCAGCCTTCAACACTGCCTTCATGGCAGATAAATATGATCTCTCAGTGGACTTTTCGGGTGCTTGAGTGGTTGTGATTTTTTTTCCTTCTGTTAAGAGTCAGCTTTAGGAAGAACAATGGATTTTCCCACTTTCAGTGGAAAGAACACCCGTATGATGAAGCTTTGGAGGTGGTAGTTGGTTAGAGCTGCCATAGCAAGTGCTTCCTAAAGGGAAAACTTCAACAATGCCAACTTCCCCTCAATTATCGAGGCACTGATTCTCAGAGCAAGGGGTCAGCAGGGCTGCTTTCTCCTGAGACCTGTCCTTGACATGTAGGGAGTTAACTGTCTTCCTCATGGACCTTTGCATGGACTTCTTTCTGTTTTTCTGTGTCCTGATCTTATTTAGGTGGGGAGCCTGGGGTGGGAGGAGGAGGAGATAGCGTTTGGACCACACCAGGCTGTGCTCAGCGCCTACTGACTCTGCTCAGGGATCACTCCTGGTGGTGATCAGGAGACCACCTATGTTTCTGGGAATCAAACTGGAGTTGGCCACGTACAAGGCAAGTGCCTTACTGTCTCTGGCCTATCTAGTGATTTGGAGGCTTGGCGACAATATAGGGTGCGGTTATAGAAACCAAGTAGCTAGATGATCTCTCCCACCCCCATCTCTTTTTTTTTTAATATAAAGAAGAGATCAGTGGGCTGGAGAGATAATACAGTGGGGAAGTCACCTGCCTTGCATGTGCCTGACCCAAGTTTGATCTCTGGCACTTCATATTGTCCCTTGAGTACCTCCAAAAGTGATCCCTGCACACTGAGCCAGGAGTAAGACCTGAGCTCTGTTGAATGTGACCCAAACAACCCTTCCCCTTGCCTAAAGACCACACTGGTAATATGGATGTAGAGTTCATCCCAATGACCACATTTAACCTTACCCATCTCTTTACATAACCCATTTCCAAATATAGTCAGTCCCATTCTGAGGTTTTGGGACTTAGGTCTCAAAACTCAACATAAATTTGGGATAATAGTAGAACACAATTTTCCTAGTAGGAGAGAACAAAGGCTATAAACAAATTGTACCGTGAGTGTGTTCATCAAGTTGTTTAAATTACTTTTTAGTATAGATTAGGTAACATAGTTATAATTATGTTAATTTTTATAATGTTGATGTAGAAAATTACTGCACCCACCACCACTGAAGTGCCCGGGACCCTCCATCACTGTCTTGTGTCACAAGTACTGATTTGATTAAACATTATTTTTCACATTTCGTTTGCCAGAGGTTACAAGTAATTTACGTATCTTTAGTGAATTTTAAATCACTATTGCTAAATATCGTAACTTTCAGTAACCCTTCCATAGGTTCATAATAACTAGTCCTTAGTGGCACATACAAATGAGTCTATGAAATTATGTATCTGTAAGAGTTATACGGTGTTTAGAGAATTTTGTGCCCACAGTGTTTGAGATATACCTCACTCTGTCATGTTTATAAATCATCCTGAATAGGTCCCATGCCATGCATGACTTGGATCTCTGTCTTTGATGAGTTTCCTTCCCTTCCACTGTGCTCACTGTGTCAAAGGAGATTAAAGACGGTTCTGGTAGAGGTGATGTCCGGGAGCCAAGCGAACTCAGCACTGGCTCTATGGTCATTAATTATTCTGTGGCTATTGGGAGGACCTGGTCAGCAGCCCTGCTTCTGGCTGATGGGGTGGTAGTGCATTCTCACATTCCTTTCACATCCCATCCGCCCACCAGAATGCTGACTCACTTCTGGGTCCAGCCTCTGTAGAACCCTGTGAGCACCTTAGCCACATAACAAAAGCCCACATCAATAATCCGCTTCAAGGTCTACTTTACTTCGCTTTCCATTCAGAAATGTGCTTTTACATTTCCCTGGCCAGCAGTTACAAGTAACTTACATATCCTTAGTGAATTTTAAACACAGTTTTTCTTTCGAACTGTTTCTAGAGCCCTTCCCACTTTTCCAACTTTTAGTGACTTACACATTAAAATTTTTCATTTCACTGAGTCAGAAAGAGAGGGATAGACATAGAAAGATTGCATTCATCTGGGGGATATAAAGTAACAAAGTATGAGATTAATACCCAAGAATAGCTGAGATCAGCACCAGGAGGATTACTCCATAACTTAGAGGCCAGCCGGGTATCCTAGAGGAAAGGGCAGTTCAGATAGAGAAGGGAGCACCAAATAAAGGGTGTTTGGAGGATCCTCCCAGGAGGGGAGATGCATGTCGAAAGTAGACTATGGACTGAACATGTTTGCCACTCAATGCCTCTTTTGCAGACCACAACACCCAAAAGGAGAGAGAGAACACAGGGGATTGCCCTGCCACAGAGACAGGGGGGGATGGGGGATGGGGGTGGGAGGGATATTATCCATGGTGGTGGAAAATGGGCACTGGTGGAGGGATGGGTATCTGATCATTGTATAATTGAAACCAAAGCACAAAAAATTGTAAATTTACAACTGTAAAAAAATATAAAATAAAATAAAGGGAAAAAAAATTTTCATTTCACTCCATCAGACATAATGGCAGGCACATAGGTGTGATGCCTGATTTTGATACTATTTGGAAACTTTCTATTTCTTTTCTATTACTTTGTGGAGGGGGTTGTGTGTGTGTGTGTGTGGTGTGTGTGTGTGTGTGTGTTTATAAAAAGAGGAGATCATCAGTGGAGTGCATTCCCAGTGGTGCTCAGGGACTACTCCCAGGTCAGTGCTTGGGGGTTGCTTCTGGGGGTTGCTTCTGGAAGTTGCTTTTGGACATGCTTCTGGTTGCTTCTGGTGAAGGTTAGAGGAACCATGAGGATCAAACCTGGACCTTCTACATGCAAAGCTGCTGCTGTGGCTCATTGAGCTTTGGCTCCAGTCTAGCTTAGGGAATCCTGAAAGAGGCTTTAAGAAGAGACAGGACATAGATTAATTTTTCTCTTAAGATGTACCATATACTATGTATTTTTAGAAAACGTTATAGTGCAACTGTAGCTTCATGATAGGGAAAATGTCCTTATTTCCTCCCTGCTTTTCCTTATTTTTTTGCACAGGAAAAAAAGTCCTTGATTTCAAAAGATTAATACTAAAATATTTATGGGTGGAATGTCCTAATATTATTTATTTTTAAATGCGTTAGTGGGGAAAACGATGGGGGAAAATGTGACAGTGTTTTTAAATTGCTAATTCTAGGTGAGGTTACATGGGCATTCATCATGTAATTTGCTCTGTTTCCCAGTACATGCTCAAGTTTTGTTAAATGTTGGGAGAAAAATAATCCCCCTGGTGGTTCTCTGGGGGTGGTTAGGAGGGAAATGGGGGGCACAGCTTGTGAAGAGGTGAAGGCAGTGATTGGAGTCAGTGATCACTTTTGATATGTGGTGCTCAAGCAGGGTGGGAGTGCTGGAGGGTGCTGTGGGTGGAAGGAGGGTGTTGAATGATATCATGTCTGCTCATTCCTACAGTCCAAACTGCTTCGGGAAAAATGGCTCCTACAGGGCGTACCCTCTGGAACTGCGGAAGAGGAGGAAGCCAGAAGGCGGCAGTCTGAGGAGGATGAGTTCAGAGTCAAACAACTTGAAGATAACATTCAGAGGTAGGTGGTTTCCAGCCTAGCATCTGCCTGTTGTAATTTCATGCACTAACAGTACCCTCCTCTAGGGGGGTACTCTGTCACCCTCTTGCAGAGTTTTAGGTTTGTTATATAGAGAACTTTGATATCAGGTAAACTTTCCAAATAGCCTAGAACTGTTACTCTGAGTTCTAATGTTTGTATTGGGCTGTAATACAGCACAATGATGACTTCATAGACCAATGAACTGCTGTAAGCAGTTTGTCCCTTCATTAAATGCTCCTCTTGGAATTCCGTCATTGTCTTTTTCACCTTTGAATCAGGTTGTTTGCTGCTACAGTGGTTCCGTTTTCCGAATTTCTCAATATGTCCAAGTTGGAATGGAAAATCACAGTCAGAACCTTCCAAATTGAAATTAATCGCAGTGAAAAGTTGAATGAATAGGATCCTTTTAAGTGACCTGTGGTTAGCTCCCAAAATCAACTTTGTATTACCTGCTCTCACAGCACAAAAGAGAGTGACTTGCCTGCTTTATGGTTCTCCATCAAGTTCTTAACTTTCCAGTCAGGAAGGTAAATGACCCTCCTAAGGTTAGTGACTAGCTGAGCTTAAACAAGAACAAGCCCTTCTATTTCCCACTGTGAACTGGATGCCAGGACTGGGGATACCTAGCCTGAGGTATCAGATGGAATGAGAGTGCACAATACCTTCGACCCAAGTTCCCCCACCCCCACCCCAACACCCTCACCATAACAGTCCACCAAACTCTTCCTGAAACCTTACTCTGGGGAGCTTCATCCATTCCTGTTGAGACTAAGGCCTCTTTTAGAATACAAAGAAAGCTAACTTGGTATCAGCTATTCACACACAAGAGTGAATGAAGACTATAAAGATGCTTCGAGCACTCTAGAAATGTTGCCCCATAAGAAAGAGACCAACTGTCAGCCCCACAGCCTCTAGCCTTACTTTGCTGGCACTCTCATGTCTCTTAGAGAGTTCTCAGAGATGCTCGGACTAAACTTTTGCTTATAAAGGAAGCTGGCTAAGAAGAAGTAGATGTGTGTGTGTGTGTTGGGGGGGTGATATATATATAGATATACAAAAATATATGTGTGAAAAATAAACACCTATTTGATACACACATATACCACACATTTTTCTTAGGATGCAAAGGATATAGACTATTTCCAATTCATATATAATTTATGTGTGTCAATATATTTTACATAACATAGGCAATAATATGTATAGTATGTGTCAGTGTATACTATATATCATGTGTATGTCACTGTACAAATTGACATGGGGAGAATATTTTAATCTGATGAATACCGGAATTGAATTTAGGAGGAAAAGTACCTCTAGGACTCTAGGAAGAGGAATATTTCATGTGGGGAAGAGTCAAGACTCAGTTTTCACTAAATTGACCATCAGACTAAAGAGTTAGGTTTTGGTTCAGATGGGCATGACCATACAAAATCATAAAATAAAATTTCTTTCTTTTGAGTTAACCAACAAAGAGCTGATTGCTCAAGTATATGCAGATGATCTCTTGGAATGCACTTAAGAGCGTGATACCAAAGCCAGAGGGAAAGAAATCACGATGATGGCCTAAAAGGATGGTGGCGGGTGCTTAGGCATGGATGCAGGAGACATTTCCTTCTGCATGTGTGAGGCCCTGGGTTTGAACTCTTGAAGAAGGAAGAGAAGGAGGAGAAGGATAGAGAAAAAGAGAATAGTGCCTGCAACAGAGGCATGCTGAGTCGTGAGGGTTGGTGAGAGGGAAACTGGGGACATTGGTGGTGAGAATTGTATACTGGTAGCAGGACAGGTGTTGGAATGTTGTATGACTGAAACCCAATCGTGAACAACTTTGTAACTGTATTTAACGGTGATTCAAAAATAATAAATAAAATATTTTTTAAAAGAAAAGGAAAAGGAGGAGAAGACGACTTAAATTTATGGTTTGCTGGGCATTTGGCCAAATGAGCATTGGCCGTTTCCTGGGGAATAAACTAGGTAAGAAGTAAATGGTGTTTATAGGAAAATAAATTTCAAACAAAAGTATAAAGATATACAGCCTTAATCCTTAACTTCAGACTGTTTCTTCTTTTTGTTTCTCTTTTTGGTACACATCCAGGGGTGCCCAGGGGTTACTTACGGGCTTTACATTTCTGGAGGTGTAACTCTAACGATGGCTTGATTTCTTCCTCAGGATCTTCTAGTGGGGAGTTTATTTCTCCTGTTGAAGATAGCTTCTGCTTCTCATCTTACACATCTTCTCTACTAGATTTCTCCCCCACCATCTTTAAAGCCTTAGTGGCAAGTGGGGGGTAGGGAAGAAACTTTTCTCCTCAAAGGTTATGTAAGCCCTTTCCTGTAATCATTTAGTTCAGCTGTCTTCCATTTAAACAGCTCTAAAAGCCCACTGTAAACATCAGCATCCTCTACTTCTATACATCCTCCACTCTTCAAAGTCTGTGTGGATTGGCTACACTGACACTGCTCATTTGGGCTGAGCTTGGTTATTTTAGCTAGACCTAGGCCGCATTTATTTCCCTGTACAGTTGCTAACCACAGAACTTTCTTTCTATGCCAGTTCCTGAGATACAGAGCAGGAACAAGTGATAGGGCCCAGAACAACCTGTGAGCTGGTAGCCAAAGCAAACCAATCTCAAATGCATAGTGAGGAGCTGGACACTCAACCCTTGTGTGGGGAAGGGGTTGGGGGTGGTTCATAATTACACGACAAGGGACACAAGATAACAAGAAAGGGTGAAAGGGTGCTAATGATGTCATCTTCCATAAGTTTAATTCTTCAGTTGAAAACTGAAAGCACTAGGGAAAACTGATTAGTGTTAGGGAAAGTGCAGAGAAACAGATGAGAAAGAAGAATTGCAATGACTCAAGAATCCAGAAGAAAGGAATTCAGAGAAAATGTGAGTGTTCTTAAGATCACACTCAGAATCTGATGGTTATATACTAGGAATTTCAGAAATTTCAGAAATTGTCTGTAGATATGATGTATCAAAACCACTGAATTAAGGAATTCTAGAGAAATTTGTTTGTCTAACGCAGAACATTTTTATATTTTAATGGATTGTCTGGTCTCTTTCCTCAGCAATTAGATTCTCCTAAATAAAGTTATATGAGCTGTTTTCAAAATGTTAAGTTTATGAACATTACTGTGCTTTTGATGGGATTTCAGTCCCTGTTGGAGAGCCCAGAGTAGTTTGGAGAACCCTCAGGAGCAATTAGTAATGAAAGAACAGGGAGAATTCTCCAAATAAATATTTAGGGAAATCTGGATCTCTTTATTTAGAAATTTCATTTAGGGCTAATAGCAATAATTCAGAACTTTAAAAGTATGTAGTAAGACTTAGATCATATCTTATTCCTTTATCTGGACCATTCAAAATATGATGAATTCAAAGCATAAGAGTTTGCAATTACACTTACATGTATTTCTTAGATATAAGAAGAAAGGACATAATATAATGATCTTTCTAGTTGTAAGTCTCTTATGGATAAAGGGGTTATTCCAGGCAATGCTCAGGAGTAACTCCTAAATGTTCTAGGAATTGAACCCTAACCCTTTTTCAAGTAAAGCATGCACAGGAGCCCTTTGAGCTATCTCCCTGGATCTTGATTATTTGTTTTTAATGTTTATCATCTTATACAAAGTCTCTGAAAGCACACCGTTTTCTCCCAGAATATTATTTGTAAATTGATGATGGTTTGGAATTAATAATGTGGTCACTCCTCCAAAAACATTACAGGCAGTATTTAGATTTGTTGGCACAGGAAAAGAAGGAGAGAGGGAGGAAAGGAGTAAGGAGAGAGGGAAAGAGGAAAGGAAAGAGGGAGAGTGATAAAGAGGAAGAAAGGAAAGAAAAAGAAAGTGAAAAGAGAAAGGGAAAGGGAAGGGAAGGAAGAAGGAAGACTAGTTTTAAATGTTGAACATTAGCAACACCTAGAAAGCTTTTTATGGATACCTGCGGTCTCATTCCAGGAAATCTGGACTTGGTCATCTAGGTGAGGAGTTCTGGAATTTGCACTTGTTTTGTTGTGTTTTTGGAAAAAGCACATTCAATATAGTTTCATGGTAAATAAGTTCAGTTCAAGGATTATTATAAATAAATTTAGTTCAAGTAAATGGAAAAATAAAAGCATTGTTGATATAAATCTGTTCTAAAACCTAAAATAAATCCAAACAAACAACAAAATAAATTCATAAAAACAACCTAGTGGGACATGAAAAATAAATAGTAATTATAGGAAAATAAATTTCAAACAAAGGTATAAAAAAATACAGTCTTAACCTTTAACTTCAAACTGTTTCTTCTTATTATTTTTTTTCTTTCTTTTTGGTTCACACCCGGAGATGCCCAGGGGTTACTCCTGGCTCTGCACTCAGTAATTACTCCTGATGGTGCTTGGGGAACCATATGGGATGCCAGGAACCAAACCCTGGTTGGCTGCATGCCAGACAAACGCCCTACTCACTGTACTACTACTCTGGCCCCTTTTGACTGTCTTAGTTCTTTGACTCAGAAAAGTGTGAACCTGATTTTGGGGGCTCCACAGATGAAAATAGAGCTGTCTTTTGGCATAAAGCTCAAAAGTGAAGCCAAACTCTCTTTTTTTTCCTAGTTAGAAACGATGTTTGATATAGGTCAGTAAATCTGATTAATTTCCCCAAGGTCAGAAAATGGTATCATTTTCCTAAAATTCCTGGCTGATGGGGGGGGGGGGGGCAAGTTGAGTCTCCCTCCCAGCCCCAACAGAACCCCGGGAGCCGAAACCCTTCACAACCTCACAGCCATGTTCAAAGCCATTCTCACCTACAGGGGAACCTGCAGAAAAACCCAGGCATGCGTGACCTGTGACTGAGATCTCCAAGCTCACTAGGAAAAGACTAGGCCTCCTTCCCCCCAGCTCTCCAGTTTTCCAGTAGCTTGGTAGTCACACCCACAAACTGACTCCAGCACCATATAATCTCATCACCAGCAAGATTAGGAGACTGTGAAGCAAAACTCCCAGAAGAGAACTGCACAGAACGTCCTGGAGTACGAGACCACATTGGATATAGGATTATAGACTCATACCCTAGCCCACTGATGGACCAAAAGCAGTAGACATTTGTTTGGGTTTAATATACATGCTTGTAATCTCTTATACAAGGGCTTTAAATGGCTCCAGGACGAAATACAAACTTACGAAGTTTTAAATGAGAATGGAACAGAGAGTCCTGGAGCCAGGGTGTCAATTCTAGCTCTGCTTATAATTTGCTGTGTGACTTTGAGCAAGTGGTTAACCGTCTCTGGTTTCAGTTCCCGCTTCTTCCTGCAAAGGCCTCCTCAGATCAGTGGTGGGAACTGCATTCTGGCAGAGCAGTCTTTTGGGATCTTACAGCTCTGATATGGATCCTCTCCCATGGGAAGTTGGCTAGGGACCTCATTTCTGAACAAATGTACCTTGCAAAGAAATACCATGTTGTGAAAGGCAGTGGTTTTGAAGAGAGACCAGAATTGGAGAAAGAGGTTAAGCTCACAAGAAATGAAAGCCGTCTGAGGAGCAGTGACTCCATCCTGACAATAGCTGTCAGCTCTAAAGTACGTCACATCGCATTCTTAGAACAGTAGCACTGTAGCACTGTCCTCCCATTACTCATCAATTTGCTCGAGCAGACACCAGTAACATCTCCATTGTTAACCGTTTTTGGCATATCAAATACACCACGGAGGGCTTTCCAGGCTCTACCATGTGGTTGGGATACTCTCGGTAGCTTGCAGGGCTCTCCAAGAGGGACAGAGGAATCGAACCCAGGTCGGCCACATGCAAAGCAAACGCCCTACCCACTGTGGAAATTCTTATTGAATAAAATACCAAAGCCCCAGTTACTAATTCAGAGCAGTTCAGCTCTCTCAAAAGTAACTTGAAGATGCAAGTGGCCTGCCTCATTCCTGCTTCAGCCATAAGATACTTGGAATGCCTCTCCGGGTCTCTGGTGGATACCAGAATCGACTTAATTTTCCACATTCTCAAACGGCTCAAAGCAGAAGACTGGAGACATCATGTGTGAGCATGTATGTGTTATATTATAGGATTTTGGCAGCCGAGATGATGACAACCACCCACAAATAACTGTTCTGGAAAAAGCAACCACAGAAATGTTCCCTGGAATCACAAAGGACACTTGCTTAGGATTCACTGTGTTCTTCCTGCATGCTATTTTTAACTCCCTGAGGCACTGTTCTTTTGAAGCAGCGGCATGCGGAGCACCCCACATTGGTATGCCATGTCTGTGCCACTCCCAGCCTGCAGCCCCGTCTCACACAGTCATATTCTGCAACCCACTGCAGTTTTCATTCCCGTTCTTCTTGAAGATCCGATACGCTGTCCTTAATACTGTACTATATGGTACTTCATGCTACGCTATATATGCTACATAGATAGTAGGTACTAAAACTACACGTAGATGATACCTCTGTGTTATTGGAGGTTTATTTATTGGTCTCTTACTCTGTCAGGGGTACTGGCATGAGCTTTTTGGGCCTCCATTCAGTTTGTTGATTTTTTTTTTCATTTCCTCCTCTTAAAAAGAAGTCCCCTGAGCACCGCCAGGAGTAATTCCTGAGTGAAAAGCCAGGAATAAAGCAGTGATGCTGCTGCTGCTGCCTTTTTCACCCTTACATTAAATCAGGAGAAAAAGTAACTCGCTGTCCCCAATGACCCTGCTATTATTTGAGAGTATGAGACCTCATCTCTAACTCCAAAGCTCACTTGCGAAAATTTCGCCCAGAGTGAATTGTTAGAATGTTTTGAGACCCATGATTCTCAGTGAAATCAGACTCGGGTTCATCTCATGGCACGTGGTTGGACAAGTGAGGCGCTCCTGTGGGGGTACCTGCCAAGGCCTCCTCAGAACAGCAGTGGGAGCTGAATCCTGGAGGAGCAGGGCTTGAACCCACTGTAAGTGGAAAGACCTCCCCCTTCAGCTGGTTAGAAGAAGGACAAGACTGTTTTCCATCTTGGTGCCATTGCTTCTTCCCAAAGCACTGCATTTCTGAGTATGTTTTCTTTGCTGTACACAGCCGATGTCTCTGGGGAAAGGAGGATGTGGTTAAGTCAAGGGCACCCAGTATAGTACTTTGGTCAGAAACATGTACTAGGGGCTGGAGCGATAGCATAGCATAGGGTGTTTGCCTTGCACGCGGCCGACCTGGGTTTGATTCCCAGCATCCCATATGGTTCCCTGAGCACTGCCAGGAGTAATTCCTGAGTGTAGAGCTAGGAGTAACGCCTGTGCATTGCCAGGTGTGACCCAAAAAGAAAAAAAAAAGAAACATGTACTAAATTCTGTTTGATTAGAGTCTGATCAACTTGCTTTGAACTCTAGTTCTGTATTCAAAAGAACAGGGAAATTCATGTAAATGTTTTGGTGCACCACCATGCCCATGGTGTTGAAACGTGTTGAAATAGGTCAGTTGTTGAAACATGTCAGTATCATGTGTATTCATGTGAGCTGTCAGTAAGGGTAGCTCAACTGTTACTGCTCTTTCTTTCATCCTTTAAGAGCAGGGATTCACAATAGCATCACTATTGACATTCGGGGCCGATTAACAAGTTGTTACTGCGAGCTGGCCTGTGTATTCTACGATGCTGAACAGAATCAATTAAATATACCCATTTTAAATAAATTTAAAATATATTTAAATCATTTAAATATACCTTCCAGTAGCATTACCCTCACCCCCCAGACTGACAATCAAAAATATCTCCAAGCACTGCTAAATGTCTCTTGGGGGCAGAATCACAGCAAATGAGAACCGCTGCTCTACAGCTAAGACTAACAGGTATTGGTATAGAGATGAAAATCGTCCCATCAAGTAGCCTAAGAATACAGCCAAATCCCAAAAAGATTTATGCAGATAATGTGAACAATACTTATTGCAGAATGATTTGAATGGTTTCCGTTGCTTGAAAATAAAAGGCTTCAGGCAGGGATGATAGCTCAGGGCTGGAGCTTTGCGGGCAAGAATCTGGGGATTTATTCCTATAGCATTGCTGGTTCTCCAAGCAGTGTCAGGAGTGATTCCTAAGTACAGACCCTGGTGTAGATACTGACCACCATATGGTGTTGTCCCTCTCTCAAAAATAAAAGGAAGGAAGGAAGGCAGGAAAAGAGAGAGAAAGGAAGGAAAGTTTGCAGGGGGAGCCATAGAGCTTCTCAAGCACTGAGCCAAAAGCAATGATTTTATGACAGCTCATAGATTGAGAGACTAGTAAGAGCTAAGGCCTTATCTGGATCAATTCCCATCTGACATTTGGATTTACAATGGACAGAGTGAGAGGAAATCAATAGTCTCTCTGCAAAGACTGAGTAGCAGGGAATTCATGCCCTTCCATCCTCCAAAGTAGGGGACAAGTCCCTGCTGGAACAAATCTCAGTATTATAAAGGATTTTTCTTGGGACATATGTTGTTTCCTGAAATTTCCACTCTTTTTCTGGCTCTTACCCTATCCTTTTGAGAACCCAAAGAAAAGTCTTTCTTCTCAGCCTCTGGAATCAGGACGGGTTGTGGTCAGTTGAGGAAGCTAAGACAGGTAAAGGAGGAAACTCAAGCCTGCAGACATCTCATGTGAGTTGCTTGGTGGCTATTGGGGAAACTTTCTGCCAGTTCCCAAGCATCTTGCCTTACCTTGATGTTGTCGACTTTATTAGAACCGCCTTCTTATCATCAGGTAAATTGGGTTCAAAGTGTTCAGAACTAAGAAACTTAAGTGAGAGAAACTTTTTAATTGAATCACCATGATATGCACAATTACAAAGCTGTTCACGGTCGGATTTCAGTCTTACAATGTTCCAACACCCATTCCTCCGCCAGTGCACATTTCCTACCACTAGTTTCCCCATTATCCCTCCTGCCACCCACCCCCATTCAGTCTGTCTCTATCATAAACACTTTCTCTCTCTCTCTCTCTCTCTCTCTCTCTCTCTCTCTCTCTCTCTCTCTCTCTCAGACAGAGACTACCTAAGGGCCCCATTTGGTTGGGTGCTATCTAGCTCTTGAACACTTGATATCATTGAGAGAATTGTGCAATCAGCTTTTATTTTTTAAAAATGTAAAACGATGATTCCAAGCTTTCTAGCTTATAGTGCCATGTTTCAAGTCACCATTCTACAAAAACTTTGAAAATAGCATTCATCTGCCCACCACCACCACTTTCATCTCACCACTGCTAACCCCTTTATATATTTGACAAAATAGAAATACTGAGTATCCTATGAATGTTTTCCTTTACATTTCTTATCATTGTGTAACTGTGCTTCTTGTTGTTGTTGTTGTTCTTCTTCTTCTTCCTCTTCCTCTTCCTCTTCCTTTTCTTCTTCTTCTTCTTCTTCTTCTTCTTCTTCTTCTTCTTCTTCTTCTTCTTCTTCTTCTTCTCCTCCTCCTCCTCCTCCTCCTCCTCCTCTCCTCACCTCCTCCGCCTCCTCCTTCTTCCCTTTTTTACTTATCCAGCCCCTGAAAATTATTTTTAAAACTTTTTAAATTGAATCACAATGAGATACACAGTTACAAAGTTGTGCATGATTGGGTTTCAGTCATATAATGTTTCAACACCAGTCCCTTCAAATATCTGGTATTCCTGTATTCTTTTCAGAAATGGTGATCTATGATCTTACCACATGGAGGTGTTGTGGTTGAGTCTGTTGACTGTAGTCCGCTGTCTAGGAGGACCGGGCAGGCTTTGATAGAGAGAGACATGTTTAGGGAGACAAACTGATTTGCACTCCATCACTAAGACCTAGAACTGAATCAATCTGGAACCGGGGCACAATCCCCCTTTGTATGCCCTGTCATCTACATAAGAGTTCTTCAGAATTGAGCTCTTCAAGTTCTGCCTTTCCTGACCTTTCCAGTTTCTTCTTCTTTGAGGACTAAGCCTGGAGCCCTTCAAGGCAAGAAATGGTAGACAAGTTGCATAAACCCTCTCCTATTCTGAGGTAGAAACAGTGATGGAGGCTCATTGACATTTTCGTGATGGTGGGGGGCAATAACTTCTTATATCAATACTTAAACACTATTATAATAATATTACCTAAGCTATAATAAAAATAAATTTAAAAATAAATATTATAAAACATCCGCATCATTAGGTTACAATTCTCAGTTTGTGAAGGGGAGGTCACATCTGATGGTGCTTGGGGATTACTCCTGGCTCTGTGCTGTGGAATCACTCCTGGCAGTACTTGCGGGACCGTGTATGATGCTGGAGATCAAACTGAGGTTGGTGGTGTTTAAGGCAAGTGCATTTACTCATATATTAGATCCCTGGCTCAAGATTTCAGTGCTTTAGAAAACTCATGCAAGTTGTTTTAGAAGAGAGACTTCTCTCACCAAAAGGAAAGACCTAGGTACAGAATGATCCCGCACATCTGTGGGACTTAAAGGGACACATAATGGTAGCATCACCGGACCAAAGGCAATACAGTAGGAAAACTGATCCACACAATTCACACAATTGAACTGGTGGTGGAGGAAGGTGTTGAAAGGAAGGGACAGTTGGGGTCCTTGAGGGAGGGAGGTGGGTACATTGGTGATGGGTGTGGTGTTGGGATTATGTGCATGAGAAATAATTATTAGTAGTATTATAAATCACAGAACCTCAATCATTAAAATAGAGTGTCCCAAAAAATTTTAAAGGAAAAATAGAAGAAAGACTTCTCATATTTCTCCTACCTAATAGCAACTTGTGACATCACACTCTCCTACCATAACATAACAGTGTCCTATTTCTGTATACTGATGGGGATTGGGAAGGGGCTCATAGTAATGGGTGAGTTAGGTTAGAAGCCTGAGAACTGGTCTACAGAACTGAGCTTCCCTCAGCAGCAGGATGGAGTGAGGGTTGCAGGGGGCTGAGGTGGGGACATTGACACGGTGCTGGAGTTAAGTCAGCACTCTAGTGGAGGATGTGGTGTTAAAATGTTGCTTGCATGAAACTGTCATCAAGAATATTGTAAATCACAGTGCCTGCAACATAAATAAGTAAAATAAAATCCTGGGCTCAGCATTACCACTGACCCTGGGTTGGATCCCAGCCCTGCCACACATTGCAGTTCAGCCCCAAGTGACTGATGAACCTTCATGAGGAAGGATTTGCCTGTTTCCTCACTCTCGTTCCATACTTGAGAATCTATTTTGGGGACACTTGGAGCATATGTGCAGGAACATTTAGAAACGAATAATGACATTTATTATGCTTGCACATTTAGAATCAGGAATTTGAGCAGAGGACAACAGGGATGGCTTGTCTCTGCTCCAGGGTGTGTGTGGTGGGTGGATGGGGGAAGGTGGGGGGATGGCTCAGCCTGGAAGACACAGTGGCCAGGGGAGCCTCGAAGGGGTGTTGGGCTCCAGATTGCCCAGAGACTTCTTCATGGCTGAATCTGGGGTGGAACTGAGGTCGTCAAGGACTGAGGCTAATGTCCAGGGAACTTCTATGTGGCCAAACGTGCCATGAATTTCGCTCACAGTTCCATGGCATCTGTGTTGGGAGAGAGAGCACACCAGGAGGGGGCATCTGGAGAGCAGCAGCCTGTGGCCCCAGGAGGCTTCGTGGCTTCAGTGTTTGCACCCTGGAAGTCTTGTAGCAGTGCCACCGCGGCATCTTAGCAGGTGCAGTTGAGCTTGCGATATCGACTGAAGTCAACTCTGATTCTCAAAGGAACGTTTGACTTCAGCTGTGGTTGGGAATGGCAGGGTCACAGTTCAGAAGAGCCCAGGAGATGGGAGAAACTTTGGTGGCCAAATCTGGAAATCACAGTCAGCTTCAAAGTCGTGATTGGTGGACATTTGAAGCCTATCCCTTATCTTTTTATTTAAATGTTTGAAGCCTCGCCTTTATCTTTCTATTTGAATGTTCCTTTATCTTTTTATTTGAATGTTCCTTTTCATACTGTGGCATGTTGCTCTTTATTTTATTAATTTAACATACTTGGATTCTCATAAAAATTTCTTGGGTCAAAGGAGGATTGCAAGTGGAAAAGTTGACGTGCAGCTCTAGGAGATGGTTCTTCTTGTCTCTTCCTGTTTCTGCTCACTCCAGCACGTCTCTCATTAAACAACCTTTTTTCTCTCCCTGGACTCTCTCCCCTCTCTCTCCTGACAACACTCTTCTGTGAAGTGTAGAACCCACACAGGGAATCCAGTATGCTCTTCATCTCTAAATCTTTAAATTTCATCTTTCAAAGGTTACTTTTTCCAAATTAGGTCACATTCACAGGTCCAGGGATAAGATATGGTCATATATTGGGGCAAGGTGTGTGGGGGGGGGGGGGGGGCATAATTCAACACTCTATGTATCCTTGATGCCTAAGAATCATCCCCCTATGTTTGCAAGACTTCTCAGTCATAATTTTAAATTCAGTTGATTGGCATCCACTCATGTCATTCATAGAGTTCATAAGGCTCAAAACCAAAACTTATGCCAGGTCCCCTTTCCCCCATGGCTGAGCATCAGCACAGCACTCAAGCACTCATGGGGCTGGCTCTGGTCCAGGGTCTACCTCAGCTTTCCATGTCATCTTAGGCAAATTCCTTTGCTTCCCTCTTCTTCAGTTTCCTCTTCTGAAAACAGAAGACAGTAGTGATAAGATGAGCTCTTGAGTTGATTAGATTAATATATGCATGTGCTTTGTGCTGTCAAGGACTTGGTTTCCCATACGGTTTATTACTGACTGTGTACAATATGTAAATGACCCTACATAGCTTGGACCTACCAAACGCCTCTCCACTTTTCAAAAACAGCCAAGGAGCCCTAAGCTGAGCCCTCCCAATTCAGCAATCAGCTGCAGCTAGGCAGAGGGGTCTCAGAAGCACCGGTCCTACCGCTGCGAGGTCCCAGGCAGGAGAGGGCAGAGAGGTTAGGGCTCAGTGTGAAAAGTGGAACGATGGCTGCCTTGTGAGGCTGGAACACCGCTTCCCTTTCCATGGCAGCTGTCTGCCCCACCCCCATTCTCTCCCCCTCTGTGGTCAGCGCATGTTCAAGTGGAAGATGAAAAAGACCAACACCAAGGGCAGGAAAATGAGGACAGTGTGAGCGTGATCGACAGACTTGAGAGAAGTTCAGACCAACTGTGGGTGGATGAGGTTGAATAAGGTGAGAGACAGAATTTCTCCCAGCAGGTGTTTTGTTTTTTTTTCAGAGTACCATCATGCTAAGATAGTTGCTTATTTTGAAAAATTGCATAAGTTCTCTGAGTGATGACGCCCTTTCCAGTCCATAGGGAAATTGCTTTGTTCGGGGGGAAGTTCAAAAAAATCAGAGCCTTTCCAAGTAAGAGTCAGGGACTGCTTCTGGTTGGGAAACTGCTTATTACCAGCCTGGGACAAGAAATTGGACAAAAATAAATGTGGTCTGGGTCAGAAATTGTCAGTGAGGTATGTGCAAACATTGAATAGCCGTTTGAGATCAACATGATATTCATTTTCCTGCCCTTGGTGTTGGTCTTTTTCATCTTCCACTTGAACATGCGCTGACCACAGAGGGGGAGAGAATGGGGGTGGGGCAGACAGCTGCCATGGAAAGGGAAGCGGTCATCTGTGGACTCATCTCATTGACTGAATTGATTCAGGTGTTACTGCACTCAGGGGGGGAGTTGTGAGTTTCAAGAACCTAGTGCTGAAATGGGTAAGTAATGGTTGGAATTGGACCCTCATCCTTGCCCATGCGGATGGGCACTACAGCAAACCCAATGGCAGAGAGAGGAATGTAGGCCCAAGAACACATTTACTTTTGCCTAAATGCCTATATGTTGTCTTACCATCTTTTTTCTTTCTTTCTTTCTTTTTTTTTTGCACCCATCATTCCCTATAAATCTGGAAAAACGTCAGAGAGTCTCTAGACTGAGGCCCTCTGATACTTCTCATCTTAAAGATGAGGACCCTGAGGTCAGGACAGACAGCAGGACTCTCCATAGGACCTTGTGAGTGGGTCCCAAATGCTTTTAAAAACTATCATTCTTTGCTTGGAGTGAATGTATAGGCAGCTTTATTTTTTTCCTCTCTTTCTTCTTCTTTTCTTTTTTTTTTTTTAATTTTTATTGAATCATCATGAGAAAGTTACAAGCTTTCGTGTTTGGGTTACAATCACACAATGATCAAACACCCATCCCTCCACCAGTGCACATTCCCCACCACCAATATCCCCGGTATACCCTCCCAAGTCCCCCTTTCCCACCCTCCTCCTGCCTCTATGGCAGACAATATTCCCCATACTCTTTCTCTACTTTCGGGCATTATGGTTTGCAATACAGTCACTGAGAGGTTATCATTTTTGGTCCTTTATCTACTTTCATCACAAATCTCCCATCCTGACCGGTTCCTCAAACCATCATTTTCTTAGTGATCCCTTCCCTATTCCAGCTGCCTTCTCCCCTTTGCTCTCAATACCACTTCTGGGAATATATCCTGAGGATGCAAAAAGAACACAGTAGAAATGACATCTGTACCTAGATGTTCATTGCAGCACTGTTCACAGTAGCCAAAATATGGAAACAACCCAAGTGCCCTAGAACAGATGACTGGTTAAAGAAACGTTGGTACATCTACACAATGGAATACTATGCAGCTCTTAGGAGAGATGAAATTATGAAATTTGCTTATAAATGGATAGACATGGAAAGTATCATGTTAAGTGAAATGAGTCAGAAAGAGAGGGACAGACATAGAAGGACTGCACTCATTTGTGGAGTATAAAACAATATCACATGAGGCTGATTCCTAAGGATAGTAGATATACTGGACAGGAAGATTGCTCTATAGCTGTATAAGCAGCTTTAAACTCCGGCAAAGAATCATGGATTTCTAATGAATGCTCCCGCATGGAGTGATAGCACAGCAGTAGGGCATTTGCCTTGCACGCAGCCAGCCTGGCTGAGCCAGGTTCGATTCCTCTGCCCCTCTCAGAGAGCCCGGCAAGCTACCGAGAGTATTCAGTATGCCAAACACAGTAACAAGAAGTCTCACAATGGAGACGTTACTGGGCCTGCTCGAGCAAATTGATGAACAATGGGAGGACAGTGTTTGTTTTGTTTGCTCCCGGATTATATAGTTTGTTGAGAGCCGTTATTTGATAAACACGGTGTGGGGGTGAGGGATGGTGGTTTGGGGTATTCTTAGGCCTTTTATACAGGGTGATCCACTGCTGAAACTGGTCTCCTAAGTGAAGGACAGGAATCTAAGACAAGGAGGTTGTGCTCTTGAGAAAATTAGTTAATATCGGAGGAATAAGTTGTTTTCCCTGAAGACATCTAAATAATCTTTGTCAGACTACAAGAGGAGGTCCAGAGAGATTATATAGTTTGAAAAAGCAGAAGTAAACATCAGCTGTTTATTCACTCACTGGCTCTCAATGATTAAGCAAACAAAGGTAAGGTAAGGTAAAGGCCCTCCTGTTGATCGTCGATTTGCTCGAGCGGGCCCAGTAACGTCTCCATTGGAGACTTTGTTGTTACTGTGTCTGGCATATCGAATACTCTCGGTAGCTTGCCGGGCTCTCCGAGAGGGGCGGAGGAATCGAACTCGGGTCGGCCATGTTGGCCGCTTGTAAGGCGAACACCCTACTGCTGTGCTATCGCTCCAACCCACCAAAAAACTAGAAAAGATACATTTGATGGCCGGCTTGTTCTGCTCTCTGCCTTCAGGTAGGACTTTACTTCCAAAGGGACACTATTTTTTGTTTGTTTGTTTTTAAGATGAGAGAGGAAATGCTTCCAACGGACTGACTTTGCCTCTGGCCAGCACTGACAGTCCAGCCAGTACTGATGGAGTCAGGAGGAAGCGGGTCTTCCTTGATAGGTGAAGAGTCCCAGGGGACATCCTCATATCTCAGGGACATGGCACTAAAGTGAGGATGAAATTAGTTAACGCAAAGTGCTCAAAATAGTGTCAGTCGCTTCCTTGACCATATTCATTTGGATGTTCCTCCAAACCCCAAAACTGAATGTGTCAGAAATTGGACTTGTTATTTTTTCTAATCTGTTTTCTCTTTTGTTATTATTTTTGTTTGTTTGTTTGTTTGTTTTGGAGGGGGTTGGGGGCTATATCAGGCAGTATTCAGACCTTACTCCTGACTCTGTACCTAGGAATCTCTCCTGGTGGTGCTCAGGGGATCAAACTCAGGTCTGCCTATGCAAGTCAAGACCTGCTATCTCTCTGGTCTCACTGTTCTTGATTCTTAACGTTACTGAAAATATATATAAAAATAAGAATAACTGATATCAAATTAAAAAATGGACACGTTACTGGGCCCGCTCGAGCAAATTGATGAACAATGGGAGGACAGTGACAGTGACAGTGATATCAGATTGCCAGGTCTGAAACTAGTGTCTCATTCTTGGGCCTTCTCCCCTTCTTAGCACCACATCTCTCTGGTAATTTAATCACATATTTCTAGAATCCATCCTTTCCTTTCCATTCCCACACTTCCGGGTCCTCGTTGTTCTTCCTGTGAGTTGTCGCCACGGCCTCTTGCCCAGTTTGCTTCCCTTCAGCTTTGTGTCCTTCACTCCCAGAGGTGCTGAAACAACTTACTTGACCTACCGCCCTGTTTACAGAAAAAAGTATCACCCTCCCCTCCTCACTTGCATCCAAGGCTGCTCCTGCCCCTCTCGGACCATTCCATGCTCCCCAGAGTGGAGTTATCACCCACATTGGGAACTCCGACTGCTGAACCACCACCACTATCTTTCCAAATTTACATCTGATTATGTCACTTTTCAGATCGAAAGTCTTTACCCACGTCCCCTGGGACTATAGGATAAAGCCCAAATGCCTTCATATCCTTAAAGAGTCATTTGTGGTATGACTTCTGCTTACTTCCCTGGCCTTATCTCCCATAATTACCTTCTCCTCAAATGGCTTGCCTCCCCATTAGCTCCCTGCACTTCCCTGGAGGTACCAAGCTGCCTTTTGTGTCCTGTTTTTTGTACATGCTGACCCTTCTGCCAGAACAAAGTTTTGCCCTGTGGACTTGGCTTCCTCCCACTGGTCCCTCAGGCCCCAATTAATATACCACTTTTCCTAAATCTTTGCCAATGGAATGATCTGCCCCTTGGGCACTTTTATCCCAGAACTTAGTGTCAGACAGTACAGATGAAACTCGTTTTTTTCTCTCTGTCCTCCACCAATCTCAGCTCACTGCAGACAAGGAGAGTGTAGCATTCATTTTTATATTCCCAGATCTTAGCATAAAGGGTCTTCCTTTGTATTTATGGGCAGGAAGAAGAAATGAATGGCAGTAGCAACACACCTACAAACACTGTCTGTCCTCCCGTTGTTCATCGATTTGCTCGAGCAGGCCCAGTAACGTCTCCATTGTGAGACTTCTTGTTACTGTGTTTGGCATACTGAATACTCTCGGTAGCTTGCCGGGCTCTCTGAGAGGGGCGGAGGAATCGAACCTGGCTCAGCCAGGCTGGCTGCGTGCAAGGCAAATGCCCTACCGCTGTGCTATCACTCCATCCTACAGTTGGTCATAAACATTTCCAACTGAAAGGTGGGGACTTTGTCTCCATTACTTTGACTGACATGCAATCATGACATGAACTAAAGGAAACAGTTTTCTCAACTTGGTTCTCATTTACCTAGAAGTATGGATAAGTATTGCTCTGAACATGCCGTGCTTGCAGGGAATTGCTGAGTCATTGATATAATGTGGGTGTGAATCAAGATTATTAAATATTCACTGAAGCATCGTACTTAGCAGAGGGGAGAGTGTTGGAGCTATAGAAAAAGAGGCCAAAGTTTCTCTGCCCTTGGGGATCTAGTAGTCTTGGAAATTATGAAATATGAGCTAATAGGCACCAAATGTTGTCAGCTCTGTTAACAAAATACACTGTAGAAATTCAGAGGAAGGAGTTACTTGGGCTTTTACTCCAGTGGAATTCGGTTGAGATGAATCTTCTTAAGATTTGTTTATTCATTCAGTAAGCATATGTCAAATGATCATGATGGAGACCAATCTAAATGAGAGATCAGATATGAAATGACAAAATCACTACCCTCACAACCCATAATCCACTCAACTATACCTGGAGACAACTCTTTGAAGTCCCATAAGCTTTGGTATTCAGATACCTCCTGAAGCTTCTGGGCTTTTGTTCTGCTGTTTATGAATGCCGTTCTACAGTATTTGAATGTCCCCTTCCAAAAAGTATTTCTTAGCACAAATCACAAATCACACAAATCATCCTGTTATTTGTCGATTGCCTCGAGCAGGCCCCAGTAATGTCTCCTTCATCCTAGCCCTGAGATTATATTCAAGGCTCTTTAGGAGAATGAGACCCATCATTGTTACTGGTATTTGGCATATTTGGTACGCCACAGGGAGTTTGCCAGACTCTGCCCTGTGGGCACGCTACATTCGGTAGCCTGCCAGTTTGTCCAAAGTAGGAATGAGATAATAAGATGTCATAATAAGATGTCGCGCGGCCGACTTAGCACCAAGAAAGTAATTTTGATTTTAGAGAGTATGTTATGGCCTCGTCAATTTGAACACATCAATTCTTTCTTCTCTAAAAAAAAAAGTATTGAAACTTGAAATGTTAATCATTCATTTAAAAGACTCAAATTGTAGAAAACTTAGAATTGTTCAGTTCTCCCCCAATCAGAAGTGCTCACCAAAGGCACCGTGCGTAATTATTACTGTTTGACCCATCAATCTTTCAAAGCAGTAATAGTTCTATTTCAAAAAGATACTAAGTTTGGGCCCGAGGCATGGTACAACAGGTAGGTGGTTGCCTTACACGTGGGTGCTTGCCTTGCTTTGATGCCTGGTACTGCACAAAGCACCACCAGGAGTAGTGATCCCTGAGTGCAGAGTGAGGAGTAAGACCTGAACACTTGTGGATGTGTTTCCCTAATAAAGAAAAGACACTATGCAATAAGTTCATTTTAAGCCGCCCCAGCTATAAGCTGGAAAGTCAAGTTTCAGCTCATAGTAAATGGATGATGAAGACTAGCTTGTGGCATGACTTGAATGACTGTCATTGAAGTGGATTTAATGCACAGGGACATCATTACATTCAGCCAAACTTGGAAAGGGGCATCCTTCTAGACGTTAGTGAGGCTTGGTTCCTTTTAAGCTCATCTGGATCCCAGTGCTGCAGCAGTACTTGAATTACTAGATGAGGCAATCATGAGAAAACTGACCACAGGAATGTTGGAACGATGTTTAACTGGCAGTGGCAGCTGGTGGTCATGGACGTTCTCTACTGACCAAGCTCATTTGGCTCTTCACAGCCCAGCCACCTGCTGTAAACAGCAAAAAGTGGCCTTGCTCCATCTGGAGGTTGTCACTATTTCTGCTATGTTGCCTCTTCCTGGGGAGGTAAGGGAAGGGAGGGGAATTTGCATCCAGGGGGGCCAGGAGGTTTTTCTCTTTCTCAGGAGCAGTGGCCAAAGTGTGGTGGGTCTGGCCACGAGGTAGTCTTTCTGCAAAGGACCTAGCAGCTATTTGAAAGCAGGATAATCACAGACCCAACTATAGGAGAAAATCTGCAGAAAAGCCTGGAACCAGATCAATAGAATACTTTGAATTCTAAGCTGAGCATCTTAAAATTTATCCCCTAGACCGTAGAATATGATTGGAAGTCTCCAAGCAGGGAAGTTGTTATAAACCCAGCGGTGAAATGAGAATGCTATTTCAGTGTTACAGTTAGCCACAGAGGTATCCGGGAAGTCAAGGGTAGACCGGGAACCAACAGGGCAGGTGACCTGTTTAGGTTGAATTTGGCAGGATTGAGGCCAGCAATATTTCCATAAACAATGGACCAAGACACCAGAAGGTCAATAAAGCAGATCACCCAATAGTCTCAAGATCGTCACTCCAGGGCCAGAGAAACATCAGACAAAGGCCCCTTAGTTTCTCTAGAGTTCCTGGGGAGAGGAACCACTGTGAGGTAATAGATTTCCACTTTGAAACCAGTTCTAGGTCTGCTTACCTGAGTCTTTTTCTTTTTCTCAATTCAACAGTGTCTTGGCCTAAGCAGAATTCTACAATAGTATTGGAGATACTTCACCCCCAGCATTCCAGATAACTGAGCACATGCTTATTACAGATGCAGTGAAAGTCATAAGTTCTTTAGGCTTCATTGATCTTCATTGACCTTCATCTGAGTCTCAGCACTGAGGCTCATTATTGCATGCATCAAGTTGCTTACCCTCATTTTTGTGAGTCTTCACCTCTTTGGTATACGTACGTACACGCATTGGGTGGGTTCCAGCCCCCGCAGTTACTCGTTTTGTCTTCTAAGGGCTTCTCTCCCTGTTGCCCCAAGTATGACACGGGAGACTCACCGTTTTTCCTAGCTCCGTGAGCAATGCCTGCACACAACACTCGGACAGAGTGTTCCTTGCAAAGCAAGGAAATGACGTTTTCAGAACTCTGGGCATTTTAATGTGTCTTGAGCTTTCTGTTTCCAAATGACCATACATACCAACTCCACTGAAGGCAGCAATTTCCAGCCTCTTACCTTTGGCTCTCAAAACTACCTCAGTGAAATGACTTTCCCTGCCACTAGAGGGCCCTCCTTGTGCATGTAAACTTCTCCCAGACTGAGAACCTGTGTTACATTGTCTTGTCTTTTTTAATTTTATTCTGTTTTATTTTTTTAATTTTTATTAGTGAGACACCATGAGGTACAGTTGTAGACTTACAAATTTTTGTGCTTGGGTTTCAATTATCGTCTTGTCTTTTTAAAAACATACACCCTAACACCTATCTTAACATACCATTCTTTTAATGAATGCTAACCAATCTTTTATTTTACTTTTATTGCTCAATATAAAAGGACTTATTCATATTGTCCACAAAATTGTTTCACCCTAAAAATCTGTTGCCGTTCTTGAAACTTCTACACCACAAACCATATGATTAAGAAGTTGAATTTGTGGGGCTTCAGAGATAGTAAAGTGGATAGGATGCTTGCCTTGCATGGGACTCAATGGGTTCCATCCCTGATACTCCATGTGTCCCTTGAGTTTTGCCAGGAGTGATCCCTGAGCACAAAGCCAGGAGTAAGTCATGAGCACTGCTGGGTGTGGCTCCAAAAAAAAAGTTGAATTTATTCTGTTGAATATGATGGTTTGTCTAAAAAGGAAGTACATATAAATATTCAACAGGAAATATATTTGAAGAAAGGAGACATTAAATGTGCTTATTCCAAGGTAGGCAGTCTATTTCAATACTAACCCATTTACTTAACTTTGAAATAACTCTTCCAGGTACTAAATATTTAAAGATGAGGAAATTGGGATTTAAAAAAATGATTGAATCAGAACTTCAATCAGTAAATGCTGGGAGACCCAAACTCCTGGTTGTGGCTTGTTTGCAATAATAAGCTTAGCAGAGATCACAGTGCCATGGTTTGAGGTCCTGATTTCTCTTGTTTTCTTTGTACTCAGTTTCTTTTCCTCTGCCACAGGAGTAGAACTGTCCCTAATGTCTGTAAAAGGACTCTGCCAAAGACTGCATGACAACTTCTTTGTATCATTATTATTGGAGTAGTCATTACTATTTTCATCTTGTGGGAATCTAAGGACCCTCATATGTGCCTAGAGGTTTGTGATCCTTCACCCATTCACTCAAAATATGTTAATGGCCTGGGTGTGAGCCCTCCCATATGGAAGTGCCTGTTCTATCTCAACAGCGTATCTGGTCTGCTCTGAGCTCTCCATTGCGGTTGGATGCTGGTGAATGCAGGTTCCTCTGGCACCCAGAAGTAATATGCAGTAGCTGGGAAACTGCAGGGTGAAACTCCAGCTGAAGAGGGAATGCTCAGAACCAGTTCTACACAAGTCAAACCACCAGAGGCCAGTAATTTCCAAAACTTATTATATCGGAACACAATGTACTATTTCTGTGTCCAGGAGTTTCCATTTCAAATTGCCAATCAGATCATCTCTTGGACAGAGAGCATGTCTCTGCACACATTACAAGCCCAAGTCTCTGGACACGTTTCAGAGAGCAGGGTTCTCCTTGGGGACTCCTGAGAGCCACTTTTGTGTTATGTCTAAGGACATCTATAATTCAGCTGAAGTAATGCTCTGTCACGCTGGCTTTGATCCCTACATGTGAATCTTTTGTGTATCTGGAAATTCTTATTGGCAGACTCTTGGTATAAAGAAAATTCCATTTTCCTTCTGGATTTGAAAGCTCAAATATAGACATCACTCTCATCCAGCTTTGTAATATACTGGCTATTATAAAACTAAAGTCAGAGTTAATAAGTGCATAGGGATAAAGTTCAGAGAATTTTATGGTTGTGCTCAGGACATCTCTCCTGGTAGGCTCAGGGGACCATATGGGGTACTTGGGGTTGAACCCAGGTTGGCTGTGTGCAAGGCAAGTGTCCTACCCACTATGCTATCACTGTCCCCAAAGAATATTTTTAAATTATTTTTAGTTTCTCTCTTGCTTTCTCTCCCCACTCCCTTCCTCCCTCCCTCCCTCCCTCCCTCCCTCCCTCCCTCCCTCCCTCCCTCCCCCTCTCTCTTTTCAAAACCTCATAATAAACATATACAACTCTCTCTGTTTGCGTTCTCTCTCCTGTGGGATATTGACTTTCTCAGCTGTCTCACTCTAAGTTTCCCAGAATTCAGACCAAGTGGGCTCAGCATCAGTTCATTCTTTACCTGCTCCATCTCAGGCCACCAGGATGCATGTTGGAGCCAGATCCAGAGGGTCTTGCTCTTCCTCAGTAGTTCAAAGCACTCTGTCACTTGAACCACCTTTCTGACATTTGGGGGAGGGCAGTTGGGCCACACCCAGCCATTCTCAGGCTGTTCTTGACTTTCTGCTCAGGACTTGTCTCTAGCGATACTTCAAGGACCATAAGCAGTGCTGGAGATAGAACTGGACTTGGCCACTTGCAAGACAGACACCTTAAACTCTGTACTATCTCTTCGCCCCTGCCAGATGTTGAAAGACAAAAGGTCTCTCATATGTGTAGCATGGAACCGTGACAGGGAGATGCCACAGAAACTCGCAGAGTATACCCCAAAGAAATCAGCCCACACCAGACTCTTGAGGAGGACACGATTTATGGCATTGATTCAGCCTCTCCATTTTCCCAGACTCTATACTGGTCTGTTAGACTGTGACTCCAGCCCTTTCCTGCTGCAGACATTGGAGGGCAATGATGTAGTTCATTCAACTCAGGACTGGTGTTTCCTGTAGAGAATCCATAGATTTGAGAAAGTTTTAAAATAGGGTTTTCAAGGTTCAAATTCATCCAGCCAACACTTTGTTATAGGCCATCAGAGGGATAAAGGATGCTTGGTTTCAGCTGTATCTCCTTCCTTTCCTCAAGAAAAGGAATTTCTTGGACTGTTGGTGAGTATTAGGCAGTGGGAATTGGGGAGGGAGGAGAAAGAGGTAGGCAAGAAGGATAGGCTGAGAGTCTAGGTAACCTCATGTAAGCTAGTCACTAGGCTATCTCAATGCACTTTTTGCTCATTGCTCTACAGTTTTATATTGCTCTTATTATTCTTTTTCTTGAGCCCAGCCTGTGGAGGTCACGCTGGTTGCCTTAGGTGCAGAATGGTTAACTTAGAAGTCCTCAATGATAGTCAAACATAAAAATTAGTAAGTGAAGCCCTCTTTGGTTTCCCATTATAGTCCATGAAAGGCACAGACTCACCATCTCTCGCCCAACCACTCCTTCTTCATCAGTAACCTCTTCAACACATCCTATCTCTTCTCCCACAGCTGCCAGTGTGGTCTGTTCTCATCTCTACCTTTAAAAAAATATATAACCACACGGACAAACAGTATGTATGGTTTCTTATTGCCTTTAGAGTCACAGTTAAACTAAATGTGGCATTCAAAAGCCACAGTAAGATCCACCCTGGACCCAGCCCCTCCTTGTCACACCCAGGATGGTTCTATTCTCTCACTCCCCAATTCATACATTCGCTGCACATTTTTTCCTTGGAGTTCCTTTGTCCATGCTTTCATGCTTGGCTCATGAAGCCTTCTCAACCCCCTCTGCCTTGATACTTGCCTCCCCTGATGCTCTACCAAAATGTTCCAAGCGTCTCCACTCCCTAAGCAGAATTAGTTGAGTTCTCCTCTTTGCATGCCTACATTTGAGCGCCACTGAACTATCTTTTTAAATTGTTTCTATATCTTCCTCCTAGGTCACCTGTTTGATAAGTCATAGAAGCACCAAACTCTTTTTCCAGAGGCAGAGAGTCCCCAACACTGTGTGTTTTGCTCTAACCACCTAGATCAAGCCTCACTCCTATTTTCATTTCGGGCCTTTTCCTCCTGATCAGGTGCCTGATCTCTGAGTTTCAGCCCAAGCAAGGCATGATTACAGCCTCGGCTCCTGAGAGGAAGGGGCAGGGCTCAGGAGCTGTGCCTCTGAGAACAGGCTAAAGAACAATAGCAGGAAGTGGACAAGCCGGGAAACAGTCATCGGGCACAGCCCATGTGGAGGTGCTTCCTGATTGGCTTGATTGGATCTGAGCAGGAACTCTTAGAATAACTCTGGAAGGATCCCAATGGGATGACAAACTTCTCCGCCAAGGAGGAACTGTCACCTGGTAATGTCAAACACGGAAAACATGGTTAGCAAAGACACCCAAACCTAAGAGGAGGGGTTTTTTTTATGTGCAGGCGGATCAAAACTTGCAGTTCTTGCCAAAACTTTCGAGGTCAGCCTCCTTCTGAGATTCTGCTTCCAACTCAAGTTAACCATCACCTGTATCTTCCAGAGAGAGAGAGAGAGAGAGAGAGAGAGAGAGAGAGACAGAGAGAGCCGTTCCTGCTCTAGGGCTCCAAGGCCTGAGTGCTGTGTGAGCTCATGGGAGGACAATCCTGAGGCCTCATGCACACCCTCCCTGTGGCTGCAGGAAGGAACATCCATTTCCAGAGTCACTTCCCCAGTGATCGAGCACTGTATACACAAGACCCATGTGGCCATTGTAGAGTCCAGAGGAGTTCACCAGGTTCTTACCACTCTCTGACCAGGGATTTCAAAACCATGCCCTGTCTCTAGAGAGGCCCGGTTGAGATTGAGACTGGTGTCAGCAAACAGCTCCATCAGAGCTGCTCTGAGCCATCAAGATGTGGGGAAGGAAAATTCTACACTGAAAGAAGGAAATGCTGAACACAGTGGAGCGAGGATTCATTTCCTTTGCTACAGGAAGGCAGCACAAGGAGTAGTGACTATCCTGGACCCCAAATCCAGCAGAACCTGAGGACAGGCCTACAGAACTGAGCTTTCCTTGGCAGGGGGATGCAGTGAGAATTGAGATGGAAGCGGGGGGAGCTGAGGTCAGGCACTGACACAGTGATGAAGGGAAGTTAGCACTCTAGTGGAGGATGTGGTATTAAAATATTGCATGCATGAATCTCTGTCATAAACAATATTGTAAATCATGGTGCCTGCAAAATAAATTTATTAACTACAATCCTGGGCTCAACGTTACCAATGAACCTTAATTGAATCCCAGCCCTGTCACACACTGCAGGTCAGCCCCAAGTTACTGAACCTTGATCAAATGCAAGTCTGTGATTTATCAAATGTAGGCTGTGCAGGTGGTTTCTCTGCAGAATTCACAGAGACATTTAGCATGTTATGTGGTCAGCCCATGCTTGACAGATATTAGCTATTTTGGGGTGGGGGTGCAAGGCCACACCTGATAGGCTTAATTATGGCTCTGCACTTAGGGATTACTTCTGGAGTGCTGGGGATTGCCTTGCCTGCTGTACTATCTCAGTACTGTCTCTCAGGCCTAATTTTAATGTTTTTATTAAGACACTGTCATTTATAAAGTTATTCATAGTTGAGTTTTAGGCATAGAATTTTCCAGCAACAACCCCACCAACCCAATGATGGGTTTCATTCTCCTAACCCTGAAAGAGCCTTGAATGTGGCACCTTTTAGAACCTCAGGGCTAGGACGAAGGAGACGTTACTGGTGCCTGCTCGAGGCAATCGACAAACAACAGGATGATCGTGATCGTGATCGTGAACCCCACCAACAGTGTCAACTTCCCTCCACCAGTGTCCCCAGATTCCCTCCCAGCCTGCCTCTTAACAGGCACTTTTTTTTTTTTGCTTTCAGGGTGACACCTGGCGATGCACAGGGGTTACTCCTGGCTCTGCACTCAGGAATTACTCCTGGCAGTGCTTGGGGGACCGTATGGGATGCTGAGAATCCAACCTGGGTCAGCCGCGTGCAAGGCAAACACCCTATCCGCTGTGCTATCGCTCCAGCCCCAGCCCCAACAAGCACGTTTTTAAGTTTGATTGTTGTGGATTGGATCTCCAACTTTCAGAATATTCTTTTTGCCCCTACGGATGACTCATTAAGATTTTTATTCGGGTATCTCAAAAGTACCTTCAGTCTCCCTACTTTAGTTTTGGTTACTTTGACCACTAAAGCGGAAAACAGGCAAAAAAGGGATCCTCTCCATGTGGGGCCATTTAGAAAAGTCCTAGCTGGGACTGTGAGTGTGTGGAGGGAAACTTAGTGGGAAGCCCTAGCTCAGCAGGAAGCCTGTGGCAGAGCGGGTTTGAGCACGAACAATGCACAAACGGGGATTTGGAAGCGAGGAATGCGCCACATCAGCAATTTTCCCATTCAGATATGAAACCCCGTAGCCTCTCTGTGTGAAAGGTGAGCTCAGCGGGATCACAGGGGAAATTAAGTCAGTGATGACTGTCCACCATTTAGGCCCACTTCCAGCATGTCTTTGTGACCTCCATCCCTGGTTGGACTTTGGTGAATCCCAGAGTTATAAGAGTAGCATGTTAACATGTATACTTCAGACCTCACCTCTGGGATCAGGTGAAGTGATGTAGTGGAGGTATTTGGCAAAGCGAAAAAAAGTCTAGGATACCAGTCATATCTTAGAGAAAATAAGTGAGACAAATGTCAATCATTTGCTTTTGCTATGTTTTTTTAAAATATTTTGTATGTGTTGTGGGCAGGGAGCTTGGTCATACCCAGTAGTACTTAGAGGTTACTCCTGGAAGGTGCTTGGGGAAACACGTGTGGTGCTAGGGATTGAGTCAGGGTTGGCCACATGTAAGGCAAATTCTTTACGTCCTCTACTATCTCTCCTGGCATTTGCTAATAAAATCTTTAATTGTTTTTTTAGGATCTCATTCACAGTCCCTATTCATAGTCTCAGGGCTTACTCCTGGCTCTGTGCTCACGGATCGCTCCCTGCATTGCTTGGGAAACAATATGAGGTGCTGGGAATTGATCAAATAGGGGTAGGCCATGTGTAAGGCAAATGCTATTTGACCCCTCATTTTATTTTTAAGAATCTTTTTTGGAGGGCAGGGTATCACAACGATGCTTAGCTGTTACTCCTGACTCTGCACTCAAGAATTACTCTTGGCAGTGCTCGGGAGACCATATGGGATGCCAGGAAATCAAACCCTGGTCAGCCGTGTGCAAGGTAAGTGCTCTACCCATGGTACTATTGCTCTGGCCCAAGAATCATTTTTGAGTAAAGGGATTGAGTCTGTTTGGAGGCATTTCTATTTGATCAACAATTTCTACTTTCACTAAATATTCATTGACTCAAGGAATGTTTCTTAAGAACTTCCACTGAGCCAGGTTCCTTGTTAGAATCTGTATGCCATCACAAATCACAAATCACAAATCATCCTGTTATTCGTCGATTGCCTCGAGCAGGCCCCAGTAACGTCTCCTTCATCCTTGCCCTGAGATTATATTCAAGGCTCTTTAGGAGAATGAGACCCATCATTGTTACTGGTATTTGGCATATTGGGTACGCCAAGGGGAGTTTGCCAGACTCTGCCCTGTGGGCAGGCTACATTCGATAACCTGCCAGTTTGTCCAAAATAGGAATGAGATAATAAGATGTTATAATAAGATGTCGCGGCCGCGCGGTTCCGGGAGCTGGTTTTTATAGTCTCTGAGTCTTGGCCACTGATGGGATTACACGGCGCCAGGGGGCCAGGTGGTGGGTGTCACCCACCAACTGTATGCCATATTCAAAGAAATATAAAGACTATATCATAATTATTCTTAAGAGAGTTATAAACAGGAATTTGGGGAAAAGAGCTCAAATTCATAAGCAGCTGATTAAGATACAGTGGGATAAAAATGGAGATAGAAATTTGTCCGTGTAGGGCTGGAGCAATAGTACAACACATATGGCATTTGCTTTCCACATGTTCATCCCGGGCTTGATCCTCAGCATCCCATATGATCCCCCAAGCAGGGAACTTTGGGGATTTTGGTGATTCGCATTCCTCTTGAACTGGTGTTCCTCTTGAATCATGACGAACGAGCGTAATTCCTGATTGCATAGCCAGGGGTAAACCCTTGAGCATCTCCAGGTGTGGCAAAATAAAATAAACAAACAAAAAATATGTCCATGACAGGACCAGATAGATAGAACAGCTAGTAATGCACATGCCTTCCAAGTGGCAGACCAGGGTTTGATCCTGGCACTGTCTGGAGTCCTCCAAGCACCACCAGGTGTGACCCCTGAGTATGTGCCAAGAGTAATCCCTGAACACCCTGAAATGTGGCTCAAACTTCCTCCACCAGAAGAAAAGAAAGCTCCATGCCCACCCTCGGCCATCTTAGCAGGCCCACCTCCACATCTCAAATCCTCTTCTTGATCCTCCCGCTGAGGTTATCCTCCGGGCAAGCATCCCCAGAGCCTTTTTGGAATTGGAACTGGATCCCTCTCCCTGGCAGCTGGGTTCCGGAAGCCTCATGCCTGACCTCGGCCATGTCAGCAGACCCACCTGCACGTATCTTGAACCATAGCCATGCAGCTGCGCGGCAACTCTGCTCCTCACACCTCACAACTGTTCACATTTATACCTCTGTCACTGGGTGAGGATGGGCAGGAAAGAAAAGAGAAATACCCAGCCCAGTCCCCCCAAGACTCCAGTAGGGGCTAACTACAAAGAGTCATCCTCAGCACAGAGGGAACACAATAAACATAATGCCGAAAACCTGTAGAACCCCACCAAGTTCAATGAGTGAAAATAATAACATGGAAGTCTCTACCAGTACAACTCCTCAAACCCTCAGAGACACTTTAGTGACACTTTATTGAGGATGTTTAATGATCACTTGAACACTTGACTTCCCCTTAATCATCGATTTGCTCGAGCGGGCACCAGTAACGTCTCCATTTGTCCCTGTCGCATGCTAGTGTAGCCCAGTGGCGTCTGTTTGTTCTAGGAACACAAAAAGCCTCAAATCAATTGTTCAGGGTCTTGATGAAGAAGTCTGACCATCTTGTAGGTGGGGGGGCCACGCGGCCTTTTGATGTCCCTTGGAATCCAGTTGGTAATGGCTCTAGTTCAGCGGTCTTCTCTAAATCTCATTACGTGTCCAGCCCATCTGATTTTCGACACCTTGGCAGATGAGACAGCGTCCCTAATTCTTGACCATCTATGGAGGTCAGAACTCCGGATTCTTTCTCTCATTTGAGTGAAACGTGATACTCCAAGCATAGCTTTTTCGATTCCTCTTTGGGAGACCCGAATAGCATTCTCATCATGTTTTCCTAGGGCCCAGGTCTTTGAGGCGTATGTTAATGCAGGAAGAGCAGTGGAATCAAAGACATGTGCCCAGAGCTGGAGGTTCTTCATCCTCTTAGCTATTTCTTTGACGCTCTTGAAGGCGTTCCAAGCCACTCTCTTCCTCCTGCGCAACTCAGGTGCCAGGTCATTCGTCATGTTGACTTCTCGACCTAGGTACACATAACTGTTACGTTCAGAGATGGTCATTCCATTGAGAGTGAATGGAATGTCAGGAACGAGTCTGTTTCTCATAAACATTGTCTTCGTGAGATTCAGCTGTAGTCCGACCTTTCCACACTATGGTCGAAGACGGCCAGCATTTGTGCCAATTGGCTAATGCTTGGTGTTATTAGAACGATGTCATCAGCAAAGTGGAGGTGGTGTAGTTGCCGACCATCTATCTTCACTCCCATTCCTTCCCATTCCAGTTGTCGCATGACGTTCTCAAGGGTGGCACTGAAGAGTTTTAGTGAAATGGTATCACCCTGTCTCTTGACATCGATGATCAATTCTTTGTAGAATGGTAAGATCCTGGTAGTATATCCGTAATACAGCTCACGGAGGATCCTGATGTACTGAGTTTGAATGCCCTGATTGGCTAGGGCTTCAATGACCGCTTCCATCTCAACAGAATCAAAGGCCTTCTTTAAATCAATGAACATTAGACAGAGTGGCATCTTGAACTCCCGAGAAACCTCAATGAGCTTGGTTATCGTGTGGATATGGTCGATGGTGCTGAATCCTTTTCAGAACCCCACTTGCTCACATGGTTGTCCTTCATCTAGTGTTCTGCCAATCCTATTCAGGATGACTCAAGTGAACAGCTTGTAGATGACAGACAATAGGCAGATCGGAAGATAGTTGCCAATGTCATGGATGTCTCCCTTCTTGTACAGCAGTACAGTCCTGCTGGTTTTCCATTGGGACGGAATCTTGCATTCAGACAGGTAGCATATGAAGAGCCGAGCCAGCGTATTGATGAGTACTGATGGCAGGTTCCTCAGGTGTTCAGGTCTGACCTTGTCTGGGCCAGGTGCTGTTTGTTTCTTTACCAACGAAATGGTGTGTCAGATTTCATAAGGGAGAATGTTGGGAACGACATATCCATCCTGTGGAATTTGGTATGTGGGCAGGTGGACATGGCTATCAAAGAGATCTGAGTAGAAGTCATGGATAATCTTCTCCATTGCCCTTCTGGAAGATGTGATAGATCCATCAGGACATCAGAGGGCAGTCATCTTAGTCTTTAGTTGGCAAAGGACAGGCGGGCATTGTGCATGCTTTTCCTGGCTTCTGCTGCATTTACCAGCACTTCTGCTCTTCTCTCTTTGAGGTCTTCCTTTATCGCATCTCTGCACTGCTTTGTGAGCTTGGACATTTGCTTGTGGTTGCCTGAGGAATGCACCAAACCACGTTGGCAAATAAGCTCAAGAGTTTTCGAAGATAGGCATTTTTTTTTTGTGGCTATCTCTCTCTTGGTGTTCCCCACACAATCATGGAGGTGCTGAACCAATCGATCATATTCCTCGTCAATGATGTCAATGACGGCATCTTCCCATATTGCAGCAATAGTGCCAAAGAGCTCTCAGTTGGTGGTCATTCTGGGAATTCTCTTCTTAAACTTCACAGTCCTTTCTCCCCACTTGGTGAAGTAGAATTTACACAAAGGAGACGGTGGTCCAATCCAGTTTGGAATTTTGGGACAACAGCGACATTGATCAGGCAAAACCATCGATTGAATATGATGTGGTCAGTTTCGTTGTGGAATCATCCACCGGGAGAGTCCCATGTCCAACATTTAGATTTGGCCTTCTCGAACTGTGAGTTACCATAGATGGTCTTGGTCAACATGATGAACTCAGACATTCTCTCACCGTGTCCGTTCCATTCTAGGCCATGGGTCCCAATGTGGAGTTCTACTGATCTTCTCAGTCCTATCTTGGCATTAAAATCACCAACAATGATCTTGTAGAAGGTGTGGTCTTCTTTATAGAAATTATCCAGCTCCACGTAGAACTTCTCAGTTTCTCCTTCATCATAATTGGATGTTGGTGCGTAGACAATGAAGGTAGAAACTGCTGGCAGTGAGCCACATCTATTCAAGTGTAAATGTCCAATTCAGGTTGTTAAGCATTCGAATGAATCAATGCTCATGGCTAAGTTTGTGTTGACAAGGACACCGATGCCCCTGACACCTCTTTTATTGCATGTTCCGAGGAACAGTTCTTCTCCAGTGTTGAAAACAGCGTGATGTGATTGATGCCTTCTTGAGGATGTTTAATGAGCTCTGCCAAACAATAGCATAGACAGTCAGCAAAGTGCAAGAAAGTGTGAGAACGTAAATGAGAAAACTACAACCAGAAGGGACAGAAAAAAAGAGCTATTATATATACATATATATATACATATATATACACACACATATATATATAATCTCCCCATATATATGGGGAAGAAAAAATGGGGTTGACAGTACACCAGAGAACACATGAGGAATGCGGTAAGAATTATCAAAATCCCCCGAAAATAATACAGTGGGTAGGGCGCTTGCCTTGCTCAGGGCAGACCCAAGTTCAGTTTCTGGCATTTCATATGGTCCATTATACACTGTCAGGAGTGATCCCTGAGTGTAGAGTCAGGAATAAAAACAAATCTAACAAACAACCAGCTCCCTGCCCCCACCAAAAGAAAGGAAATAGACCCACATAGAAAACTCTAAGATGCATTATAATCAGAATGACAAAAGCTAAAGACAGGAAGAATACTGAAAACAGCAAGATCAAAAAGGAGGTTACATTAAAAGGAAAACCTGGGAGATTTATAGCAGAACCAAAATGAAACTCTATGAGTCAGAAGGAATGACAGGATATAGTAAAACAACCATAACAACAACAACAAGAAGACCAACAACATGAACATTTCATCAAGAATACTCTATCCAACTAGATTATCACTTAGATTTGAAGGAGCAATTTGAGCTTCATGGATAGGCAACAGCTTAGGGAATTCATAACCTTGAAACCAGTTTTGCAAAAAAGAGTAGAAGGAGTTTCTTTAAAGACAAGCTAAACCGATAAACCACCTCTGTCATCATGTAAGCTCATCCACCAGACTTGTTCCAGAGACTCATAATTGAATCTCAAAATAGATCAATTAAGTGCAAAAATTTCTCAGACACCGGTTCCAAGATGTGACCTCCAGGGCACTCTCAGAGGGGACAGGCCAGCACCTACCCAAATAAAACCCTAGCAGCCACTCGCTCCCACACTCCAAAGTTGTCCATGCCTCCAGCCAGACTCCATCGACACAGGACTGAGTCTCACAGAAAAATTAACCTACCGAAAACTCAGGTACATGGGAGTTTACCTGTGACTGAAAACTTCAGGCCTCTGGGAGTCGGCACGAGCTACCACCCCCACCTTCCTGTACTTTTGGAAGCCCCCTTCAGTCACTCCCACCCCCTAAAATCACAAGGTAAAAAGGTAAAGGCCCTCCCATTGATCGTCGATTTGCTCGAGCGGACCCAGTAATGTCTCCATTGGAGACTTTGTTGTTACTGAATTTGGCATATCGAATACGTCACGGGGAGCTTGCCAGGCTCTGCTGTGTGGGCAAGATACTCTCGGTAGCTTGCCGGGCTCTCCGAGAGGGGTGGAGGAATCGAACTCGGGTTGGCCATGTTGGCCTCTTGTAAGGCGAACGCCCTACCGCTGTGCTACAAGTCAGTCAAAAATTTAACTCCCCCCCAAAAAATATAACTCCAGCTACACTGCCCAGTTGAGAATTCTGGATTTCCTGGAGCACACAACATCTCCAAACTCTGTCACACTGACAGTTTAATAGTAGTAGTAGTAGTAGTAGTAGTAGTAGTAGTAGTAGCAGCAGTAGCAGCAGCAGCACACTTACTACTGGATGTGATGTAAAGTAGAAGCCAACCCAATCTCCACTAACAAAAACATCGACACAGAAATCTTTATTATTATTATAATTGTAGGGCATTACAAAGCCATTCATGATTGAATTGCAGTATTCAGTATTACAGCGCTACAGTATTCCAACATGCATCCCTCCACCAGTATCCCCAGATTCCTTCCCATCCCCCCCACCCCCTACCCCTTGCCTGCCTCTTTGGCAGGCATCTCTCCTCTCTTCTCTCTCTCTCTCTCTCTCTCTCTCTCTCTCTCTCTCTCTCTCCATCTCTCTCTATTTTGAGGCATTGTGGTTTGCAATATTGATACTGAAAGGTTATCCAGAATATTCCATACCCCTACTTTTAAGCCTCTGATTTTGTCAAGCGTGATCATTCTCAGCTCTTATTGTCATTGCTGTCTCTTCTCTATCTTACCTACCCTCAGTCCCACACACACTTGTGACACAGAAGTCTTAACGTGTAACAACATCTTAGTAATCCCTCAGACAATGTCTCCATGTTGAGATACAACAGCTTTCACTAATTTTCTTCGAAGGAAAATTTTTTTATCATTCCGTTAGCAATTTATTCGTAACAAGCAGTATAAAAATCAGTTACTGTGGGCCTGCTTGAGCAGGGCTTGGGAAGACTTGGGCAGGGCTGGGGAAAATTGGAAACAGTGTTGGGAGGAAGATGATAGTGGTGGTGGGATTTGTGTTGGAATATTAAATGCCTGTAACAAATCATCATGAACAACTTTGTAAACCACAATGTTTAAGCAAAGTGTGTTTGTGTGGTGGGCGGGGGGGGATAAAAATGGCAAGCTATAGAGGCCAGCCTGGCATTCTAGGGGAAAGGGCAGCTCAGATAGAGAAGGGAGCACCAAATAAAGGGTGTTTGGAGGATCCTCCCAGGAGGGGAGATGCATGTTGAAAGTAGACTATGGACTGAACATGTTTGCCACTCAATGCCTCTTTTGCAGACCACAACACCCAAAAGGAGAGAGAGAACACAAGGGATTGCCTTGCCACAGAGGCAGGGTGAGATGGGAGGGATGGGGGTGGGAGGGATATTATCCATGGTGGTGGAAAATGGGCACTGGTGGAGGGATGGGTATTTGATCATTGTATAATCGAAACCCAAGCACAAAAAATTGTAAATCTACAACTGTACCTCATGGTATTTCACTAAAAATAAAAAAAAATTTAAAAAAAGAAAAACAAAACAAAAAAATGGCAAGCTAAACTTAACACTTTGCCATTGTGTATGGTATTCACTCATGGTGCATATGGTTGCCTGAGTGGCATGTTTCCTACTGAATACCAGTTCTCATACTCTTGGTTTTCTTCTTCTTCTTTTTGGGTCACACCCAGCGATGCTCAGGGGTTACTCCTGGCTCTGCACTCAGGAATTACTCCTGGCAGTGCTTGGGGGACCATATGGGATGCTGGGAATTGAACCTGGGTTGGCCACATGCAAGACAAACACTCTACCCGCTGTGCTCCATCCCCAGTTCTCATACTCTTTGTTTCCATGCCCTTTGTTGTCATTGCCGTTGGGTATTCTTTTTTTTTAATGTACCAGTTTCTTTATTTATAGGTATTCTTTATTCAATTATTTTTATATCCCGTATATAACAAAGATCTTTCTGTGTTGGTTTCTTTCCTTCTGGTAACTTCATTCAACATAATACTCTCCACATCCCTCCATATAGCAGTCAAAGTCAAGATTTTAGAATGATATTTACTATTAGCATTTCCAAGAAGCCAACCAGTCTCCAATAAATGCCTTTAAAATGATGCTTTTTGTTTGTAGAACAATATATTCAGGGAAGACTATAAAGTACATTAATAAATGAAAAAATATAATTCTTTCTCCATTAAGCCTATACTAGGAAGAGAGGTGGTACAGGTAAGTTTAGTTAGAGCGTGTGGTTAACACCCTAATATTTGATACCCTAATATTCAGTGTGGGTATACAAAATACTTATGAGAGCTAAGCATGCTGTAGTGTTTGGGGAAGGATTAACAACATCAGGTTGAGGAAACTTTGGTTTTTGATTTGGAGCTACAACCAGACTTGCTCAGGAATCAGTCCTGGTGGGGCTCAGGGGACCATATCGGGTGCTGGGGATTGAACCTGGTTCAGCAGTATACAAGGCAAGTACCTTACCCACTGTACTATTGCCCTGGTCCAAGTTGAGGCAACTTAAAGAAAACATTAGAAACAACATTCACTTCACACTTAAATTATGATGTGTTTTCAATTGATGAGAATTGAAGTGGGGAGCTTCCCTGGTTTATTTACAGTTCCAGAGCAGTTTGGGCTGTAACAAGTGGCAGTTGGAAGGCTGGGAAGCGGTACAAGCAGAGCCTAGAGGGCGGCCAACTTAGAGTCAAAGAAGTTTGATCAGATCCAGTAAGGAGAAGATGGAGAGCCTCTAGGAACTGTTTGTCAAGGAAATGAATATGATTTGTGCTTTAGAAATTCTTACAGGGACTCCTCTTCTCTGCCATATCTGTGTTTCAGTGATGTTAAAAAAAAAAAAGAAAGAAAGAAAAGAAATGGGCTGGAGTTTCCACTGACACCTCAGACAAGGAAGGTCCTGTTCTTTCATAAGGAGAAGTGGAAATCCTCTGTTTATTTAAGGGCCATTAACATTTTTCACAGTAAACTACCCACTGATCCACAGTGATTTCAGATAGACCCATCTAAATAAAAGAAAGCTGTTTCCTTGCAAATTGACTCACAGATGAAAAATATTTGGGGACTGTCATAGAAACAAAGTCACTATCTTCCTGAAACATGGAACATGGATCTCATAATGGCCATGTGCACGGAAACAACCAATATTCTTCCTGAGGCACCGAGAATATAGACCCTATAGACCCGGTGAGAAAGTTAAGAGAGCCACTGGAGGAGCTGCGAATGGAGGGAGCGGTCTGGTAATCAGCCCTGACAGACAGAGGGGGCTGGGCAGCAGGAACTAATGGGACAGACTTCAGAATCCTACTGTGGCAATGAGTCACCTCTGATGACTCTTCTCTGAAGACACAGACTGCTAGGAAAGAGACAAGTAAAATTCCTAGCCAGGACTGTGGGACCCTCTAAATAATTGTTTCACCAAACAGCAAGGACCTCCAGAGAGATTTTTTCCTCAGTGGCGGAGCTAGATTTGTTCCCAAAAGGAAAGGATGAGGGCGGGGATGAGAGGGGGTTGAGGGATGGTCCTAGGCATGCAAAGTGAGCAGCTTCCCCCACTGTGTTATTGAAATAGTGTTGGTGCCGGGGGTGAGCTCAGTGTTGTTAAATCTTATCTGTGGAGCGATTAGCTCATTGCTCAGCAGGTCTAGAAGGTATTTAAAGTGTATAGACAGCTTAATCTGGGCCCTTCCTGACGTGAGCTGGCAGTGAGCCTGACACAAACATTCCAGTCACAGCACACCATGGATGCTAAGACACGGGTGATTATCACTGTATGATAAAGAGGAACTTCCCTGCCGTGACCTTGGATGGGGCAGGGATTTGAGGTGGAGGTGAAGCAGAGCTTTAGCTGAGCTCCATTTACGAGGCTTGGTCAGCAGTAATGAATTCCAAACCTTGCAGTCGCTCATTTTCTTTTGTTACTAAGCCATTAAGGAGGCTCTGGGCTATGATTAGCTGAGGCTGCACATCTTCAGTGCTTCCAAGACCATTCATTCATTCACATTTCAGAACTATGACTGACATTAATTAGGATTACAGGTTGATGCCAGCAACAGAGATCCACAATGACTGTGATTTGTATCAATGCTTAAGCTGTCTATACAACCTTTTTACACATGGGGGACCAGCACTGGTTTGTGGGCCAGTGGTTACAAACCGCTGGTTTACATGATTGTTTATGTTTTCCCCTCTAGTGAAAATACACAGACTGGCAGTTAAGAATCAAGAGCTGTCTGGTGGCTGGTCTCTGTAAGTTCCTAAGATACTGGACTTCTTCCAGTATCTTCCTTTCTCCTCCTTGTCCTCAGAGTCCAAGGTGGAAGATAGAGCCCTACTTCCACACATGT
Source organism: Sorex fumeus (assembly GCF_029834395.1). Lineage (NCBI taxonomy): Eukaryota > Metazoa > Chordata > Mammalia > Eulipotyphla > Soricidae > Sorex > Sorex fumeus. The sequence continues at coordinate 44,877,681 of NW_026606091.1, forward strand.
GTATTTCATATAGCTGGATAATGATAAAAAAAAACTGAGGATAAAAGGGCTGAAGAAAGTTCTAGAAGTTTCCCCACAACAACTTCACTACATCTCTTTTACTTGGATATGTTCTGCATGGCTACAAAGGATGCTAAGAAATGTGGACTTTAGTTGTATGATATTAACTGTCACCGTCACTGTCCTCCCGTTGTTCATCGATTTGCTCAAGCGGGCCCAGTAACATTGTGAGACTTGTTACTGTGTTTGGCAAATCAAATACGTCATGGGTAGCTTGCCAGGTTTTGCTATGCAGGCGAGATACTCTCGGTAGCTTGCCGGGCTCTCCGAGAGGGGCGGAGGAATCGAACTCGGGTCGGCCCTGTTGTCTGTGTGCAAGGCAAACTCCCTACCCGCTGTGCTATTGCTCCAGCCCATGATATTAACTAGGAGTAGTTAAACTTTAGGAATTCAACCATTGCCATGGAGAATGCTGAACAGCTAGCAGCCTCTTACATTTTTCCTTTCTAGATACACAAATATGGGGGCTTCTTGCCTGTCCTCTGAGCAGCAGATATTCTTCTGTTTGGTGGTTTGATCTGACAAGTATCCCATTTGACTGTACATCTGTGAAACTGCAGTTCAGAAAAAGAACAGGTCAGAATTCAGCAGCTTTGACTAGTTGGTTATTATCTCATTATATTCTAGGGGAATTTCTAGCACCAGTACCACATAGGGTCCCTGAACCCCAAGGAGTCATCCCTGTGCACAGAGCTAGGTGTTGCAAAAAAGAAAAAAAGAAAGAAAAGAAAAGAAAAGAAAAGCCTTGCACTCCCAGCCTGACCTTCTGTGAGTCTGTGAGCACAAAAATAGATATTCTATTGCACCATATTGTTGAGGAAAGGAGAAGAGAAAGGAAGTGTCACCCAGAGGTTATTGAAAGCAGTGGAAGAATATTGAGTCTCCAGAGAGATCACCAGAGTCTCACATTATCTTTTTTGACCTGGGGCAAGTCAGTGGCCTTTCTGTGTCATGGGTGTTACACAATTCGTACCTCACTGAATAGTATGAAGATCAAGTATCAGAATGCATTTGAAACACTTAGAGCCATACTTAACACAAGGTAAATTATCATAAACCTTATAATCATTATTATTGTTGCATGTAAGCAATGGGTGCATGACAAAGATAATATTAAAATTACTAGAATTATCCTTATTATTGTCATCCCTGATGGAGAAAGGAAAATGAGTACGTCGGAATTTAAAGGTGCAGCTCTTTTGCTAACAGTAAGAGTTTTATAAACCCAGTTAGTATTCATCTCTGAGAGATGGCCTCACACAAAGGAAAAACGTATTGTCTCCTGGGAGTAAGAAGACAAAGTTGGAGCAGAGGATCACGGGATGTTCTAGCTAGAGGATCAGACTTTAACTCCCTCTCAGCCTTTCTTATGCTCTCCTAATTTGGGTTTTGTCTTCTCCAGCTGCAGAGGAAGGAGGACAGGTATCCTCATGCCTTGAATGACAGATATTTCCACAGCTGACAAAGCTTAGCAGAAGGAGAGCACCAGAGAACTTCGGGGCTGAGGGGTCAGTCTTGAAGGCCGCTCTGAGGCATCGAGTTGAGCTCTGTTAGCCAGAGGGTAATGCCTGTAGTGGCTGAAAAGGCTCTGCAGGGCCATAGGTCCTCAAGTGATGGCAGGAACATGTGATAGTCTGCATCTTGGCCTGTGCATTTCCCTCTGTCTGCCACAGTTTCTTCTTTTTCCCACCTGCTGAATGCATCCTTCAGGCCTAGTGAACACATCACTTGCTGAGTCACATCGTTCTTACAATCAGCTGAAGTTGTCTTCAGTTGTGATCACAACAAGGCTTCAATTTATAAGAAATCTAGAGCCCATAGTCTAGAGCTGGTCGGTCTCTCATGATGCCATCTAGGGCCCAGGTGGCCTCTTCTCTTTCTGCCCCTCAGCTCAGCCATCCTGAACATAGTCCTGTCCCACGGACACAAGATTCAACCTCTAGCACCAGTCCCTTGTGGGAGGAATGGTAATGACTCCCCCCAAACATCCCCACACTAACCCCCAGGACCTGTGATTATGCCAGGATACAGGGAATGGGGAATTAAAATTAGATATGGAATTAATATTTCTGAACAGCGTATATTTAATTATTAATGGGGCGGGGGACATATCGGGCGGTACTCAGGGGCTTCTCCCTAACTCTGTGCTTGGGGGTTTCTCCTCGTGATGCTCAGGAGACCAGGTGGCACAGGGGATGCAGCTGAGGCCTCCCTTTTGCGAAACATACTCAGTGCATTGAGCTTGTTATCTTACCCCAAAGAGCTAATTTTTAAATAAGGATATTGTTTTCCCGAATGATCTGGATTGGTCAATTGTGGGGCTTCTTTTGGTTTTGGAAACCTCCCAAACAGTACTCATGGAAACTGAGGGCCACTCCTGGTGATACTTGGCCAATTGGGCAGGGAATACAATGTTAGGGCCCTGGGTGCTATCTTGCTTGGGGCTTATGGGACCGGATACCAGCGGACAGACCCCAGAATTGCTCAAAGTACACCAAGGCCTTGCTGAGGTCTTACTAGCAATGTTCTGGGGACTTCCAAGGCTTTACCTAGTGACTCATGGTAGTCCATGTGGTACCAGATATCAAATCTGGGTCAATATGTACAAAGAAGCAGCATAACCCCATGCTACCTCCCAGCTGCAAGGAAGGACTTTGGTGGGGAAGAGGGTGGTATATGTCACATCCTGTGGTGCTCAGGGCTTACTCCTGACTCTGTGCTCAAGTGAGCTCCAATTAATAATTATGTGATGATGGGGCTCAAACCAGGGTAAGACTTGTGCAATGCAGACACTCAGTTCCTTGTTCTATTTTTCTGGCCTAGTGTCAACTAGGCCTTCTTAAATTTTTTCCACTTGCAAATTACTTTTTACTAGAGTCATTTTTATGCAACTCAAGGTATACAGGTATATAAAATAGGTATAACAGTCAAATCTTTACTGGGGGTACCCCATCAGGAAATTTACTTTTAAAACAAATTTAAGATTTGTTTGTAACCCTATTGAAGGTGTGACCCACAGTTGCAGAAGTAGGGCTTAATGTCATCATAAGGATCCTTCAAAGTGGAGGAGAGGCAGAAGAGAGTTGGAGGGAGCTGTCGCTGCAAGAATGTCAGGGACAGCACTGCTCACTGCAGGGATGGGGGGTGGGGAGGTAACCAGGAGGCTAGAACCTGATGACCTCAGGGAGCAGACAGGGACCAGGACATGGATTCTCCCCTAGAATCACCAGCCAGGAACACATCTCTGCCAATCCCTTCCTCTGGGCCTAGTGACACCACCCTATGTCACACATCTGACTCATAGGAGCAGAAGGCAGTCAGTTTACACTGATGTAAGCCACTAAGCTGGTGGTCATTGTTAGCCATGGAAAATGAATACCTTTCTCTCACACTGGATCCCTGTGCCAGACAGGAAGAATGGAAAGAGCAGAGGGCAAGGAACATATGCTGATTATATCAGTTCTCCTTTTGAGGTGTTTTCCCAGAAGTTTCTCCCTACCATTTTTATATTAGTGGAAGAAAGGAATCACAGATGCTGGGCAGGAGGCCTAGAGACTCTTCGTCCCCATTACAGGCAGAACTGCCTGTTCTCAACGTATCACCCCCATCATTTATTAGCACTCTCTGGGGTTGTGTTATACTTTACGTGACTCAACCATCCTCTTTGCTTGACTGAGAGCTCTGAGGATCAAACACTGTGGCTGACTTAACTCTGTCTCCGCAACTTAGCTTGAGAGAGAGAGAGAGAGAGAGAGAGAGAGAGAGAGAGAGAGAGAGAGAGAGTAAAAAAGGCTATGTGGTCCAGAATCTGGAAAAAAACCTGAGTGCCCAAGAACAGATGACTGGTTAAAGAAACTTTGGTACATTTACACAATGGAGTACTATGTAGCTGTTAGAAAAGACGAAGTCATGAAATTTACATACAAGTGGTATTCCATGGAAAGTATCATGTTAAGCGAAATGACTCAGAAAGAAAGGGATAGATATAGAAAGATTGTACTCATCTGGGGAACATAAAGTAACAGAATAGGAAGCTAACACCCAAGAATGGCCGAGATTAGTACCAGGAATTTTACTCCATGACCTGGAGGCCAACCACACATACTAGGGGAAAAGGGAGCTCAGATAAAGAGGAGAACACCAAATAAAGGTGTTGGGAGGATCCTCCCAGGATGAGAGAAGCATGCTGAAAATAGACTATAGACCAAATACAATTGCCACTCAATGTCTCATTTGCAAACCACAACACCCAAAAGGAGAGAGAGAACAGAGGGGAATGCCCTGCCACAGAGACAGGGTGGGATGGGGGGTATGGGGGGTGGGAGGGATACCGGGATCTGTGGTGGTGGGAAATGGGCACTGGTGGAGGGATGGGTGTTTGATCATTGTATAATTGAAACCCAAGCACAAAAATGTGTAAGTCTGCAACTGTGCCTCATGATGTCTCACTATTAAAAAAATTTTAATTAAAAAAAAGGGTATGTGGGAGGCCTGGGGGTCACTTCCAATGACAGTCAGCCCAGTGATGTGGGTCTGGAGGTTCAGTGCTCAAATCCAGTCTGTGGAGTGTAATGCTAGAGGATGCTAGGGTCGCAAACTCTGATACTGAAGGTCAAACTCAGGGTTTCACACATACAAGGCATGTGTTCTGCCATTTGAGGTATTTTCCTGGCCCTGTCAATGGGTTTGGAAATAAAAGAATGACCAGTGTATTTCTTACAGTCAAGATCTTTTGTGCTTTTCTCTGGGAAGGTCTTTTGGGGTTAGTTAGATTTTTATAAGACCATTTGGCCTCATCCTCAGTAAATTAAATCTACACAGCTGTACTGTGTCACCTTCTTTTACAGTCTGCTTTTTGCTCGGAAGAAACGGAGCAAGCCAAGGGCTGTTAGGTGTACCTGTCTCAGCCAAAAGAGCCTCAATTAACCTTGTGTATAAATTACACTTCCTTTATTTCCTTCACTCCGTTCATTATTTTTAGCGCTGCAATATCTATTTGGTTCCTTCAGAGAAGACTGCCTTAGATTTCAGTCATGAAACCACACAGCAGTGGTATTTTTGGCCCTGCTTGGATGACTCTTATTAACCCTGTAACACTGTTTCCTTGGTGTGTTTCTCAGCCAGGAGATAATTTTTCAACAGAAATGTAGTGGCCTGGGCCATCCTATACCCCAGGAACTGGATGTTTGTCGAGAAGTCTGCTTTTTGGATCTGACTTTTTTGGTAAACCCACATAAACTCCTAGCTTCCGACATTCATTTTCTTTGGCATGAAACACAGTTGTTATCTCAGAAGTATAGTTTTGTTGCTTCTCCTCTCCCTCTCTCTCCATTCCTTCTCAGTTACACAGTATCTTGACCCAAATCTTTAGCACCTGAACTATATAGCAGAGAATCCTGAAACCTAGAGGACTGGGGCAGATGGTGGGGATCATGGGGCTAGCTAGCAACCATCGGGTCACAGGGGATCTTTAACCACTGGGGATGCTTCACAAGAACTGAGTTACTTAGAATTTGCCTGTTGTTTTTTTTTAAGTCAAGCATTTTTTAAAAGGGAGTGAGGTGGGGCTGGGTTAGCTCTGTGCCTAGGAGTGGCCCCTGGCAGTGATGGAGACAGCAGGGGTGGGGGTGGGGGGGGGCTGGGGATTCTTACCCAGCTCTATTAGATGCAAGGTAACTTGTTTCTCCCCACTCTCCTCTCTCTCCCTCCCTCCCTCTCTCTGTCTCTCCCTCCCTCTCTCTCTGTTTCTCCCTCCCGCCCTCCCTCCCTCCCTCCCTCCCTCCCTCCCTCCCTCCCTCCCTCTCTGTTTCTCCCTCCCTCCCTCCCTCCCTCCCTCCCTCTCTCTGTCTCTCCCTCCCTTTCTCTCTGTTTCTCCCTCCCTCCCTCCTTCCCTCCCTCCCTCCCTCTCTCTGTCACTCCCTCGCCTCTCTCTCTGTTTTTCCCTCCCTCCCTCCCTGTCTCTCCCTCCTCCCCCCCTCCCCTAAGTCAACCATTTTTTAATTTTTATTCTATTTATTTGGTGGAGGGAGGCTGGGCCATATCCAGAGATCCTCAGGGATTAATCCTGGTTCTGCTCTCGGGCATCCCTCCTGGTGGGGCTCAGGGAAGCACATACAGTGCTGGGAATCAGACCTGTGGGCCACAAGCAAGACGAGTACCTCACCTCCTGTTCTATTGCTTGGGGGCCAGTCAGCCATTTTTTTTTCTTTTTGGGTCACACCCGGCGATGCTCAGGGGTTACTCCTGGCTCATGCACTCAGGAATTGCTCCTGGCGGTGCTCAGGGGACCTTATGGGGTGCTGGGAATCGAACCTGTGTCGGTCATGTTGGCTGCGTGCAAGGCAAACGCCCTACCCTCTGTGCTATCACTCCAGCCCCAGTCAGTCATTTTTTTTGCAAACCTATTTTGTTGTAGTTATAGTGCTGTCAATGTTTATAGGATTTTTTAATATTTATTTATTTATTTATTTTTGCTTTTTGGGTCATACCCAGTGATGCTCAGGGGTTACTCCTGGCTTTGCATTCAGGAATTACTCCAGGCGGTGCTCAGGGGACCATAAGGGATGCCTGGGATCACATCCGGGTTGGCTGCATACAAGGCAAATGCCCTACCCACTATGCTATCACTCCAGCCCATGTTTATAGTTTTAATGGGCACAGTTACTGCTCTTTCCCCTCACCAAAGTGCTCAGGATCCTCTACCACTGTCCGTGTGTCATTTCTAGTCTGTTTCTCCAGCCCCAACCCTCCCAACCCCCTCCCACCACTACTGGGTCACCAGTTCAATAGTTAAAGACCCGTGAATCACCATGAGATGCACAGTTACTTTTCATCATCCAACACTGCCTATTCCCTAACTTTGCTTCTCTGCCATAGATGAGTGAAGTCATCTGGTATTTGTCCCTTTCCTTCTCGTTTAACTCAACTATTTTTAATAGAATCGTATTTATCTTAGAGTCTCCGGTAGCACCCAGCTCAGCAAATGCTAGTTGAATTAAACGCAAATAGACGTTAGAGTGCACCCACAAACCCTCTTCCTTGCTGTGTGTGAGGCTGAGGCCCAGCTGGTCTCTTATACCACACACAACCTGTGAAACTTTGATCTGCTCAGCACTAGGCCAGAGGCAGTGTTTAAAAAGAAAATTACTTGGTTGTTGTTTTTTTTCTGAATCACCATGAGCTACACAGTTACAGAGGTTTCATTTATATGGGGTTTTTATAGAGTGTTCTAATACCCATCCCTCCACCAGTGTACATTCCCCACCACCAGTTTCCCAGTATCTCTCCTTCCCACCATCCACTCACTCAGCCACCCCACCCCACTTCATATCCCCTCCCCCCCCTGCCAGCCTGCCTCTTTGGGAGGCATTTTTCTGGAAGAAAATTACTTTTCATATTCTTTAGGTTCCCAGCTGGCATTTCTTAGCAGTTACTCCCAGCTTGCTATTTGGTGGTTGATTCCAAGGTTGCTTGGGGACCATGTGGTACAGGGGTCACCCCAGCCCACTGAGCTTTCTCTTCAGATCGTTGTGTTGTTTTGGTTAGGTAACGAATTTATGCAATTTTGAAAATTCTGAAAATAGTAAGGGACAAAAGTAGAATAACCCTGTATTCCATTGACACAGGACAATTGGCACTGATATTCTCCTATTTTTCTCAGTCCGTATCCTCAAAAATAAGTACCTTATTTCCTTCCAGATTTCTCTGAGGATTGGGGAAAGCATGACATGAGTAACTTACAGTCTTTCCAGTCATCTAACACCAGCTACTAGTGAAAAAGGTTTATGTATATAAATATATATAATTGAGATATTTGTGATATATAATATATATAATATTCCTATAATTATAAATATTTGAATTCTATCATTTAGCTCCTGCCATAATAGTGATATATGATGAAATACTCTCAAACACACTGCTTTAAACCAAAAGCTACTTGGACCAAAGATTTGGTATTGTGTTTGCCTTGCCTGCAACTGACCAGTGTTCACTCCCCAGCATTTCCATATAGTCTCTCGAACCTGTCAGGAGTGATCCCTGCATACAACGGGGTGTAGGCCAAAATCAAAAAAAATTTAAAATAAATGAACAAAAAGTCATTTAGTCTGGCTCAGGTGTTCTCTGCTCTAGTCTGGGTTCTCTTGATTGGCATCTAGTTAAAGATGCAGATCCCACTGGACATAGTTTCTGATTCTGGTTTGGATTCTAATCTTCGTGTTCTTTCTAGAGCATAGACTAAAGGGAGAACAGGGGTCCAAAGAAGCTCTTTGATGGTACTCACAGAGGACAGTTCCCATCAAGCTGACTTATCACACACCTTTGTTCATGGAATAGCTGGTTGAGCCCAAGGTCAAGGGGCAGGAAAGTTCACTCCACCCACCATGAAGCCAAAGAAACTCCCATGGCTAAGAACAACATCACTGGTCAAGGACTTATATACTCTTGTAACAGAAGAGAAGAGAAAACAGGGAGCTATGTTTGAGAAGAGTATAATCTGCCCACATTCTAAATATCTGCCTAGGTGCTCTGTCCTTGGAGATTCAAGTTGAAATTTACGCAGAACCCTTATGTCTAGTGTTAGCATCCAAATGCACAGAAACTCTCTAGACCAGAGTTCCTTTAACCCTTACATCCATTACTTTTATAACGTTGTGACTGCCCCAGACATGTTGCCCTAGGTCTCTGTTCATCTCCCTTTCCTGGATTGCTCCCATGATGAGCACAGATGAACACAGAACTTTGCTGAACATTTGTGACATCAAAAGAGTTTTAAATCTCCCTGTTTTTGTATCTGTATTACGTGATCCCCTTTCCTCCAGATTCTATTTACTTGGTCAGTTGGTCCTTTGGTTACTTGGTCTGTTCTTTTTCAGATTTTGATTTCATTCACTCAACATATATTATCAAGTATTTTCACCCTTTCATAATGAATTTTGAAGGGGAAATTGTATACACACACACTATAACAGTGTTTGGAGTTACTATATCTCAGTGTGATTGTTGTTTGAAGCCTGGTACTTATTTATGTGGGGACTATCTGGTGTACTGTAGGATGTGCCATAGTATCCCTGGTCTCTACCCAGTAGTTGCCAGTACCTACCAACTGCCCTCTCTTTGAGTTATGAAGAGCTGAACTATCTCAGAAATTGAGATTTTAAACCTTGCCAAAAATTCCTTGAGCTGGAGAGCAAAAAATCACCTTGAGAACTAGTGCTGTAATACAAACATAATATCTGATAAAAACAAAATATGTTCTAATAAATAATTTTAAAAGTCAGTATTATTTCTTGATGGTGAATCTATCAAAAATCTCATTGGTAGGATCTGAGTTAAGACTTTAAGAATGCTTAGGGTATTAAGATGGGTTTTTGGAGGGGAAAGCATGATCAATAAAGAGGAGTTTTGTTTGTCTAAATCAGAAAATAAATGTGGAGGCAACTTAGATGCTGGGAGGCTAGAGACATTAGGGCCTTTGACTTCATTGTAGAGCTTCCAGTTTTACTGTGTGAAATGGTGGATATATTTGAAGCCGTTCATTTGGATGGAGTGCAGTTACATGTGGGACTTATCTTTGCACCCCAGAATAATTGCAGCAAAATATCATACATCCAGATGTCATTTTTACTGACTAAATATCAAAAATGAAAAATTAATTAAGTACAATAATGAAACAGATAAGACGTCTTGAAGGGCATGGTATATTACTAAATAAACTCATGTCTACATGTTGATTTCCCTATCACTCAATATAACTAGTGTTGAAATCTATGATCTAACAGACTTGGTTAACGTTGGTAGGCTTTTGCTTCATAGGCTTGGTATTTGCATTTCCAAAGGCATATGAAGAGATAGAAGCAAAGGTAGAAAGGGAGAGGACTAATATTGTCAGACACAGACTCTGGGACACAGTTTCCAGTGGGATAGAGGGGAAGGACACCCAAAGATAAATTGAATCTGCAAATCAATTCAGAGCAAATAATTCAAGTAGTAGTCTGGATTCTTTTGGACAGGGGAATATCTATCTTTCATAACCTCCCCTCTCCTGCCACCCAGAGACATTGCTACAAAATCAGGCCACCCTAGTGAACCACCCCCACCATCCTCACTGTTTAACAATGCAGGAAATGTATGAAATGCTGTCAAATCTTTGTGTTGGATTAATATATTCCTTTGTACAAGATTGATCCTCACTTACCTTTGGCCAACTTGATGAAAAGGCAGTTATTCTGATTTAGCTACAAAGTAAAGCTCTTTTTCCTTCAGAGTTTGCACAACAATTAGGGACAGGACTGAGTTTAGACTTTCTACCTCAAATCCTTACTTCAAAGTTTTGCGACTGTAAACTAGTTTCTTAACTGGCAAATCTCAATGACCCCATCTGTAAATGGAGTTCCTTACTCAAGGCTCATTGTAGATGAAACAAAATAATTCATGTGAATTATTAGTTCAATTCTAGACACAGCTTTAGTTCTCAGTGGAAATTAAGAATTGTTTCTATCATTTCCTTGAAAGAATGCAGCTGCTAAGTCTTCCCCAACATCATAATCTGTAATATTAGAGTCTCCTGGCAATGCTACAACTTTCCTTTCAGAAAATCTGTAGGTGGCCGCTCAGCATCTGTATTGTAAACCACAATGTCCAAAAGTAGAGAGAGAGAAAGAAGAAAACTGTCTGCCACAGAGACAGGGAGTGGGGTGGGGTGGGGTGGCGGGAGGGATACTTGGAACATTGGTGGTGGAAAATGTATACTGGGTGGAGGGATGGGCGTTTGAACATTGTATGGCTGAAACTCAACCATGAAAGCTTTGTAATTGTACCTCACAGTGATTCAATAATTTAAAAAAAGAAAAGAAAAACAAAATCTCTAGGGTATCTATGAAAACTCAAGAAAGTTCCAGAAGAGTTGGGGCTATTGTGTCATCATTCCCTCTCTGGAGTACTAGAGAGACCAGTCCACAAAGGGAAATGACAGCAGGTAGCCAAAGGAACTGTCCACTTACTTTTCTTTATTTTCTAAAAAAATTTTATTCACTGGCTGTTTCTTAACAAATATATTATTTGAACAAGACCGACTCTCACTTACCTTTAGCCAACTTGATAAGAAAGTAGCTACTCTGAATTAGCTAAGAAGTGAAGCTCTTTTTTCTTCAGATTTTATGTTCCTTTCAGTATGAAAATATTCTGCCTCCCAATTAAGAATTTGTAGGGTTGGAGAGATAGGACATAGGTTAAGTTGCTTGCCTTGCATGCTGCCAACTAGTTCTCTTGGGCATCATGTATGGTCCCCCCCCCCCCCGCAAGAATAGCTAGGGGTGATTCCTGAGCACAGAGCCATGAGTAGTCCCTGAACACTTCTGGGTATGAAAAGTCCTACTCTCTCTCTCTCTCTCTCTCTCTCTCTCTCTCTCACACACACACACACACACACACACACGCGCGCACACACACACACACACACACACACACACACACACGGTGCACATCAGTATACTTAAAGGTGGGACCCCTGAAGCACATTATCAAGTGGTGATTGTGAGCTAGTGTAGATAGCTCTAGGTTGTTTTCCATTGGTGAATTATCTGTTAAGTGGCAAAACAAAACACAGGAGGGCACCTTGTCAGGTAGAACCTTACCCTAGTAGCTCAGCATCATGTAAAACAAGAGACTGCCAGGAAGTCACCCAACAGGGAGTGGTTGCTCTCCTGCCCAAGAGGACAATAAAGTGATCTGTCCTCTCTTTGTGTGTTTTCCAGGCTGGAGCAGGAAATACAAGCACTAGAAAGTGAAGAGTCCCAGATATCTGCCAAAGAGCAAATCATCCTAGAGAAACTAAAGGAGACGGAAAAATCCTTCAAGGACTTTCAGAAGGTGACGAAAACAAGTGTCATTTCCCTGAGCTATATCCCTGAGGAAGGAAGCCCTAGTAGAATGTGCCAAGTGGAGAGAAAGCCAGTTGGGATTGATGAGACTTCCAAGTTTCAGCTTGTAAAAAAAGGAGAACAGAGGGGTAGGCCCCTTGCCCTCTCTGGAACTGAGTGGGGTCTGTCTTCCAGTGTGTGGCCTCCTCTTCTGCTCTGTGTAGAGAGGAGTCAATCATTCCAATATCCCCATTGGCTTACCATCCCCACCTGCCATGTGCCCCAACCCTCTCCCAGACTAAAGAGAGAATTCTCAAGAATTCTCACACTCATTCTGGCTAAGCTGATTAAACATGCTCCTTGCAGCTTTAATTTGTTTGGGTTTTTTGTTTTTGTTTTTGTTTTGTTTCATTTTTGAGCCACACCTGGCAATGCTCAGGAGTTACTCATAGCTCTGCACTCAGGAATCACTCCTGGCAAGCTCTGGGGACCATATGGGATGCTGGGGATCGAACCCAGGTCAACCACATGCAAGGCAAGGACCTTAAACGCTGTGCTGTCACTCTGCCCCCTGCAGCTTTAATTTGATTTTGGTTTTTTTTTTTTCAGTGTTTTCTTTCCTAAAAGGCCAAAGTCAAAACCAAAGACTGTGCATTTTAAGTACAAATGGCATAATTGCATACATTTTTTCCTGTTTATGAAAGTGGATGGTACTACTTTCATAAGCAAAGGGAAGAGAATTTGCAGTCTTCTGGCTCTGAGCCTTAGGACTGACCCTCTGTTTTATAATTCCCATTTCCTCCAGAGCACATCAGCGATAGCAAAGCCATCCAACCAAGTTTAAGATGGAAGTTTCAGATACCAATTCTCCAACATCATCTAGGGTATTTTTTTGGCTAATGGGGATCTAAATTTTGCGCTATAACAAAAAATTCAGTATAAAGAAGGAATAAATAGTAGACCCTTCCCTAAAATTTTGGTATCTCAAATTTCTCGGAAGAGCTAGATCATTGGTCTGCCAGTTACAGTCAGATTCTGGGCCCAGGCTAGGAATCAGGGAATAGTAAGGGATTTTTCTCCCTGCATGTATAGTAACATTCTGCACTGCTTTTGTTTCCACAGAGCTTCTCCACTACGGATGGAGGTAAGTGTGAGCACTCTTTGTCCTTCTGAAAAATGAGTGTTTTCATCTTGGTCAGCCTAGTGGGTTTCACTGATCCAGGTTTTCCATGAGAAGTTTTGTGTTGACTTGTGAGATCGTCAGAAAGAAGGGTTGTCCTGTTCACAGGACATCAAGAAAGTTCGCATCCCTAGTCCTCTCTGCCTCTTCAGGGACTCTGGCTGAGCACCTCATCTGCCTCTAGTCTTATATGAAGGAGTCTTTCCATTTGTTCCCAGTGGTTCACTGCCTGGGCCTTTCTGGAAAGATACGCAGCAAAGAGTGCTCCATCGGAACTGCTCCCTGGCACAGAGGAGCCCATTCATGCTGGTGGTTTGACCCTCAGGCCACAGCACCCAGCAGGAGATCATCACCTGGAGTCTGCAAAACTTCTGAGGCCTCTGGTGTTTCTTCAAATCAGAAAACTTGTGTTTCTCCAGCGTTCCAGGGAAACAGGGTTCAGAAGAATGTCTGCCTGTGGGGAATAGTTGGGGCGGGAGAAGGGCAAAAGCAGGGCCTGGCTCCCTGCCTCAGGCTGGCAGTTACAGGTCGGCCTCTTCTCCCCTGCCTCAACTCTGCTCCCTGTTCCCCAATCCTAGGTCTGTGAGCTTGAATTTGGGGTTTTGCGCTTCTTTCTTGCCTTGTACTTCCCAAACTGGGGCTACACTCTCATGAAAGCCACATGATTTCCACAGTTCCTGAGCTGAACTGCTTTGAAATGCTGGGTCTTATCAATAGGATCATTTACCTTATACTCATCTGGTTCTTAACATGAGGTCAATCTGTAAGCTGAGAAGACAAGTAGGAGACAAAATCAGAGTTGGTATCGTTGTATGTCCAATCTCATTTGAGAAAATATGGGGAAAGTATCAAAATAGATGAGTAATGTATTTTTCTTGACTAGCAAAGATATTTGCATCTAAGAATAATTCTGATGTTGAGGGGAGCCTCTAGAGATATGTGTGTATCTATGTGTATAGAGGGGTATATGTGTATGGATATCTGTGTAGTGTGTGTGTGTGTGTGTGTGTGTGTGTGTGTGTGTGTGTGTGTTCCCAGCTAGTAAAAGACAGGAGGTTTGAATTTTGGTTCCTAGTATCTAGTAGAAGTATCTTTGGGAAGATCCTGGATTACACTCATGGTCCTGTGTATTTGGGAAGCAACAACTGAGGGCCAAGCCAGCAGGGACTCTAGGAGGAGAGCCTATAATAGTTCTTGAGCTTTTTCTAAGATGCGGCCAAATCAGGGCTCTTGCATCAAAAATCACAGATACTTTAGGATGGATGCAGAGAATTCTTTGCCTATGTTGGAGTGTTGGGTGTGGCTTATTGGGAGGATAGTGGGCTTCCTTGGCACTTGGGAAGACTGAAGCTGTCATGTAATCAGCAACAATGCTGTAAATGCCAGATTGGCGTGGGAGTTGGGTCAGCCCACAGATTCCCCTGCATACTGGCAGGTGCCTATTGACCTTTCAGATTTTTTCTTCTTTTCTCTCTTTCTTCTTAAATCAGAAATATCTATATAATTAGGGAAGGGATGGGACCTGTGTGTCATGGTGCTGGGAAGGCTGAGTAGAACACAGAGGCACATTTAGTCTATGATTTGCTGGAGCACTGGAACATTCTCCTCCCGTTTTTCATCGATTTGCTCGAGCGGGCCCAGTAACATCTCCATTGTGAGACTTATTGTTACTGTGTTTGGCGTATCGAATACATCACAGGTGGCTTGCCAGGCTTTGTCGTGCGGGCGAGATACTCTCGGTAGCTTGCCAGACTCTCCGAGAGGGGCGAAGGAATTGAACCAGGCTCGGCCGGGCCGGCAGCTTGCAAGGCAAACACCCTATCACTGTGATATCACTCCAGCCCTTATCTGCCCTAGTGGTCTAATGATTTGCTGTCACTGTCACTGTCACTGTCCTCCCATTGTTCATCGATTTGCTCGAGCGGGCCCAGTAACGTCTCCATTGGAGACTTTGTTGTTACTGTGTCTGGCATATCGAATACTCTCGGTAGCTTGCCGGGCTCTCCGAGAGGGGTGGAGGAATCGAACTTGAGTCGGCCATGTTGGCTGTGTGCAAGGCAAATGCCCTACCGCTGTGCTGTCGCTCCAGCCCCCAATGATTTGCTAACATGCATAAAATAAAGCAGGTTAAAAACTGTGGTCACCACCTCTTTAACTTTCACCCTGAATTTTTCATCCCCTCTGTGTCACTTCCCACTAGTTTATCTGTTTACCAAACCACTCAGAGATAGTAAAACATAATATCACGAGGCCAGAGAAAAGTACAGGAGTTAAGGTACTTACCTTGCATGAGGCTGAACCCAGTTTGATCCCCCAGCACCTTCTGGTTCATCTGGCATTGCCTGGAATGGTCCCAGAGCACAGAGCTGGGAGTAGCCACCCCATTCCCCAAGCACCATGGGTTGTGACCTCTCCAGAAAACAAAAACTGAAAGAAACATGATGACGACTAAAATAAGAGCCTGCAGAAAATGTTACTCTCGTAACCCGGTCCTCCACCTTTGGAGCTCAGGTATTAAAAAGATGCTCTTAGGGATCCAAAGACACGACCCAAGACACAGTTCCATTGTTTTACCTCAGCCTGGATTATAGCTTTCTATCATTCTGGTTATAACTAAGTCACAGGAAGTTTGTAGGGGGTACAGATGGGGGTGTCTGTCATACCACATGTATTAATAAGGGATGAAATCAGAAGGAAAGAACACATCCTCCTAAAATGTGGTCAGTGTATAAGCCATGCTGTGGTCTAGGGCTGAAAATGGAGGCACAGCCAGTTGAGAACCTTGGAATAACTGACTTTCTTATTCTCTGATTTCAAAGACCCCTTTTATTGATATCAAAGTTGCCAGCACCCTTTTGGAATCAAGCCCTTGTTACTAAGAACTAATAAAAACTACATAGAACAATAAAGTCATTTAAAATACTCTCAGGCAGGAGAGATAGGACAGTGATTAAAACTCTTGCCTTGCATGTAGCTGCTTAAGGTTTGGTACCTAGTACCACATGTAGCCCCCTGAAAGCTTTGAGGAGTGATCCCTTTGCACAGAGCTAGGTGTAAGTCCTGAGTACCACCAGGTATGGCCCCAAAATAAAAAAAATTAAAAAAGAGAAAAGAAATATACCCAACTTCTGAAACACACTAATTACCAGCCAACATAAGTTCCACAACTATCCAAGATATTGCAGATAATCCACTAACGGGGCTTGATGAGGAGATGTTGGTGCTGTGTACACGTATAACAATCCTATTTCAGTTATCCTGCACTGTCAGAGGAAAGAAAGGCCTGAGTTTCTAGTGCCAGTGGCTTTGATTACTTGTTTGTCCTGGAAAGAGCAATTAATTTACTCTTGGTAGAATTTCCTGTGTATAGACATATGACTCTGCTCACTTCCTCCTCTCTTTCTATCCTTGTTAATAGAATCTTCATCAATTAAATGGATCCTTTTTCTTCTTCAGTAGAAGTGTCACATGTGAAGCTATAAACTACTTGTAAAATTTCTCTAGTGCTAACTCTATCCTTTACCCATGAGAAACTGGTGTGAAATTCTTGACCAGGACTGTGAAGGGAAATATCTGTCTTGGACCTATGTCATTCCTCACAGTCAGAAACTCATCTACTTTAGTTCCTACCCTATTGTGGACAGTGGTGTCTGGGAATTCCCCCACATTAGTACTCTGATACCAACTGTTGGGAAATCTCAATCTTCAGTTACCCAGAACTGATGTTTCCCAAAGAGTTTCCATCAGTTTCGTTGCTCTAGCTTTGGCCATCAGTGTTCCTCACAGCTAATGTGAATAATTCGGCACTGCTATACTAATGTACGCAGCACTCATCCTGCGTATGCTGTGCTCTGCTACTCCAGCAGAGAGCAGAATGGTGCTCAGCCACCTGATTGGCAGGAAGGGGACGTTTACTGACTGTCACTTGGAGAGATTCTTCCCATAGAGTACTGGAAGCCCTTTGTGTTTGTCTGTCAGATACCTCCTGGCTGTATAGTCTTCGGGGTGAGTAGTTAATGACATTGAAGGGGCTGCCCTGTCCTTTTCATGGCACACTTTTAATCTCTTAGCAGAAGCTTTGTTGTCTTGGCTCTCCAAGAATTGTAGTCCTCACACTTGGAGCTAATGAAGAGGCAAGGCAAGTCTATTCCTTGCTCACCCCAGGCAGTGGGTGAGGGGGCCTGAGGCCAAGCACTAGGCATCACAGACTCTTCTGGGTGCTCTTTCAGAATCCCTGTCTGCAAGTGACTTTTGCTTCTTATCTGCAGAAACATTCAGTAGGCGGACATGTCCAAGGAATTCTGTCATTAGTTAGCGTAGAGTGTACTAGACACATGGCTTGAACTTTCATTTGGATGCAGAAAATCCAAATTACCGAAATCCTATTCTGCATGTTGTTAGAAGTATTCAATGAAAGTCAGAAATTCGGCAGATCTTCTCTGAAATATTCTCTCTCCCTTTATTCTCTCCCTCTAGACCTCTCTGGTTGCACCATGCTTCCCACAGGGTCACTATTAGCAGTCTACTCCTACTCCTTCAGGATCTTCTTACTTGAATCATTTGTTCTCTTTTTGTCCCAACTTTGTACAGGTTTGGATCCCAAGTCTATTCCAATACTCCCCACAGTGAAACTAAGGTCTGCAACCTAAGTTCAAGAACAAAGGCAGGGCAATTTGAAGTAGAGAATAGACATATCATTCTGACATATGGACACATTCAGAGCCCCAAGTTCAAATCTAGTCCATCGTCACCTGAAGGCTGTTTCTGAGTCAACTCCCAGCTTTCATCATCTGGGATATCCAGTTTCCTTCCTTAGAATAAAGAGTCTTTGACTCCCTCTGTCACTGGCCACAGAGAGAAATAGTAACTGAGTCCCACTCCAACCTAAGATCTGCCTGTGTACTCCTGATTTTCTGTTTTTACTCTCTGATGAGTGAAATGGAAAATCCATTCCCTGAGAGAGACTCTGCCCCCCAACCACTACAGATGGGGCTCCTTGCTCTAAAAAAGGTTCATTATTAGTACATAACTAGGTTGCTCTGTAGACAAACATGAGTTTACAAGTGGTCTCGACAGTGTAGAATTGAACCAGTGCTAATCTGGTATCTGTTCACAGTCCCCTAGAGTAGAAACTTTTTTTTAAAGGAAAGCCTGGCAGAACTAAGGCTTTGTCACCAGGGTACAGATGAGTTTGAGATTAAAGGAGGTGTGAGTAAGAGGACTGACTACATTCTGGAAGTGTGCATTCCAGAATTTTGTGACTTGGTTGTATGTGACAGAGGAAGCTAATCATAGCGCTTATCTGGCCCAATTTTCTAGAATCTTTCTCTCCTTTTCCACTTGCCTCTGGAGGATAAATAGGTTCTTCTTGTCTCCCCACAGAGGCTTCCTCCTGTCCTGTGCTGCATTAACATCCTGCTTGCTTTTCTTTTTTTACCTCCTGGGTGTCACCTCCCTGAGGTCACTGTCACTATCACTGTCCTCCTGTTGTTCATTGATTTGCACCATTGAGTGGGCACCAGTAACATCTCACAACAAATCGTGAGACTTGTTGTTACTGTGTTTGGCATATCAAATATGTCACGGGTAGCTTGCCAGGCTTTGCCATGCGGGCGAGATACTCTCGAACGCCCTACCCGCTGTGCTATCACTCCAGCCTCGAGGTCAGTCTTTTTTATTGGCAGGGCAGTTCTCCCCATGTGACTGAGCCATATTCTCTGCACCTAAGCCCAGGGAGAGTTAGTTTACTGTTTGCAATATCACAGTTTTCTGACTGAAACACTAAGTATTGGAATTGTCGGGTCAAGTTTGGAAGTTTTTCTGTTTGCCTGCTTAAATGCCTGTAAAATTAGTCTTCTGAATGAATCTAGCACAGAAAGCAGTATTTCCGGTTCAGGGAATGTGCTCTCATCCACTTTCCCTCTCTGTTTCATGCACATTCCTATTCTGATGTCCCATATTTGGTCCATCAATCCCACCAGTTTGATAATGGTTTCCCCCGTCTGCTATTAGTTTTCCCCTCTGAACTCTTTGTACTCTGAGGCTTGAGAGCTTTCTGTGTGCGTGTGACCAGAGTCACACGCAGAGCAGGTGTGGGGTTTGAACTCTCTGGCCAGGATTCCTTCCTACCTCAGCTTGTCTGCCGAATCCCAGTCACAGGGCAAATGCTTTTCTTTGTTTACTCTGATCCTCTCATGCTGTGGCTGCCTCCGCCGTCCACTATGTAGGCCAGCGAGCTGCTGTCTCGGCACGAACGCAGTGGGCCGCCAACACTGTGCCTAATTGTATTCCCTGTTCTCTGCTACCAGATGCAGTAAATTGCATTTCCTCCCAGCTCCCCAACCTGCCAATCCTCTGTTCACGAACAGCAGAACCGGCACCTGGGCAGGACGGGACCAGCAGAGCAGCTGGTAAGTCCCAGGGAGCTATATGGTTGGATGCCAGTGCCTGCATTCCCCTGAGCTTAATTAATGAGGAATTCTTAGATACCTCCTAGAGCAAAAGCCCAAGGGCAGCTCCATCCCAAATGTGGCAATTCTGGAGACCAGACAGCAGGAAAGCACTGGAGCCCACGGAGTTACTGAGGACCAAATAGCAGGCGAGTTGGTTTTGACATGCTTTCCCTTCAGAGGAGTCTGGCTATTGTGTTTCTGGTCTTTGTACATGCTCTTGTTCTCCAAGTTAATCTATGCTCTGCCTTGTGGCTTATTTTTCATATTGGAAGAATATGAAGTCAAATAAGTTCTGGGGGGAAGTGGGCTGAAACTGTTTTCAAAGGAATTGTGCATGTGTGGCTGGACTCCTTTAAGGTTGGGGGTGTTTGTAGGTTACGGAATAGTCCCATTTCTAAAGCGTGTTTGTACATGGACTTATCCTATGTTTTGTGTACTATATACTAGGGTGGGGGTGGTGTGGGGGTTAGTAATTTGAAAAGCATATTTGTTGCTAGCATTCCTCAGAGTTGTGAATGTTAGAAGATAATATATTTATGACTATGAGGAACGCAGAGAACTGTGCTTTGCTCTGAGCGTGAGTCAGAAATCAGCAATGAGAGAGTGTGAACATTGAATTTCCATATCAATCTTTTTTGCCTTACACAGAAATGCACTGAGGGTCAGGGGTCAAATTAAAAAGAATATATGACTTGTCCAAGGTTACATAGTGTCAGTGTAGGTTAATTCAAAATGAGTCAGGGACTGAAGATATTGTATAGGCATTAAGGTGCTTGCCTGGCACGTGACTGACTCTGGTTTGACCTCCAGCACTGCCTATAATCCTCTGATCATCTCTGGAGTGATCCCTGAGCACAGAGCCGGGAGTAAGCTCTGAGTCCTACCATTGTGGTCACGAAACAAAACAACAACAACAACAACAAAAAGAACACATCATGCATTACATTCCTAGGTAAATTTATGTTTCAAATAAATCACAGGCCAGAGAAACAGCTTAAGGGCTATGCATGTTTTGCTTGAAAAAGGTCTGAATTGCATCCCTGGCACCACAGGCTCTCCCAGAGTTCTGTCAGGAGCAATTCTAAGCACAGAGCCAGGATGAGCCCCTGAACGCTACCAGAAGCCAAAAATAATAATAAAAGGTAAAATTAGTGACATAATCAATTATGGACTTTGAAGCCAGAGGCATTTTGGAGTAGATAAAAAAAAACTGAATATTTTATGAAGTAAATATTCTCTCCTGGAGCGATAGCACAGTGGTAGGGCGTTCGCCTTATAAGCGGCCAACATGGCCGACCCGAGTTCGATTCCTCTGCCCCTCTCGGAGAGCCCGGCAAGCTACCGAGAATATCTCGCCTGCACGGCAGAGCCTGGCAAGCTCCCCGTGACGTATTCGATATGCCAAGCACAGTAACAACAAAGTCTCCAATGGAGACGTTACTGGGCCCGCTCGAGCAAATCGACGATCAATGGGAGGGCCTTTACCTTTTTACCTTTATTCTCTCCTTTTGTATAATGTAAAGCAAAATGACAAAGAGTGACACAGTCATCCTGTGCGCTGGCTGAGTTTGAATAGGAACTGGTCTCTGTTGACATCTTAAATACTTTTACATGCAGATTTATGGCTTCCGAGGGTTGCATGCACCATCAGTGTTGTCTGGTGAAACCCAGGCCAGGACCATGTATTCCTGGGCTTGTTGTAGTGTAGATGAAGCAAAACCTGAAGCCTAAAGCTGTGCAACCAAGAAATCATTGACAGAGAATGCGACTCTCTGGTCAATTTGTATAGAAACTATTCAAAAGTCACATCCCTCTCCCTTGTTATTAGACGTGGGGATGTTGATATTGTACAGGAGTTATGGATAAACAGTTTTCCAGGCCCTGTCTAAAATTCTTGCACTTACCAGGACCTGCAGTACAATCCTTTGGGCAGCATAATGGATCAGATCCTTTAGGAGAAGACACAGTAGATAGGAGAACTAATATTGAAAAGATCAAAAAAGGCTGTTAGCAGTTATTAATCACAGTATTGAGTTCAAGAGTAGTAATGTTATCATGATTAAAATGTTATGTGTAAAACAATTACAATTAGCATTTGTGTATGGAGATACTGAAAGAAACAATTCTCTAAACAGCAATTACATTTTTAAAAGTATCACATGATCAAAACCTTTTTTTAAAGAAACAGATTGAAAAAAACAGTTTGACTTGTACTTTTCTTTATTCATTGAGAACTTATTTGTATAAATGCATTAACTCTGGAAGTATAAATATAAGCAGAGTCATGGGATCTATTTTGATATGATGAACTCCTCTGTCCAGGCAGCAGATTTGCAGATTCATTATCAATAGGCAGAGAGATAGTCAAATGACTAGAGTGCCTGCTTTGCATGTGCGAGTTCAGACTTTGGTCTCCAGTACAATCTGGTCTCCAGAACTCTGCTGAGAGTAACTCCTGAGAATAACTCAAGAGTAACCCAGCAGCACCACTGGATGTGGTCCCAAAGGAAAAACACAAAATAGATTCAATAACTATCAATCATGGTTAAAAAGTAACTACATAGAGCATTGATGGCATGTCAACTAATGACAGTGGTCACTAGAACTCTCCTCTGTATAATCTGTTGCTTTTTGAAACATCCTTTTGGAAATTTGAAAAATCTTAGGAGCATTTTGAAATGTATATTACTTGTCATGAATCAGTATTTTGAAATATTTTGGCTTGGAGTTTGGGAAATTTAGAATTCTATATATATGGGAACTTATTTTGAATCATTTCTTTTCAGAATTAGGAAACATCAAATCCAATTCCTGATTTCAAATGTGTAAATCATATTTGTAACACATAGAACTTAGCCAGTTGTTCTTGAACAGTGCTCACATACTTCTGTGACTGAAGCTCGGTGGTCCATTCTGTCAATAGTTGATGTTGACTGTTAATGAATTCTCTCTTTGACAGAGCTATCATTTGTCTGCCTCCCACTTCTCCTTAATTCTGCTTCCTGACGACTGTATCCAGCTGTTGTACTTTCCTCATCTCTTGCTAGAGGACAAAACAGAACTTCTTGGGGCCAGAGAGATAGTACAATGGGTAGGGCACTCTGATGATCAAAAGGGCATAGCCAAAACTTCCAGATGGGTTATGGAGTCATACTTGATAGAGAAGTCATCTTTAGGGAGAAAAAAAAAACAGTACATGTTAAAGATTTTATTTTCACACACATATATTTGTGGACTGGAGCGATAGCACAGCGGTAGGGCATTTGCCTTGCACGCAGCCCACATGGCCGACCCGAGTTCGATTCCTCCGCCCCTCTCGGAGAGCCCGGCAAGCTACCGAGAGTATCTTGCCCTCATGGCAAAGCCTGGCAAGCTCCCCATGACGTATTCGATATGCCAAGCACAGTAACAACAAAGTCTCCAATGGAGACGTTACTGGGCCCAGTCGAGCTTCCTGAAGACACTCAGAACAAATCTTACATTTTGATTTCTACAGAATCATTTGAAAAGGAATGTCATTTCCCATCTTTTCTAAATCCCAACCCTCCATACCCCTAAGGTTCACAGCCCAAGTCTCTTTAATGGGTGCTGAGATGAAACAGTTGCTTCGAGGTCCCTCCCACCATTTCTCTTAACTTTTCCCACTTTCTCTTGAATCGTTCAAGTGCAGTGCTCAGGTATGAACCCTGGGGTCAGCTCATCACTCTACACTTCAGAGCCTGGTGCTGCAAACCATGTAGCTCATTTTACTAGCCTTCGGTGCTGGAAGGGCATGGGGGTGGGGTCACTTCTAGAGATTTCTGGATCACATGGTGCCAGGCTGAATCTAGGGCCCTTTAGGCAAAGTGAATGCCCCAGTTCCTGAGCCCTCTCCCTGGCCCTTAGCTTCGGTTTCTTATGGAATGTTTCCAAGTCATTTGACATGTCCCCAGGCTCAGCCTTTCCTTCCTTCTCCAGTAAAGGGACTGCTCCAGAGTCATTTGGGCTGAGACACACCATCTGTTTCCCCCACTTGTGTCTATACTTCTTCACCTGCTCACACTGAAGACCCTACAAAATTCTGTTTCTTGATCTCAAAAGACAAAATGAAGGATGAGCTATACCCCGTTCTGCATTTCATAGATTTTAGGTGACTATTAAATTTCTTCTTGTTGTTGCATTGGCCCTTGTAAGCGGGGTCATGTGGAGTCACTGCAGAGTGCGGGGAAGGGCAGGCCAGTGAATAAGAGCTCTGGCAAGCCTTCTGTTTCAAATGTAGCAGCTCCTCTTTGCTTGTGTGTAGAAATTGTAATTCTGGGTCAGGTTACGTTGGGGAAAAGGGTTTAGCACTTTTTGCATGTAGAAAGCTATCTCCAGATGCCATGGTTTTCATAGCACATAATTTGATATTTTGTAATCTTACTGTTCTTCTAAATTTAGTAGCACTTCAGAGCTAAAAAAAAACAAAACAAAACTACCAAAAAAAAATTGGGGGGGGGGGGGGGAGGGGAGAATGATAACCAAACAGGCAACAAGCTCCTGCAATTGCCCTAATACCCAAAGCTCAGACTTCTTTTGTGTGTGTGTGCGTGTGACTCAATTTTATTTCCATTCTCTTTACTCATTGCTCTAAAATATTGCTGTTCATTTCTTTAGACAAAGTGGCCTCTTTTGATCAAGGCTCAGACTTCTTGTCCTCAGGAATATAAGGATTTTATCATGATCCAGATAGACGTTATCTCTGGCATTGGCCTGGCTGGAGATCTTGAACATAAAATAAAATGAGATGAGTATGTATAGCTTCTGCTAGATAAACCTCTAGCATAACAAAGAGAATAAGTTAATAATAATAATTTTAATATTACCATTTTGGGGCCCCAATTTCCCCATTTTTCACAATGGAGAAAAAAATATCAAAAAAGTATTTCTGGACTTTTTGGTAAGGGGAATAAGTACTTAATACTGATTTATAACATTTATTTCAAAATGACCCTAAAATTTTGCAGGTTTCCAAAAGGATGTTACAAAAGGAGATATATTATTTTAAACTGCCTATTATTTTTTTCCCTTTTTTTTAATTAGTGAAACACCATGAGGTACAGTTGTAGATTTACAATTTTTTGTGCTTGGGTTTCGATTATATAATGATCAAATACCCATCCCTCCACCAGTGCCCATTTTCCACCACCATGGATCCCAGTATCCCTCCCACCCCCATCCCCCCCATCCCACAATAAACTGCCTATTGGTGTCTCCACACTTTGAAAGGTAACTCGAAAAATTATCTGTCCATGAAATTAAGCTATTTCTATATAGTTTATAGAATTCCCTCCTCATTTCTGAAAATCAGAGCTTTGCGTATCTGCCTCCAGCACTTTTCCTGTTGTACAAGATTCTTGAGACAAACGCATTGATATGGAAATCGGGATCCAGATTCCAAAGCACTGAGAACATTTTTATCCCCAGCTCAATCATTTTCAATCTTCTCTACTCATCCATGCTTCTAGTACTTTGTAGTAATATTCTTCTCAACACTTTTCAGACTGAAAAAGACAAAAGCAAAATTAAAGATGATTAACATTTACACCTTCCCTGTGGCTTTTTGAAAGTCTAATTGCCTTTTTGTCTGTGTGCCCGTGAAGTCTAAATACTGCCTTTATACTAAGCCAGAGCTTCTCCAAGTGTTTATCTGAGTACCCCTTTCTGGAAAAGAGAAGGAACGTAGTTCCAGGAATGTGAGACCAAACCCTGAAAAAAAACTGCTAAAAATTGGGTTCTTTATAAACCTTGTTTTTTGGATGGGAAGAAATGCCTATTGATACTGTATTTATGGTACAACATAACCATGTTTATTTAATTTTAAAGTGCTCTCTGCCCTCATATCCGAGAAATACTGAAGGAACAGTATATGGCATGTAAAAGCTAAAGTTAATATTCTAACAGAAGCATGGCATTTGTGTGTTAGTCCCAAAGTCAAGTCACTTTAATCAGGTATGAAGTCATTCAAAATCAGAGAACAGGGCTGGAGCGAAAGCATAGCAGTTAGAGCAAAAAAAAAAATGCTTTGTACCTGGCCAATCCAGGTTAGAGGTATGGTACCCCATATGGTCCCCCAAGCCTCCAGGAGTGATCCCTGAGCACAGAGCCAGGAGTAAGCCCTGAGCACTGCCAGGCTTGGCTCAAAAACAAAACAATCAGAAACAAAAGAAAAAAAAACACATAAAAAAGCGAATTCTGTTCTTTATCTGCTCCCCCCCCCACTTCCCATCCCAGGGTGTTAAATGAAATCTAATTCCTGTCTCCACCCAGAAGCACGTCTCATATTCCCTCTCCTTTTGTCCACGTAGCTCTCCTCTGTAGCATCATTCCGCAACACACAATGTTTTTTTTTTCCTGTCCACAGAATTTACTCTCTCTTTCACCTAACTCCTTTCCCAATTCTTTTTTATTTATTTATTTATTTATTGCTTTTTGGGTCACACCTGGTGATGCACAGTGGTTACTCCTGGCTCTGCACTCAGGAGTTACTCCTGGCAGTGCTCAGGGGACCATATGTGATGCTGGGAATCAAACCCGGGTCGGCCGGCCGTGTGCAAGGCAAATGCCCTACCCGCTGTGCTATCTCTCCAGCCCCTCCTTTCCCAATTCTTGACTGAAGGATCCAGTTACTCCTCCTAGCAAAGAATTATTCATTATCCCTTCCCCCCACTGTCATTTAAAAAATATTTTTAGCCCTTTTTATTAAGTCTCTGTAATGTATAACACTATTAATGATGGTTTCCAATGCACATAATTTTAATACCACACCCCTCCCCAGAGTACCTTGTTTGTTTGGGGGAACATTGGGTCCATCACCAGTGGTGTTCAAGATCTATTCCTGGCTCTGCTCAGGAGTTAGTCCTGATGTTCTTTGGGGTATGTCTGGGATTCAACAAGGGTTAATTGCATGCAAGGCAAGTGCTTTATCTCTTGTACCCATTCTAGAGCCCCATTGTTCCTACTTTCTTTTTGGTCTTTGTTTTTAGGAATAATGACAGAATTATTTGGGGGGTTTAGAATAAAGTGGTAGAGAAGGGGAAATGGAATCCACAACGACAGAATCCTTACTGGCAATAGAGGATAAGAAATAGCTCTCAAGAATTCTTGTGTTTGGGGCTAAGGGATGGCTGAAAGGGCTAATGTGCATGTTTTGCATGGGGAAGGTCCATGTTCAATCTCTGACGCTGCATGGTCCCCCCAAGTACCACCTGAAGCAGTGAACAAGAGTAGCTACTGGTACAACCAGGTATAGCAAAAAATAAAAATAAAAAAGATGGTTTTCATAACTTATCATCTAAAAAGATATAAAAATAGAGATTTTGTTTCATACTACATTCTTATCTTAGGTGAGTATGTTGCCTGTGCACATAATCACTGAGTGTTTGGAAGATAACCAAATATTGTACTTAAAGTTGAGAATTCTCTTTGCTTTCCTAATTTATACATATTTCCTATGAGTTTGTTAATAGTGATAGAACATAACATTCTTAACTAAAAAATGGTGCTTTCTAACAAAAGTTTAATATTTGTGAGTCTGCAAAAATTTAAATGCCTACTCTAGGAGAGCCCGGCAAGCTACCGAGAGTATTCGATATGCCAGACACAGTAACAACCAAGTCTCCAATGGAGACGTTACTGGGCCCGCTCGAGCAAATCGACGATCAACGGGAGGGCCTTTACCTTACCTTACCTTTACTCTAGTTCTCTAATGGTACATCTTGTGGGAAAATAGAAAATAACTAACACAAATATTTCTCTTGATCTGACATTGTATGAGCCGATGTATCTATGGACAGTGTTGATTTCCCTCCATGGGTCTAAAACCAGATCTTTGTACTGAGCAAGTGAAACTTTCAAATGGATGTGATTGAAATCAAGCATGGATTTGCTTTCTAATCTTTTAGTTAAGTGTTAACCATAAATAGATTGTATATTATTATGCCAACAACTGTAATATTATCATTGTTGTCTTGCTTTAACCAGTTCAAACATCAATCACTATATATGCACCTTTTCATTGGTGTTATATTAGCAAAGTAGCTGTGACTAGGTCAAAACAACCAAATTGAGGACCAGAATGATCGTACAGAGGGTAGGGCATTTGACTTCATGCTCAGCCAGACCTAGGTTCTATCCTGGTGTCCCCAGCCTGCCAGAAGTGATTCCTGAGTGTAGGGCCAGGAGTAAGTCTTGCACCACTGGGCGTGCCAAACAAAACAAAACAGACAACCAAATTAGAGTTTTTAATTAGCATTTGTTTCACAGTTTGTATAGAGAAAGTGCCTTCTATACAGAAGGCTCTTCTATACATAGGAGAGCACTGTAGAAGAGTACTATAGGAGCTCTTCCATTGACAGTACATTATATACATCTACCATCTAAGGTAGAATTTGGCAGAGAGGGATCATTATAAAAGAAAGTCAAGCCAAAAATCTAGACTTCAAGAATCTGAAAACTTTGTACAGCTGATAAAATGAACATTCCCACCAATAATCACACTTAAGAAGAAAGGTTTAAAATTTTCAGTCAAGTTTCTTCCTATACAAAGTAAACTAAAGGAGGAGAGTCTGTTAGGGTGGACCGTAGACTAGCTGGGGTCAGACATTTTTTTTCTTACATTGCCAAATCGTAAATATTTTAAACTTTATGGTATCTATCATATGTTCTTTCCCTTTCTTCTCTCTTCCCTCCCCTCCTCTCCTTCCCTCCCCTATCTCCTTCCTTCCTTCCTTCCTTCCTTCCTTCCTTCCTTCCTTCCTTCCTCTCTTCCTCCCTTCCTCTCTTCCTCCCTTCTTCCCTTCCTTTCTTTCCTTCCTTCTTTCTTTCTCTTTCTCTCTTTCTTTTTCTTTTCTTCTCTCCCTCCTCCTTCCTCCCTTCCTTCCTTCCCTTCCCTCTTTCTCTTCCTTCCTTCCTTCCTTCCTTCCTTCCTTCCTTCCTTCCTTCCTTCCTTCCTTCCTCTCTTCCTCCCTTCTTCCCTTCCTTTCTTTCCTTCCTTCTTTCTTTCTCTTTCTCTCTTTCTCTTTCTTTTCTTCTCTCCTTCCTCCTTCCTCCCTTCCTTCCCTTTCTTCTTTCTCTTCCTTCCTTCCTTCCTTCCTTCCTTCCTTCCTTCCTCTCTTCCTTCCTCTCTTCCTCCCTTCCTCTCTTCCTCCCTTCTTCCCTTCCTTTCTTTCCTTCCTTCTTTCTTTCTCTTTCTCTCTTTCTTTTTCTTTTCTTCTCTCCTTCCTCCTTCCTCCCTTCCTTCCTTCCCTTCCTTCTTTCTCTTCCTTCCTTCCTTCCTTCCTTCCTTCCTTCCTTCCTTCCTTCCTTCCTACCTTTCTTGCTCTTTCCCTTTATTCTTTCTCCCTCCCATTTTTCCTTCCTTTCTTCCTTTCATTCTTTCATTCCCTTCCTTACTCTCTCCCTCCCTTTCTGCATCTCCCTTCCTTCCTCCCTCCTTTATATCTTTCCTCTTTTTCTTTGAAAGCAGAAACCAGTCTTGTTCCTCTAGTCATACAAAAACAAGCTTCAAGCTACCTTTGTCCCTCTGGCTGTGAGAAGAGAGCAGTGACAGGTAAAAATAGGAACCAGGTCATTATAAAGAGAGCAGGAAAGGTCCCAGTCTAAGGCAGCGATGACTGATAATGGTGAGAAGATGTGTGGGTATAGATCTAAAATGAAATTCCTCACTCTCAGCAAGATTATGGCACTGGATAATTTGGAAGAAAGGAGAAATCACGTGCTTCTGAGTCTTCTCTCCTGAAAGACTGAGGTAGTCCTAGTATTATCTAACAGGAAGTCTATACTGGATTTTTGAGAGAACAAAATATATATTGCTTTGCAACTGCTGGGTTATCTGTAATGTGAATTATCCAGAGAAAAGCTGTTGGAGGACAGTTGGTCCTTTGGTCTAAGGCGCAGATATCTCCCATCTCGAAGGTGGGGCCTCTCCCTGAAGTGGCACACTAGAAAGGATGGAGTGTCACATAAGTCTATAGCCCAGGAAAGATCTGGTTCTAAGGAACATGAGCCTGACAGCAGGATTTGGGATGAACTGAAGAGGGTGAGACCAGAGCAGAAAGACAAGGTAGGAAGTTCTTGCCGTAAGCTAAGGAAGATGAGTCTACTTGAACTGACTGGTGGTGGTGGAACTTCAAGGTAATAGCAGAGGGGAAAACTAGTTTGGGGCAGAATCCCAAGGACTCAGCATGAGCACTTAGAAGAAGAGTGAGCCTTGTGATCATCCTCCTCAGCTGCCAGTATTGCTGGTTGACTTCTACCTTGTTCCATATTTTGTTTTAGAAACCTAGCTGACTGTCGAGCACTCAAAAGTCATAGAAGCAGACCATTTTCATATTTATGGAGTGAATGTAAATGCCCTATTTATAGTTTAAGGGAGGTTAACCACTTGCCACCTACAAAAACCTTTGCACATTCTCCACTAACAGTGCAGGAAAATGAACAATGAAGTGTAGAAGAGTCTGTTGGGTTTTAAAAAAAGAATTAAAATTTTGGATCTTATAAAGGAACTACATTTTTTTTTAGATTATATTTATTTATTTATATATTTATTTTTACTTCCTCCGTTCCTCTCGGAGAGCCTGGCAAGCTACCAAGAGTATCCCATCTGCATGGCAGAGCCTGGCAAGCTCCCCGTGGCATATTCGATATGCCAAAAACAGTAACAACAAGTCTCACAATGGAGACGTTACTGGTGCCCACTCAAGCAAATCAATGAACAACAGGAGGACAGTGCTATAGTGCTACTTTTATTTTTGTTATTTTTATTTTGATGAATCATCATGAGATATCTTTACAGACTTACAGACTTTCATGATTGCATTTCAGTCCCACAATGGTCAAGTACCCATCCCTCCACCAGTGCCCATTCTCCACCCCTAATGTTCCCAGTATCCCTCTCCCCACCCGCAAGCCTTCCCACTTCCCCCACTTCCTTCCTGCCTCTGTGACAGGCATAATCCCTCTTTCCCTCTTACTCTCTCTGTCCTTCTGGATGTTACGGTTTGCAATACAGGTAACAAGCAGCCATCATGTTTGGTCCATAGTCTACATTCAACATGCATCTACTATCCTGAGCAGTCCTTCCAACCATCATTTACTTAATGCTCCTCTCTCCATCCCAGCTACCTTTTCCCCCGGCATATGAGTTCGGCTATCAAGCCGTGGGGCAGTCCTCCTGACCCTTATTTTAACTGTCCTTGGTGTTAGTCTCCTATTATGTTATTTTATATTCCACAAATGAGTGCAGTCCTTTTGTGTCTGTCCCTCTGTTTCTGACTCATTTTACTTAACATGATTCTCTCCATGTTGATGCACTTATATGCAAATTTCATGACTTTGCTTTTTCTAACAGCTGCATAGTATTCCATTGTGTAGATATACCAAGTTTTTCTAACCAGTCGTCTATTCTCGGGCACTCGGATATTTTCCAGATTCTAGCTATTGTAAATAGTGCTGCAAGGGGGGCTATATCTTAACCAAGGGTTTTTCAATTGTCTATGAGCCCACGGTAAGCTTGTAATCAAGACAAATCTGCATGTTTTTGTCTTCTCTTAGTTTGTTACACTAGGTCTAACCAATTCTCTGTGACCTTATTTTAGCAAATCATCCTCGGAAGTCTGAGTGCCACCGAGATATGGTCACTGTGCCTCTGTCTTCCCTGTGCATCAGGCTGCTGTGCTAAAACACATATATAACCACCTCTGTCCACAAATGCACCCACCCTAACACTCCAGATGCTTTGCAGTTAGACTAGAAAGGGCACAGAACCTTTTTTTGTCTGTTTGGCAATTAACCATTCACTGGCTTTTTTTGTTGTAACATGCACTTCCTTTCTCTTGTTTTCATTCAAGCTATATACGCCATGGAAATTAATGTGGAGAAAGACAAACAAACTGGAGAGACCAAGATTCTCTCTGCATCCACCATTGGCCCAGAGGGGGTCCATCAGAGAGGAGTCAAAGTCTGTGACGATGGTACCAAAGTAGTGTATGAGGTGCGTTCAGGAGGCACCATAGTAGAAAACGGAGTGCACAAATTAAGCACAAAGGATGTAGAAGAGCTTATTCAGAAGGCTGGACAATCAAGTTTCAAAGAAGGGCATGTGTTAGAAAGGACTGTGATTGCAGATGGAAGCCTCGGCCACCCTAAGGAACACATGCTCTGCAAAGAAGCCAAATTAGAAATGGTACATAAGTCTAGGAAAGATCATTCTTCGGGGAACCCAGGGCAGCAGGCCCAAGCCCCCAGCACTGGAGGGCCAGAGGGAAACTTGGATCAGCCAGTCACCATGATTTTCATGGGCTACCAAAATATTGAGGATGAAGAGGAGACTAAAAAGGTGCTAGGCTATGACGAAACCATCAAGGCAGAATTGGTCCTCATTGATGAAGATGACGAGAAGTCACTGAGGGAGAAGACAGTGACGGATGTGTCCACCATCGATGGGAACGCAGCTGAGCTGGTATCTGGAAGGCCGGTGTCAGACACGACAGAGCCCTCATCCCCAGAAGGGAAGGAAGAGAGCCTGGCCACAGAGCCCGCCCCAGGTACCCAAAAGAAAAAGCGCTGTCAATGCTGTGTTGTCATGTGACCACTCTTTCTTCCCTTTTCTTCTGGGCAGCCTCTGTGTGCTCCGCCACTTCCGTAGACCTCACTGTACCACTAACTGCAATACTGTGAACTGGAAGCAAACACCTGCCTTGCCTTGCAGTTGGATTGCTTTGATTTCTTTTTTTTTTTTTAACCTTTCATTTTTCTCCAGTTTCCTCACCCAAAAGACAGCGTGCATGTGTGTGCTTCATTCTATCCAAGAACTTGCTCTTCCTCTAACCTTCCCTTCTGTCTTCAAGAGCGAATCAGTTCCTTACTGTTCACTTGGAATGGACCCTTCATATCAGCCAGTTATATAGTAGCCTTAATCCACCTAACTGGAATTGAACTCATTTGGCGCCAGGGCTTTTATGTTGTAGTGTGTTCTTAGAATGTAGTCACACACCACCACGTCGCTGAGTTCTCACTTGCCTCCTTTGCTGTGGATCTTTGCTTTCATATTTTGTGTGGCAAAAATGCTGTTGGCTCCAGCTGGTTCTCGTGTAGCCAAAAGTGGACCTACATAGTCTGTCTAATCTAGGGTGATGCTTTTTTCTGCCTTACATAATCTTCCAGATTACAGTATTGTGCATCTCTGGCTTATCTTCTGTTAAAATGGAAATGAACTTGATGTGAAAGAAAAGAACCCAGTTCTTATCACAGCTGAAATTAGGGACTGATCCCATAACCTGCCTGTCAGCAGTTCTCTCTTTCTACGGCTCACCTGATGGATTCTTTATATAAGAAGCACCATTTTGCATTTTCTATGGACATGAAACAAGCATTATTTTAGGCATCAGTAGCCGCCTCCAAACTTAGGCAAATTCATAAGCCTTTGCTTCGATTATCTCAAAAATGTAAAATTTTATAGTTTCTTGGTCACGGACATTTTTTTGATCATGTTAATCTATTTTCAACGAAGTGATAATTTTGAGGAGTATCTCTGCAGTGACCCCATTTCTCAGCGCTCTGACTGGCGGTGGTTGCTGTGATACCCCCTTCATACAGATGGTGCTGTAACTGAATTAACTGTTCATCTAGCCTGCCTGGTTGATTATAGAGCCTTACATCTGGACTCTTTTCTTTCTGTCCCCCTGAGAAATAAAACTTTTCCAGTAATGTCATCATGTAGGTTTAGCTACCCCTTGAATTAAACTTTAAATTAAAAAAAAGTATTTTAATGATCAGAAAGATTTTTTTAGGATTGGGGATATGGCTCAGTGATACAGCATTTGCCTTGCAGGTATGATCAAACCCAGATTCCTTGCTATATAAAAATACAAATCCAAGACTAGTATTCTCAATGTTTTAATTTAGTAGATACTGAGGGACACCTAGCCATGTTCCTTAAACTTTGAGAGATCTAAAACATCAAGGAATAATTTTTACTAGGAAGGACATAATAAATAAATCATTAAAAAAATTCATAGTATTCTGCCCAAAACAACATAAATAATAAAACCAAAAAGAAGCCTTTTTGAATAGAAAAACAGTGAAATAGAGATGTACCATTTTAATGATTTCTCTAATATCTGAGATTTCTGTTTTTACCTAAAAGTTCAGAGCATGTGGCAAAGGATTCATCAAATTATTTATGTCCCACAAAAAAAAAATTTTAAAAATCAGGAACCAGAGTGACAGTACAGGTAGGGTATTTACCTTGAACATGGCTCAGCTGAGTTCCATCCTCAGCATCCCATATGGCTCTCCGAGCACTGCTAGGAGTTATTCCTGAGTACAGTGCCAGGAGTAACCCCTGAGCACCGCCGGATGTGTCCCCAAACCAAAATAAGACAAAAAGAACAACAAAATATCATACAGCAAGACCTATCACACACAACTATTCTAGCATTTGTAGTAAGTGATGAAAGAAAAACACAAAGTACATGAACTTAAGATAGCCCTGAGAACATTTTGGCACAGAACCAACTCAATACCAGTTTTCTCAGTGCTGAATCTGATTATGAAAAAAAAAATTTTTTTTTTGAAATTACAGTCATTGCGGTTAAAAGAAGAAAAGCAATCTTTTTGTTTTTTCAAATTTTTTCTCAAATAATTATATTTTAATGAGTACAGAATGTGTCGTTTTATCACCAACATATAAACAACAAAGAGAAAAAGTAAAGGAGTGAACTTCAATTTTCTAAGATGATCCCATTTCTGACTTGGTTTGAATCGCTGAGGGAATTATCTCTAAGCCTCACATTTCACCAAAGCAGCTGCAGTTGAATAAAATTGCTCTGTTACCTAGAAATAACAGCTGATTCTGCTGTCTATAACTCTTAATATTTTCAGTTTCATGATTTTCAGTAAATGCTCATTTAATCATCACAAAAAACATCAAAAAGAAAGTGGCGTGGCAGATAAACTATTTAACTAGAAGGGAAAAAGTTTTCATAGTTTGGACAATCTACTCTTTTAGTAATTTAGGGGAAAAGCAATCAAAAAATTCCATACTTTATTTTTTTTGTTCAAGTCAGAAATAAAAACTAGACCTGAATTTTTTAAAAGCAAAGTTATTGAATGGAATGACAGACCTTAGAACAGAATTAGTCTCTCAGGACAGATAATTTCCTGAAATGATTCCACCTCTTCCATCAGTGAATTTGTCCCTCAAAAATAACATGTTGCATTCCTTTCTCTACAACAGTACTCCTAAGATCTAAAACTAGTGATAATATGCACTTTCACTTGCTCATTTATCATTGTAGCAATTAGCAAATGATTGGAGTTAGGCCCTGCTATGTATACATTTACTATTAAAACATCAATTGACAGTTTTAAAGTAAGTTGTGTTGCCATTATTAAAGTGACTTGTGGCCTCAGTTAATGAAGGTATTTTTGAATATGGAATATATACATCTGTGCAGTTTGTATTATTTTCCTAGTATAATGGGGTATTCACACTCAGTTCTTTTATGGGGTAACACCTATAGTCCCACTTACAGCAATAAGTAACTTCACTTTATAATGAAAATATGGAGTTTTTAACCTTCCCTGCTGATTATTGGCATGCTCTCTAAAAAACTTTACTATGTATTTATGCATGGTAGCTTTCCCGTCAGAAATACAGGGTATTATATTTCATAAAAAGACTAGTGAATCAGTAATGAAGCTGCAAAATTACAGTCCTTTTAAGTTCATGGTTGGATTTGCTTTAAAATCATCTCATTGGTTCCCTTTTAAAGGGAAAAAGGCAAAGGAAGTTGTTTCCTTTGTTTATATATAGAGTTTCAATGGCATTTCATTAGAGATCCTTTAATGGTTAAAAAAATTAAAGTTTAACTGTTGTATATTCTGAAAAATTTCTTCCCCCAATTTTATTGAGATATAATTGACACACACTGTATATAATTCTAAGATGTACAGCATAGGATAATGACATATATAATGGAAGTGGAAAATCTTGATGACTTATATATTCTTGATTTTTTTCTCTTCCCCCCTTTTTAATATGCACTAAAAAAAAACTAAGAGAAATTCTTTCAGCATGTCCCTCTTTTACATAAAATTATATTATTTCCCTACATAAGCAAAAGTCAGCTACCCCCAAAAGTGATTTGACAGTGTCCAGTTATGTCAGTTAATATTGGGGATAGAGATAACAAGAGGCAAAGTATTTCCCTTCTCACTAAATCTAAGACATTGTTTCCTTAAACTTCCTGATGAACATAAAATTATTCAGTCTCTCGGGAAACTCAGTTTCTAGAGTTCCTTTGATTTGCTTCATATTCCCACCTATTCTACTTTACTTTCTAGGGTAAATGTTTATTTCTTATATGCAAGTAGGATATTTCATTTTGGAGAGGGTCATTTCCATAAAAGGGGAAAAATATATGCATATATAGTTTCCTAGAGATAAATTATCTTGCCTGGAGCAAAACATTAAGACCAAATGTGAAAACAGCTTATTTCTTTTTATTTCTTGCACAATTTTCTTTCAAGAGTCATAGGACACTCTTGATAACGCCCATTTATTTAATACTAGTGAACCAATGGGAAGCAACACATAAATAAGAGAGTGTAGTGATAGAAGCAGAACTAATCCATTGTAACAGTTCTTTTTAAAAAGCATAAATTAATCCTATCAATATAAACACAAATGAACATAGATAAAATATGTACCAGGAACTTCTTGTTTTCACTTAAAATCTAAAACCATGGTCATCTCTCTCGCTAGATCTTAAGAAAGGACATATTCCTTGTAGGAATATTTATCTCCTGCATTAAATGGATTTGTTTACAAGGAAGACCCTTCCAAGGCAAGCATTTTTGTGTTGTACTTCTGCATCATGTGCACTCATAATTGAAACCATACACACTCAATGTGTTGAAGATCTAAGTTTCAGAAAACTTGTAAATACGCAATATTTTAGAAGCTCAATTTACTAATCAAGGTCTGCAGAACTCCACCAATTAGAATATAATCCAAAAAATAACTTTTTTTCCAATTGGATAGTCCAACCAGTAGGTACATGGAGTTAAGGAGTATGCCTCAAAACATCTCCAGGTCATGAGCAAGATAGGATCTTTGATTCCTGCTGTCAGTTCTATTTCCTCATGCAGCCCTCTCCTGGTTTTATCAGGAGAACTTTCCTGAATGTTCTAAGGAAAGAGAAAGTCATTCTTCTAGGGAGCACAATGTAGTTATATGTATTTCATTGCTTTAGCAAATATAATAATCTTGCCATTTAACAAAATACCAAACAATTACTCTAAGAATGTGGGAAGTATAGAATAAAGATTACAATCTAAAAATTTCAAAGGGCAATTGTACTGGGGAATCCTTAGGTCACTATCACTGCCCCCCCCCCCCCCACAAACCCCACTTAATTTTTCTGTCTTAAGTAAACCTTCACCTCCCTCTCTACTTCAGTCTAATCTAAGACAGTCAGAACTGTAGCACAAAAACTTGCTTTTAACATGAAAATGTAATGTGTAATTTTGGGGACCACAGACTTTCTGCGTCAAAGATCTGGACAGCCTTAACTTTTGTAAAAAAAAAAAAAGAAAGAAAGAAAAGAAACAAACAAAACCCCACAATTTTTCACTGCTCTCTTTTACTAGCAGGAGAACAAAATGTTTCCTGGAACTAATGACTTTTTTATATTTTATGACTATTTTCTAAGTTTCTACAGGTTGAGGTGTGAATGGTCATCTTCTCTCCATATTGGCCTCTTAGTAGTGCCGTGGGCTATATTTTTCAAATCACTGCATTTTTAATCAAAAGAAATGTCTCATCTCATGAACCATAAATTTCTCCCTAGACTTCAGGCAGTCCTTTTGGAGTGAAAGAACGGAAGTACAGAAAGAAAAGAATTACAGGGTGGCTTTCTTTTACTTTCTTATGGTTAATGTACTGTATGGTATCTATGTTTACAGAATGTATCTGCCTTGTGATGTTAAACAAAATGAATGACAAAAAAAAAAAGTTCTGATGTGCCATTTGAAAGTTTGCCTTAGCATCACTGTTTATGTTCTATTTTTTTGTCCTTTATTGGGGGGGAAAAACCGCAGGTTATATTCTAAAGCTGTATTAGCACAACATTCTCTTCCCTGCCCCTTCCTAGCCCTGGGCTGTGCGTTTCATCACAGGAGCCTTGAGGCAGACAGAGCCTAGCAGGTGGGGGCATAAAGGTGGTAGAACCTACGCGTGGCCTCTGCCCTTCCACCAACCCGACATATTTGTGTGTTCTCATCTGAACCAGCAATACCGCTTTGACATTCCAGGGTGGGCCGATGACTTCCTACAGTCCTGCCCATTATTGAGCGAAGTGACGCTCTGGGAGAATATTTTTAAGCACAATTGGCATGGCTTGAGTGAGCAAGAGACATGAACTCCAGTGGTGAGATTGAGCCATAACTGAGGGGTGTACCCAATCCATTAAGAAGAATAGCCTGGCGTGGATGGGTGTGAGGAGAGTCTTGAGAAATGGAATATTTTACGTTTGTCTATTTTTATAATGTAATGTATATGCACCATGAAGTTTGAGTTTGAAAAAAAAAATGCCCGGATGAGCTACATTATTTCTTTATTCCATAAAGGTAACTTTCTGGAGGATTCTATAACATTAGCCCAGACCTTGGGAGGGACAGGGGTGTAGGAATATAGGCCCTGTGAGTGACTAGTCTTGCACTGCCATTGTTTACAAACAGACTAATATGGTGACATTAAGTTTTCAGTACCTGTTGTTAGATAAACCCTGCATATGGCTTGATGCTTCGTGAGCTTCATCTTTAATAATATTTAATTACCTTTTGAAGTAGATAACTTAAAATTAAGTCAAGCCTGGAAATGATCCAAGTCCAACTCTTCCACCTATTTCAGGAGTCACTGCTATACGTGAGGTTAAGGGCTGACTCACTCTGGTGCATTTGAGTGATATCTATGAAATGATGAGTTGGATGCACTAGGGTATCATTTCACACCAACAATATGAAATTTCCCAGGTTTTATTTGCCTTGTAAGTATCAGTGGCACCACCCCAGATTTTCAGAGTTAAGTTAGAGACTGGAAAGAATGGTCTCTTCCACTCAAAAGAAGATTCTGGATCTTTATGGCCTTGGATTAGTTTCCCTCCCATCTCGAATCTGAGTCACTATCCCGAATGCACTCCGTGCCCATCCCTCTGCCTCGCCCGCTGAAAGGGTCAAGCCTCCAGGTCTGCTCACTGCTCCCAGGCAGAGAATCCTTACTCAGGATTGGGGCCCTTTTTTCCTTCTAAAACCATGTTCCGATTCCCTACCAGGCAAGGATATCGACAGTTTCTTTATTTTCGTGACAATGAACCGCTCTGGTGCCCCTACAGATGGTTCCTTCACAGGCCCAACTCAGACCCTGCTACAGACTTGAGTGCCAGGGAGACAAGTCCGAAAGGCAAGAACTATGCAAGCGTATGATGGTGCTCAGGGGCAGTTTGTGTACTAGCTCATTACTAAGCCCAGGCTCCAGGCGATGAGCGGGAGCCAGCCAGCCACGTGGTTGGGGAACCACAAGACTTGATGTGCAAAGATGCCCCCCCCCACCCCCGTCCGCCCCATTGCCTGGTCTGAATTAATCTACAGTGCAGCTCCAACTCCTCAATACGCTATTCTGAAAGTGGAAAGGATGTTCTCCTTTCTGGGGCACTGGAGCATTGCACCCCCCTCTCCAGTCCCTATCTGAGGGGCGTCAACATGACACACAGGGGTTCTAGAAAATGTTGTGTCTGATGCAGCTTTTCCCGTGAATGTAGGTTGTCAATGGACTGTTCAGCTTCAGCAGCCCACTTGGGATGAGTGGCAGCTCTGTAAATATCCATTTTGTGGTCAGTTGCAGGGGGGAGGTGGGGTGGGAGCCTGTTGTGCTTACTCTGAATTAGACTTGCTGGGCTAGCTGCTGTACTTTGTAACCTGAAGTGTACCTTGACTGTTCTGTTTCCTTTGGATGAAAAACAAAACAAACACCGACGACAGAATTAACACTGCCAGCGACAGCCGACGCTGTCCTTGTAACTCCTCTCTGTTCCTCTGTACAGTATTAATAGACAATAAACTGCCTTTTCACTGCATCTACTTCCGGTGTGTCTGTGCCCTGGTTCTTTCCCCTTCTCCTCTGCCTGATAACGGGAGGGGAGCGCCTTCGAATGCTCACTTGGACTAAAGGCTACTTTGGCACCTGTCAAACTGGCCCGTGCTTCAGAATCACCTGGAGATTCCGGTTGGCAATCTGGAAGCTCCTTCACACCCCGGGAACTAGTACTCAGCTTCCTGGGTGGGGCACAATGACTGGCATTTTAAAAACATGTTTCCAGGTGATTCTGATCTGTGTCGTTTTTTTGGCCTATTTGTGGCTTTGGATACTCCTTGGTGAACATCCTATGGCCTCCCTCTGTTCTAGATGGTTTCCACACTAACACATTCAATCTCCCAGCGTTTTCTCTCTCTCCCTCTAAACCCCCGTGCATATCTGTGACCCTTGCCTGTCATCCTTTTTCTTATTCCTTGCAAGCGTCCACAGAAGCATTGATCCCATCATGGGTCAAACTCGGTCTGCCCCTTCTGGTGAATAGTAAAAGTTTATTCAGTGTGGTAAGACTGAAGTCCCTTGGGGCTGACTTGGTTCTCTTCTGTACTGCTGTCTTTTAGTCAGCAAATGCTTTTTTTTGCAAATGTCCACATGGTAAATTTCTTTGACTTTGGGGCCAGTTGATTTCTATCACAACTCGGTCTGACCAAAGCCAGCTATACATACCACATAAATGCACCTGTGTGGTTATATTCCACCAGACTATTTCTCGGGCAGCCAACTAGCCAAAGTTGCCCATTGGGCTTGTACTTTGTTGATTGTTGTGGCTTGTCGTTTGTTGATTGTTTGTTGGTTGTTGACCCCTCAGGTAGGATCTAGTACATAGGAGGCAGTGAGTGAAAACAGTGGAAAGTTATGGGAGCCGT
This sequence comes from Sorex fumeus, assembly GCF_029834395.1. NCBI lineage: Eukaryota > Metazoa > Chordata > Mammalia > Eulipotyphla > Soricidae > Sorex > Sorex fumeus. The sequence continues at coordinate 44,918,273 of NW_026606091.1, forward strand.
GAGCTCACAGATGGGTCAAGATCATATGCTCTGCATGTGATGCCCCCCAGTTCAGTCTCTGGTCCTATATATTCCTCCTCCACCACTACTAGGTGTAGTCCTGGAGATCACCTAGCACCACCTAGCCCTCACCAAAGCCTGCTGAGCACTGTTTGGGGGGCACAAACAATTCATTAGAAAGTGATTGCATGAAAAAAGAACAAGGGGCAATTGTAATAGCTCCTGCAGAACGATCACAGAAAGTTTTTTCCTTTGAGTGTAAATGAGCTCAGTTGAAGAATTGTTTGGGGGGCGTGTTTGGGTATGCACCTACCAGTGCTCAGGGCTTACTGCTGACTCTGTGCTCAGGGATCACTCCTAGTGAAGCTTGGGGACCATATGCAGTGCTGGCGATTGAACCTGGGTTGACTGCAAGCAAGGCAAATGCCTACCTTCTCTACCTTCTGTGAAGAATTCTTTCTCTCTTTTCTCTCTACTTCTCTTTTCTTTCTTTTTTTTGGGGGGGAGGGCGGGGGGCACACAGGGTGTTGCTCAGGGCTTACTCCTGACTCTGCACTCAGGACTCACGCCTGGTAGTGCTCAGGGACTGTATGGAATGCTGAGGATTGAACCTGAGTTGTTCACATGCAAGACAACTGCCCTACCCACTGTACTATCTCCCCAGCCCCACTGAGAAGAACTCTTAATCTATGTACAATGGTCGATATTTTTTGCTTTGTCTTTATGCATAGAAGATAACTTTGAAGATTGAAGCCTGAATTGTCCCTTGTAGACTGCTAAAACTGTTATTAAGTTTTAAGAGTTTATTAAGATGATTAAAAGTTTCAACCAGGAGCAGGAGCAATAATTACAGAAGGTAGGGCTCTTTCCTTGCATGCAGCCTACTCCTACTTGGGTTTGATCCCCAGCACCCCATATGGTCCTCTGAGCCTGCCAGGAGTGATCCCTAAGCAGAGCCAGGAGTTATCCCTGAGCACAGCTGGGTGTGGCCTCAAAACAAAACAAGATAAAGTTTCAACCAATAGAAAGTTTAGAAGGTACAAGTATATTTTATTTTTGCCCAAGTGCTAAGGATGCCAAACTGGCAGTTCCTTGGTTTCTCAGTATTTTGTCTGAGGGTTTGTAGAGCTACATTTTGTCTGATCTACCTTATAAATCAAGTAGCAGGACTTACGTCGTTCTTTTTTGTTAACTAAAATACTCTTAAATGCACAGACATGTATGCCAGATCCCTGGTAGCACTTGAAGTATTCTGCAACTCAAGGGCTTACCAAGGGTGCCACATCTATAGAGTATGAAAAGCCATGTGTTTGCATCTGACCCAATGTGACTGTAGACGTCACAGAAATAATCCATATGCGAAATACTTCTGTAAACTAGAAATACATGGCAAATACTAGTTTAAAATGATAGGAAAATGCCTGTTTCCCTACCAGAAGTCTTACATTTCCTGATTGTAAAGATTAAATTCTGTCTGTGTGTTTTATATTTAAAAAATGAAGCTGCTTTTCTCTCCTTTGTCACTGTTTTTGCATTATATTGAGCCATATGAAATTACCATTTTTCAGATCAATGATATATTGAGTATGGGCTGTTCCATTAATCTTTTCTATTCTAGGGATCTTTTTCCGTCATGGAGAACAAAAGAGTCCCAGGTGAACCCTAACTTATGAGGAGGTATTTAGATAAGAAAATAAGATCTTTGAAAGTTTAGTTCTAAACTTTGGAAGTTAAGTATTCCCAGAGTGGGAACTAGACATCTCTGCGGGTGTGAAGGATTTCCTGTAATCTTGTATCAAGCCCCATGAGGAAAGCATTGCAGTTAGTCTTTGTTTTTTTAATTCTTGAGGAAACTGAATGATGAAGAGAGTTAGTACCCTGTCTAAGATAGCAGAACAAAACATTGCAGAAAGAGAGACAAGTATTGAATTCAGCTCTCTTTACTTTCCTCTTTTTGAGGGTAGTTATTGGAGAGGTGAAACACACCTGACCATGCGCAGGGGCTACTCCTGGCTCTTGGTAGACCATGCAGAGCTGGGAACCTAGTGGGGTCAGCCTCATGCAAGGCAAGTGCCTTACCTCTGTGCTATCACTCCAGCCCTGCAGCAGCTCTCTTTACTCTGTTCCCCCCAGAGAAATCTCTGTGCCTTGAAAGTGTGGTGGGGATGCAGCCAAGACTGGATGGAAAGAAAATCTGGACAATGGAGCCATCTATGTAAAAATAAAGATGACAAAATAGGGCCAGAGTGATAGCACAGCGAGTGGGGTGTTTGCCTTACATGCGGTCAACTTGGGTTTGATCCCCAGCATCCCATATGGTCCCCCGAGCACTGCCAGGAGTAATTCCTGAGTGCAGAGTCGGAAGTAACCCCTGAGGGTCACCAGGTGTGACCCAAAAAGCAAAAAAAAAAAAGACAAAATACACCAGATGCTAATTTGTCCCACCACCATCTACAGCAAATGCTCTATAATAACACCTCTCTCTGGAGAAAGGGATGCGTCTCTGCACCACTTCCTGCCCAGAGCAGCAGTGGAGGGTGAGATCACCCATATTCTCTGATCCATCCTTTTGGAATCCTGTTGCTCTGTTTGACAAGTTTCCCTTCCTCACTCAAGAAGAATTACAAATTTGCTCCAAAGCCTGAGAGTGATACTCCCGCCTGTAATAGCCAGATTTGCTGATTTGTCCCTTGGTTGATATCACCGCAATAGAAGAAGAGTGCCCTCTGGCAGTGTGTGAGTGCTCCTATCACCTTCTGTACCTCCCAAGAGAACATATAGTTCCATAGAAGCCCAATTCCTTGCCTACTTTCTTTCAAATCAAACAAGCAACTTTTTGGACAACATAGAAAAACAAAGATTTAGTCAGTAGAAGTTGTGACCACCAAATTTCATAGATTCTTAAGTTACAAAGTGCCTAGCCATAGTCAGAGAGATAATACAGTGGGTAGAGTGCTTGCCTTATATGCTATCAATTGGGTTCAATCCCTGGCACCATATATGGTACCCTAAGCCCCACCAAGAGTGATCTCTGAATACAAAGCCTGGAGTAAGCCCTGAACACTGTCTGGTGTGACCCCAAAAGAACAAAATAAGCCACAGGTTAGATCTGGTCTACAATTTTAGTCTTGACTTCATAATATTTTAACATTATTTTAACTTCTCATGGGAGAAGGCTATCTTTAACATCAGAGAGTTCTCACCGTAAAAACATGAGTGCAGTGGTCAGACAGTTGCCTGGAACTGGTGGTGACTTCCTGCTTGAGGAGCATGCTCTCCCAATCACCATGAGTACCCCACCATACTCTCGTACTCTTGACCACCTTGTCTTGTTTAATACCACCTTCCTAGGACCCGTTGGTATTAGAGTGTGTTGCTCCTAATTTATTATCATCTACTCACTGTGGACTCAAATGAGTCTAAAGAAGAGATTAAATCTACCCATAGCCAGATAATAGCAAAACCAAAACTAGAGATTTGTCTTCTGAACTCCTTTGAAGAATGAAGTTTTTCACTGTGGGGTTAAATTTGATTATAAAAATGTGTTTGAAATTTGGCGGGGGGGGGGGCAGAGTGATAGTACAGCAGGTAGGGTATTTGCCTTGCATTCAGCCAATCGGGTTCAATCTTCAGCATCCCATATGGTCCACCCAGCACTGCCAGGAATGATTCCTGAGTGCAGAGCAAGGAGTAACCTCTGAGCACCGCTGAGTATGAACCCCAAACAATAAACAAACAAAAATATAAAAAGTGTTTGAATTTGTGAACAGCCTATTAAATGCTAATATCATATCTGGTAATTCTTCTTTTGAACACATGTGAGTTATATCATGATAGTTATATCACAAAACTGGTATGTTTACAACCCAAAAGAATAGCCCTACAACAATTTCTAGTATATAGATATTTCTGCGGCAAAGCCTGGCAAGCTACCCATGATATATTCAATATGCCAAACACAGTAACAACAAGTTTCAAAACGGAAACGTTACTGGGCCCGCTCAAGCAAATCGATGAGCAACGGTAGGACAGTGTTTGTTTTTTTTTTTTTTGTTTCAGATATTTCTACTCTTAATACTCACGTGGAATGAACAGTGTGATGTTTTGGAAGTGTTATGGTGTCATATGTTAACTGATAGTAACATGTAAAACAAAAAAAAACTTTGTATTCAACAATTGAATAGTTCTGCTAGCTTCATACTTATTAGGAAAAAGCTCTGTATATTCAAATTTAATATTTTCCTCCTTTCCCCTCTAATCTCTGATCTTTCCTCAGGCTTCTGAGTTCCTGGGGTCAGAGACTGGTAATGTTCTCTAACATTCATTCCTCATCACCACAAATAATAATCTTATTATGCAATAAATTTGTAGCAAAAGATAAAGAGTAAGTTATGGAAAGCCTTGGACAAAATGACATTAATTTGAGAGGGTAGTTGGGTTTCAGGTCTTTTTTTTTATCTACTAGAAGAAAATTCTCCTCTCAATATGTTGGAAGGAGAAGTAAGGAATTTTTAGATAATTTCCTGAGTCCTCAGTTAGATAAGGAAATTCTACATTGTGATCATAGAAAGATCCATCAGACCATCACCAAGGCACTCCTGCCTTCATAAGAATGAAGAATTTCTGGAAGTTGCTATTTTATTCTTTCCTCCTGAATCAAATTCAAATCCGCTTCTCAGAAATTCTAAGTTTTCTGAAATGTAATACCTTCTCCCTATCTCTTCTTTCCACCAAACCTCAGTTCCTGAAAATTCCTAATTTAGATTAATCTTTTTCAGTAGGGCTGGAGTGATAGCACAGCGGGTAGGGCGTCTGCCTTGCACGCAGCCAACATGGCTGACCCGAGTTCGATTCCTCCGCCCCTCTTGGAGAGCCCGGCAAGCTACCAAGAGTATTCGATATGCCAGACACAGTAACAACAAAGTCTCCAATGGAGATGTTACTGGGCCTGCTCGAGCAAATCGATGATCAACGGGAGGGCCTTTACTTACTTACTTTTTCAGTTAAAGAGTGTGCATCTTCCTTTCACCAGGCACTTTCACGCCCGTGTCACCTGTTGTGCTTTCTACACATCCAGAACAAGCCCTTCTCTCCTCAAATTCAGAGTAACGGTCAGTCAGCCGAGGTGTTTTTGTCTATTCCACTCCTCACCAACCTCAGTTCCCTTCACATCTGCCCTCCTCTCTGCTCAGATCTGCGGCTCTCCTGATCCGTGGCCAAGTCTCTGTTTCCACACAATGAAAAACTCATTTTCTAGTTCTGGGCCTGGTTCAGAAACCACATCTTTTCTCTCTCAATTAGTTGACCTCATCAGAAACACAGACTTCCAGGATATGGATAGAAACTATATCAAAAGTAAATGTCACCCCTAGACTTCCAAGACACTGAGGGACAGATGGACTTGAGTTTTTGCTGGAAAAAGGAATTTTCTCCCTGTGTCAGAAAGGAAGGGGGTCATGAGTCTTGTTAAGTCTAAGGGGAGAGTGAACTTCTATTACAGGTTCCCAGCAAGTTGAACAGCAGAACTTGGATAGTTTCCTGTGCCTAAGGGCTAAGGGCTCAGGATGGCCAGTTGTTTTAAGATGAGACTGCTGAGTGTGTAAACTCAAAAAAGACAGCAGAAGAGCAGCAGCAGTCTGTCTCTCCCACTGCCTGCGTTCAGTAGTCTCACGCCGCTTCCCCCACCCCGGGGAGGTCGATGGCAATGAGCAGGCAACGGAAGGAAACGAGGGTCAGTCTGGTTGGTGACAGTTGCAGTTTATTCCATTGTCATCTCCATTCTCCTCTGACTCTCCTCCTGCTTCTTCCTCCCCCCTGCTTCTCCATTCTCCTTCTCGATCCCCCTTTATCCTCCTTCTGACTCTGGAATCTGGATACTGATATCCTTTCTCCTTTTTCCTGGAGTCTCGATTCCGATCTCCCAGCCCACTCTTACAGTACAGTTAAATCCCAAAGCATGAGGGGTTGGGGTAACAATTACACATAGGTGTGGTCACAATCAATAGGGGTAAAATTCTTTCCCTGGGGAGAGCTGCTTCTAGGACAGATTCTCATTATCAGATCGACCCACCCTAGAGCGGAATCCTCTGGATGTGTTTCTGCTCTCCTTGTCCAACAAACATATAAGCACACATAATATAAATCATTTTGTATGGATACAGTAACAAATACCTTAAACCTATAGAATTGCTCTCCTAGGGCCATCTGAATCTCAGACAACAGTGCACAGGACAGATAGTCATCCCTACCCTAGCAGGGTCCTAGTCTCGTCGTTACTTTTGGATCACAAATCACAAATCATCCTGTTATTCGTCGATTGCCTCGAGCAGGCCCCAGTAACGTCTCCTTCATCCTAGCCCTGAGATTATATTCAAGGCTCTTTAGGAGAATGAGACCCATCATTGTTACTGGTATTTGGCATATTGGGTACGCCAAGGGGAGTTTGCCAGACTCTGCCCTGTGGGCAGGCTACATTCGGTAACCTGCCAGTTTGTCCAAAGTAGGAATGAGATAATAAGATGTCATAATAAGATTGGATCATGACAGCATTTGTCTATGATCAAGCTCTTAACTTGTGGCACTTTGGCCCGGCCCATTTCGATGCCAGGGTAGCTCACTGCTTGCCCTCAGTCCATTCAGTCCCTCGTCGGGACCCTGCTTCTGGGGTGTTAGGAACTAAGGGCAACTGAGGCTTAAGTCGAGAAGCAGATGCCCAGGAGTGAATAATATTCAAAGCCAATTAAATCCTAAGTTACAAAAGCATAATATTAACTGTCTTTCTGTATCTATACAAAAAGGACATTGCATTAAAGTAAACTATTCATAAGACATAAGGAGAGGAGAAAGGCAGTATTAATTTACAATGCAAGTTCAGTGTCCTAGAAGGATCTGACCTTACAAATTAACAGTTTGATTAGGGGGAAAAGCTGATTAACTGGTTGGGGAAGAGAGCATAGAGAAGCGGTTACAGATAAACGAAGGAATGGGAGTGACTCTGAAGGAATGGGAATGACTCGGGAGCACTGTGATGGGTGTAACCTAATAAACCTAAACTCCTGTGGCAAGGGAGAAAGGACAAAGTAATGTCATCCTACACTGGAGTATATCAGTTCTAGCTGGTGGATGATGAGACTGGAGTTTCCCAGAAGGCTGCCATTTCTAGTTGCTTGGATTGTACACTGCATTGTCCTAGAGGCCTCCTTTCATATAAATTATTATATGAATGGTACTCTGAGAGTTGTGTAGTATGCAATATGCATATCAGATGTGCTTGGGCATGTGTAAGTTCAGGCATTAGGTAAGTTCTTTGGAACACAAATCACTAGAAATTTATATTACAAATCACATCAGACCTTTATGAAACTTGCTGTACGTATGTTAGTTTGGAAGAGTCCATTTTAAGTATAGGTACTATGGATTTTAATTCCTCAGAGTCAGGAAGCAAAAGTCAGGGATTTTGCCAGAGGCCAAGTCATTTATTACTTGATTTTTTCCAGTTAAGTCTAGCAAAGTAAGGCTGGAGCGATAGTACAGCAGGTAGGGCGTTTGCCTTGCACACGATCAACCCAAGTTCAGTTCCCAGCATCCCATATGGTCCCCTGAGCACCGCCAGGAGTAATTCCTCAGTGCAAAGCCAGGAGTAACCCCTGTGCATCGCCAGGTGTGACCCCCAAAAAGAAAATAAAATAGTCTAGCAATTGTACACAGGATGAGGGTTTCCTGGTGGGGTGACTCTGATCATCTACCAAAATGAAAAGAGTAAAGTCAGTTTCTCTTTTCTCTAAGGTAGATGAGTGTGGCTTAAATACAAAAGATTAACCAGTCGCTACCTGGAGAGGTTCCTCTGACCAGTGGATCAGACATCTGAGTTTGTACGTGTCTTTCTCACCCTAATTCTCTGTAGTGTCCAGTTTGGATCATGAAAAGCTTAGGCCAATGCTCTCTTCAGCATACAGGCTGCAGCGTGCTTTGTCACCCCATATCCACCCCCAACAGGGGCTTTTCTCTTTATTAATGTGTCACAGTTCCCCATGATATGGCAGCAGTGTTCCAGCAGTGCAAGAAACGTTTACTCAATAAAGCTTTCATGAGTGGTCAGGGTTGGCCGGAGTAGTCAACCCCGTCCCATTCAATTAAGTTTCATTTATTCTTTGCTGTTGATGTCTTCTATTACTGTTGTCTTTGTCACTGTCCTGCTGTGTTCAGGACCAGTATATATTCCCCAAGACTGATGTGTAAAAGAATGGGTCACAGACTGATGGCCGGCAATATTTCTATCGAAATCAGACAGGACTGAGAGTCAGGGGACAGGCATTAGATGGGTTTGGTTGAAGATAAACAGAAACATGGATTTGGTTGAACATAAATATGAACAGATGTAAAGCACTTCCTCCCAGGGAGATTCTTCTAGGAGATTTGCGCAAGGGTGCTCTCTCTTGGGACTCCAGCATTCTGGATTCTGGTCCCCAACTTCTATGGATGCTCCGTAAAGTAAGTAAGTAAGTAAAGGCCCTCCCATTGATCATCGATTTGCTCGAGCGGGCCCAGTAACGTCTCCATTGGAGACTTTGTTGTTACTGTGTTTGGCATATCGAATACATCACGGGGCAGCTTGCCAGGCTCTGCCGTGCGGGCGAGATACTCTCGGTAGCTTGCCGGGCTTTCCAAGAGGGGCGGAGGAATCGAACTCGGGTCGGCCATGTTGGCTGCGTGCAAGGCAGATGCCCTACCCGCTGTGCTATCGCTCCAGCCCATAAAGAGAAATAATAAAAGAAAAGAATCCTGTTAAACCCATTTTTCTACTAACCAGCTAGAGATACCCAAGATCATACAGGTGCTGCCAAATCCCAAAATCTGCTGCATGTGATTCTGACTTCTAGTACTTTGCCCATCTGTCTCTTCTTCTGGCATCAGTGTCTTCCTGTTTCATGACTGATGGGAGGCCGGGGGAGATACTTCAATGCCTGGAGAGTATGCTTTTCATACAGGAATCCTGGGTTAGGACTGCATGACTCCCCACTCACTGCCAAGAACAACCCCTGAGCACTGTGCTTCCCAAACATCTCAAGGTGTAGTTCCCGAACATCACAAGGTGTGCCCTAAACCACAAAAATAAGAAAATAAGGTGACTAGTGCTTTTTTTTGTTTGTTTGTTTAGTTTTGTTTTTGTTTTTTGCTATTTGGGTCACACCCAGAGACACTCAGGGGTTACTCCTGGCTCTGCACGCAGGAATTACTCCTGGTGGTGCTTGGGAGACCATATGGGGTGCCAGGGATTGAACCTGGATTGGCTGCTTGCAAGGCAAATGACCTATTTGCTGACCTGTCACTTCGGCCCCCTAGTGTTAAATATTTTATAAAATATTTTAGATACTGCCTGATATATAAGGGCAGGATTAACATATTATAACATATTAGTAAGAATGATAATAACAGTTTTGAGAGCCAGACATGAAGCCCTAAGAATAATATGAAGACCCAGAACTGTCACCTTTGAGTAAATCTAGCTGTCTGTTTTTGTAAATAAAGTTTTATTGAAAAACCCTCATACCTATTTATTATCTAGGGATGTTTTCTGAATAGTTGTAAACCATATAGCCTATGACACCTAAAATATAATCTGGTATCTTACACAAATTATTTTGCTAGCCTCTAGTTAAAGCGATAATCAGACAACCACATCTAGTTTCCTATTTTCCTATTCTACTAGAATTTACTGAGCATCGATTAAGTACCTTGAATTGTACTAAATATCTTAGTATATTATTTTATTTGACTTTCACAAGAAGTAGTACTTTGAGATTGATGGAACTGTCACCTCATTTCAAAGATGAGGGTCAGTATCTTTGTCGCTTATTTAAAATTTTAGTGTTAGGATATTTACTGCAATATAATTTATATTCTGGATATCAGGAGTTACGGAGAAGATGTCTTGAGGAGTTGAATTTATAGTCACTCTTGAAGAATTAATGTGCTTATCAGTAAGCAAGCATTAGACCTAGGGGAGGAATTCCTGCCAGCAGGAGCTCATTGCTCAAAGGACCTGAATTTGGATATACAAGGGCTATCTGGTGATGTGATAAAAACATAAGAAACCTTAAGGTATCAAGGACAAAAACGTGGTTTGAGGCCAAAATATGAGAGAATAGGGTGCTCTTGGTGGAGAAAGTTGCCAACTGAAGGCTCCCAGGTAGCCTCATAAATCTATTGTATTTAGCCTTTTGCTATATTTAACTTACACAGGAATTATTTTGTTTGGTTTGATTTGAACTTGAATTTAAAATCAACAGATTCCACAATCTTAACTTTAAGAAAAGTAAAATAGTGCCAGGGAGATAGTCCAAAGGCTTTACAAATATTTGCTTTGCAAGTGAAAAGCATGGACTTGAGTGCCAGCATCTCGTGGTCCTCTAAGCATCACTGGGACCCCAATCTCTGAGTTATGAGTAGCACCTGGGTACCACTGAATATGGCCCCCAAACAAAACCAAAACAAACAACAACTGAAAAAGCAAATATCTTGCCACACTGGACGCACTTTACCAGGGGGACATGAATTGGTTGGAGTTAGGTTTGACTGCATGGTTAGATGGGTCGTCTGCTTTCCTATGGGCTTAAGGACCATTAAGTGGACTCAAGCAAGTGGGGCCTTTCCCAGGGCTCTGGCCTTTAACAGATCATCACTTTGGCAATACCCTTTTCAATAAAGCAAGTAATCTTTGGGCCAAAGGAACATGTCATTTCAGAACCTGCACCTTTCCTTGCTCTAGCCTCAGCTTCAGGAGTCCGAACTCAGAAATCCTAGCCTGAATGCCCCAAGTTCATTACCAAGACTTACCGATATCTCTTTCCTGAGCCTGTGGCCCATGGTTGAGCCAAATTTAGGAACTAAGAGCAGTTGGGGAGCTTGCATTGCGGTAGGTTTAGGTGGATGGAGCTTTGTAGTGCAGCCTGGGTCTGGATGATCACCATGGGTTGCACAGACCTTGGAGTTTCAGTGAGAAGATACAAGAGCAAGAAGAAAAAGGTCAAGGGTACTCCCTCAGTACCACCCAGGTCTCAAAATGGGATTCCTAGGAATCCAAGAGTACAATTTGAATTTGACCTGCTGGGAGAGGTTGAAGCCTGTTTGACAATATAGGGAAGAAGATCATTGTCACTGTCACTCTCCTCCCATTGTTCATTGATTTGCTCAATCGGACACCAGTAACATCTCCATTGTAAGACTCGTTGTAACTTTTTTTGGCATATTGAATACATCACAGGGAGATTGCCAGGTTTTGTTGTGCAGGCAGGATACTCCTGGTAGCTTGCCGGGCTCTCCGAAAGGGGTGGAGGAATCGAACCCGGGTAGGCCATATGCAAGGCAAACACCCTACCAGCTCTGCTATTGCTCCAGCCCCCTTAAAGGGAGGTATACATGAAAAAACGGACAGAATACTCTACATGCTAGAATAGACAGAAAGTGATGCAGAAGAACAATAGAGAGCTATTGTAACAATCCTGCTAAGGTATCAATACCAGTGGACTTTACCATCAACATGATCAAGAAAGAAAGGGGAAATTTTTATGAATATATGATGAGAATTTTTTTCTCTTTTAGAGTGATTTTTAGTTTGGGCATCTTCTTCTGGTTTATCTGGGACATTCTTGGCTTTAGTTATTAAATCCCAATTCCCCAGTCCTGGTCACAGTGACAAGGTCTTCTATCACTGAAACTTTCATGCCCTCATCAATTTGAGATATAATTATACCTGAAATGGCTCAGAACCAGGGGCCAGTGGACCCAAGAACAACTAAGCTTCTAGAAGTATATTGTTTCAAGCATCTGACAAGCTCAGAGGGAGAACATGAGACTTTTAGAAGTATATGGTCCCACTATTCTATTCTTGAACTCTGAATTTAAAAAATTCTACTCTGGCAAATAACTGAGGACCCAGATATTTATTTCTCCAGGGTGTTGTAGATTCATGGCATGTATATGTTCAGAACTTAAGTAATTCATCAAGAGCTTAGAATCAGGGGCATCCCAGAAGAAAATCTGTCTCCTAGCCCCTCTTTATTGAACGCAGGGTATCTTTTATCCTATTTCTTGTCATTGTCTTAAGAACATCTAAATTAAGAGACATCCAGAATAGAACCTTAAATTATGGAATTCTTACTAAATTAGTTATTTATGTGTTCAAAAAATATGTTGGTAGGGGCTAGAGTGATAGTATAGTGGACAGAATGTTTCCGTTACACATAGCCAATCAGGGTTCGATTCCCAGCCTCCCATATGGTCCCCAAGCACTGCCAGGAGTGAGTGTTGGGCCATGAGTAAACCCTGAGCATCACTGGGTGTTACTTCAAAAACAAAAACATGAAATATGTTGGTGAGTGAAAATCATAATCCTCAGGAAAACAATATTTGATCTCCGACCTGTAGCCTTGGATAAACTGTCCTGAACTCTCATTTCCTCATCTACAAAGTGGAACTAACAACCGCTACCAAAGATTTGTTTTGAAGATAAATTTTTTCAGTGGGGGTGAGGGTAAGAGGAGAGGAGAAGGTACCTCTTTTAGGCCAGGATTTACTCCTGGCTCTATGTCCAGGAATCATTGCTGGTGGTGCTCAGGGGAACAGCAATGGAACCAGGGCCAGTCACTTGCAAGACAAGCTCCTTGGCTTCTATACTATCTCTCTGGCCTTTGAGAATAAAATTTTAAGTGATTTCTTTAGCATAAAAGAACTGAAGGCAGAAAGTTGAATAGAGACTTTTAATACATTATTCATAGCATCACTTCCAGTGGCAAAAATGTGGAAATAGCCCAAGTGTCCATCCACAGAAAAACCATGTGCATATCCATAAAATGAAATGGATATCCATACAGTTGGGGCTGGAGCGATAGCACAGCGGGTAGGGCGTTCGCCTTACAAGCGGCCAACATGGCCGACCCGAGTTCGATTCCTCCGCCCCTCTCGGAGAGCCCGGCAAGCTACCGAGAGTATTCGATATGCCAAACACAGTAACAACAAAGTCTCCAATGGAGACGTTACTGGGCCCGCTCGAGTAAATCGACGATCAATGGGAGGGCCTTTACCTTTACCTTTTATCCATACAGTTAAATGAGAATACATACAATGAGATATTATTTAACCTTAATAAGGAAAGAAATCCTAACATAAACCTTAACATAAATCAATCTTGAAAAGTGAAATTTTTGCCAAATGAAATAAGCCAAACAGAGTTGCTTTGGAGATAGTTAGAGTGGGTGGGACTCTTGCATTGCATACAGCTGACGTGGATTCAGTCCCTGCCACTGCATATGGTCCATCGAGTACTGCTAGGAGGAAGCCCTGAGTACAGCCAGGTATGGCCCAAAACTAACTCCTATCCACCCCCTGCAAAAAGGTGAGCCAAAAAAGAGAAAGACAAATATTGTTATTCCAGGGGTAAGAAAGACAGTAGAGTGGGTAGGGTGGTTGCCTTGCGTGCAGCCATCCAGAATTCAGTCCTGACACTCCATATAGTCCTCTGAGCCCACCAGGAGTGATCCTCGAGTGCAGAACCAGGAGTAAGTCCTGAACCTCATTTGGTGTAGCTCAAAAACATAAACATTGTGTGATTACACTTACATGAAACACTTAGGCTATTCAGATTCGCAGAAGCAGAGAGTAAAGTAGAAGTTACAAGGTGGGGGGGGCAGTGTGTGGAGGCAGGACGGGGAGGGGAAGGTGAACTGTTGTTTAATGGTACAGGATTTTAGTTTGAGATGTTGAAACATATTCAAAAATGGGTACTATGGGTGGTGATACAACATTAAAAGCATCTAATGTAGGTGAAGTGTACACTCACATGCTTTATTATTTTTTATTATTATTAAAGTATTGTGATCTACAAAAATAATGATTGTTGAGTTTTAGGCATGTAACATTTCAATACCAATCCCACCACCAGTGTCAACCTCCCTCAATCAGTGTTCCCATACTCCCTCCTCACCCCAGCTCCCAACCCATCTCTGCCTGTCAGCTTGACAGGCACATTACCAAAGGTTGCAGCTTAGATGTCATGTCTTCAGTTTTGTTAAGTCTGTGTTTTGGATATTTGGTTATAGCATTCGCCCATCTCACCAAAGCCCTGGTGCCTGTTCACCCATTACTTCCTGTTGTCTTCCCCTTCTGTCTAAACGCTGGGGTAAAGAGTGGTCTAGGCATCCACCTTTTACTATAGTACATTTCCTCATTCAGTGTTCTCTATACCACAGATAAGTGAGATCATCCTGTATATGTCTTTCTTCTTCTGGCTTACTTCGCTTAACATGATTTCTTCCAGTTCCAGTCAGGTTGCAGCAAATTGCATGATTTCATCGTTCCTTGCAACTGCATAGTATTCCATTTACACTTACACACTTTAAATGGTAAGTTTCATGTAAATTGTAGCACCATGAAAACTATATGCTTCATTGAGTACCCGGCTACAAAGATACTATGCCCCTTCCATAAGAGAAGTTAAAAGGAAATAGGGGTGCCCCCTGCTTTTCAAAAGTTTTCATTTTTCTTTTATAAAAACAACCACATTAGTACCTGTCTTCACTAACCAAAAGAAATATGAAGTTGCTTTTCACTTTTGAGACAAAATTGACTGAGAATATCAGTCAGTACTGACTTTGCAGCAGTTGTTCTAGAAGCTGATGTACCCTGAGTAGAGAGATGCCCTAACCATCCTTTTCCCAGGGAACTGCCTGGTACAAGTCGTGTATGTATCATATTATTCCTGTATTTACTGCATTGTTTTAGATTTTATATGTTATTTAGCATGCTTTCTAAATACTTTTATTTGTTTTTTTTTGTTTGGGGACATTCCCATTGGTGCTTGGGGTTCACTCCTAGTGATATTTGGGGAACCATTTCATGCCTGGGGCGGAATCTGGGGCTCCCACATATATAGGATGCAGTCTACAATTTTAAATCGTTTTCCCAGCCATTTGGAATCCTTTAATAAGCTACTTTTGAGGTCTAGGAATTCTAGAAATGTTCCCACGTTAATTAGTATTAATTGCTTTTTTACTTTATGCCACTTAGGAAAGTTTTCAGAAGAACACTACTTTCAGACAGCAGGAGAAACCTGTAGTGAGATGCACATAAGTATTCGTTATTCTGAGCACTTTTCAGTTAGCCAAGGAAGAATTTGGAAAGGACCTGGGATTTGTGAAGGGCTGGAAGGACAAGGATACCTGACAAAATGCAGGTGAACCCAGGTAGGAGGAAATGTCTATGAAGACCAGGAATCCGTGTGCACTTTGTAGGAGCCCAGTGAAGACACTGCCTTCTGTTTGATTTTTCTATTGAGACCAGAGGTTTCCAGAGCTTGAAGTCTAAGTTGACCTAAGTTAGATGCTCTGCAGAGCAAAGGCACTGCAGATGTCTAGGCTGGGAGGAAGTTACTGTCTCAAAGAAAGATTAATTTGGGCCAATGTCTTAGTGGATGAGGAGGGTGCCGCCTGAGAGGCTGGAGGTCAGTGAGGCTTCTAGGCAAACTAGAAAAGTTTGCAAAAGACAGAGTTCTATGCAAAGGCTATGCAAAAGAAAGGAGGGACCAGAATCAAGATATGGCAGAATAGGAAGAAGTAGTAAAGTGTTAAATGTCTAGGAAACTTCTTGTGGAGTCTTTAAGCCAGACCACCTGCGTCAGGTTACCAACTCTTGTTGCTTATGAGTTGTGAGACCTCAGTGACCGAGTTTTCTGGTTCTCAGTTTCCCCGTGTATAATCAAGAGAGAGTAAAATCAACTAGTGCATCACTCACTGGACCCATGTTTGCAGGACAGGGTACTGCGTGGTGACTCTTTGTTGGGTAACAGATCACCCCCAGCAAGTGGCTGGGACTTCCTGGGAGAAATCTCCTTGACTTCCACCCTGTGGAAACAGACCCTGGAACTTCAGGAGATTTCAGTGCCCAGAGCTGTTTGGATTCTCCTTCTCAGTTTCAAGGAAGCAGCACTCTCTCCATTTCCTGTTTGTAGGCTGATCCCCCCAGACTCATCCCATCTTCCAGCCCACCTGGACCAGGCGGGAAAGGACAAAATTTGTGCGAGTTTCCCACTCAGACCCAGCGCCCAGTGGGGTCTTAGGGCCTTTTTGTGAAGTCAGTGCCAGGATATGAGGGGGGCAGCTCCGCAGCTTGCAGCTGCACTTTCCAGGCCCCTGGGGCAGCTGCTCCTTTCAGGAGCGCCTGAGGGAAAGGCTGTGTCCGGCCTCCTGTCTTCAGAGGCCAAGTCTCAGGATTTCCTCCAGTGGCAGACCAGATGAGGCCAGCATTCCAGATTTTCAGAGCCTGACCTGAGGCCCAAATACAAAGATGGGGGAGCTTGTCCCCCAGGGACATTTGTGCAATTGTGGCTAAGAGAAAACAAAGACCACGAAGGTCTGCAGGAATAGCGACTACAGGGTTGCAAGTCGGGAGAGCTTTGCCCTGATCTTATCATTTCCCCCTGCACACCCCCACGACATGAACACATGTGCAAATGCACAACACATCCTACAGGGATGTGTGCTTGTACATCCCACACACATGTACACACACACACACACACACACACACACACACACGGAGCCCTCCTAGGAAGGCTCCATGAAGATGCGCTGTTTGACTGCAGCCTGAAAGACAAGAAAAGAGCCACGCAATAGGATTCAGCAGAAGCGTCCAGGCTGGCTAAGGCTCTGGTGGTGCTGCCGGGGACAGCTGGCCCCAGGACGAGCAGGCCTCCCGCCTCAAACAGCCTCCCACTGACCCCTCGCCTCCCGGTCGGTGTCTTGCTCCTTCACAGCAGCTGCTTGAGTCCCGTCCCTGTAAGCAGGGAGTATAAACAGTGGTTTACAGACGCGTGTGAGAAATAGCACTTTGTTTTCTCTAAGACAAGTGATACTGGACTCTGCCCAGGGCGGTTGACCAAGTTGGCATTCAATGCATTCATTTGCTCTCAGCCCTTGCTTGGGATTTTTTTTTTCTTTTTTAAGTAAAAGTGCCTGCTCAGGGGAGAAAGTCTGGCCTCCTTGGACCTTAGTCTGTGTGACAAGGGAGGCAGGGTTGGAGACCAGAGTTTGGGCTGGGATGGGGGTCCCAGGCCCAGGTTTCCATGCATACCCCGCCCCTTCTGCTCTCCCACGGATCTCCTCCCTCCCCGTTTTCCTTTCCTCCCTGGGCCCATCCTGCTGCCTCTCCCTTCTAGTCTCTGAAGAAAGCGCCTGTGCCCTCCTCTGAGAAGCCTGTGGCATTGCTTTAATACACTTTCAAACGTTTTATTTCAGGCACTGTTAAAGACATCTTTGTAAACAAAACTGTTCATGTAAGGTTTTATACATGAAACATTCCTGCACACCACACCCTCCACCCGCATGTCCACTTCTCTCCACCTCTGTCCCGTTTCACTCCCCTGGAAGACCAGCTCTCAGTTGTCTTGGAGCATTCGTTATGAATTTCGATTTTAGCAAAAGACCCCATGCTCCAAAGTAGCATCGACCCTATACCCCATCCACACCTTGATCCTCAGAGCAGTTTCTCCCTACCTGCTCCCAGTGGAAAGCAGGGGAACAGGAAACTCCCACACAGATGTTTCCTGCATCTTGTCAGGGTCTCTGTCTGCAGGCATGCGCTCCCGGCCCTGGGGCTCCTGACCACAGGCTGCTCTGACCCTTGGGGAGGAAGACTTGGATTTGATCTTCTCTCTCAACTTCCCGTGTAATCCCAGAACAAGACTTGAGTAAAGTATGATGAAAATAAACTGTTAGAAAAAATAAATTTGAAAACAAAAGGCAGGAAGTAGAGTACTTGCTTTGCATGTGGTTGACCTGGGTTCAGTCTCCCAAGGACTACCAGATGGTCTCCCAAGGACTACCAGAAGGGATCCCCGAGCACAACCAGGTGTTGCCCCCGAACGAACAACAACAACAACAAAAAGAAAAGGAACAATAGGGTGGGTCGGAGTGATAGGTAGGTAGATAGTGGGTAGGGTGCTTGCCTTGCATGCAGTGACCCAGGTGTAATCCTGGGCACCCCATACGATCCCCTAAGCAGAGCCAGGAGTAAGCCCTGAGAAATTCTGCATATGAACGAAAAGATAAAGGGAAGGGAAGGGAAGGGAAGGGAAGGGAAGGGAAGGGAAGGGAAGGGAAGGGAAGGGAAGGGAAGGGAAGGGGCAGAGAAAAGGAAGGAAAGGGAAGGGGAGGGAAAGAGAAGGGAGGGGAGGGGAGGGGAGGGGAGGGGAGGGGAGGGGAGGGGAGGGGAGGGAAGGGGAGGGGGAGGAAAAAAGACCACATGGCTTGTTTCAGACTAGTGGGGGCTTGTGGGGGAGCACTTGCACAGCCACACACTTGGAGGAGCACTACCCTTGAGCTCTCAAGAGCCGGGGCATAGCATCCTCACCCCAACATGCTGGGTTTGGTGAAGTATAGACTCTTTAAAGGATGAAAGAAGCTGACCCGAGTCAGGACAGCAGTTCCCTGTGAACTGAGGAGTTCCAAGTGGCTGTCCCCTGTGGCAGCTTCACAGAGCAGAGCCAGGAGAGAGTTTGGGTTCAGGGGCCACCCTGGACCCACCTCTCAGGGGGTGTCCCGGCCCTGCCTTCACAGCGGCTGAGCTCTGAGCATCAGTGTGCCCATTTGTCTGATTCTGCTCCCAGTGGCCACTCCTGGGTGGTTGGAAGGAACCATTGTGTTCATGGAGCGGTGTTTGCCCAACAGTCAGAGCTTTGCTTGGATTCTAAAGCTTCCTCCACTAAGTAAATGATGGTTGGAGGGATTGCTTGGGAAGGTAGATGCATGCTGAAAGTAGACTATGGACTAAACATAATGGCTGCTTAGTACCTGTATTGCAAACCATAACACCCAAAAGGAGAGAGAGAGTAAGAGGGAATGTGCCTGCCATGGAGGCAGGGGGTGGGAAGGGGTGGGGGTGGGGTGAGAGGTAATGGTGGTGGAGAATGGGCACAGGTGGAGGGATGGACATTCAAACATTGTTTGACTGAAATGCAATCATGAAAGTTTGTAAGTCTGTAACTGTATCTCACGGTGATTCATTAAAATTTTAAAAAATTAAAAATAAATAAAGCTTCCTCCAAATGATGCTGAATGGCAGCATCCATCGGCAACAGCAGGCCTGCTTTTCATGGTAGAAAAATGAAAGTTTGCTCTAGCTAGGATCTAACCAATATCCGTGGGTGGTAGGGGCAGAGGTCTGGGCCAGCATGTGCCAGGCAGGCACCTTATCCCTGACTGCAGCTCTGACCTCCGCAGTCTCATGGGACTGTGTGATCTAATGCCGCTTCCAGTGGCATTTACCCAGCCCTGGCCTGGGCAGCAACTTCTTAGAGATGCATTTCAGATTTAATCATTCACCGAGCCTGACCCACGCTCTGCTGTATGCCTGCGCTATGAGGGGCAAGACTGATGCTGTTCTGTCCTCCTGATGTCTAGAGTCCATCAGAGGGGGGCGGAGAGAAGAAGCATGAGAGGTGAGAGCAGGCTGTGAGGAGGGGGTGCAGTAAGCATCCATGGCGGGAGCACAACTCTTATGGCACCAGAGAGCCAACTGCCGGGCTGCAGAGATGGTGCAGGGCTGAGGACCCTGAAGCTGCACACTATGTTATAGCCGGGTTCCGGGTTTCCCGTTTGCAGAGATAAGTTCCACGTGTGAGAATGCAAAAGCAAAGGAACCTTTATTGCTAGCTCGAGCTAGGGTCCAAGCCTCATCCAATACAGTGGAGTCTTGACCAAGACCCGGACCCAAGTCCCAGGGAACATTTTATGACATATGGTTACATCAGCAACGTTGGTAGTTTTCACAAGAATTACAACGAAGCAGTCACAAGTCTGTGAGCTACTTGGTTGTGCCCACCTGCTGTGCCCAGAGATATCCTACTTATCTTAGGACTGGCTGGAGGCATCTAGGGGATTTCCAGCTTTGGCCAAGGATAATCTCAGGGAATTCTTTGGGGGGGAAACAGAAACTTAGGACTACTGCTCATTTTGCTAAAGTACAGTCTGTCATGGCACATGCGAGGTTCTTTCTTGGCCTCATAACTATGGGGTGTCCCTCTGGGGGGTGAGGATAGGGTCAGAGAGACAAACGCAGATGGTCGGGGCAGAATTCATCACCATGCACCCAACCCAGGTTCAATCCCTGGCACCTCTGGGTTTCCTAAGCATCACCAGGGGTAGTGCTGGAAGCCCCCCAAGCATCACCAGAGTATCCTGGGTGGTTCAGTGGGGCCCTCTTCAGGCCTTAACACTGGTTGGTGGAGAATCATCAGAAGTGGCTCCAGGGCTCTGCTTAGGAACCTACCACCACCCCACCACTCACCCCCACCCCACCCCAAAGTATAGAGAAGCCGATTCCTGAAGGATTTGGCTAATGGCTCTTGTCGAAGCCCAGCCTGCCAGCGTGAGTGCCAAGGACAGTTGGGGTTCTGTGCTCTGAAGGACACTCAGGGGTGTTCAGTGCAGGCGGGCATGTGTCCAGTCTGCTGCTCCAGGCCTCATGAGGTGGCGCTCGTGTGACCCCAGGCTGTGGTCCTGTTTGCTCCCAAATCCTACCATTGCCCCGGGGCTTGGATGTGCCTGGCAAACACCCAGAGTCTGCATGCCCCAAAGGACAAAGACCCCAAGAAGGGAAGCCCAGTTCTGATCTGATTTTGAATCAGCAAAGAGTATCTTGGTTTCCTTTGTCACCAAAACATCCAACTCTCATTTCCTTAAGAGTTTCTACTTTAATGGTATAGTCATAAGGAGGAGAGAGCTTCTACCATGACTTGCAAAGTACTCTCTAGAGGTATGAAAATATGGGGGCTGGAATGATAGTACAGCGGGTAGGGCATTTGCCTTGCACGCGGCTGACCCAGGTTCGATTCCCAGCATCCCATGTGGTCCTCTGAGCACCACCAGGAGTAATTCCTGAGTGCAAAGCCAGGAGTAATCCCTGAGCATCGCCAGGTATGACCCAAAAAGCAAAAAAAAGAAAGAAGTATGAAAATATGAACACCCCCCTACCCCCACACACAAACCTTTTATTTAGTTAGGTTTTTTTTTTTAATTACAGCTGCCTTTGTCATAGGCACCTAGGGGCCAGTGTTAGGCAAACACATTTAGCCATTTCAGAATTGCCCATCAAAGATGGGGTGTGCTGCTAACCAAATGACTATCTAATGAGGGGAAGCCTAGCATAAAGCTCCACAGCTATGGGGTATCCCCGAAATATGAGGACAGTATTCAGAGCAGCAAGCACAGATGATCCAGGTAGAACTCATCACCAAGCAAATGTTCTGGAAAAGAAAAAGGTGGGCTGGAGAAATAGCACAGTGGTAGGGCATTTGTCTTACAAGTGGCCAACATGGCCAACCCGAGTTCGATTCCTCAGCCCCTCTCGGAGAGCCCAGCAAGCTACTGAGAGTATCTCGCCCGCACGGCAGAGCCTGGCAAACTACCCATGATGTATTCGATATGCCAAACACAGTAACAAGTCTCCTGATGGAGACGTTACTGGGCCCACTCGAGCAAATCGATGAACAAGGGGAGGACCGTGACCGTGACTGTGACCTGTTTTCAGATGGATTATGAACACACATACACATGCACATACATATACACTTTTGGAGATTTCAGAACTTATCCCCCAAACCAAACATATATATGTGTCTGTGTATATAAATACGCTTCTTTCTTATAGGACTCTGGAGGTGCTGGGGAGTTTAGGGGGATCTCCCAGCAATATAGCGTCAATATTGGTAGTGCTTAGGAGTGACCAGAGGCATACCCAGTAGTGTTGGCAATGGGGAAATGCAGCAGAGGGGATCAAACTCGGGGCCTGAAGAATGCAAGGCATGCATCCCATCCCATTGCACTGTCTCCCCAGTCCCAAATACTCTTCTCTACCTTGCTTTCGCTCTGAAAGCTGCAGATGGACACCAGTGATATTTGTGGTAAGATTCCCCTTCAGAATTGGAGTTTAAAAAGGAACGTATTTTGAGCAGAATGGCTCAGCCCTAGGCCGCAGGCGGGAACCTGGAGAGGGCACGCGCTGGAGGATACTCAGTGACACTGAGTCACCACCAAGGAATAGCTATATGCTGCCACAGTTCCGCAGAGTCGGATCTTCAAGGCTGAACCAGGAGGAGAGGGCGGATGAAGCAATCATGTCCCTTACCCCATACCTTAGTGATAAAAACAATAATAACTGAATGCAATATTTTCTAAAATCCAGTTAGAATCTACAGCACGGACCATCTGCCTGTGCTTATCACTGTATCACTGTATCATTGTCATCCCATTGTTCATCAATTTACTCGAGCGGGCACCAGTAACGTCTCCATTCGTCCGAGCCCTGAGATTTAGCAGCATCTCCTTATTCGTCTTTCCCAACACTGCCGTAGTGGAGGCTCTTTAAGGGTCAGGGGAATGAGACCCGTTATTTTTACTGTTTTGGGGATATTGAATACACTATGGGGAGCTTGCCAGGCTCTGCCGTGTGAGCAGGATACTCTTGGTAGCTTGCCGGCTCTTTCTATATCTGTCACTGTCCTCTCGTTGTTCATTGATTTTACTCGAGCAGATCCAGTAACGTCTCCATCACGAGACTTGTTGTTACTGTGTTTGGCATATCGAACACGTCACGGGGAGCTTGCCAGGCTTTGCCACGCGGGTGAGATACTCTTGGTAGCTTGCCGGGCTCTCCGAGAGGGGCAGAGGAATCGAACCCGGCTCGGCCAGGCTGGCTGCACGCAAGGCAAATGCCCTCCCGCTATGCTATCGCTCCAGCCCTATATATAAATATTTATATATTTATATATAAATAAAATATAATATAATAAAAATATACTTTATTATATTAAAATATTTCCCTCTATGATTTGTTGTCTATTGTCTGAACCCCATCAAATATGGTGTGGTAATTATGGAAAATGGGTAGGAAGTGTCTTATGATGTGTCCAGGAATATGTTCACTCTATTGGTGCTTATAGATAAAATTTTATTGCAGCGGGTCAGAGTGATAGGACAGTGAATAGGGTGCTGGTCCTGCCCACAATTGATCCAGGTTAATCCCTGGGACCACGTACAGCCCCCTGAGAGCCTCCAGGAGCGAACCCTGAGTACAGTGTCAGGAGTGAGCTCTGAGCACCAATGGGTCCCCAGCCCTCAAGTTTGAAAATTTCATTGAAATTTAGATTCTAGTCAAAGTTTTAGCTTGCAAACGTGATTGCAATAATTTATATTGTTTTTGTTTGTTTGTTTGTTTGTTTGGGATGGGGGGGCAGGCAGACTTGGCAATGCTCTTGGCTCTTAACTCAGGAATCACTGCTGGTGGTGCTTGGGGGAATCATATGAGATCAAACCTTGGCCAGAAGCTATATTGTCTCCAGCCCCTGTTGCAATCATTTTTTATTGGAACAAGTCTAAAGTTTATTGTAACTGAGCTTATCGTACCCCCTTGAGTTCTATGAACAAGATAATTCCTCACAGAACTCACCTTGAACTTGGCCTGCCCTGTATATTTTTACTCCTCATTCCCTCTTCCAGAGTGACAGGAGATAGAATGACCCAGAGACAGCTAACAGATACTGAGCTTCTGCTGTATCCAGGCACTGGATACAATTTGCCCTCATTCACTCCTCCAAGGCAATAATCGCATAGGTCATTATAGTTACTCATCCCATTTTACAGATGGGAAATCCGAGGCATGGAAAGGTGAACAAGCTTCCTAAGAGGATGTGTTTAGGAAGAGACAGAATCAGAGTTCCTGGCCAGGTGATGTGAGGACTTGGAAGAAAGATGCCTGCAAAAGGGCGTTGACTCAGTTCTGGGGGGTTGTCCTTGAGTAGAGCAGGAATTGCCAGACAGAAAAATAAATAAATATAGTCTGTAGGATCAAGTGTTTTTAGAAGAGAATCTAATGAATTCATTGGGTTCAGGCTCTGCCCTGTAATCAGCAAAATAGTGAATAATTTTCTCCCCTGCATCAGCTAACTAGCAAAAACATTTCACATTCATTAAGTGCTCACCCTATGTACTGGGTACTAAACTAAGTACTTTGGGGGTAGGGGTTATTGGGCCAAACTTGGCAGTACTCAAGACTTAGTCCTGACTCAGGGATCAGTCCTGGTGGTGCTGGGGATGGAGCCAGGGTCAGCCACATGGGAGGCAAGTGCCTTAACTCCAGTACTATCTCTCTGGCACCTAAACTAAGTACTTTACTCACATGATGTCATTCCATTCTCAAATAAACCGTGATGTGGCTACTACTCTTCTGTCTGTTTTGCAAACAAAGAGTCTGAAGCTCGATGTGGTTGAGTAACTTGCCCAACGCCACGCAGATATTTGCTGGCTGAAGCCAAATGAACGTAAACTCGGGGGAATACCACAATCCCCAAGGCCGGCTTCAGCGGACACTGTTCTTCTCTGGGATCAACGCAGAACCCAAGAACACGGCATGCCGGAGCCACAGACCCAGCTGAGACGTTGTACGGCACTTGTCAACAGCCTCCTGCAGCAGCGTGACCGGGAGCTCTGGTTCAGCAGCTGGGCCACACCCGCAGATGGTCTCATCTGGCGTTTATGGGGTGGGTGGAGAATCTGCCTGGGAGCCAAGCTCTGGCTGCTGCTCCCACGAGCACTGGGGAGCTCCTGCACTGGATCCTCAGCTGTTGCGGGCCCTGCTCTCCTGCGCTGCTCCAAGGTAGAACTGTAGCAGTGTCCTCCCATTGTTCATCTATTTTCTTGAGCGGGTACCAGTCACATTTCCATTGTGAGACTTGTTTGTTACTGTTCTTGGCATATCGAATACGCCATGGGGAGCTGGCCACGCTCTGCCATGCAGGCGGGATACTCTCGGAAGCTTGCCAGGCTCTCCGAGAGGGATGGAAGAATTGAACCCAGGTCGACCGCGTGCAGAGCAAACGCTCTACACGCTGTGCTATCGCTCCAGCCCAATGCCATGCAGGGGCTTTAGGAAACCTGGTCCTTCAGTCCAGGTTGAAGGAACCTGTTTCATCCTTCTCATCACCTTGATTTTTGTCATGCTGCCACCCAGCTGTCCACCAGCCCATGTATCCTCTCCCCATACTGCCACTGAGTCTCTTGATGGTCTGGGCTCAGAACGTCACTTTCTCTCCATAGCACTATAGTGACTTCCCCCACCTGGTGGTACATCCACAGCCTTGAACAGCTGCTACGACACCCACCCAGCCCCTAGTCTCAGCTTTGGGGGTTTTCTGTGCTGTCACGTTGTCGGCTGAGCAAGGAGCACACGGATGACATGTTTCCTGGTGGTTCTCAAGGCCCCAGTGGGACCCATTTCAGCCTGAGTCATTCTGTCCTTGGATTAGTCACGAGTGCCGGGTTGCAGGTGGTCAGGGCCAGTGGAATTGGTCGGGAAAGAGTGGGCCGTGTGTGACTCACTGAACTGGCCACAGGAAGGGCGGGTGTCACTGAGTTGCACATGTGACGAACAGGGCTGTCCCAGCCACTGGCCTCTGCAGCCCCTGATGCTGCTGTCTCAGGCCAGCCCTGTCCATGCAGCAGGGACAGGCTGACCATCAGCTCTCAGGTCTCTGTTTTCAGGACCCGGGGAAAGCAAAGATAGGGAAACAGCTTTGCTGGGTCTTTGGTTCTGGAAAAAGCCCAGCCTCGATAGTTGTCCATCCCCGGGCCCTGTCTGAGGGCTTACCTCTGCCCAGTGTAGGAAGAGATAGCACGGACTCTGAAGGGTTTCGCTCCTGACGCCACCTCACCTGGCAGAGAGCATCTTCCAGGAAACGAGAGTTTATAGGTGAGGAGTTCGCACCCTCACGCTGGGCGGGTAGGTGCAAAGAGACAGGTGCAGAACTCAGGGTTAGTCCCACTGGGTCAGCAGCAGTGAGAAATAATGGGAGGTCAGCAGAGAGAGTCCCAGACCTCAGAGCGCATGGTCTGGAAGCCGCCCCAGCCTGGTCCCTGCACGCACCTTGGGGGAAGTCCTGCGGGTCTCGAAGGGCTTTCGGAAACCCGGTGCTTTAGTCCAGAAATCAGAGCCCTTCTTCCCTAGCAGAGCTTCCATTATGTGGGGAATACCGTGCTTGTGCCCAGTGAGCTTAGGGTAGGGCCTTATGGTGGCATCTGACCCTGTCATCACTTGGGATGCACCCTTGTGGCTACAGTCTCAGCTCTGAGAATGAAACTCTGCTCTTTAGCCCGTTGCCATGCCTGCTGGGGCACCAGAAGAATTCTCCCTGGATACCCACCATGGCTTTCTTAGCCAAAGCTTCTGCCATCCTGAGGTCAGCCTCATGGAGGCTCTGTCTGGCCTATGACCTTGGATTGCACCCTCTGTCACTTGAGTGGAGACTCTTCTTCTCTCCCTTTGTAGCATCCACTGATGCCATGACATTTTCCCTCAGGTACCGTGGTCATTTTAAGCTTGCGGTGCTTTTTATTTTTACTTTTATTTATTTGGGGATGTGGAGTGTTGGGTCATAACCCAGCTGTACTCAGGGCTTACTCCTGGCTCTGTGTTCAGGGCTCAGGTGCCAGGGATTGGACCCGGTGGGGCTGTGTGCAAGACAAGTGCCCTACCTGCTATTCTATCTCTCCGGTCCCTTTACGAAGCTCTTTAAAGAAATGAAACAATCATTGCAAATAACCCCCACCCAGCCCGCCTCAGCTGTTTATCTGTATCACCACAGATACAGGTGCCATTTCTCTGACTGAATAGGTAGCTGGCTGAAGCAGGTGCTCTCTGCCTGTCTCTCTCCCTCAGGGCTCCTGTTCTGAGTCCACAAGGAAGGTGCAGCCTGGCTTGAGTGCAGGAAGCCACAAAACTGGTGCCTCCATTCCCATCTCTGTGAACGCATGAGGTCATAACAGAGCGGGTATGGCACTTGCCTTGCATGCAGCCAACCCCAGCTCAATCTCCAGCACCCCATACAGAGACAAGAAGAAGCCGCAGGGTGTGGCCCCCCAAAATAATGATAAAACAAGCCAAAAAGTTAGAGTGCATGGCAACCTGCCTCATAGGTTGCTATAAGAAATAAAGACTTCAATCAACAGCAAGCACCTGTCACCTGTAAGTCCTTAATAAGCATATGAGACGGGGCGGGGTGTGGGGACAAACTGGCATGGGATCCCAGTGTCATGGCGCAACTCACACACAGGTTCCTGGCTCCTCTGCCTAGTCGCACAGACTTACTCTCGGCTTTCAAAGCCACTTGGAATCGAAAGTAGTCAAAGTGCTTGGAAACTAGTCAACCAGCAAGTGTTTAGTGAGTGTGTACCGGTGCAGGATGCAGGGGTGGGAGTGACAAATGGATGTGATGAGTCACCACTGAACAAGAACTGACCCTGCAGGGTTGAGAGATGAGAAGGAGGGAGAGCAGGAGGGAGGGCATCGAGTGTGAATGGCAGGAACTGGTTAGGGAAACAGGACCCGAGGCCAAGGTCTGGCTGGGCTGCTATAGCCCGTTCCTCCAACTCTTTCATCAGAGCCAGAGTGCTAGCTCAGTGAACTAGAGCACATGTTCTGCACGCAGAAGATCCAGGTTTGAACCCCAGCACTGCCTGGTACCCCTGCAACTCCATGAGCAACCCCCAAGCACCCACCAGGGAACAGCTCCTGAACTCCACCAGGTGTGAGCTAAAAGCCAGCAAAGAAACAAGATGTCTGTAATCAGTGAAATACCTCTGAGCCGGTTCACAAATCTGGAATACAAAAAAAAAGCTTTAACAATGGCCGCTGACATCTCAGACAAGGAAAACAACTGGAGAGGGAAATGTGCTCTCTTTGGTTTGGTGTGATGTGGTTTGGTGTGGTTTGGTTTGTTTGGGTCTGGTTGGTTTGATGTACTTTGGCTTGGCTGGGTTTGATTAGTAAATAGGAAAGAGTCAACCGCCGCTCAGCGCCTGCCTGAGGTTGTTCAGTGATGTGAGACCCGGAGCCAGGAGTCCTAGAGAGTGATGGCCAGGTCTGGTGAAAATGAACTTCAACAGCTGCCTGGATGAGGCTGCTCTGCTCTGTGACCCATATTTGCAGTCAGGTCCTTTTAGCTTCATAGACGCCCGGGAGGAGAATAGGAGTGAGTGAGACTAGACACTTAGTCAAGTGGCTGGGAGTAGGGACTGACTGTTGCAATTTGGGGAATCTTATTCCTGAGCCTGAATTCAGTGCCCGCCAAGTAACCTGTGTAGGAAACAGCTTCTACAACAGCTTGCAAACTAGGAAAGACAGTAAGGTTTAGGAGATTTCAAGTTTATCACCACAGACTAACACATGGAACAGACATTTCTGAGTTTGTTTCTTATTTCAGTCAATTGCTTTTTGACTACATAAATGTATTCATATGATCTAAAAATCAAAATGTTATTTAAAATTGCACATTGAGATTTATTTTAAATGTATGACCCTCTCCTTCCCTCTGCTGTGGCCAGACGGTAATCACTGTCAGTTGATATTTTTATCAATGTGAGTTTCCTCTGTGAAAATATAATCAAATTCAAAAATATTCTCATTCCTTTCCTTTTTTTACACAAAAGATACGATGTTACATACAGTATTCTTCATTAGCCTTTTACTTCAATAATCTGGCGAATTTTCCGTATTAGTTTAAATGCATTTATTTTTGTTTGGTTTGTTTGAGTGTCACAAATGTCTCAGGGCTTACTCCTGGCTCTGCATTCAAGGATCAACCTTATGGATCACAGGGATTGAACCTGGGTCAGCCTCATGCAAGGCCTCCCTACGTTAATTTTTTGAGGCATATCAGTAGACTTCCTGCACTAAGCTTGTGCTATCCATAACAAGATCAGATGTGTTTAGGCTCCTTTTTTTCCTCACATAGAAAATAATTAATTGTCTTAAAACTGTTTTCTTTTGTTCCTTCTCACATTATTCACATAACCTGACATCGCTTTCCCCTCATTAAACTGTCTTCTACTGGTACTACTTCATCAAATTCAAAGTAAATTTGTCCCCCTTAAAAACCTGTGCCTGAAAACAATTAACCTTAAGCTGTAATTTTTTAAAAAAAGAAAGAAAGCTAATATTTAATAAAGGCTTGAAGCAATATGTTCCTTGAGTCAACATTTGAGCAATTAAATAACAGAAAGCTCAGTGAAAGCTTAGGGGTGGGGGGCGGGAAAGCTAAGGGAGGGAAAGTGATTTTGATAATATGTAATTAGGTATATTTTCTTGAATTAGTTTGTATTTTCTTTGAATCATTTTAAGCACGTAGCAATATTACAGTCATTTTCTTGGCCAGGACTTTCTGATCCATCTTAATTTAACTGTCATATGATGAACAACAGAATTCAGTTGCGCTTGGTGACTTTTGAAAGAGGAATTCCAAAAATAAAGGGCTTGAACTGCCTAGTATAAAAATATTCCCACAACCTTTCTATCCGATGTGAATTTGATAGGTTTCCTTTATGTCCGGTTTTTCTTGCTCAACATTTTCTCTGATGTTCAGGTCGCTGCAGACAGTTTTTGCAGTTCAACAGCCTCTCTGACTTAGATTTCCTATTTCCCTTGTGTTTGTGCCAATTAAAGCAAGCCCCAGGCTGTGCTTATGACATATTTTCGGAAATTCGTTGTGTAAGAGATGTTGACGTTTTACTGCACTGTTTTCCCTTAGTCTTCATAGCTCAGCTCTCTAGACTCCTGTCCTAACTCTTCTTTGAAGTCTTTGTGTTTGACAGTGTTTGAAAAGATCTCTCACGCATTTGGTTATTGTAACAGGTAATTACTTCAACGCTAAAAGCTCCAAGTCACTGACAGGGAATGACGTGTTCTAGAAGCATTTCCCAAAGCATATATCACTCTCCCTTAATTGACATTTCTCTGCCATTTATTTTGTGCAAAAGTCTGTGTTTGGGACCTTAAACAGTCTCCTTTTACAAAAACTTTAGAATAAATATTTCAACTTAAGTAATAACTTGCAGAAACAGAACATAATGAACATTCAGTGATAAGCTATTGCTATGAAGTTGAATTTTCTGTGATCTTTGGTAGGAACTGGGTTCGTACTGGTGTTTTGGTGGTTGCATACTTAAACTTTTGGATCCCGAGTTTCATTTTTCATAAAGTAATTTTCATATATATGTGTTTCTGCAGTTTAATTGTGCAATCTTTCTTAAAAAATATTGTTAGTTTTTTGGTGGGGCCACACCCAGCAATGCTCAGGGCTTACTCCTGGCTCTGCACTCAGGAATTACTCCTGGCAGTGTTCAGGGGACCATATGGGATGCTGGGGATCAAACCTGGGATTATCACCACATGCAAGGCAAACACTCTACCCGCTGTACTGTTGCTCCAGCCTCAAATGTGCAAACTTTTAGACATAACTTTGATATATATTACTCAAACTAAGTTATTAAATCAAAGGATACAAGACATTTTTTTCTGGAGCACTTTTTTTTTTTTTTTGCTTTTTTTGGGTCACACCCGGTGATGCTCAGTGGTTACTCCTGGCTCTGCATTCAGGAATCACTCCTGGTGGTGCTCATGGGACCATATGGGATGCTGGGAATCGAACCCAGGTCGGCCGCGTGCAAGGCAAACGCCCTGCCCGCTGTGCTATTGCTCCAGCCCCTGGAGCACTTTTTATACATGTAATAGGAAACTGTATCTCATTTGGCTTAAAATAATATAGAAGTGATATAATCACAAGTACAAATAAATGTAATCACAAATCACAAAAAAGAGCTCGTAAAATAACACTGCTCTGTATTTGCTAAATTTCCCAACATGGTGACATCCTTCAGGGCCCAGCTTGCTTTTGTTCTCCTGTTCTGCCATTCTGAGATGGTTAGTGGTTGCCATAGTCCGGGCATCATAGACCCTCACAGATATGAAAGTGCTCAGTGGAAACAGAAAGGGATGTTTCCTCATCTCTGTCTTTTTTAAAGAACCAGGAAAACTTTTTTCAGGCGTCTCTGCCCAGATTTGTGCTTTATTGTTGATGCAACACTTACTCTGGAAAAAGTTTTCCTGGAGAAATAGCCCAGCGGTAGGGCGTTTGCCTTGCACGCAGCCAACATGGCTGACCCGAGTTCGAGTCCTCCGCCCTCTCGGAGAGCCCGACAAGCTACCGAGAGTATCTCGCCTGCACGGCAAAGCTTGGCAAGCTACCCGTGATGTATTCGATATGCCAACTACAGTAACAAGTCTCACAATGTTACTGGACCCACTCAAGCAAATCGATGAACAACAGGAGGACAGTGACAGTGAAGTGTTGCATCAGCAGGTTCCTAAACAAGAAAATGAAATACTATCAAGGGACATAGGATTTCTGTGACTGAGCTAGTGAAATGCAGGACTATATACAGGAGAGCAGCTTGCCTGGACCAATAGGTATGGGTGTATTTTTGTTTGGGTTTTTGGGACATAGCCATCTGTGTTCAGAGATCACTTCTGGTGAGGCACTATAAGACTATAAGGCAGTGAAAGGCAAGTGCCTTACCCAGTCTACTGTGTCTCTGGCTCAGACCTGATAAGTTTTATTCTACAGAGGAAGGGTAGCTTCTGCCACACTTTCCTTACATGTGTACTAGATTACAACACTAGAGGCTGAACTACTTTTTAGTACCAACCTGCAAACTCTTAGTGTGCCCATACCTGAAAAAGCTGCCTCTATCATTTGTACTTGCTCTTATAAATTTGAAAGGTGATTTATATAGAAACCATTGTTATATGTCTTTTCATTTACTAATACCAAGGTATACACATTCTCTTTAGGATGAATTAGTCTGTTCTTATTTCATTGTGTGTTTAAACTCCATTGGATTTTTTTAATTGAATCACTGTAAGATACACACTTACAAAGCTGTTCATGGTTCAGTTTTAGTTCTACAGTGTTCCAACATCCATCCCTCCACCAGTGTACATTTCCCACCACCAATCCCCACCCCCCATCCCACCCCCAGCCTGTCTCTATGGCAGGTACTTTCCTTCTGTCTCTCTCTCTCTCCCTCTCCTTTTGGGCATTATGGTTTGCAATACAGATACTGAGAGGTTATCATGTTTGTTCCTTTATCTACTTTCAGTACATAGTTCTTATCCAGAGTGATCATTTCCAACTATCTTCGTCATATAAAATCTAACCAATTGTATATCGCTGTTATATCAGGGCATTTGCCACCATTCATTATTTCTACAAGGCTTTTTCTTTAATTTTTCCTTTTCTTTTTGGTTTTGGTTTGAGGGCCATACCTAATTATGCTTAGCAGCTATTCCTGGCTCTGTGCCCAGGGGTGACCCCTGGAGATACTCTGGTACCATATGTGGTGCCCGGAACTCAAACCTGGGTTGATCTCATGCAAAGCAAGTACCTTAACCTCTGGACTTTCTATCTAGCCCTCTATAAGATTTTTGAAACAAAAATATTATCGATATATCAAAATTTTAAAATATAGATATGACATATCAAAAAATTTAAATATAGATATAACATGTCAAAATAGGAAAAAGAAAGGAAGCAAAAGAGTTCAGTGATGTGCTAAGGGCCAGGTACTAGTCCCAAACCTCGGGTCCCTTTATCCAAATGTCAAATAACTCTCAATGGCGGGAAAGCCTGGTGGCTGAAACCATCCAACTGATCTCCCACAGCAGAGGACTATAGTCCTTTTCTTACTTTTCCTCTCTGGTTGCCCTCAGTGCTACTCAAAACTTCTCTTCCTGTGGCCCAAATGGCCAATACCTCCTGTTCCATTTTCCCACGGCCATGTAAGAGCACCCCCATTCCCCAGTTCCAAGTTCTTTGAAGACTTACCCCCAGAATTGAGAGCCCTAACCAAAACGGAGAGCCAAAACTTGCGTCTCTAGAATAGGATTTCTTTGCCACTGCTCCTGCGTTACTTCCACACCTTATTCTAGCGAGAAACTTTTCACAGTAGTGCTTTCTCCTGTGGGACAGCACGGGAGAGGGGACATTGCCTTGGTCCCAACCAACTGTGTGGACATCCACCCCAACAGTGCCTCCTTTCCATCCCCCCTTAATGTTTTAAACGGTGGCAGCTGCCTCCAGCGCCTCTGGCTCCGTGGGCACGTCGATCCAGTCAAGTTCCATCTCCAAAGACCCCCTAAATTTAGCTGAATCTAAACTAAATGCTAAAGAGACGCTTCAGATCCAAAGTTTGGGTTCTCCAAAACCCCATGGAAGGCAAAAGTAGGATTCCCTCCATCCCCACTCCCTAAGTTCTTCTGTATACCAGGAGGGAAAGAATTTAGGGGAAAACAAATGTGTGCACTGCTGTTTCATGCATTGCTGCTGCCTTAGGGTTGACAAAGAGTTGGGTTAGGACTCCGTGTGCCAGCGGCCACCTCCCCAGTGTGGGTGGCCCTGCGCGTGCCCATGCGTCTACTGGGGAGCGCGCTGCACAGTGGCCCCGGGGTGGGGGGAAGAGGCCAGGCTGCAAGAGCTACTTTTAAACGGGCTCAAAACTGTAACTCTCCATCAGAGCAAAAGTGAAGCGCTCTGACTAACTAGAACAAAGGCAGCCTCACTTTTTTCCCCCAGAGGCATCAGAAGGAAGCCACAGGTCAGCCGGAGGTGGGGCTGTCAATCAGCATCCTGACTGTGCCAGAAACGGGCACATCTGTCAGATGGCCCCACTTTCCCTTCAGAGCGAGATCAGCATGTGCCCAGAACCCTGTAGTCCCAGACATATTTTTTACTCAGGAGGTGGAATGTGGGGAGAAAAATAAAGTGGATAATGTTGAGGCTTTCTCTCCATTTTCCAAATTTCCCCTGCATGCTGACTAATTTTGTTTTCACTAATGTTAAGACTTTATCTTTGGCTCCTGGGGATTTCCTCTAAGTTATGGCCCAGGCTCCCCGGGGGGAAATTCCTTCCTTACTCTGGTTCTCACTCTTGGGGTGCAGGGGCGTCTGGAAGCAGCGAGCCTTGGGATGAGGCTGACTCCAAGAGGGGGGGAAAATCGCTTCATTGAGTAAAAAGCCAGGATATTTTTGAGGCCCTTTGAAAACCTTCTCTTCTATGCTTTGTGGTTTCATGGCCTCTCCTTGCAGCTTTTCACCTTGGTTTTGGACATGTCCGTGTCTTAGAAGTTGGCCCAAATGAAAAAAGGTCACTTTGAGGAAAATTTTCAGAGGGAGCAGGAGCAGACACAAATTCTCTGTTTCCGTCCACCCCGAAGCCTCTTCAGCATACATCTCCACCAAGAAGGCAGAAATGCCTACAGTCCTGGAGGCATGTAGCTCTGGGAACCACTGAAGAAACAGCTCCCCTTGGCCAGGTCGGGAGAGACTCCAAGGGGCAGGTGCATGAAGGAGAAGTTGTCACACTTAGGAATTTTTTATTCCAGAAGTGTGCAGGTAGAATTCGGGTGACTTACTTTTCAAGATGCTTAACCAGCATCTGCAGTACTCGAAGGCTATATTAGAGAGGAAGAAGCAGGCATGGATGGCAACGCCTCGTGCCTCGGTTCTTGGGAATGGCAACTGAGTCAAGGTATGATGGAAACCAGGTCCTCTACCAATATCATTTTCTTCAGCAGAGACCAGAATTGATTTTTTTTTCTCATCAACCTTTGACATAACGTGATTTGAAAATCTTCTGAGGGGGCCAGAGCAATAGGGTAGGGCGTTTGCCTTCCACGCAGCTGACCCGGGTTCGATCCCCGCCATCCCAAAGAGTTCCCAGAGCACCACCAGGAGTAATTCCTGAATGCAGAGCCAGGACTAACCCCTGAGCCTCGCCAGGTGTGACCCAAAAAAGCAGAAAAAAAAAAAAGAAAGAAAGAAAATCTCCTGTATCTGACTCCAGAAAGCCGAACTAGGGCCAGTGGCTACAGAGTTCCATGTCAAGAAGCTCCCTGTCAAGAAGCACTTGCAGGCATGAGACTCACGGACTCTGAAACAGACTGTGTGTCCTTCCTTAGTTCTCCCATAATCAAGACTTGCACCATGGGTGGTTCACAGTGGTCCTGTTGTTTTTCTGAGTGGAAAGTCACTCTCTCGTGCTTCTGGAGTGCTCACATCTAGGTATGATCAGGGTTGTCCTCTCTTCGAAGACTCTAGGGAGGATCCTTCTGGGTCATTCCCATTTTCAGTGGTGGTGAAGGGGCAGGTTTTACCTGCCTTACAGGGAAATGCAGCACAATGGGACTCTCCTCCATTTCACATGGCTTTAGGGCTCATCTGTCTCTCTTCTGGTATGGATGCCAGTCTACTGAATACAACTCACCCAAATGACCTCATCCTTACTGGGTGACATCTACACGAACCTTGTTTCACAAATAAGGTCACATTCTCAGCCGGCACAGGGCTATCGAACTTCAACACATCCTTTGGAAGAACATATTTTCGACCCATAATAAATGCTTCTCTATGGGAGTAAGTTCTATTTTACTGAGATCTGAGTCAACCGTGACCCTGGTTTGTATCCCCATCACCACATATGGTCCCCTGAACACCACCAGGTGTCACTCCTGAATACAGAGCCAGAAATAGTCCCTAAGCACCACCTGGTATGATCCACGTCACCCCCCAAGTTCTATTTTTATTTATTTATTTATTTGTTTATTCATTTATGTTTGGGTTCAAAGTGTTTTTCGATGGCTACTCCCAGCTCTGTGCTCAAGGATTACTCCCACCAGTGCTCTGGAATTCTGTGGTTCCAGGAATCAAAACCAGGTGTCCAGCAGCCAAAGTATGGACTCCACTCTTTTGCGTCTTCTCCCCAGCCCTGGCAGTAAGTAAGTTTTTATCCCAGAAGTTGCAGCTAGAACTAGGGTGAACTACTTCTTGAGATGTTTAAAGAAGTTCAGGAGTTAAGTAGAGAATAATACTAAATAATTTCCAGTATCTCTTCATTCTTTAGTATCTAGCATCTCTTCCCTCATGGTATTTCCAGGCCCTGTCGCCTCTACTAAATTCTGAGACCACACTTGGCGAAGACTGGTCTCAGTGAAGTGTCCCCTGCACTGTCCAGCTTCCAAAATCTCTTCAATGAAGTTCTAACCTTTCTGTTGGAGCCTTGAAGAGTCTCACTGGAGCTGGTGTTCTCTGTTCCCTTGCTTTCTTGGAGTCTGTTCTAGTCAGTGCTGCTCACGTTGCATATGACATCTGATATGCAACGTGATATCATATGATCCACGTCACCCCCAAGTTCTATTTTTTCTATTTTTTTATCTATGGATATCATAAGATATCCATATGATATCTAATTCAAAGAAATCTAATTCAAAGTAGTGTTCGAAACAAGAGTCTTCTTCTCTCACAAAATTGCGAAGTCCAGGAGTCACTCTTCTGCCTTGGACTCCGTTTCACAGCTTTGCTTCTCTCCCTGACAACTTCATTCGGTGGAAAGCTTGTCCCACACGGAGGCTACCAGTCCTCCTAGGTTTCTGTCTTAACAGGGAACAAGGGAAAGAAAGTCTCCTCTTTCAGAGTGTTGAGCCCTCTTACCCTTGCATTTGTCAGACATCCGTTCTCAACTCACTTTGGGACTCTGTTCCGCTCTTTCCAAGGAGTAATGAAAATAACTGTGTAAATCTCTAGGGTTAGGGATGGAGGCAGATACCCTTAGGGACATTGGGGTGCTATTAAGATCATAAAAGGGAACCAAAGATGAGTATGAAGCAATGGCTGTCGCTATGATTCCTTAATTCCTCCTCTCAAACAACTGGTTCTTAATCGCTCTTCTTTGTGTCTCTGTTTCTCTGTCTCTCTCTGTCTCTCTCTCTGTCTCTCTCTCTCTCTCTCTCTCTCTCACACACACACACACACACACATACATACATACACATACACACACAGACACACACACACCTAATCAGCTTAATTTTTGTCCTTCTCTTTCCTACTCCCTCCTTCCTCCCAAGCTTTTTTTTTTTTGGTGGGGGGTGGGATTGGGGAAAGGGGATTGGTTTTTTGTTTGATAGTTATTGTCTGTTTTTGTTTGTTTGTTTGTTTGATTGGTTGGTTTTGGGGCCACACCCAGAGATTACTCCTGACTGTGCACTCAGTAATTTCTCCTGACAGTGCTCTGGGGACCATATGATATGTGTTGTTTGAACTCAGGTCAACCACGTGCTACGCAGATGCTCTGCCTGCTATACTATCTCTCCAGTCCCCAATTTATCTCTCTATTTACTTTTTGTCTTGAGGTCACACACAGCTGTGCTTAGGAGTTACTCCTGACTCTGTGCTCTTGAATCACTCCTGGTAGGGCTCAGGGGCAACCTATGGGATGCTGGGGATCAAACCTGTGTCAGCTGCACACAAGGCAAGCTCTTTACCCGCTGTACTCTCTCTCCAGGCCTAGCTTTTCTCTTTCTACTCATTTCTCCAGCTGAGAACTCTCAGTGCCTAACAACTTGACTGACACTGATCTCTCCTTTAAGGACAAGGGTGGGAGAGAAGTGGAGCCAGCCAAAACCAGATTCTTCAGCAGCCGAGGAGAGGGAGGGAATAAGAGAGCTCATCACCTTAACAATTTTTGTGGTCATCACACATCAAATCAACAGAGTAATCCCGTGTCATCTTGAATTGTGGGCAGTTTAAACATCTGCTGCTGTATCCAGCAAAGATTTTATGCAAAGTTACAGATACACTTTGATAATCTTATCAGACAGTTGTGTTTTAGCTTCCAGACTTCTGTAATGGGTCAGGTCTAACCGCCAAGTGGACTTTTATGCTTGAGAAATATAGACATATTGGTTTGTAATACACAAGCTCTCAAGGATTGAAAAAAAAAAAACCACTATCATAAAGTATAGCCTGTCCTCCCGTTGTTCATCGATTTGCTCGAGCGGGCCCAGTAACGTCTCCATTGTGAGACTTCTTGTTACTGTGTTTGGCATATTGAATACTCTCGGTATCTTGCCAGGCTCTCCGAGAGGGACAGAAGAATCGAACCCGGCTCAGCCGG
Source organism: Sorex fumeus (assembly GCF_029834395.1). Taxonomy (NCBI): domain Eukaryota; kingdom Metazoa; phylum Chordata; class Mammalia; order Eulipotyphla; family Soricidae; genus Sorex; species Sorex fumeus. The sequence goes on from NW_026606091.1 coordinate 44,956,159, forward strand.
GCTGGCTGCGCGCAAGGCAAACGCCCTACCGCTGTGGTGGTGAGCGCCTGTAGTCCCAGCTACTCGGGAGGCTGAGGCCGGAGGATCGCTTGAGTCCAGGAGTTCTGGGCTGTAGTGCGCTATGCCAATCGGGTGTCCACACTAAGTTCGGCATCAATCATAAAGCAATATAAAAATGAATTGCTGGGACCAGGGCCATCGTACAGTGAGTAGGGCCTTTGCCTCACATTTGGTTGGCATTCCAAATGGTCCCCTGAGCTCTGCCATTAGTAATTCTTGAGTGTAGAGCCAGAAGTAACCCCTGAGCATTGCCAGGTATGACCAAAAAAGAAAAAGGGAAAAAAAAAAGGATTTGTTGGGACCAGAGAGATAGTACAGTGGGTAAGGTGCTTTCTTGCCTTAGACACAGTTAAATCCAGGTTTTATCCCCATCACCACCTATGGTCCCCTGAGCCCTGTTAGGAGTGATCCCTGAGCACAGAGCCGGAAGTAAGCCCTGGGCATAGCCTGGTGTGGTCCAACCATGCCCCCACTCCACTCCCCCCACCAAAAAGTACAGAGGAGGAAGACAGGATTGCTATGTTTTCTCCATCTGACTTCAGCACATGTAGTTCCGTAATGGCTCACATTCAGACCCTTTAAACAGGGACAGAGAGATAGTATGAGAAAACGCTTGCCTTGCATGCAGCCAACCCCTGTCTGATCCCCCCAAGTACCACTAGGAGGGACCCTCCAAGCGCAGAGCTGGCTATAGCTGGCCGCTCAGCACTGCTCCCCAAACACCCCCTCCCCAAAGTACAATAAGTATCAGAATTGAATAGAGAGATAGGAGGAGGATTGGGAGGAGAGGAGGATGGGACCAAATCATCATTATTGTGGGGGGAAAAAATCTTAGCTGAGCAAGTCAAAAGTGCTTATCATGATATCAGCCACATGAAGAAAAGCTTTGGAGGTTTTTTTTTTATTTAGAAAGAGATAGACACTCTCTTTTATTAACATTTCTTAACCACAATTTGTATGATGGCTCTGTTTTTCAAAATGATTTATTTAAAAGTAAAGGTACTGAACCTTGGGGGAAAGTTCAATAGGCTGAGCACATGCAGGAGGCTCAGATTCAATCCCTGGCACCCTCACATGGTCCCCTGAGCAATCCCTGAGCACTGAGTATGGAGTAATCCCTGAGCACTATGGGGTGTGGCCCCAAAACCAAGATTTAAAAAACTCACTAAATAAGTGAAGCTACTGTGGTATCACAGAGGGGGAAAAGACAGTGGTCATCACAACCCACTTCTGGTTTGTTTTGCTGTTGTTTGGGGGTCACAGTGGGGATGAGGGTCTACTCCTCACTCTGTGCTCAGGGAGCACTCTCAGCAGTGCTGGAGAGTGAAGTAGCGTTGACTGCACGCAAGTCTGCCCTAACCTGCACTGTCTTTCCCACCGCTGTACTATTTCTGCCCAGCTTTTGAGTAATTCCTCTATTCCGTTAGCTGAGGAGTCCTGTGTGTTAATTGACCCACAGGCAACTCTATGAATTTTCTGTCCCATTCCTCCTCATTTTATTGGGCTCTGCTTCTCTGAGTTTCAAATATTTTGCTTTTTCACAAATGAAAGCTTTGTAGCCACCTATATTGAACAAATCTTCCGACACTGTTTTCCCAACAACTCAGATGATTGCATTTCTCAGCAGTCAAGAACTTTTAATTAAGATTAACCTAACATTGTTTCTTTTAGACCCAATGCTGTTGCACCCTTAATAGACTTTCAGTGTAGTATAAACATAAGTTTTCCACCAGGGAAGCTGACAGCTCCATGTGAAGCACGCTCTCGCACTCTGTGTTATTGGGGGGGTCTGGAATCCAGTTGCAGGTCTGAGCTGTCCCCCCCTTTTACAGAGAACTTAAGCTTAGTGTGGAGAGTCACCTACTTGCTCGTGCAGGGAATTTTCCTGCCAGTCTCCACAGTGAGTTACTAGCCAGCTTTGGACAAGTTTTTTTTTTCTTTTTTTCCAGCTGACAGTGTAAATGTCTTCCAAGAGAACGAAAGGACCTGGGGATGTCGCTCGGCCATAGAGCACCTATCTTGAATGCCTCAGCCCCTGGCATCACCACAGCTAAGCAAAAAAAAAAAAACAAAAAAACAAAAAAAAAACCTGACTCCTCCCCTCCTTCTACTCTCTATCTCCCCAGGTATTCCCCTCCCCCCTCAAAAAATGGAGCCAAAGCAATAATACAGTAGCTAGGGTGCTTGACTTGCAATTGGCTGACCTGGGTTCAATCCCCAGCATCCCATATGATCCCAGCGCCTGCTAGGAATGATTCAGAGCCAGGAGTAACCACTGAGCAGGGAGGGCCAGGTGTGCCTCCCTCACCCCCCCCCGCCCCCCACAAAAAAGAAGAAATTAAAACAGGAAAAATTAAGGAATTCTAAGTGGGCTTTATTCACAGCTTTTCTGGCCCTTTTCAAGAAGAACACTGAAAGATTTAAAGTAGGTTGAAATTGTGAACTCTGTCACCATTGGCGACAAGAGTGTTCCATTAGTGAGTTACATTCTGTCCAACAGCAGAATATGAAGAAAGGACAAAGCAGAAACAAATGTTATGCGGAAAGGTAGTAACGGTTACTAAGCTCTTGGCAGTTATTGCCAAGTAGAGCTATGGAGAAGCCAAACAATGTGTGTGTGTGTGTGTGTGTGTGTGTGTGTGTGTGTGTGTGTGTGTGTTTGCAGGAGGGCAGCATTAAGTCCCACCCAGTTGTGCTCAGAGCCTATTCCTGGTTCTGTGTTAGAAGTGACCCGTAACAATTCCTGAGAGATCCAATGTGGTCCTGGGAATTGAAACTGAAATTGCCAAATTGATGGGTTGCAAAGCAAATTTCTTAACCATTGAATAAATAGCAGTACTCCTACATTTAAAAAAACAAAACAACAACAACAAAAATTCTTAACCATTGCATTCTCTCTCTCTCTCTTTCTCTCTCTCTCTCTCTCCCTCCCTCCCTCCCTCCCTCCCCTCACTCCCCCCTTCTCTTTATCACCCAAAACTTTTTTTTTCCATAGAAAGCAGATGTTTGGATGTTCATGTAAATTCTCTTGAATTGTAAATATTGGCAACAAAGTCATTGAAAACAATAGTGCCCTGCAGACTAAACAAAACCTGTTTAGAAGCTAGAAGGGTCACCATTTATAGACTGTGTCAACTGGTAATTGCCTGAGGAATCTTTCTGGGCTTCCCAGAGGGCCTTTTCCATTTTGGATGAGTTCCATTCAATGGTGCTCAGAGGCCGCTCTGGGTGAGATGCTTGCTCAGAATCATGCTCAGGGGACCACGTAGTACTGGGATGGAACTCGGCCCTTTCACAAGCAACACACGGGCCACAGTGCTTTTAAGCCATCTTCCTGACCCCAGAGGGTTCTTTCTCCTTTATTTCATAGTTTAAAAAAGACTTTGTCTCCTGTACACTTCTGTTTGATTCAAATGTGTTTTCCGACTGGTTAGGTAAGCATTCTTGGCTCATTCTATATTTTCACAGCCCCTTCACCTCCAACCTCCCTCCGTAACCCCAGCCCCACGGTTAGGAGGGGAAGCCCTGACCAGTTGCCCTTGTCCAAGTCAGAATCTTTATATGTTGGCTGCCTATCAAGGGAAGGGCTTCATTCTTCCCAGCCCAGGCACAGTGGCTGGCAATTGGCAGGAAGAGAGGGAACAGGGCTGAGTGGAGAGTGATATGATCACAGTTTTGTTTCTTAAAATTACCAATGGGCTGGAGCAATAGTGCAGCAGCGTTTGCCTTGCACGTGGAGGACCTGGGTTTAATCCCCAGCATCCCATATGGTCCCCCAAGCACTTCCAGGAGTAATTCCTGAGTGCAGAGCCAGGAGTAACTCCTGAGCATTGCTGGTTGTGAACCCCCAAAAAAACACACAAAAAAACAAACAAAAACAATGGTTGGAGCCAGAGCAATAGTACAGCAGGTAGGACATTTGTCTTGCATCCGGCTGACCCAGATTGGATTCCCGGCACTACATAGGGTCCTCTGAACCCCACCAGGAGTGACCCCTGAGTGCAGAGCCAGGAGTGAAGCCCTGAATGTTGCTAGGGATGGTCCAAAACCAAACCAAAACAAAATAACAATGGGAACAATATGGAAGACAGATCTTGAATAGAGAACCTCACCTGGGAGACTGAACTGGTACCTTGGTATTGGGAATGGAGGAGAGAGAGCTAATGGAAAAGGAATAACCAGGCCCTGCCTCAAGTCATCCAAGGTCTGGATCTCCCCTGTGCTTTCAGCCCACTGGACCATTGCAGAGAAAGTCACAGCACACCAGTGGCATGGCTGATGCTGGGATTGGACTCAGCTAAACTTGTTACCAATTGCCTTTTCATGACTTCTTCAATTGCCCTTTCATGACTTGGAGCAATAGCACAATGGGTAGAGCATTTGCCTCTTCTCTGCATGGAATCTGGACCCAAGAGGGTGGCTTGGGATTTTCTTTAATAGTCCACATTGTTTAGGAGATAAAGAACTAATCTCTTTCCAGCCTATTAAAATCAGACTGGTGAAAGTAGCCATTAGGATGCTATAGCAACCACACTACAGAATGCTTTATTGGGTCTGGGGAGAAGGCCCACAAAATGGCAATAGCTGTAGAATATTTAGGAAGCAAACCAGATTTTAAGTTGTTGCTTTCCTAACCTCGAAGTATAGGGGGACTGTTTGTAAACAGGCCCATGAGTTTGCTGTAAATAATATGGTTGCCTAAAAAGGCTTTAATTTCTGAAGACTGGTTCGAAGCATCCCAAACAAACCATTTTCAAAATTGGCTTAGGCCTCCATGGTCTTATAAAACTCATCTCAAACACTGTATTATGGTCCTGTTATGCTCTCATATCCTTTAATTGGAATCAGCTTCCTCTTCCTACACAGAAGGATGCTTAAAATGCACCTTGGAGAAAAGTCTGAGATGAAACCACCCGTTTCTTTCCATCCACTCAGATACTGTGACAGAGAAAGGCTCTTTTCTTTTTAGGTGTTACGGGGGGTGGGTGTTTTGTGGGTCACACTCGGTGAGGCACAGGGGCTTGTGCCCTATGGTACCCTCGGTGGAAGCTGGTCCTCCAGCATACAGAGCCTATGCTCAGCCCTTAGTGCCATCTCTCCAACCCTCTTTTCTCTTTGGAAGGAAATCCAAGAAGCTATAATCCTTCTCAGCACACGGCAGTAGCCCAGACACCCTGGCAGCTTCATGTCTGGATGTGCGTATGTCTGTGTCCTGACACTCAGAAGAGGCGGGGTTGTGTCTCTCTGCATCTGCAGGTCTGCACGTGCACACAAGCAGGCGGGTACTGCTTGCCTGTGATGCTGTGCATGGGCATGTGTATCTTCTCATCCTCCAGGGGAGGGTTCCTTCTTGCCCTTCGAACCAGGGGCACGATGTCAGCAGAGGTGATGAGTTACAACTCCAGCAGGAGCACCCGAGTTAGAGAGCCTTGTTCAAGCTCCAGATCCCCTTCTGACTTGTTCTTTGTTCCCAGGCAAATTAGTCACTTCTCCAAGCCTTTCTTTGGCTCTCTAGAAAAGTGAGAATAAAAATAGCACCTACTTGATTTGGGTTTTTTTTTTTTTTGAGACTAATGAGATAGTATATGGTAAATAAAGTACAACAAAGAGCACAAACTAAGTACTCAAGAAATGATCATCGGAGACTGGCAAAATGGTATAGTAGGTCAGGGGCTTGCTTTGAACACAGTTCTATTCTAGGTTCAATTCTCAGCACCCCATTGGGTCCCCCAGCACTGCCAAGAGTCATGCCTGAGTGCAGAGTCAGGTGTAAACCTTGAGAACAGCTGAGTGTGGCCCAAATACCAAACCCCATTTTTATTTCAATATTTTAGAAAGAAATGTGAACTGTGATGATGATGATGATGATGATGATGATGATGATGATGACTCCTTAGTCCTCACTTACAGGAAGAATCAGGCAAACTATTTTCCAGTCCAGAGTGTTGTGAATTTCTCCCTCTTCTCCTCTGCCTGGTGGTCTCCCAGATTACCCACTCTTTGTCCTGGGTTTTCTTGGGGGTGTCTAAAACTGAGTTCAGAGATCCAAGTGCTTCCATAGTCTTAATCCTCTTCTATCTTTCAGCTGTTGTACAGCTCTGGGGCTGGAGCAATAGCACAGTGGGTAAAGCATTTGCCTTGCATGTGGCCGACCTGGGTTGAATTCCTAGCATCCCATGTGGTTCCTCTGAGCACCACCAGGAGTAATTCCTGAGTGCATGAGCCAGGAGTAACCCCTGTGCATAGCTGGGTGTGACCCTCCCCCCCCAAAACAAGTTGTGCAGCTCTGATCATCTTCTATGGAACTAGATTATTCCAGGGTCTTCCAGGGTCTGACCTTGGAACTCTTCCTGGGTGAAGGGGAACTTCTCTGAACTTCACTGCACAGAGAGTAAGCCCTTAATAAATGTTTTCTGGGGCCAATAAAGATAGTACAAGAAGTAAGGCATTTGCCTTGCATTCAGCTGACCCCAGTTCAAATCCCTGACTCTGTGTGTGGCCCCGTGAGTACTACTACTACCAGGGATCACTCCTGACCAAAGGAAAGTCCCTGAGTGCCCCTAGATATGGCCCCAAAGCCAGCAAAAAAAAAAACCCAAAAAACTCACAATTTTCCATTTTGAATTTTTTGGAGGGGCCACACTCACTGGTGCTCAGTGTTCATTCCCTGCTCTAAACTCAGGAAACACTCCTGGCAGGGCAGAGAGCCGTACCTGATGCCAGGGATAGAACCTGGGTTGGCCACATGCAAGCACCTTACCCATCGTACTATCCCTCCAAAAACCTTGAATGTTTTTATTTGTTTGGGGGCCACTCCCGGCAGTGCTCGGGAAGCCTGCTTGAGCCCAGGGCCTCCTCCACTCAGGCACTGTCCTCCCACTGAGCCGCACCCCACCCTTCAGCCCTGCTTTCATTCACCGTGTTCTCAGACTTCCTGTTTCCCCATCTCTGGGTGGCGGTGAGGTATGCCGATGAGGCAAATAGCTTCTGAGGTCACAGCACTTGGGATAAATATAGGCCCCATCCTTACTTGTTCCATTGTTTTCCTTTTATTTTTTTATTTTGGTGTTTGAACTACACCCAACGGTGCTCTGGGGCTACTCCCAGTGTGCGCTCAAGCTGGCGAACACTAGTCATTAGGACAAGATAGAGATCATAGAACAGAATGCTTGATTGACTTGATGTTTGGACCACACCTGGTGGTGCTCAGGGGCTACCCCTCAGCACAGTACGCAGGAGGTCAAGGGGTGCCAGGATAGAATCTGGGACAAAGCATGTGCTATAGCTCTTCCCATATCAAGTACACTGCAGCCCTTGGAACTATCACCACATGTTGAAAAAAAAAAAAACATGTTTTAAAGTTTCTTATAGGAGCTTCTCCTGGCAGGTATTAGCAGGACCAGTGATGACTGGGCTCTCAAGGCCCACATCCAGCAGTGCCACAAGCTTGAAGGGGGGTGTGAAGAGCTATAGAACCAAACTCAGGCTTTACTCGAGCTAGGCATGTGCTCTACACCTGAGCCATGCTGCTGGCTTTAATTTTACTTTTTTTTAAAATATTTTAAATTTTTTTGCTTTGGGGCCATGCTGGTCAGTGCTCAGGGCTTACTCCTGGCTTTGGACTCAGGGATCACTCTTGGCATGCTCCAAATATATGTTACAAATACATACATACATACATACATACATACATATATGTGTGTGTGTGTGTGTGTGTGTGTGTGTGTGTGTGTGTAGCATCAGGAGTTGGCCCCAGGGCATCCATGTGCTAGGCAAGCTCCTGACCTGCTGTTCTATCTCTCAGCTCCCTATCTTACATTTCTAAGCCTTGTCTTTTTCTTCTATAATGAGGGGCTTGTTTTTGTTTTAGGGGAGGCACATCAGCTATCCTTAGGGTCCTCGGGGGGTTATTTCTGGCTCTGTGTTCAGGAATTTCTCCTGGTAGTGCTTGGGGGACAATATGAGATGCCAGGAATCGAACCCGAGTCTGCCGTGTACAAGGCAGCACCCCATCTGCTATACCATCTCTCCAGCCACCACAAGGCCCTTTTTGGATCAATAAATTATTTCTCTCCAACTCAACTGGAAATTAAGGGTCCCACACCCTACCTCTACCTCCTACCACTCCTGGCATGGCCCCAAGGGACCGTATAAATAAATAAATAAATATTACAGATACATAAATATTTGGACTGGAGCGATAGCACAGAGGGTAAGGCGTTTGCCTTGCACGCGGCCAACTGGAGTTCAATTCCTCCGCCCCTCTCGGAGAGCCCAGCAAGCTACCAAGAGTATCTCGCCTGCACGGCAAAGCCTGGCAAACTCCCCATGACATATTCGATGTGCCAAAAACAGTAACAACAAGTCTCACAATTTGTTGTGAGACATTACTGGTGCCCGCTCAAGCAAATCGATGAACAACAGGAGGACAGTGCTGCAGTGCTACATAAATATTTGTAATATTGGAGGGCTGAAGCCATAGCACAGCGGGTAGGGCGTTTGCCTTGCACGCAGCCAACCTGGGTTCAATTCCTCCATCTCTCTCAGAGAGCCCCGCAAGCTACGGAGAATATCCCGCCCGCACGGCAGAGCCTGGCAAGCTCCCCGTGGCGTATTCGATATGGCAAAACCAGTAACAACAAGTCTCACAATGGAGACGGTACTGGTGCCCGCTCGAGCAAAATCGATGAACAACGGGAGGACAGTGCTACATAAATACTTGCAAAAATGTGCGTATATATCCAGGAATTGACCCCAGGTCATCCATGCACAAGGCAAGCGCCTGACCGGCTGTTCTTTCTCTCCAGCCTCCTCTATTACATTTTCTTCTATAAAGTGGGGATGCTCTCGTACCTACTGCATGCACCTGGATCATGTGAAGATTGAATGTGATGAATGAGAGAGAGTTTTGACCCTGGTGCAGCCTCAGTCCATGCTGCTGCCCTCGTTCTGTCACTGGGGCCACGTTGCAGGGCTCAGGAAGCCTGAGGCCAACAGACTTCTGAGCGGAAGCGCGGAGGAGATGCAGAGATACACTTGGCAAGACGTTTAAGTTTCTCTTAATGCATCCTTAAGCTCCCTGGATATCCACCACGCGGAGGTACCCAGGTACTCAAGGAGGTAGAGGTAGGGCGGGGGATCCTTAACTTCAAATTCCAGTTGAGTTGGAGAGAAATAATTGATCCAAAAAGGGCCTTGTGGTGACTGGAGAGAGATAGTACCGCAGATAGGGTGCTCTCTTGAACACAGCAGACTCGGGTACTATCCCTGGCATCCCATATGGTCTCCCAGGCACTGCCAGGAGAAATTTCTGAGCGCAGAACCAGGAGTGACCCCTGAGTACCCTAAGTATAGCTGATACACTAAAACAAAAACAAACCAAAAACAAGGAGCCTGCTGTTTCTTTTCCCCAATCAGCTTCTCAAAGAGGACCCACCAACAGGAAATGTGCCACCATTGCTTTTAGGCCTCTGATGCATGGCTTTTACCTCTGTCCGAGGGAAGAGAGAGAGAGGTGGGGTTGGGGCGAGGATGAGCCACCACATGGAGTGGGGTGGACTGGGGTGGGGTTGCATCCTGCACTACCCCTCCAAGCCCTAGGGAGGGGCTGCCGGACCAAAGGAAACAGGCCCCATCAGCTTATCCTTGGGCGGGGTTTCCCAAAGGCTAATGTTTGAAGGCGAATCATTGTTCAAAGTTCCGCTCGGTTTTAATGACTACCCTCATGCTAACTCCTCCAAGAGCCGAGTGAGGTTTCTAAGACTCAGGAGGAAGGACCATAAGGCAACTCAGTGGAAGAGGGTTCTCTGGCCTCGGTTCGCTCCCAAGTCATCCATGCAAGGATATGGGGAAAGAAGAGGGACCCAGGCCTTCCCCCGTTCTTCTACTGTGATCAAGCAAAGTCATTCCATGGGGGAGCTATTTTGTGAAATAGTAGGTAATTTTCTTCCTTCAAAAGCTGTCTCTGTTATCTTTGCATCATTGTGACTGTATGAAAATTCTCCCATAGGCTATGTTAGCCAAATTCATTCTTTATTTCATACCAGTTGATTCATTATTCTGTCCATGTATAGAGATTTAATATCATGACCTTAAATAATCACATGTAATTATTGCAGTTTTGGTCACCTCCCCAAATGAGCATACTTGACTCTTTGTGAGAATGTGGCTTGATTATTTTCCTTCTAATTTGATACTGTTATGAGAAACCTGGCAGGTTACCGAATGTAGCCTGCCCACACGGCAGAGTCTGGCAAACTCCCCGTGGTGTACCCAATATGCCAAATACCAGTAACAATGATGGGTCTCATTCTCCTAAAGAGCCTTGAATATAATCTCAGGGCTAGGATGAAGGAGACGTTACTGGGGCCTGCTCGAGGCAATCGACGAATAACAGGATGATTTGTGATTTGTGATTGTGATGAGAAACCTGGATTAAAACTTTATTTTTCTCTATTCAGCAGTAGGGCGTTTGCTTTGCATGCAGCCGGCCCGGCCAACCCGGGTTCAATTCCTCTGCCCCTCTTGGAGAGCCTGGCAAGCTACTGAGATTATCTTGCCCGCACGGCAAAGCCTGGCAAGCTGCCCGTGATGTACTCAATATGCCAAACACAGTAACAAGTCTCACAATGGAGATGTTACTGGTGCCTGCTCGAGTAAATTGATTATTTGTGTCCCAGATATAAATCTGACCTAGGGAATAATATCGTGTGTGTGTGTGTGTGTGTGTGTGTGTGTGTGTGTGTGTGTGTGGACTGGGTAGTAGTGGAGGGAGGTTAAGGGGACACACACTCAGGGATACTCAAGAGCTATTTGTGGCATTGCTCAGGGGACTATACTTGGGGCCTTGGATGAAACCAGGGCCTGCTATACACAAGGCATGAACATGAGTGTAGAGTATCTATTTAAGGTGAAATTTAGCAGCTTCCTCATCTGTTTGTTTGTGGGCCACACCCTGCAGTGCTCATGTCTGGTTCCTGGCTCTGTGATCAGGGATCACTCCTGGTGGTGCTGCCGGGACTTTATGTGGTACCAGGGGTCAAACCCAGGTCAGCCTCAGGTAAGGCATGCAACTCACCCACTGTACTATCTCTCTAGACCAATGATGTACCTTTAGGACGAAGTTAAGGGTTGGAGAGATGAAAATACCTGCCTCAGATACACGCAGTCAAACACAGTGCATTCCCCAGCACCCCAGTTGGTCCACAGAGTACCCCCAGGGGTGACCTCTGATCACACAGTCTCAATAACTCCTGAGCAGTGCCAGATGTGACTCCAGAGCTCCGCTCTACCTCCCCACCCCCACCCCAGTTATGACAAAGTGACAACCTTCCTGTAGCAGTATATTTTTATTATTTATTTACTTATTTATTTATTTGCTTTTTGGGTCACACCAGCGATGCACAGGGGTTATTTTGCACTCAGGAATTACTTCTGACTGTGCTCAGGGGATCATATGAGATGGTGGGAGTTGAACCCGGTCGGCCGCATGCCAATCAAACACCCTACCCGCTGTACTATCGCTCCAACCCCTCTTGTAGCAGTTTATTGAGAAGAAATTGTAGGGCAAGTCACCAAACTGACCCAATTCCTACAACTATTATAACTATTTGTACCTTGCAATAAAGTATTGATCGTGCGCAATCCACTGTGTTTATATCCTGTAAAATTTTAAAGTGTATCTTATAATAAATATAAAGCATTCAAAGATCCAAGTTAGAAAATAGGCAATACGATCAGTGTTATTACATTAAAATTTAATTAATCTTATTTTAGCTTAGCTTTAAATGTCATGTAATTGCAAACAGTTGTTATTGTTTCACCATCTGGTTTATTCAGTTGATCCTTAACAAGAACGCTTTATTATTGCAATCTTTCCTCCTCATGGCTCTGGTTTCTTGATTCAGAGCAACATCAATCATGCTTCATAGGCTAAGTCTGGCATGGTGCCTGGTTGTGTAAATAAAGTTTTCTTGGAGTCCAGCCATGCCCATTTGTTGACATGTGGTTGTTTCATTCTATAATGGCAGCTTGAGAAGTTACAGCAGAAATAACATGTATGCATACCCCAAATGTTTAGTAAGTGGCAAACAGAAAGAGAGTGTTAGTCCTAATTGAATATAATGCTAGACAGTTGGGATTTAGGTAACTTTATAAAGATCTTGGATAAAAATTATTCTTGAATTATTTTTAGGGAAAATAATTTAAGCAAATAAATGATATTAACAAATACTGTGCAGATTAGTTAAGCTTATATAAGAAAATAATCTTTTAACTCATTCGGTTATGAGAATCATATATAAATAGCAGTTTACCAGTTACAACATTTGTATCTGTTAAGATAGACCCTTATCACCTATAGTATTCTTTTTTAGCTTTTAAGGAGATGACTTTATTTGCAATAAGCCAGTTATTAAAAATATACTTTGGGGCTCTAGCAACAGTACAGCTGCAGGACATTTGCCTTGTAAGTGACCCATACAGGTGTGATCCCTGGTACCACATATAATTCGCTGCACCCCACCAGGAGTGAGCACAGCCAGAAGTAAGGCCTAAGTACCTCTGAGTGTGGCAAAAATAATCCTCAAAAAATTAAAATAAATAAAAATATACTGGCGGTGGGGCTGAAGAGATTACAGAGGATAGACAAATTGCCTTGCATGTGGCCAATCCTCGGCATCACATATGGTCCCCTAAGAATGCCAGGGATTGGGGCCGGAGTAATAGTGCAGCGGGTAAGGCATTTGCCTTGCACACAACCGACCTGGGTTCGATCCCTGGCATCCCATATGTTCCCCTAAGCATCACCAGGAGTAATTCCTGAGTGCCGAGCCAGGAGTAAATCCTGAGCATTGCTGGGTGTGACCCAAAAAGAAAAAAAAAAAAAAAGAATGCCAGGGATCACTCAAGAGCACAGAGCCAGGAATGGCCTCTGAGCACTGCTAGGTGTAGCCCATAAACAAACAAACAAACAAAACAATCAATCAATCAATGTTAGTGACAGTAGGTTTGTGAAGCTTAGGATCGTGAATGATGGAGAATCGTTTCTATCGGATGCTTCATTAGATTCAGATGTGAGGTTCTGTGTTCTGGGACTCATTTCAAGCCCTAAATAAGACTTCAGTAGGAGGCCTGGATTTTAGAGTTATCCTGACCTCTACTCTGGGCTGGGAATAGAACTCTATGATACCGGATGTAGACCACAGATTCCAAATCTGAACATCAGGGGAGAGGGACTGAAGCGAGAGCACCATGAGTGGGCATTCGCCTTTCATGCTGCTAAGGCAGGTTCCGTCCCCAGCACCCCATATGGCCCCTGGAGACTTCCAGGAATGATTCCTGAGCACAGAGCCAGCAGCAAGCCCTGAGCATCTCCAGGTGTGGTCCCAAAACAAAAACAACAACAACAGAATCAGGGGAGAACAAAGGGGGTTGAAAGTTAGGTGAAAAATGGCCACGCCAGTGGTTGCTGCCAGTCAGGTAAGTCGCTGTGGCTCTTCATGAATTTCCTTCGTAGGCTGCATGGACTGGCAGGGTGGGGTCGGGGGTGCTGCAGAGTGCCAGTCCCTCTGTCCATCCTGCTGATTGCACTTGGCTCAGCTGGCACCCTTGTTTTTCAGGAGTCGGGTGGGAGAGTGTGCTGGTGAAGGGCAGTGAGGCGGCCTCTGATGCCACAGAGACCTACGGCGCAGACATGACCATCAAGGTAAGGGAGTCTCTCTCTCTCGTTCCCTTCTTGCTGTGCATTGCTAGAGAAAAGCGTTCAACGGCAGGCTTCTAGGGGCCATATGAGCGTGAGTATTGCCCTCCACCCTGCCAGCTTCTCAAATGGCACCAAATCCTTAGAAACCAAGCAGAACGGATTAGGGAGCCCCCTGAAACTGAGAATCCAAGCCTGTGATTTCTCAGGAGTGTCTGGTAGAGTTTCTGGTGAATATCTCTCCAGAGTGTGCCTTCAAGTAGCCACCCTGCAAAGGCAGCAAAGTAGATCTGAAAATTCCAAGTTGAGAAACTCGGCCCCAGTGTTCATTGTGGAGAAAGGTCAGAGAGGCAGAATGAGCTTTGAACTTGACTCAAGATTTCCACTGATGTCAGTGGGAAGGGAGCACATGGCCCACTCCAGCTGGAATGCTAATAGCCAAAGGTTTTACCAAAATGAGTCATTTGATAATTAAGTTAATTATCACTGTTCAAATTAATTGCTTGCGTTTATAATCATTGCCTAGAGTATGGTATCTGTAGCAGTTCAACCACTTCCCGTTTTATTGGATTAGGCAGAAAGGAGCTGTCCTCCTTTCTTCGAATTCTGTTTATATTTCAGTTAACAAAGGCTGGGGGTGGAAGGGCTTTTGAACATTTTTGTTTGAATGATTAGAATTTAAATATATGCCACATGAATTTTCCTTTGAAAAGCAAAATTAATATTCTTCTCCATAGCAGTAAAACTAGAAAGTACTCAAGTCTGAATTTATTAGTAGAGGTTGTACAAGAGAATATCCACAATCAATTTATCCAAGCTTTCCTTTGTAATATGAATACTGAATTTGGGTTATATATCTGTTTTAAAGTATCATAGAAAGCAAACAAAATACTACAAGGTACCACATGGTTTCAGGTAGTGACCCCGAGCTCAGAGTTAGGAGTAGGCCACAGCACTGCCCAGTATGACCCAAACTTCCCCTCCCCTCAAAAAAAGTCAACTCATCTAGGGGCTGGAGCAATAGCACAGCGGGTAGGTGTTTTCCTTGCACGCAGCCAACATGGCCGACACAGGTTCGATTCCCGGCATCCCATATGGTCCCCTGAGCACCGCCAGGAGTGATTCCTGAGTGCATGAGCCAGGAGTAACCCCTGAGCATCACTGGGTGTGACCCAAAAAGCAAAAAAAAAAAAAAAAGGTCACTGCACTGTCCTCCCGTTGTTCATCGATTTGCTCGAGCGGGCCCAGTAACGTCTCCATTGTGAGGCTTGTCGTTACTGTGTTTGGCAGATCGAATACGTCACAGGTAGTTCGCCAGGATTTGCCGTGTGGGCAAGAGGGGCGGAGGAATAGAACCCGGGTCAGCCGGCCTGGCCAGGTGCAAGGCAAATGCCCTACCGAGATGTCAACTCATCTAATAATGAATATCCAAGATTAAATATTAATTTACATGCCACTATGTCTAGCAAATGTGCAAGATAATGCTATCAGTTATAGTAATATATTGGTGTTTTACTCATTATTGCCAAGTTTGAGTTACTGTTGTATTAGATAGAGAGCTATAGATACGAATAGACTTGAAAAATTAAGATTTTCTATTTTGGAATCTACCTTTATTATAAGAACCAACTTTTGAGATGTTGATGTGCAGACAGATATTTAAATGATCAGAAAGATGGGGGGTTTCTTTATAAAATCAAATGACTTAGTGTAGTGTTTCATCAAAGAAAGTCTTGCCTAAGTCCCACTTCATAAGGTTGCTACTTAGTACCAAAATCTCAATTGAGGGGGCTTTTATTTTGATTTGTTTCTTTTTGGTTTTGATTTTGGGATCACAACAGCAGTGTTCAGGTCTTAGCCCACTCTATGCTCAGAGATCACTTTTAGCAGAACTCAGGGAACCATGTGGAGGACAGGGATCCAACCCAGGACAGCTGCTTGGAAGGCAAGTGCTCTACCTGCTTTAGTGTCTCTGGCCTTTGATTTTTATTTGTTTTTATTTTGGACCTATCCAGCTTAGGTATTGTTCTTTGTCCTCCTTCTCTTTAATGAATACTGGAGATTTTTTGTTTTTAATGAAAATCGGATTTGGGCCAGGGAGATAATTAAAAGTACTAAAGTACATGCTTTACATGTGGAAGACCCACGTCCTATCCCAACACTATCTGGTCCCAGAGCATCCTCAGGGTTGGCCTCCAAAACAAAAGAACAAAGAGATTAAAAAGTTAAACAGCATAGAAATATTTAAATGTGTCAGTCAATCACTACAAATGTTAAGTTCCTTTCTTACTGTCATCCTCACTAAAGTAGGGGGCTGGAGCAATAGCACAGCAGGTAGGGCGTTTGCCTTGCACGCAGCCAACCCGGGTTCGATTCCCAGCATCCCATATGGTCCCCTGAGCACCACTAGATGTAATTCCTGAGTGCAAAGCCAGGAGTAAGCCCTGTGCATTGCCAGGTGTGACCCTAAAAGCTCAAAAAAAAAATTAAAAAAAGAACTTGTAGTGAGAATTTTCACTCAGAATTTCCTTGTACTAAAGAATTTGTAAAATCTATAGATTAGGAAATATTCCTCTTTAGATCTTCTGCTTTTGATTTCCCAATGGAACAACATCCATTAATTTGTTCATGCAGCCAATCTGGGTTCAATCCCACCACCACTTATAGTTATTTGAGTACTGCCAGAAGAGCCCTTAAGTGCAGAGCCAGGCGTAAGCCCAAAACATTAGGAGGGTGTAGTCCTAAACCACCCCCCAAACAAATAAACAAACCAAAAGACCCTGATTCATTGGCAGTTCCCAAAGGGAATATCAGAAATCCCCACAATTGTTTGGTTTCCTCTATACTATTTTTTGGCTATAGAAGTCTCTATATTAGTTTTTAGAAATTTTCTTTCTGGAAAAGGTGCAACTTTGTCATGTTGTCTGCAACTTTGTAGTGTTGTCATTGTCTGAATATAAATTTGCCTACTGTGTCTACATGTGGTAGATGTCCATGTAGCACCATATTTTGAAATGACAGTTATGCAGCTAAAAATGTATATGACTCATAAAAGTGAATTCATTCATAAACAAACTTCTGGCATTCTGAGGAACACTGAACTAAGATTATACTAAAAAAAATCCAACTCTGGGGGCTAGAGTGATAGTACAGCTGGTAGGGCATTTGCATTGCACACAGCCAACAAGAGTTCAGTCCTTGGCATCCCATATGGTCCCCCAAGCACCTCCAGGAGTAATTCCTGAGTTCAGAGCCAGGAGTAACCCCTGAGTATCACTGGGTGTGACCCCAAAAGCAAAAGAAATAAAATAAAATAAACCAACTCTGGGGGCAAAGAGATACAACAGTGGGTAAAGCTCTTGTACATGAACAAGGGGGATTCAATCCCAGGACCACATGTGATCTCCCAGCACAGCGAAGAGTGATCCCTGAGCACAAAACCATGAGTAAGCCCAGAGAACAACTAGGTGCGCCCCACAAACCAAAAATAAAAACTCAAAAGAATAGACTGATATAAGTAGAGCATAAAGTAAAGTAAAAGTAAAGGCCCTCCCGTTGATCTTCGATTTGCTCGAGCGGGCCCAGTAACGTCTCCATTGGAGACTTTGTTGTTACTGTGTCTGGCATATCGAATACTTCACGGGGAGCTTGCCAGGCTCTGCCTTGCGGGTGAGATGCTCTCGGTAGCTTGCCAGACTCTCCGAGAGGGGCGGAGGAATCGAACTCGGGTCGGCCATGTTGGCTGCGTGCAAGGCAAACGCCCTACCGCTGTGCTATCGCTCCAGCCCATACTCAAGAATATTAAATCACTCAATTTATTAGGTTGAATTATGTACCCTTTTCTTCCCCCAAAAAACATACATTCATGTTGTCAGCCCTAATACCTATGAATATGACCTTATTTAGAAAAAGAGTCTTTGTTGGTGTAATTCAGTTAAGAATTTCAAGACGAAATTCATCCTGATTAATCCTAATTAATCTCTAGACCCTAATTAATCCTAATTAATTTGTATATTAATCTGTAGACTCTAAAACCAATGACGCGTGTCTTTATGAGAGACTGTGAGAAAGGAAACACACATGGGGTAGACAATCACATATATGAAAAGACAGAGGCAGAAACTGGGGTGAAGCAGGCCCAATTCCAAGAGCACATGGCAGACCCCAGTTTGAATCCCCAGGACCTCCAGGGATCCTGACTCAGAACCCGTAATAGATCCTTAGCATGGCCAGGTATGTGCCACCTCACCACCAAAAAAAGAGAGAAACTCTAATCTGTTTCAGTCTCTGTCACCACTCAGCAGAAGAAAGGAAAAGTCATGGTTCAGGAAGGCTCTCAAATCTTATTCTGCTTTGCTGCTTACATTGATTTATAAAGAAAAAGTATGGATCAGTGTTTTCTAAAACTTGTCTGCCCTTGAGTATGGTCTGTATCATTGTTTTGTTTTGTTTTTAAAGAAATTATCAAAGCATTTATTTATTTATTTATTTTGCTTTTTGGGTCACAACCAGCAATGCTCAGGGGTTACTCTTGGCTTTGCACTCAGGAATTACTCCTGGCGGTGCTCGGGGGACCGTATGGAATGCTGGGAATTGAACCCGAGTGAGCTGCGTGCAAGGCAAACGCCCTACCCACTGTGCTATTGCTCCAGCCCTTGTCTGCATCATTGTTTAAACAAACCTCTTCCAAACTTGACCTTTCAAAATTTATATTCAGAAGATCTGAGCAAGCTAGGAGCACCCCCAGAGGAAGGAGCCAGGAGTAGCCTCTGAACAATGTGATTGTGTCGTTTCCCCTCCGCCCCCCACCAAAAGAGAGAGAGAGAGAGAGAGAGAGAGAGAATGGTAACATGTTAAAATTATGTGTTTGAGCAAAAATCCATTCAGAGGGGAGAGGCTTTTATAAAGTGGAAACAGGCAAGGAAAGGAAATTATTTGATTGTCTAGACAAAATGTTTCCCAAAGTGAGTGATACCACCTCCCTTAGGTGTGCAGAAGCTCTGAATGGTTTGTTTTGGTCCATTTTTCTGAAGAGATGCCGTAGACCACAGGAGTTTGGGAACCTCTGGTCAGTTGCTTAAGGCCTCGTTGACTGAGAGTGACAGTCCTTGGCACTTTGACCTGGCAACCTTGAGGCATATACTGGCTTAGTTCTGGGTTGGCCTGAGCCTTAGAGCCATCCCACCAGCCTAATGGCCTGCTTGTTTCATTCATTCAACATCGTGCACCATTTTTACAATATTAATTCTCCCAATCCATGAGCAGGGGATGCGTCTCCATTTCCTTGTGTCCTCTTTTATTTCTTGGAGTAGTGTTTTGTAGTTTTCTTTTTATAGGTCCTTTACCTCTTTAGTTAAGATTATTCTGAGGTACTTGATTTTTTGAGGAACAATAAGACCCAAAATGAAAGGGAGAGAGAGAGAGAGAAGGAAAGTGCCTGCCATAGTGGCAGGCCATAGAACATGGTTGGGGAGTTGGAAGTTGGGGGTTGTTACAGGAGGGAAACTGGGACCACTGGTGGTAGGAAAAGTACACTGGTGAAGGAACGGGTGTTGGAATAGTATATGACTGAAATCCAATCATAAACAACTTTGTAAATGTGTATATCACTGTGTTTCAATTTAAAAATATATAAATAAAAAAATATTAAAGAAATCCCTCCCCCAAAAAACAAACAACAAAAACCATTTACCATTTGGGGCTGGAGCAATAGCATAGTGGGTAGGGCATTTGCCTTGCACGCAGCCGACCCGGGTTTGATTCCCAACATCCCATATGGTCCCCTGAGCACCGCCAGGAGTAATTCCTGAGTGCAGAACCAGGAGTAAACCCCTGTGCATCGCCAGGTGTGACCCAAAAGGCCAATAAGTAAATAAATAAATAGAATTAATAAACAAAAGAAGATCTTTAAAACACATTTATCATAATTGTCCCTTTGTGCTTGGGCTTAAACAATTTTATTTTTGGAGAATTGGAAATTCTGGTATAAAACCACTTGAAAAAGTCACATCCGCATGGAGGGATGAGTGTTCAATCATTGTATGACTGAAACTCAAACACGAAAGCTTTGTAACTGCATCTCACAATGATTCAATAAAAAAAAAAGGGAGGAAAGAAAGAAAAGGCACATTTTCTAATCGAGGCCAAGTGAAAGCCATGTGGTCAGAAAAGGAGAAAAACGGCTTCTCTGAGTGTGGAACTTATCTCTGGGAGAGATGGTTCTCCTGCTAGGGCAGATGTTAGCCATGACAAAAGGGGAAGAGTGCTGAGCCTCTCTGGGTGGTGAACAGGGTCACAGGGTCACAGGTTACAGCTTTCTTTGAAAGTGCCATTGGCTGAGGAGCCTTTTGTTGGCCGCTGTGCTGAGCTGCTGCCCTTTGTGTCTAGGATGACGCCACTGAGGATTGTTCTGAGCAGGCTCTAGGGACAAAAAGACACCTTTGGGACCAAAAGTCCTTTCCACATTGTGTTCCTACATAAAAATCGCTCTAAATTTGCTTCCTTGCCAAAGGAAATATTTTACTGTAGGGTTTTTTTTAAACCCTTGAAACTATTTCAGATCATCAGAAGGGGTTGGGAAGGGTAGCAGAGAGATCAGGACTGTCTAAATTTTCATATTTCTCTTCTTTAAGAATCATGGGACTTTTTGGGAGAAGCATGCTGAAAGTAGACTATAGACTGAACATGATTGCCACTCAATGCCTGTTTTGCAAACCACAGCACCCAAAAGGAGAGAGAGAACAAAAGGGAATGCCCTGCCACAGAGGCAGGGTGGGAGGGGGGGCTGGAGGGGTGGGAGGAATACTGGGACCAATGGTGGTGGAAAATGGGCACTTGATCATTGTATAATTGAAACCCAAACACAAAAATCTGTAAGTCTACAACTGTACCTCATGGTGTTTCACTATGACATCCGTACCTATATGTTCATTGCAGCACTGTTCACAATAGCCAAAATCTGGAAACAACCCAAGTGCCCTGAAACAGATGACTGGTTAAAGAAACTTTGGTACATCTACACAATGGAATACTATGCAGCTGTTAGGAGAGATGAAGTCATGAAATTTGCTTATAAATGGATAGACATGGAGAGTATCATGCTAAATGAAATGAGTCAGAAAGAGAGGGACAGACATAGAAGGACTACACTCATTTGTGGAGTTTAGAATAACATAATATGAGGCTGACGCCCAAAGATAGTAAATACAAGGGCCAGGAGGATTGTCCCATAGCTGGAAGCCTGCCTCATGAGTGGAGGGGAGAAGACAGATGGAAGAGAAGGGATCACTAAGGAAATGATGGCTGGAGGAATCAGTCGGGATGGGAGATGTGTGCTGAAAGTAGATAATGGACCAAACATGATGACCTCTTTGTGTCTGTATTGCAAACCATAATGCCCAAAAGAAGAGAGAGAGCATGGGAAATATTGTTTGCTATGGAGGCGGGGGGAGGGTGGGAAGGGGTAATCTGGGGAGATTGGTGGTGGGGAATGTGCACTGGTGGAGGGACGGGTGTTTGATCATTGTGTGATTGTAACCCAAACATGAAAGCTTGTAACTTTCTCATGATGATTCAATAAAATTTAAAAATAAATAAACAAATAATATAAAAATAAGATAAAATAAAAGTTATTCTTGGGGGGAGGGCAGAGCGATAGTACAGTGAGTAGAGCATTTGCCTTGCATGTGGCCGACCCATGTTCAATCCCCGGCATTCCATAAGGTAACTCGAGCACTGCCAGCAGTAATTCCTATGTGCACAGCCAGTAGTAGCCCCTGAGCACTGCCAGGTGTGACCCAAAAAGAAAAAAAAATTTATTCTTGGAGCTGGTGAGAGTTCATCATTCCTTGCATGCAGTTTCCCCCCATTTTTGATCCTGGGCACCACATATGGTCCTTTGAGAACCTCCAGGAATGATCCCTTAGTATAGGGTCAAGAGTAGCCCTTGAGTACCACTGGGTATGATGCCAAGACACAAAAAAATAATATATAGTTTGTTAGTCTCACTTGATGGAGGGGATCACTGTGGGTGGGGTGAAGTTAAAAGTAAATAAATGATCAAATATCTCAAGACAAGCATCGGAACTATCCACTGAAAAACCACAAGAACAACTGAATAAAAAAGAGGGGCTTTATTGGCATGCTCGAGATTTGCTCGAGCGGGCCCAGTAACGTCTCCATTGGAGAGTTTGTTGTTACTGTGTCTGGCATATCGAATACTCTCGGTAGCTTGCCGGGCTCTCCGAGAGGGGCGAAGGAATCGAACTCGGGTTGGCCATGTTGGCCGCTTGTAAGGCGAACGCCCTACCCACTGTGCTATCACGAAAGGCTGTCCACCAGCAGAAAAAGTGAGGCAAGTACGATAATATAGGAGACAAGGTGCTTGCCTTGCATGCCAGGAATAAATCCTGAGCACAGAGCCGGGAGTAAACCCAGAGCACAGCTGGGTGTGACCCCAAAACCAAAACTATAAACAAAAACAAAGAGAGAAAGTAGAGGGTCTGACTTTATGCCCAGCAGAGAGGGAGACATAACAACTTATATATATTCTAGTATAGAATATACACGTGCGTGTGTGTGTGTGTGTGTGTGTGTGTGTGTGTGTGTGTGTGTGTGTGTTTTCAGTAAACTGAAAAACTGCTTTGGAGTTAATCATGAGGGAGACCGCTGAACACTCACAGTGTAGGACATACAATGAACATATATTGCATGTACAGAACATGGCAGAGAAACCGCTTTTCAATATGATAATGAAGAGCAAGGCAGTGGGAGGTGGACAAGAGCTCTACCGCACAGACTCCACTGACCAGTACTGGCCGGCAGGGGGCTGGGGTCCTTCTCAGTGCAGAATTCTTCAGGTTCTGTAGTGGCCCAGTCAGAGCCAAGAGAATATTCAAGGCAGCTTCTCCCAGAGAGACTTTGCTAAACCCTCCAAACTACGACTCTCGCCTGTTTGTTTTAGTTCTCCTAACCCCATAGGGTTCAAGTTCTCAGGGAAGAAAAATACAGGGGCAAAGTCACCAACAGCTTTGACAGAACTCAGGTAGAAAAGTAGTGTTTAACCTATTTATTTTTAACTTCATTACTATGAATGAGTGCAGTTTCATTTTACTGTTAGCTGAAACAGGGGAGTTACAAGGATAAGGGAGGAATAGACTTTCCAGATGAAATAAATGCTGGGTTATATTTTAATTTTAAGTAAAAAACAAAGTATTCTTTGGGACTAATATGACCCCAATATTGCACAAGACATATTTATATTCAGATATTGTTTACTGATTATTACCTAAAATTCAAATTTAACAGGGGTCCTATATTGTAATTTCCTACACCAGGTAGCTCTTGGCAATAGTGGTCAGTGACAAAGGAGAAGAAGGAAACCACTTAATGTATTTGATTTTCATGGTTTGCAATTACTTGTGAATTTGGGTTTTCTGTTGACTTCTTTATTTTATTCTCCTATGGCTTTATTACTTCTAGGGACAGCGATATATCCTATTAAACGTAAAACAGATGTATTTTGCTAAGTGTATACAGTAGACCAAAAACCTAGCAATAATATTACATGTAATGATTACCTGTTTCCCAATACACCTATTTCCCCCTACATACAAAAACTTCCCACTCTGTCTCCTTTGTATGCATTGATTTCTTTGCAGAGTCAAACTATAGGAAACTGCCCGCCTTTTGTTTGTCTTGAGTTGGAAATCCTTTCCCTTCTCTACAGGATAGAAGCAAAGCATGAGACTAAACAAAACTGACAGTAACAAACTTACTGAAGAGCTAAGGTTCCAGATGTGGACGTGGGGTGTATTTAACAGGGAAATGGGAAGCGGGGGTTGGGGGAGGCACAGTCGATGGACTGTGCTGGAAGGACACTGGCACTAAGATGATGGGGGTAATATAATAACTTACCCTATTTTTCTGCTTGTTCGTTTTGGGGCCACACCCAGCATCAGCGGCAGTGCTCAGGATTTACTCCTGTCTATGAGCTCAGGGATCACTCCTGGTGGGTTCAGGGGACCATATGGGATGCTGGGGAATGAACCCTGATCAGCCGCATGCAAAGCAAACACCCTACCCACTGTACTATCTCTCCAGCCCCATTAACATATTCTTCGAAGAGGCAAGAACATATACTCCTAAAACTCAGACTTGTCATGTAAGCTCAACACTATCTCAATTTAAAAATATCTTTTCCTTCATCTGGGCAGGTTATGATTATTCTGAAGGCTATTTTTAGGATTTTCATTTTAGCTGGGCTACTGGTGTTGACCTGATTTCATTTTCTGCAGGAGCTTCCTCATCCCAATTTCAAAAAAAAAAAAAGCTGATGAAATATTCTTGCACATCTACCCAAATTATTGGTAAAAATTCCCCCACTCTCTCAGTGGTCATTCCTAAAATAGATGACACTGGCCTGGAGAGTCCCAGCCAAAGTTCTGACATATTCACAAACATTTCCTGTACTTCCTCTGATGCACATTTCTAGCGTTCCAATGGTGGGAGCAACTTGCCTTGAATATGCTCTGGAAATAATGCCCTGTCCCCATGTGGGCAGGTCAGAGCTCAGTGCATATAAGCCTGTCTTCCTCCCGACCAGTAGTGCCCAGGGATCCTTTGTCAGCACCAGAGTCTGCGACTTCACCCAGAACTAAATCAAGCATGTTAAAACGCAGAACCCTGCGGCAGAAATCACTGGTTTTCGAAATCACAGATTAGTCCTGGGAGGCGACTCATCTGATTCCCACTCAGGAAGGGGTTGAGCTCTCCAGCTGATTTAGAAACAAGCTGTCATTTGTGTCCTGCAGGGTTGGGAAGGGTCACACAAGTTATTTCTGAAAAGCACATTATTCTCAGGACCCTTTGTGGTCCTTATTATTAATAGTCCTTACTAGTCCTTCCTATTAATAAAGACAAAGCCCTTGCCCTTAATATTATCTTGGCAAGGGGCAGGGTGCGGTGCTCAGAATCCAACCCAGGGTCCTGCACATATAAGACCGGGACATGTGCTCTAATACAGGAGCGACATTCCCAGCCCTGGCCATGCCTCTAAAACTCAGGTGTCATATGGCACAGAAATTGATGAAGGTGACTTCATAGGCTTCATCAAATAAGCACTCAAGCATACTTAAGGGAATATACTAAGTTATCAAGTGCATTCCTTTTCCCTATATTTTATTTCTTTGGGTTTGAGGCCACACCCAGCTATGCTCAGGGCTTCCTACTGACTCTGCTCAAGGATCACTCCTGGTCATGCTCAGGGGACCACACGGGTACCAGAGATTGAGCCTGGGATGGCAGCATGCATGCAAGTGCCTAGCTCTCTCTCCTCTCTCTGGTCCCTCCATCCCTTTTCAATAATGTGGGACTAGAGCATTATGTGGCCTAGTAAATCAATGTCTGTCATCTTTCTATTGTCGTGCCCAAGTTTTAGATCCCCAATTGCGGAGAGACCGAGTCCACACACAGAAAATGCAAAAGCAAAGGAACTTTATTATTAGCCTGAGCCAGCGCTAGCTCGAGCTAGGGTCCAAGTCTCATCCAATGCGGTGGAGTCTTGACAAGGACCCAGACTCCAAATCATAAGCAGTTTATCTAGGGTTCAGAGTGAAGAACAGTCTAGATACTGGGGTTATTTTTAGTATTGGCCCAATTACAATGGTGGTCAGCAATTAGGCAATGGTTAGTAACAGTTTCTAAGGAGGGTACAGTGACCCTTCATGACTGGCCAGACCCAACTGCACAAATCCTTATCTTGGCAAATGACTCAACAGGGAGTTTACCAGAAACTGCAAGTCCTGCTTTGGGGAAACGGAAACCGAGGCCTAGCTGAGACTTAATGTTAGCTGCAGCCTCTCATGGCATCGGTTATACCCTCGTACTATAGCATAGATTTATAACAGTTAGTGTTATAAATCAAGAGATATCTAAATTATGTTTGTCACCAAACATCTAGTTTCCATACCTCAGCATACATTTTCCACCCCATCTCCCCCTTTTTTTTTTGTGGCAAGGAGTGTCCCAAGCTGTGCTCAGGTCCCCAGGACCCTCTTAGCAATTCCCAACCAGCCACATGGCTCAGTGGTTCAGTGCAAGGGCACAAGAATGTGGTGCTGTCTGGTTCCTGCAGTGCTGGGAGTACCCAGGTTCTGGAGACTTTGAAGGCTGCACCAGGTGGTGTTGGGAGACTGTGCTGGCTGCTCACTAGGCATCCACGCAAACTGCAGTACTCTCCCCGGGCCCCAGAGTCGGCCCTTGCATCCAATTCCTTTCTCCTTTCCTCTTCTCACAGTCATTATTTTGTTCCTCTAGCCTGGGGTTCTGTTTTGTTTATCGTTGTGAGGGGCCACACCCAGGGGTGCTGCTGGGGCAAGGTGCCAGGTGTGCCATGGATTGAGCCTGTGCCTGCTCTGTGGTGCGAATGAGAGCCACGTGTGAGCCACAGTTGAGTCACCTCCCCAGCCCTAAATGGTGGTTTGTTTTATTCACTTCATTCATTCATTTTGTTTATTTATGTGCCACGTAGAAGTGAAATAACACAGCGTTAATGCTTCTTCTCTAACGCGTTTCACTTATCGTAATATCCTCTAGGTCTACCCGTGTTGTTGCAAATGGCAGGGTTTTGGTTTTATTTTATTTTTTATTATTTTCATTTTTTTATTTTGTTTTGGAGCTCACGCCTGGCAGTGCTTAGGGATTACTCCTGGCTCTGCTCTCAAGGATCACTCCTAGAAGGCTCGGGGGACCATGAGGGATGCTGGGATCAAACCCAGGTTAGCTTCATACAAGGTGCATGTCCTACCAACTGTATATATCTCTGGCCCCAGAGTTTCATCTTTTTAAAATAGTTGAGTGATATTCCATTGTATATAGACCACAACTTATTTGTCCATCCATCTATCTCAGTGGACACTTAGGTTGAACTAGTGTATTGTGAATAATGCTGCGATGAACAAGGTGGTGTAGATACGACTTTAAGTTAGCATTTTATAGTCCTCATAGATACCCAAAAGTGGGATAGCTGGAATTATCATATGATATTCCTAGTCTTCATTTTTTAGTTTATTTTAAAATCTTAGCCCCTTTTTGCTGGCTTATTGTCAGTTTACACTATAATGGAATTTCAAGGGTATAGCTTAATTCCTCATTATCATTATCACTGTTGGGCTGGAGCGATAGCACAGTGGATAGGGCGTTTGCCTTGCACGCGGCTGACCCAGATTCGATTCCTCCACCCCTCTTGGAGAGCCTCGCAAGCTACTGAGAGTATCTCACCCACATGGCAAAGCCTGGCAAGCTACCTGTGACGTATTTGATATGCCAAAAACAGTAACAACAAGTCTCACAATCTGTTGTGAGACGTTACTGGTGCCCGCTCAAGCAAATCGACGAACAATGGGAGGACAGTGCTACAGTGCTATCATTATCACTGTCCCTACTATAATTATCCTACTTTCTTTTTTCTTTTTAATTTTTTAATGAAACACCGTGACATACAATTACAGACTTACACACTTTCATGATTGCGTTTCAGTCATACAATGGTCAAGTCCCCATCCCTCCACCAGAGCCCATTCTCCACCACCAATGTTCCCAATATTCCCTACATACACACATCACTGTCTCTGTGGCAGGCACATTCCCTTTGACTCCCTCTTTATCCTACTTTCAAAACACCCCTTTGCCCATTCCTCTCACCCATCTACCTTTCCTTCTGATAAGCACTACCTTTTCCACCAAGTCTAGGAGCTAGTTTTGGGTTTTGCCAATTCATTATATATAAGTATAATACTTAAGTATCATATTTCACGTATGAATGAAACTATATGGCTCTCTCTCTCTTTCTTGTTTGTTTGTTTTGTTTTGGGGGTCACATCCAGCAGTGTTCAGGAATTGCTCCTAACTCTGCACTTAGGAATTACTCCAGGCAATGCTCAGGAAACCGTATGGGATGTCAGAGATCGAACCCAGTTTGGCAAATGCCCTACTCACTGTACTATTGCTCCAGCACCAAAATCTTATTTGATTTTTTGGGGGGTCACACCCAGCAATGCTCAAGTGTTACTCCTGGCTCTACACTCAAGAATCACTCCTGGCAGTACTCAGGGGACTATGTGAGATACAGGGAATTAAACTCAAGTCATCACACTCAAGGCAAGCACCTTACCTGCTGTACTATCTCTCAGTTCAAATACTGAGCTGGCACATAATGACTGGGACCTTGGCATTTTTTCTAGTAACTTTTTTTTAATTGAGATGAAATTGGTTTGCAAGTTTGCAATGTTTGTGTGTTTTAAGGATATGGCGTTATTACAGTATACCTATGGCTATATATATGTATACATATATATACATATATGGTCAATATACCTACGTCACTGTCCATTGGGCCCATGCCACTTTTCAGTCCATACCCCCCCATACCCCAACTCTGCTTTTAGTAACTTCAGTTTTGTGGTTAGAGTCTAAGGACTTGTTTACATTGGACATTTTCCATTCCCTTGCTTTATTTGTTTACCTACCATATATAAGAGAATTCATCTGGTATTTATTTTTCTCCTTCTGACTTATTTAATTTAGCATGCTTTGCTCCAATTCCATCCATATTGCAGCAAAAGACAAGATCTCATCTTTTTGAGTAGCTGACTAGTATCCACTTCTGTGATTATATACTACCAGTTTCTTCATCCCATTCATCTGTTGGTAGGCACTTGGGTTGTTTTGAGATCTTGGCTATTGCAAGTAGAACTGCAGTGAACATCGGTGTGGTTTTTGTGCATCTATCTGTCAAGTCAGTGTTTTTGTATTCTTCAGGTATATAGCTAGGAGCAGAATCACTGAATCATATGGAAGATCTAATTTGACTATTTTGAGAACTCTCAATACTGTTTTGTACAGGAACTGATCAATTTACATTCCAACCAAGAGTGTACAAAAGTTGGTTTTTCTGCACACCACCTCCCCAGCACTTCTGAACTTTTTCATGGAGGTCATTCTCATGAGACAGGAAAATGCAAATTATAACAATGAAATACTAACAGTAAGCAATAATGAGCATATTTTCATGTTTCTATTGGATATCTGTATTCTTCCCTTGGTGAAATATCTACTGAATTCATCTCCCCATTTTTTGATGAGTTGTTTCTGTTATAGATATTTGCAATCTTTATATGACTTAGATATATCCTGGGTATAATCCTTTGCCAGATACATAAAATGTGAATATTTTCTTCCTTTCAATAGGATGATTATTGTTGTCCCAATGACAATTTATTTTGCTCTTCAGAAACTTTTTGTTTGACATAATTCTGTTGAGTTTTGCTTATTTTATTTTCCTAGCTGATAAAGTTAAATCTTTGAAGATAATACTAAAGCCAGTATCATGAAATACTTTGCTATGTTTTTCTTCAGTGTTATCTATGGTTTCAGGTATACATCCACGTCTTTAATTCCTTTTGAATTCCTTAGACTAGAGAATTGTTACAACGGCCTAAGGAACGAACTACAGAGCACTAATGGATGACACATGCCTATTGGTTGGGCAATTCTGATGTCACATGTGAGGTGGTTGCTTCAACCTCGGAAGTATATCCCACGGAGATATTGCGTTTACTCTAGTGCAGCATTATATTAAGTTCATTCTCCACTCTCTCCCCGTCCCTTCCTTGTTGATGTTGTTCTGAAGACTGGGGGTCACACACAAGCCTGGCTCAGACATTCCTACTGCTGTCTTCCTTCTTTCAGGAAAAGGGTACCAACCTTTCTCGTCCCACCTCCTCTCAGGAAGGGATCTGGACTAGAGGGTAAGAAGAGTATTGGACAAGGTGTCATCCTCTTCAGATGCTCATAGGCTTTTTGATTCTTAACATGATACATTTTCTAGTAAACTTCGTAATTTTACTAGAAATTTTAAAATGAGACTAATACATAATTTTTATAGAAACTTTGATGTGTCCAGTATTGTCCTAGCTTAGGATATTATGTCATTTATGTCATTTCATTCTTACCACAAATTATGAGTATATCCTGTTTGCTGAGGAAGAACAGGCCAAAGAGACTGTACAGGGGTTAAGGCTCTTGTCTTGCATGCTTCCAAAGCCTTTTTGATCCTAGAATCCCATATGGTCCCCAGAGCACTGGCAAGAAAAATCCCCAAGCACAGAGCCAGGAATAGCTCCTGAGAACCTCCAAATGTGGTTCAAACCACTTGTTCTCCACAGCACCCCCCACTTCCCAGCTCAAAATATTACTTTTTAGGGGGCTGGAGCAATAGCGCAGCGGGTAGGGCATTTGCCTTGCACGCGTCCGACCTAGGTTCGATTCCCAGCATCCCATATGGTCCCCCGAGCACCTCCAGGAGTAATTCCTGATTGCATGAGCCAGGAGTAATTTCTGTGCATTGCCAGGTGTAACCCAAAAAGCAATATATATTGCTTTTTATACAGAGACACTAGGTGACTTATTCAAGGCCACATAGCCAAGCAGTTTCACAGTATAGATCTAATATAGTACAGACCTTTCTCTAATGTCTATCTCATACAGCTTTGCCAGGGAGAATAATGCCAAGAAGAATAAAATGATGGTGTGCTGCTAGGCAGGTATCTGAGGTGGGTCTCACAGGTCCTGGTCCTTAAAGGAGTTTTAATTCATTCTGTTTGTATTTAAGGTAAAGGTAAAGGCCCTCCCGTTGATCGTCGATGTGCTCGATCAGGCCCAGTAACATCTGTTTGTATTTGTTCTTCAAATACAAAGCTGGAGATTACCTGGTGGGCTGAGATTAGATTTTCATCTCAGAGAATTGGTTGCTTTTCAGACTGGCCCTTGGATCTTTATCCTATCAACATGCTGATTACCTTTTTCGTTATCATTCTCCTGCAGTGATTCATGAATATGATAAAGCAGAACTGTCTCCTGTAAATAAAAGAAGCTGAATCTACCCTGATATATAGACTTTTACTAGTATATTGAGAAATGTATTTTTTATTTTAATTTAAAAAAATTTTTTAAAGATTTTATTATTGAATCACTGTGAGATAGATCTTTACAAAGCTGCTCATAGGGCTGGAGCGATAGCACAGTGGTAGGGCATTTGCCTTGCACGCAGCCAACATGGCCGACCTGAGTTCGATTCCTCTGCCCCTCTCGGAGAGCCCGGCAAGCTACCGAGAGTATCTCGCCCGCACGGCAGAGCCTGGCAAGCTCCCCGTGACGTATTCGATATGCCAGACACAGTAACAACAAAGTCTCCAATGGAGACATTACTGGGCCCGCTCGAGCAAATCGATGAACAACGGGAGGGCCTTTACTTACTTACTTACTTACGTAATGTTCCAACACCCATCTCTCCACCAGTGTACATTTCCCAACTATATTGAAAAAATTTAACATCCAGTTGTCATCAGGTCTTTTGTGGGAAACTGCTCTACTCCCTGACCTGGATTTGGGATATTTTCCTCTTATTCTTTCCTAAAATATCTGCATTTGTATGATATATCGCATTTGTTAACTTTCTGGTAAAGAAAAGCAAGTTATTGAATGCTGTCACACGTTCTTGTGCATGGTACACAATGTTTATTTTTTGGTTTTGGGGCCATACCCAGTGATATTTCAGGTGTTACTTCCAGCTCTGCACTCAGGAATTACTCCTGGCAGTGCCCAGAAGACCATATGGGATGCCAGGGACTGAACCCAGGTCATCTGAGTGCAACCCTACCCACTGTACTATTGCTTTAGCCTATGTCATATTTACTTTTGTTGATGATGTGGTTATTTTTTGGTGGGGGGCACTCCCTTATACCTTGGTGCTAGGGAACCAATGCAGTGCAGGGGGCAAAACATGCTTTATATGTGCTTAGCCTTATCTTTCTGACCCAACACGCTGTATGTAAAACGGCTTAAATTCTGAGGGTGACTCTTCAAATAAATATCAATGAATTCTTTGGAAAATTTGGAAATAAAGGCTTGTTTATGTTAAGTAAGAGATAAACATTCATCCACTTATTCTATTATTAGTGTGTTTTAAATATGTTGATTCTTCCAAAGAAAATATGAAAAAATCCCAAATATGAAAAATATTTCCAAGTTCATATATTCTGTTTAGCACGAATGACACAGGAAAATCCCTCTTAGGAGATGGATGGCTTTGCAAAAGAGGCAAAGACTCTTCTTGATTTTTCAAATAAAGTATGCATCCTATTTCTAAGCCTTTTAATAGTATTTGACAGTATGGGAATTTTCTCAAATGTCCTTACCTAGTAATAGAAAAGGACCTACCCTTTCTGTTTTTTCTCCTCTTACTGGTCTTTGTTTCCCGTCTTCCTTCCTTCCTTCCTTCCTTCCTTCCTTCCTTCCTTCCTTCCTTCCTTCCTTCCTCCCTTCCTCCCTCCCTCCCTCGCTCCCTTTTCCCTCTTTCCCTCCCTCCTTCCCTCCTTCCTTCCTTCCTTCCTTCCTTCCTTCCTTCCTTCCTTCCTTCCTCCCTCCCTCCCTTCCTCCCTGCCTCCTTTCCTCCCTCCCTCCCTCCCTCCCTCCCTCCCTCCCTCCCTCCCTCCCTGCCTCCTTTCCTTCCTCCTTTCCTCCTTCCCTCACTCCTTTCTTACCTCCCTCCCTTACTTCCTTTCTCCATTCCTTCCCTCCTTTCTCCCATACTTTCCCTCTGCTCACTCCTTTTCTCTTTCCAAAACATTCACTAAGACATAGGCTTTACCTTACCTGTATCATTTCATTTAGCATTCACAAGACACCGTGAGATAGCTATTCTCATTTGTTCTATCTGCACAAGGCATGAAGAAATTCGTTCTCCCACTTTTTTTTTAAATTAAAATTGAATGATAGTAAAATAACCATTGGTGTACGTGAGTTGGAGCTGGGTAGCTATCCAAATGATGTAGGTCTCCTTGGATTCTCAAGTGATGTTGGTAGAAGATATGAGGACCAAGGGAGGTCATGGAAGAGAGAGGAAAATCACACTTTCACCCTCTTGCTCAATCCATCTTTATCTCTTTGAAGAAGGTTCTTGGGAGGGTTGGGATTGATAAAATCTACCATAAACTACTACACAAAATGGCACCAGCATCTTCCAGACGCATAGGGCAGCCCTCACGCTGTACAGGAGATCCACTTGATCTGCATGGCAAGGGACTTAGTCTCTACCACCAAGTTCTCAGAAACCTGGAGGCTCAAACTTTATTTTCTTTTTTTGCAGAAAAAGTAAAATCATCCCCTGTCTCTAACCAGGTTCGTTGTCTACCCTCATAGAAAAGAATTTCAGGAAGAGAAAAATAATGAAGTAAGAGGTTTAAATATTTTTTTTGAGGGGGAAGGAACACCTCCTAGCTCTATGCTCAGGCGTAGTACTTGTGGGGCCTTATGTGATGGCAGGGATAGGACTCTGATTGTCCATATTCAAAATAAGTACTCTACCCACTGTACTATTTCTTCAACCCCAGTAAATAGTTTTACTTAGTGAATATGAGGAGAAAGTTAACAGGTTCAAAGAGAACACAGTCTTCTCCAGAGGGGAGAGAGCACCAGTAGAACACATCTCAGGTTGAGATGCAGTGACCCCAGAGGGGAACTTTTTCCCAACTGTCTCCACTTGGAGCTTTTTATGCAGATGCACAACTAAGACATTGTCATCAAGGAAGATTTTTGAGTTTTTGGTGGTCCTCTCATGTGCTTATCAGTCTTCTGTTTCTCTGAAGAGTCTTTTTTTCTGAGGGGGTTCCACCCTTATGTGGAAGGTGTCTCAGTTTCTGCATTTCCAAATGACTCAGTTTCTGCATCTCCAAAGGGTGTGCCCTTCATGCCTTTGAGAGCTACATGTGGGCTAGCAATAAAACAATGTTTTTAGTGCTCATTCCTGAGAAACTCATTGCCAGGAGTGTCTGATAGCCTGCCTGCTTCACTGTGGCCCTCTTAGAGGAAAGAGTTAAGATGATGGACGATTGACTGGCCACAGAGATATGACAAAGCAGTAGACTGACACAGATTATTAATAACAAATTACTAAGACCTATACAGAATCAAAAAGTTAGTTGCAATGATCTTTATTGACCTTTAAGTCACTAAGTGCTTATTAGGAGCCCTTGATATTGGTACCTTATGACTGCCCCCATGTTGAAGACTAGGAAACAACAAGGCTTAGTAGCTATGGAAGTGTTGCAGGCAGATAGAGAGGGGCCTGGGAACTGGAAGCTGCCTAGTCACCAACTCTGACGCAGCCCAGAGACATAAAAGATGACTTCCCTTTGAGATGCAGATACTGAACTTCTTGGAGGTGAAGAAAACGAGGCACAACCCAGATGCAGAAACTGAGGTATAACCCAAAAAAGAAAAAGCTCCCAGAGAATCTGAAGGTTTGTGATAAGAATATGAAAAAAAAAAAGACCATATAAAGAAAGCCTGAGACTCCGTACAGAGCTCCAGGTGGGGGTTGTTTGGGAAAGTTCCCCTGTAAAACCGACTTGTAAAGGCATGTGAGGTGCATTTTCTATCTTGGACATTCACCCACATCTCAACCTGAGATGTGTAATGTCTTTCTTTTACTTTACAGCACATTCTCGATCTTGGTGATTTGTCTGCGTCTCGACCTTAAATGGGTACTCTAGACTCTTTGCCCTCTGGAGAAGCCTGTATTCTCTCTTACACCTCTTTCTGTTTTTCTCTGTCTTTCTCTCTATCTCTCTCTTTCTGTCTCTCTCTCTTTGTCTCTCTCTATCTCTCTGTCTCTCTGTCCCTCTTCACACCCGTCTTTAAATTTCTCTAAATAAAAAATAGTTTGCTTCCCTTGTTGCTTCCTCCTTAAATGTCCCTGGAAAGCCTGGGCCGAGGCTGAGATTGTCTTTCCTTATTCTTCAGAGTAATTCCTTGCTGAGTCTATGGCTTTCCAAGAACTTAGGTAGAGGGAAACACTTCCCACAAATAGACTTTAGATACAGCTTAACCGCTGCCTTGTGGGGCTGGTAGGATGCTGGTTTCCAATCTACACAGGTGCTCATGGCACACTTTACCAGTCCTCACCTTCCCGGGCATGCTAACCCTGACTGAGGCAGGTTAGCATGAAGTTGAAAGCACTTTTCTTGAGGCCATCTCCCTCATTCTGCTTCGCCCAAGTCACTTATCATGCCTGGTGAGACAGCTAGGAGTCAGGTGACCTACAACACAATTTTTGAACCACCTGGAGAGCCTACTTCTTTTGCTGGGAGTTAGGGCTAGAGCGATAGCACAGCGGTAGGGCGTTTACCTTGCACGCAGCCAACAGGGCCAACCGGAGTTCGATTCCTCCGCCTCTCTCGGAGAGCCCAGCAAGCTACCGAGAGTATCTTGCCCGCACGGCAGAGCCTGGCAAGCTCCCCATGATGTGTTCAATATGCCAAACACAGTAACAACAAAATCTCCAATGGAGACGTTACTGGGTCCGCTCGAGCAAATCGATGACCAACGGGAGGGCCTTTACTTTTACTTTACTTTACTACTTCATCCACCTGTAATAGAAGTTCCTCCCTGGAATAGGTGTAGGGTTGAGACTCGGCCCCCGGAAACTGCTTTCCCGCCCACTTTGCCAGTTTTTTTTTTCTGCCTGAGTCCAGGCATATTCTTCTGTTTCAAGGGAAATGCTGAACCAGTGAGCCTATCCACCACTCTTTCCAATGTATTCAGATCCACAGCAAAGAGAGGCCATTAAATGATCCTTGCCTCACAGAGAGTCAGCCACTCTCATGCTACCTTCTTTGGTGGAAAGAATCATTTGTAATCAAAGAATTGATGAGAGAAGACTCAGACAGTAGGAGAGAAGAGGGGAAGGCTAACTGAATTCCATGAATTCACCAATACAGCTTCAGTGTGATCCTTTCAGTGAAATTCTGAACTCTTCTCAAAAAACATCTTATGAAAAAAAATCTTATTTGTTTAGTGTTTTGATTACAAAATCACAAAAGCATTTGTTAATTTAGTGTTTTAAAATAGCATTTTTTTTCTTGAATACCATTAAAACTACTTTTTTTTATGGGGCTGGAGGCATCCAACAAAGTATCTGACCAACTTAGTTTGGCATTAATAATTTTTTAGAAAGCTACAATAAACCAATTTAAATTTTTTTCACCTAATGATTGAAGAAATACTTTACCCAGAGCCTGGGAGATGGTAAAGGGTTGCAGTATAAATGGGAGAGGATGGGCTCAGTCTCCAGTTCTGCATGTTCCATACCCTCAGCTGGGGTTGGTGAGGGGGGGAGCCAGAAATCAAACAATAAGAAAACTGACAGAAACACTTAAGTTAATGTACTTCCTTTCTTATATATATTTCCCTCTATGATTTGTTGCCTACTGTCTGATATATATACCTCTCAGAGAGCCCGGCAAGCTACCGGGAGTATCTTGCCCTCACAGCAGAGCCTGGCAAGCTACCTGTGGAGTAGTCGATATGCCAAAAACAGTAACGATAACAGATCTCATTCCCCTGACCCTGAAAGAGCCTCCAATATGGCAGCATTGGGAAAGACGAGTAAGGAGAGGCTGCTAAAATCTCAGGGCTCGGACGAATGGAGACATTACTAGTGCCCGCTCAAGTAAATCGATGAACAACGGGATGACAGTGATATGGTGATACTTCTTTTCTTGGCTGAGATGAGGGGTTGCAGACTGTTCAGGAGGTCCCAAAGACCTGAGCTAGGGTGGCTGCACCCAGTGATGCCTAGGGGAGCCAGGTGATACCACGAATCTAACCTGGGTCTATCATACTTTAGCCCTTGTATAATCTCTCCAGCCCCTACCCAACGTACTTTATTTGTTTTTTGGTTTTTTTTTCTTTAGTTTTTGGGTCACACCTGGTGGTGCTCAGAGCTTACTAAAACAGTTCTATGTTCAGGGATCACTCATGGTGGCACTCAAGACACCATATGGGGGGCCAGGGATCAAACTTGGGTTGGCTGTGTTCAAGGCAAGCATCTTATCCACTTTTCTATCTCCCCCACCCACCTCATGCACTTTAGAAGGCCATTTTGATAAGGTGGTCCTTTGGTTTTAAAATTAAATCTTTCTGGAAACCTGGTCAACTAAGGAGTTTGGAGTTGTCAAATAAAACATTTCAGTGTAATAAGAATAAGAAGGAAGTGGACAGGCATCTGCTAAATATATCTGGGGTGAATAGGTCTGCAGTACCTTCTACTGCAGTGCTTGGTGCCAGGCACCTGCTGCCCCCTCCCTCCAATTCAGAAGTCTGCAGTCTGACATCACTGCTGTCTCCACTGCACTGTGGCTGTTCTGATTTCAGCCTCTGTCTGCTCTTGCCTGCAATATTACCAAAACCTTGGAGGAGTTTTCTGGACTTTCCGCACCTCTCCTCTACCATGCCTCCTTCTACAGACTGATCCCAGGAGCTGGCAGCCCAGTGGCTGGAGAAATAGCTCAACAGGCTGATCACCATTGTTTAACTGAAATGTAATCACGTAAGTTTGTAAGTCTGTGATCTGTAACCATATCTCACCATGATTCATTAAAAAAATGGAAAAAAGAATCAGACAGCTAAAATGATGCATAGTTACCACCATGACTAATAGGGAAAGACTGAACATTCTCAAGGTTGGGAAGAATAAATGGATGCCTCCTTTAAAAAAAAATAGACTGATGACGTGCCTTGAGTGTAGGGGACCCGGATTTGATCCCCAGCACCACATTGTTCCCTGAGCACTGCTGGGAGAGACCTGAGCACAGAATTGGAAGTAACCTCCGAGTACTACCAGGTATGGTCCCAAAATTTAAAACAAAACAAAAAAGCTAAACATACACACACACACACACACACACACACACACGCACGCACGCACGCACACACGCACACACGCACACACACACTCTCAGTAACCTAACTCAGGAGCCAAGGAGATGATCAAGGGACTAGTGCTAGCTTTGCATACAGGAATCCTGGGTTTGATTCCCAGCACTGCATGGTTCCCTGGAGCACTGCCAGGAGTAATTTCTAAGCATTGCACCAGGACTGTCCCTACTTTACCTCAGCACTGCCAGGTGTGCCCCCATCAAAAATTAAAAAAAAAAAAACACTAAACCTGATAAAGGTATTAATTTTTTAAAAATAAGTGAGTGACTTCTTGGCCTAGTCAAGAAAAAAAATGACACTGACCGTGGCTATGAGGCCCAGATGGTCTGGCTTCCTTTTCGTGCTCCTCTCTCCACTGTGCCCCTTCATTTCTCCTCAGCTACGGGGGCTTCCTGGCTGCTCCCAGAGTCCTTCTCTGAGTTAATTCTGCTGTTCTCTCACCAAAATGCTTTTTCCACCCAGCAGTATCCCGTGGTTCCCTTATTTTTCTAGTCTCTGCTCAAATGTCACCTTAGTGAAGAGTCGCTTCTTGACTCTGTAAAATTGTTCCCACTCCCGGCTGCCATAAGTCACCACCCCTTTCCCTGCTGCCTTTCCTTTTTTAAGAATTACCCCCGATAATGATATGTCTAATTTATGGAGTAATGATAATGATATTGTGTTAGAAATAACGTGTGTGAGAGGGTAGTGGGCGAGGAGGTGAAGGTTGGATTCTAGTGGACACACCATAGAGCATCTCCACCTAAAATTCCACATGATCCGGCAATGCAGTTTGAGGTATTTATCCAAAGCCATGAAAACACTAAGTAGAAAGGCTAATGGTACCCCTATGTTCAGAGCAACCAAAACTTGGAATCAACCTAATTGCCTATCAACAGGAAAAAGTTATGGTTGGGGTAGGGATATAGCTCAGTGGTAGAGTACTCGCCTAGTATGTGGAAGGCACTGGGCTGATCCCCAGCACTGCACATGGTGAAGCAGTGGCTATGCACACCTCAGTGAAGTACTACTCTGCATTAAAAAGATAGAATTGTGACTGGTGCAACAGATAGAATTGGAAGTAATTATGCTCAGTAAGATAAGTAAAGGACTATAATCAGAGGAGTTCATTCATAGGTGAAGCATGAATAACTAAAGCAGACTAAATAGAAAGAAACAACCAAACTAACTCCTAGACTCTGAAAACAATGGTCCTCAGAGGGGGAAGGAAGCGGTAAATGAAAGGAGTCTTTTTGGAGGTGGGAAGACACTGGAACTTTGTTGGTAGGCTGGTGACAATTACACACATATAAACTATGAATCTTAACTTCTGAAGGTCTGTAACAGACATTATGTTACAGGATGAGTAAATGAAAAAAAATTTTTTTTTTAATAGAGGCTTGCCACGGATGATTGGACCACAGAATAGGGAGGAAGAAGAGTGTGGGGGCGCCATGGGGAAGAGCATCTTTGGGGGCAAACAGGAAGAGGCCTTTGAAGGGGGAGAGTTGGAAAGGCCATGGCCTAGCAGAAGACTTCCTAAGTAAAGAGCAGGGCAGGAGAGAGCAGGGGTTAGAGCCAAGGACTCAGGACAAATAGGGTGATCCTAACCAGGCAAAACCAAAGCCGGAGGAATACTAAGGCCACAAGAAAAGGGGAGCAGCACCCTGAACTCTGCTTCTCTCAGCATAGTGGGGTCACTGGGATAAGGGCAGCACCCAGCCCTCTGGGCACAGTGGACATCCTGCCAAGTGGCCGGACCACAGCACCTTGGTGTCAGAACAGAGCCTTGACCTCCTCTCGACATTCATATCACAGCACAGCCTCCTCTGTCTGTAGAATATTCCAGAATACCGAGAGTGGGACAAAATGATGGAAATCAAACAGTTTCCAGGATGTTGTGAGAGAATGTGGACATACCCATTCTGCCCAGGCCACTCTGGGTTCCTGGACCCCATTACCTGAGGGGAAAGTCCGTAGAGCTGATCCCAGCTTTACAAACCAAATTAGCCAGGTTTTCCTATAGCACTGTTGTTCCAATTTTCCATTTTTTGTTTGTTTGGGGACCACACCCAGCAGTGTTCATGGCTTACTCCTGTTTCTGTACTCAGGGACCACTCCTGGTTCTGCTCGAGGGACCATGTGGGGTGCTGGGGATCGAACCTGGGTTGGCTGCATGCTAAACCAGCCCCCTGCTTGCTGTACTATCTGTCTGTCAGTTATTGTTTTCTCCATAAATAATACAAAATACCAAGGAAAACATGTTGATGCAAAGAACTGGCAGGTGCCAGCCTTGGGTTGGAGTTTTGATTTGGTCCCATTCTTGCTAGTGGTTCTGTGAAAGACTCTTCACCCATGAAGGACTCATTCACTTCATTAATTGCAACTAACATCACATTCCATCTCTTTGAGCTTTGCCTGAGTGATCCCATTATGCTCACAGTAATTGTGTATGATAGATTTCCCCAAGATCTGCCTTTAATAGATAAGAAAGCGAAAGGATGGAGTGATTCCCCAAGTTCACTCAGCTTATAAGAAACAGGACAGGATTTGAACCCAGGCCTTCATCCCTCCAGAGATCCTGTCTTCCACCAATACTTTGTCATACTTAAGAATAAGTCAAGCAACCTGGATGACATGTAATTTTCCTCTTAGCTCTAATTCTGGTCTCCAACAGGTTTCGGTGCCTCCACCCATGCCAAGCAAGGATACAAAATGCCTGATAAGAAGCAGGAGCAGGAACTGCAACCATCTATGTAAACACCCAGTTCTGTCTCAGTGCTGGCCTGTCTTACCTCAGCCAGCCTATAAATTACTTAGCAGTGGGGCTCCTCTGTGCCTGAGTCATGGCTTTACTCATTTATGCTATCTGTCTGGCTTCCTAAGGCATTGGCGCGTGCCGTGTCGGCTCTGAAAATCGACAGGTCAGTGGTCTGTAAAAGGAAAGCAAAAGAGGGAAGGAGAGAAGAAAGGTGAGAGAGAGAGAGAGAGAGAGAGAGAGAAAGAGAGAGAGAGAGAGAGAGAGAGAGAGAGAGAGGCCATGGGGAGTGGGTGAAGAGGGAGCAGGGATAAAGATAGAAAGGAGAGGAGAAGAGCAAGAGAGGAAGGCGAGAAGACAAAGGTATTTATCGAAGATGTTGGAGCATCTTCAAAGATCATATGAGTATGTGTGCTTTAGTTGACTTTATTACAGGTTATTGTGGTTTCCAGCGTAATTTTGCCTTGGCCATAGTCCCATTTCAACAGAGGCTTGTGGAGGCAGAGATTGACATTCTCCGTATTTAAGTGGTTTTAACACTTTATAAACTGAGGGGTTATTTAGATCTGTAATTAACATACTCAACTTAAAATGCCTGGAGAGGAAAGCCCCATTATCTTTAGTGAGCTGACATTAATGCTAGGATAAATAATTTAATATGCTTGCTTTTGTGGAAGGGAAGCATTGGCTGGTTCTCAGTATTAAAATGGGTAATGAGTACATCAGTGACGACTGTGAAGATTGCTTTGGCAATAATAACAATCCTGAACATGCAACATGTGAAATTTAGTCTTGACACCCACCCCCAGTTATTACTGGCTCCTCAGGGGGGTGGGTTGTATGCTCTATTTGCAGGAGGCCTGAGATCAAGCCTTGGAACCTCATAGTCCTCAAGCACTGTTAGGCGGGATCCTCAAGCACTGAGCTGGGATTAGCTCCTGAGCACTGCTGGGTGTGACCTCCCCTCCCCCCCAAACAAACAAGAGTTCTGAAGGAAACACTTGGGAATTACTGGGGAAATGTTCCAGTTTCTTTTTAGAAAACAATTTACTTTTTTGTTTGTTTGTTTTGAGGCCACATCCGGTGGTGCTCAGAGCTTACTCATGGCTCTGCGTGCAGGAATCACTCCTGACAGGTTTGGGATGCCAATGATTAGTTAACCCTGATTGGTGGAGTATAAGACAAGCCCCCTACCCACTGAACTATCTCTCCGGTCCCTAAAAACAATCGACTTTTATAGGGGCTATCCCCAGCATAGCTGAGGGTGGGAGGGGCAGGGCTGTATCTAGCTCTGTTAGGGGCTTATTGTTAGGGCGATCAAACTCAGGACCTCCTACCTACCAGACATGTGTTTACTTATCACTTGCGTGATTTCCATGACTCAATCTTATTCTTTCAATGCTGAAAATAGGGGCTGAAGAGATAATACAACAGGCAAAGCACTGGCCTTGCACATGGCCAACCCAATCTAATTTTTGGCGTTGCATATGGTTCCCCGAGCACCACTGAGAGTGATCCCTGAACACAGAGCCAGGAATAAGCCCTAAGAACCAATATCTAAAAACAGTTCTCCATCTAGTTTAAATCTGAAAAGGACCAGTGAGGGGTGGGGGTGGGGGTGGTATTTATTGGACTGGAGACAGACGACAAGGATTAAACTGTTTGCCTTGCTTGTGACCCATTCCAGTTCAATCCCAACTGCACAGTTCCCCAAGAATCTCTGAGTGTGACCCAACATCCCAAAAAACAACCCCCCAAACCACATATCATTAAAGAGATTTGAATTTGCTGGTCTCCTAGGAGGGAGGGGAATAGTCCATGAGGACTTCCTCCTCATCTGTGGCTCTGTACTCAGCAGCTGGTCTGCGAACAGGCTGTGTACATTCCAAGTCTATTCGGCATATTTTATCTTTTCAATGCCCTGCTCCCAGAGTACCTTCTTTTACACTGTCTCCATTAGGGCATGAA
The DNA here is from genome assembly GCF_029834395.1 of Sorex fumeus. Taxonomy (NCBI): domain Eukaryota; kingdom Metazoa; phylum Chordata; class Mammalia; order Eulipotyphla; family Soricidae; genus Sorex; species Sorex fumeus. Next base: position 44,998,458 of record NW_026606091.1, read on the forward strand.
CTCTGGAGTGTTTACTACATTTTTTAAATGCTTCAGTTGTTAAATGAGATAAAATTCTCAGCTCAGGAACAAAGACCTTGGCCCTCATAGTACTTTGTTGTTGCTTACCAAATGCACTGTGCGCTCTTGCCATTAGCACTTCTGCTTAGAGGCCTGTGAAAATAAGGACTGGGACCTTCAGAGTGAGTCCTCGGCAGCCACCCTGCTTTTCTCTGTTCTTTCTCCCTTCCCTACCCTTCCAATACAGGGCTTTCCAGGTGGTTCCTGGGAAGATTTCACTTTGGAGTAGTATCTACTTCTCTCTTTGAATTAGTGGAATAGTGCCATTGGGCTGGAGACCCAGAATAGGGCTTAAGTCACTTGCTTTGCATGTGACAGACCCCAGTTCAGTCCCTGATTTTCATTTTGTCAGTATAGAGATGTCATAAATAGACATCTTATTGTCTCATTCCTACTTTGGACAAACTTGCAGGCTATCGAATGTAGCCTGCCCACAGGGCAGAGTCTGGCAAACTCCCCGTGGCCTACCAAATATGCCAAATACCAGTAACAATGATGGGTCTCATTCTCCTAAAGAGCCTTGAATATAATCTCAGGGCTAGGATGAAAGAGACGTTACTGGGGCCTGCTCGAGGCAATCGACGAATAACAGTATAGAGAAGGTCCACAGCTATAGATAGTGTGGAACAAAATGAAAACAATTGAATGGGGCAAATGTTGCTTTGGAATGTTTCCATGGAGTGGTTCTTTTTTTTTTTTTTTCCATTGAGTGTTTTTAAAGGTATTCTGTGAAAAGGATCTCAAGTGACCAGGGTGAATGTGGTCAGGTCACCATTTCCTTATGTTAGAGACTCTGGCAAAGGCGAGGCCAAGTATGAGGATGCAGGGAGAGGAAATATATGTGGAGTAGGCAGGAAAGGCACTTCTTCAGGCACGGAAGCCAGAGACCCGGGAGAGGAAACGAGGGAAAGGCAGGCACCACGAAGTAGGCCAAGAACAGGAGTCAACACGGCCCGAGCCAAGTGTGCTCACGGGACTCTCTGCTGGGTCTCTGCTCACTCTCCTCCATGATTATTGTTCCCAAGCCAGGCTTTTTCCAGAGCCAGGTGGAAAACTGAAATAAGTCCAGAATCCTGGGCCTCCGAAGTCTCCCAGATTTCAGAATGTTATTGCTTTTGCTTTTTGTCTTGGTTATCCATTTTACACTTGCTCTCCTGTGGGCCCTCTTGGGAATTCCTGATTTGCAAAATCTTAAGAGCTACTTATCACTCAGCATCCAGGCCTATGCTTAGAGATGTTTTGGTTTTGGTTTTGGTTTTGGGGCCACACCCAGCAGTGCTTAGGACTAACCTGGCTGTGCACCCAGGGATCATTCCTGGCAGGGCGTGATGGGGGCATGGGGGTAGGAGGGAGGCAGGTATAATGGGATGCTGGGAATTGAACCCGGGTTGACTGCCTTCAGGGCAAGGGCCCTACCTGCTGTACTATCACTCTAGGCCCTACAGATGTTTTTTTAAATTTATAGGGGTGTTTTTACTTTGCTAAGTCACAGTGTGAGTCAAGACAGTCTATAGACTGACACAGGAGTCTGATATGCTGTACAGCCAGAAAGTTGATGGTCAAAGCAGTCTCTGGGTGAACCAGCTCATGTATGAAAAAGCCACATTATCTAGATAGGATCTTTTGGCCAATAAAGAAGAATCTGAGGTCACATAATTGAAGATCAAGTAAGATCCAGTGTAGAAATTTCTGAAGTGGGAAATTCATAGACATACAAACAGCCAGATGGAGAAGGGTTAATCATGACTGGAAGGTCCAGAGAGAAGGACAAGGGATAGGGCACTTGCCTTGCATATCACCAACTTAACTCAGGTTCATCCCTGGCATCCCATATGATCCCCCAGAGCATCACCTGGAGTAATTCCTGAGTACAGATCCAGGAGTAACGCTGAAAACCTGGGTGTGGCCCTAAACCAAAAATAAACAAACAAAACTCAAGACTGGAATTAGAAAATACGCAAGTGTTCTGTGTGAATCCTTGAGCTAGTAGGTTGCCTATCCCAGGCCCTACTGACTACAAAGAGAAGTCTTTCCTGTAATAATTAAACAAAAATGACTTAGATTCCTGTGGCAAAGAGGTGGGTTTATCTAGTGTTCATCCCACTACCCATGTTTTTATAAATGTTTCCCTTAAGTGGTTTATTTGCTGTGATGGGATTAGTTTTATGGGTTGCTTATGGATTAGTGTGACAGTTACTTCTTGTTTTGAATGTTTTGAATAATTTCTATGAATTATTTCTTTTGGGGTCACACCAGCATTTTGGGGGGACTACATCCAGCTCGGTGTTTGGGGGTTACTCCTGTGGGATATACTTCCCACCTGAGGACTGTATGCAGCTGTTGTACTTTCCTCATCTCTTGCTAGAGGACAAAGCAGAACTTCTTGGGGCCAGAGAGATAGTACAATGGGTAGGGCACTCTGATCAAAAGGGCATAGCCAAAACTTCCAGATGGGTTATGGAATCATACTTGATAGAGAAGTCATCTTTAGGGAGAAAAAAAAATCAGTACATGTTAAAGATTTTATTTTCACACACATATATTTGTGGGCTGGAGCGATAGCACAGCGGTAGGGCGTTTGCCTTGCACGCAGCCAACATGGCTGACCCGAGTTCGATTCCTCCGCCCCTCTCGGAGAGCCCGGCAAGCTACCGAGAGTATCTCGCCCGTACGGCAGAGCCTGGCAAGCTACCCGTGACGTATTTGATATGCCAAACACAGTAACAACAAAGTCTCCAATGGAGACGTTACTGGGCCCGCTCGAGCAAATCGATGACCAACGGGAGGGCCTTTACTTTTACCTTTTACACATATATTTATACCCTTGTATTCATTTCATTACAGAAATTGAAACAAATATTTTTGAGAACCTGGTGTGTACCAACCCTTTGATACTATAATTTTTTTGGTTCCCATTAAGAAGAGAGTTGCAAGAGGGAGAGTCAGTACAGCAGCAGGTAGGGCATTTGCCTGACACATGACTGACTTGGGTTTGATCCCCTGAGCACAACCAGGTATGCTTCCTGAGCACAGAGTCAGGAGTAAACCCTGACACTGCCAGGTGTGCCCCCAAAACAAATATAACAAAAACAAAAAAGAGAGAGAAAGAGAAAAGAATTGTCCACTTGGAGCTGGGATGTGGGTGACTCTAGAATGAAGTTTAGACATGTTTCGTCATGCTCACTTCTTTACTACATTAAAGACAGAAGGAAAAAGTGTACATTACCCATCAGATGTGTGTTTTCCCTAAATTAATCTTTTCACTATTATATAATAGACGGTAGGCAGGGATCACACCCACCAACTGACCCCCAGCACCGTGTAATCCCATCAACGTCCAAGACCCAGAGACTATAAAATCCAGCTCCCAGAACGGCACGGCTGCATTTGCGGCTGCATGACATCTTATAATCTCATTCTTACTTTGGACAACCTGGCAGGTTACCGTACCGAATGTAGCCTGCCCACACGGCAGAGTCTGGCAAACTCCCCGTGGTGTACCCAATATGCCAAATACCATTAACAATGATGGGTCTCATTTTCCTAAACCTGGGACTGCCTTGAATATGGCACTTTTTTAAATCTTAAGGCTAGGACGAAGGAGCCCTTACAGGTGCCTGCTCGAGGCAATCGACGAACAACAGGATGATCGTGTGATCGTGATCAAAGACGGTAATTGAAATTAAGGTTGGGGCTGGAGAGATGCTACAGAAGGTATAGATCCCTTCTCTATTCCAGTTGCCTTCTCCCCTCCGCTCGTGATGACCTCTCAGTGTCTGTATTGCAAACCATAATGTCCAAAAGTAGAGAGAGAGTATGGGGAATATTGTCTGCCATGGGGGCAGGGGGGAGGATGGGGAAGGGGGTGTCTACTGGGAAGATTGGTAGTAGGGAATGTGCACTGGTGGAGGGATGGGTGTTTGATCATTGTGTGATTGCATCCAAACATGAAAGCTTGTAAATATCTCACAGTGGTTCAATTAAAAAAAGAAAAAGACCTCTGTCATAATGCCATTTTCAACACCTTATTTTTAATGCTATAATTCTAGAATCCTTCCTTGGAAAGGATTCCAAACAATGTGCATTTCAACGTTTTTCACAATAATAAAATGTTAAAGAAAAAATAGGTCATGATGCAGTCATGATGTAGGGCACCCAAATATTAAATTCCTTAAGTCAGTAACATAAGAAACCAAAAGAAGGAAGGGACCAGGGGAAACATGAGAATAAGTTGTTGTTGTTGTTTTAAGCTGATAGAGGCTCTAGCTCTTGAATCATGCATCTCTGGCTACTGGCACTAAATTCTGTGGGTCTGATTTTTGGGGGCTTGGAGGGTTTGTTCTTTTTTATCCCCTCTGGGCCACACCCAGAAGTTCTCAAGGGCTACTCCTGGTGTTATTAGATGCGACAGCCATACAGTGCCGGGCTGGAACCTGGGCCTGGGTCTCCTGCATGCAGAGCCTGGGTGCTCCAGCCCTTTGAGCAACCTTTTTGGCCCTCGGTCAATAAATTGTGCAGAAATTCAATAGTATAAATGAGACAAATACAAAAAAAGATGGTGTGGAGTTCATGCACAATTCAATCAGCTAATCAGTGGCTGAATAAATAGCAGTACTCCTACATTTAAAAAAAAAAGTGGTGAAGTTCCTTTAGTGCCAAGAAAAAGAAGGCTACTGACAGGAATCTCAGGCTTCTAGCGGGTGTTTCCCATGTGAATAAAGGTCAGTCAGGGCAAGGAATGCAGCTTGGAGGGAGGGTAGGTGCGCTGGACAGGGGTCCATGCCTATCACTTCTCCGGAGGAGAGGGCGGAAACCCCTGTGGGATAGGGAAGAACCACACCCGTGGTGGTTGTCTCTCCTGGCTGCATCTGGCAAGTACAATTGACTCACAGGAGGACCCCAGGACCTTGGCCAGCGGTTGAGAAAAAAACAAAACAAAACAAAACATCTTTTCAAGTAGAATCAGGGGCTCTGACTTTGCAGAGCTGGAGAAGGGCTGGGAAAATGAAGAAACCTGATCATGCCGAAAAGAAAGTTGCGTTGAGGAAATCTGCTTTTAGGTTCTCTGTTCCCTCTAAGAACTGCTCAACTTATTTTAAACCCCCTTGAGCAATTCTTGCAGGTTTCTTGGTTCTTACAGGTTCTTAATAGTTCTTCTAGTTTTCATAGGTCGGGCTTGCTAGAGCAACCGTTTTGCAAGGGTGATTAACATGGTTTAAATATTCATGGGTGGGGAGGGGATGCAGACTGAAATTTCAGACCGCTGGGATAGGGGTGGGGGTGGGGGGCTGGCCACGTGCCCAGTGGAGCCCCACGCGGTGTATCAGCTGCCTTCTTCCCTGCCGCTGACTTTGTTAACCCGCGCTTGGCCACCAGGGGCCATACCGGGGAGGACGAGCCCATGAGCTGAGCTGGAAGCATCTCAACTTCCGAGCAAGTCAGGGAGAGCCCCCCAGCACGCGGAGGGACCCCCGCGTCCCCCATCGTTATCACAAAGACGCACCTGCCAAGCGCTTCCCTCATCTCCCTCTCCCGGGGACGGGTTTAGGGGCTGGGTCAGGGATGGGGGCTTCTGCCTGCCACGCAGCTTCCGAGTTCTGCAGCTCATGCACCCACAAAATAATAATAATAATAATAATAATAATAATAATAATAATAATTCCACCTGGGTTCATCCGCACCTATGTGTTCACCTGCACAAATGCACGTGCGCACACACTGGCACGCCCACCGGTACCCCGGGACACACGCCCCCTCGTCCCGTTAGGAAACCACACGCGCATCCTTCGGGCCGCCCATGCGTCTCTCGGACTCATTCATTCATTCATTCATTCATTCATTCATTCGTTTCTCGGTTTCTCCGTCCGTGGCGTCGGTTTCCTCAAAGCCACGGGGAGGCGTGGGTGGTGGAAGGGGAGGGGACGTGCGAGCCCAGGGGCGAACCGCAGCGCCCGGCCCCCGGGGCGAGGGGCGGGGAAGGGGCGGACCCGGGAGCCGGCGGGCGGCGCTGTCCGTCCTCCCGCGCGTCCAGTGGCCGAGGCTCCGGGCAGATGCGCTCGCCCCAGCCCGGGGCTCCTGCGCGCTTTTCTTGGAGTCCCTGGGACGCTCGCGGGAGCAGGGGAGCGGCGGTGAGCACCGGAGCCGAGCGGGAGGACGACGCCCCCCGCCCCCGGGACCCGACCCGACGCGCAGAGGTGGGTGCCAAGGCCGCCGTGGGACACTCCGCTCCGGGGGTGCCCGCCGGGATGTCGCGCGGCGTGGGGGACAGGGTGGCCCGGGAAGAAAGGGACATCAGGGCGGTGCTCCGATGCTTTTGGGACTTGACCGGGCTTTTTTAGGTCTTTGCCTTGTGGAGGAAGGTTTTTTGCTTGGTTTTCAGGTTTTTTTGGGGTTTTTTTGGCCTTTGCGACTGGGACCCGTTTGGAAAAGGCTTTGGCCAGGTGGCTTTGCATTCTTAAGACCCGCGGGGGACGGTCAAGCCGTTGATTGCTTTTTGCAATACTCTTTCACTTCTGTGTGTTTAAAAAAAAAACCAAAACAAAAGAACCTTAGAGCAGACGGGAAGGACAGTGGTCACGGAGCGTGGCCGCTGCTCCGGACCCTGCGTCGCCCTGGACCGAGCCCGCCCGCAAGACGCGGGGTCTTCACTCCCGAGACTGCAGCGCGTGAGAGCGTTCTGGAAGTTGCATGCTTTTGCCGGGAGGCAGAGGTCGGGGTGGGGGCGAGGACCTCAGACCCCCCCCCCAGAACTGAGTTGGGGGCTGGGGGGCATTGCTGACCTCCCTGACCGGGGAAGGAGGGAGCAGCCGTTTCCGCAGGGCCGCACGCCGGAGCTGAGCCTGCAAGTCCGGCCGGAGCCTGGACCTCCCCCACCCCCACCCCCGCCCCCAGCGGTTCGGGGCAGGTGTTTGCAACTGTTGCTGTTTTATCCCGCACTCAACCCCCTGCAGATTCTCTCCTGGCCTTTGTCGGGGGGACCCCCGGGGGAATCGAACCGCCCCGGCGAGGCTGGTGGGGGGAGCAAGGAGCTGAAATGTGAGGAAATCCGGCGGAGCCGCAAGAATGGGCACCAGGAGGGGTCTGGTGGGTGACCCCGAGCAATTAATTGCAGAGACGCCCAGACTAGGACGTGAGGAGTGCATCGAAGTCGGGGAGCGTGGGGGAGGCCGGGCAAGACTTTGGGGGGCCCACCGGGCGGGCGGCGGAGCTGCTGGCCCTGGGGGAACTCGAGGTCCAGCTGGCGCTCCTCGCCTTGGGGATTCCTCCCCTATTGGCCAAAAAAAAGGGGAGGGGGCGTCAGGCGACTGGTTTAGGGAGACCGTGGATTATCTCTCCGGACCCAATACAGCCAGTTTCCGCGTGGGGTAGCCCGGTTGGCTCTGAGTGGACCCACTGCCGAATCTCTGGAGTCCTTTTAAGTGCCGGACCCACAGTTTGGGCAAACGATCTCGTTTTCATCTCCCCCGCCCCCCTCCCCCAAATGTATTTGCCTTTAAAAACATCTTTAAGTGCATCCTCCAGTCTGGGACCAGTTGGTAGGAAACCTGGTTCTTGGGCTCCGTGTGTATCTAATAAGCTCACCATCAGCATCCTCAGGAACTCGTGTTTCCTTGACTTTGGCTAATTAAAGAAAGTTCTCAAAGCATCCCACTCTTCTTCCTGGAAACAGAACCAGATTAAGACTGCCTTTCTCCTGGCCTGGCAATCTGATCAATAAAATGCCTTCGTGCTATGTCTAGAGGTGAGGTGTGCTTAGTATGGAGTCTGCTCTGTGCCTTTTAACAATACGGACCTTTAAGAGTTAAGACTTGGGGTGGGAGAATCGTACAGGGGTGCAGGCCCCTTGCCTTGTCCCCTGGCACCACAAAATTCCGTGCCCCATTGTAGGAATCCCCCAGCACACAGTCATTCTAAACTCCAGCTTCTTAAATGGATGGCAACTAACTCATATGGGGGAGTAAATTTTTTTTTTTAATGCATTGTAAGGACCAGAGAGATAGTACAGTGGGTAGGGTGCTTGCACGTAGCCAAACAGAGTTCAATCCCTGACACTGCATAGCATCCCGAGCACCGCCACGTGTGGCCCCAAAACAAACCAAAAAAAATTATAAAGTAAATTTCATTATGTTTTACTCAAGCCAATAAAAGGTTTTTCTTCTTTTTTGCTTTTTGGGTCACACCCGGCAACGCTCAGGGGTTACTCCTGGCTCTGCACTCAGGAATCACTCCTGGCGGTGCGCGGGGGACCACATAGGATGCTGGGAATCGAACCCAGGTCGGCTGTATGCAAGGCAAACACCCTACCCGCTGTGCTATTGCTCCAGCCCTAAGCCAATGAAAGTTTGATGTGTATCCAATTTTATATATATCTGTCACCCAGGGTCGTGTAAAACATTAAACTCTCTTGGGCAAAAAAAAGAGGTTGTGGATAGAAAAGGTTGAAGAAATCCTGTACTAAACAGCCGTCAGTCAGCATCTGAATGGGTCAGAGCCATAGTACAGTGTATCGACAGGGTGTGGCCAAAGGAGTGATTCCTAGTGCAGAGCCAGGAGTAATCCCTGAGCATGACTGGGTGTGACCAAAAAAAGAAAAAAAAAAAAAAAGAAAAGAAAAGGAAAAAAAAAAGTATCTTCTGGTGGCCATTTTTGACTTAGGCTTGTTCCTTAAAGGTATCCTCTCCTTGGAATGGACTCATCGGGGCCACCACCAATAAAATGACCCATAAGCTGGGTAGAAGAAGAGGGACATTGCTTGGGATCTTTAGACACCTGGCAGGCGGTGCCACTGAGAGTCGAGCTGTTTCTCTGGCGGCTAACTTCATTTCAACTTCATGCCAGGGTCTGAGTGTGAGGCGGGTGGCTGCTGAGCTCTGTGATGGGACCAGCATTTTGAAATACCCATTATCTCATAGTTCTGGCATGACGGTTGGCACGGCCTCCGCCCGCAGAGCTCAGGGTGGTGTTGTCAGAATTCATTTCACTTTCCTAAGTGCTTCATTCTGACCCCGTGGCCTCAGGATCTCAGCTGCTAAGGGAAAACAGGGTGTCAAACTGAGTTATCTGGTAAAGTATACAAATACTATTTGTATTATTTCTAAAGCTCTCGATATTTTAGTCTAGAATTAATAGAGTAACTATTATGGGGTAGTGGCAGGAATGTTCGCTCTTTTCAGCTTTGTGCTCAGGAGTGACCCCTAACGGTGCTCCAAGAACCATATTACCGTTCAGGGGATTTGAACTAGGGCCAGCTGCATGCAAGGCAGGTGCCTTAACTATCACTGCGGCCCTTAAATAGTACTTTTTAAAATGATGAGCCGCCTGGATTTTCTGCTTATTTTCTTAATTATTGTTGAGCTACTGGCCTTACATATTTGGCAGGTTCTTAAAAGTTTCATGTCCTAGATTTCCATCCTAGTTGTCATTACAAGTTTCTATACTTTTTTAGGGCAATGAAAAATCTTTCAAATAAAGATGAAATTGTCCCAAGTTTTGGCAGCAAAAGGTTGGGGGGGGGTGGGGAGAGATGTCATCTGGATGGAGATTTGTGGAGGTATTATAAATTATTGAAATCAGAGTATTAAACTTCTGAAAACTGGACTGGAGAGAGAGTAGGGTAGGGTGCTTGCCTTGTGAGTTCAATCCCTAGCACCTCGTATGGACCCCTCCCCCCCAGCCTTAAGTACAGCTGGGTGTGGACTAAAATACTTTTCCTGAAAAATATCTCATTCCATTCCTTAATTTTATATACTTACCAACACTGGTGGAATTGATGCTCATTCTTGAATTGGCATCTGAAAAAGACTGTCTTCTGATCTTGGGAAATATCAGCATCACCCTGACGTGAATTATTAATCAGGGGCCCTCGACCAGCTTTGGGAAATTTGAAGCAATCAACTAATAAATTCTCGGGTTCAGTAATTTCAGTAGGCTTTGCTAGAAAAATATTATTTTCTTTGTACTGTCTGAACATCATGCCCAATTGCAGATTAAATTATCTGTGTAATCGAACCCCGGTTCTGGGCTCAGAGATCGTTCCTGACCCAGTACAGAGGACCATACCAGGTGCCAGGGATCGAATCCCACTCAGTGGTGTGCAAGGCAGGCAAGCAGCATACCCATTGTACCATCTTTCTGGCCCTCTCTGACCTGTTTTACTTAGCATGACACCCCCACTCCCAGTTTTATTCAAGTTGTAGCAAAAGGTAGGATTTCACTGAGCTCTTCTTACAGCCAGCCTAGCAGTATTCCATCATGTATATAAACCACAGTTTCTTCATCCACTGATCTGATTGTTGGGCATTTGGGTTGTTTTCAGATCTTGGCTATTTTAAACAGTGCTGCAGTCCTGTGGGCCAGAGAGATAGCACAGACGTTAAGGCCCCTTGCACCAGCCAGCTCTGATTTGATCCCCAGCACTTCATGATTTAGGTTTGCATGATCTCTCTGCTACATCCTGCTGGATTCTGTTGGAGCTTGTTGCCCTGTGCCGCCCGAAACTTCTATTCGGCTGTGCAGATGCTGAGAAATGAAATCAGCGTATAAAGATAGAAAATGCAAATCCAGGATTCTTACCTCTCTGTGAGCCGCCAAAGGATGTCCTTTATGTCCTTGCTCATGCTTTTCGTGAAGGGACCTTGAGTTGGGTCATTCCTGTGCGGACTGAGGAGAAACTGGGGTTGAAGCCTTTCCCTCACAGGGAAAGAACACAGGTCTCAGTATAGTTCTGTTTTGGGGGTGAGGAAGGTGAATCTACACCTCCACGTGCCCAGGAGCCAATCCTGAGTCTGTTCAGGGTTTCCAGCCAGCTGCATGGCTATGGGCATCTTTGTGAACGCAAAGTGCCTTCTTTCCTGTGCTCTCTCTCTTCAGCTTCATCCTTACAGACCTTAAGTTCCTGGACTGGTAAAGGGAGAGGTGGAGAGGAATTTTAACAGGATTTAAAGGATTTCTGGTTTTTTGCTGGGGGAGGGGCATGTGCATGGAATAGCACCTCTCCCCACCCCCTAGCTCCCACCTCTGTGAATTGCTCTCGGTTCTGTGAAGAGGCAGCTCCATAGGCAGCCATGCTGCGTGCACCCACCCTCAGACACTTCCCAGTGTCTGTGGCAAAGGCACAGGCGTCTTCTAGCAGTGACCATCCCTGCAAACCTGAGGCAGGCGAGACAGAGGGACAGGGAGGGCCTCTCCTTTTCTCAGTGGCCTCCAGTGTCAACTCCCAGAGTCAGCAGTGGAGTTCCTGGTGAGGTGAGGGGTGTGTGTGTGTGTGTGTGTGTGTGTGTGTGTGTGTGTGTGTAAGCTGAGGGGATCCAAAGCATGCTTTCCTGTGTTAACGACTGTTCCAGCCACTGTCCCCTGCATCCCCGCCCCCGATCCTGTCCTGCTTGGCTTCATGATGAACTGCAAGGGCAGAGTAATGCCGACAATGTAGAAATGGACTTGCTAGAGAAATACCTCACATAAGTTTTGTAATTTGGCCCTGTAATTGTTTAGAGAAAGAGTATATGTGTGTATATGTTGTGTGTTTTGTGTTTTACCAGGGATAAAAACCAGGGCCTAATGCTTGCAAAGCATGAGCTTTCCCTCTGAGTCTCCTCCCCAGCTCCTGTTTTCCTCTTCTTTAGAGACTAGGGGAATGATTTTAGCGAAGGAACATGTCTTAGTTAATACTGAAGAAAAAAAATTAATAATAACCAAGTATTTCACAACCCTAAGAGCAAAGCTCTCTATGTGTATTAAATAAAATCAAGATTCCTGTGCCATGGGCAGTGTGATTCCCAGGCTATATTTAGCCTGGCAAATCAGTGTTTTAGGACATTTTAGGGCATTTTAATCTTGCAAAGAGTAGCCTGAATTCTCCTCTGACACAATTACAGAGGTGCAGAATCCATTCATTTGGGAGGAAAATGAATAAAACTGTGTTGGGAACTTAGGTCATATCCCAAACACTGATGATAATTCCTATTTGGGATCGATTTTACTTTAAAGAAAAGTTCAAGTCTGTGTAAATGCAGCCCAGGGACCGGTCTCTAGAGTGGGAGACATTGCTTTTGCATGAAATCACAATGTCTGCATTGTTTTTAAGTATTCTTTCCATCATAGGCCTCATTATAAACTACTCAACACCCTCCAAAGGATGCCAGATATTATGGTATAACTGGACACAAGAGTGCAAGACAGAGGAAGGGAAGAGGAAGAAAGCCCACCCCCTGCAATCACAGTTTTGAATGGAATAGAGTTTCCTAAAGAATTCCCTGTATCCCTCAGGAGTACCTTGATCTTGGGGTGGGGGGATGGGGGCGGCACTACTCCTGCTGCTGGGTGGAGCTAAGAGGGAAGGGGAAAGGAATTAACATTTTTTGAGTGCCAAATATCAAGCTGCTGGTTTTAGCTCTTCATTAATCTTCCTTTTCTTTTCTGTATGTTTGTTTGGGGGCCACGCCCAGTGGTACTCAGAGCTTACTCTTGGTGGAGCTTGGCAGACCATAATCACAAGGTACTGAGGATTGAACCTGGGTTAACCGCATGCAAGGCAAGCAGGCACTTTACCCCCTGTTCTATCTCTCTGGCCTTTACTTCTTTTTTAAAAAAAAATTTTTTTAACAGATTTTATTCGGAGGTTTTGAGGAGGGGAAGGAAGGAGAGAAAAGGGAGAGAGAGTTACATGCCCAGGAGAACACAGGCTTCTCCAAAGGCGGTGAGAGCCCTAGTACACATCTCACAGAGGGAGAGGAGGATGACACATGGGCTCAGGTACCACATGTGCTCGGCCACGTGGGCACAAGCAGTCGCCTATGCGCCAGCCTTTACTTCTTAATCTTCGTACTCACCATCATTTTTCTGCTGAGGATGCTGAGACACTTGGAGGTGATCTGCCAGGGGCTTGCAGTCACACCACGCCCGACTGCGACTCTGCTTTCTTCAGCAGACTGATCAGAGGGGTGGGTGTACCTAGAATCTATAAACATCCTACAGTACACACAGGATAGCGCACTCACAACAGCAAGTGATTCTACCAGCAGTGCCCAGGAAGCTGATGTGGAGAAACTGCCTGTCCTTGTCTAGAATTCGTAGCCTGGAGATACCGGTTCAGTAGCTCCAAACAGAGACATATCTTTTAGTGAGCATATTTTTTTTAAAATGTATTTTATTTGCTTTGGGGACCACCCCCAGAGAAACTAAGGGTTTATTCTGAGTTCTACACTCAGGGATCGTTCTAGGTAGGACTATATGTGGTGCCAGGGATTGAACCTGGGTTGGCTGTGTATGAGCAAGTGCCTTGGCCACTGTGCTATCGCACCAGCCCCCTTAATATCTGTGTGTAAAATGAGATAGTACAGACTGCAATGTGCTTGGCAAATATGATTTTTTTAAATAATTTATTTATTGGATCACTGTGGGAAAAGTTACAAAGCTTTCGGGTTTAGGTCTCAGTCATGCAAATATCAAACACCTTTCCCTTTACCAATACTTATTTTTTACCCCGAAGAACCCCAATAAAACCCCACCCCCACCCCTCCCAGTGCCTTCTTATGAGCTAAAAAAATCAATGACTGGATCATGACTGAAGAGTGAAAACAGCACTCCCAGTGTATATGGGGAGCTGGAGGAATTTTGAAGTGAAATTATATTCGATAAAGAGTCCCTTTACCTCTCCAGGGGTGAAACTCTCCTTCAGGATGGTTTCCTTGTTTTACCCCAATTGAATGGTTTTCCTCAGCTCCACAATTTTGTAGTTGTTCCTGCTCAGTTCTGTTTATTGTGTCATCTATCTTACTTGCTTTTGTTGTTAGTATTATAATGATTTTTCAGTACCTTTCGAAGATGACTCTGAGCAAAACAGATTGTTCTAGACAAGGTTGGGGGAAAACTGGATGTACAGCCAAGACATTCCAAGGGAAAGAAAACCTCAACTTTTGTGCACTGTCTTTCCATAGCTTAATTATCCCTTGCAAGTGAAGACAGGGTCTTAGTAGAAAGGATGGGGACTGAGGGACACACCTCCACTGTAGGAGTGGGATTTAGAGGGAAAAGTTGCCAAAGAAGAGTGGGATGGATCTTTCCAGGACTGGAGATCTTGTGTGGCTTTTTTGATGTTTTATTGTGCGGTACCAGAGCTCGAATCCAGAGGTTCACACATGGCAAGTGCTGTGCTGCTGAGCTACTTTTCAGAGCCTGGGTTTTTCCAGCAGACTAAAAGATCTACCACTAGAGCCTTGAAAAATCAAAGAGGAACATTTGTGAGGTGTAAGTGGAAGTGAAGACTTGAGGGCAGTTCCTGTGGAGATTTGAGAGCCTATAATTGATTCCTGGTATCATAGTTTCCAAGAAATTAACTGGGAAATAAGTACAGATGTTCCATGACAATGATTTATGACCCGATAAATCCATTTTCAGTAGAAAATATCATGAGTTGGGCTGGAGCACAGTGAGTAGGGTGTTAGCTTTGCACATGGCCGACCCGAGTTCGATTCCCAGCATCCCATATGGTCCCCCCAGCACTGACAGGAGTAATTCCTGAGTGCAGAGCCAGGAGCAACCTCTGAGCCTTGATGGGTGTGACCCAAAAAGCTAAAAAAAAAAAAAAAAGAGTAATTGCTTTCATCCTCTTCACAGGAAGCAAGAGACATAAGATGGGCTGGGCTTTTTCTGTTTGTTTGTTTGTTTTTGTCAACATAATGGAATGTGAGAATACCAAGCAGTATCCAGAGAACCTGGGATCACTTATCATCCCGTGATGGCATGGCTAGTGATCTCTGCCCCTCACTGCCATTGCCCGTCCGTGATAAGACTGAGATTTGAAGCTTGGTTCTGACAGAATGCATGTCACTTTGGCAGCAAATCCAAAGTGGAAAAATCAGGAGGCAAGCTATCATCAGTCTAGGCCCATCTATTGAAACAATTTGGTCTGTTAATATCTTGACATCATAAAAAATGGGAGGAAGAAAACCTGGGATCTGCATGGAAAGCCATCACCTACACTTTTCATTGTTGAAATCCTTGCTAGGGTGCCTGAGTTTGGTTTCTGGGCCACACCCACCAGTGCTCAGGGACACCTATTGGCTGGTGCTCAGTGGGTGTCTCCCAATGGTGATTGGGGGACCATGCTGTGTCATAGATCTATCCCAAGCCTCTTGCATGCAAAATGTGCAGTGCAGCCCATGGAACTAGCGCTCTGGTCCCTGCATGGGCTTCTGAAGGCCATCAGAAAGCTCAGACCCTGCAGCTGTGCAATCCCTGCAGTACTAGTATCAAATATGGACCCTGGATGTTTAGTCCTTTCCTTTGAAAGGCAATGTCTATCTGTGTGTCTTCTTGCAGCAAGATCTTTGTCCCCTGGGGGACCCCTTGCTCTCTTTGCCCATAGCCTAATGGCGTACTTTCATGTCTTGTGAACTCCACAGGGGTCCCCAGGAGCCAGCTAACGTGCGCCCTTGTAAGAGCCACTAACCTCTTTCTGCCACAAATTACCCATCCATCTCTAAGCAGTTGGCCTCCAAACATGCTATCTGAGCCCTGGCACAGTTGTTAGCTGCAAATGCTTGGACAGGTGCTGGGTACCCAATTGCTGGGTGCTGTGAGGTTTGAACCTGAGTGAAGGACAGTTTTTACAAACAGGAAGACAGAAGACTGTTACGGGAATGAATCCTTGAGCCCATTGTCATCAGGCTTCTTTCAGGACACCTGAACGTTGAAAAAAGATCAATTTCCTTTTTTCTTTTCCAGTACTGGCGATCAAACCCAGGACTTCACACATTCAAGGCCTGCACTGTATCACTAAGCCATACATCTCTTTTACTTATGTGTTTTTACTTTTTTGGAACCCCCAGAAGGCATCCCTGAGCACTGCTCTGGGAGTAAGCCCTAAGCACTGCTGGGTGTGGCTGAAACCAAACAGAGAAGAGACTGCTATGACAATAATAGCTGGGAATGGTCATGCTGGACAAGAACTGAGGGTTAAAAGTAGGTAAAGGATATTCTAGGTAACCTTTCAGTATCAATATTGCAAACCACAATACCCAAAAGAGGGGGGGGAGAGAGAGAGAGAGAGAGAGAGAGAGAGAGAGAGAGAGAAGAAAAGCACCTGCCATAGAGGCAGACAGGGGATAGAGGGTAGACGGTGATGGGAGGGAACCTGGGGACACTGGTACTGGTAAATGTACACTGGTGGAGGGATGGGTGTTGGAATACTGTATGATTGAAATCCAATCATGAACAACTTTATAAAAAAAAATTACAAAAGTCCCCCAGCATTTAATTTTGTTTATTTATTTATTTATTTATTTATTTGCTTTTTGGGTCACACCCAGTGTGCTCAGGGGTTACTCCTGGCTTTGCACTCAGGATGTAATCCTGGCAGTGCTTGGGGGACCATATGGGAGGCCGGGAATTGAACCCGTGTCGGCTGCGTGCAAGGCAAACGCCCCATGCACTGTACTATCTCTCTCTCCACATTCCCCCTCCTCCCCTTCCCCCAGCATTTTAAGCTTACAGAAGACAGATAGTGCAGATCAACCTGGGGCTGATGGAGGTTCAATTCTGGGCACCCTGTTTGTTCTCCCTTGACAGAAGAGATCCCCGAACATAGAGCCAAGAGTAAGCCCTGAACACTGCTGGGTGGGTCTGGCACAAAACAAAAACAAATAAACAAAAAAAATCTTACAAAAAGGAATTTTGTCTCCAAGTTTTTAGCCTGGTATGGCTGCCTGTTTAACCTCAATTTCTTCTAGCAGCCCTTATGACTGTATCCTACAAGAAGGTTTTAGAAGGTGCTTGGTTGTGGGTTGTAGGTAGAGGCATTAAGATGCCTCTGTACACACTGACCTTAGCTGTGACTTACAGTCACATATCTGTGATGCTTTTGGCTGTTTCTGGTCATGTTTGTACCATTGAAATATATATATCAGGCCAGGGGGCTGGTGATGCCTTCCTGGAAGGCCACAGGGCTGAGCGGTTTTCTCTCTCGGCAGCTCTCTGGCCCTAGGCTGACGCCTTTATCACCTCTCTGTCATGGAAGGAAAAGTGGCACATTTCTCAATATTGTTTCCTTTGCAAATGGACTCCGGCTTGTCACCTTTCCAAAATGGAAACCCTCTTCCTCCTGCCTTGATCGTGGCCATGGTGAGCTGGGGCTCCGGCTCTGTGATAAGGGCATCTATCTGATGGGAGCTGGGTGTTGCCCCGTGGCGTGGAGAGCACCTACGTGGGTGTTCTGCAACTTGGAAACAGGAAGAGAGGTGCCTGTCAGGGTCCCAGAGAAACGGCCTTGGAGTGTTTGCTGTTTCCGCCTGTCGGCCCCGCTGTCAGAAAAGGCACATTCTGAGGGTGACCCGTGAACCCCAGGGCCGTGGAAATAGCGGTGGCGGCTGGGGAAGGCGCTTCCCTTTCGTGGACTTCTCTGCCAGGACAGCAGTGTGACTTGTCATTGCCAGCCCCGCCCGGCGTGTCTAGGAGTTTCCGAGCCGGACACGCTGATAGTCCGTTCTCACCCTTGTTTGTTTTTCATTTTGATTGCTAAGGTTACAACCGTCATAACGGGTTGAGAATGTCCAGGTTAAGGTCAGGGGTGATGTTCAGGCTCACATTGTCCTGCCTGCATGGACCAGGCCCCGGGTCCGGCACCATACACATGGCAGACGTCCAGTTTAGCAGCATTTGGCGCATCCTCGTGGTTGTGGTGGCATCACTACCAGCCATTCGTAGAACATTCCTGTCTCTCAGCGTTGGACCCACCGCGAAGCTCCCCATCTCTCCCTCCCCCGCTCCCATAAGCTCTGGCAACCATGGTTCTATGTCCTGTCTGTGTTAGTTTGACTTCCTCCCGGCCCTCAGAGAAGCAGAGTCAGAGTGCTTGTCCTTTTGTGGCGGTTCTGTCACTCAGCACCACACCTCCAGGTGCATGGCTTTTCAGAGCATCGGTCCCCTGCTGCCCTTCCAGAGTGTTTCATCTTTTGTTGATCTGTTCATTTTTCCAAGGACATTGTGTGGCTTCCACCTTTTGTCTCACCCGTTTTGAGAGACTTGATGTATCTGGGAGGGTCTCAGGAGATCAAAAGTAGTCCCCAGTCCCTGCTTATCGTGAGTTCCTTATATCCAGCAAAGCACCAAAGCACAGATCCAGGGAAAAATAGCTTAAGAAATTGCGCTGCAAAAGGGGTATAGTATGAGACACAGTTAAGGAGTGTTTCTGAAGAACCTGAATGGTGATTTCCAAAGTATCAGGGTCAGAGAGAGTAATATATATATATATATATTATATATATTATATATATATTATACACACACATATATATTACTCTCATATATGCGTATGTATATATGCATGTGTATATTTATATTTTTTTTTAATTCAAAGAGGCTGGAGAGATAGGTACAACAGGTAGGATGCTTGCCTTGATGTAGCTATGTTGCACTTACCCACAGGGATTGAACCTGGTTGGTCACAATGTGAGGCAAGAGTCTTACCTATTGTACTATCTCTTTGGCTCAGAGAGAGAAAGCCTGGATTCCAAACTCAAGCCCTGACTTTATCACTTAATACTGTCCCTGGCACTCTGGGTGAATTATAAAATTTTTCGAGATTTGGTTTCTCATTGTTAAAGAGGAAACAGTATGAATTTCCTGGAAGAGGTTGGGCAGGAGAAATGAGGAAACAAAGTTTAACAGACTCCTGGCATATAATTAGCATTTAATATTAAAATCTGTTGGAAGTAACATGCTACCTGCTGGATGTTAGCCAGTGGACATTAAGGGGTGTGTGTGTGTGTGTGTGTGTGTCTGTCTGTCTGTCTGTCTGTCTGTGTCTGTGTATGTGTGTGCCTTCTTAAGATGACTGTTAACAGAAGCAACTGTATTTGCCACACTTGGCTAGTATTTAGGGTTCCTATTCTGTTTTATCATTTTGACTGTGTATACCACTTCACTTGCTCCCATAAGGGGTTTGGGCCACACTGGGCAGTGCTCAGGACTTACTCCTAGTTCTGAGCTTAGCAATCACTCCTGGCAGGCTTGGGGGGTTGGAGGGATCTGGGAAGCTGGGGATTGAACCCAGGTCAGCCCTATGCAAGGCAAGTGCCCTATCTAATGCACTATCTTTCTAGTCCCTGTAGTCCTCTTTAAGGCTATCGTAGTTTAAGTAAGTATAGGAATCAATTTCAGAAACATGCTATCAAGAGAAAACTTGTTTTCACACTCTAAAAAAAAATCAGATCAACCATAGTGAAAGTGAAGATGCTGTTAAAAATAAGATGTAGTGACTTTCTTATCGTGAGGAAGTTCTAGATTGAGGAAGGAGTGTAACGACGGTTAGTTGATCAGCTTCATCTGACTCAGAATGAAATTTGCTTTTTCCAGTGAGCTCTGGGCAGGTTTGCAGGTTTGCAGGTTTGCATGGGACTCGTCTCAGGAGGCCAAGTCTGAAGGTGTGGGGAAGAGGGGGTGTGGAGAGGGCGGGGCTGAAGCTGTGAAGAGCTAGAATAGGGGAGAGACTCAAAGACCTTACGGAGCCGTGGGTCTGATGATCTTGCCATCTTGCTGTGTGGGAAGAGCTATCCTGGCTATTCTCTCTATTACGATTTCATGTTCAGATAATTTTTGTTTGAGGTCACACCCACGGGTGCTCTGGGCTCACTCCTGGCTCCATGCTCAGGAATCACTCCTGGCAGTGCTCAGGGCACCGCCTGGGATGCTGGGGATTGAACCTCCACTGGCTATAGCTGTGCCTTAGCTTCTTCTGTATTAATCTCTCCAGATCCTCTTAGTTGATGTTAATCTCCAGTATTGAAATACTTTCATTTTTCTGACTGCACTCACTTGTGGAATATAAAACAACATAATATGAGACTGACACCCAAGGACAGTAGACACAAGGGCCAGGAATATTGCCCCATTGTTGGAAGCCTGTCTCATGAGCTGGGGGAGAAGGCAGCTAGAATAGAGAAAGGATCACTAAGTCAATGATGGTTGGAGGAATCTTTTGGGATGGGAGATGTGTGCTGAAACCAGACCAAACATGAAAGGACCAAACATGATAGCCTCTCAGTATCTATATCGCAAAGGGGAGGGAGAGGGAGGGAGGGAGGAAGGGAAGGGGGAGAGAGAGAGAGAGAGAGAGAGAGAGAGAGAGAGAGAGAGTTTGGAGGAAATTGCCAAATTGCCAGCAGAGGGATGGGTGTTTGATCATTGTATGACTGAAACTCAAACATGAAAATTTTATAACTGTATCTCACCTTGATTCAATTAAAAAAAAAAGAAAGAAATACTTTCATTTTCCTTTTCCTTTCTCTCCCCCCCCCCCCACAATGTGGGGGATTGTAAGACAGATGTTTAACTGCTGAACTTTCATATATCTAGTAATTAAGATTTTTTTTAAGTTAAAAAGTTAAGTGTAAGTTACAAAGTGAAACTCTGTATGACTGAAACCTAATCACGAACAGCTTGTAAGGGTCTATCTCAGTGATCCAATAAAAAAATAATTTTTTTTTAATAAAAAAAACAAAGTGAAACTGGAAAGAAGAGAAGGAACCTTGGGATGAAGATATGGGGGTTGGGGGGAGGGCAGTACTAGGGCCCTGGCACTCTTCGTGAATGTGTTTCACAGCTCTGCAAGTATAAAATAAAGTACTGAGGGGCTGGATCGCTTTATGCATGCAGCCAACCCACGTCCAATCCAATTCGTAACATCCCTAAGCACTGCCCAGAGTAATTCCTGTGTAGAGCCAGGAGTAACCTCTGAGCATTGCTGGTTGTGCCTCTTCTTCCCCCCCAAATAAGCAGAAAAAAAAACCAGTATTGGTGGTACTATCATTATTTTTAAAAAGACAAAGCAAAATAAATTGTTTTGCTGAATGAAGTGTTACTCTGTTAAAGGGTGCCCTAAGGTCTAAGACTCACCATCTGGTTGGTGAATTACTTACTCTATTCCTGTTTGTCTGATTGGCATTTCCTGCCCAGGGGTTCATTGACTTGGGGGGCTGGGCAATCGAATCCATTATTAGCCAGGAGAAAAAAAGCATCTGAGTCTCCTTCACCCCAACAATAGATTTTTTTCCCCCATGCATTGTATACAGTCCTTTTCTTTCTTTCTTTCTTTCTTTCTTTCTTTCTTTCTTTCTTTCTTTCTTTCTTTCTTTCTTTCTTTCAAGGCATTTGAGGGAGGTGGGTGTGAACAGAGGAATTTCCTCCTCCACCCTGGCTTTTTCTAAGCTGTAAACTAATATTCTGAGAGAGAAAATATCAAGGTCTCAGCTTTCTTAGCCATATGTATTGTATTGTATTTGTGGTTTTTTAGTATTCATGAAAACTTCGCCCCAATGGCCAGTTCAAGGATTGTACTTTGATTTGTAGGCCTAGGATCTCTGCTAGGAGGTTTTAGCTTGTGGAGTTTTTTTTTTTTTCTTTTTCTTTTTGGGTCACACCAGGAATGCACAGGGGTTACTCCTGGCTCTGCACTCAGGCATTACTCCTGGCGGTGCTCGGGGGACCATATGAGATGCTAGGAATCTGGGTTGGCCGCATGCAAGGCAAACACCCTACACTACCCACTGTGCTATTGCTCCAGGCCCCTGGAGGTTCTTTTTTATATCTTCATGTTATTCTAGTATTGCTCTTCTAATCCTGATAAGGAATTTCTGTGAAGGCCAGGAATGTAGCTCCTGTTTTGTGCGTCACTCCCTGGCAATACAGAAGCAAACACAGACATATCATTTCTTTTTTGTTGAAGTTGCTCAATTTACTGGGGTAGGGGAAGTATGTGATAATGCCTTAAATCTATTTTTTTTCCACTTGTCATTGAAAGTGAAAACCGAATTTGAGAATTTATTTCCCTTATTTGAATTTTGATGGTGGTGGTGGGGTGTTACTCTGGTTATTTAGGGTTTCTCTTGACCCACTGCTTTGGGGGATTATGCCATTGTTCGGGGGATTATGCCATGCTGGAGATGGAACCCAGGCCTCCTCCCAGTCTGCAAAGCATGTGCTCCACCCACTGAGCTACCTCTCTGATCCCTGGAATGTTCTCTTCTGAGGGAGCAGCTCCACCCTTGGTGGTGTCACTTATGAGTATGTTTCTAGAAATAATTAGCCCTTGGTTGTTAGAGTATAGAAATGCCTGCCTAAGGAGTTATCTTACAGGAAGGAGGTTGGTATTTTTTTTTTTTTTAGTATGAAAGAAGCAAGACAACTTTAATTGTATAAAAGCAAAATGTATGTGTAAATAAAAAGATATATTTGAAGTAAACAAATCAAATTTATTTCTCTCAGGGCTGAAAGGTGTTTCTCTCAAGGCTGAAGATATCATGAATGATGTTTTTTTTTTATTTTTTTTATTTTTAAGTGTTAGCTTGACTTAATTGTAAGATGTTTTGCTTTCTGAAGTTATAGAATAATCCACCTACTTGGAGTTGGAAAGCAAGATTTCAGTAGACTGAAACATAGGCTTTGCATTCAGAAGGCTCAGGTCTGAACCCCAGAACTGCACGGTTTCCCAAGCAGTTAGGAGTGACCCTTGAGCACTGAGACAGTAGTTGCTCTTAAGAACTGCCAGGTGTGACCCAAAAACAGAACCAAAAAAAAAAGATACTATCTCTTAGGAACTAGGTTGCAGGAGGCAAGTGCCTCTGAGTGTCCAGGATGACTCAATCAGAATACTGCACTCCCAGTGGTGTGGTTTTGTGAACTGCAGGATGGGGCCCTGGTTGCTCTTGTTTTTAAGGTTTGAGCATAGCAGCAAATCCCAAGTGCCTGCACATGCAAACGTTTTAATAAAATTAAGTTTCCCCTATGACCATTTAGTATCAAATAAATTGATGGGTAACTGCATGTTGGAAATTATAGGTATTCTTAGTTGAGTAGACATCTTAAAATGATTCCAAAACATTCGTTTGTCCCAGGAACAGAAGAGGAATATCCTCTAATCATGTTACAGGTGCATTTCAGTATGTTTTGGGGGGATACCTGGAGGTGCTTGGAGGCTGCTCCTGGCTCTGTGCTCAGGGATCATTCTTGGTGATGCTCAGGGGATATATGTGATACCTAGCATCAAAGTCTGGGTTGGCTGCATGCAAGCCCTACCTACTGTACTATTGCTCTAGACCCTAAAAAAAGTTTAAATATTTTTAATGAATAGCAAGCTGGAGCGATAGCACAGCAGGTCGGCCGACCTGAGTTCAATTCCTCCACCTTCAATTCCTCCACCCCTTTTGGAGAGCTCACATGGCAAAGTATCTTGCCCGCACGGCAAAGCCTGGTAAGCTACCCGTGATGTATTCGATATGCCAAACACAGTAACAAGTCTCACAATATTACTGGGCCCACTTGAGCAAATCAGTGAACAACGGGAAGACAGTGACAGTGACCAAGTTGCTGTTTGTTTTTGTTTGGTGGACACATCAAGCAGTGCTCAGGGCTTACTCTTGGCCTGACTCTGCACTCAGGGATCACTCCTGGAGGGACTTCGGAAACCAGATGTGGTTCTGGGGATGGACCCAGGATTGGCTGCATGCAAGGAAAAGCGGCTTCTCCACTGTGCTATCTCTCCAGCCCTGCTACTTAATCTTCTCCAAGGAACAAGGAAGATGAGCCGGACTTGGCATCTTCTCCCAGGCCGGAAGCCCTGGCTTCTCTCAGCACCCCACTCCCAGGCCTCCCAGGACCTGCTCTTTCTTTTCTGACAGCTTCCACGGGCCACGGCTCAGTGGACTTCCAGGGTTTCCAACCAGTTACTGCTAAACGTGGGTGGATGTGGAGCCTCTGCAATCCTTCATTGTACTCATCATCCTGCACTGAAAATCAGTTCTTTTTGCATTAGAATGTTTTCTCTATAGCATGAGTTGGCCTGACTTGATGTGCTACACTTCTATAAATTTTCAGGATTTTTAGCACTGTCAGTTTCTTGTTGGATTTAACATTTGGGTTAAAACCATATCTGTGTCATTTCCCCTAGATTTAAGTCATGTTAGAGGTGTTAGGAACCCATTTTGGGGATTCATGTTTTTTGGCCATCATGGTGTTAATTACTAACTAAAGTTCGGGTTCTTAGACTTTATAGGACTTTGAAGACTTTGAGAATAAACACAGAGGATTTATAAGATCATTCTAAGTAAAGAATGTGGTTAAGTGATTTTATTGCCATTATACATTTGTAGGGAATGCAGAAAATGTACTTTCGGGAGCCAGTGAAAGGTGAACCATTGTTCATGTTTTTAATTTGATTGTATTTTTCAGTTTTTCCTCCTGAAGATCTTTTTCTGAACAAATACAACACGGCATCCAGGTTTGACACGGTTATACCTGTTGTCAAAAAGTTTTAATTTTTTCTTTTTAAAAATTTATCTATTTATTTATTTTTTATTTTAATGAATCGCCGTGAGATAGTTCCAGATTTACAAGCTTTCATGATTGCATTTCAGTCAAACAATGTTTTGAATACCCACCCCTCCACCAGCGCCCATTCTCCACCACCCGTGTTCTTAGTATCCTTCCTCCCACCCCCACCCTAATTTTTTTTTTTTCTGTTGAGGGCCACACCTAGTGGTGCTCAGGACTGTCTCCTAGCTTTGCAGTCCTGGAAGGCTCAGGTGGTCAGATGGGGTGCCAGAGATCAAACTTGTTTCAGCCACATACAAGGCAGGTGCTCTACCTGCTGAACTATTGCTTTGGTCCCTAAACATAGAATCTTCACTCTGTTTCATTTAAGAAGCACAGGGACCATGGACAGAGGTGAGCTTGGGGAGAAAGACGTGGAGGAGAAAAGATGAACACATCCTAAATATTCTCCAGAGGACTCCATCCACTTTGCTCCCCTGAAAGTGAAAAGCTCAGCACTTCTTGTTTGTTGTCTTTTGAATGATTCAGAAAAAGGAAGCCGACGTTGATGCAAAACTCACAAAACTACAACTTCTTGTGCATCTCCCTGCCGACAGTTTCAAGATTCATCTTGCTTCCTTAGGGCTGCAGATGTGTATCTGTTTTGTCTGTCTCGTCTGTCTCCATGGTATTATTACTAGTCATCTTATTAATCTTGCAATCTAGATAAAGGCAAAGAATAGAAAAAGTATAGAAATGGAAAGAACAAATTCCACGCCCCTCAGGCGGTTTGGACATTTGAACAGTCATAAAGGGGCCAGTACCGGGCAGAGGTGTCCCACTAAGAAACCAGGGTCCAGAGAGCTAGTATAAGGGTTAAGGCGCTTGTCTTGAACATAGACAACCCCAACACCATTCCCAGTTTCATCCCCAGCACTCCTTATGGTCCCCCACGATCTGTCAGTTTGCTAGGAGTGATTCCCTGAGCACAGAGCTAAGAGTATATCCTGAGCACCACTGGATGTGGCCCCCTTTTTTTTTTTTCCTTTTGGAGTCACACCCAGTGATGCTTAGAAGTTACTCCTGGCTCTGCACTAAGGAACTCCTGGCGGTGCTTGGGGGACAATATGGAATGTTGGGGGATTGAACCCAGGTTGGCCATGTGCAGGGCAAACGCTCTCCCTGCTGTACTATCACTCCGGCCTGTTTTTTTTTTTTCCTGGCTTTTTGAGTCAGTCACATCGATGATGCTCAGGGGTTACTCCTGGCTCTGCACTCAGGAATTACTCATGGGTGTGCTCAGGGGACCATATGGGATGCCGGGGATTGAACTCGGATCGGCTGTGTGCAAGGCAAATGCCCTCCCCAATGGACTCTCACTACCCCCTCCCCCTGGTGTGGCCTTAAAACTAAAAAAGATGAAGAAGGAGGCTGTGGGCTGTGTCTAAGACAGAAAGATGAAAACAGTTTTTCTTTCTTTCTTTCTTTCTTTCTTTCTTTCTTTCTTTCTTTCTTTCTTTCTTTCTTTCTTTTTGCTTTTTGGGTCACACCCAGCAGTGCACAGGGGTTACTCCTGGTTCTCAGGAATTACCCCTGGCGGTGCTCGGGAGACCATATGGGATGCTGGGAATCGAACCCGGGTCGGGCCACGTGCAAGGCAAACGCCCTACCTGCTGTGCTATCATTCCAGCCCCGCAGTGTTTCATTTTTTGTTTTATTGTTAGGTTTTCCTATATTTTATTGTTTAGTAAAATGGTTCCTCTACTGGAGGAATTTGGAAGTGCTTCAAGTTCGTTGAACTGTGGAGAACTGTGGCAGCAGGACGAGGAAGGCCGGCTTATTCTTCCCTGACCTTTATTGAATTCCTCCCGGCTTTCTTCCCATCCTTCCTCCTTGGTCTTTTTCCGCTCTGTGGGGGACAGGGCTCTGTAGCTGGCTATCAAGATCTGGCATTTACCTTTTGCTCCAGGAATTTACTAAGTGAATTCTTCCTACTTGTAACCCGTAACACATTAGCCAGGGTGGCATGTAAGGGACACAGGTTGAAGTACCCAGCCATGGACCAGGCTGCGGGCACTGATGCAGGGCTCATCGCAACATAGTGTTCCTCTTTGGGGGTGACAGATGGTGGAGTGCCTCATCCAGACCAGGAAAACTGGAATAGCTTCACAAAATATTCCCAAAGCCAAGCTTCCCAACCACCATCACTTGGGCTGGTCAGCTCCTCTGGCAAGTGGACAAGCAGAGAGGTGGAAGAGACAGGGCAGGGGTCCCTGATCTATCAGAGTACTTAAACCTCCTGCTAAGCTGGGATGTTTTCCAAAATCTTGAGAGTGGCAGAATTTTCTTCTGGTGTCTTTTTGGGACAAAGGAAAAAGAGAACTGAAGGAGGGGGCAAAATGATTTGTACTGTGTCCTCCAGTGTCTGGGGCTAGAATAAAAGGTTCAAAGCAAAGGATAGAGATCAGAAATCAGGAGATTTAGACTTAGGACACTGTCACCTTTGGGTGTAGGAAAAGAGAAGAATCAATTCATTTCAGGAGTTGATTCAGCAGATGAACTTATTCAGGAGTGGAAGAATTTTTGGTCATTTTCAAAGATCTAAACTAACACGGGTTTCCTTTTTATTTATTTTATGTTATTTTATTTTATTCGTTTTTGGGTCACAGTCGGCGATGCACAGGGGTTACTTCAGGCTCCTGCACTCAGGAATTACTCCTGGCAGTGCTCGGGGGACCATATGGGATGCTCGGAATTGAATCCAGGTCGGCCGCATGCAAGGCAAACACCCTACCCACTGTGCTATCGCTCCAGCCCCAGGCTTCCTTTTTTAAAATATCTTTTACCTTCAAAGATACACTTGTATGAATTTTCCTATGTTTGATACAGGAAAAAGTTCCTTTTGGTATTAACAAACTCTAATGGAGGGGCAACTTGTACAAGACCACTTCCTTGGACAGAAAACATTAGAATGTTTCGTTTTGTTGGTGCTCGTATCTCTGAATAGTTTTCTTCAATCATTTCTCTTGTGCTCATAATTTCTTCCACATCTCCCAATTTAATATGTAAGTGTTGAGCCATATGTATGTAATCTCCCTTGAAGCTTATTCCCATTTTCTCATACAGTTTCTCATTTAGGATGAGTCTGATAAGATCCAGAGGTTCTTCTACGGTGTTCCTCAACCACTGGTCTGTAGGCGCGGTCTGTAGGTATATAAACATTGAGAAACCCTGTCCAGCCACCAGCATGGAGAACAGGTGTTGGTCTGCAGGTGTGAGGAGGTTGAAAACACAGTTCTGCAGTATCGATAGTGTTGTTACTGGCCCACGTTGTCTGCTGCGTTTCTCTTATGTAATTCTTGCCCTTCAAATGTTCTCATGGATGACCAACCTTGTAGAATAGTTAATTCTTAGACTACGTTCACTCTGAGTTTTTGACTCCTTTTCCTGTTTCCCTGCTCTCCCTTCCTGGGCTATTCAAATCACTTCTTTCTCCTGAACTTCTACCCCAGGTCTACCTTGAATTGACATCCCCAAAATGACTCTTCTCTGACTCATCCAACTGGTGTTCTTCTCCCCTTCCTTAGTTGACACCATGCATGTTAACTGCATTTTGATTACCTAAAGAGAATTTGTTACTTGGAAGTAGAAATCTGAGGGCATGAGATTTTTTGCAGCCTTCCCTTCCCTTAGCACACCTAATCTCATGATCACACAGCAGCAATCCCAACTGCCTTAGGAAAGGGTTCTACACAGCGATGGCAGGTATAAGCAGGGAAAATTGCAGTAGATTCTGCTTTGCCGTGGTAGTAAGCTCATCATACATTCGAAAGCACGCAGTGAGTATTGTACACCCAGCCGGAAGCCTTCCTCAGCGAGTACATCTTAATGACATTGTCGGTCTGCTCAAGTGTGCGTCACTGCTGGTCTTGTTTTCCGACAAACACAAAACATTCTGGGGGGAAAATACAAAGGACTACAGGTTGTTATCCCAGGAGAGTTCCTGGAAGCTCTCAGCTGGAACACTTGAAGGAAGCCTCATGATCTGGACCGAGAACTGCTTTGACTGACGAGAGTATTAATTGTGTGTCACATGGATCCTCTTTGCATGTGATCCACAAACTGGCACCAGGTGAACGAACTTGCTGTTTGATCAGTTGGAGGGTTTTTGCTTCAAGAACAAACAGGAAAGTTCAAATAAGTTAGAAATGTATTCTAGATGTCAACCCCAAGCATATAACTAGAGGGCATGTCACGTTTATTCATCACTGTTTCCCTAGGGTTACGGCTGGTACATCCAAATGTCATCATTTCTGTTACTTATATAAATACGAGTAGTTGTGACAAGCTAGTGTTTATACAATGGGAAATTCTTTACAGTTTTTTTCCCTTGTGCAGGTTCTGAAAAAAATGTATATTTTCAATGTTACTGCCAATATATTTTGAAGATGTGTTAGTTTTTTTTTTTCCTGGAAGCTAAATTGATTGCTGCTTAATACAGTTTTTTTTTTGGGGGGGGGGCAGGTGGTGGGGTGGGGAGGGAGGCACTGTATAGTGCCAGGGATCAAATCTTGTTCTCCCACATGAAAACAGATCTCAGGACATTGTGCTATTTCCTCAATCCTTTACTACCAAGTTTTAATATTTATATTGTCCAGTACAGCTTCATGTCTCCTTCCACACAATAAAGATTAATTGCAAAGGGAACAAAACAGTCGCACAGTGGAAGAACCTGGTAGAAACCACCGAATCAAATCTTCAGAATTAGCATTGCTAGTAATTGCATAACTGGACGCTGAACACCCTTTGGAAAACAGCCCAAGTGCTGTGATGGGTCTGTAGAAATGCATAACTTGGGTCTAAGCATGAGGAAATGTCTGACGATCCCAAATTGAGGAACACACACAAGACCAACTATCTGTTTTGTAATCTTTCCAAGTGTCAGGGTCATAAAAGACCAAAAAAAAAATAGTATATTGCCCCAGATTGATGGAGACCACAAAGACAAGAGAACTGATTTCCACCGGCATCATTTTGTTGTTGGAACATCACTGGCACAGCTGTTGAATTTTGGGTTTCTGTTTGCTTTTGTGGTTCCAGGGATACTCCATTACCAGCTCTATTCCCAGCCAACTGTTGACATTTGAAATGGATTCTGTTGTTTTAGAATATGGCACTTTAAACTGTACACTTGTGAACACTTTTTGCCTGAAAATTTTTACTCAGCCCTGCGGCTTTTAGTATATATAATAGGGATAGGAATTAGCTATGTACTGATGATGAATCACAAAGCCATTAAAAAAATTTTTTTTTTAGCTTCCATATGGAGTTGTGACCAACAGTCTAAGAAGCAAGGGTTTAGATGATGGACTTAAGCTGCTTGGTATCAGTATTAATTGCATGGTTAGTACTGTGATTAGGACAATGGTCTTGTTTTTAGGAAATACAAACTTAAGTATTCTTAGGCGTAATGGGACATTAAGTATACAACTCACTGTAGTTGTTTAGAAAAAAAGTCATGCACTAATACATATGTGTTCAAATTTTTAGGACTTCAGATAGGTAAAAGTCATTATTATCAGAGATGAATTGGTTCTTTAATGTGGGCAGAGTTATTGGTACTGTCAGTTTGACAGTCTTGAGAATATTGGAGATTGGGAGTGCTAGTTTTTTTATGCATTTTTTCTATGCAGTCTTGAGGTTACTCTGCTGAGCTTTTAACAGCAAGTAACCTCAACTAATGTACGTGTGGTGTTGTTGCTGCAAACAGGGTTTAATATATCAAAGGTTTAGATGTCATTTTTTGTTGTTGTTGTTATTTTTTTGGGTCACACCTGGTGGTGCTCAGAGCTTATTTCTGGCTCTGTACTCAGAGATCACTCCTGGTGTGTGATGCGAAGATATCACACAGGGGCTCCAGTCAGCTAGGTGCAAGGCAAGCGACCTCCCCCCAGTACTATCTCTCTGGTCCCAAGGCTTAGATAAGTTGTATCTTCGCATACTTCTGGCAAGTATTAAACTAGTGTACAGAAGCCTTTGAAGTCTGAAACAGATATTTAGCTGACTCATAAAAATATTTCTTGGGGTCCAGAGCGACAATACAGCGGGTAGGGCGTTTCCCTTACATGTGGCCGACCCGGGTTCAGTCCCCGGCATCCCATATGATCCCCTGAGCACCACCAGGAGTATTTCCTGAGTGCCAGAACCAGAAGTAACCCCTGAGCATTCCTGGGTATGACTTAAAAAGCAAAATAAATAAATAATAATAATAAATTTCCTCTGAAATTTTGCTTTCCCAATTATCAAAATATTACTATAAAAACTACAAATAAGGGCTGGAGAGCAGTACAATGGGTAAGGTTCTTGGCTTGATCCCTGGCACTCCACATGGGTATTCAGATCACCAGTCTAAGAAGCAAGGGTTTAGATGATGGACTTAAGCTGTGATCCCTGAGACAGCCAGGGGTAAGTCCTGAACACCACCAGGTGTGACATAAAAATAAATAAATAAACATATCAACAAACACTAAAAACCCCAAAACTAGAAAGCATGAAATTAAACAAAAAAATAATTCGAACAGAATCTCATTACTCAGACATTACGCACACACACATACACACACGTATACGTATACACACATGCACACACACATTTAACTTCCCAATTTAATATATTTTTGCATCCTAATGTTTTTCCTCTGGTGAGCATTAGATTCCCGTGGAACAAAACTTCAGGTGCTTTTTACCTTTTCCTTTAAATAATTTTAAATTCACAATCAAGCTGTAAGATGAAAAGAATTTCTGTGTTCATCAGCAGTTGTCAACATTTCCCAGTTTTCTTACCTCCAAACCAGAAGCCCACCAAGAAATACATTCACTTTTTTCCTTGCTTTTCTTTCAAAAATTTGCAGTATTGGGGATTGAACCTAGGCAGGGCCTCACACATGCACGGGAAATGCTTTTTCTGCTAAGCTACATCCTCAGTCCCCTCCCTCCACAGTTTACATCCTATGTCCGTTACTCTGGAAAAGTCCCTCCATCCTTTTTTTCCACAAGGATACGCGTGAGGACAGACTAGTGGTTTTCCTTCCAAGTAGTCTGTTTCTCAACACAGGGTCATTATTAGCTACAAAATAGCCCGTTACAATTTATTCAGATAATGGCTCGTGTTGGATGATTTGAATGATTTCTAATGAGTCTGCTTAACTCTCTTAGTGCTAAAGCAGTGGGCATTCTGTTCTTGTATTTTTTTGGTGAGCATCCCTGATTATTTCATCTAATAAAATCCTGCAATGGAAATATTGAGAAGTTGGCATGGACTTCTGAAATGTATTACTAAAATGCTTTTGAGAACAGCCAAGTTAATAATAGTAAAACTTCAAGTTGAAAAATTAAGTTTTACAAAAGGGAATGCCCAGCCATAGAGGCAGGGTGGGATGGGGATGGGGGGGATGGGGGGTGGGAGGGATACTGGGATCCGTGGTGGTGGGAAATGGGCACTGGTGGAGGGATGGGTATTTGATCATTGTATAATTGAAACCCAAGCACAGAAATTTATAAGTCTACAACTGTACCTCATGATGTCTCACTAATAAAATTAAAAAAAATAAAGAAAAGAAAAATTAAGTTTTAGTTTTAAAAATCCCTCTCGGAGAGCCCGGCAAGCTACTGAGAGTATTCGATATGCCAGACACAGTAACAACAAAGTCTCCAATGGAGACGTTACTGGGCCCGCTCGAGCAAATCGACGATCAACGGGAGGGCCTTTACCTTTACCTTTACCTTTAAAAATCCATGATGAGAGACTGGAGAGATAGTACAGTGGTTCAGGCGCTTGCTTTGCATGAGGCCTACTTGGGTCTGTCCCCAGCATCCCATATGGTCCCCCGGGCACCGCTAGGAGTAATTCCTGAGTGCAGAGCCAGGAGTTATCCCCGAGCATTGTGGAGTGTGGCCCTCAAACAAACAAAACAACAACAAGGTCAACAACTAAAAGATTCTAATAGCATGGGCCTGGCACATTAGCAGGTTCATGCCTTAGAGTATACGTGAACGCTTCTTTTCCTAGTCTGTATCTTCTTACGGTGAATTTTTCTAAAGTTAGACCTTTCTATATATTTTGTTTGTTTGTTTTTGCTTGTGTCACACCCAATGATGTTACTCTTGCTTTGCACTCAAGAATTACTCCTGGTAGTTCATGGGGGACCAGAAAGGAATACCAGGGATTGAATCTGGGTGGGCTGCAAGCAAGTCAAGCATCCTACCTGCTGCTCTGTGTCTCCAGTTACCCCTCCCCCCACCATCTATCTATATTTTTCTATGGATTGTTTATT
Organism: Sorex fumeus; assembly: GCF_029834395.1. Lineage (NCBI taxonomy): Eukaryota > Metazoa > Chordata > Mammalia > Eulipotyphla > Soricidae > Sorex > Sorex fumeus. The sequence continues at coordinate 45,031,151 of NW_026606091.1, forward strand.
TTAGTACCTGTGACTATTTTTATTTTTTGCTGTTGTGTGGTTCAGAAATGATCCTCAAAGCAGACTGGGGAAAAGAGCCTTTTCCCCAAACATCAATTTTAAAGACATATTTTCAGATCTTCTTAGTGTTTCTTATAAATGTTATATGTTATTTTAACTTCATTCTCTTACACCAAGGGTCATTTCCAATAAAAATCCTCTGTAGGGATTTAGACAACTTTGGTTCAAATGAAAATGACATCTCCCTTGCATTCTTGTACTACTATCGACTCAAAAAGTGTGACCAAGGACACATTTGTTCTTGTAAAAATTAACAGCTGCCCTTCGTAATCTAGGAAAGAACCAGCCTCTGGATATGCCTGGGGGCCTTGCTCTGTGAATCCATCCAGCAGACAATTAGCTGTTGTGGCCCAGGGAAGTTTCCAACATTAGCAGCTGCTAGGAACAGCCTTAGTTTAGGAAACCTGTACAGTCACTCTATCTTGGCTGAATACAGATATTTTTCTTCTAAAGCTGGTATTTCATTACCCTATTGCTCACTCGGTATTAGCCTGTGAAGATATATTGTTTCCCAATTGTTATATGTGAGGCAGTGCCTTGAATCTCCTGGTCTCGGACATTTCCTGAGAGGAAGCCAATATCCTTTGTGGAAGTAGAGCAAGGAGCAAGGACGTGTGGGTTATTTTTGTCTTCTAGCTGTGATGGGAGGGAATCTTCAGTCTCCAGGGGTTTTCCACCAGGAATAGCATGGAAAAAATTGAGGGTGGGGGTGGGGAGTGACTGTGGATCGATCAGAACAGCACTGTCCTCTCTAGAGGATAATCAACATTGGATCTCCCCTGCTTGCTGGGAGAAACTAGTCTGATTTGGGGGTGAGGATTGGGGGTGGAGTTGAGGAGTATGTGGGAGGTGTCTCCGTCTAAAAAAATAATAATAATAATTTAGGAGCCAAGATCTGGAGCAGTAGTACAGCTGAAAAGGTGTTTGCCTTGCAAGCAGCCAGTCTGGGTTCAATCCCTGGCATCACTATATGTCCCCTTAAGTACCACTAGGAGTGAGGTGTGATCCCTGAGTGCAGAGCCCTTAGTAATGCCAGTGTAGCACAAAACCAAACAGAAAGGCGCTGTTACTCTCTCATCATTCAGTTTTGTGTACTTATGTATAGATTCACCAGCTAGTCTATATGGGGCAGCCCTGGACACACAGCAGCCTCCAGCACCACTTTTAACCCGATGAAGTGGAAGCTGTAACAAGCAAAAAATGGGTGCTGCTTCACTCTGCTTTTTGGAGAAGAATCTGGACATTTTCAGAGGTTGAGTGTGTATGTAGCTCAGCGAAAGCTTGCGTTGCATGTATGAGGCCCTGGATTGGATCCGCAGTAACACACACACACACACACACACACACACACACACACACACACCCAACAACCATAAAAAAGAATATGCACATTGTATTAAAGGAAAGAAGGTTATTCTTTTGGTACTCATTTTCCAGAGCCATTTAGAAAATACATGAGCTGGAGTGGATAGCACAGCGGGAGGGCGTTTGGCTTGTGTTCAGCCAGCCCGGCCGAGCCGGGTTCAGTTCCTCCGCCCCTCTCGGAGAGCCCGGCCAACTACCCGAGAGTATCTCACCTGCATGGCAAAGCCTGGCAAGCTCCCCGGGACGCATTCGATGTGCCAAACACAGTAACAACAAGTCTCACAATGGAGACGTTACTGGGCCCGCTCGAGCAAATCGATGAACACTGGGAGGACGGTACAGGACAGATGTTTTGAAAAATCAGTCAGGTCAGTTCAGGTTGAAGATTTTTTTTTTTTGACATGAAGGGGTAAAGCCCCAAGTTTTTCTTTTATTCCCCCCCACCCCCCAGATTATTTTCTTAGGGAGAAAAAAAAATCTAGAAAATTTCACACTAGAAAATTTCATTGACATTTATTCACATTGTGTAATTCTCATTGCTAAAAAGAGAAATTTTGGAAAGTTAGGGTGGGGCTAGAATTGTGGCTTCTGTGCTGCCTGTTATTACACTTCACTTATTTTTAGGAACCTACTTTTTTCTTAGTGGATCACATTCTTAAAATAGAGCACCCCACATCGACGCTTTGGCTTGGCAGGCCACTGTGTTTTGTTTTCTCTTTGGGTTGGTGTTCTATGGACATGAGCCTTTTCACAGACAATCCCAGGACTCAGACAGCTGGTCAAGGTCAGCTGGTCTAGGCCGCAGCTTCTCCTGCCCAAGCGGTCTTTGCACTAGCAACTTGGGCCTCGTCCAGTGGCAGTCCCTGTGTCTGGTCATTGCCCAAGGAATAGAAAACTTACTAGAATCTTTCATGAGTTTCTCTGATTTCTTTTTTTTTTGAACAGGACCGCACCTGGCAATACTCAGGGGTTACACTCAGGAATCACTCCTGGCAGTGCTCAGATGACCAGATGGGATGCTGGGTATAGAACCTGGGTCGACCGTGTGCAAGGAAAGTGCCTTACCTGGCTGTACTATCTCTTCCGCCCCCCCAATTCTCTGATTCCTGAGCTCCCTCCGTGGCGGTTCAGACCTCTTTCCAGGACAGCCCTTTCGATCTGTTAGATCCGAGGTCTTGTCCAGATGCTCACACCGCAGCCCCACCCTAGCCGTCCTTCTTCTCCAGAGCCCCATTTCTCCTTCTGTAACTCATTTGATAGTTACAGCATCTTCACCCCTGACCTCAGCCTTCTTACCCTGTGGAGCCAAAGAGACATGGTGTTGTGGACCTTTGTTGGTATAGCCCAGGCTTGTGTCACTCATCCACTCTATGGCAGTAGATGTGGGGAAAACGGATGCTGTGAAAGGTAGTGCTGAAATCCCCAAGAGATTGGAACAGAAACAGGACGTGATTTCGTGTCTGACTTTTAAGAATGTTTACTGCTTGTTACGTTTAGAACCTACTGATCTTGTCTCAGGAATAAATTTAAGAGCTGGAGAGAGAGTACAACAAGCTAGATTCCCTGCACTGTGTCTGGTCACCCAAGTACTGCCAGGAGATCCCTGAGGACCAGGAATCACCCCTGAACAGCACTCCTGGGTACTGCCTTTATCCACAAATAAGAACAGATTTGGGTTTTCTGTGTTTTTCTGGTTTTGTTTGTTTGTTTGTTTGTTTTTGACAGGGGGAGTGGGGGCACACCCAGCAGTGCTCAGAGTTCACTCCTGGCTTTGCACTCAGGGATCACTTCTGGCAGGCTCAGGGGAGTTTAAACCTGGGTCTGCCTCCTTCAAGGCGGACACCCTACTTGCTATACTATCACTGCAGTCCCCCAGAGGAATAGATTTAAGGTGAAGGCGGGGGGCATGAATCAAAAGTAATAAGCACATGCGCCTATGTTTGCCTCCACCAAGAAAACCTCATGAAAGAAGAAAGATTGTTGTCTTGGAGTGGTAAAATATATGTAGCATATGATGGACCAGCTTGTCCATTTTAAAGTGTGTTGTACTGTGTGTGTTGCACAGGCGTGCACATCCCTCACAGTCATCCTTCTCACTGGTGTTTATGTGCTGTGGTGGTTATCATATTCACCTGACACAGCCATTCTTCTCTAGAACTTTTCATCTTCTCAAAGCCTTTAACCGTTTAACAGTCTTCATTGCCCCTCTGTCCCCAAGCCCCTGGCAGCTCGCTCTCTACTCCAGCTCTGAATTTGGCTCCTCAGAGGCCCCTCTGATAAGTGCCATTTTAGGCCCTCTGTGCTGGTTTATTTCTCTTGGGGAGCTTTTAAAGGTCGTCTGCATGAGGTTAGTGGGAGAGGAGAGGATAGGAGCACAGATTTTCGGCGCCAAGCTGAAAGAGGTACATGGATAAAATCAGGAGGACTGGTCTGTTTAAGGGGGGTCAAGAACATTCCAGAGTCTTTCTCTGTCTTTTATATGAATCCACTGGCATGCAGCCTTCTTCACGACAGTTTCGAATCCTGGGTTTTTTCAGGTTCTGCAAAGGTTTTTTTTTGTTTGTTTTTTTTTTGTTTGTTTGTTTTTTGTTTTTTTTTGCTACTGATGTGTCTGCTTTCTGTGCAACAAAATTTTGTTGGAAAAATTTATTGGTAGCAAGAAGATCCTTTTAGCTTCCAAAGGGAGAAAAATAGGTTACACTCAAAGCTCAAGAATCAAAATATCAGGGAGGGGGGACAGTGGGATGCTGCTCAGTGAGGAGCTTGGTGGTAGCGCCCTTGGTTTGCAGGGGTGAGGCTCTGAGTTTGGTCCTCTGCACTGCATGGACCTTTAGCACTCCTGGGTGGCCCTCAAGCAGTGCTCAGCTGCCATGGCTCTTTGAGTTCCATATCACCACCTAAGCACTGACCAGTTAAGCCCGCGAGCTGGGCTGCTGTTACTAGGGTTGACTTCTGGTCCCCCTGATCACTACTTGGAAGGTCTTTTTCTCTCCAACCTAAAGGGGGAGGGAAAAAAGGATCAAAATGTTTTGGTTTCAAGTCAAGGCCACATCCAGGGATGTTAGGCATCAGGGTAGGTATGAGCTTGGGGCCAAGGATCAAACTCAGGGCCTCGAACATGAGCCTCATCCCCAGCCCTCAAGATGGCTTTTCACTTTTAATAGTGATACCAGCAGCCAGAAGGCAGTAGCGTACTACTGCCTTGGACAGTCTGGAGGAAAATCTTTTTTTTTTTTTTTCCAATGGAGGTTTCCGTTTACAGTGCTCTTTGAGGGGATTTTCCAGGGGCAGAGTTCCTATTCCAATTCCAGTACCAGTGTTTCAGGATCCCTCCACGATCCCATCCATCTTTCTCCTCCTTCCCAGTTTTATTGATCATCTCATGGTTTGTTTGCATTGAGCATGGCCTTTCTTTGCTTCTTTATGTCTGAGCCAGATCATCTGGTATGTCCTTTACTTCTGACTCACTGCACTTAGCCTGATACCCTCCAGTTCTATCCAAGCTGTAACAAAATTTCATATTTTCTTATAGCTGAGTAGTACTGCATAGTATACACACATATATGTATATATGTATATGTGTGTATATACGTATATATACACGCACACACACACATACAACAAAATTTCAACAACAAATATTTTTTATTTTGAGCTACACCCAGTGGTGCTCATGACTTAATTCCTGGCTCTGTGTTCAGGGATCACTCCTGGTGGGGTTTGGGGGGACCATATGTGGTGCTGGAGTAGAAATCTTGGTCAGGCAGGTTCCCTAGTTGCTGTACTATCTCTCTGATTTCTAGGAAATGATTTTTTTGTTCCTTACTTTTTTTTTTTTTAATTTTTTTTTGGTTTTGGAGCCACACCCAGCAATTCTCAAGGGGTAGTCCTTTTTTTTTTTTTTTACACTCAGGAATCATTCCTGGCAAGGTGTTGGGGTATGCTAGGATTCGAACCTGAATTATCCCCTGTGTAAGGCAAGTGCCCTTCCCATTGTACTATCCCTCTAGCCCCTGGGAAATTATTTATTTATTTATTGATTGATTGATTGATTTGCTTTTTGGGTCTACCTGGTGATTCACAGGAGTTACTCCTGGCTCCGCACTCAGGAATTACCCCTGGTGGTGCTCAGGGGACCATATGGGATGCTGGGAATCGAACCCAGGTCAGTCTCATGCAAGGCAAATGCCTTAGCACTGTGCTATTGCTCCAGCCCTGGGAAATTATTTTAAAGTCAGAAATTTATAGCCAGGGAAACTCTTCAGGTGAGGGCAGAATAACGACCACTTTAGACCAGTGAGCTCTCGAGCAGCAAATGAAGGAGGTGGCCCACTGAAATGAGGTGGGGAGACAGGAAAGAAAACTCCACATGCTACAGGAATGGAGATCCAACAGGAGAGGAGAGAGGAGATTTGTAGGTACTCTGAGTGGGAAAGTGCGGCGTGAAACAGAACCGTACTCCATTGTGCATCTGAGGACCCAGACGCTCTGAAGACCCAAGGTACAATTGATAGAATATTTGATGTAACTGAATGTCACGAGAAGAGATTTGGAGATAGGATCGAAATATGGGACTGAAACTAACGAAGGTATCTAAAATACCACGTAAAAAGGAGAGATGCATGGTTATGAACTTTAAAGAAAACCGTAATATGTGCAGGCAGGGAAAAATCTTCACAGTGATCCACATGCTGAGAGTTGTGTTATGTAATCACAATTATTCTGATCCATAAAAAACTAGAACATGGGAAGAATACACTTGTTTGGTGAGGGCATACTGGCTGAATCATGGTAGCTTTATTTTCCATTCTGGGAGGTCAATAGTGCCAACAACTAGAAAAATTGCTGAAATAATTCCCCCGCAAATCATCTAAAAAAAGTTAAAATGTCTATATGGAGGAAGAATTAAAGGGAAGTGGGGTGAGAGGATGGAGATGAGACATTTGCGGGGTTCTGTAAAATGCTCAGAACTTTGCATGTCCTTTCAATTATGTGGCCACATAATTTTCAAGTAGTCATTTAGGGTCCAGAGCCATAGTACAGCAGGTAAGGTGCTTGCCTTGCATGTGGCCACCTGGGTTCAATCCTTGGCATCCTATATGGTCCCCTGAGCCCCGCCAGAAGTGATCCCTGAACACAGAGCCAGTAGTAAGTCTTGAGCACTGCTGGGTGTGGCTCAAAAAAATGAAAAAGCAAAAATGAAAATAAAATAGTAACTTTGTGAAAGTTATTTTTCTCATAAGAGAATATGAGGAAAAAGGGGGGGAAAAAGAGAATTGGAGCAATATGCCTCAGCAGAGTAAGCGTTAGATAAAAGCAGAGGGCGTCTAGGATACCGGACTGAAAGAGTGCAGAGCGAATTCTAGCAATCAGCTGGGCATTTCTGGAACATGAAGACAAAGGACTTTGGAACAAAGTGGAATTGAGAGGGTTCCCATAGAATTCAGCTCTTTGGAAAATGCTGATGGGAGGTTTTTTTTCACATCTCTGGAATTGTGGAAAGATTTGGTAATATGTCCATAGGAAACGAGGCAATTGTGGGGAATGAGACAATTAACATCAAAAGAAAAACAAAATTAGACTAGAAAATGTAATCATGATATACATATTAGGCCTGGGGTGCATAAAATTTATGTGATCCTAGGGCTGGAGAGAGCGAATGTTCCAGGGACTGAGTACTTGCTTTTGTATACAAAATTCCAGGACTCACTCCTACTGCGTGGTCTCCCCATCACAACTTCTCTCCCCCAAGCCCTCCCCCTCCCTCCACCCAGTACTACCCAGAGCAACCCCTGAGCAGGGAGCTGGGAGTAGCTCCCCAGCATTGCCAGGAGGGACCCCTAAAAAATTTTTGCAAAATCTGCATGAATTTGCATGAATCTGAATAATGTCACTGTTGAATGTGATTTGCCCAAATTCATGAGCAAGTGATATCGAGAAACTGCAGAGAAATCAATGGACAGTTTAATCTGATCATTAATTTTTTAAATGATGGCTAATGTAGCAAAATAGGACCTAACTGTAAGTACTTTATGAGGATTTATAACTTCAACATTTACTTTTACTAACTTAAAAGAGTTAAAAGTTAAGAATGGGACGAGGCGGTGACCTTTAGACTACTGAGGGGCAAGAGAAATAGTCTAGGGATTAAGGCATTTGCTTTGTATCCCACCAATCCCTGGTGATGCTCAGGGATTACTCCTGGCTCTGCCTGCACTCAGTAACTACTCCTGGAGGTGCTCAGGGTACCATATGGGGTGTCAGGGCTCAAAACCGGGTCAGCCGCCTGCAAAGCAAGCACCTTTAGCTACTTATCCCTATTTACTTATTTGATGGGATGGAGGGTTTAGTTTGGGGCCTTACCTCGCAATGCTCAGAGCTTGTTCTTGACTCTGTACTCAGGGATCACTGCTGGTGGTCTCATGGAACCATATGGGGTGCTGAGGACTGAACCCGTGTCACCCACATTCAAGGCAGGCACCCTGTCCATCATACTATTTTTGGCCGCATTTACTTTTTTAAACTATGTAATTTTTGCTGGTTTTTTGTTTGTTTGTTTGTTTTTGCTTTTTGGGTCATACCTGGTGATGCTCGAGGGTTACTTCTGGCTCTGTACTTAGGAATTACTCCTCGTGGTGCATGGGGGACCTTATGGGATGCTGGGGATTGAATTCAGGTCATTGGCATGCAAGGGAAGCGCCCTACTCACTGTACTATTGCTCCGGGCCCCATAAACTCTGAATTTTTGTACATGAACATAAAAACAATTAAAATCCAAGACAGGAAAAACATTTGTATGTGGCTCCATGGATGAGTATGAAAAGTTTCAGATGTTTGTTGTTAGAAAGGAAGTACTGTTTGGGAGAGCACCAAGCGTACAGTAGCTCTAAAGGAATAGATACTGGTTTCGATCCAAAAGTGAACAGGCATGACTAGATCCTCTTACAGAACCAGACAGCACTTTGAAAAGCTGCAGAGAATGACTTACCATTTCCTGACCTAAGATGGCATTTCTTACTGTTGGCCAGCTATCCTTCAGGGAGTTGACATTTCAGAAGCAGGTTGCCAGCGGTGCAGAGCAGACACACGCAAAATCATTTCAAGTGGTGGTAAGTGCTAGGAAGAGAAAAGCGAGGTCTGATGAGGAAGCTGTAATCAGGGTGGTCTTCTCTGAGGAGGCAAGCCTTTAACTGGCCAGAAGAAGCTGATGATGAAGCTGAAGTGACTCTGTCTCGTGTGTGTAGCCATTGGCCACACATCACTCTTTAAATCGGTGAAGTAAACTTTAAAAATCAGTGACTCAGTTCAGCCACATTTCTGGTAGTTAAGAGCCAGCATTGGGGGCTGGAGTGATAGCACAGCGGGTAGGGTGTTTTTGCCTTGCACAAGACCGACCCGGGTTCGATTCCCAGCATCCTATATGGTCCCCCAAGCACCACCAGGAGTAATTCCTGAGTGTATGAGCCAGGAGTAACCCTTGTGCATGACTGGGTGTGACCCCCGAAAAAAAAGAAGGAAAAAAAAAAGAGCCAGCATAGTGTGGCTTCCACATTGGAGGGCATAGAGAATGTTTTATTATTAAAGGCCCTCCCGTTGATCGTCGATTTGCTCGAGCGGGCCCAGTAACGTCTCCATTGGAGACTTTGTTGTTACTGTGTCTGGCATATCGAATACTCTCGGTAGCTTGCCGGGCTCTCTGAGAGGGGCGGAGGAATCGAACTCGGGTTGGCCATGTTGGCCGCTTGTAAGGCGAACGCCCTGCCGCTATGCTATCATTATTATTATTATTATTATTATTATTATTGACTTTTTGGGTCACACCTGGCGATGCACATGGGTTAATCCTGGCTTTGCACTCAGGAATTACTCCTGGCAGTGCTCAGGGGACCCTATGGGATACTGGAAATTGAACCCGGGTCGGCTGCATGCAAGGCAAACGCCCTACCCACTGTGCTATTGCTCGAACCTGAAAATGTTTCTATTATCGTAGGAAGTTCTCTTGTGTAGAGCTGGGCTAGGATGAGGGTAGGGATGGGGGTGGAGGAGGGAGCCACAAGGTCAAGGCTTTGAGGCAGTGGGTGTGGGCGAAACCAAAAGGCAGCTGCACTGGAGTGGAGAGTCTCAGGGAGCAAGAGCCTGGGCTTGGCTGATGTAAGCAGCTGGGGAGAAAGAGAAAGTAGATTTCATATTGCCATGCACGTTTGACTTTCAAAGTACTGCTTCCATTCATTGCGCTTGTTGGGGGTGAAGTCCAAATCAGATATAGCTGATATAAAATGTCTCATAAAGAATAGGGCATTGGGACAGGAGCGATAGTACAGTGGGTAAGGTGCTTGCCTTGCATACAGCTGACCTAGGTTCAATCCCCAGCACCTTATATGGTCCCCAAGCCCATCAGGAGTGATTCCTGAGCACAGAGCCGGGTTTAAGCCCTGAGCACAGCTGGGTGTGCTTCCCCCTCACCCCCCCCCCAAAAAAAAACGAATAGTGTAGTTAGAGGAATAGCTCAAAAGGCCAGAGCTCATGCATTTCAAGCAGGAGCCAGAGTGGAGAATGCAGGGGTTCAGTCCTACTGCATGATCTCCCAAGTACAACTTCCTGGTGGTTCTCCAAGCACTGCTGGAAGTGACACTTCCCAACCCAGCACCAGCAGGTGTGGCCCCAAACCAAGAAAACGGCCGAAATACCACAAAGCCTGGCATGGAGCAAAATACTGGTGATTGCGTTGACCAGTTAGGGAGGTCACACCTCTGCTACCTGAGAAGAGGCCAGTCGTCCTTCTGACACCAAGAACATAATTTCCCATGGCTTTCCCTCAAATCTCTTCAATCAGGATCACATTAAAAAAAAAATTCTTAATGCCATTCTCAGTGAAGGTAGGATTTTGACGTGGAATTCGGAGCTGAGAATTATGTTCTTGTTCTGCTAACAGGAGCGTCTGTGCCTTCATTTCTCTTCATCTCGCTTTTCGTGAAATGCCCGGGACCTTTTTTGCGCCTCCCTCTTTGCTAAACAGGTTTTCTTCCTCTCTTTGTAAAGGCTTCTTTGTTTGAGCCAATAGAGTTACTTGTCTTTACTGTAAACACAGTGTCCGGTGACTCTGCTCACTGTGAGAGCCAGCATCTAAAGAGCAAAAATGCCCCTGAAGGTCACTTTCCGGGTTGGGATTATAAAATAAGTTGTAGAGACTTTTTAGAAAAAAAAAAATCCACTGACCCCCCCCCTCCCTGGTGTAACACCCCCACCCCCGCAAAGCTTGTTGTGCCCATTGCATTTTAATTCAACTCGCAGCTAACATTTGTTGAATCATAATCAATCTGATAAAAGGTAATCTGATCATTTGTAGCTGTGCAAAAATAAATACACTCGACTCCAGTTTCATTTGCCCTTGAAGGCTCTAACATGGTTCCAAGCTGTACCTTTGAATCGGAGAAGTTGGGCCGGTTCACGTTGCAGCCTGCGTGCTTCCCGGGGCAGCGGCCACCAGGTACGCGTGCACACAGGATGCGGCTTAGTCCCGCTTCACCTGCAATGCTGTGACCTGGCAGTGGCTGTGTCCTTCCTTGATGTCCACCCGAGGAAGGGGACACCTTACGAAGGAAGCATTTGGGGCGGCTGGTTCTCAAGATCCCAGGGAAACAGAGAGCGTTAGGTCATGATCGCCACCTGGATGCTCTTCTCTCTCTTCACGGTAGGTCTCCAGAGTTACTTACCTTCAATGCATCCAGGGACGGTACCCGGTTAGGGCTTCTAACTCCCTAAGCCGCCTTTCTCATTATTCTCTTGGGAAATGAGTTTTATGAACTCGTAAGACGTTGGAATTGCCCAGGAAGGAAGAAGTACCTCCTTGATGTTTTCACTCTGATAGTTCTAAACAGCTCGAGTGAGCGTGCTTCTGGGGCTAGCTTTGCTTCTTCTTGTTTGTTTTTTGCTTGGGGGCCAGGCCCAGTGGTGCTCAGGTCTTACTCCTGGCGGGTTAGGGAACCATACGGGGTGCTGGGGACCACACCTAGATCAGCCTCATGGAAGGCAAGCGCCTACCTGCTGCACTATTGCTCCAGCCTCCAAATTTGTTGTAAGCAAGTCCGAGGCAGAATAGCTCTCAGGTTGTCAGGAGGCGGTTCTGCTTCAAGTTTCGGTTCTGATATGAACTCTTCCTCTTTACCTTGTAATTTTCCTTTTACATAACATTGTTCTTAGGAAGGCAAAGCCTAAGTAGAAATGTTCTCTGTGATACCTACCTGGTGATTGAATGCTATAATTATTTCTAAAGCAGTTAGCAACGATTTCAGATGACTTGCTGGGAAACTAGGCATTAGTTCACAAGCTGTGAAAGACAAGTACAATAGACATGGCATGCTTTAAAATTGGTCATTGCTTGCCACTGATCTTGAATGCATCGCAAGGTAGGCGGGCATGGATAAAGCTAAAATACATTCTTCTTAGTGTTTCTTATGACCTCATTTGCAGATTCACTTCTGGCCAGCCAGTCCAGGCTCCGTGGGGACTTGGAGGCAGTTTTTGTTTTTTCTTTGTCTTTGTGTACAAAATGAGGCAGTGAGGAGGGGGAAATAAAGAGCCCGTATCCCTGCTGTGACCGGGAAATAGAGAAAGGAAACTTGGAACTGCTTGAGCTTTTTCTTTTTCTTTCCTTTTTGTTTTTGGGCCACACCCAGTGTGGTGCACGGGGCATATTCCTGGCTCTGTGCTAAGAGATCACTCCTGGTGGGACTTTGGGAACTCTGTGGTGTCTGGGATTGAACCCATCAGCCCTGTGAAGGCAAACACCTCACCAGCTGTACTATCTTTTAGAGCTTTTTCAAGATCATAGAAATCCAGTATTGTCTGCCTTCAGTACAAACTGTTCAGAAAGATCCTTTTAACTCGTTAGGTGACTACATTTTCAGAACTCTTTCAGAGTTGGTTGGGATCTTTTATAAAGTGATACATTTGGTCCTTGTTGCTTTGTTCTTCTAAGCCCAGATAGTTGTGTGTGTGTGTGTGTGTGCATGTGTGTGTGTATATATACATATATATATTTGTGTATATATATATATAGATAAAATGTATAATCAGAGGAGTTGGTTTTTTTTTTTTTTTTTTGGGTCACACTCGGTGTTGCACAGGGGTTACTTCTGGCTCATGCACTCAGGAATTACTCCTGGCGGTGCTCAGGGGACCATATGGGATGCTGGGAATCGAACCCGGGTCGGCTACATGCAAGGCAAACACCCTACCCATTGTGCTATCGTTCCAGCCCCCAATAGTCAACAGTTTTAAGATCTTGCTACACACTTCTACTTGGATAAATGCATGCAGTTGAGACTGCATTATCATAGTCAAGAGACAAAAAATAAACTATCCAAGAAATACATTTTGTTTGAAATTTTTATTGTCATATTTGAGTATTCCGCTTACAGTTTTTTCCCAAAGAAGATGTCAGGCTGTTTTCTGACAAATAACAAAGCAGTGTCTGACACTTTCTGTGTAAAAGACATGAGTGAGATGTTGGAAGCGCAGTCTGATTGCCGAGATTACTTTTTGGTGACTTATAAATGGTGAAGTTGCAGTTAATTGTTAGCTTCTTCATAGTGCAGTTACATTAAAATGGCATAATATATTGCACGGTATTGACAAATCAAAGAGGCGTATGATCAGTACTCTAACCAATAGGCTTAGTAAGCTTCTTTCACTACTAGAACAAGTGGACTTTGATTTTTTGCCCTCTGGTTTTATAATGTAAGGTTAGTTGTACGTGGATCTAAAGGATATAAAATTCTGCAGCAAGCAAGGAGTGCATACTGCAGACAGATTCGAAGCAGATTTGCAGTGCCTCAGTGTACTGAAGGGCACATTTGCTTCCTGGATTTCAGAGACATCTTCACTGACCCTATGGTCTCACTGAGCTGTGTTTTCCTGTCACTCGTTCTGTTTCTGGTCCCTTGTTTTGTTTGTGATGGCAAGTCAACTGTTGCAAATATCTGTCCTTTTCACCGCCACTTCTCACACCGCCTTGCAGTCTCAGAATGAAGACTCTACTTGAGTCTCTTACCTCGCATGGCCCCACTTTGAGGGCTTGGAGGAGAGGAGAGTGCTTGGCAGTGTTGGATTAACTGGATCATGTGATCACCCGAGGAGCTTCAACTTTGGGGCTGGAACGACAGTACAGTGGGTGGGGCGTTGGTCTTGCATGCGGCTGACCCATGTTCGAGTCCCAGCATCCCATATGGTCCCCTGAGCACTACCAGGAGTGATTCCTGAGTCAAAGCCAGGAGTAACCCCTGCGCATTGCCAGGTGTGACCCAAAAGGGGGGAAAAAAAAGGAGCTTCAATTTTTCCCATTCACAGCTCCTTTATTACCTAGGAATTTTTTCACTTTTTCCACTCTGGAGAAGCCATGTTTTTCCTTAAACATAGACTCCCCCCCTTTTCTCTCTCTCTCTCTCTCTCTCTCTCTCTCTCTCTCTCTCTCTCTCTCTCTCTCTCTCCCTCCTTCCCTCCCTCTTCCCACAACATTTCTAGGTAAGTTGTATTCAATAAAAGCTGTCTTACTTCACACACACAAAAAGTTTTTATGCGACCCTGATTATGTAGATATATTAAAAATTGGTTTTCAGGACTGGAGAGAAAGAACAGGGCTTAGGGCACTTGCCTTGCATGTCCCAGCACCCCATATGGTCCCCTGAGCCGCTCTGGGAATGATCCCTCAGTAGAGAGCCAAAAAGAAGGCCTGAGCACCATGAGGTGCAGCCCCAAATAGAAAATAAAATTAGTTACAAGTCAACCATTTGCTGATAAGAAATCTAATACTGTAAAGGTTTATGGATGTGTGACCCTCCCCCTGTCCCCTTTCCAGGTTAAAAAAAAGGGGGGGGGGGGGGAGTTGTAAGTCTACAACTGTACCTCATGGTGTTTCACTAACCAAGAAAAAATATTTTTAAAAATATTTTTTTAAGGGGCTGGAGCGATAGCACAGCGGGTAGGGCGTTTGCCTTGCACGCAGCCAACATGGCCAAACCTGGGTTCGATTCCCAGCATCCCATATGGTCCCCAGAGCACCGCCAGCAGTAATTTCTGAGTGCATGAGCCAGGAGTAACCCCTGAGCATCGCCGGGTGTGACCCAAAAAGCAAATATATATATATATATATATTTTTATCTACACACACACACACACACACACATACACACAGATATATATTTTAAAGGGGCTTAGAGGACAGGGGCTTAGAGGACAAGAAGGAGGTGAAGGCAGGTTAGTGTGAAAGGGGAATCAAGGAGCTGGAGTGATAGCACAGTGTGTAGTGTAGGTTGTTTGCCTTGCACGCGGCCGACCCGGGTTCGATTCCCAGCATCCCATATGGTCCCCCGAGCACCGCCAGGAGTAATGCCTGAATGTAGAGCCAGGAGTGACCACAGTGCATGCCGGGTGTGACCCAAAAAGTAAAAGAAAGAAAGGGGAATCAAGGGTAAGTGTGTGTTTTATAGTAGCGACATGCAGGCCTTTTAGTGACTTCTCCATTTTGTTTTGTTTTGTTTTAAGTCTTTTTATAAACATCTATTCCAGGCCGAACTTCCAAATAAGTAAGCATTTTCAGGGTTGATTGAGGGGCTGGGGAATGAGCTGACATCATTTATTGTGGGTGAGTTGTAGTTTTATGGGTTTGTTTTTGGAATCCCCCCACCCCCATTCCTTCCTCTCCTTCTTTCTCTCTTTTTTTTTCATCATCACTGTGATTTACAATGCTGTTCATGATAGGGTTTCATTCAAACACTAGCCCTGCACTGGAGCATCCACCATTGTCTCAGCCTACTACAACAGCCCCCTACAACTCACTTTTTCCCTCAACCCTCCACCCATCTCTCCCTGCTCAGTCCTATGAGCCGGATCTCAGGTTCTGTTGCCATTGGCCCTTTGTTGTTTCCTTGCAATGCTGCTTTATATCGTACGTGGGAGGGAAAGTATTCTGTAACTGTCTCTTCCTCTGGCTCACTTCACTCAGCATGATTCCCTCCAGTTCTATCCACATAGTGGCAAATTGCATGATGGACACTTCTCAAGAAAATTTCATGAGCTTCCATGTGACCCTGCAATCCCACTGTTAGTTAGGCATCTCTCTCAGGGGACCAAAAGCTCTATTCAGAAAAACAGCTGTGACCCAGTGTCCCTTGTAACACTGTTCTCAGTAGCCAACATATGGGAACAACCCAAATGTCTAAGAGCACGTGACCGGATAAAGAAGCTATGGTACATATACATGGTATATATATTCAGCTATAAGATGTAGTGGTTTTTTTTTTTTTGGATGCATGTAGTGGAAATAGAGTGACAATGGGACTCTGCCAGGTTAGGCTGATAGGATAGGAGAAAATTGCTCTTCTGCCAGCCAGTGAAGCGGGTGCAGAGTTTTGGCAATGCACAGAAAATCCAGTTGTGATTAGCACTGTTGACGGAGCAGGAGTGATCTCTGGAATGGGAACGCTGTTTATTAGGGATCTTGGAGAAGTGAGCTAATCCCATGAACGAGTCGCTGTCTCCAGAGTAATAAGGCAGATTCCAAAACATGGCATCTGCCCACCTCTTCAGGACCCTCTTCCTTTCTTGCTGCTTTTTCCTTTTTTTCTTTTTTCTTTTTCTTTCTGGGTCACACCCAGTGATGCTCGGGGGTTCTTCCTGGTTCTGCACTCAGGAATCACTCGTAGCAGTGCTGGGGACCATATGGGATGCCAGGGATCAAACCCGGGTTGGCTGCATGCAGGGCAAATGCCCTCCCCACTGTACTATCGCTCCGCCCCCAACCTTTTCATTTGATCCATCAATATCCTCAGCTTATTGCAGGACGGAGCTCCACCTGGCAAGGTCGTACTCCTGTTTTCTCACTAGCTGTGCTCCCAGAAGCAGACCTGGAATTCCTCTCCGGCATTCTCATCCTTACCTTGTTGGACTCAGTTCAGACGGTGTATGCACTGAGAAGCTTACTGTGTCTCTCTGGCTTAAGAATCACCCTTAATTATCCTCGTGGTATCTTATTTGTGTCTTTCTTGGCAGTTCTCTAGTTGTGACTGTTTTGTTTCCAATGAGGCGGTTGGCTGTATTGGCAGACGTTCCTGATTATCATAACGAATGGGTGTTACTGGGGTGGGGTCTCTTTGGTAAGGGCCAGGGAAGCTGCAAATATTCTGCATTGCCTCAATAGTCTTTCTACACTAAAATGTCATCAGTGGAGCCAGAGTAATAGTACAGCGGGTAGGGCTCTTGCCTTGCATGTGGCTGACCTGGGTTCAATCCCTGGCACTCCATATGCTCCCCCAAGCACTGCCAAGAGTAAGCTCTGAGCACAGCTGTGTGTGGCTTCAAAAACCAAAGTGTCAGTAGAGCCAGAGGTGAGAATGTCCAGTACTGATGCACCTGCTGCATTGTTTGATGTTTCCCTTGGAGTCCTCTCAGGCCAGCTAAAGTCTGGATGTGTAAGTTTCATCTTCGCATCTGCTGTCAAAATGTGTGGTCACAGAAATGGGTCCTCATGAGAGAGTCAATCAGAGGTAATTGGATGCATGAAAAGATGACTTATTTTCTGGTTTAATTACCAGCACACACATAGAAAAGACTTGGCACTTCCAAATTCAAATTAACCAGAGTGAGGACCTAATCTTGTAAGATGTAACCTATGATCTAAAGTTTTTCTTCTCCGGTCACATTTCTGTATTCCCACTGTCCTGTGGAGTGAACATTGGTCACTGTATTAAAGGGTGGAGGAAAGAAAGATGTGTCATCAGCAAACACCATATCAATATTAGAGCAGAATGTTCCCTGACTGTGTTAAATTATTTAGGATTGTGGGGCTGGAGCTTTGCACGCGGCCAACCCAGGTTCGATTCCCAGCATCCCATATGGTCCCTCGAGCACTTGCAGGAGTAATTTCTGAGTGCAGAGCCAGGAGTAAACCCTGTGCATCGCCGGTGTGACCCAAAAAAAGAGAAAAAAAATGATTTAAGGTTGTACAAGTTCTTCAGATAAAATTTATTGTCACAGATTTAGAATTCCACTAATCCCCCTCTCCCCGGAAAAAAAAAAAGTGTGGATAAATGCTCTAAAAATATGTCTAGGGACCAGAGAGATAGTACAAGGGATAGGGGACTTGCCTTGCACATGAACTAGGTTCATCCTGAGCCCACCAGCCCATCACATATGGTCCCCCTGAGTGCAGAGTCAGGAGTAAACCCTAAGCACTGCCAGATGTGACCCAAAACAAATCAACAAATAAACTATACATATATATGTATAGCTCTATACATAAATATTTAATATATGTATATCGCTATACATAGATATTTGATAATTGAATTCTAATGCAGCTCAGTAACAGCTCTAGTCCAGCGGTCGTCTTTAAATCTCATTACGTTACGTAATGAGCTGTTACTGACTGGATTCCACGGGATGTCAAAAGACCGCGTGTCCACCCACCTACCAGATGGTCAGACTTCTTCGTCAAGATCATGAACGATCGGTTTGAGGCCCTTCATGTTCCTGGAGCGAACCGATGCCATTGGGCTACACTAGCACGCGACAGGGACAAATGCAGACGTTACTGGCGTCCGCTCGAGCAAATCGCCGACTAACGGGAAGTTAAGTGATTAAGTGATTAAGTGAATTCTAATGCTATAGTTGAAACTTTTGAAATAAATCACCCTGAAACAAATAACCTCTTTGAAACTATGTCCATTTTCTATAAAAATAATACTGACTTTGAAGACTCATCAAGAGCTCTCTCTGTCATCGTAGGCCATTTGGATGTTAGTGTTTGTGCCTGAAGTTGTGAAGCCAGTATTTAGCTTCTGAAGTGGCAGAAGTGAAATCCACATGACTCTTTTCTTGAACTAATGGACCGGAAGCTTCAGTATTATGGCTGTTGGACGTTTCCCTTCTCATGCCAACTATCAGCAGTGCTCCATCTTTCTCTAGGACCTTTGCCAAGGAGCAAGGGGCGACCAGAAAATCTGCATGGAGACCTCCCTGTACACTACATCAAGGGGTACACTGCCTAAGTGGGTCATCCTGATCCCAAGATACAGAATGGAAAATGATTTAATTATTAAATGCTGCAGACCAATAGGACACTGTGGTCTGACTCTGCCAGTCTCTCTAGCCAGAAGTTCTGAGGGAACTTCCTGGGGGGAGTGGCCTGCTTTTAACTTGAGCAGCTTGTGTTTGGGTGGATGGAATGCCTTAGAAGCAGAGAAACCCTCCCTCCAGTCCCCCTCACCCCCCTCTCAGGCTTCCTACTGAGTTTCCTTTAACTCTGGGGTTTCTCAAGGACCCTGAGCTCTGAAAGCAGAGCACATGTGGCTTGCTGTCCAGCATGAGAATGGCCTTTTTGTTCTTGAGGAGCTGCACAAAACAAATGGGAGAGGGGAGAAAAGGTCTTTTTTAGCATGAAAATACAATATTGTAACTCTTCCCTTCCCTCACCTCCTCCCTATTTTGTGCTCTTTCCTGGCATCCAGACTTTTGCTTTTATTCTCTGTAGAATCCCCTTTTAGCCATCACAATGGCAACGTGATGACTGTTGAAAAGTGAGTCTTAAAAGAAGGAGAATTGAGCTCATGCAGTAGGACAGGCAAGCCTCTTGTTCTTTGGCCAGCCAGGGCTGGGCATGTTATAAGCACTTCTCTGCATTTTCAGCCAAGCCGTTGAACCAGCGAGCCTAGAACATCTGCAGACACCTGCTGCTACCTGATTTCCAATTCAAGTCTGCAGGGCTGGACACTTTCCTCCTGCTTCTGTGTGTAGAAGCTGACATCTTTCTCCTTGATTTGCCTGCATTGATTTGCTCTTGCCAGTCCGAAAACAGCCGCAGCAGTAATGCCAGTTTCAGATCTGAGGGTCTCTGGCACTGCTTGCTGAAGGCTGATATGAATTGAATCTGGTTAATAACCCACTGCAGACCCCTGGGCTATCCTCTGGCTAGTCTTAATAGGGGGCTGGAGTGATAGCGCTGCAGGTAGGGCGTTTGCCTTGCACGCGGCCGACATGGCCGACCCAAGTTCGAGTCCTCCGCCCCTCTCGGAGCAAGCTACCGAGAGTATCTCGCCCTCACGGCAGAGCCTGGCAAGCTCCCCGTGACGTATTCGATATGCCAGACACAGTAATAACAAGTCTCACAATGGAGACAACGTTACTGGGCCCACTCAAGCAAATCGATGAACAACGGGAGGACAGTGACAGTCTTAATAGGGACTTGTAGGTGTTGTGTGTGTACTTCCTTCACCTACCATCAGTCATTTATTAAGATGTCAGGTGCTGAGGAGCCAAACATGAGTCAAAAGCATATGTACTCATCAAGGAGCATATAATGTAACAGTCTTCCTGCTACTATGAGGTCTAGTCAGAAGTAAGACCTGAGCATCACTGGGTGTGGCCCCCAAACAAGCAGACAACAAAAATAGATCAACATGGCACCAGACCGATAGCATAGTGGGTAGGGCATTTTCCTTGCACGTGGCCAACCCAGGTTCGATCCCCGGCATCCCATATGGTCCCCTGAGCACTGCCAGGAGTAACTTCTGAGTGCAGAGCCAGGAGTAATCCCTGAGCATTGCTGGGTATGACCCAAAAAGTAAAAAAAAATAAAAAAGAAAAGAAAAAATATACTTATAAAAAAATAGAGCCCGGCAAGCTACCGAGAGTATTCGATATGCCAAACACAGTAACAACAAAGTCTCCAATGGAGACGTTACTGGGCCCGCTCGAGCAAATCGACGATCAACGGGAGGGCCTTTACCTTTTACCTTTATAAAAAAAATAGATCAACATTCCCTCCATCCTGGCTCTGGTAATAGAATGGATACTTAAGGGTATGGGTATGACCTGGACTTTTCGCTTGACATCCTGCTTTCAAGTAAGTCCCATTTTTTTATATTTAAGTATTAGAGCTTCCTTTAAAGAAGAAAGAGGGGACCGAGAGATAGTGTAGTGGGTAAGACACTTGCATGCAGCTGACCCTGGTTTGACATTCCTCATAGTCCCCTGAGCACTGCCAGGAGTGATTCCTGAGTGCAGAACCAGGAATAACCCAAGCATTGTTGGGTGTGACTGCCCCCAACACCCACCCCCCCCAACACACACTCACACACAAAGAAGAGGGGAAATAAAAATCATAAAATCCTCTTGCAAGACAGAGACTGTGTTTAAAACCATCCATACAGAACATCACTACTAAAAACTCATCAAAAATGTCCCTGTAGGGAGATTTTAGTCATTCTTGAAATTGCTTAGCTAAGTCCAAAGGTCCGGAAGATGTCGAAAAGAGAGCTTTAGAAATAAAATGGTGTTTTTCCTGCTGAATTCATGCCCACTGTAATAAAACCATTTCAGAGCCAGAGTTGCCCGCAGCCTGAGGCTCTCATAGGCCTCCTGCTTTTTCTGCCATATGCTTTGTTCTGGGATTTCTTCCTTCTCCCGACATCTGGTGTTCAGGATAAAGGAAAAGGGCTTTTCCTAAACTATGAAATTACTATCAGAAAAATAAGTTGCTCGAGTTTCCAGGGATGTTTGAAGGAGGAATATTTTTCCTGAATATCTTGAGGATTATTTGGAAGGGGTTTTATGAAGTATTAGCAGTTTGGGGTTCATACATTTCTCCAGGATGGATTTGAATCTCGTCTTCCTTCCCTTCGTCCAGACAACCTAGGCTTTTCCAAGCAGATGGGCGCCACTACCTCATTGACTTTTAATGAATAGGTTTGCCCCAAGGGAGTGAAATTTTAGCCAAGCCTATTATAAAATCCCATTTTGTTTTACTTGAAATCAGTTCAGGAGTCCTGAGAAGAACAAAAATATGAAAAATTAAAAATGGTAGAATAGCACAGTTACCCAGTTAAGTCACATTTGTCCTCAAAGTTGTCTAATTTGGCAGGTAATAATCACAGTGGTTGGGTCCCTGTCTGATGGAGTAGGGCTTTTAATTCCATTGCTTGTGAGTCAGAACAAAAGCTGTTGTATGCTCCTTTTACCGTCCCCATTCCTTTTTTCTAAGACTGTGGCATCTGGGGCATATAATTTAGCCCTGAAAGCTGAGAGCTGGAGGGAAAGAGTGGAGGGGGAAGGGGTGGGAAGAAGAGAATCATTCAGTACGTGTATACACACACACACACACACACACACACACACACACACACACACACCATTTTCCACTTAATGTAAGCACTTTATCAAGCAAAGTACTGATAACTGGATAGCAGAGTCCCTTCAGCACACGCGCTCAGGCCTTCATACATCTGGCTTACCCAGGCTCAGGCATTTGACCTTCACATCAGCTGAGCTTTGGAAGGGAAGTTTAGAGCTCAGAGAGAAGGAGGAGTACGTGCTGCTGTCACATACTCCCCTCCAGCCCCCCTCCAGCCCCCCTCCCCCATGCCCTGCTCTTCCCTCCTCCATTCACAGGAAGCTGAACAAATTGTCTTCCTGTTTTAGTGTTTCTCCCTGGACCTGGCCTCCCTTCAGTCCCAAGAGAAACGGAGAGAATTATTGTATGATTCTGTAGAATCATTTAATTGAAAAATGTGCTCAGGGACCAGAAAGATAATACAGTGGGTAAGCCTTACATCCGGCCTACTACGGTTCCATCCCTGGCACCAAGTAGGATCCTCTTGAGCCCTGCAGGAGTAATGCCTGAGCACAGAGCCACTAGTTAGTCCTGAGTCCTTCTGGGTGTGGCCCAACACTTCCTAACTCCCAAATACGGGCTCTGATTTAAATTCAGATCCCGGGGCCCGAGATAGTACAGCGAGTCGGGCATTTGCCTTGCACACAGCCAATCCGGGTTCAGTCCCTGACATCCCATACGGTCCCCCAAGCACTGCCAGGAGTATATTCCTGAGTGCAGAGCCAGGACTAACCCCTGAGCACATCGCTGGGTATGACCCATAAAAGCAGATACTGAGTTATCTCCTCAAAGACTTCTGTGTATACTGGCTGGGGTGGGGGAGGGGATGGAGTGGAGCAGTAAAGTTCCTTTGGAAGTGAGTGACTTAATTTTACTTTCACTGTGTCCCAAATGGGGCAGAGCGATAGCATAGCGGTAGGGCAGTTGCCTTGCGCACAGCCAGCCCGACTGAGCCGGGTTCGATTCCTTCGCCCCTCTCGGAGAGCCTGGCAAGCTACCGAGAGTATCTCGCCCGCACAGCAAAGCCTGGCAAGCTACCCGTGACATATTCAATATGCCAAACACAGTAACATCAAGTCTCAAAATGGAGACGTAACTGGGCCTGCTCAAGCAAATCGATGAACAACGGGAGGACAGTGTTTTGACAGTGTCCCAAATAGGAAGCTTCGTAAGTCTACAACTGTACCTCATGGTGTTTCACTAATAAAAATTAAAAAAAAAAAAAAGGCAAAAAAAAAAAAGAATCCCTGCAGTGTCCTCATGTGGGTCATGTGACAAGGACATGTGAGGCTGGCCCAGTCCCTCTGTGAGGAGAGGAAAGGACGTTCCCAGTGTCTTGCAGAGTGTGGTGGGAGGATTTAACTCTGAGGTTGCAACCCTGGACAGCTTGAGCCAAGGGAGGCTGGTGGGGATGTCAGTGCCTGGAGGATATTCCCAGAAGCCAAGTCACACCTCCTGGTGACAACATGATGTTTCCTCAGACTTTTCCCGAAATCTTGAAGAGGGGAAGTCTGAACAGAGATTGTGCAGCATGTCTCCTCAGAGCTGAAGTGTTTGAGGACGGCAGGCTGCTGTTCTTGAGAATTTTCAGTCAGAAAAATCTAAAGAACGAAGCAGGAAGAGTGAAGGCCCACATATGGGCATTTTGCCTCGCTGTTTCGGCTCTGGTACTTTCTTAGCTCCTCAGGACTAAGGAGAAAGATCCAAAAGCTTAGTCCCCGTCTCTCGCTGAATCCAGAGCATCTGCAGAGAGCGCCCCCTGCTCTCCTTGTCATTCTCTGACTCTTCTTGAAAGAATCAAGGATAGGCAAAGGGGTCAGTGTTCCTCAGGGACGGGCCCCCACCAGGCCGATGAATGTGGCTGTGAATGGTGTGGCACCTCCCCCACTGGAAACCCTGAGACAGCTGTTGTGTCCCCACGTGCCCTACCGCTGGCCCCTCAGAGGGCTCGCACAGCTGACTCAGTGGCACCCCTGAAATCCATGCAGCTGCTCTTTGCTTCTGAAACGAGCTTAAAGGAGTTACAGCTGAAGTTAACCCAGCAAACCCCCGTGTGGAGTATTTCCTTCGCAGCTCCCTTTCATTATCGATGTTGTTTCTTCGTTTATTTTTGGGCCACAACCAGCTGTGCTCAGGGCTTACTTCTGGCTCTACACTCGGGGATTGTGCCTGCTGGACTCAGGCGCGCCATCTGGGATAGATGCTGGGGATCGAACCCGGCTTGGCTACATGCAAGGCAAGCACTCTGCCTGCTGGACTATCACTCTGGCCCCTTCGATGTGGTGTCTGAACCTGTCCACTAGGCTGCCTGTGGGCCCATATGATCTGTGGGTGTCTTCTCCAGATTTTTCTCTCCACCACACCCTCCCCTTGCGTCCTGACGAAGCCTGTGACCTGGGCACCCTCTGTGTGGTGGACTATGGACCATATTTCCATCTCACGTCCGTATAAAGAAACGGAGACTAATGTCCAGCAGCATGTCTTCCAGGAAGCAAGTGGCAGGACCTGGAACCAGGCCAGTTTTGAGGCTGAACCCCACACACTTCCTTACCGTCTCTGTGTAATTGGCTTCCAGTCGCACTTTTGGCTTCTCAGGCTCATCCAACAATGTCTGAAGTCCCGCACTGTTATCCTACTATTTACAAGCTAACAGAACACAAAGAAAGAGGTTGCAAATAAACACAGAGGAATGGGAGCACTGTGGTTGGAATAACCCAATACACCTAAGCTCCCTGCAGCCAGGGAGGAAGGGCATACCAATGTTATCCTACACCGCACACCCTATTAGTAAAGGCTAACCTAATGGGCTCACTTCTACATAGTTTAGAAGACCCTTTCCTGGGCAGCTAGAAAGGTGCCACACATTCAGAAATTAATATAGGGGTACGTTATTATATGGCAGAGCGATAGCATAGTGGGTAGGGCATTTTCCTTGCACACGGCTGACCTGGGTTCGATTCCTCCACCCCTCTTGCAGAGCCTGGCAAGCTACCGAGAGTATCTCGCCTGCATGGTGAAGCCTGGCAAGCTCCCCTTGATGTATTCAGTATGCCAAAAACAGTAACAAGTCTCACAATGAAGACGTTACTGGTGCCCGCTCGAGAAAAATCGATGAACAGTGGGAGGACAGTGCTACAGTGCTACATTATTATATGTTAAGCCTTAGGGCAGGGCAAGAATATGGGGATTTTGGGCAGTTTTTTTTTTTTTTTTGCTTTTTGGGTCACACCCGGCATTGCACAGTTGTTACTCATGGCTCTGCACTCAGGAATTACTCCTGGTGGTACTCAGGGGACCATATGGGATGCTGGGAATTGAACCCGGGTCTTCCACGTGCAAGGCAAACGCCCTATCCGATGTGCAATCGCTCCAGCCCATTTAGGCAATTTTTTGCTTTAAGCCTATTCTGTTTCTATCCTGGCACCTCATATGATCGCCCCAAGCACTACCAGAGGTGATCCCTAAGCACAGAACCAGGAGTAAACCCTGAGCATTGCTGGGTGTGTTCCCCAAAAACAAAATAAGAAAAATATTAAAACAGAGAGAATCAAGTTTATGGAGCAAACAATCAAATTTTATATTCAGGGTTCTTAGAATGATGTTTTTGTTTTATTTACAAAGCTGGATTTAGAAAGAGTTGAAGAAAGAACAGCCAAAATCAATCAATCTCTCTTTTTTTTTTTTTTTTTTTTTTTTTTTTGCTTTTTGGGTCACACCCGGCGATGCTCAGGGGTTACTCCTGGCTCATGCACTCAGGAATCACTCCTGGCGGTGCTCAGGGGACCATATGGGATGCTGGGAATCGAACCCGGGTCGGCCATGTTGGCTGCGTGCAAGGCAAAGGCCCTACCCGCTGTGCTATCGCTCCAGCCCCAAATCAGTCAATCTTATTTATTCAGAAAGAAATAAGATATTTCATGCCAGACTTCAAATTCACCATTTGTTTTCCCAGGAGTTGCGGGGCAGAAGTTACAGAATTAAAATCCTTAATAGCCACCTCGAGGGTCCCAGACAGAATAGGCCTAACCAGGATTCCTCTCCCTGCTCTGTCTCCTGGCCTTGTTGGGGTTAAGTGAACCATCCACTAACAGAAACCACGACTGGTTAAGCAGAGGATGTGTCCAGAAATAGAGGCCCTTCCCTTTTCATGGCACTTAACATTTGCTGAGAGCTAATCTCCCATCTTTCACTTATAAATCTACTAGTAGGAAGACAAGTAGAGGGTCCCAAAGGTGTCAGTCCCCTCCACCCCCCGCATTCTCATTGCAGTGACCCTAGATATGAGATCCAGCGTGGCTACCCCCATCCACCTTCTGAGACATCTGCCTCTTCTACCACAAGCTTGTTGGGTCATGGAAGAAATCCTGTACTTCTCTGGGTCCTTCAGATTCTGGACAAATAATCAAAGGAAGTAGATTGATAAGAGAAAGGGCAAAGAGAAAATTAGTTAATGATGTGTATACTGCCTTTATCCGTGGCACCACCAACTAAGCCGAGGAGCTCTCCTTGTGGGTTCAGACACCCAGAGCTAACCCCGGGGCTTTAGAAGAAAGAAAGGGAAGGTCAGTGCGGGTGGTTACAAAAAGATATAGAAAAGGATCTAACTAACAAAGGTCTGCAGATTTACTTTAAGCCTCCTCCACCCCTTCTTCTCCCCTGGGAGAAAGAAACCCTTAAGGACGATGTTTACATGGAAACAACTCCTTCAAAGGTGACTTTTATACGGCCATCAACCCGGCCCCTCAAATTAACCTTTTGCTAAAGAGGTTAGTTAAATCAAAACTTTGATTCAGTTTTGTTTTGGTTTTGTTTGGGGCCACACCCAGCAATGCTCAAGGGTTACTCCTGGCTTGGCACTGAGAGTTAGTCCTGGTGATGCTCCGGGGACCATATAGGGTGCTGGGGATTGAACCCAGGTCACCAGGTGCAGAACCAACGCCCTACTCACTGTACTATCTCTCCAGCCCCAAGACAACGCTTTGAAGGTGGCAGAGTTTTGCTTTCTACAAGCCTCTTCATCCCACAGAAGTCCCCCTCACGGCACCCCTCGATTAATGCTCCAAACAGATCTTTTTCTTCTATTTCAGGTTCTATCTAGGTTCTTGCAAATCAGACTGACAAGGACAGAGTAACAAGAGAAAAGCAAGTAGAAGAAGGTGTGCTAAGTGATGAGTCACTCAAGGGAGTGGTTAGAACTTGACCTTCTGTAGTATATCAGCAAAGAACAGGGATGTGGGGAGACAGGACAAGACAAAAAAAAAATCTTTTATTGCAGGATGGCAAATTGTGGGACAGGAAATCTCTGAGGAAACTAGTCCTAGAAACGGTGATACAGATTTCCCCCACTTGCCTTCTCTGTACCGGCAAGGATGTAGCACTATCTACAGTGTTTAATTTCCCTCTATTTTGGTAGAAGTGGAGGGAGCACATCTACAAATTTCTTTTTTCTTTTTTTCCTTTTTGGGTCACACCGGCATTGCACAGGGGTTACTCCTGGCTCCTGCACTCAGGAATTAACTCCTGACAGTGCTCAGGGGAACATATGGGATGCTGGGAATCGAACCCAGGTCGGCCGTGTGCAAGACAAATGCCCTGTCTGCTGTACCATCGCTCCAGCCCCATATCTACAAATTTCTACCATGTTTTTAGGCAAATCGGGAGTAGCAGAGCACTTTATTTATGTGCCTCTCCAATACCTGCGGCTCAAAATAAACTTGATGCTAAAGTCGTGTGCTTTGGGGGCTGGATGGGGTATTTTTGCTACCTTTCTTTTCTTGTTCTGTTGGGTTTTCAGGCCACAACTGGCAGTGCTTGGGGTTACTCCTGGCTCTGCGTCCGGAGTTGCTCTCCTACTGATGCTCTGAGACCCTGCTGCTCTGGGACTCCCTGCGTATCGGTATGCTGAAACAGCACCTGCTCAGCCCTTTGAGCTGTCTCTCGGGCCCATATAGTTAACCTTTCATGAGCCACCAAAGCCAACCACCATTTCCTTTAAGTGTTTTGTGTGTGTGGCAATGGGGGGATAGGGGGTGGGTGGGGAGTGGCAGTGGGTACACATCCAGTGTTGCTCAGGGCTTACTACTAGCTTTGCACTCAGGGATCACTTCCGGCAAGGATCGGGGGGATGATACGGGGTGCTTGGGCTCAAACTAGGGCTGGTTGGCCTCATGCAGGGCAGCCCACTGTACTGTCTGTAATCCGTTCTGACTCCTGTAACTGCATTTCTTTGTGTATGTGAGGAGGGAGGGGAGAAGTCTGGGTTTGGGGACTACACCTGTGTTAGTCCTCAGGTCTTACTCCAGGCTGTGTGCTCAGGATCACCCCTGGTGATGCTCAGGGTAACATATGTGGTGCTGGCAATAGGACCGGGGTGGACTGTATGCAACCTGTACTATTTCCCCCGCCCCTGTGAGTGCATTTCTTGCCAGCTTTTCTGTCTCCCACCCGAGAATGGCCTTCACCCCAGCTGGAATGGGCCTCTGGTCCCTGTGTGGCTTAGTTAACTCCTCATCTTTCAGTGGACAAGCTCAGTTGTCACTTCCCCCAAAAGCCTCCCCTGACCTCCCAGCTGGCTCAGATTCCCCAGTGAGAGGTTGACAAACACTTGGTGCTGTTCTTTTCGAGTACTTCATGTCTGATGCCACTTTTCATTTATTTGCACTTAGAAGGGTCTCGGTTCTCCATTACAGTAAATTTTCAGAGGGCAGCTCCCTGTCTGGCTCTCCCTGTTTCGCCTCTTAACACAGTTAGTTGGTACTGCCTGGCAAGGGGAGTGATCGGAGATCTGGCCAGGCCTGGATCTCAGCTCTCAGCCACTGCATCATCCTTGCCTGAGTTGCCACAGGGGAGACACAAGGCCGGCGATCAACTCACATTTCTCGCAGACTTGGTGATACGTTTACGAGAGAGCATCTCACCTGTCTTTGAAGATTCCGGGTTTTTAGACCACATCTAGTAAAACTAGTCTATGAAGGGTTTTTTTTTTTTTTTGAGGGGGAGAGGGAGGAAATTCCAAAGATTCAGCTTTTGATTAGCTTGATTCTTCAGGGGAATGCTATGTAAGAATTCAGAGCCCAGAATGTTGCTACTGCTGAAATCTTGGTGTTTTTTCCCCTCTGGCTGAGTTTTTTCCCTTTTTTTTCTTACATTTTTATCTCCAGAGGGAGGTGTTCTTTATGAAACCATGTGGCATATATAAGCTGCCCAAACAGGTTTATTGGTATTTGAGACTTGATCCACTGGTAGCAGAGGCACTGTGAAACCAAGATTCCTGGAACTCAAGCGCTCTGGACCCCTGTTTCTGGGCTGGAGAGAAACAGACTTCATGGTTTTGTTTTATGACTTGCTCAATTTCCCTCTGGGGCCCCATGAATGGAGCTTCTTGCTCCCCTCTCCTTTCCGGCCTTGTGTCATGATCCCTGGCTATCATAAGGGATGTCATACCCGTTATCTTGCACGACTTCTCAAGATTCTGTATCTGGAGATAAGTTGTACCAGTTAACAGCCCCTTCACCGCTTCACCAGCTACTGCCCATCACTTAGACACAAGTCTGCTCCAATCTCCATGCAGCATGGGGAACTTACAGGAGTTCTGCTCTTAAAAAATAATAAATAGGAGTTGGAGCGATAGCGCAGTGGGTAGGGTGTTTGCCTTGCATGCGGCTGACCTGGGTTCGATCCCTGGCTTCCCATATGGTCCCTCGAGCACCGCCAGGAGTAATTCCTGAGTGCAGAGCCAGAAGTAACCCCTGAGCATCACCAGGTGTGACCCAAAAAAGCAAAGACAAATAAATAAATAAATAATGACTACTGGCTTTGCATTCAGGGATCACTTCTGGCAGGGGTTGGGGACCATATGGGGTGCCAAGGATCAAACTGGGGCTGGCTGGCCACATGCAGGACAATCTGCTATACTATCTGTTATCTGCTCTGACTCCTGGATTTCTTGGCGTGTGTGAGGAGGGAGGGAAGAATTAAAAAACAAAAACAGAAAAAACAAGCTACCCTGCTTTGCATTTAATCAGTCTCAATAGATTCTGTTCAGACTTTTGTTTGGGTTTCACGCGTTTAAATCCCAAACAAATTGAGAATTTTGTTGAAAGTAAATCAAGATTTGGCCCAGGTTTTTAAGATCCCTGCAGAGCACAAATCTTCCCTTACAGCAACCTTAAGTGCAGTTCTTAAGTCTTGAACCTCTGTGTCACTAGTAAACACTCATGGTAAAAACAGTTAATGATTAATCTGCTTGTGTTCCAGTGACTTGCAAAATAAGCAGCATTACCTCAAGGGGCTTCTGCTTATCAAGTTCTAAAGGATGGTTTTTATAGCCACTGGAAGGCCTGGGTATATCAGCTCCAATGGCCTGGAAACTCCTAAGGCCTGAGTATTTGGGATGAGCAGAATGAACTGTGCTTAGGAATTCCAAAAAGGCAGAATCAAGATAGCGAGTTGCCAAAGCCCGCAGGTGTGGAATGAAACCCAATTTCTAGAGCTGATTTTTCAGCTTGGTAATGGGCCTCAAGCCTGAATTCACGGCTCACTTTGGCACCTGGTTAGAATGTTTGGAACCTAGAATTATGCTTCTGGTTTATCTGGGAAACATAATAATGACAGGTTGAAGTTATCTTCCAAGGTGACTGTTGACATCAGTATGTTGATTCTCTCTTTCTAGTGCTACAAAATTGCTAAAGTAACTGGTGTGCTAGTTGTTAGAGTGATAGACCTGGTCAGTTTAACATTGTTATCTCCTAAATTATAAGCAGCGATGACCTTGTACAGCACCACTCTATGTTGTAGGTTCGAAGAATAAAGGTGGCAGACGTTGCCAAGCTAGAATCCTGTCTAGTGGGGCTGGAGCAATAGCACAGTGGGGAGGGCGTTTGCCTTGCACGCGACCAACCCGGGTTCGATTCCCAGCATCCCATATGGTCCCCTGAGCACCGCCAGGGTTAGTCCTGAGTGCAGAGCCAGGAGTAACCCCTGAGCATCACCAGGTGTGACCCAAAGAGCAAGATAATAAATAGAAGATGTTGGGGCTGGAACGATAGCACAGCAAGTAGGGCGTTCAATTCCCGGCATTCCATATGGCCCCCTGAGCACCGCCAGGAGTAATTCCTGAGTGCATGAGCCAGGAGTAACCCCTGAGCATTGCCAGTGTGACCCAAAAAGCAAAAAAAAAAAAAAAAAAGAATCCTGTCTAGAATGTGAATTCAGGCAGGGTCTGTGGGTGTTTTCATGAAGAGTTTTGCTTTCAGTTAGTCAGAAGTTTAAAATGCAGGTATCCTGGGACCAGGGAGATGGCCCAAAGGGCTGGAGTGCATACTTTGCATGCCTGAGCCTTGGGTTTGGTCCCTGGCATCACAGAGTCCCTGGAGCACACCACGGGCAACCTGGAGCAGCCCCTGAACGCCGCTGGGTGTGGCCCCCAAACTGACCAATCAGAGGAACAAAAATACATGTTTCCTGTGATTTCTTTTGAGACTAACTCTCAGTAAAACGCTTGGGCTCAGGGGTTAACTATAATAGCAAAGACCAGGGATCTTTCCAGGCCTGGCAGCTCTTTTCAATAGGACTAGTCAATGCCAGTGATTCCATCCCAGCATCTAAATATTTGTATTATTGCTGCTGAAAGTTTTTGTTGCTTAGAAGAGCCTCCTTGGGAACTGAGTTAAGCCTGAGTGTACCTGATAAAAGGCATTTCTTTTCCTAGAGTTTTGTGCTATTCTAGAGTTTGAGTGATGGTTATTTTAGGGACTCTGGCTGTGGATATGCCATAAAGAAACAACTGAGTTAATTTCTAACCTCCACTTGTGGACTACACATTAATATCTGTTCTATTTATTTGTCTTGGTTTGGGGAGGGTCACACCTGGCAGTGTGCTGGCAACTCTTGGCTCTGAGTTCAGGGGTCACTCTTTGTGGTGCTCAGGGGATCGTGAGTTGAGAATTTAACCTGGGCTCCTGCATGCATGCAAAACTTGCTCTCTGCCCTCTGAGCGCCCTTGAGATCTCCAGCCGCCCTCTTCAGATTCTTTTGGTTGGTGTCAGACTCCCTGCTTTTGTTTTGCATAATATAAATACATAAATTATTGTCACCAACTATAGTGTGTTTAGAAACAATCAAGTGGTCATAACTGCACATTCTTACACTGATGAGAGCTCTTATTTGGCAAGCATGATGGTTTTCTTTCTTGCTTTTTCTGTTTTTCCTCTCTGTTTGGTTTTTCCAGAAGTCCAGAACCATCATGGGTCTAGAGGGTTCATTTTTTCGGAGGTGGAGACCCAGCTGGGTCCACACTGGCTCTCAGCGGGATCACCTCTCCAGTCCTCAGATGGTGAGAATCTGTGACTAATATCAGAGAGTTGACTGCAAAGGAGACCCGAGGTCCAGGGAGCTGGTCAAGAGGTTGCAATAGGAAACTTCTGGGAACCTGAAGTGAGGTACTGAGTTAAAGGGCAAGGACCACGCTTCTAACTCCCTCAAGGCTCCCCTGGGCAAGTTTTTGTTGTTGTTATTTGGGGAAGGGGAGGGACACACCATACCTCATACCTTGCTCAGCACTCAGGAATTACTCCTGGTGGTGCTCAGGGAACCATATGGGACGGCAGGGATTGAACCTGGGTCATCCACTTGCAAGGCAAGTCCCCTATCCACTGTACTCGTTGCTCTGGCTCCCCTGGGCATTTTTGCCAGTGGAGGAGGGGTTCAGATGGGGCCGCAAGCTTCCTTTAGGTAGGGAAAAGAGAAGGCATGGTTCAGTAGTATGTTCCTGAGGAGTGAACAGGTAATGTATGCTCAGTGCTGTGTTCCCAGGCTACTCTGTGATTTCTAGGGGCACCCTAGATGCTCCCCCTGGGTCCTGCCAGCAATAAGCCCTGAGAAGTTTTGGATGTAGCCTAACAGCTCCCCCCCTCCCCCCAAGAAAAGCAGAATGCTCTATTTTTATGATCACTTCAATATCAGTAGTATTGTGACTTCCAGGTGCTTCAAAATAGGAGGGTAGGGAGGGGCAGAATCCAGTCAAGGAGTGGATTTGAGAGGCTCTGAGGACAAAGGCTTGTGTTGCCTTGCGTGTCTATGTGTTGAAACATCCATCAGCGGTCCAGAAATTGGACTGCTATTCAGTTCTCCAGACAGATTGTTTATTAAACTGAAAGCTGCTATCTCCGTTAGAAAATGCTCAATTCCAGTAATTAGCTCTGAGGGTTAAAGGGCCTCCCCTCTTCCAGCCTCTTTAGCTCTGTTCCCAGACAAGGCTTTGATGTGCTGGAGTTCCTAATGGAAGAGAAGTCATCAATTAACCCTACCGGAAGGTGGGACTGCGAGTGACTTTTCAAGGAGGGGATTATCTCTGGGTTCTGAACCACTGATTGACTTTATCTCTCTGCACTGTATTCTTATGCAAAGGCCTAATCTCTCCCTAGGCTGTGGGTGACAAAGGTGCAAAAGTATTCTAATTATTTGGTTTGTTTTTTTGAAGTCACTGTAGAAATCTTAGATCACTTGAGGAGGGATGGGGTGGAATTGGGGTGGAATTCGGTTCCTTTCCAAACAAGTCACCATTTTAATTCCTTAAGAATCGGTCCAAATATTATCCTTAAGTTTCTTTCTCTTTTTTTTTTTTTGGTATTATTTACAAAAACTGGAACTAGGGGCAGAGAGATGGCTCATCCATTGCAAGCAGGAGGTCCTGGTTCCATCCTCTGAATCATATGGTCCTCTGAGCACTACTGGGAGCAACTGATGAGCTGAGCACTGAACCTGGAGTATCCCGAGTACTACTGATGTGCGCCCCCCCCCCCCCGCAAAAAAAAAAGCACACCAAGAAGTAGAATGTGGGGCCAGAGCAATAGTACAGCAGCCAGATGGTTGCTTGCCCATGGCTGGCCTGGGTTCAATCCCTGGCACCCTCTCTGCTCCCCCTGGGTCCTGCCAGGAATAAGCCCTGAGAACTTTTGGGTGTAGTCTAACAGCTCCTCTTCCCCCCCAAAAAAAGCAGAATGCTCGGGGCTGGAGCGATAGCACAGCGGGTAGGGCGTTTGCCTTGCACGCAGACAACATGGCCAACACAGGTTCGATTCCCAGCATCCCATATGGTCCCTCGAGCACCGCCAGGAGTGATTCCTGAGTGCATGAGCCAGGAGTAACCCCTGAGCATCGCCGGGTGTGACCCAAAAATTAAAAAAAAATAAAATAAAATAAAAATTTAAAAAAAAAAAAGCAGAATGCTCTTATTTATTTTTGGGGGGGTCACACCAAGCGATGCTCAGGGGTTACTTCTGCCTCTGTGCTCAGGAATTAATTACTCCTGGCGGTGCTTGGGGTACTAGGAATCAAACCCGGGTTGGCCCGCGTGCACAGCAAATGCCCTATCCATTGTTCTGTCCCTCCAGCCCCAGAATGCTCTTATTTTTATGATCACTTCAATATCAGTAGTATCGTGAAGTTTGGCAGAATGCAGCTAAGGCAAACCTGTAATTGTGTGTGCTTGAACTAAGTAAATCGTAACTAAGGAATTTGGGTCTTTGCTTAATTTTCAGATACCCCCATGCTGACAAACTGCTAATTTGTATTACAACTTCAAGAAAGCACCAATTCCACCAAATTAACCCATTTCACTGAATTTGTCAGTGTGCCTTCAATTTTCTAGTATGCTTATGAGAGCAAAAGGGAGCTATTAAAACTAGTTGCAAAAATGTGGAGGGGAAAGTTATTCGTTGATTGCCTCGACCAGGCCCCAGTAACGTCTCTTTCATCCTAGCCCTGAGATTATATTCAAGGCTCTTTAGGAGAAGTAAAGTAAGACAATTATTTTGTGACCCTGCTCCACTGTCCTCCCGTTGTTCATCGATTTGCTTTAGCGGGCCCAGTAACGTCTCCATTTTGAGACTTGTTGTTACTGTGTTTGGCATATCGAATACGTCACGGGTGGCTTGCCAGGCTTAAGCCGTGCGGGCGAGATACTTTCCGTAGCTTGCCAGGCTCTCTGAGAGGGGCGGAGGAATCGAACCTGGCTCTGCCGGGCTGGCTGCATGCAAGGCAAAGGCCCTACCGCTGTGGTCCTACCGCTGTGCTATCTCTCCAGCTCCTGGTATTGTGAATAATTATTTTATTTTTTCCAGTTTGTTTTATTCCTATGCTTGTTTGCTATGAAGATATAATTTATCTACCTAGAAGGTGTTTCTTAATTCATTATTCGCATGAAATGTTTCAAAATTTTTACCCTTTATTGCTAACAGGTACAGTTTGAAGTGATAAAAATATTTTGGAAGTAGTGATGGTTACACAACAAGGTGGCTGTAATTCATGCCACCAACCTATAGTTTTTCTTTTTCTCTTTTCTTTCCCTCCCTCCCTCCCTCCCTCCCTCCCTCCCTCCCTCCCTCCCTCCCTCCCTCTTTCTCTTTCCTTCTCTGTCTCTGTCTCTGTCTTTCTGTCTCTCTGTCTCTCTGTCTGTCTGTCTGTCTGTCTGTCTCTCTCTCTCTCTCTCTCTCTCTCTCTCTCTCTCAAGCATTGGCAGACTTTGTCACGCTCAGAGACAACTTCAACGTAGCATTTATTTTTCACAGTCTTTAAACCCTGAAGCTTCTCAGTACCCTTTAGGGTTTGCAGTACCCCAGCTAGTATTTCATCAGTGGGGTGGCCTGTTGTTAAAACTTGAGAAACCTTGAAGGTGAGAGGTCATGTTTCAGGCTGAGGTAATAAAACCCTCTGGGAACACAGAAGCTACGTCAGAGAAGCCTAAGGAGCCCCCCCTCCTCAGAGCTAATGCCCCCCCAGTCTAAACTGAGCAGTGGATCATTTCAGCCACCTCTTTCTCCACAAACCTATAAAGGTGTGGGAGAGCCGCCCTTTCTCCAGGGACTTCAGGGCCTGTAGGCAGTGACCAGCTGAGCCTAGGTTCTGTCAGGCTATATCCAGAACCTTCCAGGGGGAGCAGATCTAGGCCTTGTTGGGAAACTGATGAGATCTGAGAGTGGGAAGGGCAGCTGGGGTGGCAGGCTTAGGAACCTAGAGGAGGATTACAAAGAATGTTGGGTCTTTAATTCTAGACTGAGGAGTCTTTCTTTCTTTCTTTCTTTCTTTCTTTCTTTCTTTCTTTCTTTCTTTCTTTCTTACTTACTTATTTTTTTTTAAGTGGGGTGGGGCTAGAAAGAAGACCAGGAGTGATCCCCAAGCACAGAGCTGAGCACAGAGCCGGGAGTAAGCCCCGAGCACAGCCGAGCGTGATCCAAAACCCAAATAAATCTGGAGAGGGAGCCCAGTGGGCTGGAGTCCTGTGCTTTGCTTGTGGGAAACTCCGTTTGATCTCTGGCACTACATGACCCTGCCAGGAGATCCTCAGACCACATGCCAGGTGTAGCCTCTGAGCACCACCGGATGTGGCCCCCTGCACTGTCAATCAGTTGTCCAGGTGATGTATGTTGAGGGCGTAAGTGGGGGACACAGGTCATGCGTCTCAGGGTTCTGGTTACTGCCCTGTTGAATTCCGAGTACATAAAGATACGCCTGTGTTGGGGGAAAGAAGACAGGAACAAACCAGCTGATCACAGACTGGGTGTCTTTCTGGACCTCATTGCTGATTTCCTTTTCCTCTGCGCCCAGAGGTGGTTGTTGTGTGTTTCGGTTTACTGAGTATCACGGACAAAGTGGCCCAGGCTTGCAGAGAGGAAGGCAAGCTGGAAGTAGCAATCACTTTGGGCTCTGAACTTGAAACATCTCACAATCCCAGCCCAAGGACGTGCCTGCAAGGCTGGGTGGGGCACAGGACCCCTGCTTTGATGTAACCCCAACACAATATGGAAAAAAAAAACCCATCTCACATTCTCTTGGCTTACTGTTTTGTCATCACTGAGCCGAATTGGCCGACTGTGAAAATTTGTTAAACACGAATTAAGGTAAAAAGGTAAAGGCCCTCCCGTTGATCGTCGATTTGCTCGAGCGGGCCCAGTAACGTCTCCATTGGAGACTTTGTTGTTACTGTGTCTGGCATATCGAATACTCTCGGTAGCTTGCCGGGCTCTCCGAGAGGGGCGGAGGAATCGAACTCGGGTCGGCCATGTTGGCCGCTTGTAAGGCGAATGCCCTACCCGCTGTGCTATTGGAGAGAGTGAAATCGAAGAAGTGATTTTAAAGACTGTGTTTCACCAAGAGAAGAGATTGGACCAGCTTACTGGAAGGAAAACATCAACCAACATAAATACATTCAAGGACTGCCGGGACAGTGAAGAGGTGGGCTGGGCCCCCTTACCCTTGCCCCTCCCCCTCTCCCAGCCCCTCAGGACCAGATGGCTTGCAGTGCTGAGATGCTGGAGCTTAAACCAGTTCTAGTTCCACCATGAATTCACCCATCTCAGGGAACATGACTTTAGGGGATATATTTTCATTTTGCCGTAGGTTGTGCTTAGGAAAACTGAAGGCAGACGTGGATGAGGAGCTGTTGCCTTTTGTAGAATCCGACGATGACGTATCTTCCTCGTCCAGCAGTCTCCTGGCCTGCCACAGCTGGGGTGCCTGATGCAGGTGTATTCCTGCAGCACGGGACACCTCCCAGCCCCTGTTATTTCCTTTTCTTGACTCTCCCACCTCTGAGCTGCTTGTTTGGAGGAGGGGGGGGGGGGGGGGCTCCGTGTCCGGAACACACTGGCTGTGCGGATCCTTGCTATTGTGGTCCCAAACGGTGCACAGGACAAACCGACATTCCTGGGAGTGGCGGGGCATTATCTAGAAAATTCCAGTTACTCAGCTGAAGAGAAGGTCACCACCTAGAGCGTTTAGAGGGAACTCCAAGCATGTGAAGTAGTAGGGTGTTCAGAAGTTTGAAAACACAAGTTGCCATGGGGCTACCCACTTGGGACCCGCTTCTGACCAGCCTGGGGAAACCCTGTTACTCCCCTCGCCACCGGAATTGGGTGAAGGTTATGCTCTCTCAGATAACCTTCCTCACAGCCTTAGGAGGTGTGGAGCAGAGGCTGTTCATGTTCCGTGGCTGCTGTAACAAATGCCCCCAAATTTAGTGGCTTAAGGCAATGGCATTTGTTGTGTCCCCGACTGTCTGGGCACGGAGGCTCCCATCTTTGTGGATATATGAGTGTCTTCATCTTTTGGGGGGGCTCTGGGGGGCTCACACTGCAGTGCTTAGAGGTTACTTGTGGCTCTGCATTCAGGAATTAATTACTCCTGGTGGTGCTTGGGGAGGGGGGGATGGGAAACCATGTGGGATTTCAGGAATTGGACCTGTGGCAGCCACGTCCAGAGCAAGTGCCCTGCCCACTGTACTATCTCTCCGGCCCCAATGTCCTCATCTTCTTACCAGGACACCAGCTGTTGGATTTAGTGTCCCTCACCCACATCCAGTATGACCTCATCTTTATCAATTCTCTCAGTAAAGCTCCTCTCTCCAAATAAGGTCCTAGGTTGAGGTTTCCAAGAAGAAGATATTTATTTGAGAGGGGACATTTTCTCTTTTTTTTTTAAATATATTTTTAAATATTTTTATTTTTTAATGTGAATCACTTTTTTACTCTCTCTCTCCTTTAGAGTGTTGTGGTCTGCAATGTGGTCTGCAACACAAGTATTGAATGATTCTCATGTTCAGTCTATGGTCTACTTTCAGCACACATCTCCCGTCCCGAGCGGGCCCTCCAAACACCCTTTACCTGATGGTCCTTTTTCTATCTGAGCTGCCTTTTCCCCCAGCATGTGAGGCCGGCTTCCAAGCCATGGAGCAAACCTCCTGGTACTTACCTCTCCTATTCTTGGGTGGTAGTCTCCCATTCTTTTACTTTATATTCCACAGATGAATCATACATTCCACAGAGCAATCTTTCTATGTCTGTCCCAGAGAGGGGTCATTTTCTAGCTAACTCCTGGCTTGCCATGCCCAGTTCACGGATGAGGCCCCTGAGACTCAGTTGGGGGGAGCATCTCCCGTATTGGTGCCAGGGGATTCATGTTTGGTCTTTTCTT
Source organism: Sorex fumeus (assembly GCF_029834395.1). Lineage (NCBI taxonomy): Eukaryota > Metazoa > Chordata > Mammalia > Eulipotyphla > Soricidae > Sorex > Sorex fumeus. Next base: position 45,069,708 of record NW_026606091.1, read on the forward strand.
CAGGCTCCTGTTCTTCCTCCTGGACCACTGCACCACACATAAATAAATAGAGAATAAAATATGAGTCTAAAAACCCCACTGCAGCCAAATGGCCAGCCACTAGATCAAAGGGGACCTCTGGAGGGTAAACAGGATGGAGCAGAGTCCGTGTCAGTGAAGACGACCCCCTTTCTTGTTGTTGGTTTTCAGGCTTTATCCTGTTTCTAGGGTCCACCCCAGTGCTCCCTTTAGGAGTCCCAGGGGCCGTCAGTGAGATTCTTCATAAATGAAACCCGAGGCAGAGGTCAGCTCCGTTGACATTAGCAAAAGGAAGGAGAGCATTTCTCTACACCCTGCCCCGCCCCCAGTCTGCCTGCACCCCATCTTACTGCTGGCTTATGCTTATCACGTATCCCCTTGGTGGATGGAGAAATTCCACGCTTTCCTTCTCCTGCAAAGGTTCCTTCCTGGCATTCAAAGCTACAAAAGCAGTGAACGGAAGCAGGTGACTGGCCCTCAGCTGCCCCCAGAGCCCGACTGCCCGAACTTTTCCCAGAATGTGCTCGAAGCGTGGCTGACCTGGGGCACAGTGAGGGGCAGCTACGCTGGAGGCAGGAAAGGGTGGTTCCGTGGGCTCCTTCTGGAACTGGCTAAGGCCTGGCATGGGGGCAGAATCCGACGCAGGCTCAGAGGCTCCATGTCAGGGGCAAGCTGCACCGGGTGTCGACCACAAACACGCAAGAAAACTCTTACTTTGCGTCGCCCATGGCATGAATTTGCTTCTCAAGGTAAAAGGAAGAGACAGTTGTCGTCTCTCCTACGTGACTGCCCACCACACTACCCCCGACATCCCACCCTTCATCAGATCAGCTCCCCGGTACATGTCCACTTAGCCCTGTTGAGAACTCTCAGACTGACCGATGGGGCTTTCCTGGGCTTTCTCTCTTCGTGCCGGTGTATGCCAGAGTGAGCTGGCTCAGAGTTCTGTTTGAAGTTGGACCTCAAACATGGTATTCTGCTTTCAGATAATCATGGGGCCTTGCGTGGATCACACAGCAGCAGTCCATACTAACACTGATGACGAGGCCTGTTGTGTGCCTGGAGGGCTAATCTTTTCCAGGAAGATTCAATCTTTTCCCTATTGGTATGTGGTTGGTAGATGCTTGTTATCAAGTCTTTCAGGTTCAGGGGCTGGAGCGATAGCACAGCCGGTAGGGCGTTTGCCTTGCACGTGGCCAACCCGGGTTCAATTCCTAGCATCCCACATGGTCCCCCGAGCACTGCCAGGGGTAATTCCTGAGTGCAGAGCCAGGAGTAACCCTTGAGCATTGCTGGGTGTGACCCAAAAGCAAAGCAAAAAAAAAAAAAGGCCAAAAAGAGGTCTTTCAGATTCATTGCGTATTTAATCATGGTTTTGTTTTGAGGTCATACCTGACAGTGCTTAGGGGACCATGTGGTGTCAGGGATCAGATCTGAGCTTCCTGCATGCAATGCATTCATTCCCGGCCTTTGAGCGCTCTCACAAGCCCATGAGCTGTGTCATTGGAAAATGTACCTCCTGAGTGTTAAGATTTCTTCTCCAGAATTGCCAGTACTATCTACGAAAAGTTTCTGTGTCATACTTCTGGCCTTGAGCTGGACAGAACTCTGTGGGTGAGCCGATGAAAAAGTTCAGATGTAGTCCCTTGAAGTCAACAAGGCCTGGCCTGAGGACTGGGAATGGGGTGTCGGAAGGGAAGGGATTCTCATGGGAGACTGATCCCTGGGTGCTGAGGTCTGTACCACCTCAGTGCTGTTATTGTCTGCCCCCCAAGCGTCTCAGCATTCACTTTACATCAGCAGAAGAGGCAGTACCCTTGCTTATGAAGGGTTACATGAGGCAAGACCAAAATAGACTTTTCAAACTACCCAAAGGGGGACGGAGTGATAGTACAATAGGTAGGGTGTTTGCTAACATGCTGCTGGTCACGGTTCAATCCCCAGCATCCCATATAGTCCTCCAGGCACCACCAGGAGTAGTTCCTGAATGCAGAGCCAGGAGTAATCCTGAGCATCACCGGGTGTGACCCCCCCAAATATTTTTTTAAAAGTTGGGAGGGGATGGAGTTACATGAAGCAGATAAGGCATTTGCCTTGCACGCGGCCGACACAGGTTTGATCCCCGGCATCCCATACGGTCCCCCGAGCACCCCCAGGAGTAATTCCTCAGTGCAAAGCCAGGAGTAACCCTGAGCATCACCGATGTAACCCAAAGAGAAAATAATAATTAATAATAATAATAATAATAATAATAATAAAAAACTACCCATAGCTTGGGAATATTTTGCTAGAACAAGCTGGAAAAAAATAATTTAAATTTACCGAGTCCCTGTTTGTGGTTTCTGTGTCCACCTTTGTCTTCTTTAAGAGGATGAAGAGGTTGCTAACTGGACTTATCTGCACATTCAAATTGAGTAAAGAAGGTGGGGGCACTACTATGGGAGAAGTCAGCCTCCAATTGTGTTCTCATCTAATCAGGCCGTTGGAAACTTTTCAATGGAGTCATTCCATGGCATATCCTGCCTATGACATAGTTCTTGAATTTCTATGACATTTGACTCCCAAGGAGAAATTTAGTTACTCACAGAGTATTTCATAATTTTGCTGGGAATAGGCAGCCCTCTGGAAGGAAAATGTCTTACGTACAATAGGTAATTAGTTACTTATTAGTGATGGGAAAGGAAGATTATACAGTGGAGCAAGTGGGGTAAGTCATACAGTGAAGTAAGAATCTGAGCCTGAAATATTCATCTATTTTAGCAAAAAAAAAAAAAGTGTAGCTTCTTCAGAAGAAAGCTATGCCTTTCATTATGCTCAGGGACAATTCTGGTTTTGTGCTCAGGAGTGACCCTAAGCAGTTCTTGGGGGACCATATATCATGCTAGGGATTCAAGCTGGGTCACCTGTTTACAAGACAAGTATCTTACCTCTTGTACTTGTAGGCCTCACGCTTCACCCTACACTTGATTGTCATAGCTGAAGGTCCCAACTCATATTGTATAGACAGAAAACAGAATTAAGAGGTACTGGAGCTACCTACCAAATTTATAGACTATGAACTTTAAAAAAAAAAAAAAGAGTAGCACTGTAGCACTGTCCTCCTGTTGTTCATCGATTTGCTTGAGCGGGCACCAGTAATGTCTCACAACAAATTGTGAGATTTGTTGTTACTGTTTTTGGAATATTGAATACACCACAGGTAGCTTGCCAGGCTCTGCTGTGCGGGCAAGAGTATGTGTGCATTTAAAAATTGAAATGTGGGGCTGGCATGACAGGAAGTGCTTTCTTTGCATATGGCTCACCTGGGCTCAATCCCAGGCACCCCTATGGTTCCTGAACACCACCAGGAGTGATCATTGAGTGTAGATCCAGGAGTGAGCCCTGAGAACTGCTGAGTGTGGTCCCTGAACAAAACAAAACAAAACCCTAAAACTCATGACTTATTTATTGATGAATACTTTCAAATACTCAAATACTACTTTTCTAATTACAAAAATAAGTTACTCATAGTACAGAACTTTATGAGATTAAAAAAATGCACATTTCATTTTTATCTTTTTATTCTTACTTCAGTGTTGAGTTTCTTATATTCTCCGGGATTAACCATGGTTAATATATTGATATATTGAATCAGACAATCACACTTGAATAGATGTGGCTCACTTCCGGCAGTTTCTATCTTCCTTGTCTACGCACCAACATCCAATTATGGTGGAGAAATTGAGAAGTTCTACATGGAGCTGGAGAAGTTCTATAAAGAAGACCATACCTTCTACAAGATCATTGTCGGTGATTTTAATGCCAAGAGAAGAGCAGCTGAAGAACTCCACATCGGGACCCATAGTCTAGAATGGAACAAAGAGGGTGAGAGACTATCTGAGTTCATCATGTCGACGAAGACCATCCATGGTAACTCACAGTTCCAGAAGGCCGAATCTAAACGTTGGACATGGGAGTCTCCCAGTGGACGGTTCCACAATGAAATTGACCACATCATATTCAATCGATGGTCTTGCCTGACCGATGTCACTGTTGTCCAAAAATTCCAAACAGGATCGGACCACCGTCTCCTTCGTGCAAAATTCTACTTCATGGAGCAGGGAGAAAGGGCTGCAAAGTTTAAGAAGAGAACTCCCAGAACGACCACCAACTGGGAGCTCTTTGGCACTATTGCAGCAACATGAGAAGATGCCATCGTTGACAACATTGACGAAGGATATGATCGACTGGTTCAGCACCTCCATGATTGTGCGAGGAACACCAAGAGAGAGATAGCCACAAAAAGATGCCTTCGAAAACTCTTGAGCTCATTCGCCAACGTGGCGTGGCGCAAGCCTCAGGCAACCGCAAGTGAACTTCTGAGCTCTCAAAGCAGTGCAGAGACGCTATAATGGAAGACCTCAAAGAGAGAAGAGCAGCAGTGCTGGCAGATGTGGCAGAAGCCGGGGAAAGCATTCACAATGCCCACCTGTCCTTCGCCAACTACAAGACCAAGATGACTGCCCTCCAACATCCTGATGGATCTATCACGTCTTCCAGAAGGGCAATGGAGAAGATTATCCATGATTTCTACTTGGATCTCTTTGATAGCCACATCCACCTGCCCACATACCAAATTCCACAGGATGGATATGTCGTTCCTAACATTCTCCCTTCCGAAATCCGACATGCCATAAAGAAGCAAACAGCACCTGGCCCAGACAAGGTCACACCCGAACACCTGAAGAACCTGCTGTCAGTAATCATCAATACACTGGCATGGCTCTTCACACACTACCTGTCTGAATGCAAGGTTCTGTCCCAGTTGAAAACCAGCAGGACTGTACTACTGTACAAGAAGGGAGACATCCACAACATTGGCAACTATCGCCCGATCTGCCTGTTGTCTGTCGTCTACAAGCTGTTTGCTTGAGTCATCCTGAATAGGATTAGCAGAACACTAGATGAAAGACAACCATGCAAGCAAGCCGGGTTCCGAAAAGGATTCAGCACGATCGACCATATATACAAAAACCAAGATCATTGAGGTTTCTCGGGAGTTCAAGATGCCGCTCTGTCTAACATTCATTGATTTATAGAAGGCCTTTGATTCTTTTGAGACTGAAGCAGTCATTGAAGCCCTAGCCAAACAGGACATTCAAACTCAATACATCAGGATCCTCCATGAGCTGTAGTACAGATTCACTACCAGGATCTCACCATTCTACATGGAAGTGATCATCCATGTCAAGAGAGGGATTCGGCAGGGTGATACCATTTCACTGATACTCTTCAGTGCCACCCTTGAGAACATCATGCGACGACTGGAATGGGAAGGAATGGGAATGAAGATAGACGGTTGGCAGCTATACCACCTCTGCTTCCCTGATGACATCGTTCTAATAACACCAAACATTAGCCAAGCAGCACAAATGCTGGCCAACTTCGACTGTGAGCGTGGAAAGGTAGGACTACAATTGAATCTCATGAAGATAATGTTTATGAGAAACGGTCTCTTTCCTGACGTTCCATTCGCTCTCAATGAAGAAACATCTCCGAATGCAACAGTTATGTGTACCTAGGTCGAGAAGTCAACATGACAAATGATCTGGCACCTGAGTTGTGCAGGAGGAAGAGAGTGGCTTGGAATGTCTTCAAGAGCATCAAAGAAATAGCTAAGAGGACAAAGAATCTCTAGCTCCTGGCATATCTCTTTGATTCCACTGTTCTTCCTGCATTAACATTACGCCTCAGAGACCTGGGCCCATGAAAACAGGATGAGAATGCTATTCGGGTCTCCCAAAGAGGAATCGGAAGAGCTATTCTTGGAGTATCATGCTTCACTCAAGTGAGAGAAAGAATCCAGAGTTCCGACCTCTGTTGACGATCAAGAATCAAGGATGCTGTCTTGTTTGCCAAGGTGTCGAAAATCAGATGGACTGGACACATAATGAGATTTGGAGACGACCGCTGGACTAGAGCCATTACCAACTAGATTCCATGGGCCGTCAAAAGATCGCATCGCCGCCCACCTACGAGATGGTCAGACTTCTTCGTCAAGATCCTGAACGATTGATTTGAGGCTCTTTGTGTTCCTAGAATGAGCAGACGCCATTGGGCTACACTAGCACGTGACAGGGAGGAGTGGAGATGTTACTGGCACCCGCTCGAGCAAATCAATGAGTAACGGGATGTCAAGTGATCAATATATTGATGTCATTCGTTCAAGTAATATAAATATACCTGATATCGTTGGTGTTTAGACAACAGTTAAACTAGACACCTAACCTCCCAGCCTGGACCCCATGTTTTCTTTCAGCTCTTACATACTTATCAATATTTTTATGTATTTGACTCTTTTTCACAAATTAATATATTTGCATGGTTGAAATTTTTTTTAAATGCAGAGAAGTATATAGTGAGGGTGACTAGCTTAGGTGTCTAATACCGCCTCCCTATTCCAGAGAAAATTCTATCATCAACAATTTGTCATGTATCTTTCTAGGATAGTCTTTGTATATAAAAGGATTACATGGAAATTAGATATATGCGAGATTATATATTCACAGGGTTTTTTTTGTTAACCATAAAGGTCTATATCATAGGCACTGCAAATATTTTCTCAGTTTTTTTCTATTTTAGCCACCTCTTGTTTTTGTTTTTGGTTGGGGGCCACACCCAGTGATGCTTAGGGGTTACTGCTTGCTCTGCACTCAGAAATCACTGCTGGTGGGCTTGGGGAGCCATATGCAGGGCGAGGGATTGAACCCAGGTCAGCCGCATGCAAGGCAAGCACTTTAACCGCTGTACTATTGCTCTGGCCTGATTTTCACCACCTTTTATTGAGTCTCTTTCTGTAGGACAAGCCCCATCTTGAGCACTTGTGTTTCCTGTAAGCTCCCTAGCATCTTGTACCCATTTTACAAAGAACAAGGGACCCAATACATTGGGTAGAAAAATCCATTGTTTCCCCGAACTCATACATGTGCAAACTCATATATGCGCAAGTGTCCTTCTTAACTCCCCTGCTTTGTAGCTGTGAGGGGTGGGGGGATGGGGGGGCCTTCGGGGTCCTGAGTTTCCTGTTCCTGTCTCAGCAGTCTTTCCTCACTGAATTAAGACTCGGTTCTGTCTGCGTGTTCCCACACTTCCTTCCAGTTAGGAATTTCTTTGGGTAAATAAACTCCTACTTAGATGGTAAATATTCCCATGTCCTTCATCCCTGAGGTGTCAATTGTTTTCAGGGACCTGGGGCTCCTCACCGAGAGGCCTAGGGTTTGGAGGAGGGGTGGAAGGAGGACTGGGTGGGGAGGAGAGGTGGGGAGAGGGTGGCCAGGAGCATTCGGAAAGAGCTTCTGCACGGGCCAGGCAGCTTCCTTTGCTGTGAGCCTGGAGTTGGTGCCTTGGAAGAGTTTAGAGCACCTCAGGCCTCCAGTTTTTCTGTCTTCTCCTTAGCTTGGTGAGTTGACACACATCCCTTCACCCCTGGCCTCTAGCTCCCCAATTTGCAAATATGGACTACAGATTATGTCTACCATTTTGGTTTTGTAAGGGGGGGGCACACCTGGTATGTACTGGGAGGGGAGGGGTGTCACGGTCTGTAAGGCTAGCACCTTAACCCTGTACTGTCTGTTCAGCCACAGGAAAGTTCCCCTCCTCCCCTTCCCCGGATTGGGGCAAAACACTGCTACACCCAGCAGTGCTCAGCATCAGTGCTGTGATCAGGAGTGACTCATGGCGGTGCTGGGTGGTGATGTGGGATGTGGTGCAGGATTTGCAGGATTTGTTGCGGGATTTGAACCAGGTCCATTGCTGCAGCAGACTGCCCAAGTATATGCCTTGCCTCCTTTGCTGCCTCTCTGGCGCTGGGTCTGCCATTTTGAAACTGGCTTCTGTACATTGCCTGCTTGCTCCCAAGTCATGTCAGTGACTCCATCTGGGAAGGTGTCTCCCACCTTAAGGTACAGAAAGGGTTACACCGAGCAGCTCAAGCTCCTTGCACTAAAGAGCTGGGGTTCCATCAAGAGGCCTGTCACAGACAAAGCTGAGTTCCCATGGAATCTCACCCAGCAGCGGTGTGCCTAGGGGAAGCCCTCAGCTGTTATCTCTGTGCTGTGCATTTTGTTGCTGCTGATTGTTTGGGGGCTACACCTGACAGTGCTCAGGGCTTGCTCCTGGCGGTGCTCAGGGATCACTCCTGGCAGTGCTCAGGGATCACTCCTGGGGGTGCTCAGGGGACTTTATGGGGTGCTGGTATTGAAACTGGATTGGCTGCATATAAGGCCAGCACCGTTCCGGCTGTGCTATCCACCCCCCTCTGCTGTCTTGCTCTCTCTCTCTCTCTCTTCCCACACCACCAGACTCAGAGTTCTCCAGAGTGCTTCAATTCCAGAGTGCTGGGGGAAAGGATCGTGGATGACTGCCAGAACCCACTCCTGACCCACTGCATGACGTGGGGAGGGCTGGCTTGCCTTCATATGGAGGCGATATCTACTTCCCTGGACGCGAGGAATGAGGATCAGGCATGTGTGTGTGTCAGGCAGGCCCGTCCTGTGGGAGATGCCACCGGTGATTCTGGATGATATTCCTAGTGCCACAGGAGCCCCCATTACCTGAGGACCCTCTGCCTCAGGGTCCTCACCAGTTCCCCTTCGCTTCCCAGCCCTCCCAGAAAGAAGTTCCTGTGCTGGGACTGCACTGAGAGGCAGCAGGGGGAGGGGCATGGAGGGAGAGGGACACACAGTGGACGGACCCTGTGCCGTTGAATTCCACTCTGCTGCTTCCTGTCCTGAGACCTGACTGGCCACAAAGCAGCGGGGATGCTTCTGTTCTGAGATTCACCTGGCTGTTCACTTCTCCCTCGACAGCTGAGTGGAAATTCCACTTTTCTGGAGGTCCTAACTATGACTATGGCATGGGATGGTTTTCTCAACATCACCCCATCTTTGTAGGCTGGAGGGGGTGGGGGGAAATGCCTTCCACATGGGCGGAGGGATACATGTGCAGGCCGGGTCCGGCTGCATGAGTGTGCATCTGTGCGCGCAGAGCGTGTGACCACACAGGTGTGTGTGAACGTGTACAACTCCTCCCTACCAGACCCTAGAGCCTCTCCCTGGCCTACACAGTAGTACTTGAAGAGCACTTAGAGTTACCTTTCTTTCTTTCTTTCTTTCTTTTTTTTTTCTTTTTGGGTCACACCCAGCGATGCTCAGGGGTTACTCCTGGCTCTGCACTCAGGACTTACTCCTGGCAGAGTTCAGGGGATCTTATGGGATGCTGGGAATCAAACCTGGGTTGGCCGCGTGCAAGGCAAACGCCCTACCCGCTGTGCTATCAATCTAGCCTCAAAGTTTTTCTTTTTATGAACAGGAAAGATGGATCACTTTCTTTGTTTCTACTTTTTCTTTGAGGGGGCGCTTTGACAGTGCTCAGGGGATCATATGGTGCCAGGAATTAAACCCAGGCACTTGTCCATGGAGAGTCCGTGCTCTGCCCCTTGAGAGGGGGCACGTCCCTGGGTCTTAAAGCCATTGTTTTACCACTGTCCTCCAGGACACAGAGCAGTCGGGGTGATGCTGAAGTAACCAGCCCAGGGGCCACTCTTGCCTCTTTGTTTGAAGGCGCCTCTTCCCAGAAGGCTCTGCCCTGGCTGGTCGGGCTTCAGCAAAGCAATGCTGTCCGCACGGTGCGGCCCCCCCCCCCCCCCCCCCCGCCTCATTTTACTCTAGACGGTGAAGTAGCATCTTGAGATGCCTTTGACTGCGCAGCAACACATTCCAATTATTCCAAAGGGCAGCATGAATTCAGAATTTTCAGAATGCTCCCTGGGGACTTAATATCCCTGTGTCCATCACTGAGAAACTCCCAGATGTTTTCAAGTCAGTTTCTGCTTATTAAATAGGTCCCTCAGGGGTCAGTGATGTGGCTTCACAGTAGAGCACTTGTCTTGTACGTGCGAGGCCCTGGGTTTGATCCCCAGTCAGTAGTGCAGAGAGAGAGAGAGCTAGGGAGGGAGGAAGGGAGAGAGAGAGAGAGAGAGAGAGAGAGAGAGAGAGAGAGAGAGAGAGAGAGAGAGAGAGGGAGAAGGAGAGAGGGGAGGGAGGGAGGGAGAGGGAGAGAGGGGTGGGCCTTTTGGATGTTGTAAACTGTTATTAAGTCTAATACCCTTTCAGTCTCCTTTTCAAAAGAGCCTTCTGGGTTTCCCCTGCTCTGATTATCTCTTCTTTGACCTGTTTGGGGTGGCTCCAGAGTTCTTCATTGTAACCCAGACATTCCAGTGCTGCTTCAGCCACCGGGGTACATTGCTCAGACGGACCCCAACCACCGGTCCTCAGGAACCCTCTGTGGCATTTATCTTCCTCTTCCTCTTCCCTTCTCTTTTTTTCTTTTTTGGCTTTTTGGGTCACACCCAGCGATACTCAGGGGTTACTCCTGGCTCTGCACTCAGAAGTACTCCTGGCAGTGCTTGAACCCAGGTCAGCCACATGCAAGGGATTGAACCCAGCCACATGCAAGGGATTGAACCCAATGCCAGGGATTGAACCCAGGTCAGCCACATGCAAGGCAAACGCCCTACCCGCTGTACTATCCCTCCGGACCCTCTCTTCTTTTCCAGAATCTTTCTGAAGAAAATGTGCCTTCATGGTCCTGAATGGAACTGGAATTCTAATTTTCTAAGCAACTCGACTTTCATTTCTTTTAACCATACCTACTCCCAGCTTTCAGATTCACCAGGCATATAGGTCTGGAGAGATAGCACAGTGGGTAGGGCGCTTGCCTTGCAGGCAACTGACTTTTAAGTTGGCTAACCCCTCCCCCCGACACACACACTTTTCTCAGCTAACCCAAAGTTGGCATGAGGCAGTGTTGGGAGTCTTTTGGGGCCACCAGTCTTACATCAGTACTCTCCACTAGCCTTGTTTGTGGTGCCCGCCGGGCTGGGGTGACCCTGTGAGAAAGGGGTGTGGGACTTGTTGGGGACATTTCATCCATTTAGAACAGGTGGAGCTGCATTTGTGTGGCCAGATTCTGGATCAAATCAAATCAAATCACAAATCATCCTGTTATTCATCGATTGCCTCGAGCAGGCCCCAGTAACGTCTCCTTCATCCTAGCCCTGAGATTATATTCAAGGCTCTTTAGGAGAATGAGACCCATCATTGTTACTGGTATTTGGCATATTGGGTGCGTCATGGGGAGTTTGCCGGACTCTGCCGTGTGGGCAGGCTACATTCGGTAGCCTGCCAGTTTGTCCAAAGTAGGGATGAGATGTCATAATAAGATGTCGCGCGGATTCTGGATAAACTTGGAGAAAGCGGAGCCCTACCCGCCAGATTGCTTAAAATTAGAGTGAATTCATCCCTAGCTCCTCATTCTGTTCTACTTGAGGGTGGGACGTCATGGAATGTAACCAAGTGAAATAGAGACCAGGAGAGACGAGGAAGGGTGCTAGTGAAGGGCCGGAGAGCGAGCAAAGCAGTCAACCTGGGTTCGATCCTGGGCACCGCGTATGGTCCACTAAGGAGCACTAGGAGTGAGCCCTGAATAATCCCTGCCAGAAGTAAACCCTAAGCACAATTGGGTGTGACCCCCAAACAAAAGAAAAGTGCTAGTCAGATAATACAAACTAAAACAAACAAACAAAAAACAAGGGATGGGAGAAGTAGTTGAAGAGGCCGTTGTGCATGCAGGATGTTTAATCCCAGCACTGCAGACACTGTTTCAGTGATTCCTGAGCACTGAGGCCAGACTAAGTAGCCCCATGGCACCTCAAGGTGTGGGCCGCAAAACAAGGTGTCTGCTCCCAATGAGAATAAATGAATATTTCCAAGAAGGAGACTAAGAGGAATGAATAAATAAACTTCCTATGAGTGGAGGATGAGTAACTTCTGCTTTTTCAAGTTTTCTATCAAACTTTTCAAATTTTCTTTCTTTCTTTCTTTTTTTTTTTTTTTTGCTTTTTTGGGTCATACCCACGTGATGTGATGCTCTAGGGTCACTCCTGGCTCTGTAGTCAGGACTCAGGCCCACCCACGTCCCAAATTTTCTGCAGTAAACACACACACACACACACACACACACACACACACACAGACACACACACTCCTTCTTGAAAAGTCTTAATTGGAGCTGACTTCAGGCTCTTTCGGGGCTTTTTCACTCCCTCAGCATCACTTGGGATTCTTTCCAGGCTTGCCCACGGTCCACCTCTGACTTCCAGTTCCTAGGGGACCCCCAGCTCCCCCCTTACCCTCTCTGTAGGGCAGGGGTGGGGGGGGGGCGCAGAGGTCCTCCGGAGCCGCCCCTTCCTGTTGGGTAGCTCCAACTCCGGCGCCCAGGGAGGGGCCAGGCCTCTTTGAAGGGGGTTAAAGTCCTTCTTTGTGTGAATGGCCTTTTAGGGAGCCGAGGGAGGGCCGGCTGTGACATCACACCCTTCAGTCAGGAGGCCCGGGAGGAATTTGTCCCGCCTGAGCCAGTGCGCTGGAATCTGTCTGGAAGGAGGCAATTCTGACGGGCTGGGTGAGGAGCACGCACGCGGGGCAGGGTAAGCCAGGGCCGCTGACCTCCCTCGCTGGCCTTTGCCGGCTCGGCGGAGAGGAAGGGGTTCCTTTGGGAGGCCGGAGGGGAGGAGGGACGCGGTGCTGAGCCGGGGATCCCTCTAGAGGAAGAGCGGGCAGCTGGAGCCTTGCCTGGCTCTTGGCAGATCCTGTCAAACTCGCAGCTTTGCACAGGAAAGGGCAGAGAGGAAGTCACCGGCTGAGTGCCCAGACGCACAAGTTGCCCCCAGAGAGAGAGTGTGTGTGTGTGTGTGTGTGCCTTGGAGCTGGCCTAGAGAGGGGGCTGGGGTGGGGGCTGTCCCTTCCCAGGGGAGCGAACCCCGGGGACCAGGGGCTCTGGTGAGAGAGGGCATCCTGCGGCTCACCTTGGGGATGAGGGATGCAGTCTACTCAGCCTTACTCAGTCAACGCTCTTACAGACGGACTCGGGGCGTCCGAGGGACCCAGTGTTCTGTCCCTTGGCGTCCCCAGGGGATGGAGGGAGAACGTCGCCGCTGTCTGTGCACAGAGGGTTAATCTCCCAAGCATCTGGCACCGTTTCCTCTTCCCCTGGCTCTGGGCCCCAAACAGAGTGGATTTCCTTCAGGCCCACAGCGGTGCTCACTTTACCGACAGCCCTGCCACTTCTGGTTGGCCAGGCGTGAGCCCAAGATCTATTTTAAAGCCAAGAGGGGCAGGCACCGTGAGACTCTAACGGAGGCGAGCTAGGTTTGCTTTCAGCAGAAGTTCCCCCCCTGGGGGGTTCCGTCCACAGGCGCTTCAGTGGCCTCTGCAGCCACCCTCTTCAGCCAATGGGGGCAAGCCCCGCAAGGGCAGGACCTCCTGGGTGGTGGGCGTTCTCTAAGATTCCACTTTGGTTTTTTGTTTGTTTGTTTGTTTGTTTGATTTTTTTGGGTAACACCCGGCAATGCTCAAGGGTTACTCCTGGCTCCGCACTCAGGAATTAATCCCTGCTCGGGGCATCATATGGGGTGCCGGGAATCGAACCCGAGTCGGCCACCACGTGCAAGGCAAATGCTTGAGAAAATGCTGGAGAGAAACATCTCTCATTAAGGGGATCGACCTGAAACCTCCTGGCTCTGCTCAATCCCGCCTGCCGGGAGCGCAACTCCGAGGGGATGGAAAGAAACCAGCCTTTCACCAGGCAGGGCGGAGGAGAAGGCGGGCGCAGCTTCCTCCTTCCCTTCCTGCCGCCACGCCCCACACAGACCAGCTTCACGCGCATCCCCGGCAAGCCCACGTTGTGAAGTTGTGTTTGTCAGAGGACACCTTGACATTTTCTAGATGTGCATGCAGCCTGTCCTGTGAGCTGGCGACTGTTTTCGCGGGGCCCAGGGGACGCTGTTGGCATTGGGGAGACTCTGTTTCGTGATAGATGGGCCACTTTGCTCCACCAGGAGCGAGGGCTGAGACATAGATGAGCCTTCTTCCTGGTGCCGGGGGGCCTCTGTCTTCGGGCCTGTACCCGAGGGGTCGCTGTGTTGGTCAGGAACCCCGGCGGCTCTCAGAAAGGAAGGCTGGGTCTGTGTTACTAAGGAACGTTCTCAGGCCCCTTGGCTGGAATACCTCCCAGCAGGAAGGGTGGGGGAGGGGAGGGTGTGTTGTTAGCATCAGCCCCATGCTCACTGTCTACTCCAGGCCTCCCGTAGAGCACCCCCTGTGAGTCTCCCGCCTCTCTGTGCCTGGGATCTTGCTGTCTCTCTGGTCTCCTGGGGGAGTGGCTTAAGCCTCTGCCGGAGACCAGCACAAGCCTCTCTCTGGCTCTGCGGGCAGCTTTGTGGGGGAAAGGAGAGAGAAGCAGCCTAGGCGGACTCAGGTTATCACAGGGGCAGCGTCCCACGACTTCCTGGCCCGAGGAAGCAACCCTTGTGCAGCCTTTCCTGCTCTTGCTCCCTCTGCCCTCCCTCTGAGGGCTGGGCGAATGGACCCCCGCGCAGTGACCCTGGCTGGGCCTGTCCCTGAGCTGTCATCGGCAAGAGGAGGGAGGGGACGGGCCAGCCGCCGAGGAACTCCGGAGCTCCTGCCCGCATTCCCTGCCGTGTGGTCCTGTCCCACTTGCACGGGCCGGGTTTGCCCGAGCTGTCGGGGTCGCCCCCTCCTTTGCTCTGCTCTGGGCTCCTGTTTTCATGGTGCCCCACCTCCCATGGCCCCAGGGAACCTGGCTGGTCACTCTGCAGATCTCAGGGACAACGTGTCCTCTGGGGAATGCACGGTGACCTCTTTCTCAGCCACGTTCCTCTTCTCACACTCCTCAGGTTCACTGGGATTGGGAGTCTGACTCCTCCAGGCCTCCTGACCAGACCTCCCAGGCTGGCGATGTGTGGACTAAGAGGTGTGTGTGTGTGTGGGGGGGGGGGTCGGAGAGGTGTGTATTAAGCTTCCCCAGGTTTGACTCGTCCATCCATTTGCCATCCTGCAGAGGCAGCGTCCCTCAGTCTGTCCTGGGGGCAGCCTTACAGCCCAAAGCCGGTTCTTGGCCAGGACAAGGGTCAGAGTGCTCCTCCCCGCCCTCCCCCCAACCACAAGAAAGAGAGGGTGGGAAGGAGGGGAACTCCCCACCCCCACCCTCCACCCCTGAGCTGCTCTGGGCTCTCCCAGCTATGAGGAAGTTTAAGTTCATGGCCAAGTATCTGTTCCTCAGCCCAAAGTGAGTCTGTCCTTTGCATGGCACTTAACAAAAAAATAACTGGATTAAAGGATCAGGTCACCTATTACCCGGGGGACAGGGTTTCTAATTTAAATATCTCAGCTTTAGTGGCAAGTGTGCTGGCTGACGGAGAGGGACCCTGTGCCGGATGTGGGAGGGATGTGGGTCGCACGGTGAAGGCCGTGGCAGTCGTAGTGGCCAAGAGGCTGGCACGTGGGTGAGGGTGGTAGCAAATCAGGGAGCCCAGTGGGCAGGGACAGTGAATGGAAGTGACAGTGTTTATCCTTAGAGCAGGGAGCACTTCTGTAGGGTCCTTCTGGGGCCCGCTGGAAAAAGTGGGTCTCCCACAGTTCAGTTCATTCTGTTGGAAGGGCCCCTGCTGCATGCCCGGAGCCCTGCAAACACTCAGGGTCTTGGAGAACCTTGTGTGCGTGTGTTTGTGCGTGTGTGTGTGTGTGTGTGTGTGTGTGTGTGTGTGGTCCTATTTTTTTTTCTTTTTTTCTTTTTGGGCACACCAGGTGATGCTCAGGGATAGCTCCTGGCTCTGCACTCAGGAGTTACTCCTGTCGGTGCTCTGGGGACCATATGGAATGTTGGGGATTAAACCTATGTCACTGTGTGCAAGGCGAATGACCCACCTGCTGTACTATTGCTCTGTGGTCCAACTCTGTAAAAATGCTTTGGGGCTCTGGCCCGGGCAGCTGATTTCCCACAGAGTCTGACAGTGACTGAGTAGTGGAAGTGTCAGAGTTTGCATCTAAGAAGATCCTTGAAGAGAACTTTCAGCCCTGAGACTGAGTAGCAGTTGGCAACCGTTTTAAGAATTACTCTGTGCTCTGGCAGTGATTCTCTCTCTCTCTCTCTCTCTCTCTCTCTCTCTCTCTCTCTCTCTCTCTCTCTCCCTCCCTCCCTCCCTCCCTCCCTCTCTCTCTCAAATTGCCATTTAAGGATCTGATGGTGGGGAAAAATGCAGAAGACTTGGGATTGCTTTGTCGCGAGCCCTTTTTTCTTTCATCACATACTGATTTTTTTCCTTCTCAAAATCAAAAACCTTCACTATCACCGCCTGTTCCATTGGCAGAGAGAGCTCATTTGTTCCTAGCGAGAAACGTATGTGGGTCCTGTATACTTAGTGTAAAATTGCTTAAGAATGATGCAGTTTGGGCTGTAGAGCTAGTCCAGGAGTCCAGGGCTAGAAGTAAGCCCTGAACATATTGGGTGTAGCCCCAATATTGTATTGGGCTATGCCCAATAGTGTATTGGGTGTAGCCCACCCTGCCCCCAACCCTACCCTCCACAAAATGTAGAGATTTGAGAGCTGCTATGCTGAGCCCTGCTTATAAAGGAGGTGGCTGCTCGGGCAGTTCCATTGCTGCCCTGAATAGGGGCTGGCAGAACATCTGCAGGACATGAGTCCCTAGGCTGTAAGTTCAACCCATATGAATTCGCTTGCAGCTGTATTATTTTACACACTTTAAGATAAATAATGGATGCTTTAGACACAGCATGGCTACCAGGTCATAAATAGAGCAGATCTAAGACCAAATTCTGATACTCACATGGGCATTTATTTTAAAAAGATTTAACAAACTGGGTATAAGCCATTATGTGTAAACTTAGAAGTCTCAGTTCTCTGAGGCTTTAGATGTTTTGACCCCACCTGTTATAAAGACAGATGTGGCGGTTTGTGAAGGCTGGATGGGTCCTGTTTTCCAGGAGCAGGTGTTGAGCCTCTGCAGCC
The DNA here is from genome assembly GCF_029834395.1 of Sorex fumeus. Classification (NCBI taxonomy): domain Eukaryota; kingdom Metazoa; phylum Chordata; class Mammalia; order Eulipotyphla; family Soricidae; genus Sorex; species Sorex fumeus. Next base: position 45,086,650 of record NW_026606091.1, read on the forward strand.
CTCTGAATCAAAGGCTGGGACAGGTGCTCCACTTCCTAAGGCCTCAGGGAACTGGGCTGGTCACTCTGCAGATCTCAGTTCTACCTCGTTCTCATTCTCCAAGCACCACCCTTAAGGGTGGGCCTGTGCCAGTAGGCACTCTTACTCTGTCCTGTTGGTGAAAGGGTGGGGAATAGCTCACCTCCACACAGGTCAGCACATCCAGTTCCACTGATTTTTTCGCATTCACTATTCTAATGAACAAGCCTGAAATTTCACGGAGGAAAACCCATTTCTTACCTTAATGAAGCCAATTAGCAAAACCTCGGGGAGGCTGTGGGAATTAAAAGAGAGCCAAGTGGCAGGAGGAAGGAAGCCCCCTACAGAGCCAAGGGATTTCTAATTTGATCCTGGGTGACCAGTCAAGAGTTTGTAGAGCTAGACAATGACTGTCTGCCCCCTTGGAATGCAACTTAAGTTGATCCCAGACACACAGAACTGTATTATATCATCTCTGTTGTAGTATTTTATTTGGGTTTTTGGGGTGTTCGTGGGTTATTGTGGTAGTGCTCAGGGGGCCTTATGTGGTGTCCGGTATTGAACTGTGTGTTAAACAAGTGACTTATTGCAGTACTATCTCGCCGGCCCTGGTGGAAGTTTTTTGGTTGTTGTTGTTGTTGGTGTGTGTGTGTGTGTGTGTGTGTGAATTTTATTTTGTTTTGTTTTCATTTGGGGGGGTCATACTTGGCAGCGCTCAGGGTTTACTCTTGGCCCAGCACTCCGGAATCTTGGTGATACTTGGGAAACCATATTGCATATTGGATGCCAGGAATCAAACCCCGGTTGGCCTCCTGCAAGGCAAGTGCTCTCCCTGCTGTCTCCAGCCCCCTGTTGAAGTATTTAATGTGATTGGTAGACATACATACTATCCAGATGTTCTTCTGATAGACCTATTGGCCTACCCATATTCTGTGCCATATATTAGAGCTCCCCCTGGAGGGTTAGCTGGGACAGTTCAACGACCCCCGGCATTGTTGATGGCTCTTTCTTGTCTTCCTGGTTTAAGAGTCAAATTTGTTTCTCCCCGTCTGCATTGAGATGTAGTTTATTTTAGAAAGAACTTTGCATTGAGATATAGCTTATTTCAGAAAGAACTTTCCGGTTCATTTAACAAAAGTGCATTTTATCTGAACCTGGAAATCAAGTTCACTTTATCTGCAATTTGGAGAAAACTGGTCTTCAAAGCGAGCGATAAATATTTATTAGTTTAAACAGGACATCATTTAATGATAGTAAACGCAGACTTCTGAGATCTGGACTAGGGATCTCTAGCCCATTTCCATGAACCTGGTCCGGTTGCTGCGTGATTTGATCCACAGGCCCTCCTGCATAAAGATGAATTGATTCTTCCTGCTGAGAATGGAGCTCCAAGATGGACCCTGGTGTCATCATCATTGCTTACCTTTTCAAAAGCTTAGGATTTGTGGTCCATGGTTGTAAATCAGTAATGCAGAGCTGTGTGTCTCTCAGCTGCTCCCTGAAGTAAATAGATTTAAGTGTCAGGAAAAAGCTGCTGAATTTATGGAAAGTAGAGGGGAATATTCCCATGTAATTAATAGGAAGGAGTGTCTCTTTCCTGTTTATATTCTGGTGTCTAAGTCTTTAAAAGAAAAAAAGTGTTAGAAAAGGGTTATCTCTAATAACACCAGAATCCCAAGTTTTGACTCTTTACCAGTAATTAGCATTTTAATCGCTCAGTTTCACCTATCGCAGAAGCTGCAGCCAAAATTCACCATCTCTTCATCAAAACTAAAGGTAGTTGTTGGGTTTTTTTGGGGGGGGGGGGCTGTTAGGGGGCGGTTGCACTGCAAAGATGCTGTGAAATGCTATTTTTTTAAAAAAAAATTTGAATTAGAGCAGATGCTGCTAGTACAGAAAGTATGTGTTGGAAAGAATTGGTATAATTTTTAAGTCCAGAACAACCATTCAAACTGGAAGGCATCTGCTCATCCAAATTCAGACCCTGAAATCCATTTGGAAGAAAGAGAGAGGCTGGTAGCAGGAGCCACAAGGTGCTCTTGGGACACGCTGTGGAGATATCCGCCTCCCTCTCCATTAGCAGCCTCAGCGGACTGAGAGAACTCCCAAAGACACTGACTTCCTCGACAGTATGGGTAATCCGACTTTTGTTCAGGAGAGAAGGCATCTCCTAAAACGTATTGCTGCTGCTAATCTTACTGTGGCTTTAGTGAATAAGCTTCCTACATGTCTAATGAATGGATTAATGAACTGTAGAATTTAGGACAGGTCTTTAAGCAGCCTTTCATGTTACAGTTCCCTCTTTGATCCCAGAGCAAGGTTTTAAGTTCTAGTCGTGCTGTGATGCTTTATTTTTATGTATTTATGTATTTTTTATTATTTTGCTTGTTTGTTTTAAACCTGGGAGGGCCCTGGGCTTACTCCTTCCTGGGTCTGCATTCAAGGATTACTTCTGGAAGTGCTGAGGGACCATATGTGGTACTCTGGAGATTGAACCCTGGTTGGCAAATGCCTTAGCCACTGAAATCTCTCTCCAGCCAGTGCCTTAATTTGTAACCATTGTTTAGATCCAGAAACTTCCTCCTGTTTTTTCATGCCTGTCTACCTGCCCCCAACACACACACACACACACACACACACACACACACACACACACACACAGACACACACAGACACTTGCCATCCCCCAAAAGCCAATGTGGGGGAAAAAGAAAATCTCTACTTATTCTTATAAAGAATTATCACTGTCACTGTCCTCCCGTTGTTCATCGATTTGCTCGAGTGGGCCCAGTAACGTCTCCATTGGAGACTTTGTTGTTACTGTGTCTGGCATATCGAATACGTCACGGGGAGCTTGCCAGGCTCTGCCGTGCGGGCGAGATACTCTTGGTAGCTTGCCGGGCTCTCCGAGAGGGGCGGAGGAATCGAACTCTTCGATTCCTCTTTTTTGTTGGCCGTGTACAAGACAAACGCCCTATCGCTGTGCTATCGCTCCAGCCCTTATCACAGTAAATAATTGGCCAAAAGAAACTGGTGGGTAGTGGAGGAGGGGGGAGGGGGGAAGTATCCCGGGCAGTCCAGTGCTCACCTTAGCTGTACTATGCATCTCTTTCTGCTGCTCTGTTGATTCCAGCAATAGCTTTCTCTGGTGTGAGTGGGTTGTGACCTGGGTTTACGCAAAGTTGAATGGTAGCAAATATGATTCAAATATTTAAATTTTCTCTAGTGCCTAGTGACATAGAAGTTGCTGACATTTGACTAAAAGAAAGTTTAGTTTGTGTTTTGAGGCAAATAGATCTCTTTGACATGTTTTGTTATAAGGATTAGAGAACCACAAATTAATGATAATATAGTAAAATTGAAATTAACCCTCGTTGCTAGCAATGGTAAATCTGAATGGTATTAACTACTGGACTTTGACAAAGACTAGATCAAGACTGGAAGGTCAGGGTCACGGAAATACCACAGGGGTTATCCTGCCTCACGTGAGGCATGGCCATGACGAGAGGGAATTAAAGGAATAGGCATTATTGTTACTCATTATTTATTAAGTCTGAAGGGGGATGTGGAAAAAGAAGAGGGAAGGAAGCCCCCACTTCATGGACAAACTTTTAGTTCATGGGTAACTGTGAGGGTTGTTCTGTGCTCTGACAGGATGTAGGAATAAATTCCATTTATGAGCAAAGCCATTTTTGTCCATTTTCCTCAAAATGAATCCCCCCAGAATCATCAGAGCTTTGAAAATAGCTTAAAACTTATGTAAATGATCATCATACCAAATTGCATCTTTGCTTTGCGTGCTCTGTCGGTAATGCTGGGCACACACTGGATAGACTTAAGATGGAAACAAAGCTGACGGACCAGGGAGTTTGTACAATCCTTGGGGAGCTCAAATCAAACTCAAAATTCACTGCCACATTATCTGAAACGAGCAAGACATTTGGAATTTGGGGGTGGGGCTTGAGGCAATCACCATCAGAATCTTATAGAATGTCATGTAACAGAATCACATGGAATTGATGGCTGATGAAAAATAGGATTAATTTAAAAAATCATTAAATATGTGTTTTTTGTTTTTTTTTCTTTTGGGGTCACACCTGGTGATGCACAGGGGTTACTCCTGGCTCTGCACTCAGAAATTATTGCTGGTGGTGCTCAGGGAACCATATGGGATGCTGGGAATTGAACCTGAGTGCAGAGAAAACACCCTACCCCACACTGTACTATGGTTCAAGCCCCAAGATGTGGTTTTCTTATTTAATCACAAAATGAGGGTAATGATATAAAACATTTTAGGAACCAGAGGAGAGGTACCATTAACCACTAACCTTTCAAAGTCACCCGAATTCCACAGAGAAGCAAGATTTTTTTCTTTTTTAAATCAAAATTGGAAGCAGAGACATGGCAGTTTGTATCTTTGGTCATGTTGTTTGCGATGCACATGGTCAATCACAGCCATAGTAGAAAACACTGTGGCTTTTAAAAGCCATTGAAGGGATCTATTGTTGACCAGTATTCACTTTGGGAAAATTTCTCTCCAGAAATGTCCTGTCTCCAGAATAATTACATTATATCTGGCAGAGAATCATAATATTTTCAGTATTTTTTCATGTAAGTGGTCCTGCCCTTTTTTTTTTTTTTTTTTTGGCCACTGAGGACACAGTCTTCTTACATTTCTGAAATATAATGGAAGACTGGTACAGTTGCTATATAATCCTTTCCAGTTTAGAAGGTATTTGAGCAATGACTTAAGATGATTTTTTTTAATGTTTTTTTTGTTACTATTTTTTTTTTATTAGTGAAACGCCATGAGGTACAGTTGTAGATTTACAATTTTTTGTGCTTGGGTTTCGATTATACAATGATCAGATACCCATCCCTCCACCAGTGCCCATTTTCCACCACCATGGATAATATCCTTCCCACCCCCATCCCCTCATCCCCCCACTGCCTCTGTGGCAGGGCAATCCCCTGTGTTCTCTCTCTCCTTTGGGTGTTGTGGTCTGCAACAGAGGCATTGAGTGGCAAACATGTGACTTAAGATGATTTGAGCTTAATGTAATTTCAAATGTAAAAGTATTGGATTTTAAAAATCCAATAGCATTTATTGGAATTGCCCTGGATATACCCTGTTAAACAAAATAAAACTTATAAAATCAAGAAATGTTTGCAGTATAATGAGAGAGAGGGAGGGAGGGAGGGAGGGAGGGAGGGGGAGACGGAGGGATGGAAGGAGGGGGGAGGGGTGGGGCCAAGGCAATCAGGAAGGTGTGAAAGACAAGAAAGTGAGACATTGGTGGAGGGCACTAGCACTGGGGGTGGGTGTAGAGTTTGAACATTGTATGTTTGAAACCTTAGTATCCACACCATTTGTTTGTATTTGTTTGGGGACCATGCCTGGTGGTGCTCAGGGCCTGTGCCTGGCCTTGAGCTCAGAGGTCACTCTTGGCGGGGCACACAGGACTGTTGGGGGGGGGGGGCATGTGGGGTGTCAGCGATTGAACCCGGTTCATCTGCTGGCAAAAGCGACCACCCTACCTCCTGTACTATCTCTGACCCTTTATTAAGCAGTTTGTAAATCATGGTGCCTAATTGAAAAGAGAAGTTCGTACACCATGTCTATGTGAAGGATTTTTTAAAAAGCGAAATTTGCATTCACAAGAGTTCATCATTGTCGCTTTCGTTTTCATTCCAGTCAATTATGTGTTGGCAGGTTCTCGACTTGCGTATGGCAGGAGGATGTGGTACCTAACCCTGATTTTGTTTTCCTTTTATTCTAGAAGCCCCCCCAACTTTCCGAGGATGATCTCTGGCTAAAGAACGAGAGAGAGAACTGTAGTGCCCACCTCCTGGAGCCTGCTACCAGCTCTCTTCCCCCCGATCACAAAAACATGGAAATTGAGGTCTCGGTGGCAGAATGTAAGAGTGTTCCTGGAATCGCCTCTAGCCCACATCCCTTGGACCACGCCGCCCCCTTCTACTCACCCCCCCACAATGGCCTCCTTGCTGATCACCATGAGTCTCTGGATAACGACGTGGCCAGAGAGATTCGCTATCTAGACGAGGTGCTGGAGGCCAACTGCTGTGATTCTGTCCTGGACGGAACGTACAACGGCACATCCTCCCCGGAGCCCGGAGCCAGCATCCTGGGGGACAGCCTCAGCCCTACCCCTCCCTCAGCCACGCCCCCGGAACCCACCAAGAGAGCCACCGGCCGACCCGTCCCGCCCCACATCGAGCTCTGTCAAAGCAACTCTGACACCATGGCAGAGGGGGGAAGAGAGAACGGCCACTCCCCCGGGCACCCCCGGGATCTGCTGGGGGACAGCCTGCAGCCCCCCGTGAGCCCCAGCTCCTCCACCAGCTCCAGGTGCTCCTCCCGCGACGGGGAGTTCACGCTCACCACGCTGAAGAAGGAGGCCAAGTTCGAGCTGCGCGCCTTCCACGAGGACAAGAAGCCCTCCAAGCTCTTCGAGGACGACGAAGGCAGCAAAGACCAGTACTGCGTGCGGAAGGTGCGGCCGTCGGAAGAGATGCTGGAGCTGGAGAAGGAGAGGCGCGAGCTCATCCGGAGCCAGGCCATGAAGAAGAACCCCGGCATCGCTGCCAAGTGGTGGAACCCACCCCAGGAGAAGACCCTGGAGGAGCAGCTGGATGAGGAGCACCTGGAGTCGCACAAGAAGTACAAGGAGCGCAAGGAGAAGCGGGCGCAGCAGGAGCAGCTGCTGTTGCAGCAGCAGTTACAGCAGCAGCAGCTGCAGCAGCAGCAGTTACAACAGCAGCAGCAGCAGCAGCAGCCTGCAGCCCCCGCTCCCTCTTCCCCACGCGCCGGCGTGGCCGAGAACACCAAGGACATTGTCACAGAGCAGATTGACTTCTCGGCCGCCCGCAAGCAGTTCCAGCAGATGGAGAGTTCCCGGCCAGCCGTGGCCAAGGGCCAGAGTACACCCAGGCTCTTCTCCATCAAGCCCTTCTACCGGCCTCTGGGGTCCATCAACTCCGACAAGCCGCTGACCATCTCGAGACCGGCTTCCCTGGGGGGGCCTCCGGATGACAGTGTCACATCGGCGGCCAAGGGGCAGAAAGCCAGCTGTGGCCCAGAGAGCAAGCCGGCGGGAGGAGGCCAGGGCAGCCCTGCTCTGCCAGGGAGGGAGGCGTCCTCCAATGAGCCCCCCAAACCCGTATCCAAATCCTGGGCCGAGGACGGAGAGTTTACGAGCGCCCGGGCGGTCCTCACCGTGGTCAAGGACGAGGACCCGGCCCTTCTGGATCAGTTCTCCAAGTCGGTCAATGTCTCTTTGACCCAAGAGGAGCTGGACTCCGGTTTGGAGGAGTTGTCGGTGAGGTCCCAAGACACCACGGTCCTGGAGACCCTGTCCAATGATTTCAGCATGGACAACATCAGCGACAGCGGGGCCTCCAACGAGACCGCCAGCGCCCTGCAGGAGAACTCCCTGGCCGATTTCTCTCTGCCCCAGACTCCCCAGACCGACAACCCCTCCGAGGGCCGAGGGGACGGCGTCTCCAAGTCCTTCAGCGATCATGGCTTCTACTCCCCCTCGTCCACACTGGGAGACTCCCCATCCGTGGATGACCCCTTGGAGTATCAGGCCGGGCTCCTGGTGCAGAGTGCCATCCAGCAGGCCATCGCCGAGCAAGCTGACCGAGCCGGGGTCCAGACCCACCGGGGTGGAGCACAGCCACAGGAAGTCAGCCGGGAGGAAACGGGGGCCGCCAGCTCAGGGAAGCCGCAGGGCGTGTTCCAGCCCCCTCAGGTGTCATCTCCCGTCCAGGAGAAAAGGGATGTCCTACCAAAGATCAAGCCGGCCGAGGACAGGGCGCCTGTCCGGGAAAGGCGACTGTCCCAGCCTCTGCCCAGCATCCAGCCCAGTGGCCCCATCGATATGGAGGAGACCCGGCCCGAGGGGGGCTATTTCAGCAAGTACTCGGAGGCCGCCGAGCTCCGGAGCACCGCCTCGCTCCTGGCCACTCAGGAGTCCGATGTGATGGTCGGGCCCTTCAAGCTGAGGTCGAGGAAGCAGCGGACTTTGTCCATGATCGAAGAAGAGATCCGCGCGGCTCAGGAAAGGGAGGAGGAGCTCAAGAAGCAGAGGCAAGTCCTGCAGAGCACCCAGAACAGCAGCAGGGCGAAGAACGCCCTCTCTCTGCCCTCCCGGACCTCGTGCTACAAAACAGCCCCAGGTAAGTGAGGACACCCACACTCAGGCTCTGCGCGGGTCCAGTGGACACGTGTCAGGGGGCATCTGCTCTCTCTGGAGCTGGGAGACGCTGGCATGATGATGGCAACAGGGATCATTGGGGACAGGAAGAATCAGAGCCTGCGTGGTGTTTGCTCGTGCCTAGAGCTCCTTTCTCTGCCTCCCGTTTTTGTCTTGACATCGGCGAGAGAATGGTTCTCTTCCACCTGGAAGGATCACCTCTGGGCTCGGAGGGTGCTCTCTGGGGTGCCAAGAGAGTGGTTCCACGTGGGGATTGTGCGGGGGTCAATCACTTGGCTCTCCGCATCCGTTGTTCAGTTGGGTCCCATCAAGGAGTGAGTGATATTCCACTAATCTATGCTGAGTGCTGGGTCCCTTCCTTGATGGTGTTAGATTGATGGAGAGAATGTGATTTTTGTCCATGGAGGGTGCTCCTTGTGGTGCCAAGAGAGTGGTTCCAAGTGGGGATTGTGTGGGGGTCAGTCACTTGGCCCTCCGCATCTGTTGTTCAGTCGGGTCCCATCTCGGAGTGACGCTCCACTAATCTCTGCCGAGTGCTGGGTCCCTTCCTTGATGGGGTTAGATTGATGGAGAGAATGTGATTTTTGTCCATCTTGTGTGTCACCGGGATCGTCTTCTTTTAAGTCACCGCAAAGCAGTTGCCTAAGAATCAGGCGTGTTGTCATCTAGTCTTGTCCAGTTTCCCTGTGGGGAGGCTGATGTCCTTGTGTCCAGTCTCTAATCCCCTCCCCTTTCTTGCGCATTGTTGTATAAATGGCTGACGTTAATTACAGTCGTAATTACTGTGACTGTCATCATGGGTTATGGTGTGACATGTCGTTTCTATTTTTCGTTTGGCTGTAATAACCATGAGCGCTTTACACATTCCTTCCCTGGAGAAGAGCCCTTCAGAACTATGGTCCCACTTCCCCCATGACTGTTTGTGATTACAGAGAGTGTGTGCATCTTTATAGGAACCCCAAAGAAGGGATGCTGTGTTCTCACTGTTGTAGCCATTGGTGTCCATTTGTCCAAGTAGGGGGACAGATGTTAATGTCACATGATACTGATTTTCTTTACTTAGTTGAAGGGATTTCTGAATCCAGTGTGGGTAATATTACTTTTTCTATTCTCATTAATAGTTCATGAAGCAGTACTTGAGTAGTATCTGCTTATTAAATGTCTCATCTCTCCATTATTTAAGTCAATATAGTCTCATAGAGGTCTATATTTCGTGGGTTAGAATTCCATTTCTGTGAGGTGTGAGGTTTTGTTTTTGATTTCCCAGTTTTGATTTCTCAGCAGGTTTTGCTCACGTGCTACTCACTGCTAGCTTTGTGTCTGGGGGGAGTATGGCAGTGCTCAGTGGTGCCAGGGATCAGCCGGGAGTTCCTGTGTGCAAAGCATGCAGCATGCACTCCAGCCCTTTGAGTTTTCTCCCCCAGACACTCTCTTAGTCTTGGGACTGGTGTAGGACACCAGTGACAGGTGCCGACTCAGTGCAGAGGCTGAGGTTATCAAGCTGCCCAGATCCCGCTGTGCTCTGGGGGGGTGAGGGGGGGCGCATACTTGGGCTACTTGGCGGTGTTGGGGGCCTCCAAGACCACATCTGGTGATGCTCAGGAGACAATGAGGAATCAAGCCAGGGTTGGGCATGTGCCCGGCATATGCCCTAACTACTGTACTATTTCTTGGCCCCGCTGTTACTGTTCTTACCCTTAGTTTATTCACCCAGAGCTCATAGGACCCCTTTGAAGTTAGCTTTGGTGTCCTTTTGATGTCTCCATTGTTCTTTGATACCTCCTTGCTTTCTGGCTCCATGGGCAGACACACTCTCATTGTTTTCTCTAACTCTGGAATCAACCTTGACTACAAAGAGCATGAGTTGCAGTAGAAAAAGGTAACGAGAGGGGCTGGAGAGATAGCACAGTGGCTAGGGCATTTGTCTTGCATGCAGCTGACCTGGGTTCAATCCCCAGCATCCCATGGGGTCCCCTGATCACTGCCAGGAGTAATTCCTGAGTGCAGAGCCAGGAGTATTCCCTGAGCACTGCTAGCACCCCAAGACAAGAAAAGAAAACGATATTTAGAAACCGAGATCTGGATAGTTGTTTTGCTCATCACTCTTGGATTCTTGGGCACTGCCAATGGACAGGATTAGAAATACACACACACACACACACACACACACACACACACACACACACACACTGTCTGTCTATCTAATAGACCTACCTGTGTTAAAAATCATGATTTCACCCTTCTTTCACTCTGATACCACAGAATTTATTTTCTCCTTTTCCTTATTTAGAACACACACACACACACACACACACACACACACTCTGGTGTGTTTTGTGGTGCGTGGGGATTGAACTGGAGCCTCGCATATGCAAGACAAGTGCTCTACCACTGAGTCACATCCCTGGTCCTGTGACTTTATTAACAACAGGTATATCCTCAATAGATTGGTTTGCTCCGCCCTCTCACCTGTGGAACCTACCTTCAACCAGGTTGTTCCTCACCAACCTGGGTTCACATGTTGCTTTCTGATTACTTCAACACTATCCTTACCAATGTAGGCTCCAGAGACCTGTGCTAGGTCACTGAACTACCCCTCCCTCCCTGCTCTGGGGTGCTCTGGGCCCCTTGACTGCTGTCCTGTGCCCACACCCCTCTTACAGTCACCATCTTGTACAACCGCACCCAGTGACTTTTGGACTAAATTGTTCAGGAAGGAAAGGGAAGGGAGGAGGAAGAGGAAGAGCACAGTGTCTTTCTTGATAGGGTTTTAATTCCTTCAGGTCACGGAGCAATGACCAGCTGAGTATTTGAAGCAAGGAAGATTTTCAAGGTTGTTTTGTTTTTCCATGTTTAACAGTGACGTTGTGGCTTTGCCCCATTTAAAGTAAACATTTACTTTAAATACTTACCTTGGCACAGAGATGCAGTTGGGCATGTTGTGTGGTATCCTAAACAAACAAACAAAAGCCTGAAATTCTGTTCAATCTGGGGAACCTGTTTCACAGGTGACTAAGTCTTTCGGGCCTGCATCTGTGGCACCAGTCTTAGGAAGGAAGCTTTTACAGGTGTCCTGGAACGCAGGTGTTACGGTTCGAACAGCAATTGTTGCCTCTACCTACAGAGCCCTCTCTGGGTATCACTTCATTCTAGAATTTTCTCTATGGTGCATAGCCCAATGAAAATTGTTTTGTTTTCCTTTATTGACTCTACTTCTTAATTGGACCATATTGTACCCTCACCACCATTTCTCACATATGAATAGTTCTTTAATATGAGAGCATTTCAACACTGTCTCCCTGGGCCGGAACGATAGTATGATGGGTGGGGGGTTTGCCTGGCACACGGCTGACTTGAGTTCGATCCCTAGCATTCCATATGGTCCCCTGAGCACCGCAGGAAATAAATCCTGTGATATCAGAGTAAAATCAGGGTGAAATTACTCCTGAGTGTAGAGCCAGGAGTAACCCCTGAGCGTCACTGGGTGTGAGGCAAAAAGCCAAAAGGAAAAAAAGAAAAAGAAAGCCTTCCCCCTAGTTGCCTGTCCAGGTGGGGTGTGTCAGACTTCTCTGTGAACCAGGGTTCTGATGTTTGTCCCTTACCACCCACCCCTAACACAGCAGCCCAGGTCTCATATCCCCTGCACTTCCTGTACGTGAATACCAATCACTTCCTCTCCCAGAGCTCATCCCGCAGGACCAAATTCTACTCCTTTTAAGACTTCAGTACAACTTTGCTTACGGCCTTAGTCTGGTTGTCTATCACATTGCACACACTTACGATGATGTATGGAGACCTTATTCCATCTTGTTTATATCTAGAACATTCTGAAGTGACAGGGCTTCCCAGAATTCACAATATGAATGAAATAAAACCAAATGCACAAAGCAGTTTGTCTTCTTTCCATGTCTGGAAATGTTTGGAGTATTGCTCAGTCAACCAGCTTCCCAGAGTGGTGAGGAGGAGGCTGACACATGGTTCTGAGCGACCAGACAGGACAATTCATGACCGGGGTCAGAGTGGCCTGGATCCCGGCTGTGGTTTGAGGATAGAGATGTGACGGCAGCCCTCCTGCCCCTTCCCAGTTCATTGCAAGAGAGGAGACTCAGCTGGTTCACTCCATGACTCAGATGGATGTTTGGTGATGAAATACATAACCAACTTCCCCTCTGGTTGAAGTCATGCTGGAATCATAAAGCCTGAAGGCAGAGAAAGTCCACTGAGAGTGAGGGTGCAATAAGGAGAGAGAAATCCATTCCTGCCGTTGAAAGTTATCCAGACTTCTTCCACTTTCTGGGTGTTGAAACAGTACATGATTTCCCTGCAATTTAAAAATGGAGGCGGATGATAGAGTTTTGGGTGAAAGGGATTGCATTGTTTTCAAAGACCATTTATTAGAAAAAGTTTCTGAAATTTTTCATCTTTTGGAGGGGTGTTCATACCCCTTAGTGCTCAGGGCTTACTCCAAAGTTCTATACTCAGGGATCACTTCTGGTATTGTTCAGGTACCTTATGGAGTACTGGAGATCAAACCTAGGTCAAAGGCAAGCACCGTACCCACTATACTATCTTTCTGGCCCTCTTGTTGATACTTTTTGTTTGTTTGTGTTTGTTTGTTTGAGGACCACACCTGGCAGTGCTCAGGGATTACTTCTGGCGCTCCACTAGGAATAACTCTTGGGCCCAGGGGGCCATATAGGATGCCAGAGATTGAACCCACCTTGGCCAAGTGCAAGGCAAGTGCCCTACCTGCTGTACTATCACTCCAGCCCCTCTTGTTGATTCCTATTGGAATTTTTTTAAGACGCAGGTCCACTTCAATAAGATTTGCTTGGCATTTCTTCAGAGGGAGGGGCACAAGTCGGGAATTGCTCCTGTCCTTAGGAAACTATACAGCTGAATTGAGAACTATCAAAGGGGGCGATTTCCTGACAGAGAAGCAGAGAGACCGGTAGGAGCCCACAGCAAGGAAAACCTCCACACTGGGAGCATGAGGAAAGTCTTTGCTGTGACCTGAGCGACTCAGCTCAGAACTCCAGGAATAGAAGTTCTGCTCAGAGGGCGGGGGTAACTATTCCCAGGAGAAGTAAGAGCACCTGTGGAAACCCGAAAGGAATAGAAACATCGGGTATCTCAGGTCAGGGCCACTGAAAGGAAGAGATTCCAAACCAAATCAAGTTGATTTGGAGCCAGACAAGGAGGAGGTCCCTAAGTCACGTTAAAGGTCTTGGAATCCAGTCTGTATTCTGCGGGTCAGTGGGAGACCCTGTAAGAGTTTTCCAAGGGATAATTGTTTCCACACGTTTCCGGACTAGCTGTCCTGCCTTTGCCCGTGAATTGATGGACTCAAAGTCTTCCCGCTGTGATGAGTCCATTCTATCAGCTTGACCAAGGAGCTCTTCCAGTGAGGGAGCACATTCGAGAGCAGGCCGCCATCCTGGTGGTGGCCTGTGGGAGGGGGAAAGGCCAGCCTCCCAGCACAGACACGTATTGCTGGCCTTCCTGAGGAAGTGCCTCAGCGGATGCACCAGCCTGATTTGACAGTGTGGCCCACACACTGTCATAAAACATGTGGGAGGGAAGCGCAAACATTTTACTAAAGTTATAATTTAGAACTCCTCAGATGTCTTTTCCTATCACAAGTGTCAGTGGAGAGAGTTCTCATTTTAGTGCCTGTGTCTATTATTAGATATCCTGCTTTCACTTCTAAACATGACAGAGAAACCCAGCTAGTTAGGTGATGATGAATTTAGTTTCCTTTAAAAATGGTTTACCCTTTCTTCCTTTTATAAAACATCCCAGATGTTGATTTAATCCTTCATGTTCCGTAATTTGCCTTCTGAGATGGTCCATTAAGGACAGTGGTAAAAGAGAAGGAGTTGCCGGGTCCTCTAAACCTGGAGTGTCTGTATGTCTTTGAATGTGTTGAAGAACGTGGTAGTTTTACATCTTAGAATAAGTTTGTTTGACTACTGTTTCTGGTTTGGATAAAGATGGCACAGGGACAAGATCTTACATTATCATAAAGATTATTGACAGGATTTTTTTTCCCCCACAATACTTTTAAATATCACCAAAAAAAGTTTTAGGTAGGGAAAATATTTATGCCAGCATAATGTTCCAGTAGCAAAGCTTGGTATAGCATATTCCAACTACATTAGAACTAAGTGAGGCCAGCCTTCAATTTGAGATGCTTATCTTGCTTTCAGTAGGAGTCTTGAGACTTCAGCTGATGGGAGGGTTTCCTCCAAGACCAGGGTAAGAAAGGGGCTTCCTTTGGACTATATAGTGCCCCCTTTGCCTACAAGGCACACCTGGTTATGCACTTTGCAGGAACATAGCTGGCTGTGTGACGGTATTGAAGTTGACTGTTGTTTCCTACAGTCTTTTCCAAACATTCCCCAATGACACACCTCTAGTCATGGCAGTCACAATTTACCAACTCCAAAATGTGTGTATGACTCAGCTAGTTAGACACACCTTCCCAACAGCCTTCTAAGATATAAATACAAGTTATCCAAACCCTGAGGCCAGATACACTCAGAATTTTTCTGATTTTAGAAAGGCCCTAAAATGTACATTTTTAGAAAAGCTTTGACATGCTTTGCTGAACATCCTATTAATCATTGCACCCAGTGGGGTCTGAGATTAGTGCCTATTACCAATTATACTCTAAAGCCGAGGAAGGGTTAGCATTAAATGGGTTAAAGTATAAGAGCTTTTGTTAGAAAAGATGAAGTCATGAAATTTACATACAAGTGGTACAACATGGAAAGTATCATGCTAAGCGAAATGAGTCAGAAAGAGAGGGATAGACATAGAAAGATTGCATTCATCTGGGGGATATAAAATAACAAAATATGAGATTAATACCCAAGAATAGCTGAGATCAGCACCAGGAGGATTACTCCATAGCTTAGAGGCCAGCTGGGTGTTCTATGGGAAAGGACAGCTCGGATAGAGAGGGGAGCACCAAATAAAGGGTGTCTGGAGGATCCTCCCAGGAGGGGAGAGCATGTTGAAAGTAGATTATGGACTGAACATGTTTGCCACTCAATGCCTCTTTTGCAGACCACAACACCCAAAAGGAGAGAGAGAACACAAGGGATTGCCCTGCCACAGAGGCAGGGTGGGATAGGAGGGATGGGGGTGGGAGGGATATTATCCATGGTGGTGGAAATGGGCACTGGTGGAGGGATGGGTGTTTGATCACTGTATAGTCGAGACCCAAGCACAAAAATTTGTGGATCTACAACTGTACCTCATGGTGTTTCACCAATAAAATAAAAAAATAAATTAAAAAAGTATAAGAGCTTTGTGAACATTTATATTAGATTTTGCTGCCAAGTAAGCTATGAAGAAGCTTTGTTTTGAGGTTTTGGATTTTAGGCTTTCGGGGGATGGGGTGGGGTTTGTGCATAAGAGTTTGTAGACTTATTCAAAGGCTCAATATTGTAGTTCTAAGAGAGTAAGTAACTTGCCCCACAGTCAGCTAGGAAATAGTGAACCCAAGCTCAAACCCAGTCTCCCTTTGACTCCAGTCTTTCTACATCCTTCGTGGCCGTCTGCCCTTTAGGTACAGTGACCTGATACTAACAGTTAGCTGGGATCGAGCTCCCACTACACTCCCTGTCTCACACCAGGCCCCAGCATCTTCTTGGCACCTTTGTGCTTCTGCTGTTGGGAACTGCTGTTTCTTTGAAATCCTTTGCTGGAAGCGACTGGGTGCCTACGTTTGCTCCCAGAGGCCACAAGACAATGTTATCTTACTTACCCCAATGGTCCCCTAGTGATTTAAGAGCTTTGCTCCAGTGTTCCAGCTGACAGCAGGCCATATTTCTGCCACTGCCCAAAGATGTGGCAGATGGCAGAGGTTCTCACATCATATAATCCATCTCAGCCGTCTAGCCCGATTGCTCTGAATCCTTTCTAAAAGTTGATTCCCAGAAAGAATTTGGTCACTAGGCCTTCTGCTCTAGGCAGGTGTCTTATGCCATATTTGTGCCTTGCAGAGACCCACATAGAATGACCTGGATGCCTACCCTTGACCCCTGCAGAGCTGCTCCTTGCACCTAGTGAGCAGCGTGGCTTTCAAAACACCACATGCAGTTCATCTGGGGAACATAAAGTAACAAAAGAGGAGACTGACACCCAAGGATAGCTGAGATAAATACCTGGTTTATTCCATGGCTTGGAGGCCAGCCACACACTCTAGGGGAAAAGGCAGCTCAGATAGAGAAGGGAGCACCAAATAAAGGGTGTTGGGAGGATCCGCCCAGGATGGGAGAAGCATGCTGAAAGTAGACTATAGACCAAACATGATTGCCACTCAATGCCTCTTGTAAACCACAGCACCCAAAAGGAGAGAGACAACAAAAGGGAGTGCCCTGCCACAGAGGCAGGGTGGGATGGGGGGATGGGGGGTGGGAGGGATACTGGGATCAGTGGTGGTGGAGAATGGGCACTGGTGGAGGGATGGGTTACTCAATCATTGTATAACTGAAACCCAAGCACTAAACTTTGTAAGTCTACAACTGTACCTCATGGTGTTTCACTAATAAAAAATAAAAATAAAAAAAAAAGACCACATGCAGGACAAAAACTGGAGCTAATGAAGAGAAGATGAATCAAAGAACCCACTTCTCTCAAGATTCCCCACTCACTGCCTGTTAAGAAATGCGATCTAATCAAAGCCAGGCCTGGGAACAGGAAATCCGCTTTGACTTCTGGCGTTGAGGGCAGGATATGCCTGTGTTCTGCCTTGCCATGGTGACTTGCTGTACTTCCCTCGAGAGATTGGCATTTCAGATCTATTTGATCTTTCTGAATAAGCTGCTGCTTACAAGGTGGCGGACCAAAGCAGCTGGTGGAGGAAGTGTCCTTATGAGACCATTGGTACACCACGGAACGAACTTTCATGTCAAGGTTTGTTTTGTTTGCGTTTTTTTTTTTTTTTGGGGGGGGGGCGGTTAAGTCTTTTGTTTTGATTTGAGCACTCAGTGGTTGTCAAGGCTTACTCCTGGCTCAGGGATTACTCCTGGTGGTGCTCATGAGATAATATACGACGCCAGGAATTCAGACCAGGATCTGCTACTTACAAAGCAAGTGCCTTACCCCTTGTCCTATCTCTCTGTCCTGATGTAAAGGTATTTTATTCCTCATGACCTTGAAGGAAAATTTGAAAAGTTTGCCAAAAATATATGCATATGTTTGACATCACAGGTCTAGTCAGTCTAATTATAGCTCATTGCTCAAATACAAATTAATATCTGACATTTAAAAAGCTGACAAGGAAAATTCTCTGCTTCCGTATTTGACCATCACTTCTCCGGTTTCTAAAGTTCAAATCAATTCTTCAGCCTGTTAGTTTTGTGACCAATGTCATTCTTTATATATCTCAGTTTCCTTCCTAATAAGATGGGAATAAAAATAGTCCCAATTTCATCAATAAGATAATAAGACAGTGCCTGTAAAAAATTCCCGGGCCAGAGTAATAGCGTAGTGGGTAAGGCTTTTTGGCCTTGCACAACCTGGTTTTAATTCCTGGCACCCCATGACGCCTAGGCACCACCAGGAGTAATTCCCGAGTGCAGAGCCAGGACTAATCCCCGAGCATCACCGGGTGTACCCAGAAAGAAAAAAAATTCCAATAAAAGTGGATCAAACCCAGATCCACACACAGCCAGGCGCATGCTCTACCACTGAGCAAAATTCCTGACTGTTGGGCTTTAAGAAAAGGCCGACAAAACCTTAGAAGAATTATTTACGTGTTTCTTTTCAGGATTTGCTGTCATCCTGAAAGAAATGGGAGAACAGTCATGATAAATTGCTTTCTGTTCCTATTTGGGAAACTTTTCCTACTTGTTCCATAGAATGAGAGTTCCTCTTACAACATCTGCGAAGACGGATTAGTTAAATAATGAGCTGTGATTTCAGAATGTAAGATGTATTGGGGTGGGGCTGGAACAATGGTAAGTGGGGAGGGCATTTCCCTGCACTCGGTTGGCCCAGGTTTGATCTCTGGCATCCCCTAGGGTCCCAAAGCACTGCCAGGGGTAATTCCTGAGTGTAGAGCCAGCATCACCAGGTGTAATCCAAAAAGCCAGAAATAAAATAAAATAAGATGTATTGGGTTATTGGGTGACAATACAAGTATTACATAAAAAATGTTTCTTAAAAAAAAACATTTACCGTATTTTCATCCCTCCATTCCTCCTGATTGTTCATTTGTTTTTCCTTTGTGGAGGGCAGGGGGTGGAGGGCAGTGCGGGTGGTGGAATCGTCTCAGATGATGCTTTCCCAGGATAAACCCTTTTCTCCTAGAGATCATCTTCATTTCCGTTCTGAGGAAATGACCTAATATCAGTAACTCACCCAACACCCTGGACTTACCTTGAAGTAATAACACTTGAAGGCTTCTCATATTTGTTCTGCCAGGCAGGGGTAATTCTCATTTCCGAGCTTGACTGGTAGTTCAAACATTTCTGTCGTCATCTTCTCCCACCCCTGGCGTCTTCAAAGCGGGGCACGAAAGGCCAGGGACTGGCGGTGGGACTGGCAGACCATGCACAAGTCTGCCAGGCCCAACAGGAGAGTCCCTCGACCGGGGCAGTTGAAGCCTTATGCCTGAGCGCACTTCTCTCTGGTGACCCGGGCGTCTCTTGGCTGTTGCCTCACCCCACTGCCGATGCCACTCTGGGAAGAAAGGAGGCCATTGAGGGAGCCTGTGCCCAGGCATGCCATCCGGTGGGCGTTCTTGTGTGCTTGGCTTTGGGTTTTCACTCCGGGTGGGCAGTGCCTTTTTCTTTTCTTTTGAGACATGTAGAAAGAAAGGATCTTTGATGCGAGGCCTCACAGCCACTGTCTCTGGGATAGAATGAGCATCCCAAACCACTCAGTCTGACCAAAATACTCTCGTAACCTTGGGAATCCATGCTCTGACCTTTTTAGGAGTCTGTCCGGTGCCAGCAGGAAGATGCTCTGGGCTCTCTCGGGTTCAGTGCCAGCTGCCTCAAGTGTGCCAGCTTTACCCAAGTGCCCTGGGGTACGGGGAATGGCAGGTCTTCTCCACCTCCCGCTGCCAGTCTCTTCTGCCCATCAGATGCCGAAGGGAAATCCAGCTAGCTTGGGAAATCCGGAAGTGTATCCTGGGCATAGCTTCCCCTTTTCTGGCACAGAAGGTGATCTGAACTATTTGTGATAAATAAACAGAAAACCTAGATCCATGTTTTCTTGTTTTCTCCTCCCCTTGTCATATGGAACCACATTTTTCACACTCCATAGTGAAGTTCTGCCATTTTACATGCCAGGGGAAATTCTCTGTTCCTGCCTCTGCTTTGTAATGGCTCAGCCTGTGACAGTTGTGGGACTTACAAGACTCAGGAACACAGCATTGCATGTCTGAGACCTTGAGGAAGTGTCCCTGCTCCCCTGGGTGGGGGCTGCAGCCCGTGAGCTGCTAAGATTTGTTCTTTGCCTGGTCCGTGGAGTGGAAAGCAAGCAGGCTTATCTGCTTTTTTTGCCAAGGCTAGTCTACCTTAAAATTTTTCTGGAGGGCTGGAATGATATTTCAGGGATCAAGACACTTGTTTTGCTTTGCATATGGTTGGCCCCAGTTGAATCCCAGGACCATACCATCAGGAGTGATCCTTGAGCACAGAGCCAGGAGTAATCTCCAAGTACCACCAGGAATGCCCCCCTTCACCACCATCCCCCAAAACCCAACGAAAACACTTCAGGCTTGTTTAATATTTTAGAATTAATCCTTATTGTAGAAACAAATGAGAAATAAAGACGAAAGTAAAAGTGATGATCCACAGTTGGGTACCTGCCTTGCGTGTGCACGGAGGCTGTGGGTTCCATCCCAGCACCACACAAAAGGAATGATCCTTTAATAGTAAGTGATTCATAATCTTCACCATCACCTGCATCATTGTTCCCCGTGCACATGTGTGTGGGAGGTAATGCTTGGTTTATATCGCTACTGGTTTCTGAGAGGTGTTGGGACAACAATACAAACTTAATATCTTGCAGTTCCAAGGGCCAGAAGTTTGTGGTGTTGCAATTGTGAATTGAATTGTGCCCCCTTGAAATTCATGTGTCCCCAGTGTGATGGTGGGGGAAGGTGGGGGGGTCTTTGAAGTTAGATGAGGTTATCAAGAGGCCCTCTGGTGGAATCAGGGCACTTGTAAGAAGAGAGAGAGAGAGAGAAAAAAAAGAGAGAGAGACAGACAGACACAGACAGAGAACGCTCTATGTATACACAGCACAGGTGCTCTGTAAGCCAAGAAGCTCCTCGCTAAACTGCCCACCAGGCTGGCACCCTCATCAGATCTCCAGTCTCCAGAACTGTGAGGAGATTCATTTCTGTGTTGAGTTTTTGGTTTCGGTTTTGGGGCCACCTAGAGGTACTTGGGGCATACTCCCGGCCCCGTGCCCAAGTATCATTCCTAGCAATGCCTGGTGAACCATAGGAGATGCCAGGGATCTCAGCCCAGCCGGCCACGTGCAGAGCAAGCTCCGTACCCGCTGTCCTATCTCTCCAGCGCCCAGTCCATCATATTTGGTTCTGGCAGTGCTAGTAGGTTGTGATTGTGTTTTCCTGGTTAAAATCAGGATCGACAGGGCTGCATTCTTTATGGAGGATGTAGAGGAGAGTCCATTTCTGGTTGCTCCATTTCTGGAGGCTGCCTGCATTCCTCAGCTCACGGTCTCTTTCCCTGTCCTTGCCAGGGGTGGCCCTGGAGACCCCCATGTTTCTCCAGATGTGGCCCCCGAAGACCCCAGGAACCCTGGGTAGCCCTGGCCCTGTACTATCTCACTGGACCCAGAGATTTATCTCTTTGGGGATGGCGGGGGTCGGGGAGGGGGGAAGAATCACAACAGCGATTCTCAGGGTTTACTCCTGGTTCTGTACTCAGGAATCACTCTTGGTGGTGCTCAAGGGACCATATAGGGTGCCAGGGAACAAAATAAGGTCGGATGCATGCAAGACAAGTGCCTTGTCTGCTGTGGTAACGCTCTACCCTGTGCCCTCCCACTTTTTTTTTTCTTTTTGGGTCACACCCGGCATGCACAGGGGTTACTCCTGGCTCTGCGCTCAGGAATTACCCCTGGCAGTGCTCAGGGGACCATATGGGATGCTGGGAATTGAACCCGGGTTGGCCACGTGCAAGGCAAACGCCCTACTGGCTGTGCTATTGCTCCAGCCCCCTTTTCTTTCTTATATAAAGGTAAAGGTAAAGGCCCTCCCGTTGTTCGTCGATTTGCTCGAGCGGGCCCAGTAACGTCTCCATTGGAGACTTTGTTTTTACTGTGTTTGGCATATCGAATACATCACGGGGAGCTTGCCAGGCTCTGCCGTGCGGGCGAGATACTCTCGGTAGCTTGCCGGGCTCTCCGAGAGGGGCGGAGGAATCGAACTTGGGTCGGCCTTGTTGGCTATGTGCAAGGCAAACGCCCTACTGCTGTGCTATCGCTCCAGCCCTTTCATATATATATATATTTTTTTTTTTTTTTAAGAAAAACTTTTTTTTATCTCTGTTTCTCAAATGTATTTGAACACTGATTCTTTTTGACAGTTTGCAACAGGGACTACTCCATTACAAAGCTCAAGGACACAATCTTAGTAATACACTCCGTGTTCCAGTCCTTGCCCGCTAGCTATGGAAGACCTTTAAAATTAGTATACAAAGTAAACAAACAACAAAAGAAAATCTTCTAGCCTTCACTCAGAATTCTGGTCACGGTTTGTTATGTTGGTTGAGCTCCCCCTGTGGCTATCAGGTATCTGCCTTTGGCCAAGGCCAGACCAGGTTTGCCTGACAGCTCCATGTTCCTGTTGGGTCCCAGAGACAGAGACTGAAATACTCGAGAGGACTGTTTGGTATGAGTGTCTGGGTGTTTGGTTCTGGTGAGAAAGTGGCCTGCGGATTTAAGCATTATTGAAAAGAGGCGCCACTCCTAGCCGTCGTCCAATCATGTCAGTTCTTTTCCAGGTGAATCAACATGGAAAGGTTTTTTTTGTTTTGTTTTGTTTTGTTTTTCCTTTTTGGGTCACACCCAGTGATGCACAAGGGTTACTCCTGGCTCTGCACTCAGGAATTACGCCTGGCCCTGGTGGTGCTCAGGGGACCTTATGGGATGCTGGGAATCGAACTGGGTCTGCTGCATGCAGGGCAAACGCCCTGCCCGCTGTGCTATCGCTCCAGCCCCTCTCCCCCCAACATAGAAAGTTTTGATGGGGCAAGTGGAATTGAAAAATGGGGTCCTGGAGAAGTGCTGGATGCAGTGTATGTGAACCCCAGAGATAAGCGTCCCTTGTCTGGGAAGTCAAACAGGGTATGTCCTCAGGGCCAGGGAACTTCAAGGGCCACAGGCAGGAGCCTAATCAACTTCCCAGAACCACTGCTAAGACCCAAACAATGGTGTGTGTTCACGAGTGAAGGTGTGTAAGAGAATTGGTGGGAAGATTTTTCCAGCCATCCTAATTGGGAGGCCTGTTCGCTGAGAGCTGGGTCCTGCTAAGGAAGATCCTGGGTGTGGAGCTGGTCTCATGGTTTGACAGTCCGAGTGGTTCTTTGTGGGGCTCACAGAATTCCTGAGCGTGGTTGGGACCATGTTATGGGGGCAGGATGGAGGGAGGTTCACAGGACACAGAGAAACCAACCAAGCTGACCTCCCCTGATATCAAGCCAACTCATGCCCAGAAGTCCAGAGATGGGGCACACTTGTTCTGGAGAACTGTGACAATTTATGCTGAAGTTCTGATGTGTGTCATCTTTCAGCCACCTTGGAAAGCCACAGCGGCTCCAGAGCAGCTAAGCCAGCCTTTCTTTCCTGATGATCAAGCGACCCCTAGCGCCTGTGACTGGCAAAACGTGCTCCCAGGAAGGGATTTGTATTGCTGCTGAAATGTCATGCATGAGCGAGCTGTGTCTTTCATGTTCAGTAGTCACCCGTTGGCCCTTTCTAAATTTCCTTCTCAGCACACATCTCATGTCATTCAGCCATAATCAACACTGGGTTTGGATTCCGGTCATTGTCACCAGCTAATGGAATTCAGACAGTCGCTAGCATCAGAGCCTGTGTGGCCTACAGGGCACACAGTGGAGTGGGGGTGAGGGTGGGGCATGCCCTCCCCCATAGCTGCACCCCGGGGTGGTGTGAGGATCAGATGACACAAGTCCAGTCAGTGAGGTGCCATATCAAAGAGCCACTATTACCACAGAATCACTGAGTATGCGAGTCTCTCCACCAAGATCGTTTATCTCCTGGGCTTCAGTGAAGACATTTAAACCTTTTCCACAGGATTCTGTCTGGGGAATTCGGCCCCATACTCACACATTGAAGAAGTGGTTGCTGCGTGCATATTTCAGAGTAAACTCACCAGTTCACTCAACAACTATGAACTTTTTTTTTTTACCAGTTACCACAGTTGGTGCTGAGACGCAGGGGTGACTTGTCTGAGGTAATCTTGATAAAATGGAGTTGATGTCGATACGAATAGAGGGATTCATGCATGGTAGGAATGGTGGGCTTGACAGCTTCACTGAGGAGGAAACCTTAAGTGACCCTATGCCAGTGAACTTGAGGGAAAGGCTTTTCCAGAAGGGTAGTCAAAGGACTCTGAGGCAGGGAGTCTGTACTGTTGTGTGGGAAGGACAAAGTGACTAGGATGTTCAAGCTGGAGGAGTGATGGAGAGGCTTTAGATACTTAAGAAGTCAGCTGGAAAAGTAATCAACCTGGCAATGATTTGTAAAACATTTTACAAGTGTTTTATACGAGCTTCCCATGAAATTGCTGATTTTCATTCGGTTTTTGAGATTTCAAGGACCTAGTAGCTAGATTCATTGAATGTACTCTTCGAAATATTAACTTTATAAATATTAACTCAGCCTTCATACGACCTGTGATATTGCTGTCATTTTACCTATTCAGTATAAACTAAAATAGAAAATAATTTGCCCAGGGGAAGTTGACTGCCAAATAGTGGGTTCAACCCCGAACAAGCTGGTTCTAACTCGTCAGGTTCATCATTCTATTATATTGTTATTGTTCACCATTATATTGTTTCCCAAGGCATTTTTAAAGAATCAGTCCACGTATCAATAGGCCTCTTCTAAGTATTCGGGAGTGATAATGCCTGAGATTGCTTTAAAATATTTCAATGTAGAAGAAAAATAAGAAAAATGAATAGTTAAAGCAACTGTGGAGGAATCTTGGCAAGTGTATAGTTAATAGGTCTATATGCATCTTCATTAGCATTCTCTATCAATAATTAACAACCCATTTCTAGTGAACAAAATGACTATAGTAAATTACCTCTAGTCAGTATCAAAATACTTTCCTTTTAATGATCTGGGTAATTTAAGTCAAAGCAGTGAGTTTCACCAAGTTTCTTAGGTAATAGTTTTGCAAACAGACCATCTTTTGTGTGTTCCAAATGACTTCAGTCACTGGGCTCGATGGCCATAGGATCTTTTGGATTATCAGTAAGAACTGATCTCCTTCCAAATGTATTTAGTGGGAGAGCAAAGTGTTTGAGTTGGAAGGGAGCTATCTCCAAGACAGTCTCTTCCAAAATCCTTGCCTTATTGCTAAGGAAGTTGAATCTTGGAGAACTTCACTGCGCAGCCCAAGATTATAGTGGGAGCGGTAAATGGTGCTCTGTAATCACCACATAGCTAGTTAATAGGAAAACGGAAATTCAGACCTAAGTTTTATCTCCGGGGTTTTCCAACTCCTGCTCCATCAGGCAGCTGCCAGTTCAAAGCCTGGGGAGTAAGAGTTGCCTTCAGCTGAGAACCAAAAGGAGTCACATGAGTCTGTGACTTCCTCTGGCCATTTTCAAGCTTGTGAACTTGAATGGCCCCATTTATTTTGCGTGTTTTCTTCACATTCCTTGTTCACAGACCCTTAGCTGTGTGTCCCACAAAGGTTATAGCTGAAAAAAGCATGACCATGACAAAAAAAGGGCTTCTCAGGGTTGTGTTTGGGGCTGTGCGGCAAACATATATATACATATATATATTATCTATATATTATTATTATTAAAAGTAAAACCCCCTCTTTGCATGGACAGGAATCAGGGCCAGAGGTTTCCCCAGCAGAAGGGATGCAGATGATTTTCATGAAAGCTCCTGGAGTCACCACTTGACATTACTGATGCCCAGAACTTTCCCCAGAAAATTCCTAGGAGATATTTCCAAATGCCTTCCTACACCACTCCCTTTGTGAGTATTCGCTCCTTTAGCTTCTTGGGCCTCAAACCCAAAACGTATTTAGGACTCCAGCAGGTAAGCTAACAAGGGAAGCTGGATGATGAGGACAAGAGGCCCTGAAAGGGCTCATTCTTATTTGGAGTTTGACCTCATCTGCTGTACAGGGACAAGAGTCCGGGCAGGGCAGTCCCCAGTGCTGCCTGGTGAGGAGATTGTCAGATCGAGCACCCCGACTTTCTGCACTGCCACCCTCTGGGCCTCCGAGGTGCCAAGGCACCATCGCGCCGGACAGTTTTGTACTGGGAGATAGAATGTGTCCCCACAACCACCAGAACCAGTGGCTATCTGTCTGTCTGTCTGTCTTTGTGTCTGTCTGTGTGACATGCCTGAGAGGCCTCTTTGAGTTGATATTTCAGTACTGGTTTCCCTGAGGTCTTTGTTGGACTGGTTTGTGACGTCATCATTCCATGCTTGGACTCCTGAGAGAAATGACTTAAATCTTTCTGGTATCTGTGCTCTGCCAGAGATTCCTTGATTTTCCTTTAAAGGATTTTTTTTTCCCAATTTTCTCTTTCTGAAAGCAGCCACGCGAAGACGAGCTTAGAAAGGGTGTTCTCTTCCTGTTGTTTCAGGGAAAATAGAGAAAGTCAAACCTCCTCCATCCCCCACACCTGAAGTTCCCAGCTTGCAGCCTGACTTAGGGCCCGAAGAGGCTGCCGGATCCCAGCGGCCCAAGAATCTGATGCAGACCCTCATGGAAGACTATGAGACACACAAATCTAAAAGGCGCGAGAGAATGGATGATAGTAGTGTAAGTTTTTCCTCCTTTCCTCTTTCCCCCCTCTATCTAAGGCGAGCGCCCAGGGCTCCAGATGTGTCTGTCTGTGGTTATGTGGCCAGCATGGGGAGGTATTCCCAATCCAAGTTGCAAATGTGTGCACAGTTGGGTGTGGGTGTCAGCCTTGTGTCTCAAGGCCATGCATCAGGCCAGAGCAGATTGTGTCGCTTCCCAATGCAAAAAACACTGTTCTACACTGTGGGGAAGCGGGGTACGCACACACTGTGAAATCCTCCCCCACGAGCCACAGGACGGATTGCTCTCCCACTGCTAACCTCCACTGCTCTGCAGAGATTTTGTTTTCTCTTGAGAGTGATGAAGATGCTGGCGGAGTCTCCTGGGCAGTCATCATCAGTATTGCATTGTTCTCAAAAGACTTGAGTGTTTGGAGCCGTTGCCAATCTGTGTGTGAGGTCTTGGCTCATTCCAAGCCCTATAAAATGGCAGTTGGGGGCCGCACCGCCTCCCTGCTCCCCTCCATGCAGGGAATTTTGCACGTGACCTTCGCCGTGACCCAGGAAGGAGAACCCTTCTGCTCTGTGTTACCAGGGAGAGACTTCCAAGCTGTGGTTCAGTCCCCAGCCTCCGGGGAGACAGCTGGCCTTAGTCTCTTAGTATGAATTGAGGTGACCCTCTCCTCTCCTCCCCTCCAGGTCTTCTGAGATCACCGCTACCTCGAGTTGGATGTGGGTACTCCCCCGGGGGGGGGGGGGCAGTCCTGCTTTGTGTCCATTGCATTGGCCTCCTTTGCCCCTCTCAAACATGTCCCGGTGTGGATGATCAGTTATTTAGTCACCTGAAACAGGAGAAATTCCATATAGTTTTCCAGTCATTTTTCATATCCCCTTCCCCCCGTGACTCAGTTAAAGGGTTCTGGAAGCGAAACAAGATCCTGAATGTGGCTTTTTTAAATATCTCATGAAAACATTCTCTTGGCATCTGCCAGCCTCTCCCTTTGGGTTGCCCCGGCACTGCCGGGCGTACCGTCTGACTCCCTCCAGGGGGCTGGTGCGTTCTGGGCATGGAGATAGATCAGCCAGCTACTACTGACGCTTCTGCTGCAGGATGTTTTTCCTGAGCCCAGAGGACATTTTCTAATCATGAAAGTCACTTGACCAGCCCTTCCTCATGGTCTCACCTCAAACAGGGAGCTTGCCTTCAAGTACTGGCTGGTGCCAGTGATCCTGGGGAATGTACAGCTTGTTTCTCGTCTCCTGTGGTGTCACACAGCAACAGGGCCCGTGAAAGTGAGCTGAACGGACCCCTGGAGTTCTAGCAACTGGAAACAATCTGTAACCCCCCACCCCAGCTTCTTGAGCGTGTTTTCTTAATGGACTATTCATAACTCACGTGCATCCCTGTTGATCTCCAGCGCAAATGTTAGAAGAAGAAGTCAATTCAGAAGCACAGAGTTCTCCTACCAGCCAGTTTATCAGTCGAGGCTAGAAGCCTGTTTCACGTCAGCTACAACACTCAGGAGACCCCTGAGCAAATACAGCCGGCCTTGATTTTTCCCCCTGCACTTAAGTGGATCCTTGGAAAATCGGCATTTTTATCTATGAATTGGCCTTCACTTATGAAATGAAGTGTCTGCCTCATCTCTGTTTTTTCTCAACATCTTGAGAAAAAACATTTCGAAATCAACATTTTAGATAAAGAAGAAACATTCAGGCTGTTGATTTTCCTAGATCTTGGATTCAGGGGTTTCACATCGCTTGTGCTGTTTCTAGAGAACCACGTCTGTTGTCAAGAGAAAATTCTTAGGAACTGAGTAAGAGCTCTCTGGTCTACAATATCCTCTTGTTGGAGGTCTATGCCGGGAAAAGACAGAGCATACCCCTTCTAAAACAAATAAATCTATCCTCCGAGCCACTGGTTACCCGCTCTCTTGTCCCCTTTGATTCAAGGACTCATTTTCTATTGTATTTGCTTCTCAACCTGGATGGATTTAAGTTGGAGGAATGAGCAGGCCTTCACTTGTTTCCCCCAAGTTCATCTCTGATCCCTTCATTGTTTCTCTTTCATTGTCTCTTTGACCAAAAGAATCATCCTGGGAAACAGACGGAGTTGCTTGAAACTGGAGTTCTCTAACTGGCTTCCCGGCCCCTGGAGGCTGAACTTCTCTGTGGCTTCCTTATTGCCCCCTGTTCTCAGGGCAGAATGTGGCTCCTCAGACAGCCTCACGTGGCCCCTGGGGGCCAGTGTCACCTCAGGCCTTACAGCTGCCAATACTCCTTCCCCAAAGTCACTTCCCACGCCCATCATCAGGACCAACTCTGTGTTTGCCTGCAGGAGTAACCAGCTCTTTCTGAACTGAACCAGAATTCTTTTCGCCGTGCTTCCCAAGGAGAGGGCGGACTTAAAAGCGGGTCATTGGGTACAGTGTTATGTTAGATGCAGTGATAAGAATAAGCGTGACCTGCCGAAGAGCAAAAAAAAAAAAAAAGTCACAGGATGCTGCCGTTTCCCTGAGTAACTTCTGCCCTCCAACCAAAAATAACAGATCCTTCCCTCAAACCAGCTCCCTGTTCCCAGAGCTGCGGTGATCTCCCCCCATCGAGGCTCCCGCTGGGTAAAAATCCTGTTCCTGTCAGTCCTCACACTCATGGAATAATCCCTGCTGGGTTTGGGGGGTCCTGAGAAGATCTGTAGTGTGATCCTGAGCTGTCCCCCTCCGCCCCAAAATCCTGAAATCTTGGAGTAGCTACCCAGAGTTTCTCTGTTACTGATCTGAAGGGCTCCCTGCCTTCTTTGGCAGTTGATGAAGAAGTACCAGGAACTGGGGCTGGGGAAGCTTCTTAAAAAGTCATCCTCAGTGGCCATCCTAGTCGCAGTGATCTCTCCTCTCCTGGGCTAGCTTCGTGGTGCCCTGTGGCCTAGCCAACCATGAGTGTTGCTGGCACAAAGCTTCAGCCAGGCCCCGCTTACTCCTGGCCGCACTACAGCACCTGTCTGACCCAGGAGGGTTGCTCTTCCCGACCGTCTGTCTGCTAGCCCATGTGGGGCCTGGGCGAGGGTCTGAAATGGCGTGGGGACACTGAGCGACAGCCCCACCGAGCTCCTTGGCCTGGGCTTCTGTGCACACTCTGCTCTCTCGAAACAGGAGCTCCTCTATGCCTATCCTGTGGGATTCCATTATCTGGAAATGTTCTCTGGCCCGGAAATGGCCCAGTGCTGCAGTTTACTCAGAGGAGAAATCCTTCAGGTTCCCCGAAGGGCTTTGGGCGCCCTGCTGAGGCAGATATTTCAGACTGTTGGGACGGGGGGTGGGGTTTCTAGCCACTTGTTTCCCTCAACCTGACCAGAACTCCAGAGGAGATGGGTTCTTGAGTTAATGATGCTCTCGAACCTGTTGGGTTTGCTTTTCCTTTCTCTGCTGGAAAGTTCCAAACCCAGGCATTGGCATTTGGGCATTCAGCGCCAGCCTCAGGGCACGAGACCTAGTTTGGAGATGTTTTCCTGTGTGCTTTTTGTGTTTCTCTGTCTTTCTGTCTCTCTCCCTTCCTCTCTCTCCTTCTCTTCTCTGTCTCTCTCTCTTTCTTGTCCTTCTCTCCCTCCTCTCCTTCTCTCCAGCAACTGAGTATCCTTCCAGAGCTCCTGCCTGTGTAGGACTGGGACAGTCTCATCCATTCTCTTGGTTGAGGTCTTTCTGGCCCCCACCCCACCTTCATTGCAGTGGTCTCTTCAGTGCTCACAACCTGCACTTCTTTCTGGGCCAGGGCACCCTTTGGGCATCAGGGCTGGTTCCCCACCGAGTGGGAGAGGGAGGTGGCACTGTCTCCAGTGGTGCTTCTACCAGAATCTCAGCCCCCATCAGCTTCGTGGCTCTTCCTGGATTCTCTCTGACACCCAGGGAAGCTATGGAAGGGAAGCTTACCTTCTGGGCATCATCCTGCCCCTTGTAGAACTGCAGTTGACACATGCGACACAGAAAAAACCGCCAGGGATCAGAGATGGACCTTTGATCCCACCTGACCCATTCGTGGTTACCGGTTTCCCCCAACTCATGAAGGTCGCCTCTGTTCTGAGCACTATCAACACAGGTCCTGTCTGCAGGCCTGAGGTACCGCCTATCCGGGACCTTCTCTCACAGGTCTCTGAGCCAGGCCTTTGTTTTCCCAAGATTTTCTTGCAGGGATCTTGGGTCTCCTACAAGAACTGAAAAGGTCATTTGACATTTATTTATTTATTTTTGGAAAAGGCTTTAGTTAAAAAAAAGTGGAGGGAAGGTAGAGAAACTGCTCAGATTTTTGTTGTTGTTGTTTGTTTGTTTTGCTTTTTGGGTCACACCCAGCGATGCTCAGGGGTTACTCCTGGCTTTGCACTCAGGAATTAGTCCTGGAGGTGCTCGGGGGACCATATGGGATGCTGGGAATCGAACCCGGGTCAGCCACATGCAAGGCAAACTCCCTACCCACTGTACTATCGCTCCAGCTCCACTGCTCAGATTCTTGAAGGGGTCACCTAAGAAGGATTTCCAGAGGGAATCATCTACAGTTTCTATACAATCATCCCTATTCAGGAACTCCACCCACGCAGGCCCCCAAGATAGTAAGGAAGGAGGCTGGGGTTTAGGGGCTTGGGGCGGGGGGGTGGGTAGGCTGTCCCTAGTCAGTGTCTCTCCTTAGCTTCCCTCGTTCCACCCAGCATCCTTGCCATTCGGACCAACTCCAGTCTGTGCCCCTGCCCCTCTTTCCATGCTATACCAGGCCCTGAGACTATCTGGGGATGGGGATAGAGGCGGGGGGGGGTTCTCTTCCCTATAGGAAAATAGCAGCTGGCCAGTCGCAGATGTGATAAATCCTAGTAAATGTGAAACTGTCCTCAAGGACCTTTCGTGGGGAGCATTTGAGGGGTAGGAGCTGGGAGGCAGGGGTTGGAGTCAGTTGCCACAAGGGGAAAAGACTCTTGTGAAGTCAAAGCCTGGAAATGGAAGCGACCAATCTTGACTTCATCGAGTGTGACTTTATCTACTGTGTTTGTGAAACGATACAAAGGCATTTCCTTAGTCCCAGAGATACGGACTTTCTAATACGCGAGTGTCAGAAAGGCAGCAAGTCTTGGGGTGCGTATGCTCTGGTGTCTGGGCGTTCCCTCCCGTATTCCCAGGTGCCCCCCCCCCCCCGCAGGGGGCGTGGTGGCCAGCGGGTGTGGTGTGAGCGTGTCTCTGCTGTGTACTAACCCTGGTCTTTTCTCCCCTCCACCAGTACACCTCTAAGTTACTGTCTTGCAAGGTGACTTCCGAGGTACTTTTCAACTTGTTTGTCTTGGTCTTCCTGCATGAGTGGCCCGCTGCATGCTGGTGCGCTTTGCCCCAAAGGAGCACGGGCATCAGGGATGTTGTTCCTGAGAAGGGCAGGGAAGAAGCTCATCTCCCCGTTTTCTTCTTCCTGCCTTTTTCTGAACTGGGAGACGGTTTGTGAATGTTGGTGTCTGGGGCTCACGGCTGAGCTTGGCTGTGCCTGGTGGCGGGGTGACCAGCTCACGGAACTGGAAGCAAGAGGGCGCAAGGGATGGCAATGTGGATTTTTTTTTTCATTTCTAATGTCACTGATAACTAATATACCCTGGGCTGGCTCGAACACCTAGGACTCAGAGAACTGAGCTGTGAATTCTGACCATCCTTGCTTTCCCTCAGTACAACTCGAGGATGTCCTTCCACAGCTTTAGGCAAAAGTGTTCCCAGAGGCAGCACCCAGACTTCCTTGGCCAGGGTCTTTTGTTTGGGAAGTTTTTTAAGCATTGAATTCACCACAGTCTTCTCTCTTACCATTCCCATTTATTTATTTATTTATTTATTTTAAAAAGCAACATTTAAAAGAAATTTTTTTACTTCTCCCTCTATTTTCCATTTTTTCTCTCTTGCTATGAGAAAGCACAGTATTTTTTATTTATTTACTTATTGCATTTTGGGTCATACCCAGCAATGCCAGGGTTTACCTCCTGTCTTTGCAATCAGGAATCACTCCTGGTGGTGCTCAGGGAACCATATGGGATGCTAGGAATCAAACCTGGGTCAGCCACGTGCTAGGCAAATGCTACAGCCCCAAGAAAGCACAGTACTTTTAATTTTTATTGTGATGGTGTCCTTTTTCTTTTTTCTTTTTACTTTGTTTAGTATTTCAAATATACAGAATTGTGGCGAGGATCATTCATTCATTCATTCTTGGGTTAATTGAGAGCCAACGTCACATCTGTCACTTCCTAGGTTCAGATAACTTGGCCATCATCAAAACCCAAGTCCCTGGTGCTGTGGACGTGGCATTCAAATGCCCCAGTAGTGTGACATCATATACATAATGACACCACCTCTTGCTAGCCAGCTTTTGGGTGCACATCCTTTTATAAGATGTGCTTACTATTTAAAAAAGAAATTGATATTGCAGATACAACTCAAGCCCTCTTGTTCCTCTCCCAGTTCCCATATTTCTCTTTTCTGAGGCGACTATTCTTGAGTTTGGTATTCTTCATTTCCGAGCATGTTTCTGGACCACATGTTTGTATATGTAAGTAATGTTTTGGCTTTGCATGATTTTGAATGATCTCACACAAAGTAGTGTCCTCTGCTCCAGGGGTGGGGAATATGCTGCCCACTGGGCCCTGCGGGACCCCAGGATCATGTGGTACATGATGGGACATGTGTGCCTCTCATTGCCTATGGCCCATCTGCCCATATTACATGGCCTGTGAATCGTGTTATAAATATCCAAATCGCCCTTTGCAAAAAAGAATTTTCCCCACCCCTGTTCTACTTTCAACAGCATTTGGCTGCATTTCAGTGTGTCTCTGACTGCTGTAATTAGTTAGGACTCTATTGACTGCTGTATAATACTCCCCCTGAATTGGTATCTCTGTATGCATTCAATCTCCTAATGATAGAAATTTAGTTATTTTTTTAAGTGGGGGTACACATCTAGCAGTGCTCAGGGGCTACTCCCAATTCAGGGTGACTCCCAGTGGTGCCTGAAGGACCATACAGTGCTGGGAACCAAACCTGCGCCTGCAAAGCATTCACTCCAGTCCTCGGGACTCTTTGTTCTCCGTTGGTTTCCACTTCCCTTTTGGTCCCACTACAAACAATACCTCAATGAATGATCTTTCCTCTCTGGACAAGAAGTCCTGGCTATGGAATTTTTACATCTCCTCATTCACCACATGTGCAGATTACTCTTCAAGTGGGTTGTGCTAACATATAGCCGAAAGTATTTTAAATCTCAAACCTTTTACAAAAAATTTATAGTCAGTGATTAGATATGGGCTGCTGGTGGTTGGTCATTTTCTTCCATAAGGTCTCAAATGCATATTGAGAATATCATTACATGTCACTTTGTCAGTGTCTAAATTGTGGCTTTCATTTAGGGGGTGGCAGTTTGAGAATTACACCCTAAGCCCATATCTCTTTTAAGTGGACATAGTTAAGAATAATGGAAATCTGGTTAAATAGATCTAAGAAATTAAAACTGGGCCCAGTTTTATCTTCAGATGCAAAAGAGCTGGGGGCTAAAACACTCATGTAAATAGGGTATAGAAGAGGAAATGGCATAAAATATTAACATACATTTAATGTGTATCATTCATTTCCCCTCCAAATAAAATTGTCGATGGCTACTCAGATTTTAGCTGTACATTGGAATTTGTTAAGTAGTGGGGAGAGAAAATGATAGCGGTGTTGAAAGAGAGTTGATGTCCTCCTACAGGTCATAAATGAGAATTAACTTGTGAAAGGACTCTAACAGGAAGCCAGGTCTGTGTGTGAGGGTGCTTTCGCTCTGTTTCTAAGGAGACAGCATCATGCTTCTCCCCACTCAGTCCTCCCAGCCATGCAGTAGCAGGACAGCCTAGAGCCAAAGCTCCGCATCCATAGTTCCAGAGCTTCACTTTGAATTGTGAAGCCTTGGTGAGGTTATGGAAACTCCCCTGCATTCCTGCATGCCTATATGAAGTGGGAGTCGTACTAGCACCAAGGGCTAAAACAGGAAGCAGTTCAGGGTATGTGTGATGGTTTGCCTGCTACCCTGTGTCTGTTTTTCTTTGGGGTCCACCCTGTGAAATGCTCAGTGTTTACTCCTGGCTCTGCTAAGGGATCACTCCTGCCCAGGCTCTACAGAACCCTATGTGATGCCAGGGATTGAACTCTGTGCAAGGCAAACACTTTTACCCCCTGTGCTGTCTCTCTGACCCCAAAGCAAGTGCTACTTTAGGCCCAGAAAATAAAGAATTTTTTTTCCACTTTATTCCTAAAATAAAGCTAATCTGCAGTAATAAAAGTTAACAAAGAGTTTCGGATTTTTAAGTGCACATGCACGCACGCACACACACACACACACACACACACACACACACAATTTTAGGACAGGTGGTCACTAAAGCATCATCCTCGGGGCTTGGTTTTAGAATCTTCAAAGGACCAAATAGTTGTTGGAGAGTTTTAGCCCTGACTCAGTCCTGGATCCCGGAGATGACCCTATGGCCAGGTGGCTGGCTGATTTGATCATCGTCATTCTTAATTGTTTGTCTGTGCCATTACTGGAGGCTTTAGAATCCCATTAAGTGATCTTAGAGATGACAGGAAAGAGAGCTCACTACTGGCATAGAGGACTAACCTGAGCCGCAGCAAGCAGCTGTCCAAACCCTCATTGTGCCAAGTGTTTCCATAGTTACGTACATGTTTTCTCTGCCCACTACACTTTTTGTGACAGGCTCCAGCCCCACGTTTCTCAGCATGAAGTATCATGCCTGATGCTTGGTAGGGATTCACTAAACATCTATCGGATGGCCAAAGAGATGAAATGGCACGTGGGTAAAATACCTTTGCTCAAGAGGATTGAGACGTAATCCAGGTCTTAGAAGTAAAACACAACATCTGCAAGTTGTGGGAGCCACTTCTTTTTTCGGAATCCTCAGTTTATTTTTAAGTTTTGCGTATACCTTTCTGTTTGCAGCTGATCTGCAAGGCAGATAACCATTTGAACTTTGATGAGCTCCTTATAAAATGTTCTGTGTTGTTCTGTACAGCAGGTAAGGCACTTGCCTTGCACTCGGCTGACCTGGGTTCAGTCCCTGCCAAATGTGGGTCTTGAACCAAAATTAACTTTAAAATGACTAGCATAATCGTATAGCAAATTAGAATACAAGATTTGCCTTGCTATCTAAAAACTTGAAGAGACTCAAGTCTAGCTTATAGGAATTTACAGAATGTTTCAGAAAACTTAACTCTCTATATTGAAAACTGTGGGTCAGAGAACAAATGAACTTTGACACTGAGAACAAGGCAAGTCCAGAACTTCCTGTCTCTGTTTTCTTGTATCTCTTCCCTCCCAGCGTTCCCAGACATTTGACTTCTCTCCCCTCTAATATCCGATGCCCATGAGAGAGGGAAAGAGAGAAAGACACAGAGATGAGCATCCATGGATCCTGCATAATTTTTCTTCCTCTCTCTCCCCAGGTCCTAGAGGCCACACGAGTTAATCGAAGAAAGAGTGCCCTGGCTCTGCGCTGGGAAGCAGGGATCTACGCCAACCAGGAGGAAGAGGACAATGAATAACAAACTTCTTTCCACCCAGGAAGCTTCTTTGGTGCTTGGGTTACCAAGAAACCAAGAAATCAACTCATCAGAGCATTTTAATGGAATATTTATTAAAGTGCAAACAAACTCAGCAATCCTTATGTAGACCAGAAGCTGCAGTATACAAAGATGAAACAAAATCAGACTGATAAAGAAGTCCATCCATCAAACTTCAGCTCCCAAGCGTCAAAAGAGAAAGAAATTTGGGGGAACTAAAAGAATCTCTTGGGTTTGGATCCATCCACAACCTGTCCAAAAAAGGACAAAGACGTTACAAGCAGATCAACATCCTTGCCATGGGGCAGAATGGAGATTAGCCTCCCTGGGTGAGGAGAAGCAATGGGGTTGGGGCTATTTAGAGAGCAGTAGAGCCCCAGCTGGTGGGAAAAATGCAGCACCAGTTCCCACCATTAGTTCCCACCTGACCTCCCAATGGTGGAGTTGGGCTGACCCCAAGTGCTCCAGCAGCCATCAAATGAACAGCGTTTCTCTCTGTATTTGCCCAGAAGAGGCCGTCATGATTCCATTTCTCTTGCATTGAATTGTTTTTAATTGGGGGCAGTTAAGGTTGTAGTATATAAGATCCATATTTTTAAGACCATATTTCTTCACGTTGCAAACACAATCAGTTCTACATTAGGAGGTTGAGGAAGGGGGGAGAAAGCCAAACCAAATGAATCGTTTTAGCTTTAGTATCTCAGCTGCTTACAACATTGACTGGTCTGCAGTTGATGAGAACACATTTTCACGACTTGCGTTATAACTTCATAAGAAAACTATATTTAGTGAGCAACAACTATTTTTATGAT
The DNA here is from genome assembly GCF_029834395.1 of Sorex fumeus. Lineage (NCBI taxonomy): Eukaryota > Metazoa > Chordata > Mammalia > Eulipotyphla > Soricidae > Sorex > Sorex fumeus. The sequence continues at coordinate 45,123,343 of NW_026606091.1, forward strand.
GGGATAGGGGAACCTGTACACGTTTTAAATCTGTATACATTGAACGGCTTGGTTCAAGATGGTAGGGGTATTTTTAGAGCGGCAATAATTGAGAAAAAAGGGCGAATTCTGCCTTTGAGAGGTAGATGACAAGAAATGAGGAGGTGTTTATAATTATATTTTATATTATCAAGTGGACCTTAGGGGTAACAGGAAGAAGGAGAGACTATTTTGGATCAATCTGAAACGAAACATTAGGAAGGGTCGTGAAGGTAGAGAAGACGGGAAGGAGAAAGATTGGGGAAAAATAAGGGAGGAAGAGAGAGACTATTTTTTGCTGAACAACCAGTATTTTTCAGGATGATGTAGAGAAGACTAGAAATCTAAGTGCAGGCTTCGAATCAGCTACAAATCCTAAAGATGGGATGCTTGTGTGCGTGCGTGTGTGTGTGTATAGAACTTTGTGTGTTTGTGTAAAGTGTGTATGCTTTGTGTGTTTCTGTATAAAGACACGCGTGTGAGGATAATTCCAGAATGATCGTGGGAGAAGTGTGTACGTTCACTGCCTCCAGGGCTGCCTGCCCGCATCAGGAGTGAGAATTTCTTTTTTTTTTTTATGAAAAGGGATATAGAGGCACGGAGCTGATGCAGTATTTGTAATATTAAACTGACCAAACATGGTATTTGCATGAGTCACAATGGCAAAGTTTTGAGCAGTTTTTATAATGTGACATTTGGGAGAGTATCATATTTATTCTCACGCTTTGTATTCATGCTACGTATACATACTATAGCAGATACCAGCTGTATTCTCACTGTCCTTTAAAGCAATATAATATGATCAGGGTATTCAATAATCGAATGCCCTCAATTTCTGGATGAGAGGAATTTTCAATTTTGGCCGTGAATAAAAACTGATCAGCCTTTTTTTTTCTCCCTAAAACTTTTTAAAGAGAAGCAATAATCAAGTCAACCCTCACTAACACGCATTTTTGTGTTTATTTTGTTACATCATAAGCTTTAATATGTTATTCTGACAAGTAGCGAGTTCACAAGATTTGTATGTAGATCTCTTTGCACATTATCTTCTCTTCGATTAGACTAGTGTGGACTTTAAGGAAAAGTTGATCCTCAGATACAAGGGGGGCACAGAGTAAACACAGAAGTCTGATAACTTACAAGGATCCTTTCAAAGCGCCAAGGGAACCTGCCATTTGGAGCCAAATTCTACAGACGGGCAGTTGGCACCACCTCTGTACGATTCAGGTGTATTTTTTGTTTTGTTTTGCTCTGCTTTGTTTTCTGAGTAATCCAATGAATATTGAACAGAACGAGCTAGCCACAAAGCAAGTAAGACCCAGCGGTAAGGATTCATTTCCAGTGAGCGAAGCTGGCTTGGAGACAGTGTTCTCTGGAAAAGGTGATATGTGTCAGGTGAGCTGTCTTCACAGGTGAAAAGGGAACCCCCGGATGCCCGGGTATCTGTGCCCATGAGATACCATGTCCTCGGGCACGTGGGGAAGGAGATGGGGGGTAGCTTCGTGCTCCCCTGGACACAGCGACGGGCAGCCAGGCGGATGAGCCAGCCCAGCAGTTGTCTGCACTGAATGGATGCACACCAGTGGAAAGTGTGCACTGAGTTTTCTAGCCTGACTATGGGTCTGGCAGAGACAATCCCATGGAGGAGATGACCCTCATCTTTCACCAGCCGACCAGCAGAAGACAATCCTCAGGACTGGCCCGGAAGTTTGGGGGTTTTGTTTTGAAGACCACATGATCCGCGTTGAGCCTGCCTTTGAGAAGAGAATTGGCCGCTGGATTTGCAGCTCAGCCAGCCCCTACCCCTTGGACACCCCCCCCCCCCATCCAGGAGCAGCCTGGCAGGGCCCCCTGTCAGCATGGGAGGACAGATGGTCACCCCAGAAACACCATCGCAAGGAGACCCGGCCTGGGGTGCTGGGCTCCACGTGGAGCTCCGTGCGTAGCTGACTCTCTGGGACCTTTCCACACTCCATCACAGTGTGGCTTAGCTGTGGGGGGCCCCCCATCTCTCACCTGGTTCCCCTCTCCAGCCCCCTCCAGGGATGGCTGTCTCCTCACTCCGCTCCCATCAGGATCACCATCACCAGTTACCCATTTCCGTTCCCTGGGAAGAGCCAGGTTTGCTCTGAGCTCTCGAGTTTTTTATCCACTGAGAAACTTGGGGCCCCCTGCTTTCGTACCAAGCCCTATGCTCAGGCCCTGGGGTCCCACACAAAGCCCCTTCACATCCTGAAGAGACAAGACACCGCAGGCCAGCCCACCGGCGCCTCCGAATCCAAATCCACGGTGAGGAAGAGGCTTCACCCCAGCTCCCCCCAATAGCACGCACGCTTGTTTCTCACTATAACCAACGCTTAGCTCCTGTAGCTGTTAGAAGGCTTTCCCATGCTTCATCCAGCCCGCCGTGCCGATAGCCGTGCTCTCTGCTCCCTAGCTGTCTCACGACTGACATGCCTTGGCTTTCTCATCCAGAAATTATGGAAACAGGGTCTGTCAGTGGCAGGAGACGGGGCTGCGTCCGGCTGGGCTGAGCCCTGCGTTCTCCTCGCCTCTTCACGCCTGTGCATGCTGCCCGCCCTCGACTATGATTCCATTCGAGCAGTATATAGATCCGCGTCCACATAGATACACACACGCACACACACACACTCACACATACAGATCAAGTGTGACAAGGGACACTTGAGCAGTGTTGACGCTTGTCTCTGAAGACAAATCATTTTTTTTTCCAACTAAAGAATGGATGTAATTAAACTATGTATTTAAAAAAAATAGCTTAAGTGTTTAGAGATGGTGACTATATCCAGTTCTAGTGACAACCAATTTCCTGAATTTTAAGCCTTCAGTGAGTGAGCTGCCAATTTTGATTTCGTTGTTGCTCTTTTACCCAAATGCTTCTTTTTTTTTTCCCCTATTATTTTTTTTTTGGAGGGGGGGAAGGAGGGAAGGGGGAAACAGCAGACTGTGTTTGACAATTATACGCTGTATCCGGCCCTCCTGTGTATGTTAACCACTTCAATGTTATTCTCCTGCTTCTGTTTTATAGTGGTTGTGAGGCAGTCAATGCAAGTATACAGTTATTTTCTCATTAAAACCCGTGTGTGGTGTTTTTATGGTGGCTGCTTTCGGGGGGGGGGGGTGGAGGAGGACTAAATGGCCAAATGGGGGTGGGCGGTGCCCTCGACTCCTGGGCCTGAGTGGCAGCAGCTGCTGTCTGCACATCTGGCACTGGGAAAGCATTCGTGGCCCCAGGGACACCTGAGGTAAGCTCTGCATGGCCAGGGGCCCAGCAGTCAACAGGACCCACTGGAATGATCCAGTGCCTCTGGAAGAGGTAAGGAGACTGTGCAGGGCCCAAGAGATGTTGGGCAAGCAAGGGAGACAAGGGAAAGTGAGCCATTAAACGTGGATTGACATGGAAATCATCCTGCTGATGAATCAGAAGGAGAGGGACAGACATAGAATGACTGCACTCATTTGTGGGATATTAAAAAAAAGTAGTATGAGACTAGTACCCAAGGGCAGTAGATACAACGGCCAGGAGGATTGGTCCATGGCTGGAAGCCTGCCTCAGCTGCTGGGGGAGAGGGCAGTTGGGATAGAGAAGAAACCACAATGGCAATGATGGTTGGAGGGATCGCTCTGGATGGGAGATGCGTGCTCAAAGTGGGTGAAGGACCAGACATGATGGCCTCTTGCAAACCATAATGCCCAAGAGGAGAGACAGAAAGTGCCTGTCATAGAGGTCGAGACAGGTTGGGGGGGCAGGAGGGATACTGTGGATACCACCACATTGGTGGTGGGAAACGTACACTGGTTAAGGGCTGGATGTTGGAACACTGTATGACTGACACCCCATCAAGAACAGCTTTGTAACTGTGTATCTCACAGTGATTCAATTAAAAGGGAGAAAAAGGGGGCAGTGTTGGGGAGAAAGCGTGAGTTAACACGAAATACAACAGAGTAAACCGGTTAGGTGAGAAATTGATGAAAGCAAGTGAGAGTGTCCACTGTCAGGTGATTATGAAGAAAATTTGAAGTGCTGCAGCAAAACAGCATCGCAAGGGGTGTTTGTACCGAATAATGGTTCTGGGTGGGAAGAGGAACTTCAGACTGGTGGGTGACGGTGTTTTGCCTTTATGGCAGTGTTATAAATTTCAAATACACTTACTAGATCTTTTAAAATGAGAGTAGTGAAAGTGGCATCGTAACTGCCCGATCCCAGAAGTTCTCAGTGGAGGGTCAAAAAGGATCTAGACACGTGCAGGGAGAATTTTTTGGTCTATTTTGGGGTCACACTCGGTGGTACTCAAGGGTCACTCCTGATGGTGGTGACCACCGTGCCTAGCTTCTATCAGATCCATCCCAGCCTGTCAAACTGCCTCCATGGCTCCCACTGTAAGGAGACTTGTAGGAAGAAATTTCCCAAGGAATTGCTGAGGAGCTTCACAGAGAAATTCGGTTCATGCTTTTTTAAAAATTATTATTTAATTTTTATTAGTGAGACATCATGAGGTACAGTTGTAGACTTACAAATTTTTGTGCTTGGGTTTCAATTATACAATGATCAAATACCCATCCCTCCAGCAGTGCCCATTTCCCACCACCACGGATCCCAGTATCCCTCCCACCCCCCATCCCCCCAAGCCCACCCTGTCTCTGTGGCAGGGCATTCCCTTTTGTTCTCTCTCTCCTATTGGGTGTTGTGGTTTGCAAAAGAGGCATTGAGTGGCAATCATGTTTGGTCTATAGTCTCCTTTCAGCATGCTTCTCCCATCCTGGGAGGATCCTCCCAACACCCCTTATTTGGTGCTCCCTTCTCTATCTGAGCTCCCCTCTCCCCTAGCACGTGTGGCTGGCCTCCAAAGGTTCCCTTTGACCCCCAATGTTCTACTATTTGCCTGCTTGGGTAAGAGGTGGCCACTAGGTGCCAGTGGTCCCCAAGACAAAGGCCGCCTCCGCAAGCGTTTTCCTTCGGGGTCAAGAAGACCTTTTCCCGCTCTTCACACAAGACAGGAGGCCACTGAGATCCACGTGTAGGTGCTTCTACACCATTTCAGGGAAAACCACGGTTTGTACGGTCCCACGTGGCGGTGAAACGGGCCCTTCAAGGCAATGGGAAGGTGTTGCCAGCGGGTGGCAGCAAGGAGTAGCATGCGGCTACCCGTGGGTCTTAAAGGGCCCGCGCTCTTTTTGGAAAGATGCAAGGCCAGTTAGGTTGAACCCAAGCCGTGCTCTTTCCTTCCCAACTCTCCTCCTCTCGGACTCGCTCCAAACAAGCCGCCAGGCTCAGTCCTGGGGCTGCTCTGCGCTCTTCCAGACAAGGCCAGGAGGAAGATGGCAGCCCCTAGCCAGCTGGAGTTGGCTGTGTCCTTGGCCGCCTCCAAGGTATGGGGAGGTGGGTGGGAGGGCCACTGTGTTTGTTACAAACCCCCACCGTCACTGAGAGCCAACACCCCACACCCTAAAGTGCTGAGTCTTCCCAGCTGCCTCCCAGAACCCAGAGGCCTGTGGTCCGCCCTCCAAATGGTCTCAAGTGCCCACTGGGTCTTCCCAAGGCCCTGGCACCCGTGCCTGCCCATATGTGCGCCTTCCTTTGTGGGGCAAGTTGTGAGAACAGGCGTGAAGACCTGTGCGCGGGGACTTGAGTGAGTCCCTACTTTCAGCACTCTGGGGGTATGAACCTAGGCCTGAAATTGCTGGGTCCCAGAGTAATTATCATAGGAGCAGGCAGGCTAGAGCCCCCCCCCCCCCCCGCACCCACCCCCCACCCCCAGGCTTAGCGGCCAGATGTCAGTCCAGAAATTCTCAGCCAAGCAGACTGGTGGATCAGGACTGGGGCCTGAGAGTCTGAGGATGTGTGCCAAGGACCACGGGAACCACGCCTGGTAGGACTGTGAAGGGAAGGAGCACGTGGTGCCAAGGATCGAACCAGCCTGGAGCAGGTCTTCAACCACAGGTGACACCCACTGGAGTAGAAGTAGAAAAGTGGAAATCTCCTGAACTACTCAGATGCTAGGCAAGGGCTGGTGCGCGGGCTAAAAGGTGATGGCGCACTGCCCTCTACTGCCTTCCTGTCTCGATCCCTATTCGATGTCAAACTTTTTAAGTAACGTTTTCTTGCTCAGAGGTCACTCCTGGCTCTGCAATCAGGGATCACTCTTGGCAGTGCTCGGGGGACCCGATGGGGTGCCAGGAATTAAGGCTGGGTTGGCCGCCTGCAAGGCAAGCTCCCAGCCCACTGTCCTAACTCTCTAGGCCTAGACATAACTTTTTTTTTTCCTTTTTGGGTCACACCCGGTGATGCACAGGGGTTACTCCTGGCTCTGCACTCAGGAATTACTCCTGGCGGTGCTCGGGGGACCATATGGGATGCTGGGAATCGAACCTGGGTCGGCCGTGTGCAAGGCAAACGCCCTACCCGCTGTGCTATCGCTCTGCTCTAGACATAAGTTTTTATTTCAGTGCCAGGTTCGAACCCAGGGCCTCGTGCATGCAATGACTGGAGCAGGGGGGATGTTCTGCTTCTGATGTATGCAAAATTGCTAATACCACACCCCTGCTCACCCCTAGTGGGGATTGGGAGGAAGCTGTTGAAGAGAGCCCTCTGCAGGTTGGAGGGGCTTAGGGGCTGCTGGCCTCTTCTCAAACTGAAGGAAAGAGGATGCAAAGAGGGTTTCAAGCCACTTCTTTTCCCCACTCCCCCGCCTCTGGAGATGAGGATGCAAATATTCAAGTATGTGGCACAGCTGAGAGCAAACAGGGTCCCGCCGGGGTTGCAGCTGCAGATCCGGCCGTAGAAGAGAGACAGCTGGTGCAGCCTCCCCTGTCAGAATGAGTGCGCAGAGCTGGGTATGGTTTCCCGGCAACTGGGTTCAGAGAGAGGGGGTGAGGTTTCTCTTCGGTCTGCACACAAGGCTGAAGGGTTGCTTGTGTACACTACCTGAGGTATCAGGAACCCAGAAGCATCCTTCCAGTCCGTGGGGATCCAGCCACAGGGGTGTCTCTAAACACCAGCCAAGAACATTTATTTAATTGACTTCCTTCCCTGTTGGCTCTTCAGAGGCTGAATCAGGTCAAGCCCTTGCTCCCAGCTCTCACGCACTCCCAAGCACAAGGACAGATACCCCCTAAGGAATGGGGAGCAGCAAGTTTCGGGTGGGAGGGAAGTACTCCACCCCAGCTCCACCAGCCCCTGCTTGCTGCCCAGAGCTGCAGAGGAAGTTTTGCCTTTGAATAAAGTCAGACTTTTTTGTGTCTGTTTTTTTTGGTTTTTTTTGATTGGCTGGTTTTGGGTTTTGGGGCCACATCTAGCAGTAGCACTCAGGGCTTATTTCTAAATTTGTCCTCAGGGATCACTCCTAGTAGGGCTGGGAGGACCCAGCTAGATCTGCAGGCTAGATCTGCAAAGAGAGGTAGAATTTGGTTTCTTGTTCATTTTTGGGGGGGTGAGAGGTGACTTTGGGGCCACACCCTGCATGCTCAGGGTTTACTCCTGGCTCTGCACTCAGGAATTGCCCCTGGTGGGTTTGGGGTACCATACGGGATGCCGGGGATCAAACCCAGGTCAGCCCCATGTGCCCTACTCTCTGTACTATTACTCTGGCCCCTGAGAGGTGGAATTTGTTAATAGAAGATGGGACTGGTAGCTGGAGCAGGAATGACGCTTCTCACAAGGACGCCCTCTGCTGGGGTATGCTGGCTGCTTGGGACAAGCCCCTGAGTTCTGCAGCAGTCTGGTGGCAGGGTGAGGCTGGGGGCACCACCAGTTGCCACCAAAGTTTCAAATCTCGACCTAGGTGGATGTAAACAGCCAAGGGGGGAGGAGATCAAAACCTACAGTGCAGTCAGTTTCATAAAAGAACATCTGTGCAGGGGCTGGAGCAATTGCACAGCGGGTAGGGCGTTTGCCTTGCACACGGCCAACCCGGGTTCGATTCCCAGCATCCCATATGGTCCCCCGAGCACCACCAGGAGTGATTACTGAGTGCAGATCCAGGAGTAAACCCTGAGCTTTGCTGGGTATGATCCCCCCCCCAAAAAAATAGAATATCTGTGTTCCCCACTCCAAAAAGCCAAAACAACTGCAGGGGGGCAAAGGGGGTTGAGGAGAAGGAAGAAGAGGAAGAAGAAGAGGAGGAGGAAGAGGAGGAAGGAAAGGAGGAAGAGGAGGAGGACGAGGAGACTGTGCACAAGCCAACCCATCCTCATCCCTCCCTGTTTTCCTTACGGAGACACTGGCGTGTATTGAATTGAATTGAATTGAATTGAATTGAATTGAGATGAACTCGTGGGTTCAGATAGTTTCAGTTATTACAAAGTGGAATGAGATTGCTTTACTCAAGAGGGACTGCCTTGAGCGACACCTGCCCAAGAAGACAGGTGTGTGTGTGTGTGTGTGTGTGTGTGTTGGGGGGAGGGAGGGAGGATCTGTGCTTCAATTCCACCCCACATCTCTTAAAATTAGCGCCTCATTTTACAAAAGGAAACTGCAGTTCTGAGAGTTCAAGATCATGACACCCCCTGGCAGGGCTGAGACTTGCATGCGCAGGGCCTGGGGCTCTGGACCCAGAAACCTTAAGCAAATCCCACGGCAGCCCCGCAGGCTGAAGGTCCTCACTGTGGGGCAGGGGGGTTGGTTGACCCAGAGTCCTGGTGCAGGTTTCGCAGTTTGAGACGGTTAATGCCAGCCCAGGACAAGTGAGCCCTGTGGTGTGACAGCCCTGGGGACTGCGAGCCCTTTGCCCTACTGGGGTGCCAGCCCCAGGTTGGAGAGTAATGTGTGTAATTGGGAACTAGAGGCTCTGGCCTCCAGCTCTCGGCAGGACCTGGCTTGCTGGAAAGGGACTGTCACTGTCACTGTCACTGTCCTCCCATTGTTCGTTGGTTTGCTCGAGTGGGCCCAGTAACGTCTCCATTGTGACACTTGTTACTGTGTTTGGTATATCGAATACATCATGGGTAGCTTGCCAGGCTTTGCCGTGTGGGTGGGATACTCTCGGTAGCTTACCAGGCTCTCCAAGAGAGGTGAAGAAATTGAACCTGGGTTGGTCCGGTGGGCCATGTGCAAAGCAAACGCCCTATCCACTGTGCTATTGCTCCAACCTGCAGGAAGGGGACAGGAGGGTTTAAATGCCCCGGCCTACCCCCCTAAGCTTACCCCAGGGAACTCTCAGTCCTCTCTAGGAGTGATCCAAGGGTCTGGCTTTTGGGGGCAAAGGCATCCCGAGGTCAGCCTGACAAGGAGTGGTCAGTGGGTCAAACGAGTACCTTTTTCTCTGCCCTTGGGGAAAAGTTTCCTGGCCTCCCTTCCCCCATGGACTCTCGCCCCTTCTTATCCGTGAAGTGGGCTCCCATGGGTGGTTCATGTGAAGAGAAGAGAGATGGTCACTTTCTCCTGATCCACCTCTTCCACGCCCAGACTGGCTGGAAAGGCTAGGATGGATAAAATCTGCAACGAACCCCTGCACAGCCCGGGTCAGATCCCCACCCGCCCCACCAGGTAGCCACTAAGCCACACCCGACAGACTCTTGGTCCCAGGCACTGGAGTTAATCTCCACCAACCTATTTCTCAGGGGGCCCTGGGCTCAGGCTGTAGTGAGGAATTGCTTTTTGCTGGAAATAAAAGTCACTCCTAGGCCTTTCCCAGGCCTTCTGGGACCTCATCCTATCTCACAGAAAGGAATTTCAGGAGGAGACAAGGAATGAAGTAAAAAACAGAATTTATTTGGAGGTTTTGAGGAGGGGGAAGGAGGGAAAGAAAGGTGGGAGTAACGTGCTCAAGAGAGAACGCAGGCTTCTCCAAAGACAGAGAGAGCCCCAGTTACACATCTCAAGAGGGGAGATGTGGGTGACACATACACTCGGCTACCACATGTGCTCGACCACACGGGCTTAAGCAGCACATGGACTCGGGCAGCATATGTACGCCCTTCCTTTGTTCGAGGTGACTTTTATAGGGTTTTCCCCAAACCTCTACCTAAGTGAGAGTCCATTGCTAGGGTGACTGTCAAGGGGGGTAGAGTTGGGAGTGGTTGATGGTCTTCTTGGATATTCCTTTCCTGGCTGTTGTTCCTGCTGGACCTTCTCTTGGAGTTGGGGAGTGAAGACGGGGGTCCAGCCTTCTCTGGGTCTATTGGCACCAGGTGAAAGTCTTATCGGCCTTAGTTCCTGAGCTCACAAGGTGGGTCCTGACGGTCTTAGGGCCGGGTGGTACTACTTGCCATTGGGGGCCCTTCCTGTCTGCCTGCCTACCTCAACCCCATGCATGAGACAGAGAAACTGGTGTGAAGAATGTGGACTTCCGGGGCCTGTCAGGGAGTGACCCTGCCACTCCTTGCACTCTCTTACCTGAGGTTTGTGTCTCCACAGACCCCCTCCAACCCCATTTCAGCCCCCCCCAGCTCCCCTCCAGCCTCCCTTCTAGTCCTCCCCAGCCCTCCCCCAGCCCCCTCCAGTCCCTTGTCCATCTGTCTCCTCAGTGCCCTTTTTCTGAGTGTTCTATTCTCCCTATACACCCCTCACCTCTCCTAAGGCCGCTCTGGAAACCCCCCTTGTAGATTTTTCTCCAAAGTCAGTTGGGAAATTCCCCTATTTGTTGGCTCTCCCCTGCAGAGGCTGGCCCTCCCCATAGACACCCAGTGCACTTAGGAAAGGCCCTTCCCAGCTCTTGCCTTTCTCCTTCTGTCTCTTGCCATCTCTCACGAGCATCTTCAAACTGGATTTTCATCCATCCCCGAATGCTATTGGCTGTGTCTCCAAAACATCTGCTAAATGCTCTTCTCCATGCTTACCTGACAGCTCTGTCCCGTACAACCCGTGCTGAGCTTTGTTTACCCCTGACACTTGACCTTTAAGTGGACCTTCAGCTCATTCTCCATAGAACAAACAGTCTGAACTGGGTCAACTGCAAATCCAATTATTTCCAGAAATTGAACCCAGGGCCTCTGGACACAGGTAAGCCTGTCTCTGGACCCAGTTCTCCAGCCCCAAGAAGTGATGAACTTTTATTTTTGTTTTGGGGCCATACTTGGCAGTGTTCAAATGAGATTGGGAGCATTCAGGGGTGGTTTGACCGTTGACCCGGTGGTGCTCAGGTCTTACTCCTGACTCTGCACTCAGAAATTTCTCCTGGTAGTGCTCAGGTATGCCAGGGATAGAACCTGGGTTGGCAATGTGCAAGGCAAACACCCTACCCAACGTACTATCTCTTTGATCCCAGAGACGAACTTTTAATAATTGTTATGGGACCCTCAAGATAAAACAGCACATGTTATGCTTTGCTTGCTTGCTACTGACCCAGGTTCGATTCCTGGGACCCCAAATAATCATCCCTTGAGACCCCCTCCCCAGAAGTGACCTCTGAGAGTGGACAGTGGAGCCAGAAATAAACCCCGAGCATAGCCAGGTGTGGCCCCCAAATAAAAAGAAATTAATAATTTTAAAAATAGTCATAATTGTACTGAAGAAATAGTACAGCTGGTAAGGCCTTGCATGAAGCTTACCCTTGTTTAAATCTCACCCACTTCCCCGCCCCCCCAGCACTGCCAGGAATGATCTATGATCATAGAGCCAGTAATAAGCCCTGAGCACTGCCAATTGTCTGCCCCTCCCCCCTAAACAAAATAATAGTCCTAATTATCTCTAGTCAAGAGTTCCAGGAACTTTTACACACATTATTTCTAGTCCTTTCATAAGTGAGGATTATCCTCCTCATTGTACACATGATGAAAGCAAAACTAAGTAACTTGGTCCAGATCAAGACATCTTAGAGGGTTGGCTGGAACCCAGACCTGTAACTCACAATAGCTGAAACATGGCACCGAAATGCCCACGGCCATGAAAGTGGTTAAAGATGCTGTGGTCCATATACTCAATGAAACAACTCTGTTATTAAAAAAGATAAAATCATGCCCTTTGGGAACAAAATGGATGGAAGTTGAAGTGGTTATGCTAAGTGAGGCAGGTCAGGAAGTGAGAGGCAACTGCCAGATGGTTTCACGTAAAGGTGGGAAATGAATCACTAAAGCCAGCAAACTGGCACAAAACCACAAAATGCACTTCCTGGTGTTGGAGAGTGAGTTCAGGGGGCAAGGCACTTCCATGCTGCAGCCCGTAGTTTGAATCCGTGGCACTACAAATGGTCCCCCATTCACTGCCAGGGGTGATCACTGAGCAGAGAGTCAGAAGTAAACCCCGAGTACCCAAGGATATGTATGACCCAACCCTGCTAAAAAAGAAAAGGGTAAAATTCAAAATGTTATAAAAAGAGATCTTTATGGAACTGCTCTTTGAAACGACAGCAGAGGACAACATATTTTTTCACATTTGATTTTTTTTTTATTAAACTTTAAGAATTAATTTGTTCATTAGTCACAGAATGAGCCCCAATGACTCTCCAGATTAGAGTGCCTCTCTGGATGGTCCAACGAGCAGATGTGTGCAGGGTTTTGATGGGTAATAATGATGTACCTGCTTAATGGCCCTGGACGTGGAGGGCAGGGGGATGGGGGTGACGCTGTCGAGAGAAGTAAGAGGCAGGTGTGTTTAAAGATCTCACCCAAGTTAAAGATTAACCAGGAAAGACCTGTTTTCTTTCCCACCCTCCCAGGAACCTCTTTGCTGGACTAGTGCATTTATGTTTGCTCCTGGGAAGGAACTGAGTGACAGGAATTTGGCTGAAAGAACGGTTTGTGGAGCACACACACTCCCAAGCGGGAGCATAGCAGGGAGGGTATGCGGTAAAGAGGGAAAAATCCAGGCAATACCACTGGGAAGTGACAGAGGACCTTCCTATCCTCAGGACCCCCTAAATTAGGCCTAAAACAGTAGGGTAGGCGGTGAGACTCTGTGTCCCAGGGGGACTGTAGGCTGAAATACGGTGTTGGCTCAGGTGAACGCAGAGACTGTGAACTCAATGGGCCTTCAGGCAGAGAACCCAGGGGAAAGAAAGGCCATTCTTGGACTGGAGCAATAGCACAGTGAGGAGGGTGTTTGCCTTGCGTGTGGCCAACCCAGGTTCGATTCCCAGCATCCCATATGGTCACCGCCAGGAGTAATTGCCGAGTGTGACCCAAAAAAGCCAAAAAAAAAAAAAGGGAGATGTGGCCGCCAGGCTTCCCCACAGCATGGACCCCTGGGCAGCGCGGGGCCTTCCCTCAGCATGAACCCTTCATATCACTCAGTTCTCTAGGCGGTCTCCGGAACACCCCAAGACTTGGTTCCAGAAGAGATGGCTTGTTCTGCAAGGAGGACGATGCCCTGGTGAGAGAGCATGTTCATTCTGGCTGGGCAGCTACTCCCTGTGTGAGGGGCATGTCCCCTGTGTCCACTGTGAAGTTCATTTCCTATCGTTCCATGATTCCAGTGGGCTGGAGCGATAGTACAGCAGGGAAAGCATTTGTCTGGCACGCAGCCGAACCCGGGTTCGACGTCCGGCATCCCATATGGTCTCCCAGCACTGCCAGGAGTGATTCCTGAGTGCAGAGCCAGAAGTAACCCCTGAGCAGTGTCGGGTGTGACCACTCCCCCCCCCAAAAAAAAAGCCAACTGTTCCTGGGTCAAGATAAAGGTCCCTGGAGGGCGCAATCTCCATATCTGATGAAGCTGGGAAGGGCTCGGGCTGGCGCCTGACTGGTGGCTGGAAAGCCTCATACAGGGCCGTATAAGCCCAGGTTCCGCGCTGCCTGGGAGATCCGGGGTGCTTTCCGCTGGGGGAAGGGGTAGTGAGCAGGTTTTCCAGACCTGGGTGCAGTCCTTAGGGAAGGCAGACACTGCAGGCCCAGGTGGAGGCCGCTTCCCTCAGCCTCGGCTGGGGGCCCGTCCACCTGGCAGGTGCTCTGGGCCGCCTCGTGGGTCTTTGTCCCCTGCTCTGTCACCCGAGGGTGTTCACGCCTCGGGGCTCCGTGCTGAGGCGGCCTGGGCTCAGACCCCGTGAGCGGGTCCTGGTGTTGTGCTTCATGGTTGGCTTCTTGGAGGAAGGCTTGTGCGAAACGATGCATCTCTAGGTGTGTGCGCCAGGGGGAACCAGGCATCTGGGGGCAGGCTCTGTCGGCCTCGGGGTGCCCCTCCTCGGGGGGCAGAGAGAGCCTTCTCTCCTTGTTGATCCAGACAGCGCTGACCATGGACTCACCCGGAGCAGGCGCACGGCTCCCTGCAAACACAAGGCACAGCTGGGTCACCACTGGAAGGGGGGTGTGAACTGCCCTTACTGAGGGTCCCTCAGCTTTAATGCAGCAGGAGAGCTGTGTCCCCACATGTCAAGGAGGCTGGGTCCCCAGGACACTGCATGGGTGTATACGTGGAACACACAGTCCCAGCTACAGAAGCATGGTCACAGACCCATATCTGCACAGCTGCCTGATTGCTAATACCTCTCTCTCTCTTTCCCTCTCCTCCCATCACACACACACACACACACACACACACACACACACACACACACACACACGTATTGAGCACTTATTACATGCCAGGCTGGAATGATGGTCACTAGGGACAGCAGCCTGAGTCCTAGGAGATGGGCATCTCCTGCCCAGAGGGTCACCTTTTTTTTTTTGCCTTTTTTGGGTCACACCTGGCGATGAACAGAGGTTACTCCTGGCTCTGCACTCAGGAATTACTCCTGACAGTGCGCAGGGGACCATATGGGATGCTGGGAATCAAACCCGGGTTGGCCGTGTGCAAGGCAAATGTCCTATCCGCCTGCTGTGCTGTATCACTCCAGGCCCCCTCCCGCACCGAGGGTCACTTTTGTCACCAAAAGGTTGAACACTCACTGTTCCAGGCTCTATGTATTATGTAAGTCCTGGGAAAGAGTGAATGTGAAAGCCACATCTTCAAGGAAGTACCCTGGTGGAGTAGAGAAACATCCCACAAATGGATCTATTTTTGAACCTCTGCAGGGAACCAATGCCATGGGTGAGAGTTGAGTCACAAACCCAACGAGGATCCACGGAAGCAGGATTTCAGCTGAGAATGGCAGGGCCCGAGGGGGCACACCTGCCTGCCCAGGCTGTGGCCCAGGGAAGAAGATGGGGGAGATGCTCTGGGTTCCTAAATGACAATCAAGGGTGTCCCCTGGGTGGAAGCAGGATTTTTCTGAGCCACTTCTTTGGAGGACCCATTCAGCCTGGCTGGGTCTTGCAGACACTGCTTTGGGGGCCCATTTGCAGCAACTGCTCTTCTCTGAGCTGACTTCAGACATCAGATGTGTGGGCCCGCATCTCTCTTCTCCCTCACAGACATCCTTTTATTCCTGGTTTGTGTTTGTTTCGTTTTTGTTTTGTTTTATTTCAGGGTTTTTGTTTGTTTTAGGACTGGCTCAGGACTGGCTCTTGGTGCTGAATTCAGGGATCACTCCTGGTAGGCTCAGGGGATCGTATGGGGTGCCAGGGATTGAACCTGCATTGGTTGCGTGCGAGGCAAAGGCCCTACCCGCTGTACCATCACTCCAGCCCCTCTATTGTTTGTTTTGCTTTGGAGCTAGACCCCGCAGTGATCATGGCTTACTCCTGGCTCTGTACTTAGGGATCATTCCTGGCGGGGTTCAGGGAACCAGATGGGGTGCTGGGGATCAAACCCAGGTCAGCCACATGCAAGGCAAGTACGTTCCCTACTGTACTATCTCACGGGTTCCTCAGGGACACAATTTTACCACTGTGTGGGCCATAACAGTTCCCAGCACGGAACCACATGCTTCCAAAGATGGTAATGTCGGTGTTACATGTGTCTGACTACAAGTAATTCTTCTTACACATGTTAAGAGAAAAGCAATAGATATCAATGCCGTGAAGCCAAGGGAGATTAGAATATCCTGATCTTCTCTACCCAGTAGAACAGAGACCCCAGGAGATGGAGTGCCCATTGGGATAGGCTCCTAGGTTGATATATGTGTCTTAAAACACTAGGCTGGAGGCTGGGTCACATACTTTGTGTGCAGGAGAGGAAGAGACCCCAGTGCACAGAGCCAGGAGTCACTAAAAGATGCTGGTGACATTTGGAAGGGTAGGATTTTTTTCCCCCTTGGGAAGGACTCATAAAAGAATGGGCCTGGAGGTAGCTTACTCCATGTCTGCAAAATGAGATCCAAGTTCTAAAAATTTCCAAGTAGCGTCCTCCCTGATCTCATGCAACAAGGGTCCTCAGCTGTTACCGATCTAGGACATTCTGGTGTTCCGGAAGCTGCAGCAGCCCAAAGGCATGCCTTCTAGTCCTGTTCAGGCTGACTGACAGCCTTTTCCTCCTAGAGGATGCTGGGAATGCTAACTCCAGGGTCTCCCTTCCGTCCTGTCCTTCCCCTGGTCTCGGAGAAGGACAGAGCTAAGAGAGGAAAGTGCTTGCACGGGGATTCAGGGGGAGGGGGCCATGCTGAGTTTGGGGTGGCTTTGGACAAGCTCCCCACATAGGTTTGTGCTGCAAGGTTTCTGGATTTAGTGTTTAGCATTGGGGCTTCCCTTGGTTGGGGGTTTAAGTGACGAACTGCAAGTGACTGGCCGGATGAACACTGGGGAGGAGACGGATGTAGTGGGAGGAGGGAAGGGGACTGGAATGATGGTCACCCGTGACAGCATTCGAGTTCTAGGAGATGGGCACCTCCTACCCAGAGGGGTCACTTTTGTCACTAAAAGGCCGCATACTTGCTGTTCCAGATAGGGCAGTCCCTGTAAGTCCCTGTAACCCAGCATGGGGTGAGGCTGCTGGACTGTGCAGGAACCAGCAAAGCTTCAGCACCCAGAGGTCCCTGGCTCTCTCGGGGGACCCCTCTTCCTTCCTCTCTCAGAGCAGGGCGTCTCAAACATTTCCCACCCAAAACCTCTTTTTTTGCTATAGTTTTAGGCAATCCTGGCTCTAGAGGCATATGAAATAGCTATGCAAACCTAATATTTACTGATACTCAAAATATCTATTTTATTTGGCGGAAGGGGTTGGGCCATACCCGGCGTTGCTCAGGGGTTAATCCTGGTTCCATGCTCGGGGATCACTCCTGGTGGTTCTCAGGGGACCATATGGGATGCCAGGGTTCAAACTGGGTCGGCTGCATGTGCCCTACCCACTGTTTCTTCCCTCCAGCCCTTCCATACATTTCTTTTAAAATAACGTTGTAAAATGTCACCCTATCCCAGGGGGCTGGAGCAATAGCACAGCGGGTAAGGCTTTTTGCCTTGCACACGGTCGACCCAGGTTCAATTCTCAGCATCCCATATGGTCCCCCAAGCACTGCCAGGAGTAATTCCTGAGTGCAGAGCCAGGAGTAACCTCTGACTGAGCATTACTGGGTATGACCCAAAAAGCAAAAACAAAAACAAAACAACTTACCCGACCCCATACAGAGTAACACATTTAGGAGTGGGCCCACAGAGAGTAGGGCTGGAAGGTATTGGCCTTGCAAGCACCTGATCTGGGTTTGGTCCCTTGCGCTGTATATGGTCCCCCAAGGACCTGCCAGGAGTGAACCCTGGGCACAGTCAGGTGCAAAATCCAAAACAACAACAACACAAGAGAGTAGGGAGGCGAGAAGAAGAAGGGATGGGAAGAGGCAGCAGCATGCAGGAGCAGTTCGGCTTCTGCAGGGTGGATTCTGCCACCAGTTTCCTTTGGGGACTGTGGGACCCAAAGGGGTGAGGACTGTGCCCAGGGCTGTGACGCAGGGCCTTGGCCCGTCTAGCCAGTGGCACAGGCAGTGAGGAACACCACGTCTCCCCACTGTGGAGTGGAGCGAGTTCCTCTGGTGTGCAGGTGAGACTCAGGCCATGGCCCCCCTCCAATGCCCGGCGGGGGGTTGCACTCACCAGGCTGACCAGTCCAGCAAGATCCGAACCTGTCAGCCAACAGCTGAACTCTGGTTCCGGGGGACCTCCCGCAGCACTCAGCTCCCCCTGTAAAGCCCCTGCCCTGCCCACCCAAGACCTGGTGCACCCACCCCAGTCCCACCTGCTCCCCCAGCCCCGCCCTACCTGTCGGGAGAACCACCATGTGCACCTGTGCCCGCTGCTGCCGCCGCTGCCCTTCGTACTGGGCTCTCAGGAGTGGGATACTGAGCCGGGGGCCGTTCCCCAGGGCTGGGGTCCCGGGGCCTTCTGCCATGAAGCGGGACCCCAGCAGCCAGAAGTTGGGCAGGGCAGGACAAGGGCAGGGCGAACCCTTCATCTGGTCGGATCCGGGAGCAAAGCAAACACAGAGGGGTGGGGCAGGAGGGGAGGTCAGGAAGGAACAAGGAAAGGCCAGGCTGCGGCCCAGGTGGGGGACCGACAGGTAAGGGGAAGGAGGAAAATGGGGGCTCCAGGAGAAAGATGGGCAAGAGCAGTGCTGGGGGAGGGGGCGTATAGGGGAAAGAGAGAAGAGTGGGGTGAGAGGAGAAGGGGAGGCCTGAGGCAGGAAATTGGGGGACCCAGCAGGGGAGCAGTGGGGAGGGAGCCAGGAGTGGTGGCAAAGGAGATTGATGGGTGATGGGGGACAGGCAGGAGGAGGAGGGGGGAGGCGTGGCGGGGTGGGGGAAGACCTGCTGGTCCCTCTGGCAGCTGGACTGGGTCTGCCCGTCCCGCTCTGCTTTTGTGTCCAGTTCCCAGAGCAGCAACCGCAGAATGCCCAACTTTCTCGGCCACCTGCCCAGCCTGGAATGCCAAATGCGCATCCAGTACACACCTCCTCCGGGGCTGGGACTGGAACCAGACAGAATACTGGCTGCAAACCTGCCTGGTTTGTTTGCTTGGTGGCTGCAGGTGGGAACGCAGTGTTCAGTCTCACAAAGCTGGTGTCAGGCGGGGGAGGAAGGAGAGACCCGCGGGCTAAGCACAGGCGTTGCACACAGGATCCCCGGCACCATGTGGTCCTTTGAGCACCCCCCTCCCCCCCAGGAGTGGCTTCTGAGTACAGAGGCGGGAAGAACCCTCCTCCCCAACAAACACCTCTGGGTTTGGCTGCCCCAAACCTAAACACTGCTGTAGCTCTGACCTGTGGTATCCTTGAACCAAGATCTCAATTCAGTGCCTCCCACTCACATCCCTGGAGAACAGCCGGGTCTGAAGTGAGTCTTGGGGACAGGATCCAGAGAAACCTTGGTCTCTGGCACACCGGTTTTGTTTTGGGACCGCATCTGGCAGTATTTTGAACTTACTCTTGGCTCTGTGCTTAAGGATAGATCACTCCTGGAGGTGCTGTAGGAACCATATGCGACTGGAGTTGAGCTTGGATTGGCTGTATTGTCAATACTTGACCTGCTGTATTGTCTCTCCAGCCATCTAGCTCACCTTTTGTGCCTTTGATGCCCAGCTGTCTGGCTTCATCAGTCTCCAGTCAGGCAGTGAGATGGGGGTTATTTTACCCATAGCTTGCAGGCCCTCAAGAGGTACTGCCAGCTCCAACATCCCTGCTCCTCTGGAAATCTTATACCCCCCACCCACACCCTCCACCCTACATCTACTGTGTTTCTTTTTGCTCCATCTGTCTACAGTCCAGTATTTCCATCTATCTTGGAACTCATAGATTACCCAGTTCGCTAAAGCACTTCCAGAGGTTTGGGATGCAGAGGAGAGGTTGGATTTAGGCTGTGTTTATTTATTTTATTTTTACTTTTTGGGTCATACCTGGCAATGCACAGGGGTTATTCCTGGCTCATGCACTCAGGAATTACTCCTGGTGGTGCTTGGGGGACCATATGGGATGCTGGGAATCGAACCCGGGTCGGCCGCGTGCAAGGCAAATGCCCTACCCGCTGTGCTATTGCTCTAGCCCCTAGGCTGTGTTTAGAAGGTTCATTGAGATGGAATTTTGTCCTGAAAAAAAAAGGGGACGAGAGGAGGAGCATGTGTCAATTTTACTCAGTAATATATCCACTTGCTAAGGTTGCCATAACAGTGAACCACAAATGGGTTGTCTTCAACAACAGACATATATTGTCTCATGGATCTAAAGGCTTTCAAGTCCAAGATCAAAGCATTAGCTAGGCTCGGCGTCTTCTGGGATCCATGAGAGAACCCCTCCATGCCTCTGACCTAGCTTCTGGCGGGTCACTGGCTGGCAATCTTGGGCAATCCTTGGCTTGTAAAAGCATCACCCGCTCTGAGCTGGTGCACACTTGTCATTCGTGTTCTTCACAGTTCATTATTAGGCTAGTTTTCATGACCATTACACAGCCAGGCAGATACAGACCGAGAGATGGTCCAAAGTAGCTCTTCCACTTCCCCTTTTGGTTACCCCATTAGCTTGTGGGAGCTTGAGAACCAAGTTTGATGGAAGAGAGAATTCTCTGTGTCCTTCTACATTCTCCACCCCGTCCCATCTCAGAATTTAAGTTCTAGTTGCTCACTTTGTTCTAGAACCTACCTGTTAATATAAGATGAATGGTCTGGGTGGTGGAGCTTCTCCAAGACTCCTTAAACTTCTGGGCTATTTTTTTTTTTATTTTATAAGTTAGTTCACAATATTTGATTACATTTAGTGTTCAAACACCAATCCAACCACCACTACACCTTCCCACCACCAAATTCGGGATGTTTCCATCCCAAACCCCAATCCCTGTCCCAAAACACAACGGAAATGATATATTTTGTATTGTCTATTATGAAGAACTGCTGAACATGCTTACACAAAAGTGTCTATATAGGAATCAGTGTGAAGATTGTTCTGTTTTGGCAGGACCCATTAAGACATTCTATAGAATATCACCAACATGTTCTTAAAGTTTGGGTGATGTGAGCTTTGGTATATATGTCTGAAAATATGTATATATGCATGTATATATATATTTTTCCCTCTATGATTTGTTGCCTACTGTCCGAACCCCATCAAATATGGCGTGGTAATTATGGATAGGAAGTGTCTTATGATGTCATGTGGTTCAGAAATATGTTCACTTATATGTAAGGCTCGGCCCAAGTGGGTGGGGAGTGACATGGCGGTGGTTGGGTTGTGGAGATCCGGTGCCGGAGCTGGGTCCCTTGGGGCAGGGAGAGCTCTCACCCACCCCCTTCTGAGGTTCCCCGGGTGAAACAGCCTGGCATGGAGTCCGGTGGCATAGTTATGGGGGCCTCATTTTATGCTCCCTTCTGGGAGAAGCAGTTGTATGATTTGGAGGGTGGCCGATGATGGGATTATCTGGAGCCTGCAGGAGGTGGCTTATAGGAGTGACCCCTGGATCACCAGAGACTGGGGGAAATGGGCTATTTTGTGACTTTTTGATCTCCTTTTGTCTCTTTTTTTGTCTGTTTCTTCCACCATTCAACTCACCCTGGCTTAGGTTGGGTAGTGTACGCACTCTCCTGGGAGAGGGTGGTCAAGCAGAAAATGCCCACACGGACCTCAGAATGGAAGAATGGAAGTCTCCAGCTAATGTGTGGTATCTGAAGTCTTTTTTGTCCCTCCTGATTTTTTAAAATTTTATTTTATTTTTATAAAGTAGATCACAATAATTAGTGATACTTAATATTTGAACACCAGTTCCACCACCATTACACATTCCCACCACCATATTTCAGATGTTTCCACCCTGAACCCTAATTCCTGCCCCAAAGCAGAACTGAAATAATTTATTTTGTATTGTTTGTTATGACTAAACTGCTGAAAATGATCTAAAAAGTTTCCTTAGATGAAAGTGTGTCAAGATTGTTGTATCTCACTGAGGGGCTATTAAGCCTTTCTATAAAAGATTACAATCATGTTGTTAAAAGTCGAGCCATATGTACCATTCAGATATATGGTCTCTGAAGTCTTAGGATTGAATACAGAATTCACTTTCGGAGACAGCTTCAAAGATATCAAGCCTGGGATGACCAGTATATAAGGGGCAGGTCGAAGGGGGGAGACAAAGTTGAAATCATAATGATAAGGAAAACGTAAAGAGGAACAACCCCTTGTATAAGGAGGGAAAGGAGAGAAGCATGAAAGATAAAGGTGGTCAAAATGGGGTAGCAGAACCTCCTGAGATTAGATTTACATATGATCTATCTTTCTGTTTTGTTTTGTTTTGTTCTGTTTTGGGGGTTGCACCCTGTGGTTTTCAGAACTTTACCCTGGCTCTGCACTTAGGGATCACTCCTGGTGGGGTTTGAGGTATACCATATGTGGTGCCAGGAGTCAAATCCAGGTTGGTGCATGCATGGTAAGTACCCTACTATCATTCTGGGCCCCCATATTGATAGAAGCAGTTAGACAGGGAAGGGCCCCTATGGCAGTGGAAATCCTAGGATATCATAAAACCCTAAGACCATCAGGACCCAGCTTGTGAGCACAGGAACTAAGGCCTGATTAGAGCCTCACCTGCAGCCGTAATGGACCCAGAGAAGGCTGAACCCCCTTCCAAGAGAAGCTTCAGCAGGAACAAAAGGCCAGGAAAGGAATTTCAAAGAAAGCCATCAATCACTCCTGCTCAACCCTCTTGGCAACCACCTTAGCAACAGACTCTTGTGGAGCTAGAAAGACCCACCATGGGGGAGCATTGGAGGAACCCTGTAAGAGTACCTTGAACAAAGGAAGGGCGTGCGTATGCTGCCCAAGCCCAGGTGCTGCTCGTGCCCACGTGGCTGAGCACCTATGGCACCCGCGTACATGAGGTGCTCACATCTTCCCTCGTGAGATGTATGTTGAGCTTCCTCCCCTCTGGAGAAGCCCATGTTTTCTCTTGAGTACATTTCTCTCCCACTTTCTCTTCCTCCTTCCCCTTCCTAAATCCTCCAAATAAATCAATCACTTAATCACTTAACTTCCCGTTAGTCGGCGATTTGCTCGAGCGGGCACCAGTAACGTCTCCATTTGTCCCTGCCGCGTGCTAGTGTAGCCCCCCTCCAAATAAAATCTGTTTTTGCTTCATTGCTTCTCTACTCCTGAAATTCTTTTCTGCCAGATAGGACCGGGTACCTGGAAACCCTGGATAAGGCCTAGGACTGACTATTGTGAAGTCAAGAAAGAGCCCCATCTGTTCCACGACAGGCTGCACTTCAGCAAAACAAGCAGTAGGCTTAAGTTTCCCCCACAAAAAACTCCCTGAGACTGCCCTTGACCCAAGCTGGAAATCCCCTAGACGCCTCTAGCCAGTCCTGTGATAAGTAGGATATCTCTGGGCACAGCAGGTGGGCATGACCAATTAGCTCCAGACTAGTGACCGCTTCATCACAATTCTTGGGAAAACTGCCAACATTGCTTATGTAACAATATGCCATATAATGTGCCCTGGGACTTGGGTCACAGTCCTGGTCAAGACTCCACTGTGTTGGATGAGGCTTGGACCCTAGCAATTAAGGTTCCTTTGCTTTTGCATTCTCACGTCTAGGACTGGTCTCTCTGTGAACGGGAAACCCAGAACCCGGGTATAACAGTTTCCTTTCTTGAAAAGAGCAATTTCTTGTCTCAATCTGAGTCCATAGCTCCCTGAGAAATTGGGTGGCGGGGATCAACTTCCATGAAGAGAAGACAGACAGATGTCAGGTGTGGCTTGACGGCCATCTGGTGGGGCTTGCGGGCCCATGCTTCATAGGGGCTCATCACAGACTGTATTGATACTAACCTTCCCAACCGGCCCTGGGGTGGCAGAGGCACATCAGGAGAAAGTGACTGTCTCTCTCCTTTCCTTTCACACCGGTGGGGGCACAGCGACGTCAATATAATCCATTTTTAAAAAACCATTTAAAAGTAAACAATTTAGAATTACTTTGTATTCACAGTACTGTTTAGTCCATATCTCTACCTGATTTTTAAAATACATCACCCCAAATATACCCCAAGCCCCTCATTATTTTGAAGAGTAAATACAGCTATGACTAATTTCCCTCTGTTCCCACTTCTTGCCAAATCTATTTCCTGTCATTTCATATAAATGCATGCGGCCGACCTGGGTTCGATTCCTCCACCCCTCTCGGAGAGCCCGGCAAACTACCAGAGGGTATCCCGCCCGCACGGCAGAGCCTGGCAAGCTACTGTGGCATGTTCAATATGCCAAAAACACTAACACGTCTCACAATGGAGATGTTACTGGTGCCCGCTTGAGCAAATTGATGAACAACGGGAGGACAGTGCTACGATGCAGTGCTTCATATAAATGGAACCATTCAAGACGTAACCTTTTATATCTGGGTTTTCACAGTCACCAGGGATATTTTCAAGGTTCACCTCTACTGGGACATCTTCATTCCTTGCTTCATTCCTTCTTGGCAGGGCAGTAGCCCATTGTCTAAATAGATCACCTTGGGCTGGAGTGATAGTACAGAGGACAGGGTGTTTGCTTTGCACGCAACCAAGCCAGGTTTGATCCTTGGCACACCATATGGTCCCCTGAACACCACCGGGAGTGATTCCTGAGTGCATTGCTGGGTGTGATCTCTGAGCATTGCTGGGTATGACTCAAAAAAGTAAAAAAAAAAATACCGATCACCTTAGTTTAGGTTTATCCATTCACCTGCTGATAGGTATTTTGACCACAATGAATAGCACTGTTGTGAAGTTTGGTTCTGTGAATCTTTGCATCCAGGCTTTTGTGTCCTTGTTTTCAGCCTTTTGATTACTCTGAATTGCTGAGTCATAGGGCTAAGGTCCGTTGTTTTCCTGTGAAACTTCCTTGGTTGAAAATGCTTTAACTTTTCTGTTGCCAGTGCAGAGTCTGACATATCTTTGGGTGGCTTTTTCATGGTCCTTCATGTGTTTGGTACTTTAGGGAAGGGGAAGAAGATTAGATACTATTAATCATGTAATGACAAAGTAAAATTCTTGTGAGAAACAAGATTTTTGAGTTCCTGATTTCTTTCCCTTTCATTTCCCAGCACTGATATTTATGAAGTAGATGAAAAATCCATTGTGGAAAATGCACAAAAGTTCTGAATCTGTTTTTGTTTTTGCTGTGGTGTATCAGGAGTATGATCTATACAGTGACTTCACCAAGTCTGTTTTAGAGACAGTGTGGTGATTTTGTGTCTAGAGTTTGCAGCCAAAGTACCTGATTTGAATCCTGCTCTGATACTTAACTAGTTTTGAAACCTCTCTGTGTTTATAGGGGTGAAATGGAACTAATAATAACACCTCTTAAAGGAAACAAATACTAAGAACAGGGCAGAGAAGGAAGTCACACAGTACTTGCATGAGAGTTCCCAGTGCTTCTCAACTGGCATCATATGGATTCCTGTGGGCCCCTTAGAATATCCAAAGGGGACCACAGGTGAAAACTGCATAAAAGGGGATGGCGGGGTCCATGGCAGAAGAATATGAAGTCAACCAGCAGTACTGACCGGAAGGGCTGCCACAGAAAGGGAACCAGGCCAGAGAGGGGTCACAGGCAGAAATAGACTAAGATGAGGCTGGAGAGATAGTATCACGGTAGAGTGCTTGCCTTGCACACAGCTGACCCGGGTTCGATTCCCAGCATCCCAAACCAGGAGTGATCTCCAAGTGTAGAGCCACGAGAAAGCCCTGAGCATCACTGGATCACAGAGTGTGGCACAAAAACAGAGAGAAGGCGGGAGGGAGAGAGGGAGAGAGAGACAGAAAGAGAGAGAGAGAGAAAGAGACAGAGACAGACAGACAGACACACAGACACACTGCTGGATCCTTGACCAAAACCACGTTCACTGAAACGCAGAGATGAGAAGATTGCTTAGACACAGGTCTGCATAAAGAGAGGTCTCGCTCAGGGGGCTCGGCAGCCTATACTGCCTCCTGCTTGTAGCTTTATTGGTTACACATTCACAGTGCAAAGAGGCAGTTGTCCAGAGTCCCAGGGTAGAGTGTTGTTGCCAAAACCTATCAATATAGGCAGGTCCTGATTCAGAGAGCAAATTAAGGAGGTGGGGTAGGAGAGCTCAGGCATATCAAATGCTTTTCTCTTGCACAAGTCCCGACTTTGGGATCTGGCTGTTGTTCAGAAGCAGCCTTTGCCCTAAAGTCTGCGACTCTACCTTCTTACTCTCTTCTGCTTGGGCCACACCCCTTGGCACTCATGGCATATGCCTGGCTGTGATCAGAGATCTCTCCGGGCAGTGCTGGAGGGACCGTAGGTAAGTGGGAACGGAATCTGGGTCAGCCATAAGCGAGGTGAGCGACACTTGCCCTGTCCTGCCCTGCCCTGCCCCCTCTACTGGCTCTCTGCCGGCCCTTTACTATAACTCTCTAACCCTAGACTCTGTAACCCAGTGTTGTGCTCTGGTGCTGGGGATTGAACCCAGGGTCTCACATATGCAAGTGTTTGTCCATTGAGCTGTATCCCTCGGCCACTGATTTGAGTTTTGACCGTTCTAATCTTTCTACAAAACTGCAAGAACAATCAAAACCCAAAACAGGTTTTGGGAGGGGAAGGGGGATCTGCAGCAGAGCTGGGGGCCAACTGAGCTGTCTCCTTGCTCAGGAGGGCAGAGAGTGCCAAGGAGCTACAGAACATCCTTTCTATTTTTTCTGGGGATTAGGCCTGACAGTGCCTGATGGGAAGAGCTGTCAGCCCTGGGATTCCCACAAGCAAGGCATGTGCTTCTGACCTTTCAGCAATCTCCCTGACTGCCCACCCACAAAATGTTTTTGTTATAGAGTAACCATTCAATGATTCATTTTAAACAACTTAAAAATACACCTTACAAATTCGAAGCGATTTTACTAGTAAAGCACAGTGATCTGTAATAGCAGCCACACTTTCCATTTCCATTCATTCAGTATACACTCATTCAGCAAGTACTCATTCAGCAGCTACAATGTTCCAGACTTACTAATCAGTATAGACAGACGTTATCTTCATGGGGCTTCCAGTCCAGAAATTTTTTTTTTAAATGGTTAAACTAATAATTACATAATTACAATTTATGGTAAGAACTAGGTGGAGAGAATACAGTAAAATGAATTAATACATAGGGTGCTTAGGGGAGTTCCTGGCCCTTAGAAATTATGCAATAAATGCTATCTATAATTATTTAAGTATTATTCCAGTAATTATAACCTATGTCATTCACTCACCCCTTAAAAAAAAAAAAACTTAAATTAAATCTTACTGCCCCCTAGTGGGCACTTGGAGTCATTGCCACGCAACTAAGCGGTGCTTCAACGAGCTAAAAGATCCCAGGCTAGACTGCCCAAGCACCCCACACCTTCTTACCTTCTTTTAGAGGGAATCCTTGGGCATGCATAATGCCACCTAGACTCATGACACGCCCTGATAAGCCACTTACCAATGGTTAGTGAGAACTAGGCTGGGTTGGATTGGGTCCTACTGAATAGGTTTGCCCAGACAGGAGGGAGAGAGAGCTAGCTGGTCTGTCTTCAGACAGAGCAAAGCGGAGTCCATTAAGTCTACTGACAAAACAAGAGATGGAAAAGAGGTGAACCAAAATAAAGGCTGAACATCCGAGTGAATTGGTGATAATGCCAGTTCTTTGCCCACTAGCCAGGGCTGCCTCCCATTCAGTAACTCCAGGGCAGTCCAGCCAAGGCTCTTTCCTGGCTGCCTTTTCTCCTACCTGTCTGAGCATCTTTACCTTAACCCGAGTTACTCCAGGTAGCCCCCTTGTTAAGAGCCAACCCTAATAGCACTGGAGCACTGTCCTCCCGTTGTTCATTGATTTGCTCAAGCGGGCACCAGTAATGTCTCCATTGTGAGACTTGTTTCTGTTTTTGGCATATCAAATATGTAACGGAGAGCTTGCCAGGCTTTGCCATGCAGGCGGGATATTCTCCGTAGCTTGCTGTCCTCTCCGAGAGGAGGGGGAGGAATCAAACCCAGGTCGGCCGCGTGCAAGGCAAACGTCCTACCCACTATGCTCTCACTCCAGCCCCAACACTAATCACTGTCCTCTTGTTGTTCATCAATTTGCTCGAGCAGGCCCAGTAACGTCAATTGTTACTGTGTTTGGCATATCAAATATGTCACAGGGAGCTTGCCAAGGCTTTGCCGTGCAGGCGAGATGCTCTCGGTAGCTTGCGGGCTCTTCGAGATGGGCGGAGGAATCGAACTCGAGTCGACCATGTTGGCTGCGTGCAAGGCAAACGCCCTACCGCTGTGCTATCGCTCCAGCCCAACACTAATAATGAACATTTTCAGTATGCTGTCCAGTCTGAAGCCTCCTGGGTCTTTTATTTATCTCCAGTTTAGGAGCTCATAGAGATTGGGTTACTCCCCCAAACCCCCCAGCCAATCATTGACGGTAAAGAATTTGCACTCAGTTCTTTTCACTATCAAAGCTCTTATTTGTCCCACTACCCCATAATCTATTACGCCTGGAATTGAAACCAGAGTTGAATGGAAATAGGAGATTAGGTGTTCTGCTTGATGTTATGGCAAATTGCTTTTAAAATGATTAAATTGTCGACTGTGGTTTGCATATTTAGTTCTCTCATTTCATAACACCACAGAGTCAACAACCATGAAATCAGGAGACCCAAACTTGAATAACCAAATTTAAAAGGTGCCTGTCAAGATGGTAGGCTGTGGTGGGGGGAGGGGGTTAGCACTGTCTTCCCGTTGCTCATCGATTTGCTTGAGTGGGCACCAGTAACGCCTCCGTTATGAGACTGGTTGTTACTGTTTTTGGCATATCGAATATGCCACGGGGAGCTTGCTAGGCTCTGCCTTGCAGGCGGGATATTCTCAGTAGCTTGCTGGGCTCTCCAAGAGGGACGGAGGAATTGAACCTGGGTCGTCCCCGAGCAAGGCAAACGTCCTACCCTCTGTGCTAAGGGGAGGAGGCAGGAGAGGGAATCTGGGAACACTGGTGGAGGAAAGTTGACACTGGTGGTAGGATGGAACATTGTTTAAAACCAACTATGAATAAATTTGGGCTGGAGCGATAGCACAGCGGTAGGGCGTTTTCCTTGCACGCAGCCAACATGGCCAACCCAAGTTCGATTCCTCCGCCCCTCTCAGAGAGTCTGGCAAGCTACCGAGAGTATCTCGCCCGCACGGCAGAGCCTGGCAAGCTCCCCGTGACGTATTCGATATGCCAAACACAGTAACAACAAAGTCTCCAATGGAGACGTTACTGGGCCCGCTCCAGCAAATCGATGAACAACAGGAGGGCCTTTACCTTTTACCTTTATGAATAAATTTGTAATTCATGGTGCATTAGTAAAATAAAATCTTGGGGAAAAAATGATTACTTCAGGGCTTGCTCCCTCAAGCCCATCTTGTACCTTGTATATGTATCTTTCTATGTTTTTTTTTTTTAACTTGTTTGTCTCTATGTCTCTTTGCATATGAGTTTTTCCACTCTGGAGAAACCTGTTTCCTCTCTTTCTCTCTCCTCATGTCCTCCTAAAGTAAATTTCATTCAAGAAAAACTATATTGCTTAAGGTTTTGCGTGGTGAATCAACACAGGGACTGTTCGAGTCCTTTTATTTCAGAGTTCGTTTTCCTCCAATTAACTCAATTGCCTATCATTTGATTACTCAGGATCATTACAGTAACGATGCATGGACTCAGGATCACTGTGGTACCTATACATGTAGCAGTTTGAATTATTGAACCCTCAGCTCTGCACTTGGCTTAGCAAGGCCCCTTTGCGCCCCCAAGGGGATAAGATTGAGAGGGGCAGCAAGCCCTAGTCTTACATCTTTGTGACACACAGTGGGAATTCACACTGTATTTTCATCGTGATTCTGCCTCCCACAATTCCCACCCCCCCTCCCACACACACACACTCTGGGTTCATTAGGGCAGGTGTAAAGTGACTCTGGATGCAACTTAAGCCTGAAAGAGGAGACCTGGACTTGGTGGGTCACAGAGAAAAGATACAGCAGGGGAGTTCTTAACAGTCTTCTAGGATCAGGTCAGCAACTGGGTCGCAATTACTGTCTCCGAGAGGGACAGTACCTCGAGAGTCAATAATCTCCCCGTTGTTAAAACATCAGCTTAACACGACATGCTTAATACACTCCATTTAGAGACTCTAACTTGATGGAAACACTTTAACTTGGTAGTCAATAAAATGTAATCATTTTCTACTGCTTACCAAGCGAAAAAATCATTATTATTATTGTAATGTAAAGGCCACTCTATGCTACCGAAGGGGCTCAAAATACACCACCCCCAGATGCTCAGAGGACCAACTGCTCTGGCATGCTGATCATTTTGATCTGAGGACAGTAAAGACCTTGGAAGCCAAGAGGAAGCTCTTGTCTTTTCTAGAACTCTTCGCCCTACCCTGACTGAAGGTCCTTTGACTGCCTAGGACAGGGATGGGAAACCTTTTTTTTTTTTCTCTCCCCAAAGGCCTTTTGGCTATTTCTCACATCATTGGGCCATGCAATACAGGCAGATGGGCCTTTGGCAGCTGACACGAGGCATACATGTGTGTCCCATCATGCCCCAGGGCCAGTCCACATGATAAGTCCTGTGGGCAGGATACCCCTCTACATCACACCCTTGATCTAGTACAGTGTAGTTTGGGCTGGGGATTATTCATATGTAGGTGTTTTGTTTTGGTTCTGGCTTTTGTGTTTTTGGTTGGGGTGGGGGGTCATGTCCAACAGTGTTCAGGGGCTACTCCATGGCTAGGATTGCTCCCAGTGACCAGTTGGTGCTGGGAACGGAACCTGGAGTTGCCACATACAAGGCTTACATGACAGCCCTCATCTATCCAATCACCTTGTTCAGGCGTCAGCTAACCAGAAACACGTCCTCTTTTCCCTTGAAACTCATCTTCCCTTTCAGGGTAAAGATGAAGTCTCCCCCTTCTTCTCACCCGAAGCCTCCCTTCCCTCTCCTGGGCAGGCAGAGCTCCCTCACGTCATTCCTTGTTTTAGGACTTAATCCCCTTCCTCCTTGACCAAGCATGGGACCTGCATAAAGCTTTTAGTTTTACTTGTGGACATGCCATTAGAAGTGGTTTTCACCTTCTGCGAACCCATTAGATGCTGATTACTCAACCAGCCAGAGAAGAATCCAGAAGGCCCAAGGGATCTTCAGCATTGTCCAGAGTATTAGAGTCACTTTCCAAGTATCATTGTCCAAGTGCATGAAAGAGGTCTTGTCCTTTTTGATCCATTTGCTGGTTTTGTGTATATAATTTTCTTTATCTGGCAAGCAAGGTGAAGTCCAGGATTACATTGATAGTTCTGAAGTATGCTTTTGACGTGAATGGTTCCCTCTTCTGTGTCATTCTTTTAATTAGAAGCAAAAAGATCATTAAGAAAAGAATATGAAAAAAAAGAAAAGAATATGAATTTGCAGGGTTTTAATATGACTCAAAGTTCAAGATGTAGAGTTGAGAAAAAAATGTTCATTTTTATAAACAATTTTCATAAAAAAGAATTTATCATACCTTATTTTTAAAATGAATGGAATCTTAATAGAAACTTTAAGCAAAATAATAAGATCTCCTCCTCCTCCTCTTCTTCCTCTTCTTCTTCCTCTTCTTCTTCTTCCTCTTCCTCTTCCTCTTCCTCTTCTTCTTCTTCTTCTTCTTCTTCTTCTTCTTCTTCTCCTTCTTCTCCTTCTTCTCCTTCTTCTCCTTCTTCTCCTCCTTCTCCTTCTCCTTCTCCTTCTCCTTCTCCTTCTCCTTCTCCTTCTCCTTCTCCTTCTCCTTCTCCTTCTCCTTCTCCTTCTCCTTCTCCTTCTCCTTCTCCTTCTTCTTCTTCTTCTTCTTCTTCTTCTTCTTCTTCTTCTTCTTCTTCTTCCCTCCTCGTCTTCCTCCTTCTCCTCCTCCTCCTCCTCCTCCTTGGATCACTCTTCCCTGTGTGGTGATGGGGTGTGAGGAGGGCATATGTGAAGCTGGGGGGTTGAATTAAAGTCAGCTGCATGCAAGGTAAGCGCTTTACCCTCCCCTCCTTGACCCTTGCATTATCTCTCTGGCCCCTGACCAGATATTTTTATTTTAAAAGGAACAAAAGAACTGTCCTGTAGTTTAATTGTCCACCAACTTGCCAATGTAGTATTCTAGTGTTACACATATTACAGCCAGGCCTTTATATTCATCATCATTCATTCATTCATCATCCTGTTATTCGTCGATTGCCTCGAGCAGGCCCCAGTAACATCTCTTTCAACCTAGCTCTGAGATTATATTCAAGGCTCTTTAGGAGAATGAGACCCATCACTGTTACTGGTATTTGGCATATTGGGTACGCCACGGGAGTTTGCCAGACTCTGCCCTGTGGGCAGGCTACATTCGATAGCCTGCAAGTTTGTCCAAAGTAGGAATGAGATAATAAGATGTCATAAAAAGATGTCCTGATAAGATGTCGCGCGGCCGCGCAGTTCCGGAAGCTGGATTTTATAGTCTCTGAGTCTTGGCCGCTGATGGGATTACATGGCGCCAGGGGGCCAGGTGGTGGGTGTGACCCCCGCCTACTGGAATTTGGAGGATCTGGGTGGAGGATGCCACCCAGATCCCCCACCCAGACCCAGATCCTTTATATTCATATACATATTTAAGGATAATGAGGATTCTGTAATAGTGCAGACTGTTCTTCAGTGACTGTGCAACTGAACAACTGAACTGCAACAAACACTCCTCTGTTCTTTTCTATGTACAAGTCCTCAGGAACTGAGAATCAAAACAAAGAAGCTGGGAAAAGAGTATCATTACAGTTAAATGATACTTGGCAATGCAAGAACAAACCCCATGCCCGCTGAGGACTGTTGATAAGTTACTTACTCTTTTGTCTATCTCTTCTTGTGCTCAATCCTCTCTGTACTCTAAAGCAGCAAGGCCTCCGGCATACACTGCAGCTCTGCAGGAGTCAGACTCCAACACATGCAAGGTCAAACCCTCTTTAGGGTTTTGTTTTGTTTTGTTTTGGGGCCACACCCTGCGATGCTCACCCTTCCTCCTAGCTCTGCACTCAGAAATCACTTCTGGTGGTTCTGGGGGGACCATATGCGTGGAAACCCGGGAAGGGGATGAATCCTGGGCTGGCCGCATGCAAGGCAAGCACCTTCCCTGCTGCTGCATTATCTTTTTGATTCCTATAGGGAGCAGATCCAATTCTTGTGTGTGTGTGTGTGTGTGTGTGTGTGTGTGTGTGGTGGGGGGCAGGGGGCGAACAGGGCTTGCGGGAGAAGCACACCCGGCAATGTTCAAGGGCTATTTCTGACTCTTTACTCGAGAATAACCATTAGTGGTGCTGGAGAGAGGGGCTGTATGTGGTGCAGGATCTAACCTGGGTTTTGCTACATGCAAGGCAAGGGCCTTACCTCCAGGACTGTCTCTGTCTGGCAGCTTTCTTTCCTTGCTGATTTACCCAGGCTCATTCTGACTAGGCCTCTGAGTGACTCTAGGCACTTATTTCTTGGGTCCCGGGGTGGGCGGTATTTCAGGGTCTCACGCCTTCTTCCCCCAGTGTCTAAGTGGCTCTCTTAAACATTCATGAAGCAGGTAGCATTCCTCCTAGCATGCTGAATGCTTGATGCCAACCTTTCTCTATGAATACCTATAGGTAATGAAGAAGTCCTGTAAAATATGAATCATTTCTCAAATTCCAGCTTTCTAAGAGTAACCTAGAAAACTTTTTCATTCATTTAAGGGGAGGGGGTGTTTGAGGGCACACACCCTGGACTGCTGTTAGTGTGAAAGTGGATTTTCATGCACTGGTGGGTTCTTGAGAATTGTATGAAAGATTCTTTTTTTGGGGGGAGGGTCACACCCAGTAATGCTCAGGAGTTACTCCTGGCTCTGCACTCAGGAATTACTCCTGGCTGTGATTGGGGACTGTATGGGATGCCGAGGATCGAACCCAGGTCAGCTGTGTGCAAGGCAAACAGCCTACCCGCTGTACTATCTCTCCAGCCCCTGTATGAAAGATTTGCATGCAAAAGTCGGAAGACTGAAAGTGAGTTACTGTACAGAAAAGGTAGATGGTTCCAGGTCCCTCCCCAGATGCTCAGGCCTCTCCTTTATGGGTGAACAATGACCAGTCCTGTCCCTGACGCTACCCGGTCCCGTGAATGACTCCCCTGTCCTGTCCCACGCTGTCTACTTGCCTCCTGGGAATGATGGCCGGGTTCTGTCCCTGCACTGCTCTCTGTCCATGCATGCTTTCCTCTGTGTCCGGCCATAGCTGCCCACGCAGGCAAGATCCCTGTGTTCTGTCCCATTGCTGGGACTCCCAGCTCTACCCCAGTGGTTCCTAGTCCTGGTTTTCCTGCTCTACAGTCACAGCCACATGAGTGGGTGAGAGTCCTGTGCCCGGTACCTTGTCACCCCCTGCAGTCTGAACCCTGCCTGTACCTGAGCTCTCTTGGGCATCTGAGCCTTGCCTGGACCTGAGTGGCCAGCCTGTACTGGCCCTGTGTCTGGCCCTACTGATCAGGGGGAGAGTCCAGAGTGCATGTGGAGGGAATGTGGAGAGAGAGAGCGAGGGAGGGAAGGAGGGAGGGAGAGAGAGGGGGGAAGAGAGGAGGAAGGGAAGAAGGAAGGGAGGGAGGGAGAAGAGAGAGAGGGAGGGAAAAGAGAGGGAGGGTGAGGAGAGAGGGGAGGGAAGGAGTGGGGGAGAGAGAAGAGGAGGAGAGGAGAGGGAAACTTGAGTGCTCTATGCTCTGGCTTTGTCGTGGGCTCCACTGATGTTCCGAGGTGGTAAATGGATGGTAAATGTGGTAAAGGGTAATAATGGTCAGTGGTGCTACATGGTGGAAAGGGACAGTCCAAGGTATAAAGGTGGAAGCACAAGAAGGAAAGAAACTGGGAAGAAGGGGCCGTTATGGGGAAACGGTGAGAACCCCTGCTCTGTGCTGCTGCCTCTGTGAAGGAGGAAGCCCCCCTGACTGGTGGGAAATAGCTCTCAAACCATCGTGCTATCTGTTTCTGGAAATGGAGTGCCCACACCATAGCATACTTTATTTCTGTTTATTGTCTGACTATTCTGACATTCTTCTTTAAAAAAAATAGTAAGGAATTGGGGCAAGTCTGAATTTATAACAATCACAATCTAAGTATTAATCCCCAAAGAAGTACTGTGCTGGTTTAGTTTGGATTTTGCTGGATATTAGAGTGACATTTACTGAATTGAAATGACCTATCTGAATTGACAGATGATATAGATACTACTAGTATCTTTTTAGGTTTATAATGCGTATTATTGAGAAGAGAGAGAGAGAGAGAGAGAGAGAGAGAGAGAGAGAGAGAGAGAGAGAGAACTAGCCTGCAAACAGGGTCCACATGTGGCGTTGGACATGGGCCCATCAGGAATCAAGGGCCTGACCCATTTAAGTAGCCTTTCCTGGGCTCCTTGATGCCCGTGGAGTCCCTCTGCCCACACTTTTCCTTCTCTGCTCTCCACGCTGCTCCCTGAGCACAGGGGCTCATGGAGACGCCCAAGGAGATGGCCCAGGTTCTCAGAGGCTCAGTCCAAGGTTGGAGTGGTTGGGGCGGAGGAGAGGGTGCAGCGGGCAGGGGTGGGAGCCGGGCTCAGCTGCAAGCAATAGCCCCCAGTCTGCCTTCCCACATAGAGGGCGATTTTGTCCGGTTCTCATGTGCGTGACCCTCTGCATGGTTACAAATGATGGCTCCAGGACACGTGTATTCTGGAAATTAGTTGCATGTCATTTTGAGAAATGTCACCGGAAATCGAATTTGAATTTGAAATCTAACAAACTAATAATTCTAGGCAATGAAGAAAAGAAAGAAGTGTTGTTTCTTTTAAAAGAACGGTTGTTTTCTTTTAAACTGTTGTTCCTGTTTTCGGAAGCTGGTTGTTCATTTTTTATTTCTTATTTTTTTCCCCCCTCTGCCTTCTGTTCATGTGATTAAAGTTTTGGGCTTTGTTGATGATTTCTAGCTGCATGAAAAGAAAAACGTTAAGCCTAGCTAGGATTTGTTGCATGCATGATAGCTATCAGAAAATAATTTCTCAATATCATTAGGACCTTCTAATGAAGGTCCTAAGGACCTTCTACTTTCAAGGTTTCAATTATATTAAAATTAAGAATGTCTATTGGGGCCATAGCAATAGTACAGAGGGTAGAGCATTTGCCTTGCACACAGCTGACCCAAGCTCAATCTCCAGCATCCCATATGATCCCCTAAGCATCAGCAGGAGTAATTCCTGAGTGCAGAGCCAGGAGTAACTCCTGAACATCACTAAGTATGACCCAGTAAGTCAGAAAAAAAAAAAAAGTAAAAGCAATGTCTGTTTACTCACAATAGACATTAGTAGATGTAATTCTATTTTTATTTTAATTTGCAGTTCCTCTGCCTCTCTCAGAGAGCCTGGCAAGCTACCGAGAGTATCTCGCCCTCATGGCAAAGCCTGGCAAGCTACCCGTGATGTATTCGATATGCGAAACACAGTAAAAATGGATACGTTACTGGGCCCGCTCGAGCAAATCAATGAACAACGGGAGGACAGTGACAGTGACAATTACTTTATTTTGGGCTTTTTTTTTTTGTGAGGGTGGGGAAGAGGTATTTGGGGGATATATAGGATGGTGGGGATTGAACCCAGGTTGACTGGGTATAAGGCAAACGCCCTACCCACTACACTATCACTCTAGCCCCCTGACATAGATATAAAGTAGATATAAAGACAGCCATTAGTTGGGGATATATTTACAATACAAAATCAATAGAATATGACTATCCATATCAGTATTTTTTTTAACCTTAGGAGTAAGCCCAGTGTGGCCAGTATTTTTTATTTTTTATTTTTATTTTTTGCTTTTTTGGGGTCACACCCGGCAATGCACAGTGGTTATTCCTGGCTCTGCACTCAGGAATTACTCCTGGTGGTGCTCAGGGGACCATATGCTCAGGGGATGCTGGGGATCGAACCCGGGTTGGCTGCGTGCAAGGCAAATGCCCTACCTGCTGTGCTATCTCTCCAGCCCCCATATCAGTTTTATTTATTTATTTATTTATTTATTTATTTAATTTATTTATCTATTTATTGAATCACCATGGGAAAGGTTACAAAGCTTTCAGGTTTAGGTCTCAGTCATGCAAATATCAAGCACATTTCCCTTTACCAAAACTTATTTTTTACCATGAAGAACCTCAATAAAACCCCACCCCCCACCCCTCCCAGTCCCTGTGGGGCAGATGAATTCTAGTTAACACTCTATCTGCTTTGATTAGATTCATTGTTTCAATAAAAGATTCACCACTATTATTTAGAGTTTACCCCCGCCCCCAAATCAGACATGCTGAAAAAGCATTGTGAAGTGATTTGCTTTCTACAGCTGGGTTCAAGAATTAAATGTTGGTTTTGGATTTCTGCTATTTTACTTATTGACCCTGGAAGTATTTCTACTGAAAGTCAGATAGTTAAGAAATTGGTTTCTGTGCTCTGGCGTCGTGGCCGTGCTGGAGAGCCGCTCACGGGGGGCAACTGGTGACCTCGGTAGGGCGTGAAGGGCGGACCGAAACGCCCCCCTTCCCATGAGGTTTTAGTCGCCCCCACTCCCCCGGCTCATACCTGCTGTCCACAAGGCTCCCATGCGGTTGCCATCTTTCTTTCCAGAGAGGAGAAGGCGACTGGGGCAACACCCTTTCCCCTCCGGACAGACCTGATGGCCTGGATTAACGCATAGTCCGTTCAGTTTTCTGCTCCAAGCTGTCGGGTTCTGCATTAAGTCCTTGTGCTTCTGGGGCCGTGGCCGTGCTGGAGAGTCGCTCGCGGGGGGCAACTGGTGACCTCGGTAGGGCGTGAAGGACGGACCGAAACGCCCCCCTTCCCATGAGGTTTTAGTCGCCCCCACACCCCCGGCTCATACCTGCTGTCCACAAGGCTCCCATGTGGCCGCCATCTTTCTTTCCAGAGGGAGGAGGGCGGAAGGGACCAACACCCTTTCCCCTCCGGGCAGACATGATGGCCTGGATTAACGCATAGTCCTTTCACTTTTCTGCTCCAAGCTGCTGGGTTCTGCATTAAGTCCTTGTGCTTCTGGGGCTGTGGCCGTGCTGGAGAGCCTCTCATGGGGGGCAACTGGTGACCTCGGTAGGGTGTGAAGGGCGGACCGAAACGCCCCCCTTCCCATGAGGTTTTAGTCGCCCCCACTCCCCCGGCTCATACCTGCTGTCCACAAGGCTCCCATGCGGCCGCCATCTTTCTTTCCAGAGAGGAGAAGGCGACTGGGGCAACACCCTTTCCCCTCCAGACAAACTTGATGGCCTGGATTAACGCATAGTCCGTTCAGTTTTCTGCTCCAAGCTGTCGGGTTCTGCATTAAGTCCTTGTGCTTCTGGGGCCATGGCCGTGCTGGAGAGCCGTTCGTGGGGGGCAACTGGTGACCTCGGTAGGGCGTGAAGGACGGACCGGAACGCCCCCCTTCCCATGAGGTTTTAGTTGCCCCCACACCCCCAGCTCATACCTGCTGTCCACAAGGCTCCCATGTGGCCGCCATCTTTCTTTCCAGAGGGAGGAGGGTGGAAGGGACCAATACCCTTTCCCCTCCGGGGGCAGACCTGATGGCCTGGATTAACGCATAGCCCGTTCACTTTTCTGCTCCAAGCTGCTGGGTTCTGCATTAAGTCCTTGTGTTTCTGGGGCTGTGGCCGTGCTCCAAACTTAACTATGATTTTCAGAGAGAAACATTGGGTAGTTTACTTCCCATGGATCACTTTGTATATAGAGAGGTGTCGCGCGGCCGCATGAGCCGCGCGACATCCCCAGTATACACCCCGCATGAGCGGCCGCGCGGTTTTGAGGAAAAGTCCTAGTTCCCGCATACTCAAGCTGTGGTTGTAGAGGCTTCTGGTCACCGGGGTTCCATCTGGGGGAGGCGGGATGCGGTACCTACCCCATCTGGGGCTTCCCGATGATCTCGGCTCTTTTTGGAACCTGTTTTTTTTTTTTTTCCTTCGGGATCTGTGGATCCCGCCCTCCATGTTGTCCTTCTCTTTGGCTGAATGGCCCCATATCAGTTTTTAAAATGTTTAAACCTTATGTATGTCTAGGG
Source organism: Sorex fumeus (assembly GCF_029834395.1). Classification (NCBI taxonomy): domain Eukaryota; kingdom Metazoa; phylum Chordata; class Mammalia; order Eulipotyphla; family Soricidae; genus Sorex; species Sorex fumeus. Next base: position 45,162,151 of record NW_026606091.1, read on the forward strand.
CTCACTGCCCCCAACCACCCATTTCACCCCCCAAAAGACCTCTCTACCTGAACCTCCTTCTATCCCATTGTTCCTCCAGTAACCAAGTTTCAGTCTAGGAAGTAGCTCTGTTTGGCCAGTTTGCTTTGGTTATTTTCCTCCTGAGAGTGAAACCATCCGGTAACTATCTCCCACCTCTGGACTCACCTCACTTAGCATAATCTTTGTAAATTCCAGCTCACTTGTCCCAAATTGCCTAGTTTTTTGTTTTGTTTTGTTTTATTGAATCACCGAGAGATACAGGTACAAAGCTTTCATGTTTCAGTTTCAGTCAAACAATGATCACACACCTATCCCTCCACCAGTGCACATTCCCCACCATCAACGTCCCCAGTATACACCCCGCCCCCCGCCACTTTCTAACCCTCCCCCTGCCTCTATGGCAGACAACTTCCCCCATACGTTCTACTTCTGGGCATTATGGTTTGCAATACAGATACCGAGAGGCCATCATGTTTGGTTCCTTATCTACTTTCAGCACACATCTCCCATCCCTAGCGATCCCTCCAACCATCATTGTCTTAGTGATTCTCTATTCCAGCTGACGAAACCAAATTGCCTCGTTTTATCTTTTAAAATGGACCATCCCCCTTTCCCTTCCCTTTGGTTGTAGTCATTGTCGTTGCAATGGCCAGGGGTTGTGCACTCGGGGAAGGAATGTGCCAAAGACCACCCCACAATTTGTTGTGCTTCCAGAGATCCCCAACTGCAGTGCTGCCGGGGTCACCCCTTGGCGTGTGAAGGTGGAGGTACCAGGCGTCCACTGGCAACCTCAGGCTTGCAAGGCAGGTGCTCTGCCACTGAGCTCCGCCAGATTCTTGGTCCAGCCTCCATTTCACCGTGGGTCCTAGAAGCAGAGGTGGTCAGGGCAGAATTGCCTCCATGCCCACAGCAGCACAGGGCTCAGGTGTGCGGCCTCACGCTGTCCCTTGATTCACAAGTCCTGGAGCTGTCTCTGGGTCCTTTCTTGCTGGGAATCCCTAACAGCAGAGTGTCGGCATTGCTCTGGTGGGTGTGCTTGGCATTGGAGTTTGAAGAGGGGATCTGTGCTCGCTGGGCTGGCACTCTTAGCTACCGCGTGATCTTCTGGGTGGGCCCCACTGTTCTAACAGCAGAATGCTGCAACACCAGAGCTACTTTGGGCATCTATGGGCGGGCATTAGGTTGATCCCGAGTTTTGCCTATTGTGAGTAATGCTGCTGCTGACAGCAGGGAACTTTTTTTTTTTTTTGCTTTTTTTTGGTGGGGTGGGGATCTCACCCAGCAATGCTCAGGGGTTACTCCTGGCTCTGCACTCAGGAATTACTCCTGGCGTATCTCGCCCGCACGGCAGAGCCTGGCAAGTTCCCCGTGATGTATTCGATATGCCAAACACAGTAACAAGAAGTCTCCTGATGGAGAGGTTACTGGACCCGCTCGAGCAAATCGATGAACAACGGGAGGACAGTGACAGTGACAATGACAGTGATGCTTGAGGGACCATATGGGATGCCGGGGATCAAGCCCAGGTCGGCTGCATGCAAGCAAATGCCCTACTCACTATACTATCACTCTGGCCTTTTGGTTTTGTTTCGAATGGTTGTTTTCAAAGTCTTTCAGATAAATACCTAGGGACTATATAGCATTTTTGGTTTGTTTGTGGGCCACACCCAGTGATGCTCAGAGCTTACTCCTGGCTCTGTGTTCAGGATCACTCTTGGCAGGCTTGGGGGACCTTATGGGGTGCTAGGGATCAAATCTGGATTGGCCAAATGTAAGGCAAGTGCCCTACCTGTTGTACTATCTCTCTCCCCCCACCCCCCCCCACCTACCCACCCAGGTACTTAAAAAAAATTTTTTTTAAATAAGCGTCTCCATACCATTTAAACCATTTCCAGACTTTGCACTGATTTATAGTCCCACCAACAATGTGCCAGGGGCTCTTTTCATCCCTGTCCTTGACATTTATCTGTCCTTTTTATCTTCGGTGTTCTCACCAGAAGCACCAGCTTTGTAAAGGATTTCTTGAATTCCTAGAGAGAATGCTCTTTTCTTTTCAGAGCCCTTAACAGCATGATCAAGTTATATATCCAGTTGATTTGATATTTTTCTCTACTGGACCATGAACAACTCTTGAGTAATGTGTTTAGTCTATAAATTACCTTTAAGAATTTATGATTAGATAATATGATATATATGTATATATATACATTCACACACACATATATATTTATATATATTTATACACACACTGGGCTGGAGTGATAACACAGCATAAGGACTTTGCCTTGTGCGCAGCCAGCCTGGCCAAGCCAGGTTCGATTCCTCCGCCCCTCTTGGAGAGCCTGGCAAGCTACCGAGAGTATCTCGTCCGCACGGCAAAGCCTGGCAAGCTACCCGTGATGTATTCGATATGCCAAACACAGTAACAAAAAGTCTCATGATGGAGACGTTACTGGGCCCACTCTAGTAAATCGATGAACAATGGGAGGACAGTGCTACATACACACACTACACGTATGGTCAATTCACTATAATCATGATGGAATTCTTTTTATTTTTGGGTCATACGCTGTGATGCAGAGGGGTTACTCCTGGCTCATGCACTCAGAAGTTACTCCTTGCAGTGCTTGGGGGACCATATGGGATGCTGGGAATCGAACCCAGGTTGGCCGTGTGCAAGGCAAACACACTACCCGCTGTGCTATTGTTCCAGCCCCTGGAACTCTATTTCTTTCACTGCATGATCCCAGCTTTTCTGTATACTATGGAGTTATGAATCCTGCGTTCACAATTTGTCATTATATGAGTTTGGTAACAAGTGAAAGGATTTACTATTTCTAGGTTAATAATCCACTTTGGGGACAAGTCTGTTACTGGTAAGGAAAGAGAACCGAGTCAAAGACCTTTCCTTGAACAGTATTAATGCCATTACACCAAAGAGGCAACAAATGAATCAATCTCAGCTTCTCTACTGACTAGAGTGTTGGGGGTGGGGTGGGGGGGCGGCAAATACCTAAACTACAGCTGCTTGCTGTTTGTTGGGAAATGGGGCTCACATTACCCACCTTACGGTGGCAGATGACAGTTGTGCCATGGACAACAACACAGGTTTGAACTGCTTGGGCCTACTACTTCCCGGTAAGTAGACAATGGAGACTTACAGCATCAATTCAATAAACTTTTTTTCTCATGATTCTAGCATTCCCACCACCCCCTTTTCTTTACGATAATACAGGGAGAGAGAGAGAGAGAGAGAGAGAGAGAGAGAGAGAGAGAGAGAGAGAGAGAGAGAGAGAGAGAGAGAGAGCGCACAGGGACTAAAGTTAGCACAAAATCACCCTTGCACACAGCTGTAGACCCTGCATGGCATATGGCCCCTGTGCACTGCTCTGTACAGAACACAAACAATAGGTTTTTTGGGGGGTGGGGTGGGAGCGCTTTGGGGTCACACCTGGTGGTGTACGGGGCTTACTCCTGGCGTTGCACTCAGTGATCACTCCTGGGGGGACTTGTGGGACTATATGGGGAGCCAGTTATTGGACCCAGGTCAGCCACGTACAAGGAAAGTGACCTACCCCGCACTGTGCTATTTCTCTGGCCCCAATACAATGTATTTTGAGAAAGTTAGACTGGGAACACTTTGCACAGAAAACCAGTTTAACATACTATTGTTTTTGTGTTTTGGGCCACACCTAGCAGTGCTTAGACTTTATTTCTGGTTCTGTACTCTGGTGGACTTAAGGGATCAACCAGCTAGGATACCAAGGGGTCAAACCTGGGTCAGTTGTGTGCAAGGCAAAAGCCCTATCCGTCGTATTATTGATCTGGTCCACTGTTGTATTTGAGGAAACCAGAAATGTTTTTGGTGGTTTTTGGGCCACACTTGGTGGTGCTCAGGAATCACTCCTGGCAGTGCTTGGGGGAGTCATAAACGCAGCTCCAGGGATCAATCAACCAGGCTCAGCTATGAGCAAACCAAGTCCTTTAGCTCCTGTATAATCTCCCCAGTTCATCGATTTGCTCGAGTGGGCCCAGTAACATCTCCATTTTGAGACTTGTTGTTACTGTTTGGCATATTGAATATGTCATGGGTAGCTTGCCAGGCTTTGCCGTGTAGGCGAGATACTCTTGGTAGCTTGCCGGGCTCTCCGAGAGGGGCGGAGGAATCGAACCTGGCTTGGCCGGGCTGGCTGTGCGCAAGGCAAACGCCCTACTGCTGTGCTATGGCTCCAGCCTAATCTCCCCTGTAAGAATACGTAATACAACAGGACTCAGATACTGTTAGCTCATTGTACTTTTTGCACTGCTCAGCACCAAACCCAGGATGGGCTGAGCTATAATCCCTAGGGTCACTGTACTCCTTGATTGGTTCTTTTTTGTTTTAGCTTTTTTGGGTCACACCAGCGATGCTCAGGGGTGTTACTTCTGGCTCTGCACTGAGGAATTACTTCCGGTGGTGCTCAGGGGACCATATGAGATGCCCAGGATCGAACCTGGGTCAGCTGTGTGCAAGGTAATTTCCCTACCCACTGTACTATCTCTCTGGCCCCTGTACTCCTTGGCTGGGCTAGGAACCACTAACTGGGGTTAAACAGTCCTTGATATTGGATGTTGATTTGGGTCATGCTGATATCCTGACATCTTGCTTTCTAGATCAGATCATATTCTGTCATTTTAAAAAAATGAAAGATTTTTAAAAATTATCTGCATTGCTCCATCAAGACTTGGTCACTAGGTTCTATTTGTTTCTTGTTTTGCTCTGTTTTTGCTTTTGGGTCACACCCAGCCATGCACAGGGGTTACCTGGCTCTGCACTCAGGAATTACTCCTGGCGGTGCTTCAGGGATGCTGGACAACTGTGAAAGGCAAACACCCTACCCAGTGTATTATCGCTCCAGCCCCTAGCCTCTATTTGAAAAGCCTTTCCACAGTGTGCGCCCCCCCCCTTCCCCACACCCCACCCCAGGATTCTAGCTCAGGACTTAAAGCACCTGTCGTTCAAGCAAACAGTCCTAAGTTCAAATTCCTGGTGTTCTGCATGACGCCCCGGCACTGTTGGGATTGGCCCTCCAAAATAAAAGCCAGTCAGACACCAGACAGTTTTAAAAAGGGTACAATTAATATTTATTGTTACAATCAATGGTAGTTGGGTTATATAGTCTTCATATTCGATCTCATTTTTTGTAAAAAAAAAAAATTACAGCTGTGGAGTTATGTTATCAGAAAACATGATCAGATGAATTCATTAATGGTGGCTTCAAGTTTATCCTTATTCGCTCCAGAAAACTCACCCACCTGTGAAGAGAACATTGAACTGACATTAGATAGAGCGCTCATTCCTATTTCCGTGCATATGCATATACAGGATGGGGTAAGATACTGCCCACCTTCATTTCAATCCCTGGTACCCCGTATGGTGCTCTAAGCAGCATCAATCTGGCCGCCCCCCAACCAAAAATACCCCTGGATGTTTTTGACCTTCCAGAAGTCAATAATACTTATTCGTATTGGGGAGGTGGGAGGGTTAGTGTAGTCTGGACCATGCCTAGCCATGCTAGGAGGACCATCCATATATGGTGCCAAATATGGAACCAGTGCAGCAACATGGAAGGTGGGCGAGTACCTTACCCTCTGCATTATCTCCCTGGCCCTGATAAATCTGTCTCTAGTACAGCGATAGCTGTGTATACCACCAGTGGCTCACAGTTGTGTGTTGTTTTAATCAACAAACTGCAGCCCTGGCATTCAAGTGTTAAAGACACGTATTTCCTGATCAAAAAAGGAAGCCACAATCACAGGATGAGGAGGTCTAACAAAAGAGCAGCCCTCCATTATTAGCTGTCATACCCTGTACTTGAATCGGTGAAGAATGACCTCTACGTACCTTTTCAGGTAGGAAATGGGGATGTATTTCTCATTTGTTCTATTTTTTCTTTTTTTTTGGTGGTGGGGGGGGGGTGTTGGTGGTCCAGGCAGTGGTCAGGGATCACTCCTGGCAGGCTCAGGAGACCCCAGGCACCAAATCCAGGTGGGCCGCATGCAAGTCAAGCACCCAACCGGCTGTACTATTTCTGCCCCCTCACATTTTTCCCTAACTAAGGTCATAAGTACGTACCTTTTGTCCCTTTTTGAAAAACTGGAAGGTTGGCATGCATTTGACTTCACACTCTGAAGCAACATCCTAAAAGGGAACAAAAACGAAAGTGTGAGTATTGAGTGCGGTAACAGATGTGACCCCAAGCCAGATTAGTTTTCGGATATTTTGGAAGCAGCATAAAAACCAAATTTGTTAAATTTTTTTTGTGGGCGGAGAAGGTCCCCACACCCACTGAGTGCTCAGGGCTTAACTCCTTGCTCTGCATTCAGGGATCACTGCCGGCAATGGCTGGGGATCATACAAGATGCAGTGACCAAACCTGGGTCAATCACAAACAAGGCAGTTCTTACTAATACATACGCTCCTCTTTGAAGGGCCCCAAACAAAATGCTGTTAGCATCAGCTACTCGTGAGCCACTGAGCCCTCTCATCCACTTATACCTTAGCTATTTTAAGCATCACAGAAAGGGGCTGGGGTGATGGTACAGGGGCACAGACACTCGCCCAGCACCACACGGTCCCTCCAAGCACTGCTCGGGTGGTTTCGGCAAACCCTAGCAACAGCGAACTTAAGCACTGAGCCACCAGCAGCCAACTAGGCAGAGAATTGCCAGGAGGGTCCCACCCCTACCATCTGGAATACCCCCCACCCCTCACCCACCGAACGCCACAAATCAAGTTGTATAAAGAAAACACAAATACACCTGTTAAGTGTATTCAGGATTAGCTGAAAAGAGAACCCGAGAAAAAATTTTACTCAATGCTTTCCCAGCAGAAACTATGGAACTCTAATCAATGGAGTGATGACCCACCCACTGTCAAGTTCTGGGGGAACTTCATTCTTCACCAGGGGGCTGCATTCCTATTCACTCCCATAATTTATAGTACCCTAAAACTGGCTAATGCTCTTTGATAAGTACTTTTAATTGTGAAATGATTTCTACATGGAGCACAAGCTCTCTTTTTCTGTTAGTGCAATGGGTAGAGCATATGTTTTGCATACGGTCGGCCAGGGTTCAATCCCCAGCACCCCATATGGCCCGAGCACTGCCAAGAGTGATCCACTTCTGGGGGGATCAAAGACACAACCCAAGGGCAAAAACCTAACGCAACTATTCTGTTAGGAAAGTCAATGTCCACTTTTAATTTACATAAAAGTTTATCCATTTGATGTAAAAAGTAAAAAACTAGAAGAGGGAAGCCAGCCAATATAAATGCTGTGAACATTCATTGACATTCTAAATAAATAGTCTTCCATGAAACCCATGCTAGATGCACTATAACACATTCCTTTTTCTTACAAAATGTATATTTTCCCAGTTTCAGAGCAGCCACTTTATGGATGATCTTTTTAATCTACTGGTCAATGTGCGAAAGGTTTTCATGGTGCCTAACAGATTAATCTTCACATAAAAACAGTTCTGTAGACGGATTCATTCCCCACCCCTGGAAGGAGAACTGCTAGGAGAAATTAACTATTGTGAAATTGTTATTCCTATTTTCACTGTTAATGAGGACCACACAAGGCAGTGCTGGTGTGTTAGGGAGTGAGGTTAAGGAACCATGTACTGCCAGGTCAAAGCAAGCACCTTACTCACTGTACTCTATCTTCAGCTTCATGTTTTCATTTTGAAAACTTTCCAGCGTCTTCCCTGAAAGTTCAGAAAATTCTCATCTATTTCTCAAATCATAATGCTGAGAGGGAGCAAGATTTTAAGTGGTTATACTTGAGGTTTAAGAACTATTCAGAGGAGCCAGAGAAGATGGTACAGTGGGTAGGGCGTTTGTCCTGCATGCGGCCAACCTGGGTTCAATCCCTGGCATCCCATATGGTCCCCGGGGACCACCAGGAGTGATCTCTGAGCGCAGAGCCAGGAGGGAGTAAGCCTGGAGTACCACCAAGACGTGGCTCCCAAATCAGACCTTTTTTTGAGCCATATACCAATCCCCTGGACCCACTCCTCTGTGATGTGGCAGAGCATATATAACTGGCATGTGCAAGGCCCTCGGGTTGATCCTTGTCATCACTGACCTGCCCCCCCCACACAAAAAAAAATTACTTATCAAGTTTCTTCATCATTTCCCTTAGTTGCAAGCGAAGCGGGTGAAGTTAATTATTTACAGATAAAATACACTGAGGTTTAGAGGGCGGTGTGGAGAAGGTGGCGTGCTAGTTCTTTTTTGTTTGTTTCTGGGCCATCCCTGGTAGTGCTCAGGGATCACTCCTGGCTCTACACTCAGGAATCACTCCTGGAGGGTTCGGGGGACCATATGGGGTGCCGGGGATCGAACTCAAGGTTAGACACGTGCAAGGCAGGTGCCCTACCCGCTGTACTATCTCTCTGGTTAATGTGCAGTAGTTTTGATAGATGTTCAGGTCCATCAGGACAGTACGGCAGGACAGGAAATGTCTCGCTCTCTCCTCCCTGCAACTCCCGCCAGCTGCATCTCTGCCTTTCCCCAAGGCTCTCCCCCACCCTCACCCCTAGCAACCACTGACCTGTTGTCTGTTTTGCTGAAAACCTCCCATTGTAATAATACGCTTAACCATATGCAGTCAAATTAATTTCATGAACTTCTAAGCTTAATCCTCCATATATCAAAATAACTTAAAAAAAATGGAAATGTGTCAATGCCACTAGTAATTCAGTTTTTATCAAAATGGAAACCATGGCACTCTAAAAAGACTGCCGTCATGAGACTGAAATCAGTTTCCATTTTTTAATTTTCTTAAAATAACGAGACAAGTGGAGAGGCAGAAGCAGGATCTGCCATCAAAGGTCAGTCTCTGACTCTCATACTTTCCTCTAAACAGAGTTATGTTCTTTGGTACCACATTTTCTGTCCATGCAATGCCTGTTACACTTAATGCATCATTTCTTCCTACCCAAGTGTTAAGTGACCCTTTCACTGAACTATGGTGCATGCCAACCCCAGAGTTGTGGATGTACGATCATCGGCTAACTTCAGCCTTTAATCAGAATGTGTAATGATATGATTGAATACTCAGAAACAAGTCTGATATCATCTTTGTCCCCTCTGTCTTCTTCGAGAGTGGAAATGAAGGCATATTTTCCCTTATAACATTTCCAAAGCAACTGGCCGGTGCGATACACGCACGTAACTGGAAGTTCCCGTGGGGAATGAGATACATGGTTTGAAGTGATTTGCTTTTTGTTTGGAGTTACATATAGACAGCCAGGTGACTAAGAGCAGACATATGGCTGCTATTTGTCTGAGGGGACCAGGTGGTCTGGAATTAGTCCAATTTTGAGATTCTGCAACATGTTGCTAAGATAATTCATTCTTACATGGCATTAAGTCCTTAAAGGTCCTGAAAAGAAATAATATACCCAGTATTGTGGGTCATCAAATCTTCAGAACACAGAGGCAAAACAAATGCCCCTAATTCGTGAGGTCACTGGAAACCTCCAGGGTATTAAGAAAAAGACAGGGGCTGGAGCAATAGCACTGCAGGTAGGGTGTTTGCCTTGCACGCAGCCAACCTGGGTTCGATTCCCAGCATCCCATATGGTCCCCTGAGCACCGCCAGGGGTAACTCCTGAGTGCAGAACCAGGAGTAACCCCTGTGGATCGCTGGGTGTGACCCAGAAAAGAGCCAAAAAAAGGGGACAACACGCCTCCAGATGGAATCACATATGCTGAGTTCAAACAGACCAAACCAACCCAAATATTTCTGGCTTTTTTTTTTTTTGTGCCACACCTGGTTGTGCTCAGGGACCACATACTGAGCTCAAGCTCAAACTCAGGGTCAGCAGCAAGCAAGGCAAGTGCTTTAACCCCTGTACTATCTCTCCAGCCTGGCAAGCCAAGACTTAATTGCTAATCTAACTGCGATTTTGGTCCTTTCCAGAAATGGCATTTTGTTTTTTTAATCTGGCATCAGCAGCTAATAAGGTTACGGGTGCTCCCGCCTACAGGAAGGTGATTCATCCGGCAACAGTTCTATCTCACCCTCTCTGCCGGAGTGATCCCACTCCACTCACCGCTCATTGAATAAAGCCAACAGAACCTTCCACAGATTCTGCTCAACTGTTTTCCCGCTTGTTGGGGGCCACATCCAGCTAATGTTCAGGGTTCATTCCACACTCTGCACTCAGGAATCACCCCTGGAGGGCTCTGGGGGACCATATGAGCTGTCGGATGATTGAATCTGGATCGGCTGCTTCCAAGGCAAATGCCTCGCCTGCTGGATTTTTGCTCTAACCCCAGATTTTACAGCTTTTTTTTTTTTTTTGGAAAGTGGGGGGTGGTGTGTGTGTGTGTGTGTGTGTGTGGGGGGGGAACAGGGGAGGACCACACCTGATGGTGCTCAGGGGTCATTTTTGGTTAAGACTTGGGGGATCATATGGGGATTACAAGACAAGCACCAGCACCCTGCATGCTGTAGTATCTCTCCAGTCCCTGCTGAACTATCCTGTGACCGGGTGAGGGTGTGGGTGTGGGTGTGAGTGAGGATGAGGGTGACCGTGAGGATGAGGGTATATGGACTCAGACGCTAGCACACCCAATTCCGACTACTCTGCTTGGTGCTTCCCAGGGGCTCCAGATTGAGGGGGGAAGAACTTCTCCCTAAGGGCAGTACAGAGCAGAGGCAAACCTACAGGTTCGGCCACACACCCCAGCCCCGTGATCTGTTGCACGGGGGCACCCGTAAAAACTCTTCTCATTGTTCCAGTGAGGATTCCATGACATAATGCATACGGGAGGTTTACTGCAGTATCAGGACACATCACTACTTTCCAATAAAAAGGTTAGTCACCGGCCTTCGCTTTTCACCTGCCTACTGTGGCCATATACAATTAAGACTAAGACAGGGAGGCCGGGGAGTTCGCGCAGTGGGGGGAAGGTGCTTGCCTTGCATGTGACTAAGCCTGGTCCAATGCCCAGCACCCCACAGGGTGCCCTGAGCACTGCTAGTAGTTACCTCCTAAGTACAGCAGGGTGTGGCCCCAATCCCCACCCCCCACCTCCCAAACCAAAAAACACTGGTGCTTCTTTCACCAGCGGTTTCTATCTACCTTAAAAAAAATTTAATTCATTCTACATCTGTTATGTAACAGGTTATGTCTGCGAAAGATGACACAGAATTAAGATAGGGTCTGTCACCGCAAGAAACATACTGGAGTCATCAGTACTGACCAAGATTCAGTGGGTACTTAACTTGGGCCAGACACGACATGGTATGTGGAGCATCTCACAGGCACCATGTCACCCAACTGACTGTTTTCTAATGCTGCTGCTCAAGCCTGCGCTTTACAGAGAACCAAACTGAGGCACAGAAAGGAAAACCACCCAGCCGGCCGGGCACATCAGGAACATAGCTGGGAAACTTATGTCAGCACTTTAGTCCAGGACCTAACTCCAACCCCTGCCACAAAGCACGGGGCCAAAGGGGCCAGAGGATGGGAAACAGACCTGGGGCACATGGTGCGTTACTGGAGGCCTTGCAAGGCTTGTGACTAGGTGCCAGCTAGCGAGGAAAGGTCGAGACTTGCCCAGAAGAGAAGGCAGGAGTCACAGCAAAGACTTATGGAGAGGAGGAAGGGGTCTAAAGACAGAGGGGCGGGGCCGGAGTGATAGTATAGCAGGCAGGGTGCTTGCCCTGCACTCGGCCCACCCAGGTTTAATCCCAGCATCCCATATGGTCCCCCCCCACCACCCAGCACCGCAGGAGTAATTCCTGAGCACAGAGACAGGAGTAACCCCAGAGCATCATGGGGTGTGACCCAAAAAGCAAAGCAAAAAAAAAAAAAAAAAAAAAAAAAAAAGAAGGGACAAAGTACAGTAGGTTAAGGTGCTGGCCTTGCATGCAGCCTATCTCAGCAATTTGATCTCTGGAACCACCTATGGGCTCCTGAGTACCTCCAGAAGTGACCCCCCACTCCTTCACCCAGCAGAGCCAGGAGGTAAGCACTGTGGGTGTGGTCTAAAAGCAAACCAAAAAAACACCAAGCAATTTGGTTTTCGTAGAGCCTCCCGGGTTTAGCAAGTTGCAAATACCTTTTTCCCGACCCTCTACAGCTCTGGTAGGCCCCTGTGTCTGCTCAGAAAATGAATGAGCAGGTGTTCAGGAAGAGAGAAGCAAGTATGGGCTCCTTCTAGAACAGCCTGGAGGACAGAGCCCGCTCTGAAGAAGCTGTGCTCAGAGCCAGCACCTCGGAGCAGACCACCTCCCATCAAATCCCGGCTCTGCCACTTGCTAACCTCACCGATCCTGACCCTTCCCCCCCCCCACCCCTCCGAGCTCACTCACCCACAAAATGGAGATGGTGGGCTTAGGGAGATAGTACAGGGTGGGGCACCCGCCTTGAAATCAGCTGAGCTAGGTTTGATCCCCAATACCACATAGGGTCTCCATATGCACCACTGGGAGTGATCCCTGGGTGCAGAGTCAGGAATAAGCCCTGGGTATAGCTTCCTGATAAACAAAAAAACCAATGGGGACAGTCGTACAGAGACAGAAGTACAATGGTGCCTGGTGCTCACCCAAGGTTCAACAAGCACTTGTGGCATGAAGCCCCTCCCAGGACTTTCCAAATTCCTCCCTCGGAACTCATCAGGAACCTTGGCTATTTCTTCTATACAGTATTTGGGTTTTCATCCCATATGGTCCACCGAGCACCGCCAGGAGGAATTCCTGAATGCATGAGCGAGGAGTAACCCCTGTGCGATGGTGTGACCCAAAAACAAAACAAAATAGAAAAAGAAACAAACAAGAAAACATAAGCTTGTACCCTTGTAATAACATATATGGTCTTGTTCAACCGATGTCACCTGCGTTTGAGGCCATAAAAACTCTTACAAGAAAAAAAAAGGAATTAACTAATTCATTAATGAAAATCAACAAGATGAAAATCAACCAGGATTCATAAGCCTACTTGTAAATACTTTCTAGACCCATCTTTGTTCACAAAGACTTAAAAATGGCCCATGGGGGTAGGCAAGGACTAAAGTACCTCCCTCGGTATTTGCTAGGCCCTGAGTTCAATCCCTGCATTTCCAGGTGTGTTTGTGGGCCCCAGAACCTCAGGGCTGGAACAGCACCCCATTAGGCTCCTATAGCTAATCCAGATATGACCCCCAGACTCTGTGGACACAGTTTAGGACCCTCCTTACCACCCCCATATAGACTGGCCTCCCCTGTGTGGTAATACCATCGGGGCTCTCTGGATTGAGTTCTCATTGTCAAACTAAATTTCTGCTTATGGAAAATCTCAGTGTAGGGAAGATTTGGTTGATTTTTACAAAGAGCGAGAACGAGTAAGGTATCGAAGCCCTAACTAACTGTATGGTTTTCAGATTTAATTATGTAACTCCTGCCATCTGAGAGGTCTCTCAAAGTGACCACATTCTTCTGAAACAGAACACTTGGTGAGGGCTAGAGTTCTAGCGTTACTTGGCATTTTTATAAAGACAGGTGCAATTCAAAGAAGGCAATGCCAACAGACCAGTAGGGGTCTACGTTTCCGGCCACGTACCTGGCAATCATCCACATCTACTTCCAGGAACACCACGTTGGAATACTTTTCAGAGAGGCTCTGGAAAACGTCAAAAGAAGAATCCACACATATTTAGAACTGGATCATAGCAGACAACATACACAAGTTTCTAAGTGGACACCTAGTAAGCCCAAAGGCTAACTGAAGTTTCAAATATTCAGGTAAGGGTTTGGGTAAGCGGATTTGTCCCAAGTCAGATTTCTTTTAGTATAAAAATCATCTGGCATGTCAATTTTGACACCTGAATTTCAGAGAACCTGTGTTTCAACTGGAAGGGAAAAAACCATTTAAGATACCCAAATCCATTTATTCTAAAAGTTATCTTTATGTCAAACTAAATTAAAATAATTCTATTTAGGGCTATTATTTTTATTTTTTTTAACTGATAAATGTAAAATCACAGATGAATTTTATTTTCTTTGTTTTTTTTTCTTTTTTTCTTAGTGAAACACCATGAGAGGGCTATTATTTTTAAACAAAAGATTCTCCTAAGGAAGGGATTCCTACACTCTTCCATTGTTCTCTCCTTGTGACCATGGCCCCCCAATACAAATCTCTTACAAGGCACAAGTCATGGAACACTCACATGATAGAAAGGCTTGATCATTTTGCAAGGTCCACACCACGTGGCCGAGAAGTCAACTACTACGAGCTTATCTCCTGCACTGTTCAAGGCTTCCTGGAAAGCAACCTAGAGAGAAAAAAAGAAAAAGCATGTTCCGTGGCTGCATTTCCATTTTTCTTTTGTTTCTGGGCCACGCCCATCGATGCTCAGAGAACCACATCGGATGCCAGGGATGCAACCCAAGTTGGCCATTTGCAAGGCGAGCGCCTTACCCGCTGTACTCTCTCTCCGGCGCCCATAGCTGCATTTCTGAAAAGTCCCATTAAATCTTGATTAAAAACACAGTATGACTGGGAAGCCCTGCTTTTAGGGGGACCTCCCCTTGCAAGTGTAGGGGGGCAGAGGAAGAATTAAGTGTAACAAGCATGAAAATTACCTTTGTAAACCATCACTTATTTCCCCCAATGGTTTCAAACTAAAAAAAACAAAACAAAAAATGAAACAAGGTGTCTAAGGAATCTTATAGTGTTGTAACTATTATTTGATAAGATGAAGTATAAAGCACAGAGTGTATTATTGTTCACTTCTTGTTATCTGATCAAACTATATCCAAATGAAGCAAATGAAAGAAAAATCTAAAGAAGGGTGTGTTAAAAATGTCTCCACTTCAGAACAAAAGGGAATGCCCTGCCACAGAGGAGGGGTGAGGAGGGACACGGGGATCAGTGGTGAGGGAGAATGGGCACTGGTGGAGGGATGGGTACTCAATCACTGTATGACTGAAACCCAAGCACAAAAATTTGTAAGTCTACAACTGTACCTCATGGTGTTTTACTAATAAAAAATAAATAAATTTAAAATAATAATAGTAAAAAAAAACCTGCAAAAAAAAATGCCTCCACTTCAAATCCAAGTAACTTGGTAGACAGTCACTAAATGAATATAGATCGACAAAAAGGTAGATTGGCAACCTACCCAAACTCTTACTCTCAGTATTAGTAACTTTGAATTTTCAATGGTTACAGAACTGCAGTTAATTTAATTTTGATTTCTGCCCTTTGACTCAAAACACCATCTCCTCATCTCATGATTATGACTTTTCTTAAGACAGTATTTGCATAATGAATACATGTCTAAAATACTCCATGAGCAGAAATGACCAAGAAATTCACTGCCACCATATTCTGAAGCCTGAATAATTTACCAGTGGCCTTGATACAGTAACCCTAGGAACTAAAGTTCCAGTCGCCAAAGAACTTGTTTTTAAACACAATCAGTCAGTGCTGACTAAAACCAGGGCAACAAGAGAAATCAAAACACAAATATTTCTATCTGAAGACTAGATTTTCTCTAAGGAAAAACGCTAGTCATACTGGTTTAAAAAAAAAAAAAAACTAACCCTTGAAAGTGAAAAAGCCCTATCAGATCTGGCAAAGGAAAACATAACATCATCGGGGGAAAAAAAAAATCCAAAGTGAATTTCTATGAAATACGCCAACTAACTTTAGATTTCTAATGCCTACTTTATCTCTTTTGGGGGAACCAATTGGGGAATGGTATCCCTTACCGGGGTGCTATAATTGCTAATCTTTCAGAGGCGTAGATAAACTCCTACTCCACCTTTGGGTTTGGGGAGGGGTGTGTGTGTGTGTGTGTGTGTGTGTGTGTAGGGGGGGCAGAGGAAAAAATTAAGTGTAACAAATATAAAAATTACCTTTGTAAACCATCATTCATTTCGCCCAGTGGTTTCATTCAAATCCCTTCCTAATGTGATGGTTTGTTTTGGGTTTAAAGACCATACCCCCTGGTGCTCAGGGCTGGCCACATAGCAGGCTTATCCCCCGGTACTATCTCTCTTGGGCCCTAAAGCGATCTTTTAGATCAGTCCAGCCACCCTTTATTGCAGGACCCAGGTAAGGGTGAGGGGGTGGAAGAAGGAATGGCAGCCTCTGCTTTACTGTATCCACTGAACATGTTCAACTCCTTTCAACATGGAATGCGTTTCAAACACTCAAGGGTTTCCAGAAACAACCCAGAACCGCAATCAAGCAAAACTACCTGAAATTCTTAAAAGAGGTGGGCAACAGGGCCAGGTATGTGTAGACCTCATGACAAATTCTTCTCTCCTTATGCTTCGATTTGCCTTTAAGACACAGGTTTGAATTAAGATGATCTCTCTTTTTTTTGGGTTGAGCCACACCTTGAAGATGCTCAGGAATTACTCCAGGCAGTGCCCAGGGGACCATATGGGATGCAGGGATAGAGTTCAGGTCAATGGCCCGACCAGCTGTACTAGCCATCAGCAACTAACAAGGATTGATACAGGTCCTTATCATGGACCTGTGTTCTGAAAACAAAACAATGTATTTGGGTAAATAAGACCAGTGTGTATTATCTCTTTTCCTTTAAAGAATGAGTGGCCTGGAAAGTATTTCCCAAAGTGCCGGCGTGTGGAAGACAGTTCAATAAAGGCAGCTGCTGTTCTTTCAAAAGCAAAACAAAAGTGCCATGTGTTGATTTCTTTCTAGTTGCATTTACAGTCTGTTATCAAACCCGTGGCTCCAAACCACGATTGGCAGTCTTTCCACACCTGTGGACTGGAGAAAGCAGGAGAAATATTTTGCAGACTGCAAAATACTGCTACATAATACCTGCAATACTAATATACTGCTAAATAATATCTCATGCAGAAATAAAAAGCTGTTACTTCGAACAAGAATACCCAAGTCAATAAATGTAGAGGTACCGCTCATGACCCATGTGTACCCAATAGCGACCCTGCAGGACAGGGTTGCAGATGCTGGACCACCTCAAAGGCTCATGGTGTCAAGCACTGTGAGGCTGGGACCTCCTCCAGAGGCAGACACTCAATTCCCGCCAATGAACCATCTCTAGGCCCTCGTGGGGCCTTTTCTGAGTAACCAATGTCCTGCCCATCTCTCAGGCGTCTCCCAGAGGGAGGACGGAGAAAGGAGATGCCACAGCTAAGAACTAAAGCTGCAAAGCGCTGAGGGGTGTGCAGGGTCCGGTCAACTTTCTGCTTATACTGCACAAACTCCAGAGCAGGACAAAGATCCCAAAGTCCTTTTACTCCTCTAATAGGCCTCACCTCTCACCTGTTGGATTGTTAAGACTGAAGCTGGAGACCCTGGACAACCCCCCCTCCCACACCACCTGTCAACAGTAGGCTGTGGAGGGAAGATGGAGCCAAATTCAGGATTTAAAAAACCTCTCTTGGGTCAGAGCCATAGTCCAGAGGGGAAGGCATTGGCCTTACACACAGCTGACCCAGGTTCAATCCCCAGCATCCCGTATGGTCCCCCAGACAGACCAGGAGTAATTCCTGAGTGTAGAGCCAGGAGTAACCCCTGAGCATCTCTGGGTGTGACTTAAAAAGCAAAACCAAACAAAAAAGAAATCTCTCTTGGCAGCAAATGAGAGTTGCGAATTTTTTGTAAACATGAATTAAAAAGCAAAAGGAAAAGAAATCCTGGTTGGAGAAAACAGATCAAAACACAGACAGCGATGATCCAAACAACGTGTGTGTGCAAGCAGTGTGGGCAGGCGGAGTCCACAATGACAGGAGACACTCAAATCAGAAGGTGCCAGGTTTCCTTAGCTAATTATCTAGCTCAAATTCTGGGAAAAAAAAGTCCAGGGAGAAAAGGGTAGTGGATCAAGAGCTCACCCCAGGCGTCTCCAGTGTGGCTACCCTTTGAACCCCATCACTGCCCTCTGACCTGCGGGAACAGCTGACCGCTTGGGACAAAACGTTATTAAACAAAAACATTCGCTGAAGCAGGGAAAAGTGCCCTTCGCCGCATTCAGATACTAACTGAGTCAATGATTCCAAAAACGGTTCCCAGTCTCAGGCTAAACTGGACCCGCTCCCTCGCTTCTCCCCCACTCCAAAAAAAAGGAAGAAAAACCAGGAGACATCACCTCTACCTACTACTTGTGGCTGCTTCTAGGATGCAGATTCTCTCCTCCCAAATTTCCTACCCACGACCATGTAAGTGTTCTGCTGAGAAAAGTAACCCCCAGATGAGAGTCCACCACGCAGAAGTGCCTTTGTCCTGCTTTCCTGGGGGAGGGGGGTGGAGGGGAGGGCGAGGGGCGCAGAAACGGCGGCAGCATCAGATCTTCGGCGGCAACAGGCATCCCCCTCCCTTCCCCGGCTGCACTGAGCAAACGTTTCTCTGGGTGGCTCCAATGTATCATCGCGTCCTGGGTGAAGTTCTGAGTTTTCCCAGGGCGGGGCACGTGACCCACCGGGGTCCGCCTGGGCAAGCCTCTGGGCTCCGGCACTTCCCAAAGGGTAGGGTCCGCGCATCTGGGTTGACGCCCAAGGGTGCCGGGCACACAGCGGGTCCCTAGGGCGCGGCCGCTCCTAGGGACCGCGGGTGGATCACAGATGGGCAGGGCAGAGGCGGCCCCGGGGCCCGACTGGGGACTGAGTCATGCCAAAGCCAACGCCGCCGGAAACGCCCTGCGACGCAGGGGCAGTCCCGAGGGCGCGGCCCGGACCTCACTTCCTCGCGGCCACCTGGGCACCCGGGCGCGCGCCGCCGGGCCGGGGGGCTCGGGCCGGGACCCGCCCCCTGGAGCGCGGACCCTGCACGCGCCGCCTCCCCGGGCCGGGTGGGGATGGGTGGAGGCGGCCGCGGGGCCCCTCTGGGGTACCCTGGGGTGGGGGGTGGGGGAGCTGCACGCGGCTGGACCTAGTGGCTGGGCCGGCGACCCCAGATGCTTTCTCCCCCTGGGCTCCTGCTGTCCAGGCCTTGACCCTCCTCCGGACACAGACCGACAGGGGGTCCTCGGGGCAGATTTCCAGCCCGGCCACCCAAACGGGGCAGCGAGGCCGGCCGGCGCGGGTGCAAGGAGGCGCAGGGCGCGGGGTGCAGCCCCGGGCGCGCAGCGCGCGAGGGGAGCGCGGGAGACCCCCCGATCCCGCCCGGCTAGGGGGCCCCGCGCGCGTCCAGGCCCAGGTTTCGGGGCTTCCCGCGGCGGTGCCCGCCGGCCCTGGCGATGCCGAGTCGGGGGCGGCGGGGGGGGGGGGGAAGGCCTGGCCGCAGCTGGGAGGCCGCGCGTGGCGCCCCCGGGCGCGCGCCCACCTTGCTGTCGATCTGCTTCACCATCTCGGCGGCGTGGAGTCGGGGCCGGCGACCCTGGGGAAGGAGCACTGGGCAGAGCGGGACCCGCACGGCGCAGCGACCTCGGTGGCAGACGCCGCGTCCCGCGCCGCGCGCCGCCTTATAAGCCGCGGGCTCGGGGCGGGGCGGACGGGCGCGCGCGGCGTGCGTGAGGCGGGGGCGCGCCCGCTCGGGCCTCCCGCGCCCGCCAAAGCGCCGGCCTGGCCCCGCCTCCGGGCAGCCGCGCCGCGGGGGGCGCCCCCGGGAGCCCCGCCCGCGCCCTCCCGCCCCTCCGCCTCCCCCCTCCCCGCGCCCCGCTCCCGAGGGTGCTCCGGGGGTGCGCGCGCGGCCGGGGCCCTGCTCCGCCGCCCGGGCAGCTGGGAGGGGAGGCCCCGCCCGGCTCTCGATCCCGCGTGCCCGAGCTCTTCGGGAAGGGGCCGCCTGGCCTGGGCAGGGCTGGACTCCTGGGAGAGGAGAGGCCGGCCACGCCCGGCTCCCCAGCCCTGCGCACCCCGCAAAGTGCTGAGTAACGGTGACCAGGAAGTCGCGGCGCGTGGCCGCCCCCGCCTCTCCTTCCTTTGCAAAGTTGCTTTTTTTTTTTTTGTGCAAATGGTTCTTTTTCTCCTTTGCCTGCCTTTGCCTCCTCCCGGCCTTCGCCCGCCCGCCCGCCCGCCGGTAGCTCCGGGCTGCTGCATGACGCAGCAATTACGGTTACATTGTAGCCAGGGGCCGCTGCAGCCGGCCGGGCTAGGGCGCGGCGTGTCGCTGGGCAGCAAGGGACACGCACGGAGCCGGTGGTGACCCCGGGGGCTCGGAGCAGGTCCTCAGCCGTCTCTTGCGTCAGTTTCCCTGGCAGGAAAAGGAGGGGGTGGTTCACGATGAAAGGACTAGTGGTCCCCGCGGTGGCACCGAGCAAGCGCTCAATAAACAGGTCTAATGATAGTCGTGGTTGTGAGTACTTATTAGGCTTGCTTGGTGTCATGGGGCGAGGATGCCCAGGCTGAGCGTGCCCACCTTCTATGCATGACGGCACCGAGGCACGCTTTTGCTTGCTTTTTCTACCAGTCACAGAACAGAGAAGTGGCACATTGAAGCGTATCCGGGGATGCCCGCGGCAGGGTAGTTCCGGCAGCCCAGGGGGGTGGGGGGGGGCGTGTGGAAGGGACGCGCGGTGGCACAGAGAAGCCGGAAGAGCTTGGCAGCAGCTGGCATGGAAGGCGGAGAAGCAAGAGGGATGAGAGCCAGAGGAAGGAAGGAAGGAAGGAAGCAAGGAAGGAAGGGAGGGAGGGAGAGAGGGAGGGAGGGAGGGAGAAGGGGATGAAAAAAGAAGAGGAGCAGCAAGCATGAATGAATTTTCAGAGCCTCACAGCTTTGATCTAGTTACACCTCGATGTGATTGGCTGGGAGGGTAAACTGATCCAGGATCCTTCACGCCCAGTCACATCCATGGCAACGAGAGGACACATTCAGGTGCTGGGAGGCTAGACCTGGCTGAAGGGGACACTTTCCCCATAGTCAGGAGTATGGGTTACACGAGCTGAGAGATCTTTTGGGCAGCTAGGAACAGAATATATACTATTTTTCGCGAAAATATACTATATTTCAGCCCAACTTCTGTTTGTTACATTGGCAGGCTAGAAGACCATTAAGAACGGAGCTGTAGAAAGGGCATCTAGAGCTTCCGGTGACTCAGTTGGAATCTCTCACCTCCACAGGACGAATGGACAGAGGTTCCGGGGGTTCTGCAAGTACAGAGCACAGGGTTCTGGGAGGAGAGTTCGAGAGCTAAGAACCCAGACGCTGCAATTAGTCTGCCTTGCCCACATCTTTACCTTGCCACTTCGAAGATGGGTCACTCCAGACAGGTCTCAATTGCTTTTCTGTGCTTCTGTTTCCTCTTCTATAAAATGGAGGTAATAATACCTTATGGTCCTATAAAAGTTGAGTGAGCAACTTATATATGCATACACACATACATGTATATCTAAGTATATATAACAAAAATATAGGTAAAGTGCTTAAAACCATGCATGGCTGTGAGTATCGTTCAAACTGCGATGTAGACGATTAAAGGGACAGGTGAAATGTTTCTGGAGTGATGACCGAGGTGAAGATTGCAAAGCTGGCATCAAATCCTTAAGGGGACTCAAGAGATAAGAACAGTGAGCTCTATAGAAAAGAGATTCCATTCCCCTCCCCACCCAGGGGTGAAAGTAAGGGCCCAGATTTCACTCTAAGAACAAGAGGGCTGGAGAGATAGCTCACGCAATGGGTTGGAGCTTATGCTTTGAATTCAGGAGGCCCTGGATTCAATTCCTGGCATCAACTGGTTTCCTGAATACCACCAGGAGTGACTCCTAGAATACAGAGCTGGGAGTAGCTAGGGCACATCACCAGGCAATGCTAAAAAACGAAAAGAACAATGCTTCCCACCTACAAGGGCACAGAGTTCCCTGGGACTTCCACCTTGTGGAAAGGAGGTGACAGTTTGTGAGGAAAAGGAGAAGCTGGCACATTGTTTGGGGGCACCCCAGGGGTGAGTATTCACTGATGCTGAGAGAGAAGGATGACCTGAGGAGAGAGGGTGGCATAAAGACCTTTCTGGGGGATGGCACTGTTCTGTGTCAGAATTTCTCTTGTAAGAAACTCCAGCCCAGGTAGATTTAAGCTGAAGAAATTCCCATCACCAGAAACTCTCTGTCTCTCTCCATCATCATTCAGTTCTTGAGCTAACCCAGGCAGCTTCTGGATTCAGTTCCTATCAGGTGAGTGACCTTGAGAAGGCACAGTGCACTTCCCTGCTGAGTCAAAAGTCCCCAAGACTGACCTGCATTTGTGTGAGTTGAGTGGGAGTTGGGTGGGGCCTCAGCCAATCAGAACTTTCCAGAAGGGTGAGGAGATTGCAGTGGAGAGCTGGGGAAAGGAGAAATATGCCCTGGGCAGGCAATAGTGAGACTCTCCTGTATGCAGTGTGCTGGGGTGAGCTGGCTTCAGGCCTCCAGGTCAGCTCAGGCCAAGGCCCTCCGGGGAATCAAAAGCCAGGTCTATTGTGTTTGTGTGGGGCTGAATTTTAAGGGAAAAAATATTAATTTTAGGGCGTCTGAATCAAACTTTGCAAACACAGACCTGCTGGATCACCACGTTTATGGGGGTTGGGCCTTGATGTCACGGTTGATTTCTCAAGCACATATGGGCATACGGAATCTGTCTTTTGAGGTTTATTCCCGCAATCTGCTTTTCAAAGCCGTGTGTGTGTGTGTGTGTGTGTGTGTGTGTGTGTGTGTGTGGTGGGGCTGCATTCCTTGAGGTGCTCAGGGACCATTCTGACCCAGGGCTCCCACACTAGATCTTCAAGCTACCTACCCTCACTTCTGCCTGTTTTTTAAATTTTTTTAAAAATTTTTTTAATGTAGGAGTACTGCTTTTTATTCAGCCATTGATTAAGCTGATTGAATTGGGCATGAACTCCACATTACATTTTTTTTTTTATTGAATCCCTGTGGGAAAAGTTACAAAGCGTTCAGGTTTAGGTCTTGGTCATGCGAATATCAAACACATTTTCCGTTACCAATACTTATTTTTCACCACGAAGAACCCCAATAAACCCCCACCCCCCACCCCTCCCAATGCCTGTGAGGTAGATGAATTCTAGTTAACATTCTATCTACTTTGACTAGATTTATTGTTTCGATGAAAGATGCACCATTATTATTTAGACTTTACACCCCCAAATCAGAC
This sequence comes from Sorex fumeus, assembly GCF_029834395.1. NCBI lineage: Eukaryota > Metazoa > Chordata > Mammalia > Eulipotyphla > Soricidae > Sorex > Sorex fumeus. The sequence continues at coordinate 45,185,227 of NW_026606091.1, forward strand.
ATGCTGAAAAAGCATTGTGAAATGATTTGCTTTCTACAGCTGGGTTCAAGAATTAAATGATGTTTTGGATTTCTGCTATTTTACTTATTAACCCTGGAAGTATTTCTGCTGAGAGTCAGATAATTAAAAGATTGGTTTCTGTGCTCTGGAGCCATGGCTGTGCTGGAGAGCCGCTTGTGGGGGGCAACTGGTGGCCTCGGTAGGGCGTGAAGGACGAGCCGGGAACACCCCCCTTCCCAAGAGGTTTTAGTCGCCCCATTACCACTGGCTCATACCTGGCTTTCCACAAAGCTCCCAAGCGGCTGCCATCTTTCTTTCCAGAGGGAAGAAGGTGGAAAGGACCAACACCCTTTCCCCTCCGGGCAGACATGGTGGCGTGGATTAATGCATAGCTTTTTTTTTTTTTTGAGGGTCAGCTCTGCTGAGACTTTACTCCTGACTCTGTGCTCAGGGATTACTCCTGGCAGGCTTGGAAAATGAGGATCACACGGGTCAGCTGCATGCAAGGCAAATGCCCTACTGGCTGTACTATCTCCAGCGCCACCCACCTGCATTAAAAGAAGCATGCTAGGTAGACGAGATACACTAAAATTTGAGTAACTGTCCTGAGCTCTTTCCGTGCTGGCTAGCACTAGTTAGGCCTGAATATTCTATTTAGAATGAGAGTTAAGATGAAGACACAGGTGAGACAAGCAGGGCAAGTGATACAAAAATGGGAGCTCAAATCACTATGCTAAAGACAGTGGCCAGGGGAAAGGGGAGAGATTTGTAGGACAACCACTAATTGCCAGGCCCAGAGCTGGAAGGGTGCATCGTGAAGAGAGAGTCTCCCCAATGTACAGAGAGGAAATGGACGTGAGAAGAGGCTGTTTAGTCACCCCAAACATGCTCTGGTTCTCACACTCCGCTCCTGAAAGGGAGGAAGTGCTTCAGTTTGCGTAAACATGCCTCATTTCACCAGTGAAAAGGATGTAACATTCCTTATGCTAATTTTTGAAATCATGCTATAAGGCTATTTGAATAGTTGGCAGAAACTCCTTGTGGAATATCAATCCCTCTTTGGGAATTTTCAGATGCTAATGGAAACACCCTAAGAGTGGACTGAGCTGTTAATTGTTTAGTTTTAAAAAACCAGTATGCGTATAAGTAGATACCACCTTTCTCGTTTTGCTTTGGGGCTACACCCGTAAGTGCTCAGGGCTTACTCATGTCTGTGCTCAAGAGACATGCCTGGCTGGGTTTGGGGGACCATACGGGGTGCGGGAGATTGAACCCTTGTCAGCCACATGCAAGTACCACTGTAGTATTACTTTAACCCCTCTATTACATTTTAATGGTATTTTAGGGGGTACTTACTTACACCCCAAAAAATAGCTGATGAGATTTTTCAACTGGGCCAGATGTTTCCCTGCTTGGACTGGCAATGCAATGCTATTCAGGACAATGGTACTTGGAGTCTCCAGGGTTTTGTCTAGAAGTGGTTGGGGAGCCTTATGATGCCAGGGATTTTACTCCAGAGGTAAGATATTTCTCTCTGCCCTTTGAGTTATCTCCCCAGCCCTTAATGTAATGATGGTAACGTAACTATCACACAGTATAATAACCCCTGTGGATAACCTAACTCTCACATCTCTGCACTTAACAGACCATAATTTGTGGCAATCTGCTCTCTCCCTGCTGTCTCAACTCCTTTCCCTGTGCACCTGCAGGAATCATCTGAATCCACCAAGGTACACAATTGTTCTTCTCTGATGCTTCCTTTGGCCTTAACTAAAGTCAGAAGTTCAAGCCTCAGGGAAGTTGGGGTCTGCATAAGGTACATGACAGAAACTTCACATTGCTGCTTCTATAATCCACCCCCCCATCCTTAAAGCATCTCATGGATAGCTCTGTACAAAAAGGAAAGAAAGAATCTTGACGCTCACCACATTCCAAATAACAAAATTGCTCAAAACATAATATTCGGTGCATAGAAGATGTCATCTTTGCAAACATGGAGTAGGCGAACGTTTCATTTGTTGTGGGCCACACTTGGCAGCGCTCAGGGCTTACGTTTGGCTCCACCAGATCATACCTGGCAGAGTCAGGGGACCACATGAGGTGCAGAGGATTGAACCCAGGTCTGCTGAGTGAGTGCTATGCAAGTACTCTCTCTGCTACACTATCCCTCTAGCCCTAGGCAAATATTTCTCTGCAGGGTACAGAAATCTTTGACTATATAAGAAAAAGATGATAAATGTGATGATTTCAAGAAAGTCAACTCTTTGGAAAACTTTGAAAATGAGAGACAAGTCATTATGATTAGGAAAAGATACCCTAAGCATATATACTTAGAAAGGACTTATACCCTGAATATATAAAGAACCCTTACAACTGAATAATAAGAAAAGTGGTAAAAGCATGGCAATAGATTTGAACACACTTCTCAAAATGAGATATGTGAATGATGAGTGAACTCGTGAATAGATACGTCACCAGGGAAATTAAAATTACAACCACAATGTGCCAATTTGAAATCTACCACTAAATTGGTAGATTAAGATGACTGATATCACCAAATATTGGCAAGATTGTAGATTCACTGGAAATAATTCTTGCACATTGCTCATAAGACCACAAACTGTTCAATAACTTTGGAAAACAATGTGTTTTTATTTTATTTTATTTTTTTGCGGGGGGAGTGTTTTGAGACCATGCCGGGGCTTTACTCAGGGGCTATTCCTGGCTTTATGCTCAGGGTCATTCCTGGTGCTAAGGGGGTTAGGGGGTAGAACCAGCAGGTCAAGATCGACTATACCTTAATTCCAGTACTATCTCTCCAGCCTTTGGAAAACATTTTTTAGCAAGCACCTTAATTCCACTATTATCTCTCCAACCTTTGGAAAAAGTTTGGAAAACATTTTTTAAAATAAAGTAAAAAATATAATTACCATATGGCTCAGAAATTCCATCTTAGAAATTTACTCAAAGGGAATGAAAATCCATATCTATACAAATATTTACATATGAAATGGCCATAGCAACTTTATTCATACATCTCAAAGTACCATCTAACACAAAATATCATCTAACACAAAATACCGTCACAATTGCCAAGAATAAAAGTGAGTGAACCTTTTTTCACCAAGATAAAAAATAAAATGCCCCGCTCCTCTCTGGAAAGAAAGATGGCGGCCGCACGGGAGCCTTGTGGAAAGCAGGTTTGAGCCGGGCTCGGGGGAGCGGCGGGGACCTCATGGGAAGGGGGGCTTTGTGGGCCGTCCCCCATGCCCCACCGAGGTCGCCAGCTGTCCCCCACGAGCGGCTCTCTGGCATGGCCACGACTCCAGGGCACAGAAACCAATCTCTTAACTAGCTAACTTTTAATAGAAATTCTTCCAGGGTCAATAAGTAAAATAGCAGAAATTCAAAACCGCGCGGCCGCGCGACATCATTTTATTCTTAAACCAAGTTGTAGAAAGCAAATCATTTCACAACGCTGTTTCAGCATGTCTGATTGTGGGGGGTGGGTCGTAAACTCTAAACAATAATGGTGCATCTTCTATCGAAACAATCTATCTAGTCAAAGTAGATAGAGTATTAACTAGAACTCATCTGCCTCACAAGAATTGGGAGGGGTGGGGGGAGGTGGGGGTCTATTGGGGTTCAGGGTTAAAAATAAGTATTGGTAAAGGGAAATGTGTTTGATATTTACATGACTGAGACCTAAACCCGAAAGCTCTGTAACTTTTCCCACAGTGATTCAATAAATAAATAAAAAAAAATGCAATGGCATACTTCTCAAAACCAAAAATTAACAAACTGATTATACACAAAAATATGGATGAATATTAAAGACACTAGGCTGAGTGGAAGAATTAAGGTACAAAAGACTACGCATTGGAGCTGGAGTGATAGCACAGCGTGTAGATCATTTGCTTTGCATGCAGCCAACCCAAGTTTGGTTCCCAGCATCCCATATGGTCCCCTGAGCACCACCAGGAGTAATTTTTGAGTGCAGAGTCAGGAGTAACCTTTCAGGTATGACCCAAAAAGATAAAAAAAAAAAGACTACACACTGTCTGAATTCATTTCTAGAAATTTCTAGAACAGTTAAACTGTTTTCCTTATAGTAATAGGGACTTCGAAGAATTATAGAGAAAAGATTTTGGTGGTTATATAGATTTATATGATTCACAATTCATGAAATAATGCACTAAAACGGATATATTTTATTATGAGTATAAACTATATTCCCAACAAAGATGACTTAAATAGTAAAAATGAAGTCTGTGAACAATTCTTACTGGACAGAAAAGTCATCTTTATGACATTAAAATACACTTACAGTACAACAAAAATGGAATCAATAAGAACACTTAGGCAGGGTTCGAATTCCTGGCATCTGAAACCGTGGGCTGTGATTTCATATGGATTTGTGTAACTTAAAATATTTCTGTTTTAAAATAAATTCCTTTACGATTTATTTCCTGTACACGTTTTATCTGTATACCTGTTTTATATACCTATGTACCTGGGGTAGTGTAAAAATTTCTCAGGTGCAAAGGGGTCCCGACTGGAAAGCATTTAAGGAAAGCTGCTCTAGTTCAGACTATGTAAGTTGGAGGAGATAGAACATGCAAAGGTAGATTTTCTTTTCATAGTATTTCCATCTTCAGAGAGGCTATAAGATATGAAATATGCATAATCTATTTGGGTGACTAACCACACTAACCCTTAACAGGGACCAGAAGAAGGACTGAGGGAAAGAGACAGTATAGGCTGGAGAGAAGGTACAGGGGCAATGGTGACGGCCTTGCATGTGGCTGACCTTGTTCGGAATCCCAGGCACCGTATTCGTTCCCCTGAGTACTGTCAGGAGTAATTCCTGAGCCACAGAGCCAGGAGTGAACCCTGAGCACTGCCAGGTATGACCCCAAAATTACTTGGATATACATTTGTTTTTGTGTTGGGGGAGGTGCCCCACCTGTGGTGCCTTGAGGCTTGTCCCAGCCCACTCTGGTGACTGTTCCTGGGGGTGCTCGGGGACCATTGGTAGGGCGGGAATCAAAGCCAGGCCTTCTGCACGAAAATAGGGTCTCTGAGTCATCTCTCCACTCCCATTTATAAATAAATTTAATCAAAGAAGTATAAGACTTGTATTAAAAAAACACCCTGGAAAACTTCACTGAAGGAAATGAAAGAGTAAAAGAAAAAAGTTCGCATTTTCATAGCATGGAAGGCAAAATTATTAAGATCCTTTCCATATAGATTTGCTGATTCAGTAAGTCCGTATCAAAATTTTGGGTGCCTTTTTTTTGTTTCAGAAGTTAACAAGATGATCCTAAAATCTTTTTTTTTTCTTCAATTTTTATTAGTGAAACACCATGAGGTACAATTGTAGACTTACAAATTTTTGTGCTCAGGTTTTAGTTATACAATGATCGAATACCCATCCCTCCACCAGTGCCCATTCTCCACCACCACCGTACCAGTATCCCTCCCACCCCCCTTCCCCCCATCCCCCATCCCACCCTACCACTGTGGCAGGGCATTCCCTTTTGTTATCTCTCTCCTTTTGAGTGCTGTGGTTTGCGAAAGAGGTATTGAGTGGCAGTCTTGCTCAGACTATAGTCTACTCTCATCACGCATTTCCCATCCTGAGAGGAACCTCCCAACACCCTTTATTTGGTGCTCCCTTCTCTGTCTGAGCTGCCTTTCCCCCTAGCGTGTACGATGGTCCTCAAAGCCATGGGGTAATCTGCCTGGTACTTATCTCGGCTATTCTTGGGTGTTAGTCTCCTATTTTGTTACTTTATGTTACCCAGATGAATGCAATCTTTCTATGTCTATCCCTCTCTTTCTGACTCATTTCACTTAGCATGATACTTTCCATGTAGTACCACTTGTATGTAAATTTCATGACTTCATCTTTTCTGAGAGCTACATAGTATTCCATTGTGTAGATGTACCAAAGCTTCTTTAACCAGTCATCTGTTCTTGGGCACTCAGTTTTTTTCCAGATTCTAGCTATTGTAAACAGTGCTGCAATGAACAGACAACTGCAGATGTTGCTTTGACTATACTTTTTTGCCTCTCCGGGGTATATTCCCAGGAGTGGAATTGCTGGGTCAAATGGGAGCTCAATTTCTAAGTTTTTGAGAATCGTCCATACTGTTTTCCAGAAGGGCTGAACCAGTCAACATTCCCACCAGCAGTGAAGGAGGGTCCCTTTCTCGCCACATCCGCGCCAGCACTGGTTGCTTTTGTTCTTTTGGATGTGGGCCAGTCTCTGTGGTGTGAAATGATATCTCATTGTTGTTTTGGATGATCCTAAAATCTTAAGAAAGCTGAAACAATGTTGGCAAAAATAAATAAAAGCAGTAGGACTCACATTCTTAAATTTTAAAACTGACTATAAAGCCTTAGTGTTAGAAATGGCATGGTACTATCATAACACAGATAGATAAGTGAGACAGAATAAAATGTCCAGAAATGAATTAATGTTTAGTTAATGTGAAACAATGGTCTTAAAGCCTTGAAAATGGATAAAGAAAGGATAGGATATTCAACAAATGGTGTTGAAACAATTGGATGTGTACATATGTGCACATATGTATATGTGGACATATAAAACAATGAGGTTGCATTCCAGTTCACACTATTTAAAAAAAATTAACTCAAGATGGATCAGGTCCCAAATATAAGAGTTGAAACTAGGAAATTCTTAGAAGGAAACATAGCTGTCAATTGTGGTGACCTTTGGATTAATAATTTCATATACATAACACCAAGGAGATAAAAATAAAATAAAATAAAAGTAGATAATTTAGATTTCTTGAAAAATTAATTTCTGTGCTTCAAAGGATACCATCAAGAACATGAAAAAACAGAGTAGAAGAAAATCGTTGTAAATTTTCTAGAAAAAAATGCGCCAAGTCATAAAAAATGAGCAAAGAATTTGAATAGATAGCTCATCAAAGGTGATATAGAAATGATTAATAAAGCCATAAAATATTTTCAACACATTAAATCATCAGGGAAATAAAAATCAAAACCACATGAGATATCAATTTATACTCAGTAAGATAGTAGTGATAAGAAATAGAAAATAGGAAGAATTGATAACTCTTAATAAGGGAGAGTAGAAATGAGAATGTTTATACACTGCTGCTAGGAATGAGAATGGGGTAGCTCCTGTGAAATACAGTTCAGCAGTTCCTCAACATGCTAGAGTTAGGGTTACTATGTGATCTAATAACAAAGCTGATAACATATGTACACAAACACTTGCACTTGGATTAGTTTATAGCAGCATTGTTCTTTAACATCAATAAGAACAAGAGCAACCAGTGCTGGTGTGGATGTGGAGAGAAAGATTTTTCTTCATTGTTGGTGGGAATGCCTACTAGTCCAGCATTTTTGGAAAACAATATGGGCATTTCTCAAAAAAGATAGACACTGAGCTTCCATATGACCCAGCAATACTACTTCTGGGAATATACCCCGGGGACCCAAAAACACACAGCCGAAATGCCACCTGCATGTCTATGTTCTTTGGAGCACTATTCACAATAGCCAGAATCTGGAAACAACCTGAGTACCCAAGAACAGGTTATTGGCTAAAGAAACTATGATATATCTACACAATGAAATACTATGCAGCTGTTAGGAAAAATAAATTTATGAAATTCGCTTATAAATAGATGGGCATGGAGAATACCATGCTGAGTGAAATGAGTCAGAAGAAAAGGAATAGACATAGAATGATTACACTCATTTGTGGGATATAAAAAAGCATAATATGAGATTAATACCCAAAGACAATGGAAACAAGGGCCAGGAGGACTAGTCCGTGATTGGAAGCCTGCCTCAAGTGCTAGGGGAGAAAGCAGTTGGGATAGAGAAGGGACCACTATGACAAAGAGAGTTGGAAATGGTCACTCTGGATAAGAACTGTGTGCTGAAAGTAGGTAAAGGAACACACATGATGATAACCTCTCAGTATCTGTATTGCAGACCATAGTGCCCAAAAGAGGGAGGAAGCGAGGGAGGGAGGGAGGGAGGGAGGGAAGGAGGGAGGGAGGAAGAGAGGGAGGAAGAGAGAGAGAGAGAGTGAGAGAGAGAGAGAGAGAGAGATAGGTGTTGGAACACTGTATGACTGAAACCTGACCATAAACAGAGTTGTAACTCTATCTCATGGTGATTCAAATAAAAAATATATAAAAATAAAATATAGAAATGACCCACAGATTCATCAATGGATGAATCACATATACCACTTTTTGACTAACAAATGGTGGTATATGTGTGTCACTGTCATCCAGTTGTTCATCGATTTGCTTGAGCAGGCACGCACCAGTAGCATCTGCATTTGTCTTAGCCCTGAGATTTTAGCAGCCTCTCCTTCCTCATCCTTCCAAACGGTGTTGTATTAGAGGCTCTTTCAGGGTCAGGGGAATGAGACACATCATTGTTACTGCTTTTGGCATATCAAATACTCCACGGGTAGCTTGCTAGGCTCTGCTGTGAGGGTGGGATACTCTCGGTAGCTTGCCAAGCTCTTCGAGAGGGATGGAGGTTTTTTTTTTTTGGTCCCTGAAATAAGGCCAATAAATGAGCTTGTATAGCTGAGCCGGAGGTGGTTTGTGGGTGTGTCTCCCACATGCCTAACTTTTGGCCATTTAAATTCTTGGTAAACTTGGCCCCAAGTTGTTGGGGCCTGGCCAAAGGGACAGCAGCAATTTTTGGGGATCTGGAAGTCTGAAGGCACCATCAGGCTGCTGATGCACTCGCCCCACAAATACAGGTGGCACCATACCCCCAAAACAATATTAAAGTTATAAAAATATAGAAGAAAACCCTTCCAAACCATCAAATGTCATTTGATTCAGCCTCTATGGAAAATAGCATGGAGATGGAAAACAAAAAACAGAATAGAGCTCTCATATGACCTGGTGACCCCACTTCTTCACATCTATCATTAAAATACAAAAGCATTGTAATGGTAAGTAAAGGCCCTCTCGCTGTTCATCGATTTGCTCGAGTGGGCCCAGTAACGTCTCCATTGGAGACTTTGTTGTTACTGTGTCTGGCATATCGAATACGTCACGGGGAGCTTGCCAGGCTCTGCAGTGCGGGCGAGATACTCTCGGTAGCTTGCCGGGCTCTCCGAGAGGGGCGGAGGAATCGAAAAGGTAAAGGCCCTCCCGTTGATCGTCGATTTGCTCGAGCGGGCCCAGTAACGTCTCCATTGGAGACTTTGTTGTTACTGTGTCTGGCATATCGAATACTCTCGGTAGCTTGCCGGGCTCTCCGAGAGGGGCGGAGGAATCGAACTCGGGTTGGCCATGTTGGCTGCGTACAAGGCAAACGCCCTACCGCTGTGCTATCACTCCAGCCCGCATTAATTTGAAAAAATTTTATTATATTTTATATATTAATTTGAAATGAATTTATTAATTTGAAATTATATATTATATTTTATTATATTAATTTGAAAAAATTTTGAAAAAGCATTAATTTGAAAAAGATATAGACACACCTATGTTCATTGCAGCACTAAGTATATTGGCCAGAATATGGAAACAACCCAAATGTCCAGTGGCAGATGAATTGATAAGGAAGCTGTGGAAGATATTGATGCACTGAAGGCCTACTTGCTCGAGCGGGCCCAGTAACGTCTCCATTGGAGACTTTGTTGTTACTGTGTCTGGCATATCGAATACTCTCGGTAGCTTGCCGGGCTCTCCGAGAGGGGCGGAGGAATCGAACTCGGGGCGGCCATGTTGGCCGCTTGTAAGGCGAACGCCCTAGCTATGAGAAAAGATGAAATCTTGCAGATCACTGCGACTTGGATGGAATGGAAGAGCATCATGGTAAGTGAAGTGAGTCAGAGTGTGAAGGGCAAATGCCAGATGACCTCACTCACCTGCGGTATATAAAGTAATACAACAAGTGAACAGACAGTATGGAGTGATGACAGACACTTGGTCTTCCTTGAATTACAAAACTAAGTTTCCCAAGTAGTGGGAGAGGGAGAGAGGAAAAGGCAAGCTAGAAGTTACATATGACAATAGTGGATACCTTGGGGACCTGGGTGTTGATGAAGGTGCAGTAATTTTGTACATCAAAACCATAAAAATCAGCACTACTATAACCTTGTCAATTAAACTACAATAAAATTAAAAGGTAGAGAGGAAACAAAAACAAGTACATAGGTGAGTGGAGTACCTGTAACAGTACTCTGGAAGAAGTGTGTCTCTCCAAAAGGCGCGAGTGCATATGGGTGGGATAACTACACCGAATGCTATTAACCAGAACCAAAGTTACTTTGATTCTTATCTTTTTTCTTTTTTTTTTTTGCTTTTTGGGTCACACCTGATGATGCACAGGGATTACTCCTGGCTCTGAACTCAAAAACTACTCCTGGTGGTGCTCAGGGGACCATATGGGATGCTGGGAATCAAACCCAGGTCCGCCGCGTGCAAGGCAAACACCCTACCCAGTGGGCTATCGCTCCAGCCCCACCTTGATTCTTGTGGGGAGGACAATGTGCTTTTGGATAACCACCAGTTAACGAGGAATATATATATTTTTGAATGTTTGCTCCCTACCTACATGGGTGTTGGTATACCAAATCATTTAATGATGTACGATTAGTAATTCAACAAGGTACACTTATTCTTATGAATAAAAGACCTTTAAGGGAAGGAGATGATCCTATAAAAGACTTTTATTTCGCGGAACTGTCAGAAGATCTTAAAAGAAGTAAGCGATCAATTGAAATGCATGGCTGCCCATCATGTCTAATCCTAGAACTATTGAGAAATCATTTGACTGTGAAGTATTAACTAAAAGGTCCAATGAGAACATCTGAAGTGAATCATAGTTTGACAACTTTCTGGGTACTGTCAAAGTGTCACAAGCCAGAATTTTTAACATATACAAATCAACCAATGTTATTAACAAATAAGAGAAAGAATAAAAATTATTTAACTATCTTGTTAGATTTAGAAAAAATACTAGATGAGATCAAAACGCTATTTATGAGTAAAGTTTAACAAAGTTGTTATAGAGGGAACCTAACTTAATATAGTAATATAGGAGATATAGGATAAGCTCATAGCTTACAGGAGACTCAATAATGAAAATATGAAATCTTCCCCAAGATCATGAATATCTCATGATCTTGGAGATCACAGTCTTGACCTTGATGCTCACTCTCTCAAATGTTATTCAACATAGCGTTAGAAGTTACAGTCAGATTAGTTAGAAAAGAACTAGAGGGCTGGATAGTACAGGTAAAGCATTTACCTTGCACATGGCTGATTCAGAATTAATCCTTGGCACCCCTTTTCCCTGAGCCCACCAGGAATGATCCCTGAGCGCAAAGCCAGAAGCCAGGCCCTGAGTACTGCTGGGTGTGGCCCCAAAATAAAATCAAAGAGGAAAGAAAAGAAAAAAAAATAGAAGGTATCCAAAGAGTAAAAGAAGTAGCAAAACCATCACCATTTGTAACTGATGTATATGAAATGTTCTAAAGATGTCACTAATAAACTCTTAGAATTAATAAATTCAATAAACTTTCCAGATACAAGGTCTATAGATTAAAATCTGCTGTATGTGCACTAATAATAATTCATCAGGAAGAGAAATTAGAAAACAGTTCCATTTACAATTGTGGCAAAAGAATCCTTAGGGACAATTAAGTCATGCAAATATAGGCCTGTATACTAAAAGCTCTAAGATATTGATGAAAGAAACGCAAACATATATGAATAAAAAGACGTTATATTCATGTGTTAGGATAATTAATATTGTGAGAATACCCACATCACTCAGAACGAAGTACAGATTCAAGGCAATGCCTAAAAAATATTTTAATGGCCTTATTCCTTCAAAAACATGTAGGAGAAACACAGGAGACTGAATAAGTAAAGTAATCTTAAGAAAGAACAAAAGGTATCATGCTTCCTGATTTCAAGTAATAACACAGTGTGATAATGCATAAAGACAGGTTGTTTGCCGAGGTTCTAAATGGTGCCAATAAGGCAGACCCATCCTCTCCAGCCTCTTCCAGCTTTGCTCCCTCACAGCCAGAGTTGTGGGCACAGCTCTGAAAGCCAAATACATGTTGTACAAGTTCAAATATGCACAGGCTTTTAAACCATTAAAACACAGAGGTAGTCTTTTTTTTTTTTGGGCCACACCCAGCATTGCTCAGGGCTTACTTCTGACTTGGCTTTTAGCGATCACTTCTGGTGGGCTCAGGGGCCGTATAGATGCTGGAGATCAAACCTGGGTTGGCCGTGTGCAAGGCAAATGCCCTTCCTGATACTATCTCTCTGGCCCTGTGGTAGTCATTTTATTTCACCCAGAATTTTTATCTTTCTCTCTCCTCTCTCTCTCTCTCATCCCCTCTCTCTCTGTAGGTTTGGTCATCTGGCAGTGCTCAGGGGCTTCTCCCATCTCTATGTTTGTGTGATCATATAGTGCCAGAAATGGATGTGGGCCCCCCACATACAAAGCATGTGCTGAACCAGTTGTGCTATCTCTCTGGTCCCAACTTTTGTTTTTGCCTATAGAACTGAACTTGGTGCTGGAAGGGGTCCTTGGGATACTGGTGGAGGTGTGATGGGTGTAGTGTTAGAATGATTTTTGAGAAGTATGATTAACCTGCAAATTCTAGTACTACAATAAAAATGGTTAAAAAACCCCCAAAACTCCCTTCCTTTTTATGTTTGCTGCTGATCATGTCAATGATAAGAACTGATTCAGACTGATTGAAGATACTGAGGTTGGTATCATTGGTATTCAGAGTGAAAGCAACCAGATCTATACATGGCATGATTTATTCTCATAGAGTTTCTGTGAATGATGCAGAATGTGGCTTAGAAGCTGAGCAGTGAGAGAAGTTGCAGAACGGAGCACCACAAAACACAAGCCACAAACACCTCCAGGCAGAACCCTCCTGCCACCGCCCCTGGTTACTGTGTCCACTGGAAACTCATTGCTACTGGATAAAGGTTGTCAGATACAACATAGGACTCCAAGTGAAAATTGAATTTTAAATAAGCAACATGTAATATTTTAGTATAGGTATGTCCTAGGAAACACTGGGGACATATTTGTTCTTAAAAACCATATAAAAAGCTTAAGCAAATAGGAAATTCTAATGAAGTTGGTCTCCAATATACTCACTTGCTGGAGCTGGCAGTGTTTTAGCAAACGCTTGGTTTGCCATCGCTATTGCCACTGCTGTGTCTGCCACTCAAATGGATTTTCCTGGCTCTTTCTTTTGGATTCTTAAAAAGAACCTGAACCAGTTAAGCGTGAGTGGAGTCTTTGTGCCATGGCCAGTTCTGCCTGTGAGGGAGGACAGAAGCTGCTGGTGTCTCCGAAGTCACCTCTGTCTCCTATTAAAGTCTCAGACTTTTCGCACTTGAGAGTGGGGGAGGAACGAAGTTCAGATACGAGGGGAGATAAAAGACAAAAGCATACTCTCTTCTTTGCAGATTTCCATTTCCTTCCTTCCTTCCTTCCTTCCTTCCTTCCTTCCTTCCTTCCTTCCTTCCTTCCTCCCTCCCTCCCTCCCTCCTCTCCCTCCATCCTTCCCTCTTTCTTTCTCCCTTCCTTCCTTCCTTCCTTCCTTCCTTCCTTCCTTCCTTCCTTCCTTCCTTCCTCCCTCCCTCCCTCCCTCCCTTCTCTCCCTCCCTCCCTCCCTCCCTCTTTCTTTCTCCCTCCCTCCCTTCCTTCCTTCCTTCCTTCCTTCCTTCCTTCCTTCCTTCCTTCCTTCCTTCCTTCCTTCTCCTTCCTTCCTTCCTTCCTTCCTTCCTCCCTCCCTCCCTCCCTCCTCTCCCTCCATCCTTCCCTCTTTCTTTCTCCCTTCCTTCCTTCCTTCCTTCCTTCCTTCCTTCCTTCCTTCCTTCCTCCCTCCCTCCCTCCCTCCCTTCTCTCCCTCCCTCCCTCCCTCCCTCTTTCTTTCTCCCTCCCTCCCTTCCTTCCTTCCTTCCTTCCTTCCTTCCTTCCTTCCTTCCTTCCTTCCTTCCTTCCTTCTCCTTCCTTCCTTCCTTCCTTCCTTCCTTCCTTCCTTCCTCCCTCCCTCCCTCCCTCCCTCCCTCCCTCTTTCTTCCTCCCTCCCTCCCTCCCTCCCTCCCTCCCTCCTTCCTTCCTTCCTTCCTTCCTTCCTTCCTTCCTTCCTTCCTTCCTTCCTCCCTCCCTCCCTCCCTCCCTCCCTTCTCTCCCTCCCTCCCTCCCTCCCTCTTTCTTTCTCCCTCCCTCCCTTCCTTCCTTCCTTCCTTCCTTCCTTCCTTCCTTCCTTCCTCCCTCCCTCCCTCCCTTCTCTCCCTCCCTCCCTCCCTCCCTCTTTCTTTCTCCCTCCCTTCCTTCCTTCCTTCCTTCCTTCCTTCCTTCCTTCCTTCCTTCCTTCCTCCCTCCCTCCCTCCCTCCCTTCTCTCCCTCCCTCCCTCCCTCCCTCTTTCTTTCTCCCTCCCTCCCTTCCTTCCTTCCTTCCTTCCTTCCTTCCTTCCTCCCTCCCTCCCTCCCTTCCTCCCTCCCTCCCTCCCTCCCTCTTTCTTTCTCCCTCCCTCCCTCCCTCCCTCCCTTCCTTCCTTCCTTCCTTCCTTCCTTCCTTCCTTCTCCTCCCTCCCTCCCTCCCTCTTTCTTTCTCCCTCCCTCCCTCCCTCCCTCCCTCCCCTCCCTCCTTCCCTCTTTCTTTCTCCCTCCCTTCCTTCCTTCCTTCCTTCCTTCCTTCCTTCCTTCCTTCCTTCCTTCCTCCCTCCCTCTTTCTTTCTCCCTCCCTCTTTCTTTCTCCCTCCCTCCCTCCCTCCCTTCCTTCCTTCCTTCCTTCCTTCCTTCCTTCCTTCCTTCCTCCCTCCCTCCTCTCCCTCCCTCCATCCCTCCCTCTTTCTTTCTCCATCCCTTCCTTCCTTCCTTCCTTCCTCCCTCCCTCCCTTCTCTCCCTCCCTCCCTCCCTCCCTCCCTCCCTGCATCCCTCCCTCCCTCCCTCTTTCTTTCTCCCTCCCTCCCTCCCTTCCTTCCTTCCTTCCTTCTCCTTCCTTCCTTCCTTCCTTCCTTCCTTCCTTCCTTCCTTCCTTCTCCTTCCTTCCTTCCTTCCTTCCTTCCTTCCTTCCTTCCTTCCTTCCTCCCTCCCTCCCTTCTCTCCCTCCCTCCCTCCCTCCCTCCCTCCCTCCCTCTTTCTTTCTCCCTCCCTCCCTCCCTTCCTTCCTTCCTTCCTTCCTTCCTTCCTTCCTTCCTTCCTTCCTTCCTTCCTTCTCCTTCCTTCCTTCCTTCCTTCCTTCCTTCCTTCCTTCCTTCCTTCCTTCCTTCCTTCCTCCCTCCCTCCTCTCCCTCCCTCCATCCCTCCCTCTTTCTTTCTCCCTCCCTTCCTTCCTTCCTTCCTCCCTCCCTCCCTTCTCTCCCTCCCTCCCTCCCTCCCTGCCTCCCTCCCTCCCTCCCTCTTTCTTTCTCCCTCCCTCCCTCCCTCCCTTCCTTCCTTCCTTCCTTCCTTCCTTCCTTCCTTCCTTCCTTCTCCTTCCTTCCTTCCTTCCTTCCTTCCTTCCTTCCTTCCTTCTCCTTCCTTCCTTCCTTCCTTCCTTCCTTCCTTCCTTCCTTCCTTCCTTCCTTCTCTGGGGCCAAACTCAGTGGTGTTCAGGGTGGCCATATGCCAGAGATTGAACCAGAGTCAGCCAAGGGCAAGGCAAACGCCCTACCCACAGTACTGTTGCTCCAGCCCAGATGTCCCTTTTCTTTCTCATTATTATTCTCAAGGGACTGTGAGTTGGGGAGCTGGGCATGAGCATAGAATTCTCCGTATTGGTCAGTTCCACAACCTAGACCATAGTCAAAGGTGCTTGAGTCATTGGCACGTGAGATCAATATACCTGCATGTTAGTCTTAGGTTCTGATAGAAATGACATGCAATCATGCTGCCATTCTCGACTATCAGGATGTGACTGGTGTGCGGACACTAATGACGAAAATTCCTGTTTGACCATGGCAGAAGCTAAGTCTCCTATATTCTATAGAGGGATTATGTAATGTAAAAGAAACAGAATTTAGAACCTCAAGAAATAAAAACTTACCTCTTTATTGAAAATTAAAAAAAGAACCCAGATCTAAGCCAGTTAGCAATGCCTTAAGGCTATAAGGTTGTCAGCACTGGGAATCGCTGGCCCAGTCAGAGCCAAGGAGAGGAGAGTGAAACTGACTGGAGGACCCAGAGATAAGTTACCTTATTCCAGAGACCTGCATTCAAAAGTGATCTCGTCTTCCACCAGATACTGTTCTGGGTCACTGGGAGGCCAGATGACCCTGTTGCCATTCTGCTTCCAGTCCAAGATGAAAAACCTGAAAGGAAAAAAATAGCAGAAGTCATCACAGAATTACAGACAAGTGGAACTAGAACCATTGAACCGAGTCTTCCATTGCCAATCCCATTCCTGGATATAGATCTGTGCACCCCAATTTATTTTCGTATGCAGTTTCAAGTGGGATGTTCTGATATTTACAGATAAACACCACACCACTGTAAAAGAAAAGGTTTGTGAATCTGTTAGGTACTTTTGTAAGCTTACTTTATCGAATTCAGCAGAGAGTTTAGCATGAAGTGTTTTGATGGAACTAGAAATTATTGCCATCATAAAACTTCAAGGCTAAGATTAGTATTGAAATTAATTCAACACACACAACTAGAGATATGGTGCCTTAGGCCTGGGAAAGCACATTTTATGATTGTTGCCAGATTCTTGCTCTTTTTCTTTTTTGCACTAATACTCCGAAGATGAGCCAGTTTCTTGGGGAGCATCCTCTGAGGAGAGGAAGAAATTTAAATTCCTGGAAAACCAAACTACAAATAAACTGTCTTTCTGCAAACACTGTTCTTTTTTCTTCATGAAGTGGGCAGCTGCTGCTTTGGCCTGCGGAGCAGTACACTCTACTTTGGGAACATTGCCATGTTTTTTCCTTGGTTAACTCTCTTTCATTCCCAGTAATCACTCTGGATCAGCCACCCACCTGCTCTCTATCACTAGCTCCAGGGAAAGATGTATGACCTCAGGCCAATCAAACAAAAGTATTCAGCTCTCTAGAGGAGTGATGCAAGAAGGGAAAATCTTCATGGGCCCTTGCTCCTGAGATCCCTGGAAATATCCTATTTCTGGCTTCTCTCAGGGTTGATTCATTTTGTCGCCCCAGAAATGGCTTTGCTTAAGATAGCCAGAGTGCTTTGTCTTGCATGCTATTGAGAACTTAGCCTACAGCTCCATCAAAAGAGTCCAGTGCGGCTGAGAGATAGTACAGTGAGTAAGGCGCTTGCCTTGCAAAGGGCCCAACTCTACTTCAATCAAGACATCACATATGATTCCCTGAACCCTGCCAGGAGCGATCCTTGAGCACAGAGTGAAAAGTAATCCCTGAGCACTGACAGATGTGGCCCCCAAACTAGAAACAAAACAACGAACAAACCAACCTAACAATCTATTGAACGCATCCAAACCTTTAGAAATTACATTTTAGATATTTACTTGGCAGGGAGCACCACCACTCTGATATAAACTTGTTTATCCTAACTGCTAGCATATGACTAAATGAGCATACCAATATATCATCAATTACTAATAAAAATTTACTGGGAATAGAAATATAATGAAAAGTAAAGCATATTTCAAATTTCTATTTAAGCTACATTTATATAGCACTTACTGTGTGCAGTCATAACCTAGTGATGCATATACTCTCATTACCTGCCTTGGACAGATTTTGAAATGGAACACAGAAAGATGAAGTGACATGCTCAGAGTCACAAAGCAAGTGGCAGAGCTGGAGCTTAAACTTACAGGCTGACCCCAGTAGATGCTCTTACCCAGTATTTCTCCACCATGACCCATCTGGCCCCCTGTGGGCCTCCGGGATATTCCAAACAGATCACAGATGAAAGTCACATACAGGTGGGGACCACATACCACAAGACGAGGGGGCCAAATGATCAGATGAGGGTGGAAGGCTGAAAGCAAAGTCGGAATGGGGCCAAAGATTATGGAACACTGTTCTATTCACCGCATAAAACCTGGTCTCACCAGAATGTGAAGATTTGAATGGTAGAATCCACTTGTAAGAGGAGTTGACAGGCAAATGCACCTTCACGGTAGAATGTCTTCCTGTCTCCAAGTGAGAAAGACAGAGTTGGCTGAGAACTCTGTGGGCTCCCCCTTCCAATTTTTGAGCCAAACGAAGACTACTTAGCATTTTCAGGGAGCAAAAAAAACTCCTCCTTTAATTGGTTAGCAAGCATGAGCTCAGTCCAAACACCTGCTACTGTTTTTCTTTCTCTCTTGCCAGGTGCTCCACGAGCAGCCTGGGATCAATAAGTAATTATGATGGAAGCTAAATGTAATTAATTACATGGCGTTCCCTTATTAAATTTATTTTCATTAACAATGCCCCATAAAACTGGGAAAGTTTAAAGGCTGTCAGAGGAGAGGGGAGACGAAGAAGACAGAAGTCTTTTTTAATTTTGGACACGGCTGTGAGTCATAGACTCCCTGGTGTGAATTCACTTGTCTCCCAATGATGAAGTCTAGTAAAGATCTCACTCAGTCACTCATGTTCTCATTCAGCTTGTTCAGCTAAGCGCATGCCCTGTCCTGGGCCGCAGGGAAATGGCAGGGAACAAGCAGAGAGAAACGCCAGGCCTCCATGATGCTGTTTTTCTCATGGGGAAGAGGGATTCCAGGTTGCACAACTGAAAATGCTCAAATTTCTCCTGGCTCCTGGTTGCTTCCCTCACTATGAAGAATGAAAGATTGCATTGATCTGAGGGCCGTGCTTCTTCTAAGGAGGTGACCAGAGGGGAGAATATTGGGAAACAATGAGGATTTGTTATTGGGTGGCCAGGACACCCACAAAGAAAGGAATTAACACATCTTAGGCTGCGACACATAAGCAACCCCACCCCACCCCACTCCCCGAATGAGGAATGCACATGGCTTTTGTAGAAAAAGCCAGGCACTTTGTTTGTACATTCTAAGGTGTTTCATTCTCACAGCGTTCTAAGATCTGCCATGGTTCTTGAGTTTGCTGAGCTCATTTCACAACTTCACTCGCCTGAGATTGACAGGTACCTATTAAGCCTCTCACTGGCTGGGAGCAGAGCATGCAGTCACCGGAACAGTGTGCCACATTGTCACACCCGAGTCTGGCAGCAGTGCCTTTGGGATTTTGAATTATGAGGACTGTTGGTGTGGGAGTGTTTGCTGTTGCTCACACCCTCCTGGTCTAAAACCTTCCGTTGATAACTACCAGGGAGCTATATGTTCAGGGCCCATGGGTACAGAAGAATTTCTCCCAAATAGACTGGAAGTCTGGGCTTATAGCACTATGTTGGTTGGTCAGGGATCTCTTCTGGTCACATGGTTCTTGTTGTGTCCTCTCCTGGTGTAAGAGGCTAAGGAGCGGGGCTGGAGTGATAGTACAGTGGGTAGGGAGTTTGCTTTGCACGTGGCTGACCTGGGTTCGATTCCCAGCATTCCATATGGTTCCCCAAGCACCGTCAGGAGTAATTCCTAAGTGCAGAGCCAGGAGTAACCCCTGAGCATTGCTGGGTGTGACCCAAAAAGCAAAAAAAAAAAAAAAAAAAAAAAAGAGAGGGGCTGGAGCAATAGCACAGTGGGTAGGACGTTTGCCTTTCACGCAGTCAACCCGGATTCAATTCCCAGCATCCCTAATGGTCCCCTGAGCACCGCCAGGAGTGATTCCTGACTACAGAGCCAGGAGTAACCCCTGTGCATCTCCAGGTGTGAACCACAAAGCAAAAGAGAGAGAGAGAGAGAGAGAGAGAGAGGCTAAGAAGCTCAGTGGGAAAATAAAGTTTATTTGCCTACAAATCAATATGGTATAGAGATATATAGATATATAGATATAGAGATATGTACATAATATAGTCCATAATATATGTCCATAAGATACGTCCATAATATAGTTCATAATATATGTGCATAAATATAGTAAGCTCATATATAATGAGCATAGAAATTCATTCAAGATGCAGACATTTTCACTAACATTAGGATGTGTCTTATGACTAAAGCAAACACGTATTGTCAGCATTTTTTTCTTTTTTTTGGTGATGCATAAAGTACTCAGCTTCTTAGCTCAAGTATGATAAAGCATATAGGAGTCAAGCTCCTCAAAGCAGAGCCTGAGAGAACCAGTCTTGGGTTGATACCATTTACTGAGAGGCAATCTTGCCTAAAAGTGTGTAAGGGAAGAAACAAAGCAGGAGAGAAAGGGACAGAGCCCTGGAAGACGATAACAAGCCCTGGGAGGTCAACTCTGCTTTTGGAAGCCCAAGTCCCTTCAGTTTTGGAAACTTGGGGGCCTTTTGGTGCTCCCAATGAGTAACAAGTTGACTATAGGTTGTCTTTGAAGGTTTGGGACCCATAAGCCAAGGGTAAGTCTCAGGAACTACAGAGGGGAGACTTTATCAGCCAGCAGAACAATTAGTGAAGAGGGTGGGTGAAGTGGGTGTGCTACTTGGTTCAGGGGCACACAGGAAGGCATTACAGCACCTATCAGTAATACCTGTAGGGTAACCCCCAACATCTGATGTCTAAGGCTCTCTCTTCCAACTGTCCTAAGGGCAGGGCAGGAAACTGGAAGAGAGCTTTCTGTGTGAATCCAAACACTCAACCATGGAGGGGGTGGGAAGGGAGGAGGCAGCGCAGAGGTGAAATCTAGAGGAGAACACTTCCTCTGTCACCTGTCCCCACCTTGTATAAACTGGTGCCTTCTCCTAGCACCCTTATCTTTTTCCATTTCATTCCTCCCTTTCTCTTCCTGATCTGTAAGTCTGAACTGGTCTCAGGAGGTTTTCTTCCTTTTCCCTTCGGAGAACTTAAGAAAAAGTGTCAAGACTTTAGGGGCTGGAGAGGTAGTATAGTGGGTAGCGCACTTTCCTTGCACAAGGCTAACCCAGGTTTGATACCGGCATTCCATATGGTCCTTCTCTTTTGTTTTCTTTAAAGATTTTATTATTGATAATATGGTCCCTTCTGAGTTTCGCCAGAAGTAATTCCTGAGTGCAGAGCCAGGAGTAACTCTTGAGCATCGCTGGGTGTGGTCCTCAAATCAAAAAAGTTAAAAAGAAATAAGTGAATAATGCTTGGAGGGCTCACTCGGGATGGGAGATGCATGCTGAAAGTAGACTAAGATGTCAGTGGACTTTTTTGTTAGGAAGAGTGAAACCTCAATTTTTGATCCTTCTTGAGTGAGTCCCTGGAGTGTACATTTAGACTGACCTAGAAATGAATGCAAAAATTATGAGAAAAAAATGATCACAGTTCTTACAATTAACATTGGGGGCAATGACTCAATAGAAAGATAAAGCAGAGGGATGAGAGTATAAGGACAAAGGTTGGAAAGGGAACTGAGTTAGCTTGCAGTTTCAACTTTCTTACTGTATAGGTGAAAATTACATTGGAGGTGAAGAAGGTTATCGAAAGACACAGGGTTAAAAGAATTGGGGTTAGAGGAGTGATTTGATATCAACAAGAGACTTTGATATTTAAATAAAAGCATTGGAAAACTTAAATATATATATTGGATTTTGGGCCACACCTGGCAGTGCTCAGGGGTTTCTCCTGGTTCTGCACTCAGGAATCACTCCTAACATGCTTTGGGACATCATAAGGAATGACAGGGATTGAACATGGGTCAGCTGCATACAAAGAAATCACCTTACTATCTCTCTCTGTGTTATCTCTCTGGCCCCCAAGTCACAGCATTTTAATACAGACGTAGAATTTTGATGATACCTGCAATTCAATTAAATATCAAATGATTGAGGACTAGGACTGTAGAATGACACCTGTGTGTTGTGTTGACTGCAATTCATTCTGAACTTTTAGGCAGTGAAATGAGAAGAACAGCCATCACTCTGACTGTGGTGTGTTCACAACACTGGTAACTGTGACCAGAGCATGTATCCAATAGAACAGTTGTCTACCACAGGTTCATAGACCGGTACTGCTCTACAGATTGAAAACTACTGGTCTACCATTTTGGTTATAGCCACCAACCTGTAGGCCAGGATGTAGAGACGTGCTGGTCCCAAGGAATGAAGATACCAAAGAACACTACAATAGAAGGATCTAGAGGGAAATGGGGAAAGAACAGTTTTAACCCAAATTGGTCTTTGCTATTTTAAGGGAGAGGCGAGTCTTTATTTTTCATATTTCTTGTGGGTCCAAACTTTGTGTCTTTCAATGATGTATAATAGAGTCTTTCTATACTACAAGGAATGATTGTTGGTCCCACCTGACCTTACTCTGGTTAAATATTGTTAGCTTTATGAAAATCCATTAATTATGGAGCATTAAAAACCCTTTGGTTTTTTAGAAGCTCAAAGGTTAAATACTCTGGTTTGCACATTTTTCTAAAGGCTACTTGGAGATACAAGCATAGCTCTTTAAAAATATAATAGTTCAGATAGACTGTGGAATTTACACCTTTTTGCATGATTGAAATCATGGCAGGTCCACAAGCTGATGACCAATTCCATTTCACTGGTATTAAAAAATACTTTAACTCTTTCTCTCTGACAGGTGGTGTGAATTATGTGCTAGCTACACATGGAGGAATTACTTTGATGGTTTTGTACTTACAAGTTAAAGTCTAAAGAATATCCTGACATAAAGGGAAAGTAAAAATGGATTACAAATAAACTGTACCTCATCTATTCAGTTCCGAAACCTGAAGAAGTTAATAATTTATCAAATGATAACTTGTGCAATAACTTATGAGCTTTGTAAAACTATAAAGCACTTCATAGAGACAAAGATATTATGAGCTGGTTGAAATGGCAGTAATGAAAAAATAATCATTTTAATCTTGAACAATTGCTCGAACACTTGAACAGGTACTATGTCAAGCACTACATTCTTTTATTGTGTAATACTGTGTAAGGGTGGAAGGGACATAGAGTAGAAGGGAGGGGCCAGATAATTAGGCATACTGAATGGAAGAAAACGCGCTTTACTGGGTCTCTCAACATACTCTATTAACATTCATGATCTGATTGATCCCTCTCAAAATGCCTCATTAACACACCTTAACATAACAGTCTCACTAACCTTTATTTACATAGAGCTTAATCAACCAGACTATGAAAATTGTTAAGAACAGAGAAACCAGCAATGCATATAAGCTAAGATCACTGTGTGTGAGTGCTGGTTCCATTAGGGAGTCAGATATTTACTTTGTCTTCCATGTTGGTTAAGGGCTTTGGAAGAAATGAAGAGTTGTAACACTGATGATACCTGGTGGTTAGCGATTCTTTCTTGCCATCCACTAGAACCTGAAGCTAGTTAGATTTGTTGTAATCCTATTACTGACCTTTGGGAAGTAGCATTTGAACCTGGTTGACAGATTAGAAAACTCAGCTGAGAGACGTTTCTGGTCCAGCAAGAGCTGAGTCACTATGTAGACCTAGGTCTATCTGTCTTTAGAGCCTGTGATTCCATGACGACACTATCCTGACAGCTAAACTTTAAAGCAAAACAGAGTGTTTAATTGCCAACTTGATGAAGAGAAACAGAACTGGTTCCAACATGGTGTAAATCCATTCCTAGCTGCTGCTGGTTATTCTGCCTGGCTTAGACTCAGTATACTAAGTTCTCATCCTCATAATGTGATCTGTGTGGGAGCAGATTACAGACTTGTGAAGTATATAGAGACTACACAGTGTGACTTATTATTGTATGTCTTTAAGACAAGCTGGAGGAAAGTCCCTTCTATACACATTTTGCCAAGGGTTTTTCTCATAAACGGGTGCTGGATCTTGTCAAATGCTTTCTCTGCATCTATTGATATGATCATATGGTTTTTATCTTTTCTTTTGCTGATATGATGGATTATGTTGATTGATTGTTAAACTATCCTTGCATCCCCAGAATGAATCCCACTTGGTCATGGTGTATGATCTTTTTGATGAGTTGTTGAATTCTACTAGCTAGTTTTTTGTTGAGAATCTTCACATCCATGTTCGTCAGGGATATCGGCCTGTAGTTTCCTTTTCTTGTCATGTCTTTGTTTCCTTTTGGTATTAGAGAGATATGGGCTTCATAGAAACTGTTTGGGAGAGCTTCTGTTTCTTCAATTTCCTGGAAAAGCTTGAGAAGAACTGGCAATAGGTCCTCTTCAAATGTTTGGAAAAATTCACTAGTGAATCCATCTGGACCCGGGCTTTTGTTTTTAGGAAGACTTTTATTACAGTTTCAATTTCCTTGCTATTAATAGGACTAATTGGGTATTCTAGATCTTCTTGCTTCAGTCTTGGGAGATTATAGGAATCCAGGAATTTATCCATTTCTTCTAGGTTCTCTTGTTTTGTGGCATACAAACTTGCAAAGTAGTCTCTGGTGATCTTTTGAATTTCTTTGGTTTCTTCTGTGATATCCCCCTTCTCCGGGAGCTGGGTTTTATAGTCTCTGGGTCTTGGCCATTGATGGGATTACACGGTGCCGGGGATAGTTGGTGGGACATCTTATTATCTAGTTCTTACTCTGGAGAACCTGGCAGGCTACCAAAAGTATACTGCCCACATGGCAGAGTCTGGAAAACTCCCTGTGGTGTATTCAATATGCCAAAAACCAATAACAGTGATGGGTCTCATTCTCCTGACCCTGAAAGAGCCTCGAATGTGGCACTTTCTAAAATCCCAGGGCTAGGATGAAGGAGACGTTACTGGTGCCTGCTCAAGGAAATTGATGAACAACAGGATGACAGTGATACAATGATACAGTGATCCCCCTTCTCATTTCTGATTCAGTTTATTAGGGTTCTCTCTCTCTTTGTGAGTCTTTTTTTTCTTTTTGAGTCACACCCAGAGATGCACAGGGGTTACTCCTGGTTCATACACTCAGGAATTACTCCTGGCCGTGCTCAGGGGACCATATGGGATGCTGGGAATTGAACCTGGGTCGGCCACGTGCAAGGCAAATGCCCTACCCGCTGTGCTATAACTCCAGCCCCTCTTTGTGAGTCTTGCTAGTGGTTTATCTATCTTGTTTATTTTATCGAAGAACCAGCTCTTGGTTTCATTGATCTTTCGGATTGTTTTTCGGGTTTCCATGTTGTTGATTTCTGTTCTAAGTTTTATGATCTCTTTCCTTATGCCTGGTTTGGGTTCTTTTGTTGGTCCTTTTCTAAGATCTTGAGCTGTGAAGTCAAGTTGTTTATGTGGGCCCTTTCTTCCTTCCTGAGAAATCCTTGCAGAGCTATAAATTTTCCCCTTAACACAGCTTTAGCTGCGTCCCATAGGTTCTGGTAGCCTGTGTCTTCATTCTCATTTGTTTCCAGGTATCTTTTGATTTCTTGATTTCTTTCCTGATCCACTCATTGTTCAACATTGAGTTGTTTAATTTCCAGGTGTTTTATTTGGTTTTCTGCATCTGTACATGATTAACTTCTATCTTCAGTGCATCTTGGTCTAAAAAGATAGTTGATACAATGTCTATCTTCCTGATTCCGTTGAGGTATGCTTGGTGGCCCAGAACATGGTCTATTCTGGAAAATGTTCCATGTGCACTGGAAAAGAACATGTATTCTTTTTTGGGGGGATATAAACAGAAACTTTCTCAAAGAAAAAGTCTGAATGGCAAAAAAGGCACATGAGAAAATGCTCTACAGCACTAATCATCAGGGAGATGCAGATCAAAACAACAATGAGATATCATCTCACACCACAGAGACTGGCCCACATCCAAAAGAACAAAATCAACCAGTGTTGGCATGGATGTGGCAAGAAAGGGACCCTTCTTTACTGCTGGTTGGAATACCGACGGGTTCAGCCATTTTGGAAAACAGTATAGACAATTCTCAAAAAAGTTAGAAATTGAGCTCCCATTTGACCCAGCCATACCACGTCTGGGAATATATCCCGGAGAGGCAAAAAAGTACAGTCGAAATGACATCTGCACTTCTGTGTTCATTGATGCACTGTTCACAATAGCCAAAATTTGGAAAAAACCCAAGTGACCGAGAACAGATGACTGGTTAAAGAGACTTTGGTAAATCTACACAATGGAATACTATGTAGCTGTTAGAAAAGATGAAATCATGAAATTTACATACAAGTGTTACTACATGGAAAGTATCATACTAATGAAATGAGCCAGAAAGAGACGGACAGACATAGAAAGACTGCACTCATCTGGGGAATATAAAGTAACAGAATGGGAGTCAAACACCCAAGAATAGTTGAGATAAGTACCAGGAGGTCTGTTCCATGGCTTAGAAGCCGGCAGCACATGCTGGGGGAAAAGGCATCTCAGATAGAGAAGGGAACACCAAGTAAAGGATGTTTGGAGGACTCGCTCGAGATGCGAGCTCTGTGCTGAAAGTAGACTATAGACCGAACATGATGGCCACTCTATACCTCTATTGCAAACTACAACACCCTAAAGGAAAGAGTGAGCAAAAGGGAATTCCCTGCCACAGAGGTGGGGTGGGATGAGGGGGATGAGGTGGGGGGTGAGAGGGCTACTAGGATCATTAGTGGTGAAGAATGGGCACTGGTAGAGGGATGGGTATTCGATCATTGTATAGCTGAAACCCAAGCATGAAAGTTTGTAAGTCTACAACTGTACCTAATGGTGTTTCACTAATTAAAAAAAAAAGACAAGCTGGAGGAAAAACTAGTTACCTGTGCTCCCTCATTAAAGGGTCAGCTTATAGATTAGATAAGTAATAGGATACATTACTTCCTTCCCTTCTAATTCTGCCTTTCTAGGTAGAAGAAGAAATGTTTTCCTTATCTGAATTGGAATCCTTTGCTTCCTGTATTTGGTCCTTCCAAAAGGTAGTCTTGGAATTGCATGCAAGGATGGAGAGTTACAGCATTTTTCCTTAGGAATCTGTCTGGATGGAGATGTATAGGGTGACAAGATGAAGCAAACTAAAAATATAGGAAACCCAGTTAAAAGTTGGATGGCATATTCTTATACTTAAAAACATTGTTGGTTATAATATAAGACTAATACGCAAGGATAGTTTTGATCAGGGCCAGGAAGATTGCTCCATAGTTAGAAGCCTGCCTCATGAGCTGGAGGAAAAGGCACCTGGGATAGAGAAGGGATCACTAACTCAGTGATGGTTGGAGGGATTGCTCAGGATGGGAGATGTGTGCTGAAAGTAGATAAAGGACCAAACATGATGGCCTTTCAGTATCTGTATTGCAAACCATAATGCCTAAAGGTAGAGAGAGTCACTGTCATGGTCACTGTCCTCCCGTTGTTCATTGATTTGCTCGAGCAGGCCCAGTAATGTTTCCATTGTGACACTTGTTACTGTGTTTGGCATATCGAATACGTCATGGGTAGCTTGCCAGGCTCTGCCGTGTGGGCGAGATACTCTCGGTAGCTTGCTGGGCTCTCCGAGAGAGGCGGAGGAATCGAACTCAGGTTGACCATGTTGGCTGCGTGCAAGGCAAACGCCCTACCCGCTGTGCTATCACTCCAGCCCAGTAGAGAGAGAAAGAGGGAATTGTCTGCCATAGAGATAAGGAATCGGGGTGGGGGGTAATGGGAGGGATACTGGGGAGATTGGTGGTGGAAGATGAGCACTGGAGGAGGGATGGGTGTTTGATCATTGTATGACTGAAACTCAATCTTGAAAGCTTTGTAACTGTATCTCACAGTGATTCAATAAAAATAAATGAAAAAAATTGTTGTTTAAATGAAATTCAAATTCAAGTAGGCATCTGAGTATTATCTGACAACCCTAAGCAGACCTTAGGGTTGTTAAAAGTCTACCACACACACAAAAGCAGGGTGGCCTTCCTGGATGAGCCCATGCGGCTGCAGAGACATTTGCAGGAGGGAGTGCTTCCTGTCTGGGTCGATCAAGAGATAAGTCCTGAGCACTGACCTTGGAGTAACACATGAGCATTGCTAGATGTGGCCCCAAACCAAGATAAACAAAACAAACAAATCTTAGTGGAGATTCAACGTCGTAGTGAAACATGTGAGCTATGGCAGGGCATGAGTCCATACCACCTCTGCACGCACAAACTTGGTGGGGTGGGATTGGCATCTTCCTGCTTTCTTGGCTTCAAAAAATGTAAGACCTAGAAGGATGGCAGGCAGCTGCTCTCCTGGCTGGCTTCCTCTTTGCATGAATACCGAGACTCAAGTTTTGTTTGAGCCAAATTTCACCTGTGTCTCTTCCCTTCCCAGTTTCCAGTGACAATTTGTGATGATTGGAGAGAGTGGAGAAAGCAGTACTAAATATTCCTGACTCAGATTCACTGCTCATGGTGCTAACTGCAGTTGGTCAAGGTCAGAAAATATTGCCTAAGGAAGGAGGAAGAGAGAGATAGAGACAGAGAGGTAGAGAGAGACACAGAGGGGGGGAAAGAAGGGAGGGAGTGTGGGAGGGAGGGAGGGAGGGAGAGAGAGAGAGCACAGTCACATAAATTTCATTACAATCTATTTTTGGGTGGGGGGAAGGATGAGGCCACACTCAGCTATGCTCAGGGCTAACTTTTGGTGGTGCTCAGGAGACTGTAGGTAGTGCCAGGGGTTGAAATGGGATCAGTCACAAGCAAAGCAAGCGCTTTATCTCCTGTACCATTTCACCAGCTCACCATTCCAAAGGGCTGGAGCGATAGCACAGCGGTAGGGCATTCGCCTTACAAGCAGCCAACATGGCCGACCCAGGTTCGATTCCTCCGCCCCTCTCGGAGAGCCCGGCAAGCTACCGAGAGTATTCGATATGCCAGACACAGTAACAACAAAGTCTCCAATGGAGACGTTACTGGGCCCGCTCGAGCAAATCGACGATCAATGGGAGGGCCTTTACCTTTTTACCTTTTTTACCATTCCAATATGTGGGCATAATTGTTTTATTTACTTATTGTTCTGACTCTCAACTCTCTCTTCTGGTGTCTAATTAATAAAATGAATTAGAGGTGTTCTGGATAGGGGGGAAAACAGTATCTATGGCCCCATGTCCGTGGTTTGCAGGTGTTCACATAAAAAAAAAGCTCCCTGTCTTCCTGGGCCTGGAGTGATCCCACACTTTGCCATGGCCTCTCACCCTCTGGAAATGTGAATTGCGCCAATGCCATTGGCAGCCACTCTGTGGTCAGGAACCCCTCTCAGATGCTCAGCAGACACTTCAGATGAGTTCAGCAGCATGGCAGTGCTACAGCCCTGACCTCAACTGCTCTGAGCAGCAGCTGCTGTACCACTGCCCTTTTGACGACATTGAATTCCCCAGGGCTGCTACAGTACAACTGGCCGGTTCTGAGATAGTGCTGGGAAACCCCCTCACTGGTGATGTCACGAACCCTCCTCTGAAGCTACAGCTCTTCTCCCATGTCACTCTGGGCTTCGCCTCTTGGAGGCCACAAGGCTCTGTGGCCTGGTGGTGGCCTTTGTAACCTCTTGACCATGGGAAGGATCCGTCTCCTCCCACAGTCGCTGTTCCTGTGTCATCTGCCCTGTGTGTTCCTTTTCCTGAAATTTCCCAGGCAGCCCAGGGGGAAAGGATGGCTCAGGGTTTGGCAGAGGGAAGACTGTATTAATAACAAAAAATAAAGAAAACACAGGTTCCAAGTGGGATAATTCACGTCAGAAACCCCCTTTCCTACCACCTGGCTCCAAGGAGACTCACTATCTTAACTGCAGAATCAGCATCACTAATGTAACTGTAGTGTCAACTTCACCAATTTAACTACAGAAAGCTGTCTGAACCACAAATCCTTGAAGAAAGCTAACTCTATGTCCAGATGTATTTGGAAGTTTTGATTTTGAACAGACATCAACAGGGGGACTTAGACTGTACTTCTTGAGGATAGTGAGGCCCTCCCATTGATCATCGATTTGCTCGAGCGGGCCCAGTAACGTCTCCATTGGAGACTTTGTTGTTACTGTGTCTGGCATATCGAAAGATTGTTAATTAATGCTTTTCTCTTTTAAGTTAAAACTCTTGATTTTATTTTTGTGGTTTCTTAAATATATGCACACACTCACATATTGGCCACACCCAGTAGTGCTTCGGGGTTACTCTTGGCTCTGCACTCAGGGGTCACTCCTGGTGGTGTTCAGGGATCATATAGGATGTCCCCTAAATTTTAATCTATTTTAAGAAAGTACACAAATACTGATCATTCACGAAGAAAATCTTAACTTGGTGCAATCTTTTTTTAAATACTTTTTTTAATAGTTTATCTTGTTCAAAAGAGGAGGAGAGGGCAGGAGAGAGGAGGGGAGGAGAAGAGTGGAGAGGAGAAAGAGGAAGGGAGAGGAGGAGAGGAGAGAAGAGGGGAGGGCGATGATGAGGAAAGGGGAAAGAAGTGGAGGAGAGGTGATGGCTAAAAGAGGAGAGGAGATAAGGGGAGAGGAAGTGGGAGGAGAGAACAGGAGAGAAGCTGTGAGGAGGAGAGGGCAGGACGAAAGAGAAGAGGTGAGGAGGAGAGAGAAGAGGAGGGGAGAGGAAAAGGGAGCCGAGGGGAGAGGAGAGGAGGGAGAAGAAGAGGAGTAAAGGGGGAATGTAGGGAAGAAGACAGGAGGATAAGGGAGAGCAAAGAGGAGGGAAGAGGAGAAGAGGGAAGAGAAGGGATGAGAGGAGGAGAGGAGGGGAGGCAGGAAAAGAGGGAATGACAGATGGGAGGGGAGAGGAAGAGGGATGTGTTGATGAAATCCTCCTTTTTGCAGAACAATCCACACTGCTATTAGATATAGTGATACAAATCTGCTGCAACATACATATATTCATCTACAAATGTCAGATCTACGTCTGTACATGCCATGGTTCAATATGCATGATTTTAGCTTGGAAAATTCAGGTCAGAGGTTGCAGTATTACCTGGTACTCTTTCAGAGCTGTTGCTTAACATGCTGGGCATGTGGGCTTGCTCCGTGGCACCACAGGATCTTCTGAGCACCATGAGGATTGATCCCCAAGCACCCAGCTAGGAGAACCCCCTGAACCTCATCAGGTGAGCCCTCTCACCAATGAGTGATTTTTAATGAATGTACAGGAGTTTAAAATCAGTGTGTACCACCAAACACATCCGACTTTTAAATGTCACATACGGGTTTTAAGAAACATTCCTGGGGTGAGAAATGTGTCAGCTAAAGGAATTTCTCTGCAACAGGTTCATAGGCCAAGTATGACACCATAAATGGGCTGAGCTTAGGGAAAAATCTTTTCATATCTGGTTCCTTTTCCTTAGCCTGGGTTCAAATTTTGGGCATAACTGTCTACTTTCTGTGTGACCGTGGGCAGGTACGTTATCTCTCTGAACTTCATCTGTAAAATGAGAACCATATTTCACAGTATCATGATATAATGTGTGGAATCTGTGAGCCTCAGGGTTTATCAGAAGGGTTACCATTTAATTTTTATCACCACTCTTCGCTTTCTTGATATTTGCAGTCAGTCTGGGGCATGCTTGGGCTGGAGCGATAGCACAGCGGGTAGGGCGTTTGCCTTACAAGCGGCCAACATGGCCGACCCGAGTTCGATTCCTCCGCCCCTCTCGGAGAGCCTGGCAAGCTACCGAGAGTATTCGATATGCCAGACACAGTAACAACAAAGTCTCCAATGGAGACGTTACTGGGCCCGCTCGAGCAAATCGACGATCAACGGGAGGGCCTTTACCTTTACCTTTACCTGGGGCATGCTTGATTAGAGATATTCAAGTGTGAGTATGAATGTGCATCAGAATGATCTGGATTCTTCCCATGACACCCCACCACTCCAGGGTGTCTAGAGAGAAGATATGGGTGTTTCATGAATGTGCATTTTTTTTTACGATTTTTATTAGTGAAACATCATGAGGTACAGTTGTAGATTTATAAATTTTTGTGCTTGGGTTTCAGTTATACAATGATCAAATACTCATCCCTCCACTAGTGCCCATTATCCACCACTACTGATCCCAGTATCCCTCCCCCCCCGCCCCCCCCCCATCCCACTCTGCCTCTGTGGCAGGTCATTCCCCTTTGTTCTCTCTCTCCTTTTGGGTGCTATGGTTTTCAAAAGTATCAAGCTAAGCGAAATGAGTCAGAAAGAGAGGGACAGACATAGAAAGATTGCATTCATCTGGGGAACATGAAGTAACAAAATAGGAGACTAACACCCAAGAATAGCAGAGATAAGTACCAGGAGGTTCACACCATGGCTTGGAGGCCAGCTGCACACGCTAGGGGAAAAGGCAGCTCAGATAGAGAAGGGAGGACCAAATAAAGCATGCTGGGAGGATCCTCCCAGGATGGGAGATGCGTGATGAATGTGCATTTTAAAAAGTTCCCAGGACATACAGAAATTCCTGGTTCCAGAACCTCTCTTTGTGAACCTCTTTACTGGGTCATCCTTGATAAAAATGGAATCCGATGGCAAAAGCTTTTTTCTTTGTTCACCTGAACCCGCAGTGAGACACCTTTTACATAACAGACCCAGTATAAATAAGCAAATGACTAAATGAGTTTCATGAAATAATGCCATTACTACAGTCAAAGTACTTTGATACACACCCATGTGTACGTGTTATTTTTTTGGTGGGGGATTTGGGTCACACCTGAGGGTGACTCAGGAGTCTCTTCTCCACAGTGGTCAGGGGATCATGTGGTGCCAGGTACCAAAGTAGGGTCAACCTCATGCAAAGCAAGCACCTTAACCCTTGTACAATCTTTCCAGTATATTTAAAGAAAATCTGACCCACTAAACTGAATTTTTATTCCCTCGCTGGGGATCAGATATTGGGATTCTCAGGAACACTTCTGTGCTTGCCAATAGCACTGGAGTTTTCACTCTTGACTTCACTCTGGCCAGGCAAATACTAAAAACACTAAGTCATTTCCTGGACATTTAAATTGACTTCTGTGAGTCATTATCGGGTCAAGTATTATCTGAAAATTACTTTCAACACTTGAAAAATATTGCATAGGGTGAAAATGTACTACTCAGCATGATACCACAGGGCAAATATGAAGTGTTGCTTTCTTTTCTATTGTAATAGAGTCTTGCAGAAGCATGAACCCACCTTTTCTTGGGAAGAGAAATCCTGTTGAGACTTTGGCTGCTGAAAGTGAGTTGCAAGCTTTGGTTTGCAGAGGAATTTCTTAGACTTGAGTGTGTTTGTAGGGAAGCCTGACTGGAAACAAGGAAGAACACCCAAGATCTGCCCCAACACATCCAGAGAATGAAGAAGTCCTGACATGGGGCTTGGCCTCTCTTTTCCACCCTGCTCCTTATCCCTAATGGTTCCCTTTCCCTAGAAAACTATGAATGCTCGGTGGAACTCCATTGACTATGTGACTTGGCTTTGGCTGTCAGGTGGTTCCAGCTTTGCATTGGTCAAACCTGCACCATGGACAGGCTCATGCACCATTGGCTGTCACCAGCTACATGATGACTTTCTGGCCATCTTTGCCTTAGTGGCCTCTGCTCTGGACCTGGGAGCTGCCTTCATTAGGATCAGATCACAGATCACAGATCATCCTGTTAATCGTCGATTGCCTCAAGCAGGCCCCAGTAACGTCTCCTTCATCCTAGCCCTGAGATTATATTCAAGGCTCTTTAGGAGAATGAGACCCATCATTGTTACTGGTATTTGGCATATTGGGTATGCCACGGGGAGTTTGCCAGACTCTGCCATGTGGGCAGGCTACATTCAGTAGCCCACCAGTTTGTCAAAGTAGGAATGAGATGTCATAATAAGATGTCTCGCGGCCGCAAATGCGGCCGTGCGGTTCCGGGAGCTGGTTTTTATAGTCTCTGAGTCTTGGCCGCTGATGGGATTACACGGTGCCAGGGGGCCAGTTGGTGGGTGTGACCCCCGCCTACTGGAATTTGGAGGATCTGGGTGAAGGATGCTCGACTCCAATCCGAGTAGGCTTGGAGATCTCGGCCCTGGAACCCACGTGGCTTTGTCCCTCTGCCGGTACCTTCAGGTGTGCGGAGAGTGGTCTCAGCATGGTGGTGGATGCTAAGGTGACCCAGGGACCTCAGTTTGCTTCCTAATATTTTGCCAACATTCTCTGCCCTTCCAGCAACCTGGGCCTTCAGTGTGAGAGCTCCAGATTACTGTCCCTGGCATGGAAATCTCATTTGATCCAGCCTTTGCTGGAGACTCACTGCATTATCATTAGAACTCCATAGAATGGCAAGCTTGGGAAGGGGAGAGAAGTGACAGATTCAGGTCCCTGTGGGCTCTTGTTTCCGTGGAGGGAGAAACAAATCTTAGTCTTTCTGCTGTGCTTAATCCATGTCAGTCCAAATCTTTGAAAGCCAGAGGCTCCCATCCTTACTGGTGTGGCCAGGTTAGTCTTAAGGGAAAGAGAAAATGCCATACTTGATTTTTGCCTCAAGGCAGACAGACTCCTTGAACATAGCATGTGTATAGCTTCCTTTTGCCCTGGAAGTCTCATGCACCCACTGTGCTGGCTGTGGGAGGTGGACCATGGCCATCTGGACCAGAAAGAAGTAATGCATCAAGAACAATTCCTAAACTTTTAATTTACTCAAGTAATACAACTTGGAATCAAAATGCTCTTGTAATCTTCAAGTACAAGTCAGTTTG
Source organism: Sorex fumeus (assembly GCF_029834395.1). Taxonomy (NCBI): domain Eukaryota; kingdom Metazoa; phylum Chordata; class Mammalia; order Eulipotyphla; family Soricidae; genus Sorex; species Sorex fumeus. The sequence continues at coordinate 45,219,794 of NW_026606091.1, forward strand.
AACTTGAGAACTTCAATTTTTTCTTTCTTTTTTGGGGGTAATACCCACCAGTGCTCAAGGTTTATTCCTGACTCTGTGCTCCTGGCAGGCTCAGGGGTTCATATAGAATGCTGGGGATTGAACCTGGTTCGGCTGCATGTAAGGCAAGTGCCCTAATGACTGTATTATCTCTCCTGCCCAAGACCTACAATTTTCATGAAAATTTCCCTCATTCCTTAGTGTCCTGTCATCAACATAATGAAAAATTCATTCAATTGTTACAATTAATTGAATAGCAATTTTTACAGCACAAGGGCAGGGCCATGGAATACTTTCGTCTATAGTAATAAAAGGATAATTGGGATAGAATGAAGGAGAAAAATGGACAACAGAAATTCTCAGAAATAGACTAACACCTAAGGTCATTTTAGAAAAGGGCCAGGAGGATCCCTCCATGGTTTGAAGGCTGGCCTCACATGCTGGGGGAAAAGGCAGCTGGGATGGAGAAGGAACACTAAGTAAATAAGGGTTGGAGGGATCGCTTAGGATGGGATATGTTTGCTGAAAGTTGACTAAGAACCAAAATGTATTGCAAGTATGTGTACTGTAAACCATAATACTCAAAAGCAGTGAGAGAGTAAGAAGGAACATACTTGCCACAGAGGCAGGGGGTGGGATGGGGTTGGGGAGGCGGGAGGGATACTGGGAACATTGGTGGTGAAAAACGCACTGGTGGAGGGATGGGTGCTCAGTCATTGTATGACTGAAACTTAATCATGAAAGTTTCTAATTGTATCTCACGGTGATTCAATAAAAAAACTAAATAAAATTTTTAAAAAGTTCTCAGAAATAACCCAGGTTCCTCATATCTCACTTCTTCCTAATTCATACCTCACACAAAATCTGCCTCTAGATTCTATGAATTAAGTCTATTTGAGGTGTGTCTAACCAGGGCTTTGGACAGACTTGGCACAAAAAAAATTGTTCTATGATTAATACTTGGCTTACTCTACTGTATATTCCAAAGAATTCTAACAAGGCACATGGATCCTATGTTTTGTCAAGATCTCAGTCAGTAATGACTAGAGGAAATTGGATCTCCTCCATGACATAAGGTGTTCAGAATTTACCTGAGGGCAGTCCCAAGGCGGGGACAGTTAATAGAAGTCATCTTCTCTGGGCTTTAAATATCTGAGCTATTTTACTTAGAAAATTATAAATAGAAAAAGGAATTTCTGGTATTGATTTTCTGGGTTACTTTTTAACTTAGAGAAAATTTTTAGAGCGGTCGTGGGGGAGAAAAAAATGACGGCGCGAACATGAGGTGACACATTGGAGAAGCATCTTGTACCACAAGCCATGGCTCAGTTGGGAAAACGCCTCCATATTTGGAGACACAGGACACATAAGACACTATTTGTTTCCAGATCACTGGACAGACTTCCATCTTCGGTATACCTTGTGCTTCGTTATAGTCTGGTAATAAAAGCATTACTTAAGGTTTGTTCTCAACAAAGTGGAAAGACCACGTTAAAAAATGGAAATGATCCAATTGCTGATGTTGCAAGAACTTTGGGCAATTGTGCAGTGAGACTGAAGTTGCAACCTGTAAAGCATGAGGATAGAGAGACCCTTAGAAGATAATAGTAGCTGTGGAAATAAAATGTACAAATAAAATATACAAACACATGTCTTTTAAAATGTTGCAAATGTATTTTGTCCTGTAGATCAGCTCACATTAGTTCTCGAATCTTCGCTTCCAGTGTTTTAGCATCAGCACCACAGAGTTTATATATCTGTTCACAAATATACAAAAGTAAAATGTTTATTGGCCCAAATATTGCCAGAATGTTGCGTCTTAATTTTTCTCTTGCTTATAAAATTATCCTCTACTTATTTCAATTGTCTTCAAGAGACACAGAATTTAGACACACATGAAACATATTAAATTCAGGAATAGGGAAATGCAAATTGAAACAACAGTGAGATATAATCTCCTCCTGTGAGAATGGCATGTAGCCAAAAGTCAAAACAGCCAGTGTTGGTGGGTGTGTGTGTGTGTGTGGTGAGAAAGGAACCTGCATCCACTGTTAATGGGAATGTCATCTGGTTCGGCCTTTAGAGAAGGTGCTTGGAGATCTAGCAGAAAAATAGAAATAGAACTACCATACGATCCAGCAACACTAATTTTCTTGGCATTTATCTCCAAACACTGTCACTGTCATTGTCACTGTCCTCCCGTTGTTCATCGATTTGCTCGAGCGGGCCCAGTAACATTGTGAGACTTGTTACTGTGTTTGGCATATCGAATATGTCATGGGTGGCTTGCCAGGCTTTTGCATGCAGGTGAGATACTCTCGGTAGCTTGCTGAGCTCTCCGAAAGGGGTGGAGGAATCAAACTCAGGTTGGCCATGTCAGCCTCATGCAAGGCAAATGCCCTACCTGCTGTGCTATCCCTCCAGCCCATCTCCAAACACAATAACATTAATTCAAAGGGATATATGCACACCCATGCTCTTCACCACACTTAGTACAATGGCCAAGATATAGAAAGAACCCAAAGGCCCAATTCAGACAAATGGATAAAGAAGTTGATGTTATGTGTGTTTGTGTATATTTATATATATAGCACTGTACCACTGTCCTCCCGTTGTTCAGCGATTTGTTCTAGCGGGCACCAGTAACGTCTCACAACAAATTATGAGACTTGTTGCTACTGTGTTTGGCATAACGAATACATCATGGGTAGCTCGCCAGGCTTTGCTGTGCAGGCGAGATACTCTCGGTAGCTTGCTGGGCTCTCCAAGAGGGGCGGAGGAATCAAACCTGGGTAAGCCGTGTGAAAGGCAAACTCCTTACCCGCTGTGCTATCACTCCAGTCCATATATATAGATATATACTTATATATAGGCACACACAATGGAATAATACATAGCTCTAAGATAGAAAAAAACATGAAATTTGCAGCAACATGGATTGAACAAGAGGATGTCATGCTAAGTGAAGTCAGTCAGAGGAGAGGGATAGATACAGAATGATCTCTACTATAGGTGGGACTTAATGGATACACAGCAAGCTAGCAACAAAGGTACAAAAGCAACACAAATGGAAAATTGATCCATACAATTGAGTTTGGGGGGCTTTGGAGAGAGGAGTCTTGGGGTTCTTGGACACGGAGGAGGTATACTAGTGATGGGTGTGGTGTTGGAATTATGTACATGTAAAGGTCCTCCCGTTGATCATCGATTTGCTCGAGCGGGCCCAATAACGTCTCCATTGGAGACTTTGTTGTTACTGGCATATCGAATACGTCATGGGGAGCTTGCCAGGCTCTGCCGTGCGGGCGGGATACTCTCGGTAACTTGCCGGGCTCTCCGAGAGGGGCGGAGGAATCGAACTCAGGTCGGCCATGTTGGCTGCGTGCAAGGCAAATGTCTACCGCTGTGCTATCGCTCCAGCCCCATGTACATGCTATTATTAATAGCATTGTAAACCACAGAATCTCAATACAGAAATTTAATTAAAGAAACTTTATACATGTATATTAAAAATATAAAATATAAATTCAGGTTTTTCTCATTTGAATTTTTCCAAAAATTTTGATGCTAATAATTCTGCCAGATTTCTATACTTTTTAATAATATTAATCTAAGATGTAAAATATAACGTTATTGGAAATGAGGAATCCTAGTCACTAAAACATCTCAGTGCATTTTGTTGTTGTTGCTTTGTTTTGGGCCATGCCTGGCTTATTTCCGACTCTGTGCTCAGGGATCATTTCTGTGGTGCTCAGGAAACTGCATGAGGTGCTTTATCAGGTTGATTGTATGCAAGGCAAGAACCTTACCTGCTGTACTATCACTCTAGTCCCATCTTAGTTTATTTCTACAAATTGTTAGAGAGGACTTGTTAATTCATACACATGATTTCTTGAGGTCAAAAGACTTTTTATTTCCCTGCCCTAATTTTGGCTGAGGCGTGATATAGTATAACTAATCATTTCAAAGAAAGCATATTTGATTTTCATATGCTCCTATCTCTAAGTCAGGATGTATTTCACAGTGGTTTATCTTATTATTATTTTAAAATTGAGTCACCGTGAGATACACAGTTACAAAGTTGTTCATGATTGGATTTCAGTCATGCAAGGTTCCAACACCCAACCCTTCACCAATGTACATTTTCCACCACAATGTCCCCAGTTTCCCTCCCATCACCCCCACCCCCAGCCTCTATGGCAGGCAGGAATTTTTCTTCTCTGTCTCTCTCTCTCTCGCTTGCTCTCTCTTTGGTGAAGGATTGGATGCTGAACATTGTATGACTGAAAATCAGTTTTGTAACTCACAGTGATTCGATAAAATGGGAAGGGAGATGGTAACGGCCATTGGGGCAGATGTTGAGAAAGTCTAGAACACATTTCAATGTACAGTGTATAACAGAGAAGAAAGCATCCCCACCATTAATAGTTCCCAACAGCAGCATTCTATATGGGTGTTTCCTATGGGCACTATGGTTTACATTCTTCCATAAAAATAAATCCCATACTTGGGACTTTGTCTTGATTTCACTTACTGGCTCATTCTTGGGTCCACTTCTATAACAGCAAATTGCTCTTTTGAGTCTTGCTAACAGGCTTACCTAAGTGTGGGTGCAGAATTTCATGATTTATCCAGGTTGCTTTTGTAGCCCTTTCCACTAAATGTAGTTTTCTTGGTAGTGCCTGCCACGGAAACAAGGCGTCTAAAAGGACCCATAACAGTCTCTTTTTCCTAAGATTCAGGCGCTAGTTGGATGGTAGTGTTAGGCAAGAAGAGAGTCTCATATTCCCCGAAGCCAGAACAGGTACCAAGACAAGAACCTGAGCAAGAAAATAGATAGAGCATGGACAACTGGTTAACCAGACTCAGCAGAAATGGTGAAATATCCAAAGCTGAGCCAAGGGAAAAGAGTACAGAGCTGTTGCTGGGCTCTAAAGATCCCAGAGACCCAAAGATATTTTAAGGAGCATGCTTCATTAGGCTAGAGAGCGGAGCATGCTTTTCCAACTCATTAAAAAAATTTTGTTTTTTTAAAATATGTATATTCATCTTTATTATCCAACTAAAAGTGGAAGAAGAGATTACAGAAATTTATTCATTTTTCTAAAATTTTATAGTTGTGGAAATTGAACTCCAAAAGACCAAATATCTTACTGACAATGACGTAGTATATTCAAGCAGATCCTTACCCACAGATAGGCATGTTTCCATTTTCTTTTGTTTGCTTGCTTGCTTTTGAGATGGGGCAACACCCAGTAGTGTTCAGAGGCTACTCTCAGTTCAATGCTTGGGGACCCCAAGTGGTGTTGGGGACTGAATCCTGGCTTCATACAGGCAGAATATGCACACAGTCCTCTGAGATCTCTCTCCAACTCTTTCTCTCTCTCTCCAATTCTCTTTCTCTCTCTCTCTCTCCCCCTCTCCCTCTCCTTTAAACTATGGGGACAGCAGCAGAATTTTCCTAGACAGTTCAATTTGTTCTTACAAGAATTTCATCCTTTTTTTCTAACCAGTTCTCAGGTGAAATGCAGGGTGTGAGAAGAAACTCAGGTATCCTCCCCTTGTGTGTCTTTTCCCACAGGACAGGAAAGGTGGGTGTCACTGTCACTACAGTGGCCCTTTGTAGGCAGTTGTTCTCCTGTGGCTTCTGTTCTAGATTCCTCCTGAATCTCTATCCTGTACCGCTAGAGAGCAATTTCTTCAACTACAGGTACAAGTAGCTGCTGAGGAGAACAGAACATGCCACAGAAAGGATGAGAATTTCCTATTATGAAAAGAGATGAGAAACTTCCCATAACCACTGATGCCTAGTTCTTGAACTCTCTGGGCTCACAATGACCTCTATTATGAGTGTTTTTGGCGTTTTGGGTCACACCCAGCAATGCACAGGATTTACTCCTGGCTTTGCACTCAGGAATTACTCCTGGCGGTGCTCAGGGGACCAGATGGGATGCTGGGAATCGAACCCGGGTTGGTCATGTGCAAGGCAAATGCCCCACCGACTGTACTATCACTCCAGTCCCATGAAGACATTTTAAAAATCATCTTTATGGTGCTAACTCTAGTGTATCTGCTATGCCTGCTTATCTAGGACCTTATCCCCCAATCACCATGATGGTGACTCTGTCACTGTCACTGTCCCTGTCCTCCCATTGTTCATTGATTTGCTCGAGCAGGCCCAGTAATGTCTCCATTGTAAGACTTGTTGTTACTGTGTTTGGCACATTGAATACGCCATGGGTAGCTTGCCAGGCTTTGCCATGTGGGTGAGATACTCTCGGTAGCTTGCTGGGCTCTCCGAGAGGGGCAGAGGAATTGAACCCGGCTCAGCCAGGCCAGCTGCACGCAAGGCAAACGTCCTACCACTGTGCTATTGCTCCAGATGATGACTCAAGCCAAGAAAAAAAGAAATGCTATAGTTAAAATATTCTTATACAGGGACTGGAGAGATATACAGGGATTAAGGTGTATACCTTGCACAAGCCTGTTCCTTAGCACCACACAGGACTTTCAGGTGTGGCCCCCCAAATAAACAAATTACTGAGAGAATGGAAAAATCACCAGACCCAAAGTCCTTCAAAACTCTTTGCAATAACTGAGGAAGAAACCCTTTAATCAACTACCCAAAGCAGCCCAAAACACTCTAGAGTTTCGACGATCCTATTCTGGATGCTTAATCTCTTTTAAGGACTCACTCTGTCCCTCTCTGAAGAAGTCTGTGTCCTCAATAGAACTAATATTCCCCTTTATTAAATTTTTGAAAAATGTTTTATTTGCCCTAATCTTCATCTTTTCCTGAAATTCTTTTCTGCAAGGGAGGACGAGGAACTGGACCTCCAAGTGGAGAATGAGACTAACTTCTCCTTTTCTTGTGCAACATATCATTTCTGCCTAGGAATCATGACTCCTCAAACATCTGGGTGCCAGGGACCAGCTTCCAGGTTGTGTCAGTCAAGTGGGTCCCAAGTACAAACTGCCGGTGCCTTCATGTGGCTGAAGGGACCTGAGTTAAAAACAACTTCAATCACAACAGCAAGATTTAATAAGAAAACTGCAATAATAACAGAAATAAAAACTCTCATACCACCAACCACAATGGACATATGGGAGGGGAGGGATGGCTCCCCAAAACAATTTTATAATTTGAAGCAATATTCTTTTTTAAAAAAATTTTTTATTAGTGACAAATCATGAGGTACAGTTGTAGACTTACAAATTTTTGGGCTTGGGTTTTAATTATACAATGATCAAACACCCATCCCTCTACCAGTGCCCAGTTTTCACCACCACGGATCCCAGTATCCCTCCCACCTCCCATCCCCCCCATTCCACCCTGCCTCTGTGGCAGGGCATTCCCTTTTGTTCTCTCTCTCCTTTTGGGTGTTGTGGTTTGCAAAAGAGGCATTGAGTGGCAATCATGTTTGGTCTATAGTCTACTTTCAGCATGCTTCTCCCATCCTGGGAGGATCCTCCCAACACCCTTTATTTGGTGCTTCCTTCTCTATCTGAGCTGCCTTTTCCCCTAGCATGTGTGGCTGGTCTCCAAGCCATAGAGTAAACCTCCTTGTACTTATGGCTATTCTTGGGTGTTAGTCTTTTATTTTGTTACTTTATGTTCCCCAGATGAATACAATCTTTCTATGTCTATTCCTCTCTTTCTGACTCATTTCACTTAGCATGATACTTTCCATGGAGTACCACTTGTATATAAATTTCATGACTTCATCTTTTCTAACAACGACATAGTACTCCATTGTGTAGATGTACCAAAGTTTCTTTAACCAGTCATCTGTTCTTGGGAACTCAGGTTTTTTCCAGATTCTGGCTATTGTAAACAGTGCTGCAATGAACAGACAACTGCAGATGTCACTTCGACTATACTTTTTTGCCTCTCAGGGATATATTGCCAGGAGTGGTATTGCTGGGTCAAATGGGAGCTCAATTTCTAATTTTTGGAGAATCATCCATACTGTTTTCCAAAAGGGCTGAACCAGTCAGCATTCCCACCAGCAGTGAAGGAGGGTCCCTTTCTTGCCACATCTGTGCCAGCACTGGTTGATTTTGTTCATTTGGATGTGGGCCAGTCTCTGTGGTGTGAGATGATATCTCATTGTGGTTGTGATCTGCATCTCCCTGATGAGTAATGATGTAGAGCATTTTCTCATGTGCCTTTTTGCCATTCGGAATTCTTTTTTGAAAAAGTTTTTGTTCATTTCGTCACCCCACTTTTTGATGGGGTTGGATGTTTTCTTCTTGTGGAGTTCAACCAGCACTTTGTATATACTTGATATCAAAGTATGTACAAAGTATATACAAATACCGGATGTGTATTCGGTGAATATCCTTTCCCATTCTATAGACTGTCTTTGTATTTTGGTCACTGTTTCTTTTGAGGTGCAGAAGCTTCTTAGTTTAAGATAGTACCATTTATCTATCTCTGTTTTCACTTGTTCGGCCAGTGGTGTGACATCTTTGAAAATACCATTAGCTTCAATGTCATGGAGGGTTTTGCGAACTTTGTCTTCAATGTACCTTATGGATTCTGGTCTGATGTTGAGGTCTCTAATCCATTTTGATCATACTTTTGTACATGGTGTTAGGCAGAGGTCTGAGCCCAGTTTTTTGCATGTAGCCATCCATTTTTGCCAGAACCATTTGTTAAAGAGGCTTCCCTTACCCCACTTCATATTTCTTGCACCTTTATCAAAGATTAGATGATCATATGTTTGAGGGGAGATGTCAGTATATTCAACCCTATTCCATAGGTCTGCAACTCTGCCTTTGTTTCAGTACCATGCTGTTTTAATTATTACTGCTTTGTAGTAGAGTTTGAAGTTAGGGAGGTTGATTCCTCCCATTTTCTTTTTCCCAAGAATTGCTTTAGCTATTAGTGGGGGCTTATTGTTCCATATGAATTTCAGGAGTGTTTGCTCCATTTCTTTGAAGAATGTCATGGGTATCATTATAGGGATAGTATTGAATTTGTACAATGCTTTAGGAAATATTGCCATTTTGACAATGTTAATTCTCCCGATCCATGAGCAGGGGATATCTTTCCATTTCCTTGTGTCCTCTTTTATTTCTTGAAGTAGCATTTTGTAGTTTTCTTTGTACAGATCCTTTACTTCGTTAGTTAAGTTGATTCCTAGGTACTTGATTTTCTGGGGTACAATTGTGAATGGGATTTTTTTTCATGTCACTTTCTTCTCTCTCACTGTTTGTGTATAGGAAAGCTATGGACTTTTGGGTATTGATTTTATAGCCTGCAACTTTACTATACAAGTCTATTGTTTCTAGGACTTTCTTGGTAGAGGTTATAGGGTTCTCTAAGTGTAGTATCATATCATCTGCGAATAGTGAGAGCTTGATTTCTTCCTTTCCTACCTGAATGCCCTTAATATCTTTTTCTTGCCTAACCGCTATTGCAAGTACTTCCAGTCCTATATTGAACAGCAGTGGAGATAATGGGCATCCCTGTCTTGTCCCTGATCTTAGAGGGAAGGCTCTCAGTTTTTCCCCATTAAGGATGATACTTGCTGTAGGGTTGTGGTAGATTGCTTTAACTATATTGAGGAAAGTCCCCTCTATACCCATTTTGGCAAGGGTTTTCATCATAAACGGGTGCTGGATCTTGTCAAATGTGAAGCAATATTCTTTAAGAAGGGTTTACTAAGGGTGAGGGGTAATGGGAGGGAAGTTGGGGGCATTTGTGGGGGGAAATGTACCCTGGTGGAGGGATGGGTGTTGAAACACTGTATGACTGAAACCTAATCATGAATAGCTTTGTAAGGTTCTATTTTACATCTATTCAGTTAAAAAATCATAAAAAAATAAATATATATTTTTAAAAGGTCAGCCCTGCTAATCTCATATGTGACAGAAAAAATTTCAAATACAAATAGTAATTAGAGACAAAAAAAGAAGAATTTACTAAGGGATTAAGTCTTTTTTAAATAAAATTGAATCACCATGAGATACAGTTACAAATCTTTCATGATTGAGTTTCAATCATACAATGATTCAACATCCATCCATCTACCAGTGTACATTTTCTACCAACAATGTCCCCAATATCCCTCCCACTCTCCCCAACTCTATCTCACCCCTGCCTCTATGGCAGAGTTCCCTTCTTACTTTCTTTACTTTGGGGCATTATGGTTTGCAATACAGATACTGAGAAGCCATCACCTTTGGTCCTTTGTCTACTTTCAGCACACATCTCCATTCTGAGTGATCCCTCTAACCATCACTGACTTAGTGATGACTTAGCGGTCCCTTCTCTATCCCAACTGCCTTCTCCCCGAGCTCCTGAGGCCGGCTTCCAACCGTGGAGCACTGCTCCTGGTCCTTGTCCCTACTGTCCTTGAGTGTTAGTCTCATACTTGTTGTTGTTGTTATTGTTGGTTTGGGCCATATCTGGTAGTACTCAGGGCTTCCTCCTGGCTCTGCTCAGGGATCACTCCTTGCAGAGTTTTGGGGGACCATATAGGGTGCCAGGAATTGAATTGCCTGTAAAGCAAATATTCTACTTGCTGTACTATCCTCCAGCCCCGGGAATAAGTTTTATGGCAAGAATATATCTAACAAGGGAATCTTTAAAAGTACCTCAGTCTTGTAGAGAGATGGACAATGTTAATTAATCTTTGATCCTACTTGGCTTCTTTCTCTTACCCACCCATGTTCATGACTTCCACAAAAACAACAGTTTCATATTATAGAAGTTTGCACACTTCCTTTTAACTTTCACAACACTTAGGGCAGGTTTTGTCATGTAAACAGTGTGGTTAAGGTTGTGAGAATTGAAATCAAACAGAAAAGTTCTATTAGAACTAGTCATGAGATTGGAGAGATAGTAGGTGGGTAGGGTGCTTGCCTTGAACAAAGCTGATTCCCGGCATCCCATATGATTTCCTGAGTACTGCTAGGAGTAGTTCCTGAGTGCAGAGCCTCGAGTAACCAATGAGCATTGCTTGGTGTCCACCCCCAACCCCAAATACAGTTTTTTCAAAGTACTCTCCATAGAGGCAGAAGGGGGTTTGGCGGGGGCCTGCAGAAGGAAACTGGGACATTGGTGGAGAGAAGTAAAGAGGGGTGAAAGGAATGGGTTTTGGGATATTATACACCTGACACGCAATCATGAAAAACTTCATAACGCTGTAATTCTTGGTGATTAAATAAAAAATAAAATTTTTTGGGGGGGGCTGGAGCAATAGCACAGCGGGTAGGGCGTTCGCCTTACAAGCGGCCAACATGGCCGACCCGAGTTCGATTCCTCCGCCCCTCTCAGAGAGCCCGGCAAGCTACCGAGAGTATTCGATATGCCAAACACAGTAACAACAAAGTCTCCAATGGAGACGTTACTGGGCCCGCTCGAGCAAATCGACGATCAACGGGAGGGCCTTTACCTTTACAAAAAATAAAAATAAATTTAAAAAATAGTTTTCAAAGAACTTGATTTTTATATACTGAAATTCAACAAAAGAAGGTATAAAAGCAACTTTTTTTGGTCTAATCTATACTGACCATTTAACTTATTCCAATAGTGATATTTCAGTAAAACAATAGTTTTCTTTTCTTTTCTTTTCTTTTTTAAATTTATTTATTGAATCACCATGAGAAAAGTTACAAAGCTTTCAGGTTTAAGTCTTGGTCATACAATGATGAAACACCCCTCCTCTCACCACTAATAATTTTTCACTACCAAGAATCCAAATATACACCCCCTCCCACCCCTCCCGATGCCTGTGAGGCAGATAATTTCTACTTAACTCTCTCTCTACTTTAAATATGTTCATTATTTCGACAAAATATGCACCATTATTGTTTGGAATTTCCTCCCAACAATCAGAAATGCTGCAAAGGTATTGTGAAATAATTTGTTTTCTATTGCTGGTTATGAAAACCATATGATGTCTTGTGGCCTTGATAGCAGCCATGTGATTTTGGATTTCTGATACTTTATTAATTAAGTCTGGAGGGATTTCTGCCAAGAGCTGGATAATTACTAGGTTGGTTTCTGTGCATCTGGTGCCATGGCCATGCCGGAGAGCCGCTCATGGGGGTGGCAACTCATGGCCTTAGTTGGGTGTGAAGGACGATTCGGTTCCACTCCCCTTTCCATGAGGCTGCAGTTGCCCCATCACTGTTGGCTTATACCTGGCTTTCCAATAAGCTCTGAGATGGTGGCCACCATGCTGCCGGGGTGGGGGGGTGGGGAGGAGGCGAGAAGGCGAAAGAGACAGACACCCTTTCCCTCCGGGGGGTGGGGGCATGGCGCCGGAGTTTAATGCATAGTCCATTCACTTTTCTGCTGCAAGCTGCTGGGCTCTGGATTAGTTCCATGTGCCTCTGGTGCCATGGCCGTGCTGGAGAGCAGCTCGTGGGGGGCAACTCATGGCCTCGGTTGGGCGTGAAGTCCTTTATTTTCTTGTAGTAGATTTAGAAACTGCATACATATCTCTTTGAGGATTAGTGGCATAAATAATATATAAAGTGCTTTTCTTCTAGTATGGGACAGATAGCACAGTGGTAGGGTGTTTGCCTTGCACACAGCCAACATGACTGACGTGGGTTCGATTCCCCCACCCCTCTCGAGAGCTCGGAAAGCTACCAAGAATATCTCTCCCGCAAAGCAAAAGCCTGGCAAGCTACAAAAGCCTGGCAAGCTACTTGTGATGTATTCGATATGCCAAACACAGTAACAACAAGTATCACAGTGGAGTTGTTACTGGGCCCACTCGAGCAAATCGATGAACAATGGGAGGACAGTGACAGTGACAGGGGTTGACAAACTTGTTTGTAAAGGACCTGATAACACCGTAAGCTTTGCAGCCATATGATCTATTGAAATAACTCAAGTCAGCTATTGCAATGCAAAAGCAGTCACAGAAATGCATAACCAAATGGACTGAGTTGTGTTCCAGCAATAAAACTTTACTTACAAAAATTGGGGGAAAGCACATTTGACATAGATCTTAAATTTTTCTTCTATCTATCAGTCTGGAAGGTTAATCCTCTTCTGTTCTTATCTTGGGGGTCTTATAATTATTGAAAAATAGCAATATCTCCTTTACTTGCTTGAGTAAATTCTCTTCTGCATTGCCAGATTTTTTAGTAGGCAGGTCAGTTCAAGGTCTATACTATAAGGAAATCATAGGGAGTCTATTGATATGACTCCAAGCTAGCTTCTCCACTTAGCACTATTAGTTACAATAAAAGAGGTGTCTGAAAATATAAACATCTCTCAAAAAACTAGGAACTGGGCTTTCATGTAAACCATCAATTCTACTTCTTGTCCTCTACCCCCAGAAGCCCCAAAACTTGATTTCAAGGAAATATTGGTGCTCTTATGTTCACTGAGGCACTATTTACAATAGCCCAAAGCTGCAAATAACCTGAGTGGATAAGAACAGATGACTTGGTTACGAAATCAGGGTACATATATACAATGGAATACTATCTGGCTTTATGAAAAGATGAAGTCATGCATTATCTCCCATGTGGATGGACCTGAAGAGTATAATTCTGAGTAAAGTTAGTCGGAAGGGATAGACAAAAAAGGGTCTCTTTCATGTGCAAAACACACAAAAAAAAGACGGCAGGGTAATAACAAGTCCCCAAAAGGCATCAGAAACCGACACCTGGCCTTCAGAAGGAAGCTTACTACAGAGGGGCATTGGGGTGGGCAGTTCTGGTGGAGGATGTGGTGCTTGAATGTTTTATACATGAAAATATTATTTACTTATATATGAAAAACTTGTTTACCATGGTTTACAGTAACCATGGTGCCTAAAAATTATAAAAAAATTTTTAAAGGAAAAAAAGGTGTTTTAATTTTCTACATGACTCTGTGAGAAAAGAGTTAAAGCAGTTATTGTGGTTGCTTATTCCTTGCATGTTTCCAAGAGAAGTGTCATCAATCCTTTCCCCTGGGAAATGTGGCCCTCTGAGTGTTCTGTGCGTTAGTAACTGGTGACTTTGATATACATCTAAACATACTGCTGAAGCAAGGGATCAGGCCACTCTGGCCTGTCAAGTTACATTGCATAAAAATCAATATGAATAATGTTCACCTGGTTTTATTGTCAGGCTCCTGAGTTTCCCTAGTCATAGCTGGTTGCATAGCAATGGTTGCCTAGCAAGATCCATTCCCCCAGAAAGGAACCCAGACCCTGGAAATCAAAAGGATATCCCAAGACAGTGCCATCTGACACACATCCCTGAAAACCACAGCTGAAGAGAGCAAACACACCTATGTGTGCTTGCACATCAGAAATCTGGACTGAACCCTTATAAACTTTATATATATATGTATTATTTTTTTCTGCTGCTATGGCTCTATATTCTTTGATATAATTCATCTAAGAGTGTGTAGCATTGGTCTTTCCCAAAGTGTACAGATAGACTTTTACGAAGCTATCCAAAGGCTGCCTGTTTTAATAGATGTCCCCTTGGAATGTGGAGCTAAAGTCAGTTTTGGCACTGTGAGCCCCCAGGGAGGTGTAAGGAGTAGGAAGGATTTGTTATCATTACCTGAAGAATGTGGATTACCTGGTTTAGGGATAGCTCCATAAATAACCTTTTTGATCTGAGGGCCCTATCTACTGCTGGGCAACTTTCAAGAGGTGAAATTTTGTCATCTGAAAAGTCATTCCTTCCTTGTCATATGAAACCCCCATCTTCTCTGGTCTTCTTAGTGTTTAAGGCCATGTAAATTTTTCATGTATGTTATTTGGCTTTTTCCTCCTACTAATCTCTCTGGTACTACTTGGTTGTAAGAGGAGTTCGTAGGAGTGAGGTGAATTTTCCCTGTAATCTGACAAGTATAACCTGCTGTTCAATCTTTTTGTGGTTGTTGTTTTGTTTGTTTTGGGCCACACCTGGCAGTGGTCAGGGCTTATTCCTAGCTCTGAGTTCAGGGATCACTCTTAGAAGGCTTGGGGGACCATAGAGGGACTTGAGGATTGAACTTGGGGATCTGCCGTGTGCAAGACAAGCACCCTACATGCTTTACTATCACTCTAGCAAGCTGTTCAGTCTTGTAAAGCCTTCTGACAGATCACGAAAGGAAATAGTCTTGTATTTCAATGACTTGAAAAATCAGAGAATAGGGATGGGGCTTGAAGAATCTTTTAGGGTTTGAAAGACCCTTCCCTACCCTAAGGGTCCCAGCCCCAGCAGCCCCAAATCTCCATAACTCAACCACTGCCCTGCTCATGGCTGCTCCACACACTTGGGCTGAGCCTCACACACAAGTGAACTCCTAGAAAACCCAGGTATGTGGGACTTTGTGACTGAGAACTCTGGGTTCAACAGGACTGGGAATGGTGATCCTCTGCCCATATACCCCTGTCTCTGGCAACTCAGCAGTTATGCCCATAAGTCACCCCTGGTTGGTGCTAGATAACTTCGTCATTGGCCACTATCCAGATCACATTCCTTCTCTCCTGGAAGGGAGCAACATGACACTCGCTATAACCATGCCGCCGGACCCTGTACCAGGCTGTTTCACTTGGGGCACACCAGAGGGGGGTGAATGAGACCCTTCCTCATCCCAAGGGACTCAGCCCCAGCAGCCGAAAACCTCCAGAACTTAACCGCTGCCACACTCAAGGCCACTCTCCACACGCTCTGGCCGAGCCTCACCCATGAGTGAACCTTTTCCTGGATCTCGAGGCCAAGAATGCTTCACAGGACACACCCTACCCATTCTCCAAGAGTACCGCACCACATTTAATGGGATTCAAAGTAGGAGGCCACCAACCTTAGATGGAAATATTATATTATTTCGTTTCTGCTTTGGGGCAGGGATTGGAGTTCAGGATGGAAACATCCAAAATAATGGTGTTGGGAAGATGAAATGGAGGTGGGATTGGTGTTTGAATATTAAATGTAATCAAATATTGTGAACTATTTTATAAAATAAAAAAATTTAAAAAAATTTTAGGGAGTACTTAAAAATAAGTACTCAAGAAAATATTTTAATAAATATTTTTAAAATTTTAAACTTAATGCAAAAAATCCTGGACAAACAAAATATCAAAAAATCAAATAGAGAAAAGATCTTATCGGGTACTTACAACACTGGGCCTCACTTACCCCACCCTAATTCCTGTCCTGAAAAGAAGCAGTATGCATATGTATATAATTATTATCGGTCAGTTCCTAAAGCCAAAGTCAAGAGCAGCATCTTGAATAATGGTGGCAAAGTTTGGTACATAGAAATGGTTGTCCTGCTTCCCTGACTTTCCCTTCACCTCTCTTACTTCCTGTCTCTTAGAGTTGGTTAATTTCAACAAACAGTGCAGCTGCTTATAGGATTGATATCTAATTCCTTTAATTCCTTTTAGGGATTTGTGTCCTCCACAGCCCCTGAGACACCCGTGACTAGTATGACTGTTAATAATCATTGGTTGGGTAACTTTTAAATGCTAGTTATTCATAGAACTTTGGAGGTCTTTTCAGGATTTTATTTTTCTTTCTACTTATTTATAATTTTTTTAGGGAGACAGGTGAAAAGATAGACCCTGGGGCTTTATAAGAGTTACATTTTTCACTGTACACTGTACCATGTTCAGTGCTTATGAGAGAGACACACACATACACACAGAGAGAGAGAGAGAGAGAGAGAGAGAGAGAGAGAGAGAGAGCATGTGCGTGTGCATTATTACAAATATTCCTGACACATTGTAGAGTCTCCATTTCATTGAGAAGGAAACTGAGTCTCAAGGAAGATAAAGCACATTCCAACTTTACCTACTAATGAAAGGCAATCAGTCTGACTTTTCATAGGGCAAAAACTACTTGCAGATATTCTTGTGAGAATGGGAGAAACTTTTTTTTTTCTTAGTGAACTCACATAGCAAATTTAAGTTAATTGGGGAGGTGTCTCCAGGGAGAACCATCATCTTCCCTTTCAACAGTCTCAGCTATTGCCTTCTA
This sequence comes from Sorex fumeus, assembly GCF_029834395.1. Classification (NCBI taxonomy): domain Eukaryota; kingdom Metazoa; phylum Chordata; class Mammalia; order Eulipotyphla; family Soricidae; genus Sorex; species Sorex fumeus. The sequence continues at coordinate 45,236,753 of NW_026606091.1, forward strand.
GTCCTTGAGAACAGCATATTTCTGACCCCTGTTTCCAGTCCTAACTTCTTTCTTTACTTTGGGATTCCTTTATTCTCTGCACCCACTTTAAGGAGGGTACTTGCTGGAAATGATTTTATAACCTCAGTTGGATCCCCAAAGCATAAAGACAAGAGCTTCCTCTTGTTTATTACTTGGGCTCAATTCTTTTGAATTATTCATTTATGCATAATTTATCTATTAGCATCTAATGTACCCATATATTGTCATCTTACCAATGGGTTTAAGTGCTTTGGAAAGCAGTTCTTTATTATCAAAAAGTGAAAGATGAAGCCAACTTTTCTTAGATGGCTCTTACTCAAGCAGCTGGCTAAGACATATTAAATCTTTGTTATTCTATTTTCCCCCAGTCCATCGTAGATATAGACCAACTGTAGCCTACAGCTATAGCTGCAGAGTCTCAGGGATCTACTGATGGACTTCAGAGGCCCAATTCATTCATATCTTAATCATATATATATAATATCAGCTATGTGCACATGTATATTTTTCTGGAGAGAGTTTGTAATTCCGTATTGGAATTGAAGAGGCTCTACAAGCAAACTTATAAACTACTAAAATTGAATACAATGCATATACTGGTTAGAGAACCAGTCAAGGTCATTGGCACTTTCTCTGGGAAACATTATTTTTTAAGTGATAAATTAAATAATTTGATACAATCACATGATTTCCTTAAGGTATTTTCATTTTTTTTGTTTAATATCAATTATATATACATAATTAGCACTGTAGCACTGTCCTCCCGTTGTTCAACAATTTGCTCGAGCAGGCACCAGCAACATCTCACAACAAATTGTGAGACTTGTTGCTACTGTTTTTGGCATATTGAATATGTCACGAGTAGCTTGCCACGCTTTGCTGTGCGGGCGAGATACTCTCGGTAGCTTGCCAGGCTCTTGAGAGAGGTAGAGGAATCGGACCCACGTTGGCCATGTCAGCCGCATGCAAGGCAAACGCCCTACTCGCTGTGCTATCTCTCCAGCCCAATTATAATGGAAAAATATAGCTCAACAGAAAAATATGATACAAGGTCATGTTTGTCAAGAATGAGTAAATGCTGATTGCTTTCCTTTTTCAAACCCCCATTTTCCTTGGAAAATACAATAAAGAGATACAATCTATTTTAGTTTATTAATGTTTATTTGGGCTGGAGCGATAGCAGGGCTGGAGCGACAGCACAGCGGGTAGGGCGTTCGCCTTACAAGCGGCCAACATGGCCGACCCGAGTTCGATTCCTCCGCCCCTCTCGGAGAGCCCGGCAAGCTACCGAGAGTATCTCGCCTGCACAACAAAGCCTGGCAAGCTCCCCGTGACGTATTCGATATGCCAGACACAGTAACAACAAAGTCACCAATGGAGACGTTACTGGGCCCGCTCAAGCAAATCGACGATCAACGGGAGGGCCTTTACCTTTACCTTTACCTAATGTTTATTTAATACTAAATACTAGCTACCAGTCATTAGGATCAGCTACGTTGTTTAATAAAATCTTCCTCCTCGAAGGAATTAAAAAAATTAATTTATTCTTACTTTCTTCACTATCCTATATTATGCTGTTTTATTTAAGATAGGTTTACTTATTAATATTAAAAACCCTATACAGTTTCTTATTGCTGTTGAACTAAATTACTATAAACTTGTAACTTGAAATAACAAATTGATTTTCTTGCAATTCTTATGGACAAAAGTCTAGAATATGGATTAAATTCAAGGTATCAATAGAAATACTTTGAGACTATTTCAAGGAGCACTTATTTCCTTTCTTTCTCCTACTCCCAACTCCTACTGCCTCTTGAGTTACATTGCTTGACTCATAGTCCCTCCTCCATCTTCAAGGCAGCAGCTCTACTGTATCATTTGTCTCTAGAATCAAATCTTTTTTTGCTTCCTTTAAAAAAATAATAATTTTGATTAAATTAAGCTCACATAAATAGCTGTGTATCATCCCCTTTCTCAAAATATTTACTTCGATCACATCTTTTGTTGTTGTTTTGTTCTTGGGCTACACCTAGTAATACTCCTGGTAGGACTTGGGATCATATGGGATGCCAGGGATTGAACCTTCGGGCCAAATACAAGGCAAACCCCTGATCACATCTTTAAAGCAATTTTTTTTATTAAAAATTTTTTTGATAGTGAGACATCATGAGGTACAGTTGCAGACTTACACATTTTTGTGCTTGGGTTTCAATTATACAATGATCAAACACCCATCCCTCCACCAGTGCTCATTTCCCACCACCACGGATCCCAGTATCCCTCCCACCCCTCATCCCCCATCCCACCCTGTCTCTGTGGAAGGGCATTCCCCTCTGTTCTCTCTCTCCTTTTGGGTGTTGTGGTTTGCAAAAGAAACATTGAGTGGCAATCATGTTTGGTCTATAGTCTACTTTCAGCATGCTTCTCCCATCCTGGGAGGATCCTCCCAACTCCTTTATTTGGTGTTCCCCTCTTTATCTGAGCTCCCTTTTCCCCTAGTATGTGTGGTTGGCCTCCAAGTCATGCAGTAAAATTCCTGGTACTAATCTCGGCCATTCTTGGGTGTTAGTTTCCTATTTTGTTACTTTATGTTCCCCAGATGAATGCAATCTTTCTATGTCTATCCCTTTCTTTCTGAGTCATTTCGCTTAACATAATACTTTCCATGTAGTACCACTTGTATGTAAATTTCGTGACTTCGTCTTTTCTAACAGCTACATAGTACTCCGTTGTGTAAATGTACCAAAGTTTCTTTAACCAGTCATCTGTTCACGGGCACTCAGGTTTTTTTCCAGGTTCTGGCTATTGTAAAGAGTGTTGCAATAAATAGACAACTGCAGATGTCACTTCAACTATACTTTTTTGCCTCTCTGGGATATAGTCCCAGGAGTGGTATTGCTGGATCAAATGGGAGCTCAATTTCTAATTTTTTGAGAATCATCCATACTGTTTTCCAAAAGGGCTGAACCAGTCAGCATTCCCACCAACAGTGAAGGAATGTCCCTTTCTCACCACATCCGTGCCAGCACCGGTTGCTTTTGTTCTTGTGGATATGGGCCAGTCTCTGTGGTGTGAAGTGATATCTCATTGTGGTTTTGATCTGCATCTCCCTGATGATTAATGATGTGAAACATTTTCTCATGTGCCTTTTAGCCATTCGGATTTCTTCTTTGTGAAAGTTTCTGTTCATTTCATCTCCCCATTTTTTGATGGGGTTGAATGTTTTCTTTTTGTGGAGTTCAACCAGTACTTTGTATATCCTTGAAATTAACCCCTTATCAGATGTGTAGCTGGCGAATATCCTTTCCCATTCTGTAGACTGTCTTTGTATTTTGGTCACTGTTTCTTTTGAGGTGCAGAAGCTTTTTAGTTTAAGATAGTCCCATTTGTCTATCCCTGTTTTCACTTGCTTGGCCAGCGGTGAGACATCTTTGAAGACACCATTAGCTTCTATGTCATGTAGGGTTTTGCCAACTTTTTCCTCAATGTACCTTATAGATTCCGGTCTGATGTTGAGGTCTTTAATCCACTTAGATCTTACGTTTGTACATGGGGTTAGGCAGAGATCTGAGTCCATTTTTTTGCATGCAGCCGTCCAGTTTTGCCAGCATAATTTGTTAAAGAGGCTTTCCCTGCTCCACTGCACTTTTCTTGCCTCCTTATCGAAGATTAGATGAGCATATGATTGAGGGGAGATGTCAGTGTATTCAACCCTGTTCCATTGGTCTGCAGTTCTGCCTTTGTTCCAGTTCCATGCTGTTTTAATTATTACTGCCTTGTAGTAGAGTTTGAAGTTAGGGAGGTTGATTCCTCCCATTTTCTTTTTCCCAAGAATTGCTTTAGCTATTCGTGGGGGCTTATTGTTCATATAAATTTCAGGAGTGTTTGCTCCACTTCTTTAAAACAATTTTTACGGTATTATGAATTCATACAAAGAATCAGGACTTAGACAGTTTTAGCGCTATTATTTAGACTATGACGTTTCCCAAACAGTGGCTCAGACAAAAAAGAAGTATATTTTAAGACCTATGAATGAAAGTTCCAAGTTGGAGAAGAGACTAGAATGACAGTACTATTCTTTTAGATAAATGATTCTTTTCTACAACATTCCTAAGGTAGAGCCCTTGTCCAAATACTTTAAATTGACTTTAGGAATCTCAGGAATTGTATCAGGCTTCCATCCTTTAAGAAGAAGGAAGGGAAGAAGAACAAAGAAATGGAGAGTACCTATTTCGTCTTTATACTGCTTTCCCAGAAACCACACCCATGAACTCCATGTGTTTTCTCATTAACTCTTGGTTGGATACAAGGGTTGGAATGGAATTGTTTAGCTAACTATATTGATGCCCGCGTAAAATTGGAAAAGGAAAATAGGAATGGACTATTAGGATCAAAATTTAAGTATATTTAGAGGGCCTCCCTAGAGTTGCTGGAAGTCACCAGGGCTAAATCCATGGTGCTTGGGAGACCATACACTGCTGGGGGATCAAACCCAGGACCCCCATGCATGCCAGGAAATCAGTCCAATCCTTTGGACATTCTCCCTGGTTTCTACACATCAGCAATTTATAAACTTGTATCTATGGTGTACTTGTCTTAAAAATACTTACGTTATTAAGTAAGTTATTATATCATCTCTTAGTAAGATTACTTAACAAAATAAAAAGGTTGACTTTTGATTTTTAAGAGTTAGGTATCTTTCCTTAGTGTGTGTGTGTGTGTGTGTGTGTGTGTGTGTGTGTGTGTGTGTTATGTAGTAGCTGTCCTGAATCACAATACTGTCATTGCTGGAAAAAAAATCTTGGGGGAACTGGATATAGAGATGATCCATTATACCCCCTAAAGATGAGAAAATTAGTTGGTTAGGATTTCTGGCAGAAATTTGAAATAATCTATCCTAAAACAAATGCATCTTATTTGGGGAGGGGGTAGTTGGGCCACACCTAGTGGTGCTCAGGGTTTACTCCTGCTTCTATGCTCAGGGGTAACTCTTGGCAGTGCTCAGAGGATCATGTGCAGTGCTGGGGATTAAACTGCTTTCGTATCCCTGCAAGGCAAGTGCTAAAGCCCTGCATTAGATTAGCTTTTCAGTCTAAGAAATACCCCCTTTAAAACAAAAGCACAATATAAACTGGGGTGAAGAGCTAGTTCAGCAGCTCTGAGACATGTCTGCATGCACTGATCTCCATTTGGTTCCCCTGAATCACGATTCCTCAAGCATCACTGGGTATAGCCTGCGGGCCCACAGCACTGCTGAGTATGGCCCCAGACACCTTTGAGCTCTGTGAACTGTGTAATCCTAGCGTTGCAGGACCCCAACAACACAAGATCCTCTGGCCTTGGCATCGAACCTTTGACCCAGTGGCCAAGAATCACAGGGAGTGGCCCCCGGGCCTTCTGAACATCCCTTGAAAGACCACTTTTCCAAATAGAGGTGCTATCCTCTAGAGGAAAACATGTAAGAATACTGCAGGAAGCAACTAGCCCACCTTACTTATTAGCTGGAATTGACTTTGGCATTTCTTAGCCCTAAAATTTGAAATTATCAGTTGTTTCTAACATGACATCCCACTGGATGTTCCTCCAACCTCAGCCTGAAAACTTCAGTACTAGAGAATGTCCCGTATTCACTATGGTCCCGTGTCATTATTATAGAGCTACTTTTATTTTCGTTTTTTTGAATGTTGCCTTGTTGATAGCTAATACATTTTGAAATTATTTGACAGAAACTAAAATTGGGGCTGGAGAGATAGTACAGTGGGTTGGGCACTTCCTTTCATGTGACTCTCCTGGGTTCAATCCCTGGCATTCCATATAGTTCCCGAGTACTGCCAAGAGTAATTTCTGAGTGCAGAGCCAGGAATAACCCCTGAGCATCATCACCAGCCCACCAGGCATGGGCACCCTTTGACGCCGTCCCCCCCAAAAAAAATCCAATCCTGAAATAAATTAAAATCAAGGCTAAGATAAAATAACTAAATCATAAAAGGATAATGCAGTGTGATGATGACAGTTAAGGAATGTCAGAAAAACTCAAATAAAGGGAGGCTATTGCATTTGAGTAGAAGGTAATTCTGAGGTTCTTGGAAGCAACTGGAAGGTGAAACCCAAAGGGTTCTCTGTCTCCTGATCTCAGACAAATGAGGCGCTCATAGTTTTAAGAGAAGCAACTACTTTCACATCCCTGCTTCATGAGGAATTACAATAAAGCTCTTTGTAAAGTAAAAGGCCCTCCCGTTGATCATCGATTTGCTCGAGCGGGCCCAGTAACATCTCCATTGGAGACTTTGTTGTTACTGTGTCTGGCATATCGAATACGTCACGGGGAGCTTGCCAGGCTCTGCCGCGGGCGAGATACTCTCGGTAGCTTGCCGGGCTCTCTGAGAGGGGCAGAGGAATAGAACTTGGGTCAGCCGTGTTGGCTACTGCTGTGCTATCGCTCCAGCCCCAAAGCTGTTTGTACAGTTTATATATATATATTTAAATTTTTATTTTTTTTGTTTTTTGTGTCACACCCAGCGATGCACAGGGGTTACTCCTGACTCATGCACTCAGGAATTACTCCTGGCAGTGCTTGGGGGACCATATGGGATGCTGGGAATCGAACCCGGGTCGGACGCGTGCAAGGCAAACGCCCTCCCCGCTGTGCTATCACTTCAGCCCCTGTACAGTTTATATTTTAAGAGGCATAATGAATAGTGGATTTTTTCTAGATGCTTTAGCAGTTGTTTTTTGGTTTTTGAGCCACACCTGGTGATGCTCAAGGGTTACTCCTGTATTCAGGAATGAATGTAATCTGGCAGTACTTGGAGACTAGGGACCACAAGGGATGCTTAGGATTGAATTTGGGTCAGTTTGCTTGTCAGTATGCAAGACAAGCACCCCACCGACAGTACTATCGACTCCAGCCTAGAGAAAAATTTTATATATTTTTTCCAGTTCTAAAATTTATATTTGTTTATTTCAAAATAGATATTATTTCTCTTCTGAGATTTCATATCTATTTATTACTAGCTTGTTTTCTTAGGGCATCATTGAAGGTATAATAGATGTCTCGTGTTATTTTTCTCAATCCAGTATTCAGTTCAAATAAGACTGTATCTGAGAGTAGGAATCTGAGAGAATGAGACAAAATCATTAAAATCTTTTTTGGTTACCAGTGACAGAAAGAGCCACTTGAAACTCTCATTCCTGAAGATTCTCTCTGGTTTTGTAGTTCATCAGGGATGAATAGATTCAGGGTTCAAGCAATCTCACTACTAACTCTTGGCTTGATTCTGTTTTCCTGTGGATGGTATCTCCATTACCTGGATCCCTATGTGGGAAGCTAACTGTAGCACTTTCAGCCTCACATTTTCTACACTCAAATCCACCAATATCAAGAGAGGGCTTTTATCTAGCGTTTTAAGCAATCTTGGAATTAGCTCTTTGGGAACAGTGAATTGGCCTGAGTGGAGTCAAAGTTTCATTCCTGGTGGGGAAAGAGTGCATTAAAACTCATTTGGGCGTGGGGATAGAGCAATAAGGAAGGACTTAGAGTACGAAGGCCAAAGGGCATGGCTCCTTAAGAAAGAAAACCAGAGAACTGCCAGGAAAGAAACAATAGTAGCAAAGCAAATGTGCAAACAATTTTAGGTTTGAAAGAGGATACTGGCTGAGAGAAGACTGAAGCAGTAAGGAATGATGCTATCATAGTGGGATAGATGGAATGAAATTGATTATTAAAGCAAAGAATATAAGGATTGAGAAATGATTATTAGGTTCATTCATTTCTGAGATGAAAGAAGAAAATAATGATGAAATAAAAGATAACATAAATAAAAGTGGGATGTTGAAGATTTGTCATGTAGTTTCAATTTTATTTTGTTTGGGGGCCACACCTAGCGATGCTCAGAGCTTACTTTTGGCTTTGCACTCAGAAACTATTTCTGGCAGAGGCCATATGTGAGCTGGGATTGAACCCAGATCAGCCTCATGCAAAGCAAGCACCCCAACTTCTCTATCTCTCTGGTTCCAAATACCTTCAATATATATTTTTAAACATGAAAGGGTAGAGTGTTATTATCATTAGTTTTAGGTTTGGGGTCATATCCAGAAGTTCTCAGGGCTAATTCCTTACTCTGTGCTCAAGGATCACTCTTGGAAGGGCTTGGGGTACCATATGGAGTTCTGGGGATCAAAGCTGGGTTGGCTGTGTACAATGCAAGCATCCTACACTTTCTACTTTCCCTCTGGTCCTTGGAATAGTGCTATTAAAAAACAATTTAAATATATCACATCAATTATATCCCATACAAATAAGTTCTTTGTCAGGGTGGGGATTTGGGGTACACCTGGCAATGCTCAGGGTCATTCCCATTTAGCGCTAGGGGAATGGACCTGGGCCTCCCATCTGCAAAGCATGCACTTAACATTTTATTTATTTATTTATTTTTGCTTTTTGGGTCACACCCGACGATGCTCAGAGGTTACTCCTGGCTCTGCACTCAGGAATTACCCCTGGCAGTGCTCAGGGGACCATATGGGATGCTGGGAATCGAACCTGGGTCAGCTGCATGCAAGGCAAACACCCTACCCTCTGTACTAGCACTCTGGCCCCTGCATTTAGCCTTTTGAGCCACCTCTCCTGAAGATGAATGCTGAAGATAAATGCTATAGCTAGCATATCAAATGATTGCATTCTTTAGGTTACTAATATCACTGTCACTGTCCTCCTGTTGTTCATCGACTTGACAAGCGGGCCCAGTAGCGTCTCCATTGTGATACCTGTTACTGTGTTTGGCATACTAATATCATGTTTACAAAATTTAGCATGAATTTATTTAATATATATGACACTTTAACAATGCATGCTATTTCACAGAATTAGTTATATCACGGACCACTTGTCCATTCTCCTAAAAAAGACATTTACAGTGCATTCATATTTTATTTTAAATAATGCTTCAGTTAGTAGATACATAGCTAGGTTTTCCTTCAGGAATTTTGGTAGTAAAGTTTGTCTAGATGTGGTAAGTATTACTCTTAAGTGTGTTGCAAAATCACCTTTCACAAAGTATGTACAATTCTGAATGATCCCAGCCACAGAGGCATTACTAGTTGCACCTCACATCATGTCTGAGACATTTTATCCTATTAACATTTTCAAAATAACATATTGAGCACATTGTTTCTGTCAGGATAGTTCCAAAAATCTTTAGTTATGCTAAGTTGTTCAATTCTCACAATAAATGCTAGGGAGATAGTAAACAGCTAAGAAGTGGCAGAACTAGTATTTGAAACAAGGAAACTTGAACCAGAATTTGCAAGGTTGGTTACTAAGCTCTATTTCCTTGTAATCACTTTTGATGAACACTAACACTCAAGTGTTCGTACAACTTGTATATATGTGCGAGAACTTCAACAAATTTTGAGGGGATAGTACTCTTCTTTTAATATCCCCCTTATATCCCCCATAATTGAATAGGGTAACTATGATGAATCTAGACACCTCAGATAATCTGAATGATAGATTGCTATCACCCATACATTTTATTTTTCCTGTTTCAGTTTTTTGGGTCACAACCAGTCATGCTCAGGGGCTACTCCTGGCTCTGTATACTCAGCAGTGCTCAGTGGATCATACAGGATGCCAGAGTTGAATCCAGGTTGGCTACATGGAAGACAAATGCCTTACCCACTGTACTACTGCTCCAGCCCCCTTATTCATACATTTTCAAACCTCTTTCCCATAGGTAAAGTTTAGAAAACAAAGAATTAAATCACTTAGGTATTAAAAATGTAGTAGTTTTTAAGTAAAGTAAGTAAGTAAAGGCCCTCCCGTTGATCATCAATTTGCTCGAGTGGGCCCAGTAACGTCTCCATTGGAGACTTTGTTGTTACTGTGTTTGGCATATCGAATACGTCACGGGGAGCTTGCCAGGCTCTGCCGTGCGGGCGAGATACTCTCGGTAGCTTGCCGGGCTCTCCGAGAGGGGCGGAGGAATCGAACTCGGGTTGGCTATGTTGGCTGCGTGCAAGGCAAACACCCTACTGCTGTGCTATCTGGCTACTTTCAAAATATGGCAGTGCCTCCCCCTCCCCTGGCTCCACCCCCACTTGTTGGGTCAATAGTTGAATTGAATTTTCCCAATAACTCAAAACATACCTTCTGATTACACTTGAACATCTGAAAAGTAGGTATTACTTTGATCTGAAGAGTTTCAGCTAACTCCTAAGGAGAGAAAAAAAATAGCATGGAGTTACAATTTTGGTTCTTCTTTCTGTGCCATACATGGTAGTCTCAGGAACCATGCCTGATGGTCCAGAGACAGCGGACACTTCATAGCTTCTCCTTTCGAGAACTTTTCTAAGAGATTTTTGTTCTCAAAGCCTCCAAGAATATTCCAGAAAATGACTGTTCCCAGGAAGACTAAATTTTCTTATCCCAGAGCTCAGAGAAAGTGAGAGATGGAGGCTGAAATAGAATAGATGCTAAAGTTGAAACGAGCAATGCTGTCTCTTAAAGATCTTGGTCACGGTCACGGTCACGGTCCTCCCGTTGTTCATCGATTTGCTGGAGCGGGCCCAGTAACGTCTCCATTGTGACACTTGTTACTGTGTTTGGCATATAGAATACGTCACGGGGAGCTTGCCAGGCTTTGCCGTGCGGGCATTCATCAAATTGATGTCACAGGTCATAAATTTCAGGTATACAATATATTTATTTGATATGTTTCTACATGGTAATATGACATACTAAAGTAATGGGTACCATACTACGTCATTATCATTATAGTATAGCATTCTTGTCTATTATAGTTTGTGTGGCATATTTACTATCTATTACAAGGGCATACCCTTAAATATCATCAGCATTATGTCCCTGGTGACCACCATCTTACTCTCTACTTTTTAAAAAAAATATCAACTTTTTATTTTCTGTGGTTGTGTGTGTTGGTGGGAAGGGTCCACACTCAGTGGAGCTCAGGGTCTACTCTTAGCTTTGTGTCAGAGGAATGTGTGATGCCAGGGATGGAATCCAGGCCCCAAGCAATCAAATCATGGACTTTAGCCCTTTGATCTATTGCTCTGGCCCAACAGTTTTGACGTAGATTCCAGAAGTAAGTGATACACACCTTCTCGTCTTTTCCAGCATATCTTATCTCACTTAGTGTAGAATTCTTGTGTTTTTGCAAATGGTGGCCTATCGTCCTTTATAAATAATCAATGCTTCAAAGAGCTTGTAAAAGATGACAGAAGGGTTCCTGGTATAATCCAATAGGGAGTAAAGTTATTGCAGAAAATAAGAAAGAGGGGCCTGGACTGATAGTGCAGTGGGTAGGGCATTTGCCTTGCATGCAGCAGCGGACTTGGTTTGATCCCTCACATTCTATATGGTCCCCCTGGCATAATTCCTGAATGCAGAGCCATGAACATATCCAAGGGTGCTTTTCACAAAAGGTTCCTTTGAAATTCTTAGTGAAGGGGCCAGGAAAATAGTACAGCTGCTGCTCCCAGGTTATTTGCCTTGCACACTGCCAACTTGGATTCAATTTTTGGCACCCCGATGGTCCCACAAACCTATTCCTTACTGCAGATCCAGGAGTAAGTCTTGAGCACTGATGGTGTGACCCAAAACATACCCCCCCATCAAAATTTCCAGTGAGACATGGAATAATAACATAGTCTAGCAATTTTAATAGTTTTGTAACTATTAAAAACTACATGAGTCTTTTAAGTCCTACTCTTCTTTTGTGTTATTATTTATAATAAAAATAATAAAAAATAATAAAACAATAAAAATACTAACAATATAATATTAATAAACTTAATTATTATAATAATATATTATTACAACAAACATATACACAAATAAACATATCTATTATAATTAATTATAAATAGACAATTATTAAAATATTAATACAATAATAAAAATAATAATTAAAAATAATGGACTGGAGCTATAGCACAGTGGTAGGGCATTTGCCTTGCACGCGGCCGACCTGACTGAGCCGGGTTTGATTCCTCCGCCCCTCTCGGAGAGCCCGGAAAGCTACCAAGAGTATCTCTCCCCCACGGCAAAGCCTGGCAAGCTACCTGTGACGTATTTGATATGCCAAACAGTAACAATAAGTCTCACAATGGAGACTTTACTGGACCTGCTCGAGCAAATTGATGAACAATGGGAGGACAGTGCTACAGTGCTTTTTGGGTCACACTCAGTGATGCTCAGGGGTTACTCCTGGCTATGCACTCAGGAATTACTCCTGGCGATGCTCAGGGGACCATATGGGATGCTGGGAATTGAACCGGGTCGACCACGTGCAAGGCAAACGCCTTACCTGCTGTGCTACTGCTCCCATTCCCAGTGCTACTCTTTTTCACTATCCATCTTTGTGAAAGCCTTGGAGTCAAAAGATGAGAAAATATGTAAAGAATTACAATTATTTTAATCAGTTTTTATTGCATTTAGTAGGCAAAACAAAAATAGCCAGCCATATGGTTAGCACAAGTGACTTTACCTTCTAATATACTATCGTTTAACAGCACCAAATCTCTTCCCTGCCACCCACTAACACAGAGAATTATAATTTTCTCTACTACAGCAATATCAACTAAATAGGAAATTATTATTAGGGCACTGGGCATATTATTTCACTCTCAGAGACTAATAGCTGTAATAGAGAAGAACATGTATTGGTGAAGTTGTGGGGAAATCTGAACGCTCACAAACTGCTGGTAGAAATATTAAATGGTATTTCAGCTTTGGAAAATAGTTTCTTCAGATCCCCAAAAAGTTTAACAGTGAGCTACAAGATGAACCCAACAATTCTATTCCTACATAATGAACCCAGGAGGAATAAAAACAAATACATATGCTTATGTCAGTATTATTCATAATAGCCAAAGCTACAAATAATCCAAATACTCACATATAGGTGAATGAATGAATAACGGGTGGCATGTTTGGACAATGGAATGTTATTTGGCAATAAAAAAGAGTGAAGCATTAATACATGCTGTAACATGGTTGAGTCTTGAAAATTTAAGCTAAACTTTAACTAAAGAAGTTAGTCATAAAGGCTGTATTGGGCCACACCTAGGAGTACTCAGGGACTGTTCTTCCTGCAGAAATCCAGGTAAAGATTGAGACTTGTATGCTTATATACCTGTAATAATTATTAGTCTTGATGATGTTTTGGGGACAATGGAGTACTAGGGGCGGAAGTTGTGCTTCTCCATGCAAAGCATGAGCTCCAGCCTTTGAGTGTCAGCCTGGGAAACTAAATTCCATTTATATGGAATATTCAAGATAGGCAAATATAAGACAGGGAATATTTGTAGTTGCCTAGGGGCCGGAGTGGGTATTGGGAGAGCTAGTGTGACTGCTATAACCCCAGAAACACATCTTTCTGGAGTGATGAAAAGTTCTGAAGTTGAATGTAGTGATTGTTACACAACTGTGTGAATATGAAAAAGACAAAGATATGATTATTCTGACTGTGTATTATCTGAATTAACAGTATATTATTCATCTTAAAAGGAATTTTAAAAGGACTGGGGTGACTGGAGAGATATTTACAATGGATAAAGGGCTTGCTCTCCACGTGACCTACCTAGGTTCTATCTCTGACACCCCATAGGATCCTGCAAACTTGTCAATAGTGATTCCTGTGTGTGTAAAGTCAGAAGAAAACCTTGAGCACCACTAGGTCTGTCCTCGTCTCCCTAACAAAAGAGGGCTGGGTGTCACCTAGAAGCAGAACACTTGCCCTGTATGCGTGTGGTCCTCATTTTGATTCCGAATATCACACACAAAAAGAAAGCTGCCACACATATAAAGTTTGAAGGAAATGAAATCTGTATTATGTTCTGGGCACTATATCATATGTAATTCATTTGTAATCTCATTTCATACTCTATTTAGTGTTATTGATCTATTCTTTTACATGTATGTCATATGTTTATTCATTAGTCAATGAGGTGATATTTTATGCTGAATCAGATAACAATTTTATTATTTTTTCCTTTTTTTCTTTTAAACATTGTTTTAAGTTTTTTTAAAATTTTATAAATTAGTTCATGGTATTTCATTATATTTAATATTCAAACACCAATCCCACCAGCATTATACCCTCCCACCACCATATTTCAGATGTGTTTTCCATCCCCAAACTCAATCTCTGTACCAAAGCAGAACCAAAATAATACATTTTGTATTGTTTGTTATGAAAAACCGCTGAAAATGCTACAAAAAAAGTATCCTTAGAGGAAACAGTATGGAGGTTGTTGTATTTCACCCAGGGACCATTAAGCCCTTCTATAAGAGATCACTAACATGTTGTTAAAGGTTGAGACTTGTGTGCTTATATACCTGTAAAAAAAAGTATATTTCCCTCTAAGATTGGTTGTCTCCTACCTTGAAACCTATCAAATGTGGTGCAGTAATATTGGAATATGGGTAAGGTGTGTGGTTTGATGTATCGTGTGGCTGTGAATGTGACCAGGCAGTCCAGAAATAGATTCACTCATGGGTGATTCTCAGCCAAGAGTGTGGAGAGAGGCAGTGGGCATGGCAGTGGCTGGGTTCTTTGAGAGGTTTGGCTGTCGAAGCTGGGTCCCATGGGGCGGGGCGGGGTCTCATCCGCCCCACTCCAAGGAGGCACAAGTAAAACAGCCTGGCCTGGGGTCTGGTGGCATGGTTATGGCGAGTGTCATGTTATGCTCCTTCCCAGGAGAAAAGGATGTGCAATCTGCATTATTAATCTACTCTAAGCTGAAAACACTTAAGTTTACAGAGGTGACCTATTAATAGTTTACAAAACTATTGAAAGGACAGAAGAAAAGAATAATAGACCTTTAGCTGTTTTAATGCTCGACTTCAATCCGACATGCCAACAGGCCACTTGTTTTTGCTACTCTTCCTCTAATTAGTGAACAAATGTTAAAGGAAATAATTTTATAGACACATTACCTCTATTAATAAGTCACATTTTGATTGAGAACCTGAGGATGGTTATTTGGGGGGAGGTTTTTTGGGGGGAGCAAGGGACAAAAAAAAGGATTTTCAGGATTTTTTTGGGTGATGTTTAAGAACACAAACAGCATATACACGCATAACAAAAAATAAGGTATATTAAAATGTCTATCATGTATTGAATTAGGTTCTATAAATTGATTAATTTATCACAGTGTGAAAATCATTTACCTTGAACACAACATCTGGAATTATCTGCCTAAACCAACTGAGTGCAACCAGATTTGGTAGCTGAATCCAGAGCAAGTGGTAAAAAAATGTTGAAAGTGATCGGTGAAATATACCAGAATATAATAGGGAAGAGAGACAAGCAAGAGAACCACTTATTTTGTTTGATTTTTTTTTTTAGTACAAAATATACAAAATCATCTCTGAGGGGGGTTTACCAGAAGCAGTCATAATTTAAAATTGTTTATATAATCATTCAGTGCTCTCAATGAGATATATATATATATATATTTTTTTTCTTTTATGATCGCACTCAGCGATGCTCAGGGGTTACTCCTTACTCTGAACTCTTGAATTACTCCTAAAGGGGAATGGGGGGGCCATAAGGAATGACCAGGTCAGCTGCATGCAAGGCAAATGCCCTACCTGCTGTACTATCACCCCGGACCCTTAATAACATATTTTATATTACATGAAGAAGTTAAGATCTCACCCAGGAATCATCCACGTCTACAGTAGCAAACAGTACATTCTGGTACTGCAGAACCATTGCCTTCAAAGTAAAAGAAAAAAAAATCTCTTAGTTGTTTAATGTTAACATTAAAACACACACTGAAAGCATGATTAGGCAAAACCAAGAAATGAACATAAATGTTTAAAGAGCTAAGCATCCTTCTGGCCTTTAACATTTGCCTGAAACTTGTCACAGTAAAGTCAAAAAGTCAAAGGATACTGAGGTCAAGTAAATATCACTGCATACCTAAGTCTAAAGCCAAATGGAAAATGAGAATTCCTAATTTGAAAATGACAAAAAGGAATGATTAAATGTCATGAGTCTAGACTTACCCCATGGGGTGGAGGAAGAGCTCACGATCACGATCAGGACCATCCTGTTGTTCGTCGATTGCCTCGAGCAGGACCCAGTAACGTCTCCTTCATCCTAGCCCTGAGATTTTTTTAAAAAGTGCCACATTCAAGGCTCTTTCAGGGTTAGGAGAATGAGACCCATCATCGTTACTGGTGTTTGGCATATTGGGTACGCCACGGGGAGTTTGCCAGACTCTGCCGTGTGTGTAGGTTACATTCGGTAGGAGGGAGAGCTACTAGCTCTTTTTTTTGCCCCAGATGGGGAGTCTGTCTTCAGAGGTCTTCAAAAGAAAGATCTTGGAACAAATTTCCTAACCCTTAACCGTCTCCTATTGTTAGGCTTTTTGGGGGTGACCGTGTTCTGGTGGTGGTAAAATCCTTGCTGTGGCTGAAATGATGTACGCTTATATGTGCTAATATCATTGTTTTCTGTCCTTATTTATTCTGGGCTTTACTGTATAGATACTTTACAGATTCCATTGCTTGGGGCTGGAGCAACAGTACAGCAGGTAAGGAGCTTGCCTTGCACACAGCCAACTGGGTTTAATTCTTGGCACACTACCTAGTCCCAAGCCCACCAGGGATGATCCCTGAGCACAGAGCTTGGAGGAGTAAGCTCTGTGCATCTTGAGGTATAGCTAAGAAAAAAAAAAAACCCAACACCAACGAAACAAACAAAAACAAACTGAAAAACCCAGATTCTATTACCAGCTAGCTTCTAGTTAGGCTATCCCAGTGGGAAGCATTTGCAGGAAAAATGTAAGGTGGAAGAGGGAAGAAACAACTCTGTTCTGGAAGCATCTTTGGTAGCTGTAGATATCAGCTCCTGGATTTTGAGGGGGCTGGGAGTGGCCACACCCCATGGTGCTCAGGGTTTACTCCTGGTTCTGTACTCAGGAATTATTCCTTGGTGGTTATCAAGGGACCCTGTCAATGAGAGTGAACCTGGGTTGGTCGCTGGCAATGCAAGTGCCTTCCCTGCTGTACTATCTCTCCAGCTCCACAGCTCCTGGATTTTTAAGATGGGTGTGTTCTTACTTTTTTTTTTGACCACACCCAGAGGTGCTCTGGGTCAGTACTGGTGCTGCCCAGGGAACTAAGCAAAGTGGAGATTAAACTGGGGCTGGCCACACACAAAGCAAGTGCCTTCATCCTTTTACAATACCTCTGGTCCTATGTTCATGCTTCAAGGACACCGAATCTGTCACTGTCACTGTCCTCCCATTGTTCACCAATTTGTTTGAACAGGCCCAGTAATGTCACCATTGTGAGACTTGTTGTTACTGTGTTTGGCATATCGAAAACCTGACGGGTAGCTTGCCAGGCTTTGCTGTGTGGGCGAGATACTCTTGGTAGCTTGCTGGGCTCTCTGAGAGGGGTGGAGGAATTGAACCCCAGTCGGTTGAGTTGGCTGCGTGCAAGGCAAACACCCTACTGCTGTGCTAATTCTCCAGCCCTGAATTGATTTGATAGCTTTATGATATCTCATCGTTTCTTTACTGACGAAATGGCGTGTCGGATTTTGGAAGGGAGAACGTTTGGAACGACATATCCATCCTGTGGAATTTGGTATGTCGGCAAGTGGACATGGCTATCGAAGAGATTTGAGTAGAAGTCATGGATAATCTTCTCCATTGCCGTTCTGGAGGATGTGATGGATCCATCAGGACGTCGGAGGGCAGTCATCTTGGTCTTGTAGTTGGCGAAGGACAGGCGGGCATTACGAATACTTTTCCCAGCTTCTGCCGCATCTACCAGTACTTCTGCTCTTCTCTCTTTGAGTTCTTCCTTGATCGCATCTCTCCACTGCTTTGCGAGCTCGGACGTTAGCTTGCGGTTGCCTGAGGCATGCGCCAAACCACGCTGGCGAATTAGCTCAAGAGTTTTCGAAGATAGGCGATTTTTTGTGGCTCTCTCTCTCTCTTGGCGTTCCTCGCACATTCATGGAGGTGCTGAACCAGTCGATCGTATTCCTCGTCAATGTTGTCAACAATAGCATCTTCCCATGTTGCCGCAATAGTGCCAAAGAGCTCCCAGTTAGTGGTCGTTCTGGGAGTTCTCTTTTTAAACTTTGCAGCCCTTTCTCCCTGCTCTGTGAAGTAGAATTTTGCATGAAGGAGACGGTGGTCCGATCCCATTCGGAATTTTGGGACAACAGCGACATCAGTCAGGCAAAATCATAGATTGAATATGATGTGGTCTATTTCGTTGTGGAATCGTCCACCGGGAGACTCCCATGTCCAACGTTTAGGTTCTGCCTTCTGGAACTGTGAGTTATCATGGATGGTCTTGGTCGACATGATGAACTCAGACAGTCTCTCACCCTGTTCGTTCCATTCTAGGCCATGGGTCCCAATGTGATGTTCTTCAGCTGATCTTCTCAGTCTTGGCATTAAAACCACCCACAATGATCTTGTAGAAGGTGTGGTCTTCTTTATAGAACTTCTCCAGCTCCATGTAGAACTTCTCAATTTCTCTTTCATCATAATGAGATGCTGGTGCGTAGACAATGAAGATAGAAACTGCAGGCAGTGAGCCACATCTATTCAAATGTAAATGTCCGATTTGGGTTGTTAGGCATTTGAATGAATCAATACTCATGGCCAAGTTTGTGTTGACAAGGACACTGACGCCTCCGACACCTCTTTCATTGCATGTTCCGAGGAAAAATTCTTCTCCAGTGTCGAAAACGGCATGGTAAGATTCGTGCCTTCTTGTCTCGGTCAGACCAATGATGTCGTACTTGATCATTCATGCTTGTACCATCAGGTCCTCGATGGATGCATCTGATGCTAGCGTATGTGCATTGAAAGTACAGATGATCATTTTTGTCTTCCTTCGTTGTGGCAGCCTAGTTCGGCCTTGAGATTTTATCGGCCTCTCCTTTCTCATCCTTCTCAGTGCTGCCATGTCGGTGAAGCCTTCAGGGTCAGGTGAATGAGACCAGTTGTAATTACTGGTTTTGGCATATCGAATACACAACGGATAGCTTGCCAGGCTCTTCCGTGTGGGCGGAATACTCTCGGTAGTTTGCCAGTCTTTCCGAGAGGGATATAGGCTTTTGGGGCGACCTCTAATCGCCCTCGTAGGTGTTACCATATTTGAACCCTATCAAATATGGTACGGCAATTCCAGAAGATGGGTATTTAGTGTCTTACGATGTGTCGTGCGGCCTTTGAATCCCTTTGTCACGTGTGGTTGGTGGGAGCAAGCAGAGAATCTTGGAGTCCAAGGTCTCAGAGAGTTCAGCTTATCTTGTTCTGTGGGTCTCCAGTCATGCGTGAGTCTCGGCTGGAGCTGCCACGTGGGTCTGGAAAGCCTCCTGGAGCGTGGTGGCGGCTGGGTAGTGGAGGTAGTGTCGGTAGTGGAGGTCTGCCAGTGGGGTATTTATCTGGTCCTGGTAGGGGTAGGGTGGGTCTTCTGTGTGCAATCCGATCCCTGGGTCTCTAGTGGTTGGTAGGACCAGACAGGGCAGGGTAGGGTGGGGCTCCTGATTAGAATCCCTTTGTCACCTGTGGTTGGTGGGAGCAAGCAGAGAATCTCTATCCCTGGAGTCCAAGGTCTCAGAGAGTTCCGCTTATCTTGTTCTGTGGGTCTCCAGTCATGCGTGAGTTTCAGACGGAGCTGCCACACAGGTCCGGAAAGCGTCCTGGAGTGTGGCGGTGGCTGGGTAGTGGAGGTAGTGTCGGTAAAGAAACGAACAGCACCCGGCCCAGACAAGGTCAGACCTGAACACCTGAAGAACCTGCCGTCAGTACTCATCAATACACTGGCTCGGCTCTTCACTCGCTACCTGTCTGAATGCAAGGTTCCGTCCCAATGGAAAACCAGCAGGACCGTACTACTGCTCAAGAAGGGAGACATCCATGACATTGGCAACTATCACCCGATCTGCCTATTGTCTGTCATCTACAAGTTGTTCACTCGAGTCATCCTAAATAGGATTGGCAGAACACTAGATGAAGGACAACCATGCGAGCAAGCCGGGTTCCGCAAAGGATTCAGCACCATCGACCATATCCACACGATAACCAAGCTCATTGAGGTTTCTTGGGAGTTCAAGATGCCGCTCTGTTTAACGTTCATTGATTTAAATTTAAAGAAGGCCTTTGATTCTGTTGAGATGGATGCGGTCATCGAAGCCCTAGCCAATCAGGGCATTCAAGCCCAGTACATCAAGATCCTCTGTGAGCTGTATTGCGGATTCACTACCAGGATCTCACCATTCTACAAAGAAGTAATCATTGATGTCAAGAGAGGGGTTCGGCAGGGTGATACCATTTCACCGAAACTCTTCAGTGCCACCCTCGAGAACATCATGCGACGACTGGAATGGGAAGGAATGGGAGTGAAGATAGATGGTCGGCAACTACACCACCTCCACTTTGCTGATGACATTGCTTTAATAACACCAAACATCAGCCAAGCGGCACAAATGCTGGTCGACTTTGACCGTGAGTGTGGAAAGGTAGGAATACAGCTGAATCTTACGAAGACAACATTTATGAGAAACAGCCTCGTTCCTGATGCCCCATTCGCTCTCAACGGAACGACCATCTCCGAATGCAACAGCTATGTGTACCTAGGTCGAGAAGTCAACATGACAAATGACCTGGCACCCGAGCTGCGCAGGAAGAAGAGAGCGGCTTGAAACGCCTTCAAGAACGTTGAAGAAATAGCTAAGAGGACGAAGAACCTCTGGCTCCGGGCACATCTCTTCGATTCCACTGTTCTTCCTGCATTAACATATGCCTCAGAGACCTGGGCCCTACGTAAACAGGATGAGAATGCTATTCGGGTCTCCCAAAGAGAAATTGAAAGAGCTATGCTTGGAATATCACATTTCACTCAAATGAGAGAAAGAATCCGGAGTTCCAACATCCTTCGAAGATCAAGAATCAGGGACGCTGTCTCATTTGCCAAGGTGTCAAAAATCAGATGGGCTGGTCACGTAATGAGATTTAAAGATGACCGCTGGACTAGAGCTGTTACCGACTGGATCCCATGGGATGTCAGAAGACCGCGTGGCCGCCCACCTACCAGATGGTCAGACTTCTTCATCAAGATCATGAACGATCGGTTTGAGGATCTTTATGTTCCCAGAGTGAACAGATGCCATTGGGCTACATTAGCACGTGACAGGGACAAATGGAGACGTTACTGGCACCTGCTTGAGCAAATCGACGACTAACGGGAAGTTAAGTGATTATGTGAAGTGATCATATCTCAGGGCTGGAGCAATAGCACAGCGGTAGGGCGTTTGCCTTGCACGCAGCCAACATGGCCGACCCGAGTTCGATTCCTCCACCCCTCTCGGAGAGCCTGGCAAGCTACCTAGAGTATCTCGCCCGCACGGCAGAGCCTGGCAAGCTCCCCGTGACGTATTCGATATGCCAAACACAGTAACAACAAAGTCTCCAATGGAGACATTACTGGGCCCGCTCGAGCAAAATCGATGAACAATGGGAGGACAGTGACAGTGACAGTGACAGTGATCATATCTCAAGTACTTCCAGTTTTCTCTTTAAAATAAAGGGATGCTGATGGAAGAGCTCCAGCATTTGGAGTGGAGATAATAAGAAATGGAGCTATTGATGGGTATGTTCCTATGGAAAGGCAGGAAGAAGGATGGTGTGGGCTACTTAGTAGATATGTGCAGGGTTTTGATGTAGGGATTTTTCCTGGTTGTTTGTTTATGAAATGTGAAAGTTCTTTCTTCAGTGGCCCATTATAATAGAGCATTTGGGCAAAACTTCTTGGATGATAGGCACAGAGGTTTTGGGAGTTTGAGTATTTTTTAAAATTAAAAAAAGATAATAAGACTACGTGATTAAAATATGGGCAGAAAAATCGAAATAAACCCTGCTTTAAAGAAGACATAAGGGCATAAAGACATAAAGACAAATAGTCAATGAGCGTATAAAAAGATGGTCAACACTATTATTACTTGGGGAATGCAAAGGAAAACCACAATAAGATGTCATCTTACAACTGTCTGAGGGGCTGTAATCAAAAAAGACAGGAAGCAACAAGTGTTGCTTATGGCAAAAAGGAAACCACATGTTGGTGGAACAACCATTACAGAAAACAGTATGGGAAATCTTCAAAAAAAAAAAAGGGAAAGAGTTAAAATGCCAGGTAGCTCAATTAGCTCGCTGCTGGTACTTGAATAATATTAAAACAATAATTTGTTTGCTCATTTTTTGGTTTCTTTGTTTTTGAGTAACACCTGGCGATGTTCAGGAATTGTTGGTGCTCAGGGGACCATATGTGGTGCTGGGGCTCAGATTTGGTTAATTACAGGCAAGGCTAGTGCCTTGTCTGCTGTATTACCTCTCTGGGTCCCATTAAAATACTAATTTAAAGAGATAAAATTACCCTCAAATTTTTCAGCATTATTAACTACAACCAAATATTGGAGACGTTCCCATTGATAGAGGAGTGCATAGAGAAGACATGGATACAAAATAAAATAAAACTACTCTGCAACTAAATATGAGGATATTATCTACTGTATCTCAAAAGAAATCGTGACTAAGACACAAAGACAGCCCACAGATTGGGAAAAATTGTTTACCAATATCTATATGATAAGGGGTTAATGTCCAAGATATATAAGACACTGGTAGAACTTCACAAGAGAAAACATCCAACTCCATCAAAAAATGGGGAGAAGAAATGAATAGAAAATTTCTCAAAGAAATCCAAATGGCCAAAACACTCATAAAAATTGCTAAGCATCAGAGAGATGCAAATCAAAATAACAATGAGATATCTCACACCATAGAGAATGGCACACATTAAAAAGAACAAGAGCAACCAGTGCTGGCATGGATGTGGGGAGAAAGGAACTCTCCTTGTTGGTGGGAATGCTGACTAGTCCAGCCTTTTTTGGAAAATAATATGGGCATTCCTCAAAAAACTGGAAACTGAGCTTCCATATGACCCAGCAATACAACCTCTGGGGATATATCCCAGGAACCCCAAAACGCACAGCATAAATGCCATCTGCACTTGTATGTTCATTGCAGCTCTATTCACAAAAAACAGAATCTGGAAACAACCTGACTGCCCAAGAACAGATGACTGGTTAAAGGAACTATGGTATATCTGTCACTGTCCTCCCGTTGTTCATCAATTTGCTTGAGCGGGCCCAGTAATGTCTCCATTGTGACAATTGTTACTGTGTTTGGCATATCGAATACGTCCCGGGTAGCTTGCCAGGCTCTGCTGTGCAGGCGAGATACTCTCGGTAGCTTGCCGGGCTCTCCGAGGGGGCGGAGGAATCGAACTCGGGTCAGCCACGTTGGCCGCTTACAAGGCAAACGCCCTATCCGCTGTGCTATCGCTCCAGCCTATGGTATGTCTACATAACAAAATACTATGCAGCTGTAAGGAAAAATAAAGTTATGAAATTTGTTATGAATGGATGAACATGGAGAGTATCATGCTGAGTAAAATGAGTCAGAAGGAGAGGGGCAGACATAATAATTGCACTCATTTGTAAGGTTAAAAAAACCCCATTGGGAGTGGGGGCGACTAAAACCTCATGGGAAGGGGGGGCGTTCCGGTCCGTCCTTCACGTCCTACCGAGGTCACCGGTTGCCACCCCGCGAGTGGCTCTCCAGCACGGCCACAGCCCCAGAAACACAAGGACTTAATGCAGAACCCGACAGCTTGGAGCAGAAAAGTGAACGGACTATGCGTTGATCCAGGTCATCATGTCTGTCCGGAGGGGAAAGGGTGTTGCCCCAGTCGCCTTCTCCTCTCTGGAAAGAAAGATGGCGGCCATATGGGAGCCTTGTGGACAGCAGGTATGAGCCGGGGAGTGGGGGCGACTAAAACCTCATGGGAAGGGGGGCGTTCCAGTCCGTCCTTCACGCCCTACCGAGGTCACCAGTTGCCCCCCACGAGCGGCTCTCCAGCACGGCCACAGCCCCAGAAGCACAAGGACTTAATGCAGAACCCAGCAGCTTGGAGCAGAAAAGTGAAAGGACTATGCGTTAATCCAGGCCATCATGTCTGCCCGGAGGGGAAAGGGTGTTGGTCCCTTCCGCCCTCCTCCCTCTGGAAAGAAAGATGGCGGCCACATGGGAGCCTTGTGGACAGCAGGTATGAGCCAGGGATGTGGGGGCGACTAAAACCTCATGGGAAGGGGGGCGTTCCGGTCCGTCCTTCATGCCCTACCGAGGTCACCAGTTGCCCCCCGCGAGCGGCTCTCCAGCACGGCCATGGCCCCAGAAGCACAAGGACTTAATGCAGAACCCGGCAGCTTGGAGCAGAAAAGTGAATGGACTATGCGTTAATCCAGGCCATCAGGTCTGTCCAGAGGGGAAAGGGTGTTGCCCCAGTCGCCTTCTCCTCTCTGGAAAGAAAGATGGCGGCCGCATGGGAGCCTTGTGGACAGCAGGTATGAGCCGGGGTACTGGGGGCGACTAAAATCTCATGGGAAGGGGGGCGTTTCGGTCCACCCTTCACACCCTACTGAGGCCACCAGTTGCCCCCCACTAGCGGCTCTCCAGCACGGCCACGTCTCCAGTGCACAGAAACCAATTTCTTAACTATTTGACTTTCAGTAGAAATACCTCCAGGGTCAATAAGTAAAATAGCAGAAATCCAAAACCAACATTTAATTCTTGAACCCAGCTGTAGAAAGCAAATCACTTCACAATGCTTTTTCAGCATGTCTGATTTGGGGGAGGGGTAAACTCTAAATAATAGTGGTGAATCTTTTATTGAAACAATGAATCTAATCAAAGCAGATAGAGTGTTAACTAGAATTCATCTGCCCCACAGGGACTGGGAGGGGTGGGGGGTGGGGTTTTATTGGGGTTCTTCATGGTAAAAAAAAAAGTATTGGTAAAGGGAAATGTGTTTGATATTTGCATGACTGAGACCTAAACCTGAAAGCTTTGTAACCTTTCCCACGGTGATTCAATAAATAAATAAAAAAAAACCCCATTATATTAGACTAATACCCAAGGACATTAAAAACTCGGGCAAGAAGGATCGGTCCAAGATTGGGAGCCTGTCTCAAGTGCTGGGGAAGGAGGCAAGTGGGATAGAGAAGGGACCACTATGACTAAGATAGTTGAAAACTGTTATTCTAGATAAGAACTGTGTGCTGAAAATAGGTAAAGGAACAAACACTAACCTCTCAGTATCTGTATTGCAAACCCCAAAAGAAGAGAGAGAGAGAGAAGAGAGTGAGAGCGAAGAAAGGAGAGAGAGAAGAGAGAGAAAGGAGAGAGAAGAGAGAGGAGAGAATGAGAGAGAAGAGAGAGAGGAGAGAGAAGAGAAAAAGAAGAGAGAGAGGAGAGAGAAAGAGAGAGTGCCTGCCACAGAGACAGGCTGGGAGAGGAGGGTGGCAGCAGGGAAACACTGGTGTGGTGAGAACTGTATGTACACTGGTGGAGGGATGAGTGTTGGAATATTGTACTACTGAAACCCAGTCATGAACAGCTTTGTAACTGTGCTCATGGTGACTCACTTAAAAAAATAAATGAATTGAAACCCAAAAAGAAATGATATTCTGGGGCCAGAGTAGGGCATTCACCTTACCCGTGGCCATTCTGGGTTCAATCCCTGGCACCCTATATGTTGTCCCAAGCACAGCCAGGAGTGATCCCAAAAGCACAGAGCCAAAAGTAAGCCCTCAGCACCACCAGATGTGGGGGAACAAAAGTAAAATATGTTGAAGAAATTCTGCTCTTTACAACAACACAGACGGGTCTATAAGATGCTGTGCTAAGTGTAATTGAAAAAAAAAAAGAACACAATTTCACTCATTTTGGGGAGGCAAGCAAAACAAATATGTGAAAAAAATCTCTTAGACACCAAAAACAAAATGGTAGTTACTAGTAGAGGAGTGGGTGTGTAGTGGGTAAACTGGATAAAAGGGTCAGTTTATGGTGATGTGGGCTAGAGCGATAGCACAGCGGGTAGGGCGTTCGCCTTACACGTGGCCAACATGGCCGACCCGAGTTCAATTCCTCCGCCCCTCTCGGAGAGCCCGGCAAGCTACCGAGAGTATTGGATATGCCAGACACAGTAACAACAAAGTCTCCAATGGAGACGTTACTGGGCCCGCTCGAGCAAATCGACGATCAACGGGAGGGCCTTTACCTTTACCTTTACCTTTATGGTGATGTATGGAAACTAGGCTTTGGGTTATGAGAAATATTTTACACCTGAAACTTACATATTATGAAACAGCATTACCCCAATTAAAAAAGTTCTGGGATCAGGGAGATAGCTGAAGCAGTGGAGAGCATGCCTAGCTTTTGTAAGGCCCTGAATTTGTTCCCTGACATCTCACGAAGGATGGCCCTGGTGCCCCAAATGCACCACCAACTCAAGCACCAAATTTTAGGCCTGTACCACCTGGGAGTTGTCCTAGGTCTCTCAGTAGCAACGGGGGATGAGCCCTATGGGAAAAGAAAATGATGCTGATTCTGATTGATAGTAACTTTATGCCTCGGGGGAAATGGTGTCACCCAAGAATTCTGAGGCAACTTGTACTTGTACTTTTCAAGTTGGAGGCTAAAGAGATGAGAATGGTTTAACCTATGTTAAAGTTCCCAAGACCAGGTTGTCCTTGAGAGATTTTCAGAATTTATTTCATTAAAGTCTATTTGACAGGTAGACCAAAGAAAAAGAGCAACAGGTGAGACATGATTTTTTTCTGGTAATAGGGTTGAAGGATTTGGGGACAGTTTATTGTTTCCCATGGTATTTTTAATGTTTTGTTTGTTCTATCTATTTTGGGGCCATACCTAGTGGTGCTTAGCGATTACTCCTAGTAAGGCTTGGAGGATCCTATGGGATTCCAGGGATTGAACCCAGATAGGCCACATGCAAAATAAGCGTTCACCTCCTGTACCATCTCTCCAGACCCACACTATGGATCTTAAAAAACAAGCATCTTGGGAGGTCTGAGCAATAGTACAGCTGGCAGGGCTTTTGCCTCACACATGACTGACCAGGGTTCAATCCCCGACATCCCATATGGCCCCCAGAGCACCACCAAAAGTAATTATTCAGTACAGAGCCAAGAATAATTCTTGAGCACTGCTGGGTTTGGTCCCAAAGCAAAAAACTCCCAAACAAACAAAAAACACCTACAAGCATCTTGTTTGTCTGTAATCTATTACAATATTTAGAATCGTCAAACTGTGAAGCTTCAGGAAGATGTCATTATTCATTCATGTGTACAATTATGGTCATTTTTATTCTGTGAAGCTTCAGTAACATGTCATTATTCATTCATGTGTGCAATTATGGTCATTTTTATTCTGTGGCAGAATTATCTAGGCAAGCAGTATTAATCTTTCTCAGTCTTTGCCAGTTATTTAATCAGATCCCACTATGTCATCTTCAGGTTAGTCAGTGTGCTTAAAAAACTATGATAGGAGCCAAACTTCTCACATTTACCCGGGAAGCTTATTTGGGAACTTCTTACACCTTTTAAAATTATGAAAATTGGGGCTGGAGCAATAGTACAGCAGGTAGGGAGTTTGTCTTGCACGACGCTGACCTGGGTTCGATTCTCAGCATCCCATATGGTCCCCTGAGCAGCGCCAGGAGTAATTTCTGAGTGCATGAGCCAAGAGTTACCCTTGTGCATCACCGGGTGTGACCCAAAAAGCAAACAAACAATTAAAATTAAATTATGAGAATTATGAGAAAATTATGGGGCTGGAGCGATAGCACAGCCGGTAGGGCATTTGCCTTGCATGCGGCCGACCCAGGTTCAATTCCTCCGTCCCTCTCAGAGAGCCTAGCAAGCCACTAAGAGTATCCCACCCACATGGCAGAGCCTGTCAAGTTCACCGTGGTGTATTCAATATGCCAAAAACAGTAACAACAAGTCTCACAATGGAGACGTTACTGATGCCTGCTCGAGCAAATCAATGAACAATGGGATGACAGTGCTACAGTGCTATGAGAATTGATACTGGTGATACTCACATTAAACAGGGGTTGAATGTCCTTGCACGGACCACACCATCTTGTGGAAAATTTGACCACCACAAGTTTGTTTCCAGCAGTGCTCAAAAGTGCCTTCAGTTCATTCTGAGACGGGAAGATAGATGAGGAAACACGCATGGTCACTGAGATATAACACTTCGCAGAGAGCAAGACAATTTCTTTTTTATAAACCTCAACCAGGGGCCCCCCTGCTGCTCAGGAGACACTAATTTACCCAAATATCTTCAAGCCCGTGTATATTTGTAAGCACTGGTAAATAATGAAAAGCCCACAAAAAAGTTAAGACATCTACCAGATGGATTGAAATGATAATTGGTAATGTTACTCTGGGGAGAAACTAAGAATGGTCAGTGAGAGATGAGGGATGGAGAGTTAACATCTGGAGTTGAACTTTTTGTTTGTTTGGAGGTCACACCCAGCTGTGCTTCTGACTTACACTTGGCTCTGTACTCAGGGGTCACCCCTGGCTATGCAAAGGGACCAAACTCAGGTCAGCCACATGCAAGGTAAGCACCTTACCCATTGTATTCTTTTACTGGCTCCTCGATTTGAGCCTCAAAAACAAAGATATAAACACACATTAATAGCTATTATTACTTGTCGAAGAGTATAGAGAGAATATGGGGGAAATTGTCTGCCATGGAGGCAGGGGGAGGGGTGAAGAAGGGGGTATACTGGGGACATTGGTGGTGGAAAATGTGCACTGGTGGATGGACGGGTGTCTGATCATTGTATGATTGAAAATCTAACATGAAAGCCTTGTATCTCATATTGATTTCATAAAATAAATAGCTATTATTACTCTTTATACGTTACATAAAATATTTTTTACAGAAAAAAAAAACAGAAGTTTATTAACTTTCTTATGCTCAATCAATTGATGAGTGTTGTAGTTGGGATTACTAACCTAGTAAGCTTGACTCCAGAGTTTATTTCCTCAACTACCACACGAACCCCATGGCAAAGCCTGGCAAGCTACCGTGACATATTCGATATGCCAAAAACAGTAACAACAAGTCTCACAATTTGTTGTGAGACGTTACTGGTGCCCGCTCGAGCAGATCGATGAACAATGGGAGGACAGTGCTATAGTGCCACCACATGAAATTATCCCCAGCTCTCCATAATAATGGAAATTAAGTATCCATTTCTCTGGCCCAAAAGGCATCATATGGAGCATAAAATCACTAATAGGAGTCAATCAAGCAGGACCTATAACTGGAATTATGGATGGGGTTCATTCCATGCAATGTCTTATCAACTCTATACTAAGGGAGTTTTGACATTCTTGTTGCATAGGGACGAGAGCACAGCGGATAGGACATTTGCCTTGCCAACCTGGGTTTGATTCCTCCTCCCTCTCGAAGAGCCCGGCAAGCTACCGAGAGTATCCTGTCTGCATGGCAGAGCCCGGAAAGCTCCCCGTGGCATATTTGATATGTCAAAAACAATGACAACAAGTCTCGCAATGGAGACATTATTGGTGCCCTGCCCAATCGAGCAAATCTATGAACAAATCTAGGAGGACAGTGCTACAGTGTTTAGTTTCAAGCAAAGAAAACCGATAATGCAGACAAGATATGCTTTCTTCCTTTTACCAATATTCCCCTAGAATGGGGCAAATGAATTTTGTGGGGGGGGGGTTTGTGGACCTCACTTGATGGTGCCCAAGAGTGATTCCTGGCTGTTCTTAACCATGTATGGGGCTGAGGATATTCTTGGCCAACATAACCACATGCAAGGCAAGTGCCTTACCTCCTTTACTCTCTCTGGCCCAGCAAATGAAATGAACTCTTTGGAGAGTCATTCCAAGCCACTATTTCTCACTTGCTTCTGAAGTTATAAGAAGATTCCACTCTTATAAGCCACCTTTCAAGTAGTTATGGTATAAATTGTTTATTGGGATCATAAATTTGACTAAGTTCTCTGCAGGAAATACCCCCATTTCATAGGCACTGATTCAACATATACCAATTGAGTCTTACTCTATGGTAGATACTGGACATGCATCTGACATTCAGCTACCTCCACACCCACACATATACGATTCCTTACCTTTATGGAGTTTATATTATATCATATTATATTATATTTTAAGAGAGGAAAGTTTATGGTAAGATCAAAAAGTACAATACATAGGATGTTACTACTCATTGCTAATAAAGAAAAAGGAAGGGAAAAGAAGAAAGGAAGGAAGGAAGGAAGGAAGGAAGGAAGGAAGGAAGGAAGAGATGGAGGGAGGGAAGGAAGAATGGAGGGAGAGAGGGAGGGAGGGAGGGAGGGAAGGAAGCATGGAGGGAGGAAGGGAAGGAAGGATGGAGGGAGGAAGGGAGGAAAGATGATGGTAAAAGGGAGGGAGGGAGGAAAAGAGGAAAGGAGAAAGGGAGAGAGGGAGGGAGGTAGGGAGAACTGGATAATAATTGCAATCTGGGTGACAAGGTTCATCTCTGTGATAGGTGGTAATTGGATAAATACAGGAAGGAGATCATGGGCTCTCAGAAGGCATGAGAGCGATTCTCAGGGAATGAGTGAGACCCTGGACTATTTTGTGAAATTTTAAGAAAAAAACTGAAAGGATTTGAAAATATGTGCTATTTGAAAAAGTTCTTGTATCCCAGTACATGGCAAGATCTTCCTACCAATCTCATTTAAAGAAGTGTCAGAATGTAAATGAGGGCGCTAGTGGATGGAAGATCCAGGCCCTAATTTGTCTTCTTCCTCTCTCCTCCTGCACTCCTATAATGAGCATAGGCATGAGAATATCTGGGTTCAAATGTTCCCAAAGGAGATAGGGCTTGAGCCTCTATCAGAGGTAATTTCCTTATAGGTATGATTCCTTCCCTATGTATGTATTTAGATCTGCTATGGCAGAAATATTAAGCAATAGCTAGAAAGTGGGCTTATAACATAGCCACCTAAGAAATCAGCAATTCTACTGGTCATTCTTTCTACTCTAACTCAAGGGCTTATCTGGGGTTTCTGTTCTTTTTTCTAGGATAAGAGAAATATGTTGACTTTTCAGAAAAACTTCCAGGTACAGTTAAGGTGGTGTAAGTGGGATCAGATACAGTAAGAGTCATGCTAGAAGCTTGTCTGAATCCATTAGCAACAGAACAAAAATAAAAACCAGGGAGAAATAAAAGCCTGAATAAAAGCATGAAGTTGTCTCTTTCCTCATCCAAGAAACATGAAGAGTAAGAACTAAAAATGAACAAATTAAAAAAAACCTTGTTAATGAAGCAATAAAGAAGTACTGGATGGGAAATATTTAAAGTTGACCAAATATATTAAGATAGTGTCTTTAAAAATATGTATAGAAACCAAATAAATACTTGCCATGCTTTTAATAATCGTCACCATGTCTGGCACCTAGAAATAGCTGACGGATATCTCGTGTTGCCTGGATTTGCACACAGTAACTGTGTCCTATTAACTGTAGGGTTCTGGGTAGAATATGAGGGTAACTTCTCTTAATTCTCTATGACATCATTAAATATGAACCTAGAACCTAAATCTTAGAACTTTGCTAAGTTGGGATTTGACTTAACTTTTATAACATGACTATGTAGTCAATGTGTGGCCAGCCAAGAATAAGTCAGCTGAAGGTTTTGCAAACAGACTCAATGAGTCTGTCCAGATATGATTTTCTTTCTTTCTTTTTTTATTGAATTACCGTTAGATACAGTTACAAAGTTTTCATGTTTGATATTCAGTCACACAATGATTGATCACCTATCCCTCCACCAGCAAACTTTCCACCACCATTGTCCCCATTATCCCCTCCACTTCCATCCCAGTCCTTACTCTGCCTCTATGGCAGACAATTGCTCAGATACTCTCTCTAGTTTTGGGCATTATATTTTGCTCGGATATTCCCACCACCATTCAAGCCTGCCTTCCAGGAACAGACGCTAGATCATTTATTTCCTTCGCTCACTTTGCATATGAGGAAAGGTTGCATGGCTGTGCTTCAGAGAAATAGTCCTGACACCAAATACCTGAGCCATGCTTTTATAAGCTCATGGTCACTGGAACTCCATCAGGAGAAGGCGGGGAGGCTGCACCTCTTCCATCTGGGGCGTCCCGATGACGTCAGCTCGGTATGGGGCCTGGAGAATTTTCCCGTAGTGTGGTGGTCGCTGGAACTCTCCACTGCTGTGTGCGGCAGGATGGCGCCAGGGGTGGGTTGAGGGCGTGACTTCCGGCATCAAGGACCCAGATATGATTTTCTATCACTTATTTCTACACACCTGTCTCTTTTCTCTACCTCTACAACCAGCACATGAGAAGAAAGCAAAGTATTAGTAAATAGATGAGAGATAATTTCATTAGGAATTGAGAGGGTTTTATTTTATTTGTTTATTTTTTTCATTTTGGGGCCACATTCAGTGGAACTCAGGGCTTACTCCTGATTCTACACTAAGGGATCATTCCTGGCAGTTCTTGGGGGACCATATGGGGTGCTGAGGATTGAACTTGGGTTGACTTCATGCAAGGCAAGCATCCTATTCATTGTATGACTGCTCAGTCCCCAGAGAGGGATTATTTTTCAGCTGAGAGAAAGAACTTATCCTATATCACTAAATTTCTGTAAATCTTTGTTTATAAGCCATAGAATAGCCTTTTCTTTTGAGAGTACTGGATTAGAAGTCATCAAACTTTTCTGTAAAGGAATAGATGATATTTTAAGTCTTGCAGTTCACATATTTTATTTGTTGCATATTTTTGTTTTTTATAATATTCAGGTCTCCCAAAGAAGAATAGAAAGAGCTATGCTTGGAATATCACGTTTCACTCAAATGAGAGAAAGAATCCGGAGTTCTGACATCCGTCGATGATCAAGAATCAGGGACGCTGTCTCATTTGCCAAGGTGTCGAAAATCAGACGGGCTGGTCACGTAATGAGATTTAAAGACGACCGCTGGACTAGAGCTGTTACCGACTGGATTCCACGGGATGTCAAAAGACCGCGTGGCCGCCCACCTACCAGATGGTCAGACTTCTTCGTCAAGATCATGAATGATCGGTTTGAGGCCCTTCATGTTCCCGGAGCGAACAGATGCCATTGGGCTACACTAGCACGCGACAGGGACAAATGGAGACGTTACTGGCGCCCGCTCGAGCAAATCCACGACTAACGGGAAGTTAAGTGATTAAGTGATTAAGTGATAATATTTAAAAACAACCATTCTCTTTAAAAATTGTAAAATTATTGGTTTGGGGGTCATACCTGATATGCATCTCTCCAACCCCTATCTATATACTATATGTATTTTTTTTTTAATTGTTTGGGGTTTTCGGTTTATACCCAGCAGTGCTCAGAGGATCATATGTAGTGCCAGGGATCAAACTATGATTGATACGTTGTAAGACAAGCACCATAACCTCTGTACTATCTCTCTGACTCCATAGCAACCATTCTTATGTAGTTAGAGCTGTCAGAATGAATAATTTGTCAACCCCTGATAATAATACCTTAACATTTTTTTCAGAATTTTAATGTCAGAAAAAATTAAAATATATTTGCTTCTCAAATCTTTAGAGCAAAGTCACAAAAGTGAGAAAAATCAGAATTCTACAGTAAAACCAAAGCAATAAAAATCATATTTTCATTTTTTCAGTCATCATGTATCTTAGCAAATTACCTGCCTTCTATTTGCAAGATGTGAGATGAACTATGAAGTATGATATTTCTGTGTAGTCACAGACCAATTTAGCTTTCATAGTAGATATTAACAATTGCCTCTCATTCCGCTGCTACAACTTCCATGATAAATACACTGATATTTCTATTGGTAAATGTATCTGCCTCCATTTCATAACAGTTATGCAGTTTTGTATGGGATTAACTAATTTTAAATTCAGGATTAAACTCATAATTTTAATCTTACCAGAAATCACATCATCAAGCAAATGGTTGATGGGGAGAGCAAAAAAGGAAAACAAAGCAATTCCTAGCACCTGTGAGTTATTAAAATTTCCTCTTTCCCAGTCTGGAATAAATAGTAAGAATGATGACTGGCAGTTACTATAAAACACATGAGAACCCATTATTTGTTGAAAGATTAATATACTAAAAAACACTGAGGAGACAGGTGAAAAAAATAAGGGTTTTAAAAAAAGTTTTCTTGATCCATCACACTAAAAAGTATCATAAACTCAGTAAAGGTAAAGGTAAAAGGTAAAGGCCCTCCCGTTGATCATCGATTTGCTTGAGCGGGTCCAGTAACGTCTCCATTGGAGACTTTGTTGTTACTGTGTCTGGCATATCGAATACATCACGGGGAGCTTGCCAGGCTCTGCCAGTAAAAGTCTAGAATTTTTATTTCTGTAGACAGTACTCCAGTGTCCATTAACATACTCCTCAGAGACCTGGGCCCTAGGAAAACAGGATGAGAACGCTATTGGGGTCTCCCAAGGAGGAATCGAAAGAGCTATGCTTGGAGTATCACGTTTCACTCAAATGAGAGAAAGAATCCGGAGTCCCGACCTCCATCAACGATCAAGAATCAGGGACACTGTCTCGTTTGCCAAGGCGTGGAAAATCAGATGGGCTGGACACGTAATGAGATTTGGAGATGACCGCTGGACTAGAGCCGTTACCGACTGGATTCCACGGGACATCAAAAGACCGCGTGGCCGCCCACCTACAAGATGGTCAGATTTCTTTGTCAAGACCCTGAAAGATCGGTTTGAGGCTCTTCATGTTTCTACAACGAACAGACGCCATTGGGCTACACTAGCATGCAACAGGGACGAGTGGAGACGTTACTGGCGCCCACTCGAGCAAATCAATGATTAACGGGAAGTCAAGTGATCAAGTCATAGACAGTACATTTCTTATATTTTTAATTGGATTAAGTTGGAATTTCTAATATTTATGTGCTTTATAGATAAATTTATCAATTTGGGTCAAATTCCAAGAGCTATGATGTAACATTGCCTTCAGAGTTACCATTTTTTTTCTCATAAGGTATGCAATATCTAACAATAGGATTAGGAAATTTAATTTCTGGCCTCCAAGATACATAGGCTCAAAATATTCCCAAATACCCTGAAATACCCAGCTTCCAAATGGCACTTACCAAATTATTTAAATTTGATTCCAAAACCTCCAACTTAATGTGCATCAAAAAAGATGGAAAATGAGCTTTGAACCAGACGAATGTTATTTTTTTTCAAGTTAAGAAAAAAATATTTAATTAATAAATGAAATAAGAAAGTTTAAGTAGTATCTCTCCCATCACATTTATTTATCGGTTGTTCAATGATTTCAAGTGATATTACCTTAACATGTGTGCTAATGTTATTTTTAACATTTTGTATTATAAGAGGGGCAAATAATCTGGTTTCAAATCTGAGAGCTTCTTTTGTGAGATCTGAGCAAATTTTTGCTGTCTAAGCTTCTATTACCTCATATATAAAATGGGGAGAAGCTTACCTCGAGGGATATGCTGAGAAATGACCAGATAGAATGTCTACTCAAGAGTATACAGTTCCTAACACAAGTCTGCAAAGACATGCATTCCATTCTGGCTTTCCAAGCATGTATTTCAGAAGGACTTTCTTACCTCTTAGTGAATTATACTTTGACGCACTCCTTTCTAAGATGATAGAACTCTGAAAAGGAAACTCTTACAGCATAGGCTGTAAGCCAGTGGTACACAAATCTCTAAGGGCACCCCATGTTGGGCATACCAACATAGTCAAATAGATTTATTCCTAGAATCTTCATTGCAAGTCATTTCACCACATTTTCTTCAGATAACTAATTATGGAAATTTTACCATCAAGAAGAAAAGAAGTGGGACCTTCCTTGATCACGATCACGATCACGACCATCCTGTTGTTTGTCGATTGCATCGAGCAGGCCCCAGTAACGTCTCCTTCATCCTAGCCCTGAGATTTTTTTTAAAAAGTGCCATATTCAAGGCTCTTTTAGGGTTAGGAGAATGAGACCCATCGTTGTTACTGGTATTTGGCATATTGGGTACGCCACGGGGAGTTTGCCAGACTCTGCCGTGTGGGCAGGTTACATTCGGTAGCCTGCCAGGTTGTCCAAAGTAGGAATGAGATAATAAGCTTCTGGGATCTGGGTTTTATAGTCTCTGGGTCTTGGCCATTGATGGGATTACACGGCGCCAGGGGGCCAGTTGGTGGGTGTGACCCCTGCCTACTGGAATATGAAGGATCTGGGTGGAGGATGCTCAGCCCCGATCCGAGCAGGCTTGGAGATCTCAGCCCTGGGACCCACATGCCTGTGTTCCTCTGCTGGTACCTTCATGCGTGTGGAGAGTGGTCTCAGCATGGTGGTGGCTGGTTCTATTTTTAATAATAATAGCATGAGTTCTATTTTTAATACTAATAAAAATGATAATAATGTAGCACTGTAACACTGTCCTCCCATTGCTCATCGATTTGCTTGAGCGGGCACCAGTAACATCTCCATTGTGAGACTTGTTGTTACTGTTTTTGGCATATCAAATACGCCATGAGGAGCTTGCCAGGCTCTGCTGTGCAGGCGGGATACTCTCGGTAGCTTGCCGGGCTCTCCAAGAGGGCCAGAGGAATTGAACCCGGGTCAGCTGCGAGCAAGGCAAACGCCCTATCTGCTGTGCTACAGTTCCTAATAATAACGTAATACAAAAGTGAGTCAGCCAGGAGTTTGGAGGACGGAGCTGCCGCAGCGTATCTGCCTTTGCAGGAGGGCTGGAGCAATAGCGCAGCGGGTAGGGCGTTTGCCTTGCACGCGGCCAACCTGGGTTCGATTCCCAGCATCCCATATGGTCCCCTGAGCACTGCCAGGGGTAGTTTCTGAGTGCAGAGCGAGGAGTAACCCCTGTGCATCGCCAGGTGAGACCCAAAAAGCAAAAACCAAAAAGGGACTTTGAAAAGAAAAAAAATTAAGAACAAATAAAAATATTTTCCTGCATGATACTCTAATATAAATAGATTTCAAAAACTAGGAAGTTAACTTTGCAAAGGCAAGCAGGGAGCATTTCCCCATTCTGGGGAGATGACTCACATGGCCTGATATGTGTTTTCTCTGTTATATTATGGGGTGCATTTTCCATCTTGACGATTCACCTGTGTCTCACTCTGAAATGTGTACTACAGGCCCTCTTCCCTCTAAAGAAGCCTGTACTGGCTGTTGAACATGCAATGGATCTGTAAAGAACTTGGGTAGAAATTAGGACTGATTTCCTCTTCCTGCCAAGAGCTTGAGTTCCTTGTTTCAGCCTGAATTCCTACAGTTCCCTGAGAATTCAGGCACCAGGAAACATTTCCCATGCTGTTAAGATCAAGTGGGACTCAGATGCAGTTTGATGACTGCCCCTTGGAGCTGCTGAGATGTAAGATCTGTACTGTGCAGGTGCACATGACAATCTTTGTCAGT
Source organism: Sorex fumeus (assembly GCF_029834395.1). Classification (NCBI taxonomy): domain Eukaryota; kingdom Metazoa; phylum Chordata; class Mammalia; order Eulipotyphla; family Soricidae; genus Sorex; species Sorex fumeus. The sequence continues at coordinate 45,274,219 of NW_026606091.1, forward strand.
CTTGGCTTACTCACACACTTCCAAGGTGGGAAAAGAGAAAAGGGGCAGACTTTTGTTGTCACCTCTACTTTCTTCATGTCACCTAAGTCACCTACAACAGAAAATCATTTAGCACTGAAAAATGGAATTCAGACGGACTTCCTTTTTTCTCTATACCAAGGAAAAAACTTCATCCTACTTTTCTTTTCTTTATACAATTAGATCTTCTTGAACTTGATTGTGTTTGAGAAGAAAATAGCATGGAATTAATTCTCAGATGCAGATAGTGACTAAACAACACTGTCCTGCTTAGCCCTGATTTTCCAGGAAGTTGAGCAAGGCTGGGCCAGTACCTCTGCCCTGCAGCACTCAGGTTTATAGATTTGTCCGCAGAAGTCTGTGCTAAGAAACTTGCCTCGCCCAAGGGTAGAGAGAGAACAATCTGTGGCTCATACCAACAACACACACACATGCAAAAAAAATCTGTTTAGTCCCAACTGGTATGCAGTATTCTGAAAATCTTGAACATGGCCAAGTTCATGAAAATGGACATTCTTTTTTTTTTTTTTTTAATGCTTTTCAGAGAGACAAATTCCAAGTCTTGGAAAAAAGTTACTTAGATAAGTATTTGGTAGAAATGAGCAATTAGACGTTCCCTTTGTACTGAACTTGCCTTCTTTGTTTTCCTAACATGCACTCACTCGTATTTTCCTAGACTCATTCTGACCTCATTGTTGGAACTAAGACATTCCAAAGCTGTTCGGGTGGAGTCTCATCTTGGGAAGTCAGGGTTGTGAGTTTTTTTTTCCCCCCTTCTTTTTAAAAAACTTATCCTGAGGAGGAATTCTGAGAGTGGAATACGGAACTTAAAACTCAAATAACGGACAAGAAAAACAGTAGGGAAAATAAAGAGAGAAGGGAAGGGAAAGGAGGAAAATCAGTAAGAGGAAAAAAGAGAGGCAAAGGGAAGAAGGAGACAACGTGAAGAAAAATACACACACATTAAAAAAAGAGTAAATGAAAGAGAGAGCATTAGAGGGAAATTGTGTACAGAAAGGATAACAGTTTTGGAATCAGAACCTTCCAAATCAAGGTCATATTAACATCATGAGGGCACTTGAGAAAAAGGCTGGACTTCAAGTTCCACCTTGGTCTCCTAAGTATCTATTCTGGAAGATTCCCCGTACGTACATTCCTAGGTGTGTTGAAGTTTGAGTAGAGATATTATTAGGGGTAGTTTTCTATCAGGAACTGTCAGTGTAACAGTGGGCCAGGAGTATCAAGATGAGCATCATCTGGGAATCATGAGAAATGCATATTCTCAGGCCCCACCCCAACCTCCTGAATCAGAGTCTCTGAGGGTGGAGCTCACAGGAGTAAGTTTTAACTAGCCCTCCGGATTATTCGGTTGATTGCTCAAGTTTCACTGGTTTACAATTGCTTTTAAACAATTGGCTTTTTTTTTCTGTCTTAGTATATCAAACCCTCAGTAACATAATGACGCAAACATATGATTTCAAATTATTTACCACCCATAATGACTTGGATACAGATTACTTAGATCATCCACAGCTGTTCATCTCTTTAGCTGGGTGTTCTGCAGCTATTAACCCTTTAAATTGCTAAATTTGGGAGGAGATCCAGGGTTGGGTCCATCTCAATGAAGTAGGCCATGGAAGTAGGGTTGGGGGCAAGCCACTGTTGCCAGCAGAGTGTGGTACTGACGTTTGAGTTTGTATTTTTTTTTTTTTTTGGCCACAACTGGGCAATGCTCCAGGGTTACTTCTGGCTCTGCACTCAGGGATCACTCCTGACAATGCTTGGGGGGTGCCAGGAATCAAACTGGGGCGAGTTATGTCTAAGGCAAGAGTGCTACCCCCTGCACTATTTCTCTGGCACAATCGAGTTTGTATTCTGTCTAAGATTACTGGGTGGTATTTTACATGAGCTCAATAGAGACATTGAGAAAAACAGCTTTGCAGATTTTTAGTTACTTTTCTTATTCTTGGAGGTTTTGATGGGGTACTTTACTTTTTTCCTGGATAGTTTGCCAGAATGATACCTGTAGGGTATCATTGGGAGATCAGGGCTGGAGAAAAGAAGACCTCCCAATCTCTACTTGGATTCAGGTTCTTGCCTTGCCTTCCTTTAAACTGTAAAAAAGAATTTCCAGGGAAGACAGATTGTGAAGTAACAGTTTTATGTAGGAAATGTGAGAGGAGAGAGAGAGAGAGAGAGAGAGAGAGAGAGAGAGAGAGAGAGAGAGAGAGAGAGAGAGAGAGAGAGAAGGAGAGGGAGAAAGTGAACTCTTTAAAAGAAAGGAATTATGTACCCAGGTTGGGACATAGGTGGCTCAAAATGGAGCATACCCAATTAAAGGAAGGAATTATACACCCACAGTTGGGATATGGGGACAACAAAAATGGACTTCACAGGTCTTCTTTCAAATCTTTCTTTTCAGACCATTTTCAACCTACCCTTGGGTGAGACATTCTGTGTCACCAAAAGCCCATTGCTGTTCATTGTAGCACTCGGCACAATAGCTGAGATTTTGAACCACCTAGATGTCCAACAACAGATCAGTGGGTCAAGAAGGGGTGTGTGTGTGTGTGTGTGTGTGTGTGTGATAGAATACTATACAGCAATAAGGAATGATAAAATCTTGTGATTTGCTGCAACATGGATGAAACTGGAAGATATTAAGCTAATGAATTAAGCCAGAAGAAAAAGTATAAACACCAGATGATATCACTTCTATGTGGTATTTAGAATAACTTTATGAGGGAATGCAATGGCTTAAAGGAAGGTTCTTAGATTACTCTTTGTAAAGGGAGGAGAAGGAAAAACAGTCGATAGAGGATGAGGGGAGAAGAGACAGATGAGGAGCAACAGGGGGCAGGGGTCAGTGTACATCAGTGATGTTAAAGAATGATAGAGCTAATATCCAAATCACATAGTTGACAACACTGAAAGCATGAGATCAAAACTTAAATAAGCAAACACGAAAAGAATCTTTTTGAGACGGCAGGCTGGGGGCGGGTGGGGTAGGAGAAAGAACCTGAAAGCACTGGAAGAGGAAAGTTGACACTAGAACACCATATGTCTAAAATCCAACTATGCGGGGCTGGAGTGATAGCACAGTGGGTAGGGCATTTGCCTTGCATGTGGCTGACCTGAGTTTGATTCCCAGTATCTCATATGGACCTCTGAGCACCGCCAGGAGTAATTCCTGAGTGCAGAGCCAGAAGTAACCCCTGTGCATCGCTGGGTGTGACCCAAAAAGAAAAAAAAACCAACTATGCATAACTTTATAAATCATGATGCTTTCATAATACAGGTTTTTTTTGGGAAAAAAAGTTATTCCTAGAATTTTTTTTTCTTTTTAGGCCACACTTGGCAATGCACAGGGATTACTCTGCACTCAGGAGTTACTTCTGGTGGTGCTGGGGGGACCATATGGGATGCTGGGAATCGAACCCGGGTCGGCCATGTGCAAGGCAAATGCTCTACCCACAGTACTATCACTCCAGCCCCATTATTCCTAGTCTTATCACGGCCCTTGTTCTTAACTAAATACTCTCCTCGGGAGATCTGATCTTGAGGTTTGGCTTAGCATCCTTTAGGGGACCATGGCAGAAACTTTTCAGAACATATTTTGGCTTTAGGCTTCTTGAAAGTTTTTGCCGAATGCCTGCCCAGAACCACCTGTCTGCCTACCTCACCATTAGGTGCTACAATAATTGAACAACTGGTTAAATGGCCATTTCTGCAAGTAGCAGCTGAAAATAAGCCTTGTGATACTAATAAAAAATGTAACAACTGCTCATAAATAGATATAAAGTGGGCAACTGTGTCATTTAGAAGTAGCACAGTGGGTAGGGTATTTGCCTTGCAGGGTCTTCTTTTAAGTGTTATCAAAAGGTGAAAGACAAATGCCAAATGATTTCAAACCTGTGTGAGACATAAAGAAACAAAGGATGGGGACATGCAAAGCAACTAAAAAAAAAACCTTTATTTGAATTCTAACCACAGAACTGAGATTACTACCTAGGGAAGGAGGAAGGAAAGGGCTCAAAGGAGAGTAAAGGTTCAATGGACTGGTTGGAGATATACTGGTACTTGAGTTGTGGGCTTGGTATGGTAACATACATTTGAGGAAGTGTGAAACTATATTCCTAAACCATATACAGTGTTATGAGCCAAATTTAAATAAATGAAAACCAAAATAACAAAAAAAATCTCCAAATCACTGTCAAAAAAGAAACTCAAAATTACAATGAGCCTTAAACTTAAGTTCAAACACAAAATCACCTTAAACCTACTTCTATCATAAGAAAATAATAAACATATCTGCTTGGAATCAACATTGAAATGGGAATTTATAACCTGTTAATTTCTTGGCTTCTTGGAAGTCACAAGTCACACCAGTTAAATTCCTGGACCAATAATAGCTAATCTCAGGGACATGAGAGAAGCTTTGTTATTAGAACAGGTTAGGAGCCGGAGTCACAATAGTGGATAAATAAAACCTATATTTAGTGTGAAGAAAAATAAAAGGCAAGAGACCAAGGCAAAAGAGAAGAAAAACACAGCTGTCTCACTCTTCAACCCAAGACCGGCTGAGCCTCCACAGTCTGTTTGGGCAAAAGATGGGTCAGGCCTCTGGTTCTCTTACACTGATGCCAGCAAGAGCCAAGGCAACACCTGGGAGAAGACAGGTTGATGGAGTACTTGGAGAATCCCAGAAAGTACACCCCTGAGACAAAAATGATCTTCGCTGGAGTTAAGAGGAGTTGAAAGGGCAGAGTAGATGGCTTACCTCAAAATACTACTAATGAATATTGGTTGGCACTGCCTTATTTATAACAAAATGAATGTCTCTTGATGTTTTTATGTTTACTATATTTAAATTTATCTCATTCACCAGAATTCAGATCATGAGTGGCTGATAAATTTACTGGACAACCCTGATTTAAATAAGCTTGTATTTAAATTAGTAAGATCAGATTTATGGGTTTTAATAATAATTCCAAGTCAGCAAACACAATCACTGTTGTCCCTTCTAAAGATATGATTAACGGCAGGAGGTACAGCAGGTATGGAGTTTGCTTTGCACATGGCTGACCCGGGTTTAATACCCAAGATCCCATATCTTCCCCCAAGCACTGTTAGGAGTAATTCTTGAGTGCAGATCCAGTAGTGATCCCTGAACATTGCCAGGTGTGACAAATACATAAATAAAGATGATTAACTTAGTTCACATTCACCTTTCCAAGAGATGGGGATTGTCATATCATACTTGTGGGAAAATAGCTTTTTATTCGGATTTATATAACTGGCTATATTAATATGTCTAAAGACTGAGGAAATCACTGTCTCCTAGAAGAGTGAAAGTTTCATCAGTGTTTTAGGTTGTGTTCATTAGCCCAGTAAAAGCAAAATATAAGGGTAAACTGACAAGGACCCCTATATATTTTTGTTATTACCAATTAAAAATTCTCTGTATCTAAAAAAAATAAAGTGACTTCAAGAAAGACAATGAAATTGCACTCATCAAAAACTGTGCCAAAACAAAGTGTTCTCAAAAGTAATTTATTTCGAATTATGTCACTTATTTTCATCACAGGCAATTTCTGAAGCATGGGGTAAACCTCTGGCTCTTGTGGGTTGTTTGGACTGTATTGCTGAGAGCTACATTGAATCTATAGTCTAGTGAGGAGGATCCTAATACATCATTACCACACACGTCTTACTGAATTCTTATCCTAAAAGTCCTTGGATTTTCCTACAGTCACAGAACATGCTGGAAGACACAGAGCTAAAATGGAGTCATTCATGCTAACCCCACATCACAGAACTGACGCGCCATTATGATTCATGTCTCCCAGAAATGAAAAATCTTAAACCAGTCTGTCTGGAATTGACTGATCAGCACTAATTAGGTCATCTGTCTACTGTTCCCTAAAGAAAAGTAACACCTGCTGTCCCATGAAAGAAAATAGCTTTGCAATAAGCAGCATACTTCTAGCCGGTGTGTCTTCCTTACTTCTACTCCTTTCTGCTCATAGAAAGGCTTTCATTTTCTACATTTCTTTGGAGCTTCTTTTAAACGCTAGGTTCAACGTTGCTTAATTCATGAATTATTAAAGAATAACAAGCAGATCTTTAAAATTTGAAAGAAAAAGAGGCTGGGAAATCCCTGTGCCTGGTAGAAAGACATAGTATCAGAGTGATGTTACCTGTTAAGCCCGTTAAAATAATGAATCCTTTAGTCAGTAAGTATACACTGTGAAAATAGAGACAGACTCTGGTGCAATCAGGAGTAAACTGAGGCACATGAGATCAGTAGGGGAGCTCACCAAAGGGAAAGAATAAACTAAAATCCTACCAAAATATCTTCTCCCTTCTTTAGAACAGGGAATTCTGGAGGCCTTACTCTTTTGGTATCTCTTTCTTGTTTCCACAGGAGGCTTACAGTGTAATGGCCTCCAAGGCCTCTTGTAAAATCTACATTTAATTATGTATTGTTGATTACTCATAATTGAAACATGTTTCTCAAAGACAAAGACTGTAACAGTAAAACTTCAAAGCAGATAAATTAAAACATGACCCAGACATGGGTAGAAACATATAAATCTGTATCACAGTTGGAGACTTTAATATACAATTTTTTTGCACTTGTCAACACAACTAGATTTAATAAACTTGCTAAAATACTGAATTCCACAACTGCAGAAAATAGTCTTTTTCTGTGTACCTGGATGGATAAATAAGATGTTGGAATGAAAAAAATTCTCAACAAATTTTAGAGACTAAAATTATAAAACCTTTCAAAATGCTGAAAACCGGGACAGCATCTCTAAGAATATATTATTACCGCTGTTTATATTTTGATATTAAACACACAATAATGCATTAGGGTATACATGTAATTTAGTTTCATTGAATAGCTCTTAAATTACTATATAATTATGTATTCTGCTTTCCCTATTAATACTATGCCAGGGGCATTTTCATTTTCTTATGCACTCAGATCCCATGACTTTTCATTGTTGCATACCTTTCAATCACTTGGGTGCATCATGTTTTGATTAACTTTTTTCTTATGTTTACTATAACTTTATTCTCCTGAAACACTATGATCAGTGTATTCTTAATGTGGAAATGTGGAAACTCTTCATTTCCTTAGGGTAATTTCCTAGGTATATTACAATTTTAGTATCCCTTTTTTTAAAAAAATATAGTGAAGGGAGTGCACTGGTGGAACTCAGTGGCACCCTGGCCAATACTTGGGGGACGATGCCCGTAATGGGAATCAAAGCCAGGCCTTCCACATGCAAAGCATCTGCTCTAGACTTTTGAGTCATCCTTCCCACCTGGGATGTAGAAATTTCAAATGATTTTGTTGTGTAAAGCCACCTCTTCTCTCCCAGCCTCCATCATCAGTGTCATTCCTGGTGTGGAAGATTCTAACTTTTTTTTTACCAGAAAATATGGTATATTATGATAGTTTTAATTTGAATCTCCTTGATTTCTAATATGCTTAAATGTTTTTATTTTTATATCCAATTATTCCATAGTTTCCATTTTATTATCTAAAGACTTATTTATTTATTTATTTTTTGTGAGGAGGGAGGATTTAGAAGTGCACAGTGGCTTGATTCTGTGCTCAGGGATCATTCCTAGTGAGACTTAGGACCATATGGGATGCCGGGGATTGAACCCAGGTCAGCTGTATGTTAGGAAAAAAACCCTATCCACTGTACTATCTTTCCAGTCCCTCCAAAATGAATATTTTTTGCTTTTGTTTTTGGACCACATCCAGTGATGCTCAGGGTTTACTCCTGGCTCTGTGCTCAGGTACCAGAGGCTCAAGGGATCATATGAGGTACTGGGGATTGAACTCCATTCAACTGTGTGTATGGTAAGTACCTTAACTGTTGTACTATCTTTCCAGCCCCCAGAATAAAAATTTTAGTCATATCTGTTGATCAAGCCATCTGTTATTTTTAAATTTGTTTGAAAAAAATGCTTTTATTTTGTGGCCTAATTCTGTAAACTCTTCATTTTTTTTTTACCTTAATCAAAATTATTTTGGTTTTTATACTAAATTTTTGGAATAATAAAAACGCTTTCATAAAATATGACAATCAAAATGCATAAAGGATAAAGATTGTACATTCCAACAAATAAAATATTATAAATTCTTCTCCCCTGCTGTATCATTTTGCTCTACAACTTTCAGAGTTCAACTTATTTTTGTGGGAAGAGATGAGACTGTACATCTTAAGCGAATTTATTAAATGTCAGCTTTTGAGATGTTTTCAATATTATCTTTTGAGGTTGTATCTAATTGGGCATATTTAAACATTTCTATTTTAACTGCCAGTGATTTGTATTCTTGCAACATATCTACATTGAATATTAATTATTTAATTAAAATACAAAATCTGGATCCAGAGAGAAAGTACAGTGGATAAGGTGTCTGTCTTGTGAGCATTCTAGCTCCATCCCGGCACTGCACATGGTCCCCTGAGCAGGAATATCCCCTGAGCACTGTGGAGTGTGATCAATAAAATAGAATAGACTAAAATATAAAAGCAAATAGTTCTTAGCTTCAATTTCAGAGGCAGCCAGCAACTTGAAGAAAATTTCAGTTTTCTTCCATAATTTTTAAGTTTTTGACCCCGAAAACCTGCTGATTTTGTTGTTTTGTTGTTTTTAAAATCAATGCCCATCCCTACTTGACCGTCTCCAAATCAGCAGGACCACACTGACTCCAGTGTCTTTCATGGTTCATTCTGTTCTCTTACCCTTTTCTCTGCATTTTCAAGCCTGTTAAATCTGAGCCTTCTGCAGCACCCAATTATGCTCCTAATCTTGCTCGTTGCTTTTGATCCCCAATAAACCTTCAAAACACTTGGTGTGGAAAAATCTCTGCTCTTGCCTCCCAAGTCCTCACTGTCCCCTTTTCTATTCTAGGCTTCCTCTACCACCAATCTCTGATTCCATCAGTTGTCCTCAGAAGACATCATATCAGCCTTATCTAGAGCTGGACACTGCCTGCCCCAGAAGGCACAATTAGCTGCTGTGTAATTTGAAATATCAGTGTTTCATATTGCTCCTCAGAAGGCACGATGACCTCTGATTGCTCTAAACCTAAACAAGTTTGAGAACTGCTGATCTGTGAAATGGGGCTAAGGGAGGCTTGGCCCATCTACCTCACCGAGTTATTAAGAGGATCAAATGGGATTATATGTGGAAACTGGCTTTGAAAGTTATGAAGTGCTCCACAAACCCATGAAATTGTTATTGCAATTCATCTAATACTGAACAGTCTCTGAGTTCCTATAGTATGGACAGTCGAATGACATGCTTAAGACACATAGATGTTAAACAGAACTTAGAAACCTTATGTTTATTAAAATGAAATTTTGCCTTTGTCTGCTTGGCCAAATGTTCTGGATTTGGGTAATGTGATTTCTGAACAGAATAAGCAGCAACTGAAGTGCAGGGTTATTTAGAGAAAATGGCTCTTTTTATTAATAAGTCCCTTCCTTCCTTCCTTCCTTCCTTCCTGCCCTCCTGCCTGCCTTCCTTCCCTCCTTCCCCTTCTTTCCCTCCCTTCTTTCCCTCCTTCTTCCCCCCCTTCTTTCCTTCCCTCCCTCCCTTCCTCCCTCCTTCCCTCTCTCCCTCCCTCCTTCCCTCCCTCCCTCCCTCCCTCCCTCCCTCCCTCCCTCCCTCCCTCCCTCTCTCTCTCCCTCCCTCCCTCCCTCTATCCCTGTGTCTCAAACCATGTATTGGTGTATGCAATATTACTAACAAAATTAGTGTCTGACAGCACAGCACAGAAGAGGGAAAATTTAGTGTCTGTGATTAATTTCTTCTAGACGTGGTTAGATGACCAGGAATAAAGTTCATTAACTTGCAACTCCCTACACTTCTTACACTGTCATTCTTTTGAATGACTCTCATGGGACATAGGTCATGATAATTCAAGAATTCTACCACAATGTGCTGCATCTGCAGCGCTTATAGAAAAGGCATACACACTGCAACTCCTAGCTCAGCTAATATGAACAATGATGGGATAGAAACACCTTATGAGAAACTTGGCTGAATTGGTATTGGTAGCAGAATAGGCAGCTTTGTCATTTGAAAACACTTTGGTGCTTGATCAAATCTTTGTATTATTCTTCCTCTATCTCTACTTCAGTTGTCTTATTCTCTCCCCACCCTCCTCCTCCTCTCTCCCAGAGATGATAAACCAAGGAACAAAGTCAATATATACAGGACTATAATATTATGGTACCACATTAAAAAAGTCTGAAACTATTTTGAAGGTTTCAAAATAAAACATGATTTTACTAAGCGGCCTAATTGAGGAGGGTATGGAAGTCGATTTGGAGTAATTGGAATTAGGACAAAAGGATTTGGGGAGTAAAGTGTTAGAGTGACCAGCCAGACAGAGTGTGGTAACACGGGTATGTGAGAAAAAGGTTCCATGTTTAGTGGAACAATTAAAAACTAGAGTTACAAACACAGGCCAACTTCAGGAGCATGGCTACTGGGGGGTCAATGGAAAATGGCAGAAAATTTTGGATGGAACTTTACAAGGTAAATTCCAGACATGACTGATTTGAAATAATGAAAGATACAGAGAAGAATGGCAGAGGTTACATACTTGGGAAAACTATAAGATAGTTTTGGGACCACTAGAATTAGCCGAGCACACATTATGGAAGGATGCATATAAGTTTATGCAAAATCAGTTGCTATCCACCAGGACAGACATCTGCAATATATAGGGACTGTGGTCACGCGCAGATTTTATGTGCTTCCAAAGACAGAGACAGGAAGCCTGGCACTTCTTCAGAGAAAGCTTTGTTGCTTAACACCAACAGACAGGCAAAACTCCTTCTTTATGGTAGCTTGATAGAATAAGACTGTATTTAATATCTCTTCTATGAGCTGGTGCTCTTTATGGGGAGTTAACTCATGCTGTAGTCAGGGGACACCAAAGGAAAAGAAATTATGTTTTAATTCCTAGTCAGGGGCCACAAAAGAAATGGAAAGATGACCTCTTCCTACTTAAAGATATTTCTTCTGCTTTATTTATTTATTTATTTTTAATAGATTTTTTAAATGGAATAATTGTGAGATAGAGCCATACAAAGTTGTTCATGATTAGGTTTCATTCATACCCTGTCCTAACACCCACCCCCACCAGTGTACATTTCCCAGCATCAGTGTTCCCAGTTTCTCTACTATCAACCATCACCCCCCTTCCCTTCCCAGCCTGCCCCCCGCCTCTCTCTTGTCCTTCTGCTTTATCCAGAAGGTTTAAAGATGGAGGAAAAAACATGCTGAGCTGGAGACTGTGATAAGTAACAATGCACATGAACAGTTTTTGGACTGGCCAATTTCTGAGAGGGGTGGTGTCTGCCAATGAGGACAGGGAGGTGGGACTTGGGGGAGGTAATATGTTAAAAAGAGAATGGAGAAGAGCCATATGGGAAAAGGTTTAAATGGGGTCTTTGTCCACTGTTAGAAATACCTATGACAGAACATCATAAAGGTATGGGCAGGGAGGACTTACACATTTTTTAAAAAAGAAAATAAAGGAGTCTGATATATTTGGTGGAGGCATCATCATCACTCTTTCATTATCTCTCTCACTTTCTCTCTTTCTCTCTCTGATTTTGGGTCACACTAGGCAATGCTCAGGGCGTACCCTGGCTCTGGGTTTATGGATAACTCCTGACGGTGCTCACGTGACCATCTGCAGTGTTGGAGATTGAAACAGGATAAGCCTGTTTCAAACAGGCATCTTATCCCCTGTACAATCTCTCTGGCTCCTGTGCCCTCTCTATTATCACTAAATCTGTTTAGCTTTTATAACCTTTTTGAAAGACGAAGTTATTGAATCTTATCTGGACTGTAGTATGTGTGTGTGTGTGTGTGTGCATTGTAGTATGTTTTTGATATCGAGATGTTTGATAGAAGATAAATTTATGACACATCTCAAAGTCTGTGTCATAAATTTCCTGTAGAGAATGGATAATGAATGAATCTAGATGAACGAATCCCCCAAAGAAGAAGACCTTTCAAAGATGAGAAACCCATCACCCGGTTGACTGCAGGGAGAATGGGCACAGCTTGGGGGAATACACTTAACCTTGTCTCACACCCTCCATTCTTTGACGTGAAAAATCAATTCTTTCTTGATCTTGAGTGAATTTATATCCCAGTATTCCAGATGTATTTTTCCAACTACACTGCTCCCCCTATAAATTCAGTATACCCTGGATTATAAGCGATACTTTGTATAGTTTCATAGTAATCAAGGAAGATATCAAAGAAGATGATAGTTGGCCAGTATTGAAGTTAATCTGTTCATCTTCAGACCGTTGTGAGATGTGATGTGAGATGTGAGATGTGAAAGAGCCTTTCCCTTTCTGGTTACACCAAATGTAGCAGAAAGTTGTGCTGTCAAAAAAGACAACTGTAATCATAACTGCAAAGTCTGTTTGGGGAAAGTTACATTTCCTGGGAAAAAGAAAAAGAATGTGTAGCTAAGGGGCAGGACACCAGGAGAAAAAAAGGAACAAAGATCGTATCAGCCAGAAGAAGACAAAATCAGAGTGTAGAGAGTAGTCCAGATATGCTACAAAGTATTCCAGCCCTCAGGTACATTTGGACATGAATCACCAGGACACCTGATGACAAGGCTGATACTGGCTGCAAAAACAGTTGAAGGGCATAAAGGAAACGACTTTTTTTTTTTTAAAGAAGCACTTTAAGGGGGAAAGAGGTTATATTTGCCCAACTTCTTTTCCCTATAGTCTCCATTCAACTACTAGGAAAACCACTGGGGATGGATGGGGAATGTCAAGGTTTAGAGAGGCATTCCATAATGATGGGAGCACACACACACACAAACACACACACACACACACACACACACACACTTAGGAAATAGCCTTTCTCAAACCAAAGTGTGGTGTTTCAAGATTTATACTTTTATCTCGAAGCTTAGAAACAGGGTTTAGAGAATATAGAGACTTAATAGCTTTTGTGTTTGCTTGTTTGCTTGTTTGCTTTGGGACCACACCTGGTGATGCTCTGGGGTTACTCCTGGTTCTGCAGTTAAGAATTATTCTTGGTGGTATTTGGGGGAACTATAGAGGATGCTGGGATCTAATCTGGTTCAGCCATGTGCAAGAAAAGTATTATCTCTACCCACGTATTATCTCTCTGACCCTCACTCAGAATTTTTATTTTCGAGAGAAAAAACATCTCTCATGTCTTCAACCAGTAATTCACAGATGTATATAAAATTCTATATGTCAAATATTGAAATTTTAATTTCAATTGCTTCTTACTGAATTTAAGATACTATGATGAAAGAGATACCAAGAAACTATCAATTATAGCATGCCATGCCATTTTCAGATACATTACTATTTCAGAAATTATAATAAAATGTTGAGTATTCTGCTAACTGCTGAATATCGTGGCTTCAACAACCCATCTTTTTTTTGTTGTTGTTGTTCTAAATTTTTTTTTCTTTTTTTATTAGTGAAACACCATGAGGTACAGTTGTAGATTTACAATTTTTTTGTGCTTGGGTTTGATTATACAATGATCAGATACCCATCCCTCCACCAGTGCCCATTTTCCACCACCATGGATAATATCCCCCACACCCCCATCCCCCCATCCCCCCCTGCCTCTGTGGCAGGGCAATCCCCTGTGTTCTCTCTCTCCTTTTGGGTGTTGTGGTCTGCAAAAGAAGCATTGAGTGGCAAACATGTTCAGTCCATAGTCTATTTTCAACATGCATCTCCCCTCCTGGGAGGATCCTCCAAACACCCTTTATTTGGTGTTCCCTTCTCTATCTGAGCTGCCCTTTCTTCTAGAATGCCCGACTGGCCACTAAGCTATGGAGTAATCCTCCTGGTGCTGATCTCAGCCACTCTTGGGTATTAATCTCATATTTAAACAACCCATCTTTAAGGTTCAGTCATTACCCACATTCTTCTGCTCTTGCTTTAGCAACATTTACCTCTCTTCCCACATTTTTCCCCTACAGCATTTAAAATGAATTAAGGCATCCACATAATTTCAGTAGCAAATGATCCAGTATGACTATTTAATGTAACAGGCTTTAAATACAGCATCAAAGTACCATTATCCCAACTAATGAAATGAACAATTATAAGTAATTTTATAGGGGTCGAATCCAGTGGTGTTGGGGGAGAGGGGAATGTGGTACCAGGTGTATTGCATGTTAGACATGTGCGCAACCATTTGTGAAATCTTTCTTATCCTGAACTTTTCCTTCTTATGTGTGAAACAGAGACAGTTTTCTCTCTCAATTATAGTCTGACGTATTTGCAAAGATACAAAACCTTTATGAGGATTTTATAGATCACATACCACTGTCACTGTCACTGTCCTCCCGTTGTTCATCAGTTTGCTCAAGCGAGCCCAGTAACGTCTCCATTGTGACAACTGTAACTGTGTTTGGCATATCGAATACATCACGGGTAGCTTGCCAGGATTTGCCGCGCAGGCGAGATACTCTCGGTAGCTTGCCAGGCTCTCTGAGACGGGTGAAACAATCAAACTCGGGTCGGCCACGTTGGCCACTTGCAAGGCAAATGCCCAACCCGCTGCGCTATCGCTCCAGCCCATATAGGACACAATTTATAAGCTTAAAGTGGCAAAGTCCATTGAAAAACAAACATCCATAAATGATAAAAACCAAGCTGCAGGTTCAGAACTGTTTTGCTAAGAAGGTCGGGATGGGTGTGATTCTTCTGATTCTTCCCTCAGAGATCACTTTGTCCCCTTTTTCCTTCCTTCCTTCCTTCCTTCCTTCCTTCCTTCCTTCCTTCCTTCCTTCCTTCCTTCCTTCCACTTTTTGGGTCACACCCGGCGATGCACAGGGGTTACTCCTGGCTCTGCGCTCAGGAATTACTCCTGGTGGTGCTTGGGGGACCATGTGGGATGCTGGGAATCACACCCCATAGGCCGCGTGCAAGACAAATGCCCTACCCCTGTACTATCTCTCTGGTCCCCACGGGGATCCCTCTTGATGGATTCCAGGGACCATAAGGATTCAACCCTAATCAGCCATGTGCAAAACAAGAGCATTACCTGCTGCACTATCTCTCTGGTCCCATTTTAATTTTTTTAAGATGTCTTCAGTCTTTGAAAAACTTGGCTGTTTCCCTCTGAAGTAAAATTATATATCTCACTTATCTGTATACACACATATGTTAGCTAAAAATAGTTACATGGCGTGAAGTTCCAAAACGGTTGCCTGTCCATGAAATTTTGCATCATTCCTTCAGATATGAATGATAATCTAGCTGGATGAAGTATTCTTGCTCAGTCATTCATTTCATTCAGCTTCCCCCTAACGCCTGCCTTTCCCTTCCATTGTCTTCTGACCAATTGTCTATTTGATAAACCTGTGAATCTTATGGGATCTCCTTTTATATGTGAATTCCTTTTTTGATCTTGCTGCTTGCAATATTCTGTGTCTGTCTTTGACTTTTGTTACTTTGATTACAGTGTTTCTTGGATTTTTTTTAAATTGGAGCCCTTGTGGCTTGGACTAGGTCTATGTCCTTCTCAACTCTGGGAAAACCTTATCTATGATTTCTTGGACGATTAGTTTTTCACTGAATTTTCTTTTTTTGGTTTTTGGATCACACCCAGTGGTACTTAGGGGTTACTCCTAGCTCTGCACTCAGGAATCAATCCTGGCAAGTTTGGGGGGCCATAAGGGATGCCAAGGATTAAATCTGGGTCAGCTGCATGCAAGTGCCCTACCCACTGGACTATCACTGTAGCCCCTGAATTCTTTTTGTTCCTTGGAATCTTCAATGATTCTTTTATTCTTCTTCTTTATTTCATCTCATTGTTCTCTGCTGTGCTGCTCATTTTCTTTCCAGATCTTTTCCCATCTTTTCTTGGTTTCTAGGGGTTCCCTGAATACCACCTTGGAGTTTGGTGGTATTTTCCTCAGGTTGTCTTTCTGCTATCATGGGCTTCAATTCGGCTACGGCCACGGCCACGGTTCTCCCGTTGTTCATGAATTTGCTCGAGCGGGCCCAGTAACGTCTCCACTGTGACAATTGTTACTGTGTTTGGCATATTGAATACATCACGGGGAGCTTACCAGGATTTGCTGTGCGGGGAGATACTCTCGGTAGCTTGCCAGGATCTCCAAGAGGGGTGGAAGAATCAAACTCGGGTTGGCCATGTTGGCTGTGTGCAAGGCAAATGCCCTACCCACTGGGCTTCAATTAAGTTTTAAAAAATTTCTCCTACTACCCTCTACAGTTCTGTCACTTTTGATTGTAGTTTTCTCATTTCTGCTCTCATAGACTTTCTTATACTGAAACTGTTGCTTCTTTTTACTCATTAAATTTCAATATCATGGTGTCCTGAAAGTCTTTTTCTGCAAGGTTATAATGTTGTTGGTGTTGGTAGACCCTTTGATCTATTATCTTCATTCCTTGGGCTTGGTGTATTTTTATAGTTTTCCCATTGTGTCAGTTTGTCTCTGAGGTTAATTTTCATAGTCCACTTCTGTAAAAGTACTCTTAGTGATTCAGCCCTTACAGACAGTGAGGGGTACCTTAGGATTTTCGAATTCCACAGGAATATTAGATTCTTCAGTCTGTAGTTGAAGGAACAGAAGTCTCAGCAGTACCACAGTGGATGATGAAGTTAGTTTGATGGATTTTTGAAATGTGGTTGATTTCAGGTCTCTGTTAATTGGGTTTATTTATTTATTGATTTTAAAATTTTTATTAGTGAGACACCATGAGGTACAGTTGTAGACTTACAAATTTTTGTGCTTGGGTATCAATTATACAATGATCAAATACCCATCCCTCCACCAGTGCCCATTTCCCACCACCACGGATCCCAGGATTCTTGCATCCCTTCTCGGCTAAAGGCTGATTTTTCAGGAGACCTTTTTCATTGGGATGCTTACCTGATAATTGGAAGGGCTGAAGAAGCTGCTGGAATGCCAAAGGCAGGCTGGTCATCAGGGTTTCTCTGAGGCAGGATAAAAATATTTTTATGATACTCTATTCTCAGAGGTACCCATAAGTGATTTAATCCATAATTTTTCATACCCACCTTAACATTTATTGAGCCATACTAGGTGAAAAAAATCAACAAAAATTTGATGTTATTTATCTCTGTCTTCATGGAGGCATGGAGGGAGGAGGGAAAATGGCTAATATCAGAACAAGGGTGAAGGGACAACTATCAGTCAGGAGGAAAGATGATGGAAATCTACTCTATAGGAATGGAAAAGGAGTCAGGTTACCAATATATATTTAAAAACCTAAGTTATGGGATGGAGAAAGGAGCACTAAGTAAATGATGGTTGGAGGGATTGCTCGAGATAGTAGTGTGCTGAAAGCAGACTAAAGACCAAACATGTTGGCCGCTTGATACCTATATTGCAAACCATAACACCCGAAAGGACAGAGAGAGTAAGAGGGAATGTGCCTGCCACAGAGGCAGGAGGTGGGGAGTGGTGGGGGTGGTAGGAGGGATACTGGGAACATTAGTGGTGGAGAACAGGCACTGGTGGAAAGATGCGTTCTTGAACATTGTATGACTGAAATGTAATCACGAAAGTTTGTAAGCCTGTAACTGTATCTCACGGTGATTCATCACTGTATCACTGTCATCCTTTTGTTCATCGATTGCCTCGAGCAGGCCCCAGTAACGTCTCCTTTGTCCTAGTCCTGAGATTTAAAAAAGTACCACATTCGAGGCTCTTTCAGGGTCAGGAGAATGAGACCCATCATTGTTACTGGTTTTTGGCATACCGAATATGCCATGGGGAGTTTTCCAGACTCTGCCATGTGGGCAGGATACTTTTGGTGCCCTGCCAGGTTCTCCAGAGTAAGAACTAGATAATAAGATGTCCGGGAGCTGGGTTTTATAGTCTCTGGGTCTTGGCCGTTGATGGGATTACACGGCGCCAGGGACAGCCTGGCTCATCTGCGAGAAGCCCCACAGCCCCTAAGAGCATGAACAAAACAGGGTGTGGGTTTCCTGCGTGGTTTAAGCTAGGGATAGGAAGTACCTAGGCTCAGAGTATCTTGAGCACACCCATTAGTGAAGGAGTGGAAAGAACTGGAAATTTTGTACTGGTAAGGGGGCTTTGATTTGGAAGAAGCCCAGTCCTGCCCACCACTCTGACAGGTCTCAGAGCCCTCCACCCTCCACTGCTACAGTCTGTCTTCCTGCATAGGACCTTCCCTCAGTTTGTCACCTACCAACCCCCCCCCCCACCTCACCCTGCCATAGGCATTCCAAAGGTGGGGCAGCCATCCTCTTGAGCTGTGGGTGCCTAAACTTGTTCCTCCTTCTCCTCTTCCTTTTTCCCCCTCCTTCTCCTCTTCCCCACCGCCCCCCACAACTTTCTTCCCCACCACCCACTTCCTCCTCCTTTGTGAGTATAGTATGGAGTATTTCTTAATTGGTAAGTTGGAGAACTCTTTCTCACTCGGAAGTGGTTCAATTCGCAGTTTATATTTGGTATGATAGAGTTCAAAGTCGACTGCAGTATGCCCAGCTTGCCCAGGAGTGCTCTCTCTGGCAGGTGTCCTTGCCAGTGACCATCTGCTGTCTTGTGCTCTACTCAGCTGAGTGCATCTTTCTCACGGCCCTGGGAAGTTGTTGTTATTCCCAATACACAGTGTTAGGAAACTGAGGCTTAGGGAGATCAAGTACTTGCACGGGCTGGTGCCACGATAGTTCTTTTTCTGTCTAACTCTGAAAAACCAGTGTACTAATTTGTTAGTTCCTAACACAGGGGCCAGAGCGATAGTACAGTGGGGAGGTGTTTGTCTTGTACACGACCATGCCAGGTTCGATCCCTGGCATCCCATATGGTCCCCCCAAGCACTGCCAGGAGTGATTCCTGACTGCAGAACCAGGAGTAGCACCTGAGCATCACCAGGTGTGATCTCAAAACCAAAAATAAACAAGCAAAGTAAAACCACCCAAATAGTTCCTAACACCACACTTGCCTATGTGACATAGGCAAATTTTCTGTTAAAGCATTTGTTATTAAGTAAGAATACAAGGGCAGAGTCTCCTGCCTCCGTGCCTGTCTGTCCTCACCAGGGCCCCTTGGAAGAGGGTGGGTTGAGTTTCCTTCCCCACCCCGAGCAGAGCCCTGGCAGCTGAAGACCTCCAGTTCCAACCACAGCCATGCTTAAGACCACTCTCTACACGTTCGGACGAGCCTCATGCATGAAGGAATCGGCAGAGGAACCCAGGTGTGCGGGACCCAGGGCGTAGATCTCCAAGCCTGCTTGGATTGGGACTGGGCCTCCTCCATCCAGATCCCCCATCTTCCAGTATGTAGGTGATTCATTAAAATAAGAAATAAATTAAAAAATAAAAAGCTAAGTTAATAAAATATGCTTTATCAGAAGAACAAATTAGGAGAAAACACAGGTAGGATTGTCCGGAACTATGGAGGAGAGGGAAGTTTATAAATATTTAACTATGCGGGGAGGGAAGGAACAATAATAGGAATCTATGGCATTGCTATGTGTATATTTCATTCCCGGCCATCTTGGTCCTAGATGTTCAAATTATATGACTTTTATTATAACCTAAAGTACATTACGTAAATGTAATCTGGAGCAGGAATATCTTGGGTCCAGTTACTTTTACATTAGGATAGTTTTTTTGTGTGTTTTAGAAAATGTTTGTTTGTATGGCAGATCAGAAATCCAAGAGTTCAGCTAGAGCAGATGGCACAGATTGGTCCTGCATCTTGGATTAGTAAGGAAATAACTGAGACTGTGACTGAGGTAGTTCTACTTTTCTTTATGTTTACTTTAGCACTGGCAAAATACTAGTACCATGACATACATAAAATCAGGAAAATAATGAGTGTGAGTGATGTCCCACTGTTTCCTTTTCCCATTAGTTGGGGGTTATTAAAGTTTGATCATGATTGCCACTCAAAGCCTCTCTTGCAAAACACAGTACCCAAAAGAAGAGAGAGAGAACAAGGGGGAATGCCCTGCCACAGAGGCAGGGTGGGACGGGGGGGGGGGATAGGGGGTGGGATGCTGGGACCCATGGGGATGGATGACGGGCACTGGTGGAGGGATGGGCACTTGATCATTGTATGACTGAAACCCAAGCACAAAATTTGTAAGCCTATAACTGTACCTCATGGTTTTTCACTAATAAAAAAAGAAAAAAAAAGTTTGATCATCTTGGCAGCCTGTGCAGTGAGGAGTGAACCAGAGTTTGGTATCTTCTCTGTCTTTTCCTTTAGTTGGGAGACAATTAAATATCTAGAAATGCATAAGGGTTTTCTCATAAAAACATGGGTACAGGTTTCTGTGCTTCATTTCTGATTTTTTGGAGTCTACTCTAGGTTCAAGTGCAGCAATTTTGGCAGTGGTTTAGATCATAAAATTTTTTGATAGAGATACACAGGTTAGTGTTTGTATGTGGGTATGTGTATGTAAGACACAATATCTGTTATCTAGATAATCTATTGTTCTTCTTTTTCAGTCTTGATGCATCACATCAAGACACACACCTACAGAGTAGAGATCTTCTGTAGTTGGATACCTATGTCAGTCTGCTGTTTTGATCACTGGCATTGCTGGCTAGAAAAGAATTCTGGAGTGAGAAAAGGCAGAGCTTTCTTTCCCCGTGTTCCATGAGAGTTTAGGGACGATGGTAGTTTAAAATAAAGTCAACAGCATCTTAAAACTTGATTACAAATGGCAGATGGAACTGTGCTGAGAACTGGGAGTCACAGTCATGAAAGTGACACAGGCAAAGGAAATGCTCAAAGCTCTCAACATGACAACATACATAGTCAGAGAACTGAAGGTCCTTCATCCAGAGGCCTTCTCTATGTTGCATTTATGACTTATGGAACATTCGGGGCTGTTCTTTAAACATAGCCTGGAGTTATTTGGTGGAACCCTTACATAAATCAAGACAGCTTTGTGATTAGGAACATTTTCTTTTGCAAACATCATAAGCGGGCTGTAATAATAAACTATCATAGTTTTAAGGCTTACTTTGGATTGTTGAACATGTCTGTCATATTCTAGCTAAGCTCATTTTCCAGAAAACTTGCTGTGACTACTCTGAACACTAGCCTTGGAATTGAGGCGTTGGCAGCAATTTCTAGGTCTTGTAGGCATTTGCTTCTCTGGCCCTCAGATTTTTTACGTGTACAGAGGGAGAGATGCAGAACTGTCTGAGGTGGGTCAGAAGGGCTGAGCTCAGGGAAAGGCGTCAGCACTTAGTCAGTCATTGCTAAACGTTAGGCATCCACATAGCTTTTAATTCTCACACTTTATGAGACAATGTTAGAGAAAACAACATTTAAATTACAAAGTAGAATGCAGGTTGTAAGGTGTACCCCAAAAGTTTGGAAACATTTACCTTTTATATATTTCATAGATTTCTCAATAAAGGATCTAGATTCTTTTGAAGAATGTTGTATAACTAAGAAATGCACGTAGGGGTTGGGGCTTTTTTGTGGTTTTCACCTTAATTCATTCCTTCAGGTTTTTCTAGTTTGTCAGTTTGAACGCTTTATTACTGTTGCTGGATACATTTAATTTACAGAAGCTTAAAGTAGCTTGAGCACTCTGCTGGGAAAGTAAAAAAAAATCGAGTGGACATCATGAAAGGAGGAATCTTAATGATTCAGAAGGGCGAGGACCAGGCATGTAATTAGACAGGTTGGGACTTATGAGGGTGGAGCGAATGCACTAGGAGACAGCTTCTGTTAGGTGCGGGTGTGATCCACAGTCCTCATGCAGAACTTACAGCACCCAAACAGCGCAGATGAATGTGTGCATTTATAAAGTTGCATGGTTTCTTCCACAAAACTTAATAGCCTAGTCATATTCCACTAGGGATCTTTAAGTGACTTTTCCTGCCAGAGGAAGATGGAGTTGCAGTACCAGCCGCAGATAGGTGACCCTTACAATAGATTTACCGTGTTTATTGTTGTTTTTTAATTTCCCAAACAGTCCATTTCTTTCAGGTTCCATCCCAACCTACACTATGGGTCCAGGTTGGCCCAAATGGCTGTCTTATAAATTAGGGGACAAGGGAAGATGAGGTGGTGCTGTTAGTGCCTGAAGGTCAGAATTTGGAGCGAATCATAAGTAGGTTTAATCTCATCAAAAAAGGAATGTTGCTGCTCTATTTGCTGTTAAAAGAAGCATGAAACTATAAATCTGATGTAACTGGGCTATAAATTTGGGATATTGTAAATTTCTGTCTCTTATGTTCATCTGAAGTGGAGCACAGAGCACAAGATAAATTATAAAAATAGTTTCAAGCATGAATTTGTTGCATGCCATAATTTGATCTCTAGCAAGCATTTTACTCATGTGTACACTAGTTGCTCAGAATTTACTGATTTCTTAGTAACTATTTTTATTTTAGACTAATAATACCCTTGATATGAACTAGTTTCAAGCTAGTATTTAAACAAAACTATATGGAAGCAAGATTTTAAACATGTACATCACGATGCATAGACCAGATTAAATTAGGGTAGGAAGAAAGGATGACAGTCACATTAGAGTGTTTTTTTCCTCCAATGGACTTTTAAGTATTTCAGTTATTTATAAGAATATAAAGGTAAATTTAGAATACCAAATAAACAAAGTGAAAATAAATTAAAAAAAGGAGAATAAAACTTATGTCTGAGGAAATCCACAATTAATTGAGATTGGCAAATCATTTCTATGCATTTTGCATAGGCTTTGGCTAGGCAATTGAGAGTACTCTATAAACACATTTTATGTTCTGTTTACTACTGAACAATATGCCATTATGATTTCTCATGTTAATAAAACACTTTAAATGCAATATTTAATGGCATCATAATATCTAATCTTATAAACAGACCATGAATTACATAATCAATTCCAGAATTTTAGTTATATAATTTGTTGCTGACTTTTAATAATCTTAAAAATACTGTGATAATTATCTCTGTGCAAAATTATATATGCCCCTGGATTGGATCTATATTTTTATGAGATTACTTCCCAGGCAAGGAATTACTAAAGCAAAAGATATACATGTACATTTTTTTCCTTGCAAGCACAGTTTTAAGACTTCTATTGTCAACTGCTTTGAAGTAAGGTTGCACTCATTCACATTTTTATAGATATTTAAGAAAATAATTTCATATAGTATCCAAATGCATATTATTAAGACAAACACTATTATCAACCCAAAACTTGTTCATATGACTTTTAGTATTTGATAATTTTTTTGTGACAAAATGCAAGAATAACTTTACTCAATAGGAAACTTTTCAAAATTCTTGTATTATATATTATATATATATAATATCCTATACTATATATCACTGTCACTGTCACTGTCCTCCCACTGTTCATCGATCTGCTCGAGTGGGCCCAGTAACATTGTCAGACTTGTTACTGTATTTGGCATATTGAATACATCACGGGTAGCTTGCAAGGCTTTGCCGTGCGGGCGAGATACTCTCGGTAGCTTGCCAGACTCTCCGAGAGAGGCAGAGGAATCAAACTCGGGTTGGCCATGTTGGCTGCGTACAAGGCAAATGCCCTACTTGCTGTGCTATCACTCCAGCCCATACTATATTTAGGATATATTATTATGTATTATTTATTATATAGTATTATATAGTATCCTATGCACACATTTTGGTTTGGAGCCACTCTTGGTGATGCTCAGAGGTTACTTGTGGCCTTTGCACTTAAGAATTACTCCTGGAGGTATTCCAGGGACCATATGAGATGCCAGGGATTGAATCTGGGTTGGTCATGTGCAAGGCAAGTGCCCTAATTACTATCACACCAGGCCCCATCAAAATTCATGTATTATAAAACATAGCATTTGACTTCAAAAAGCACAGACATTGGAACTAGTCTTATCTGAGGTTCAAGTTGTGATACTTATTGAGAGCATGGGCATTTTTTATTGTACATCATTTGATAATTTTAATCACTTGTATATTATAAATCTTTTGTCCTGTTGTTTTCCCCATGTATACAACATACATTTCCCCATATTGTCACTGTCATTGTTCTCCTGTTATTCATCGATTTGCTTGAGCGGGCCCAGTAACGTCTCCATTGTGACACTTGTTATTGTGTTTGGCATATCGAATACGTCACGGGGAGCTTGCCAGGCTCTGCCGTGCAGGCGAGATACTCTCAGTAGCATGCTGGGCTCTCTGAGAGGGGAGGAGGAATCGAACTCAGGTTGGCCATGTCAGCCGCATGCAAGGCAAATGCCCTAACCTGCTGTGCTATCAGTCCAGCCCTATTATTATTGCATATATTCGAAGTCTCTGTGACACGTGAGTCAGTCCTAGGTAGCTTAATGTAGAGTTCCTAACATCGGATATTTCATCCATGTCCACATTTTCAAAAGTGACAATAATGCTATGATGACTTTATTATGTTTAAAACTTGCACTATATTAGCTTTCGGGTGGAGCACATCCATCAGTGCTCAGGGTTTACTGTTGGCTCTGTGCTCAGGGAACCCATATGAAGTGCTGGGGATTGAAGCACGGTCAGCTGCAACTCAAGGCAAAGACCTTGACCACTGTGCTATCTCTCCAGCACCAACTCTTCAAGTTCCTAAAAAATTAATTCTAAAGTACATTTTTTTATGATTTTTTTTGTAGGAGTATTGCTATTTATTCAGCCACTGATTAGCTAATTGAATTGTGCATGAACTCCACCTTACTTTTTTTCCCCCATTTTTTATAATTTTATTTATTGAATCACCGTGAGAGCAGTTACAAAGCTTTTGGGTCTAAGTCTCAGTCATACAATGAAACACCCGTACCTTCACCAGTGCCCATTCTCCACCCCCAACAACCCCAGTATACCCCCATCCCACACCCTCCCCCTGCCTGTGGGGCAGATGATTTCCACTTTACTCTCTCTCTACTTTGATCACATTCACTATTTCGACACCAGACCCACCATTATTATTTGGGATTTTACCCCAACACTCAGATCTGCTGAAAAGGCAACAATAGACAATTTGTGTTCTATTGCTGGTTATGAATAACATATGATGTCGTGTGGCTGCAGTAGGGCCATGTGGTTTTGAAATTCTGAAATTTTAACTCTTAAATCTGGAGGGATTTCTGCCAAAAGCCACTGGGTTTAGAGATCTGCTCCTGAGTCTCTGGGATCATGGCCGTTGAGCAGTTTGATGAGGAGCCAAAGAGGCCATTCGTGGGCGATGACTTGGGGTCTCATTGGGGTGGGGAAGACAGGTCCGGCTCCACCTCCCCCCCCCCATCCCGTGAGACCCAACAAGTTTCGTCACTGCGGGCCCAAGCCTGACTGTCCAATGGCCTCTGGAGGATGACAGCCACCAAGTCGCCAAGAGGGAGCAGGCGGAGGGACAGCACCCATTCCCCCCTGGGGTGGCCCGGCGACAGTAACTTACTGCGGGGTCCGGACACATTTCTGACAAAAGCCACTGGGTTTCGAGATTTGTTTGAGTCTCTGGGATCAAGACCATTGAGCAGCTTGATGAGGAGCCAGAGAGGCCGTTTGTGGGCGATGACTTGGGGTCTCATTAGGGTGGGGAGGACAGGCCCGGCTCCCCCTCCCCCCCCATCCCGTGAGACCCAACAAGTTTCGTCACTGCAGGCCCAAACCTGACTGTCCAATGGCCTCTGGAGGATGACAGCCACCAAGTTGCCAAGAGGGAGCAGGCGGAGGGACAACACCCTTTCCTCCCTGGGGTGGCCCGGCGACAGTAACGTACTGTGGAGTCCAGATGCATTTCTGCCAAACGCCACTGGGTTTGGAGATTTGTTTCTGAGTCTCTGGGATCAAGGCCGTTAAGCAGCTTGATCAGGAGCCAGAGAGGCCATTCGTGAGCGATGACTTGGGGTCTCGTTGGGGTGGGGAGGACAAGCCCGGCTCCACCCTCATCCTGTGAGGCCCTGTGTATCTCGTCACTGGGGGCCCAAATGTGACTATCCAGTGGCCTCAGATGGATGGCGGCCACTGGGCCGCCAGGGGGAATAGGCCAAGGCACGAAACCTATTCCCACCTGGGTTGGCCCAGCACCAGTAGCCTACTGCAGAGACCAGACGCATTTCTACCTAAAGCCACTGGGTTCTGAGATTCGTTTCTGAGTCTCTGGGATCATGTCCATTAAGTAGTTCAATCAGGAACCAGAGAGGCCATGCCTCCAATTATATAGCTGAGCCGGAGGTGGTTTGTGGGTGTGCTTCCCACATACCTAACTTTTGGCCGTTTACTTTCTTGGTAAACTTTGCTCCAAGTTTTTGGGGTCTGGCCAAAGGCACAGCAGCAATTTTGGGGTATCTGGAAGTCTGCAGGCGCCATGAGGCTGCTGATGCACTCGCCTCACAGGTACAGATTGACCTGCTGGTGGCACCATACCCCCGTATTTTTTATGATTTAATATTGATATTTAACTCTCTAAGACACTGGAAGTTTTTTTTTTAAATGTAGGAGTACTACTATTTATTCAGCCACTGATTAGGCTGATTGAATTGGGCATGAACTCCACCTTACTTTTTTTTTCATTTTTTTTGTAATTTTATTTATTGAATCATTGTGAGAGCAGTTACAAGCCTTTTGGGTTTAGGTCTTGGTCATACAATGAAACACCTGTACCTTCACCGGTGCCCATTCTCCACCACCAAAAACCCCAGTATACCCCCATCTGACACCCTTCCCCTGTGGGGCAGATGATTTCCACATTACTCTATTTTGATTACATTCAATATTTTGACACCTGACCCACCATTATTATTTGGGATTTTACCCCAACACTCGGATCTGCCAAAAAAGGCAACAGTAGACAATTTGTTTTCTATTGCTAGTTATGAATAACATATGATGTCGTGCGGCTGCAGCAGTAGCTGTGCGATTTTGAAATTCTGAAATTTTAACAATTAAATCTGGAGGGATTTCTGCCAAAACCTGCTGGGTTCCGAGATTTTTTCCTGAGTCTTTGGGATCTTGACCATTTAGCAGCTTGATCAGGAGCCAGAGAGGCCGTTGGGTGGCAACTCGGGGTCTTGTTGGAACGGAGAGGAAAGGGCCAGCTCACCCCCATCCCATGAGGCCCTGCATGTCTCGTCACTGAGGGCCCAAATCTGACTGTCCAGTGGCCTCTGGCAGATGGCAGTCACCGAGCTGCCAAGGGGGAGTAGGCAGAGGGACAGCACCCTTCACCCCCTGGGGTGGCCCGGCGACAGTAACCTACTGTGTGGTAAGCACACATTTCTGCCAAAAGCTGCTGTATTTCGAGATTTGTTTCTGAGTCCCTGGGATCATGGCCTTTAAGTAGCTTGATCAGGAGCCAGAGAGGTCATTAGTGGGTGGCGACTTGGGGTCTCGTCGGGATGGGGAGGAAAGGGCTGGTTCCACTCCCATCCCGTGAGGCCCTGCGTGTTTCGTCACTGTGGGCCCAAACCTGACTGTCCAAGGGCCTCTGGTGGATGGCAGCCACCGAGCCGCCAAGGGGGAGCAGGTGGAGGGACTGCACCCTTTCCCCCCTGGGATGGCCTGGTGACAGTAACCTATTGCGGGGTCTGGACGCATTTCTGCTTAAAGCCACTGGGTATCAAGATTTGTTTCTAAGTCTCTGGGATCATGGCCATTAAGCAGCTTGATCAGGAGCCAGAGAGGCCGTTTGTGGGTGATGCCTCAGGGTCTTGTTGGGATAGGGTGGAAAGGGCCGGCTCCACTCCCATCCCATGAGGCCCTGCATGTCTCATCACTGCAGGCCCAAACTTGACTATCCAGTGGCCTCTGGAGGATGGCGGCCACTGGGTTACAAGGGGGAAACAGGTCAAGGAATGAAACCTATTTCCATTTGGGGTGGCCCAGCGCCAGTATCCTACTGTAGGGACTGGACGCATTTCTACTAAAAGCCACTGGGTTCCGCGATTTGTTTCTGAGTCTCTAGGATCATGGCCATTAAATGGCTTGATCAGGAGCTAGAGAGGTTATTTGTTGGCAGTGATTTGGGGTCTCGTTGGGATGGGAAGGAAAGGGCCGGCTCCACCCCTTTCCTGAGAGGCCCCACATGTCTCATTGCTGCGGGCCCAAACCTGACCGTCCAGTGGCCACCAGGCCGCCAGGGGGAACAGGCCAAGGCACGAAACCTATTCCCACCTGGAGTGGCCCAGCACCGGTAACCTACTGTAGGGACTGGATGCATTTCTCCCAAAAGTCATTGTGTTTCAAGATTTGTTTCTGAGTCTCTGGGGTCATGGCCATTAAGCAGTTCAATCAGGAACCAAAGAGGCCATATGTCAATTATATAGCTGAGCTGGAGGTGGTTTGTGGGTGTGTCTCCCACATACCTAACTTTTGGCCTTTTACCTTCTTGGTAAACTTTGCCCCAAGTTTTTGGGGTCTGGCCAAAGGCACAGCAGCAATTTTGGGGTATCTGAAAGTCTGAAGGTGCCATCAGGCTGCTGATGCCCTTGCCTCACAGATACACATTGACCTGCTGGCAGCATCATACTTCCCATCATTTTTCTTAATGAACACTAGGATAAATAATTTAGCTAGGCTCCCCAAAATCCAATACAGCAATGTGCGATCAGAAATAAGTTATACCTAGGACTTTATATGTGAAAATCATCATCTTTAAGGAATGGTTTTTCAGGGTTGGAAACTGGAGTTAAGACACTTGCTTTATAAGCAACCAACATTAGTTTGAATCCTGGCACTGCATATAGTTCCTTGAGCACAGCCAGGAGTGGTGCAGAGCAGAGTTACAAATAAGTCCTGAGCAATGTAAGGTGTGCCCACCCTATCCTCCAACTACTCCAAAAACAACATCCTTTTCTTCTTATCTAAGAAGCAGCTTGGTTCTCACTATCTGATCATTAATAATTTCTTTGTTATTGATTTAGGAACACATTCATCTGTGCTTAGGGCTTACTTCTGGCTCTGTTTTCAGGGGTCAGGTCACTCCTGGCGAACTTGGAGAACCAATGGGATGTAGAGCATCTATTCCAGACTGGCTATGTGAAAGGTGAGCACCCTACCCACTGTACTAGCTTTCTGGCCCTCAAGCATTATAAATTTTATGAATATAATTCTCTAATAACTTTCTTGAGACTATATTCATTTCTTGTTTATGTAATACACATACATATATTGCAAACAATCTCTTTTCCACTATATTTTCCATTTATAAATGATATATAGGAAAGGTCTTTATTTTTATATATGCATTCTTTAACTATTCAACTTACTGACTGGATGCTTCTTACAAAGGATTTTCAGGCCTTTGGATTTTCATCTTATAAAGTACATCATCATATCTTCTGCCAGAATAAAAAATGATGTTTTGTTTTCTCATTTTTTAATATACCTGTTTTCTCAATATATTCTTTTGATAGAAGCATAATGATGATCACAGAATAATGTTAAAGATTAATAGGGAGATCATCTTGCTTGGTTTCTGATTTTAAAGGGAAGCATTTGATAGAGGTAGATTGAAATAGGTAAGTTTTGTCTACTGAACAAGCACCCTTGTTTAAACTTTTTTAATGAAAAAAATTTACAATGAATATGCTGAGTACAAGTTTTAAAAAACAGTATGATTCATGGGTAAAGCACTTGCCTTTCATGGGGTTGAGCTGGGTTTGATCCCTGGAACCCCAGAAGGTCCCACAGGACCGCCAGGAGTGATCTCTGAGTGCAGAGCTAGGAGTAAGCCCTGAGCACAGTTGGGTGTGGCCCCCAAACAAACAAAAAATAATATACTTTGACTATCTTTAGAATTATTACTCTATGACGCACATTTCTATGTATATAGACATTCACATCACTTGTAAATCTTATAGGAGTTTCACTTCCCTAATCTATCAGCGTAACACAGCTGATTTGAGTTACTTTGAAATAGATAAAAATCATAGACCAAACATGATTGTCACCCACTGCCTCTTTTGCAAACCACAACACCCAATAAGAGAGAGAGAACAAAAGGAAATGCCCTGCTACAGAGGCAGGGTGGGAAGGGGGGGGGATGGGGGGTGGGAGGGATACTGGGATCCGTGGTGGTGGGAAATGGGCACTGGTGGAGGGATGGGTATTTGATCATTGTATAGTTGAAACCCCAGCACAAAAATTTGTAAGTCTAAAACTGTACTTCATGATGTCTCACTAATAAAAATAATAGATAAAATAAAATAATAAAATACAAAAACTCTTTCAATTAAAAGAAATCATAGAATATAACCTACTCAATGTAACCCAATGCAAATTCTACCTAGGAGGGCCACTGTCAGACTGAACATGATTTTTAAATGTCTTAAAATATTTCCTTGACACAATCCAAAGCTTAAATTTTTCTAGGGCCACCTTCCTATTTCCAAGATTTCAAGCTTTATTTGATAGTTTTAGAAATAATGACAAAGACTAATACAGTTTGGGAGCTGATAGGATATAAGAAAATGTTCCCGCTTATTGTGAAGTAGTCGAGATTGATCAAGAGCAAGAGTAGTGAGAGAAAGAAGAAGCTGAAAAAAAAGTGCAGGACAGTCAAAATTGTTTTCCTTATTCCTGTATTTCTTCAGTATTATCATGCACTTTGTAGGATAACAATCAATTTGTCCTTTCTCCCTTGCCACAAGAAACTTCGGTTTATCAGGTTACACCCTTCACAGTTCTCCTGAATCACTCCCATTCCTTTATCTGTAACCCCTTCTCTATGCTCTCTTCCCCAACCAGTAAATCAGCCTTTCCCCCTAATCAAACTCTGTTAATTTGTGAGGTCAGATCCTTCTAGGACACTGAACTTGTATTGTAAGTTAATATTGTCTTTCTCCTCTTCTTATGTCTTATGAATAGTTTACTTTAAAGCCATGTCCTTTTTTTGTATAGATACAGGAAGACAGTTAATATTACACTTTTGTAACCTAGGATTTAATTGGCTTTGAATATTATTCACTCCCGGGCATCTGCTTTCTCTACTAACGCCTCAGTTGCCCTTAGTTCCTAGCACCCCAAAAGCAGGGTCCTGAAGAGGGACTGAATGGACCCAGGGCAAGCTGTGAGCTACCCTGGCATCAAAATGGGCCAGGCCAAAGTGCCACGATTCTTAACTATACGAGTTTGATCATAGACAAATGCTGCCATGATCCAAAAGTAATGATGAGACTAGGACCCTGCTAGTAATAGGAAAGACTATCTGGCCTGAGCACTGTAAACTGAGATCGAGATGGCCCGAGGAGAGCAATCCTATAAGCTTAATGTATTTCTTACTGTGTCCATACAAAATGATTAATATTATGAATGCTTATATGTTTGTTGGACAAGGAGAGGAGAAACACACCCATGGGATTCCATTCTAGGATGGGTCGACCTGCTAAATGAGAATCTGTCCTAGGAGTGGCTTTCCTTGAGGGAAAGAACTTTACCCCTATTGATTGTGACCACACCTATGTGTAAGCCCCAACCCCTCATGGGGCGGGGGTGGGGGGGTGGAGATTTAACTAGGCAGTAAGAGTGGGCTGGGGGATACAGATCCAGATTCCAGAGACAGAAGGAGGATGAATGGGGATTGAGGAGGAGAATGAAGTAGCATGGGGGAGAAAGAAGCAGAGGAAGACAGAGTGAATGGAGAGAGGACTGGAATAAAGTGCAACTAAGACCAACCAGCCTGGCCCTTGTTTTCTTCCTTCACCTGCCCATCACCATCAACCTCCCTGGAGTGGGGGAACCAGCCTGATACTACGGAACACGGGTGGCAGGAGAGATAGACTGCTGCTGTCTTTTTGTGTTTATACATACTTCATAATGTTTATGGAAGAAGTACCCCCCGACCCCGTCGCCCCCCGAGATCGAAGATGTACTGACTGGGATTTTCCTATTTGAAACAGAATCTAGTATTTATATTTTGGTTCCAGAAATCCGGAGAGGTCTTTATCCTGGTGGAAGGTGCAGATGGAGTTGGGAGAAGCAGTGAGAAAGTTCTGATGTGGGCAGCATCATTTCTTTTCTTGCAGGTGGGTTCAGCAGCACAGTTTGGTGAAGACTTTTCCCATTGCCCTTTCCTTCCCCTTCCCTTCCTATTTCTGTCTCCTTTCCCCCACGGTGTGAGTTGTGGGATTTTGACCTAGCAACAGACTGTTTATCTCCTGTTCTTGCAGTTCTTATTCCAGCTGAGACTAAGAAGAGAAAACGTTTGATTTTGTGAGAAAGAACCATATCATTATTATGTTTCGCCTCAATCCTGATCCATTTAAATGATCCCTATGACTTTCCAAGTGTTGAAAGAGGATGAAGGAAACTATCCTCGGCACCAAACAGCATGCTGTGTGGAGGGTAGTAGGTCCAATAGTGAGTTTCCAATTAAGTGAAAAGATACATGTCGTGTTATATATATTGTAAAGAAGATGAAACTAGAATGAAAGGGTTTCCTTTATAATAATTTCTTGGTACATCCCATTCGATCCTCTATTGTGCCAGCAGCCCAGATGAAAAATCTCCAGTGTTCTGGCCGCCTCACAAAATGGTACTATCCAGAAAAATATTATTTAGTAGTAAAATAGACTTTAATTGAAAAATCATTTTAATGGAATAAAAAATATGTGTACTGGGAATTTCCCCAACAGACAGCAGAGTATGTACATTTCATGAGAATGGAGCAGCATCTATTTAATATATTTTATATAGAAAATACAGGCATACTTAAAAATGGAAACAAGTAAGAAAGTATGTCACAAGGAATAACAAAATATAACACAAAATATAAAAGGACTTCCAAAAGAACAAGTTTACTAAATGAAACAAGACCCAGCACCGTGTTGGATTTTTTCTGTGTAAGTTCCAGGATGCCCAGGATTACCAGGAACAGCTGATCTTCCTTTTAAGAGAGCTGATGGGTTGTGAACTGGTCAAACACCAGTCCTCCTTTTCCTGAAACAAGAAAGGAAGACATTCAACTGAAAAGAACAGTTTTGCAGGAACTGATTAAAACAGAGCTGAAGTCTCAGACACCTGGAGATTATCTGTGACGCTGCTATGGATAGGGACCCTCCCTTGAGAGAAGATAGGGGTGTGAGGAAAGGGTGCTCAGTGATGAAAATATCTGACAATAAGCAGATTTCGGTTTAGGCGCTGTCACTGGTTTCCTGGTGGTGGTGATGATGATGATGTCGAAGCTTTTATCTGTTAAATGAGTGGTTTGTACTTTCTGCAGCTGAATGTCTTGCAGAGCATTAATAGTCAATGGCTTTTCTTTGAATGGCATTTGGTGAGGATCACTTTTCTGAATATGCATGTAGAGATAAGAAGAAAAACAATCTCTTAATGACTGACCTCTCTGGAAATAAGAGCTGGTAGGTCTTACTGCTCGGGAGAAAGGTTACAGGTTGAGTGATTTAATGGATGTCACAATGTCGGGAAATGGCTTCATTTGCCAATAAACATTTATTGAGCAGCAATTTTGTGCCCGTATAAGTGGTACTACCTTTTAAAGGCACTGAATATCATTGATGAGATGAGAAAGAAGTGAAAAATTGTTTGCAAACATTGCAACTATACTTCTCCTTTATTTCTTCTGGGAATTTTCCAGCTTCCTCTAAAGGTGAAGTATTTGACAAAATGATGATTAATGTTAGTATAGCAAAAGCCAACCAGCTGACTAATCTATGATGGACCTTTGAATCAACACGGATTAGTTACTTTACTGGATTTTAAAACTGGGTCAACATGCCACTTCTCTGAATACTGTGGTATATACAATGTATTATGTGGTAGCTATAAGCAACTTGTCTTTCCAGGTGAACTGAAAAGAATTTTTCAAGAGAAAAATACTTCACAGGAAAGAGGAAGGTGCAGGGACTAGAGAGGAGGTATATGGAAGGTGGAGTTTCGTGTAGTTTTCAAGTTCTCAATCTGGTCCTGATGCTCAGCTTCCCCAAGAACATGTGAAGTCCTTGCATTGTGACAAGCTCCTTTCTTTGCTTAAGTTAGAGTTATAAGGATGTCCCAATTAATATGAATCTTCTATAAAAAACTGAAGACAGTAAAGGGGAGTTCCTTCCCACAGTGAGTAGGCTGAACTGAGTTGAAGTTGACCTTCCTTTGAATGTAGGATGTACCTCTCAGTTTGTCAAGTTTTAAATAATTCCTTATCAAATCTCTTCATAAAAAAGGTCTCCATTTTGTTTTATTGATGAACAAAATTTTCACACAAGTAATGACAACCATTCCTCTGATCAAGAAAGATCTGTGGGACTATTTGGGTATTGTAAAACCACACAAACTCTGTGCTTTCTTTTGCTAATCTGTCAGATGAAGGAGTTGAAACAGAAAATCTAAAATTACAAGAATGTCATAGGTGCTTCTTTTTCTGTTTGGAGTCACTGTCACTCTTATTCCTTTTATCTTTTCTGTTCCCTCTTACCTTTTCTCTTTTTCCCTCAGAAGCACATTCCA
This sequence comes from Sorex fumeus, assembly GCF_029834395.1. Lineage (NCBI taxonomy): Eukaryota > Metazoa > Chordata > Mammalia > Eulipotyphla > Soricidae > Sorex > Sorex fumeus. The sequence goes on from NW_026606091.1 coordinate 45,308,732, forward strand.
GCTCAACTCTAATATTCTTAAATTATTTCAACTTGGCTCTCAAGTAAAACTATCACCTTTGCTTTGGAGGTTCCTGAATATTCCTGAACAATACAAATATGTTTGGGTTCACTTTGTTTCCTTCCTCTCTGCAGAACTGGAATATACTTAGGATGATATAAGAAATTCATTGGCACAGACATATTTTTTTTGTAAATTGAGTTTGCATTTAAATAGTCTTGTAAGTTGACTTTGACTCTCCGAAATGAATAAAAGAGAATAAAAAAAAAGAGTTGTTTTCAGTTAGCTTAATTTCCCACTTTAAACCATGAATATGGAAATGCAATTTAATGATCTATATAAGACAGAACTAAATAAATTTAATACAAATTTAAGTGACACTATGATTCATATTAAATTTCTTGAAAGGGAACTCACAATATTCATCAATGCAATATTTGTGAGGCAATGCTTTAATATTGAAATACTGAAATAACAAATAATGATTTCATTAATGGTATTTTCTATATGCCTGATATATACTGATACTTTTAACATTAAAAAGCTTTTGGTTTGTTTTTGGGCCATACCCAGTGATTCTCAGGGGTTATTCCTAACTCAAAAATCAGGAATTACTCCTGGCAGTGCTCAAGGCTCCATATGGAATGCCAAGGATTGAATCTGGGTTTGCTTCATGTAAGACAAACATCTTACCCACTGTACTATCTCCCCAGCCCCTAAAAAGTTGAAATTGTGACAGAGCACAACTGGAGGCAATATGCTGATTTCACACAATGTTACAAAGATATCATTACCAAAATAGTATGGTGTCAGCACAAAATCAGGCATAGATTGATGGAACATAATAAGATTCCCAGAAATAAACTCATGCTTATATAGTAATCCTGTTTTATCTGTCGAGAATACATTCCAAGACCATCAGTGGATGCCTGAAACTGTACCTAGAACTAAAGACTACAAGACAATATTTATCCTATACAGAAAAACCTAAAACAAAGTATAACTTATGAGACTAACAACCATACTTTGAGACTAACAACCATAACAACCATATGAGACTAACAATCAATATTATACAGAACAAGTATAACTATAATAAAAGTTATGTGCATTTGGTCTCTCTTAAAATGTTATTGAATTATGTTTTAAAATTTAATTAAAATGTTTTTATAATTGAATCACCATGAGACACATTTACAAAGCTGTTCATAAAAGGGTTTCAGTCATACAATATTCCATCATCCACACCTCCTCCAGCGTACATTCCCACCACCAATACCACTATCCCTTCTACCCACCCCCCCTTCCCGCCCATGTCAGGCACTTTTCTTCTTCCTATTTCTCTCTCTCCCTTGATTTGAGCATTACAGTTTGCACTACAGGTAATGAGAGCTTATCATGTCTGGTCCTTAACCTACTTTAAGGACATAGCTATTAACTAGAGTAATCATTTCCAACTATTATTGTCATAGTGGTCCCTTCTCTACCCCAACTGCCTTCCTTTCCAGCACTTGAGGCAGACTTCCAATTCTGGACCAATCCTACTGGCCCTAGTTTCTACCATCATTGGGTATTTGTCTCATACTATTTTTTTTTATAATCTTACAAATGAGTGCAATCATTCTATGTCTGTCCCTCTCCTTCTGACTCATTTAACTCAGCAAGAATCTTTTTAAGTCCATTCATTTATAAGCAAATTTCATGACTTCATTTTCCCTAACAGCTGCCTATTAGTCCGTCATGTAGATACCATAGTTTCTTTGTACAGTTGTCTGTTCTTGGACATTCCAGTTGTTTCCAGATCCTGGCTATTGTGAATAGTGTTGCAATAAACATAGAAGTGCAGATGACATTTATGTTGTGTGTCTTTGTACCCCTAGAGTTTATTTCCAAAAGTGGTATTGCTTGGTCGTACGGAAGCTCAATTTCTAGTTTTTATCCATTTTGGACAGGAACTGAGTTTTGAAAGTAGGTAAAGAGATATACCTGATAACCTTTTAGTATCTGTACTACAAACCATAGGCCCAAAAGTGTGTGTGTGTGGGGAGAGAGAGAGAGAGAGAAAGAGAGAGAGAGAAAGAGAGAGAGAGAGAGAGAGAGAGAGAGAGGAAAAGTGCCTTCCATAGAGGTGAGGTGGGTGGGGTATGGGTGTATGGGATATGGCAGGTATTGGTGATGAAAAATGTACAATGGTGGAGAGAGAGAGGGAGAAAGGGGGATGCTAGACATAGAGACAAGTGTGTGTGGGGGTGGAGGCGGGAGGGAACTGGAGATATTGGTAGTGAGAAATGTACACTGGTGGAGGGATGGATGATGGAATACTGTGTTAGGGAAACCCAATCATTGACAACTTTGTAACAGTGTATCTCACTGTGATTCAATTAAATTTTTTTTTTAAAATATGAAACACCACTGACCAAGAAAGTGGAATAAAAGATAAACAAGTGGGACTACGTTAAACTGAAAAACTTCAGCACCTTAAAAGAAATAGCAACCAATATACAGAGACAACCCATGGAATGGGAAAAATTATTTACCCAATATCCATCAGATAAGGGATTAATATCCAAGACATATAAGGTGCTCGTAGAAGTTTACAAGAAAAATAATTCAACCCCATCAAAAAATGAACAGAAACTACCTCAAAGAAGAAATACAAATGGTCAAAAAGCACATGAAAAATGTTCTACATAGCTAACTATCAGGGAGATGCAAATCAAACAAATGAGATATCATTTTATGCTTCAGAGAGTGGTACACATCAAAAAGAACAAGAACAACCAGTACTGGTGAAGATGCAGGGAAAAGGGACACTTCTTCATTGCTGAGAAGGGACTTCCATGTAGAGAGAATTAATTTACAATTAAAAGACAAAACTATACAATGAGAAAAATAATAGTCTTTTAAATAAGTAAAAGGTAAAGGCCCTCCCGTTGATCATCGATTTGCTCGAGCGGGCCCAGTAACGTCTCCATTGGAGACTTTGTTGTTACTGTGTCTGGCATATCGAATACTCTCGGTAGCTTGCCGGGCTCTCTGAGAGGGGCGGAGGAATTGAACTCGGGTCGGCCATGTTGGCTGTGTGCAAGGCAAACGCCCTACCCGCTGTGCTAGTAATATTGGAAAAATTGGACAGCCATGTGTTAAAGAATAAAACCAAACTATCCTTTTGCATCACACACACACACAAACACACACACACACACACACACACAACCAGCTCAAAAAGGATTACAGATCTAAAACCATAAAACTGAAACCACAGAAATTCTAGAAGAAAAGTCAGGAGGTATATTCTTTGAAATCAATTTTGACAATGAGTTTTTGGATTCAACACTAAAAATAAGAGAAACAAAAATAAAAATTGGGAAGGGGAAAATAAATAAAAAATAAAAATTAACACGTCAGACTTTATCAAACTAAAAAGCTTTTGCACAGCAAGAGAAAGCAATGAAACCTTAGGTTATCTACTCAATGGGAGAAAATATTTTCAAATCATGTTTCTCATAGGGAACCAATATTCAAAATATATAAACAACTCAAACAACATAATAGCCCCAAACCAAATAAACTAACACACTAAAAGTAGCACTGTAGTACTGTCCTCCCATTTTTCATCAATTTGCTCGGGTGGGCACCAGTAATGTCTCCATTGTGAAACTTGTTGTTACTATTTTTGGCCTATTGAATACTCCATGGGTAGCTTGCCAAGCTCTTCTGTGCGGGTGGGATACTTTCAGTCACTTGCCGGGCTCTTCGAGAGGGATGGAGGAATTGAACCTGGGTTGGACGCATGCAAGGCAAACACCCTACCAGCTGTGCTACCCTCTAGCCCTAATAGATTTCTATGTAATGTTAATTCTACATACTAAAAGTCACTGTCACTGTCAATGTCTTCCTGTTGTTCATTGATTTGCTCAAGTGGGCCCAGAAACATTATGAGACTTGTTACTGTGTTTGGCATATCAAATACATCATGGGTAGCTTGCCAGGCTTTGCCATGTGGGCGAGATACTCTCGGTAGCTTCCCGAGCTCTCTGAGAGGAGCGAAGGAATTGAACTTGGGTTAGCTGTGTCGGCCGGGTGAAAGGCAAACATCCTACCCACTGTGCTAGGGGCAGAGGATCTAAGTGGATTTTTCCCCCAACAAGAGGCATGGCCAACATGTACATGAAAAGATGCTCAGTATCACAAATAACCAGAAAACTTAAAGAGGAGAAGCATGCTGAAAGTAGACTATAGACCAAACATGACTGTCACCCATTGCCTCTTTTGCAAACCACAACACCCAATAAGAGAGAGAGAACAAAAGGGAATGCCCTGTCACAGAGGCGGGGTGGGATGGGGGGGATGGGAGGGATACTGGGATCCGTGGTGGTGGGAAATGGGCACTGGTGGAGGGATGGGTATTTGATCACTGTATAATTGAAACCCAAGCACAAAAATGTGTAAGTCTGCAACTGTACCTCAGGATGTCTCACTAATAAAAATTAAAAAAAAGAAAACTCGAAGAGAAACCACAATTATACAGGTATCATTTTGTACCTGTTAGACAGTTGCTGTCAAAAGGTAAGAGATAGTAAGTGCTGCCAAGAGTTTGGAGGAAAGGGGGCCTTTGAGTACTATTGGTGGGAATGTAAATTGGTATGTGAAGAACAGTACAGAAGTTTCTAGAAGAGGATAGAGAGATAGTTTAATGCGCTGAGCATGTGTTTTGTATGCAGGGGGCTCAGGTTTGATCTCTGGCACCACGTGATCCCCTGACACCATTGGGAGCCATCCCCCAAGCACACATCCTGGAGTAGCTCCTCTGGCCCCAACTGGGTATGACTTAAAAGCCAACCCCCCAAGTTAAAAGAGAACTATCACATGATCCCTAAATTCTATATCTTGATATTTATCCAAATAAAGTAATACTATTTTGGAAAGATAGATAGATCCCCATGTTCATGGTAACATTTATTGATATATTGGGCTTTTGGGTCATACCTGATGATACTCAGAGGTTATTCCTGGCTCTGTGCTCCGGAATGACTTCTGGCAGTGCTCAAGAGACCACGTGAGGTGCCAAGGATTCAAACTAGGGTTATGGTCAGTGCAGTTATCTGAAAGGCAAGTGTCTTGCTTCCTGTACTCTCTCTTTAGCCTCCAGTGCAATATTAACTTACAATAACCAAGTTATAAGGACAACCTACGTGTCCATTGATAGATGAATATATCTTAAAACCTGTGGTATTATTTATACAAGGGAGTATATTTCTTAGTCATAAGCAGAATTTACCCTGGGATAGGTAGATATGAAAGGCATTATACTGAAGGTAGATATGAAGGCATATAATGAAATGAGTATGAAAGAGAGACAAATATTGCAAGACCTTACTTATATGTGGAATCCAAACCAGATAGATAGGAAAACACAAAATGAAACTCATAGGTATAGAGAACAGATTAGTGTTGTCCAGAGGTATGAATTGTTAAGTGTGTAAAATGGGCACAGGGGTCAAAAGGCACTCATTTTCTGTAATGACATTACTGAGTCATGAGGCTGTAAAACACAGTATGGTAATTACAGTTAATTGCTGGGAGCCAAAATATCAGTACAGCCTGACCTGCAATTTAAGAACAAATCTCTTCTTGGAAAAATGTTAAAATACACTGTAAGTTTCTGAGCTATGCCCGGGATAATTGCCATGAGCCCACCATTAGGGCTCACACCATGATTTATTGAAAATCTGCATGCTTCGTTAATTCCCCATTTTGCCCACTTCCTCATGTAGCACTGTAGCACTGTCCTCCCATTGGTCATCAATTTGCTCGAGTGGGCCCAGTAACGTCTCCATTGTGAGACTTGTTACTGTGTTTCGCATATCGAATAGTCATGAGAAGCTTGCCAGGCTTTGCTGTGCGGGTGAGATACTCTCAGTAGCTTAATGGGCTCTCCGAGAGGGGCGGAGGAATTGAACCCGGCTCGGCTGAGCCGGCTGCAAGGCAAAAGCCCTACCACTGTGCTATTGCTCTAGCCCTTCTCACAAGAAAAATTTCAAATATATACAATTACATGTTAGACCTACTATGATCACTTCACCATCTATAAATATCAATTATGTCATATGCCAAAATGAACATAATATTTATCAATTACATCTCAAAAAAATCCCCTGAATTATTTTTCATGATACTCTTTTTTTTTATTTCCTATTACCTAGTGGAATTGACAACTTATTTTTACATAAATTTTTTGTTGCAAGTGAGGAAAATATACTAAAATGTGAAATAAAATAAAGATTATCAATTTTTGCTTTTTCATTGCACGAAGGAATGCAAGTGGACATCAATACAACATATTGAGTTTATTTATTTTATATCTTTGTATACAAAGGATTCAATCTTCTATGCAAGAAGGCAATTAATTTGGTAATTATTTTGAATTATGTTGAATACCTCTTTAGGTAGGAAAATAAGCAATGCTTCACAAATGTGTGTGTCATAATTGTACAGGGGCCATACTTAATCTATGTATTATCTCAGTTTTCGTATATGTGCTGCCAAGGTGAGCAGAGACGACTTATTTTGTTTTGTTTTCTGTTTTTGGTCTCTCAAGTGGTGCTCAGAAGGTCAGGGGTCTGCTACCGGTGACTCTTGGCTAACCTTGCTGGTGGATTAATGCTAGAACCTGAAGATATGGTGTTGCTTGAGCTCTGTAGTTCTGGGGATTGCACGGGCCATGCTGGTGGTGTTTGGGGGCTTTCAGAGATGCACTCAGCGATGCTTGGGGATCATGTGTATTGGGGATCAAATGTGCGTTGGGCACAATGTACCACACCTGCTGAGCTATCTCCTAGTTTCCCTTGTCCCCTCCACCATGAATTACTTTCGAGATGTCACTGTTTTGTCAACACACGAATATTTTTTGTGTGTTGGCTTTAGTTCAGATGCAAAGACTATATCTTCAGAATGGATATTTCTGGATTTAAGAAATGCTTGTTCTAAAACTAAAGATGCCATCTGGCTCTTGAAATAATTTGGACTTTATAACTCTCTGTTATAAACATGAGGTTCTTGGTGTCTTACCTGGAACAGTCGTGCCCTGTCCACGCTGGGAGACAATGGCATCGGTTTGGTCTCACACATTTCCCACCGTTTAAGCAGGGAGACTGGCACACAGCTGGGATAAAAAAAAATCATGCATTAACTTAATTAGAATTTACATATTAATTAATTAGTACTGACACATTGGGGAGATGTCCAAGAAGACAAGTGGGATAAGATTAGTTTCCTCTTTCTGCTCTGATCACCATAGATCAATTATGCATTTCTACCACTTTGCATTTGGCTTCATGTGACTATATGGCAACATCTCCTTCTTTTCTAACCAAATAATCTTCCTTCCTTCCTTCCTTCCTTCCTTCCTTCCTTCCTTCCTTCCTTTCTTCCTTCCTCCCTCCCTCTCTCCCTCCCTCCCTCCCTCCCTCCCTCCCTCCCTCCCTCCCTCCCTCCCTCCCTCCCTTCCTCCCTCCCTCCTTCAGACTTGACAGTGCTCAAGGCTTACTACTGGCTTGTGCTCAGGGATCAGTTCTGGTAGTGCTTAGGGGAACCATATGTAGTGTCAGGAATAAATTCTTCATTGCTCACATTCAAAGCAAATGCCTTAAATATTGTACTATTTCTCCGGTCCAAACAACATAACTATTTTCATATTGAAGTTCCACTTACATATTGAAATTTTTGCTGGTAACTTCAAGTCTATGGAGTTTTCTTGACTTTCATCTTACCACTAATACAATCAATTTGACATATACTATTCTGAACCATAAACTTTTCATCTTCTCAATTACATTGTAAGTCTCTTGGAATTAGTTCTGACTTCTGATGGAGTTATTACATCAGATATCAACTTTTAGGAAAATGAATCAAGTACATGGACCATCTGAAATAACAGGTAATTTCAAGACCTTTCATGTTTGCCAGGAAACACATTGCATGGTTTTAACCAGCTTTCATTGGAATTACAGACCTGTAATATAATTAAAAATTAATCACAGATGAAACCTGAGTAACACTGAAAGATATAATGTATTAGTATCTTTCTCTTAAATCCACACTGTCATAACCAAATTCATGTACATAAATACATTTAAGAAAACTGAATATGCTACAAACTGACAACAACACCCAACAACAACAAATTTTAACATGTCAAAGAAAGAGAAATTCACATAGAAATAAAATAGAATGTCTGTTTGGGGAAAGCTGGAAACAAATATTATTTCAGTCTCATTATACCTTGGAAAGACTGGCTTTCATAAATGAAAGGAACTCTCTTGTCGAGATAAACAATGTTTCTGTAGTCACTCATTCATCAAATATGGGGAAAATATTTGATGAATGTAAGTACCAGGCACTTGCTAAGAACTAGGTGGGAAGAGAAAGGACAAGAATGTGAGTTGTGTATGAGTAGCATAGAGAATGCACATATTTGCAATATAATAAAGAGGAAATATGAAACAGAACAGGATTAGACATAGCAGAAGAACCAATGCAATAATCTAAAACTAGCATTTTTTGGATTCTGTTTGCTAATATGCAAAAAAAAGAAAGACTCCCTTTCAGGAGCATGATGACCTGGGGTGCCTGACTGCCCTAGCAACTTAATCATTTCCACTTCACTATCTAAAAGTTTAACAACCTCCCTCTTCCCTAAATGTGGGCACCCTGGATTCTAGGCCACTTCTCATGCCTTGTAACTTTTGCACAGTTTTGAATTTTCCCTTAGGACTTTTTTCCAATGATGCCTTACATATATCTTTAATCCAAATGTATCTTCTGGAACCTAAATTTTCATCCGATACTGACCAGATCTGTTTCTGTGTATTTCACTATATCCACACTTAAATTTGTATCTTTAGCTTTTAATCTGTGTCTCCCAGGTTCTCTCTCCCAGTGGAACAACTATCTACTCAGGGGTCCAGATTGGAAACTTCAGTCTTGACACATGTGAGATCAATATTAAATCTATTACCAAGTGGCACCTACTTACCTCCTTAATTTCTCTCAAATATAGCCTTTAAGATTGCTTTTTAACTACTGTTTTTACTGTTAGTACTGCTTTATACCACTTTCCATACTGTTGCCCAAATCAACTTTTATTTTTGTGGGGTTGGGGAATGTACCTGGTAGAGCTCAGGAATCATGACTTGCAGTGCCTGGGGGACTTTTATGGTGCCAGGGATTGAATTACAAGGTTGGTTGCATGCAAGGCAAGTCTCTCAATTCCTGTACCATCTCTTCAGCCCCCAAATAAATTTTTTTCTGAAAGAAAATCTGATCAGGTAATGTTTTCATTTAAAACCCTTCAGGGATTCTGTTACTAAAAACATGCCACAGCATCTTGACAAATCAAATCACAAATCACAAATCATCCTGTTAATCGTCGATTGCCTCGAGCAGGCCCCAGTAACGTCTCCTTCATCCTAGCCCTGAGATTATATTCAAGGCTCTTTAGGCAAATGAGACCCATCATTGTTACTGGTATTTGGCATATTGGGTAAAACACAGGGAGTTTGCCAGACTCTGCCGTGTGGGCAGGCTACATTCGGTAGCCTGCCAGTTTGTCCAAAGTAGGAATGAGATAATAAGATGTCATCATAGGATGTCGTGCGGCCGCAAATGCTGCCACCGAGCATCTTGACATTGGCATAGAATATATTTCCTAATCTGGTTCTGCCATTTTTATACCTCCATTACCAACCACACACCAATATTTCTCCTCTGACTTCAGCCAATGCTAGACTTCCATGCTGTTTTGGTAGAATGAACTCTCTGTGACTCTCTTGCTCTTCCACTGATTCTAAGTTCAATGGACTAGCTCCCTGAATGGCTATTTTGGTTAGTTTATTTACTGTCACTGAGCACCACCAGGAGCAACCCTGAGCACAGAGCCAGAAACAGCCTTTGAGCACTGGGTGTGGGTGCGGCTCAAAACAAAATTAAATTTGGCTTAAAAAAAACATAAATTAGAATATTAGAAAGAGAATAACAAATAGCCTAAAGCAACAGAATCTGAGGACTAGTCTATAGAACTGAGTTTACCATGAAGGAAAGCAGGGTGAGACAAGGGGAGGATTTGATGGTGGGTGGGGGCGGAGAGGAGGACATGTGAGACAATGGTGGAGGGAAACACTCTGGTGGGAGTGGGGGTGTTAAAATGTTGCAAGAAACACTATCATTGATAGTACTGTTAATCACGGTGACTAAAAGAAAATTTTTCAGAAGTAAAAACCTGCCCTCTTCAACTGATTGATTTATTGAATACTTACTGAAAAACCTGTCATATACAGGCACATTGCTAGGAACTGGAGATAGATGGATCACTAAGAAACATTCCTGCCCTCAAGAAGTGTATCATCTTGTGCAGGTGATGAGATCCTAATATCAAGTATTTGTATATGAAACCATAGTAGGAAAAAGCTATACCCGAGATTGGCCAAGTATGGCTGATGGATCCAGCTTGTCACCAATCAATAGCAGTTTTTGTCACTCATAAGAAGCTAATGATTTTTTTGCTCTTTAACACCAATATTATTTATTTAGAAGCTTCCTGCATTGCCACCACCAAATAGTTTAATACATTTAGTTATTTCGCTGCACAGAAAGGAAAGGAAATAATACTCTGAGCCCCTGTATGATGTTTTTATCAACGTTCTGTAAAACAGAGCAGGCTCAGCACCCTGAGGTGCCTTGAGATAGTCCCACAGCTTCATGTCTAGGTCGCCATGCAAGATCTGCCTTGAAGAGGGCTTGAAAGGCTCTGGCACCTTGTGTTTCTTGTCACCTCAGTGTCTGAGTGATGACCCTTGCTGTGCTCTAGGGTTTCCTGCCTGTGTTACCAAGGAAACAAAGCTAAGAGGAGACTTACCTGTATGACAGCGGGTCCCCGTCCAGCCAGCTGTGCATTCACACTGATAAGGGGCCACACAGCGACCACCATTCAGACACGGGAGAATACATATTGCTGCAAAGGAGATTTGAAAAAAGGATTTGTCAAAATACACACTCTCGTGGTGACATGTGCAAAAAACATTTGCCCAAGGAGCAAAGACCCATGAGGTAATCCTCCCTTATGCTTTCTCTTTATGAATCAGCATCGTTGGGAAAACAGAATCGGCTAAGTGGTGAGCCTGGACCCTTAGCCAGAGGTAATGCATCTAATGCCAGATGAACTCTTTCCATGAGGTTATGCTAATCAAAGCTAAGTGCCTTGTTTTCTCCTCATAAAACAAATAGAGTGTTCTCCCCTCAGGTCACTTTAAATACCCATTACAAATGATATAAATTGCTTTAAGATGGTTTGGCTGCCTTGGGGCTCTTCTCTTGCCTTGAATCCAATGTAAGCTGGAGTCAGATGGGCTCTCCTGTAACAATTTAGGGGTGACAGAACAACTCACCCTTTATTTCTTGAGAGCAGAGGACTGATAATGACTGAATTAGAGTTCCCCTTGACCCTCCATGAAAACTATTCCTTTATTACTAAACTCCCTCAGGAGGTACATTCTGATTAATCAGAATGAAAGTGTCTATTGCCTTGCTACCCAAAGGATGATTCTCAGACCAAGAGCACAGGAATTGTCTAGGATTTGGCTAGAAAGGCAGAAACTCAGCTTCCAACCAGATATACTGAACTTAGATCTTCATTTGAACATTTCCAGATGGTGTGCGTGTACACAAAAACTTAAGGAGCCCTGTCTGATGAAGCAACAAGCAAGCCCACTAATGCAGACCCTTTGCAGGGTACATCAACACTTGAATTGGGGAAGAAATATAATGTTTCTTTCCTTTTTTTATTTAACTCAGTGTAACGACTTGCTCTGACAAGTTATTAATAGTGTGTTTCTTTATGTTCCTTGATTTTCTTATAGATTAATTTAAATAATTACATTTAATTTTTTTAAAAAATCTCTTTTTTGCGGGGGAAGGAATAATTAGATCATATTGGATAGTGTTCAGGCCTTGCTCATGTTTCTGTGCTCAGTGATCACTCCTAGTGGTGCTCAGTGGACCATATGTGGTGCCAAGGATAGAACCTGGGTTCGCTGCATGCAAAGCAAGTGCCTTAACAGCTATAGAATCTCTCTGGTCTTTTAATTTCTGGAGGGCACACCTAGTGGGACTCAGGGCTTTACTCCTGACTCTGTGTGCATGGGTAATACCCAGCAGAGTTTATGGATCATTCCTTTTTTTTTTAACTTTTAAAAATGGAATCACAGTGAGATATACAGTTACAAAGTTGTTCATGACTGGGTTTCAGTTGGGGATCGTTCTTCATGGTGCTGGGGGACCAAATGCAGTGCCAAGGATCAAACTGGGATCAGGGCTAATTCAAGGCAAGCACCTTATTCCCTGTTTTATCTCTTCAGCTGATAATGTCTTATGAAATACTTGACTTCTATAAAAATCTGATATATATAGCACAGCGGTAGGGTGTTTGCTTTGCATATGACCTGCCTGACCGAGCCGGGTTTGATTTCTCCTCCCCTCTAGGAGAGCATGGCAAGCTACCGAGAGTAACTCGCCCACACAGCAAAGCCTGGCAAGCTACCCGTGACGTATTCAATATGACAAACACAGTAACAACAAGTCTCAAAATGGAGATATTACTGGGCCCGCTTGAGCAAATCGATGAACAATGGGAGGACAGTGCTACAGAGCTACACACACACACACATATATATATACATATATATATAAAACAATGGCCGTTGCTTAATGACTCTGAATGGCTTAATATACAGCACACACAATAAACTCTGAAATCATTTTATCCACACAGATTTTATCCATCCATATATATATATCAAAATATGCATATAGGCACAGATAGATATTTAAACAAATGTATTTACAAAATAACAAATCTACATTTTTTCTCATAAATTCAAATTCAAGTATATTTTTAAGGGGATCAAGATTTATCTATATTAAATTTTACCTAGTGTTGTGTGGCTATGAGTGCCAATTTTCCCCATTTTTTTCAGTTGTAAAGAGCTATTCTCTTTGTGTGTGTTTGTTTCTGGCTGCTGTTCTTTATGAAGAGTGAACGACAGGCTGCAAAGTCCAGTGTTATACAATACCCAGACTGATACCAACTGAGGCAGTGAGTGGCACAGGACACCACTGGATTGAGATCAAAAAAGAATGGCTAGAAAATCTTCTATTACAAGTTTCTTCTGGAAAAGAGTACTGGGGATTTGTTTCAAGAGGAATGCGCAGATGACCTTGGCTGGATTCTTGTAACTATCTTTTCCAAGGTCTCTAATGTGTTGAACCTTCCACAGATTGGCATATTCCAAGTGACCCTATGTGCTCTGTCTGGTCTGTGACAAAGGATTAAAGCAAATAAATTCCTGCCACCAGTCCCCTGAATCACCAGCTTTCAGGCAGGTTGCCAGGACTCAGAGTTGGCTTTGCAGACAAGGCAGACAAGAGGGAAGATGAGACTCACGTTCTTCACAAAGGCGCCCCATCCAGCCCTCGGGACAGGAACAGGCATTTGGGCGTTGGCAGATACCTCCATTTTGGCACGGGAAGCGGCAGACAGCTGGAAAAGCAACAATATGGGTCATAAAATAGGGCAACTGTGGAAGACTGATCATCAGAAAATATGGTTGCTCATTGACATTTCAATATTTCCTCGACTCGGGAACAAATCTGAACCTTAAGATGAAAAGTAGTTATATGGTGGAGTGTGGAGTTTAAGTCTATTATCATTGCATTCTTTCTATTTCTGGGAAGAAGCATCACCCCTAAATAGTCATAGTTTCCCAACAGACAGTGCTTTTTCTTGCCTTCAAATTGTTGTGGAGAACAAATTCCTCCCTTTACCCTTGCTATTTTCATGCTAAACTTCCTTCTCATTCTTCAAGATCCAGTCCAAATGTGTGTGTCCTCTGTGGAACAAAATTTCCCTGCCTTATCTTCTGATTCTTGAGCAATCTGACCATGACCGCCTTCTATAATCCCCTGTCCTCTGAAACTTAACAGACCTCTGTTAAGTGTGTCAACAATCACCTGTGCAGTTAAGTCTTTTTTTTTTTAAACTTCAAAAAAGAGCTGGAGCGATAGCACAGTGGGTAGGGTGTTTGCCTTGCACTCAGTCGACCCAGGTTCGATTCCTCCATCCCTCTCAGAGTGCCCAGCAAGCTACCGAGAGTATCCTGCCCTCATGGCAGAGCCTGACAAGCTTCCTGTGGCATATTCGATATGCCAAAAACAGTAACAACAAGTCTCACAATGGAGACATTATTGGTGCCTGCTCGTGCAAATTGATGAACAACGGGAGGACAGTGCTACAACTTAAAAGAATCTCTCTTCTGTGATAGATTGTAATCTTCTTGCTTCTCTTTCCCTCTTTCCTGGGCTCATCACAGTGTCTGATAGAGGTATTGAAAAGTCTTGGAAAGTGTTTTGTTGGAAATCTGATTCTTAGATGAATTTGTAAGGTATGGTAGCTTTCCTTCATGCCCTGCATCTTAGAAACCCCCAAGTAAAGTCAAGAAACCATTCATGGCCTCTAGGGTTGTGGGCCTCCTTTCAGAAATAGTGGTAGGAAATAAGAGCTGTATGAAGGGGCAGTCCCTGTATAAAAACAGTGGGTCATCCTCAGGGCTATTAATCCCAACTGGCCTGGAGATGAGTCCCTGGGGTTAGCAGGTTAATTTTGTTTCACATGAAGACCTCCTAACTTGTGCTAAGTCTGATGACATCTTCTGGTTTCCTTTCAAAGAAACTTCATTATTTTCACATGGAGGGGCTGTGGCAGTGTGCTATGGTAAACCTTTGCAACACCTTTTAAAGTAACTTCTAGTTGGGACTTCTATATCTTGAGTAGGCTGGGATGAGTCAAATCAGCTGTGCTTTGAATTCCCTCACTTCTCAGCCACCACCCAGGGATTATTATACATTACTAAATACTGGTCCAACCCAGAATTCCTACAGGGGTAGGTAAGTGCTCTACCATTGAGCTATAACCCTAGTCCCTTACTCAAGGACTACATTACTTAGACTTCCTTAGCCTACATGTTCATCCTGTCCTCTTAGCAGTCTCCTTATCCAATGGAGTTGGAGAAGTGCTTTGGATGTGGAGGACTGTGGAACAACAATCTGGAAGAATTTGGAATGGAACCACTGAAGGATGGATTTTAAATGCATAGTAAAAATATTTAAAGTATTTACTTGAGCACTAAGTGACTTTAGAGGCAGGACGCTAATGGAGAGAGACTGAGATGCTTTTAAATTCTCGAAGACATCCTTGGTTATGGCATTTGTTTTCTAGTAATATGTCAGCTTAAAACAAAATTACCTTTAGATTCCTCTTCAAGCAACCCTGACTAAGCTAGCATAATTCAACTAGGTCATCATCTAGTCTGTAACAGACCCTAATAATACCGTCTCTTTGCTCCCAGTCCCTCAAGTTCTAGAAAGAAGGGTTTGTGTTTGCTCACATCATTTCTTGGCCCCCTCCTCATTCTTCAAACCATAGTTTTCTGTTCTGAACACACACTGATTTTTCTGATCTCTTAACAGTCTGACCCAATGGAGATAACTCAGCTGGATCTGGTAACTTCAATGTGAATAGCTCCACCAGAAACAATTTTGGGGGGAGTGGGATTTGAGGACATACCTGGGAGGGTTCAGGTATCATTATACTCCTGATGATACTCAGAGGACCATGTGGTGCAGGGATCGAACCAGGACCAGCTATATGAAAGGCAACAACCTTAATCCCTATATATTCCTGGCATATTCATGTACTCTATCTTTCCAGTTTTGTTACTAATATTTCATGATGTCCTCTTAAATTTCCTCATTTCCCCCCTGTTTTGTTATTTTTCCTTTTATCACAAAAAAAAAATCAAATTCTTTGCTCAGTATTGCGCTGGATCTACAGAGATAAAAAGGTCATTTTTCATGAGGTATTTTGAATGCTTGGGCTTTTTGCTGTTATTCTCTCTTTTATGACAAAGCTGTTTGATGTTCAATTCATTGTGTGATGAAATGACCCAGAAGCATGTCAGCTTCCATTTTCCCAAATTTTCGACAGCAGGAGCCATACTCAGTCATTTCTCCTTTAGGTTGTAAAACACCCCTTTCTCCTGTTTTTTCCTCACCTTGATGGTTATTTCCTGTCATATCCAGACGTTCTCTGCTGACCAGAAAACGTTAGTATTTCCCAAAGTTCCATTTGAGTCTTCCTATTCAATATAATTCTATACCTTTACAGGTTCATACCCTGAGCCCAGTGGTTCTGCCTCACCTCCACAAAGACCTCATTAGACATTGTGCTCAAGTATACATATTCTTAGGCACAAATAATCTCAAGCATAGAGATGATCTCAAATCATTAACACCCAGGTGTCCAGGAAGTGGCCCCCGGCCTACGCATGACAGGCTTCCCCCTAGCAGTCAGAGAGAAGTCTCCTAAGATTCGGAAAAACAGCTCACCAGTGGGAGCATCATTGACTCAGTCTGATTCCAGCTTTTGAAACTCAGACTCAATAAAGAGAACTGCACATTGATTTTAAAATCACATGGACATTACATGTTAAGGAAAGATTTAAAGTCAAGGAGAATGAAAATAAAATGCATATTACCTGTTGGCCATATCAACCTTCCATACACATTTCCCTTAGCAACAGGAAAATAATAATTTATTTCCCATATTTCCTTACCTCTGCAAGTAGGAGGGGTTGTCCAGGTTCCATTTTCTAGGCAAACACTCCTTAGCGAACCTTCCAACATGTATCCACTGTAGCATGAGTAGGTGATCATGTCCCCATACTGGTAATGAATGCCTCGAGCAAGAGCATGTTCAATGTGGGCAGGTGGGCCACATGAGATTTCTACAGGAAAGCAAAACAATAATTAAGTCTATGTCGATCCGAGGAGAATAGTCTTATCCCTAAGGTGGAATAAACAAAAGAACTTGAGCTCGAGCGGGCCCAGTAACATCTCCATTGGAGACTTTGTTGTTACTGTGTTTGGCATATGGAATACGTCACGGGGAGCTTGCCAGGCTCTGCCGTGCGGGCGAGATACTCTCGGTAGCTTGCCGGGCTCTCCGAGAGGGGCGGAGGAATCGAATTCGGGTCGGCCATGTTGGCTGCGTGCAAGGCAAACGCCCTACCGCTGTGCTATCGCTCCAGCCCAAACAAAAGAACAAACAAAACATAATAAGTAATCTTTCCCCTTAAATCATAGCTAAAAGATACTGGTCTTAAACTATAATATTCTGGGCTGGAGCGAGAGCACAGCAGGTAGGGCATTTGCCTTGCACATGACCGACCCGAGTTCGATTTCCAGCATCCCATATAGTCCCCTGAGCACCACCAGGAGTAATTCCTGAGTGAAAAGCCAGAGGTAACTCCTGTGCATCACCAGGTGTGACCCCCCCCCCCCAAAAAAGGAGAAAAAAGAAATATAATATTCTACCAATACCAAAAACAGATGTACAAGAGCAAAGGTTCTGTTTTCTGATTCATGTGTTGATGCTGAGCTATTTTATTTTGATTATTTATTCTGTTTGCTTTTGAATGACATCTAGCAGTGCTCAGGGGCTACACTGGGCTCGGTCCTCAGAGGATCAAGTGGTGCCCGGGACTGAACCCAGGTCTCCTGTGTGCAAAGGTGACTCACTGCCTGTTCAGCAATCTCTCCAATTCCAAGGCTGAGCTATTTTTAAGTGCATAAGTCAAGCAGAAAGTCCAAGGATGAGCTCCGGTATCTTTTCTAAGAGGTGGCTTCAGAGACTTTGGATGCAGGATATGAGCCAAATAAGAGAAGCATGGGTAATATGTGGAGACTCTTAGTTGAGAGTTATGATTGTTAATTATATTCTCTCAAGATTGTTTTAATCGTGCCCAGAACCATGCTTGGCAAGCAATGGGCTCTGGGTACATGTTTGGAAAAAGGAAGAAATGAATGAATACTGTTTCTAGCCCTACCTCTATACCTTGTGGAGATTGAGGACACTCAAAGTTTGGCATTAGTTTCCCTCCTTTCTTTTTGTTTGTTTGGTTTTGGTTTTGGGGGCATACCCAGTGGTGCTCAGGGATCACTCCTAGCTCTGCAGTCAAGATAACTTCTAGCAGAGGTAGGGGGAATTTATGGGGTGCCAGGAATGGAATTCAGGCTTGCCACTTGCAAGGAAAGTTCCCTACCCTCTGTACTGTTTCTCCAGTTCCCTAGTTTCCCTCCTTTCAAGAGTTAGGATGACTCTCCTTTGAAGCTGTGAACTTGAGTAATACTTCTCTCTTTTAAAAGCGACATGTACTGTGTACTTAAACAAAGAGATTTAAAATCCATTTTGCTTGGAGAATTTTGTGAGACACCCTGAGATACTTAGAATATTGTGGAGATGGTTCAGAAGACAAGGATTGGATTGCAGTCAGAATTCCAATCTGCATTCAGTTTGGATAAATTTAACTTTTTTTGTGAGGTGACGTATAAAAGGTTACTTTATGGGCATCCTTCTATTAAAAGTTTGTAGGGGCTGGAGCTGCAGTACAGCAGGTAAGGTGCTTGCTTGCCTTGCATGTGATTGACCTGAGTCCGATCCCTGAACTATATGGTTCCTCAAGCACCACCAGGAGCAATTCCTGAGTGTGGACCCTTGACCGTTGCCAGATGTGGCCCAAAGACAAAAACAAAAACAAAAATGTGTGGTCAGAAGGAATACTCAGTGTATCTTTTTAAGTTTTCTTTTTTGTCTGTAGAATCCTGTGACGTTCTTATTTAAAATGCAAATTTCTGATACTTCTAGCTTAGGAGTCTGCATCTCACATATTCCACCCAGGTGATTCTCATGCACACAACATTTTAATCATTGATTCATAGGGCTAAATAACAGAATGAATGAAAAAGAATAAGGCAATTGACTGCTCAGGTCCCTCAGGAAGGGTATTTTGTTCTAAGCCAAAGACTTCCTGTCTCATAGAAAAAGCGGAAGAAGGATTGAGGGTAAAAACAATAAAGGGAAACTGTCTCCTTTTTCTCCAAGGCAACCCCGATCCTCTGGAGAATATTGAGGAACAATTAAGCATGCGCGGCGGCAACACTGGTAATAGATGCATGTCTCTCCCTACTCTTGCTTCTGCCCAGTGCCCTGAGTGGTGAGTTTCTGTGAGCCAAGACTAATGTGAAGATATGTGGGCAGAATCCATTTCTCAGCTGGCTCTGGTGCAGGATGGAGGCTTTCTACTTAAGAAGTGGGCCACAGCATATACATTTTGTCTTCCTCCTGTTTCACTAGGGGTACATTTCATAAGGCTTGGGCAGCAAATCCAAGTTTTAATTTATTTTTTGGTTTTGGGCCCACACCCGGCTGTATTGGGGGCTTCTCCTGGCTCTGTGTTTAGGAATGACTCCTGGTGGGGCCTGGGAAACCATATGCGGTGCTGGGGATGGAATTCACTTTCCAGCCCTTCAAATCCCAGTTTTTTTTTTAAAAATTACAGTACTGACTTTCTGAGATAGGTTGTCAGTTGAAAATTCAAGGACTTGGGCTATCAGTGAATTTTTTTTTTTCTACTAAGAGAGCATTGCTAATACATTCATTCATTCATCATCCTGTTATTCGTCGATTGCCTCGAGCAGGCCCCAGTAACGTCTCTTTCATCCTAGCCCTGAGATTATATTCAAGGCTCTTTAGGAGAATGAGACCCATCATTGTTACTGGTATTTGGCATATTTGGTACGCCACGGGGAGTTTGCTAGACTCTGCCCTGCAAGTTTGTCCAAAGTAGGAATGAGATAATAAGATGTCATAAAAAGATGTCCTGATAAGATGTCCGGGAGCTGGATTTTATAGTCTCTGAGTCTTGGCCGCTGATGGGATTACACGGCGCCAGGAGGCCAGGTGGTGGGTGTGACCCCCGCCTACTGGAATTTGGAGGATCTGGGTGGAGGATGCTCAACTAATTGCTAATTGCTAATACATACCAATATCTTTTTTAAAAAACATTTTTTTAATGAAACACCATGAGATACAATTACAGACTTACACACTTTCATGATTATGTTTCAGTCATACAATAGTTGAGTACCCATGCCTCCACCAGTACCCATTCTCCACCAATGTTCCCAGTATCCCTCCTACCACCTCCCGTCCCCACCCTCGCCCCTCAACCCCTGCCTCTGTGGCAGGTACATTTCCTTTTACTCTTTCTCCTTTTGGGTGTTAAGGTTTGAAATACAGGTAATAAGTGGCCATCATGTTCGGTCTATAGTCTACTTTCAGCATGAACCTCCCATCCTGAGTGAGTCCTCTAAGCATCCTTTGTTCATACCAATTTCTTTATTCTTCAAAACAACTCCCTGATGTAGATTCTGTTGGTACTAATGAACAAACAAGAGCTCTGCAGTTCAAAGAAGTTACTTACAAGCCCAAGTTTAGAGTTCAGAAGTTTTGAGGCTGGAATTCAAGCTCAAGTTTCTGATGCCAGGAACCACACTGTGCCCTCTAATGCATTTCTTACAGTAATTGAAGTGCAAGTATTTTGCAGAATATATTCTTATGCTAGGTAGTTCAGTGTTTTGCATCTGGTTAGACTGGATGAATATTTGTGAAGTGTTGTTCTGTGTCAGGAGTAGCCTGAACTCCGAGGAGCTAGAGGAAATGCTTTAAGTGTTGGAAGGTGCATTAAGAGAGGTCAGCTCAGGGTAGCAAGAGAAGGCTGCCCGACTCTGTGCCCTGTATCAGTCTGGTGCCATCCCAGAGCTCCAACATCTATGGTTTCTGGACCTATAGTATTACCATTAACAATACCTGGGGACTTGCTAGAAATGCAAATTCATCCCAAAAGCCTCAGCCAAGAGCTCTGAATTAAAACTCGGCTGGAATCCTGTCCAGCAATCTGTGTAAACAAGACCACCGAGAGGTGGTCCAGACTGCACCAGTTGAAAAATGATGGTGGGCTGGAGGTAAGAGAGGGGGTAATTTTTTTTTTAGTGCAGAGCAGTCCTAGCCTTTAAAAAAACAATTTAGGGACTATGAGGATGTGAAGAAAAAATATGTATTTTACATTCAATAGCTTGCTTTTTTCTACAAAGAGTCCATTTAAAAATCTAATCAGTGAAACCTGGTCAGGTAGGTTTAGTCTAGTTCCAAAAGACTTTCTTTCTCTTTTATTCTGTTTGAAATTCAATGTTTTCTAATTGAGACAGAAATTTTACTCTCATTTTAGGGGGATCTACCAGGCAATGCTCAGGGAGGCCTTGGGGGCAGTCCTGGAGATATTCAGGTAGTGAGGCTGGTGGTTCAGTTTGAAGGCCAATGGATGCAGTGCTGCTTGGGCCCTGTGGACTGGGTATAACCAGGCCTCCATGGCAGTGCTGGGAGCCTCCAGGGCTGCACCAGTAGTACTCACAGGCCTTCAAGGCCAAACCTAGTGCCCAGCGATGTTTGGGAGGCCACTGTGGTGGCAGGTACTGAAGCCAGGTCGGGTGCCTTCTAGACAAGCACCTTAACCCTTTTACTATCTATTATTTCTGGTCTTACAAATGTTTATTTAAATTACCAACCCAAGCTCATAACCACAATGAAGCAGAAATTGTAAATAGAAAACAAAATTAAGTTATTTAATTGAAAATACCTTCCAAGAGAAAACTGTCTGCAGGAAGGAGTGAGCTGGAGTTCACCTGTTAACTTACTTTCACATTTGGCACTTGTCTGAGTCCATGTTTCATCAGGGTTGCAGGTAATGATGCCTTGGCCCCGGAGCAGGAAGCCTTCCCTGCACTTGATAGACACGTTCTGATCCACATAAAACTCCTTTTCTGAAAGCAGTGCATTCTCAGGGATCACAAAAGGAACGGGGCATGGATTTGCTGTTAAAGAGGAAAGAAACTATTTACTAATATTGTCTCTCTCTTAAAAATTTATTTATCTGAAGACAGAGTCTGAGCTTTTTAGGAGCTGGGTTCTCAGTAGTCATGATAGGAGGTGTGTTCGCAAACATTGAACATACACTTTTATTGCATTTGTATTAAATTCTTTGTAAAGATAAAATAAGATTAAAACAAAATAAAACAAGGAATCCAACCCCTAACATTGGATGCTAAACCTCTGGAATATTAAGCAACTGTCTGAAATTAGGGCCCATTCCATTATTTTAGATTTTTGCATTTGTTTTGATTTTATTATTTGGGGTGCCAAGGATTGAACTCAGGACTTCTTTTTCAAGGAAGTACATTATCTACCACTGAGTTACGTCCTGGTCCTTTATATTGTTTTTGATTAGCAGTAGGGAAATAAAAAGCATCCTTGAAATCAAGGAGTGTATCAAATGTCATCTAAAATATGAAGAATATTAAGAAGACAGAGGAAATGCATAACAATGTTATTTTCACTGAATGTTCTTAGCAGGATGAATGAGAGCCATCAGACATTTGTAAATGAGTTGAATATGGCTTTATACTCATGCTACTATACACAGGATATAAGAACTTAAGTTGTTTGCAAGTCTTATTGATAAAAATGAATTTTTAAATAGATTTGAAGACAACAGGAAATGATGACAACATAAGGATTTTTACTGAATCTGAAACATCCATACTGGCATGTATTTCAAGCAGTTTCAGCTTAAAAATAAATTTCAAGAAGCAGAAAGGAAGTCTTTGCGAGGAGGCAGGCATCAGCTACATCCTAAAGATGCAGAAACCTATACTGCAAACTTTAACCTGAGCCTGCTCCATTTATGCCATAGCTTGTATTTTCACTCCAGCAGTCAGAATGAATTGTCTTTACTCACTCCATTTATATGTGCTCACTATACATTGCACGTTAAATATAGTTTTATCTTTCTTCACCCATTCACAATCAAATTCATTGTACATTTATATCAAAGTATTTTCATTAAACTATATTTCCTTTCAGTGCGTTGGAATCTGATGCATACTGATTCTCAGAAGGGTGATTTTAGAGCACATAAATTGCATTTCACTATATCTGACAGTATTTGGTTTGGCTACACATGGATTACTTTTCCTGGGCCAATCTCACTGAGCAGAATTTCCTGTGTTTCAGACATTTGGGAAAGGAACCATGAAACTGTACCCTGATTAAAACCTCTCATAAAGTCAACACACACGTTTGCAGAGAGGAACTGGGTGGCTCCAAGTTCCATTTTCAGTGCAGTATGCCTCTGGCACCCCTTCAAGGCTGTAACCTCTGTTGCAAGAATATGCCACAATGGGTCCAGAGGTAGTGTTTTCAACGTCAGCTTTCCCATTCGGAAATTCAAGTAGAACTTCACATCTGGCCTCTAAAAGACAAACAGAAGCCTCGTATTAATTGTCCCGTTCATCTTTCCTTCTGCTGCAACTGTGACAGGTACTCAAGGCACGTATAAACTGTACAGGTTTGAGTGACCATGGTATGCATTAAAGGAGAAAAAAAATTAGGAATGCATAGTTCTGGATGAAAACATGTAGGCAATTAAAGGTGGCCGTGATGATCTATTGCTTTTACCTATCTTTAAACATTTCTCACATTTTACTGACGATAGGTGAAGAGGTATGAATGAGTAAGGGGATACACTATGGAATTCTCATTTAAGTTGCTACCATGGCCAAGAATTTCCAGACATTATCAAATCCATTTCTTACAGGGGCAGACTAGACCAGGCACAATGATGTTCAGTAAAATGTGAATATCAGATAAATATCAAATAAAACTTTAAGTGTGTAACACTGATTGAATAGGACACATTTATATTAAAAATTAGTTTTAAGTGCATCTATTTGACAGATCTGGAGCAGTTACTGTCTACTGCCAAGCTTTCCATCACCGATACAAACAGATGCAAGAAAAAAAGTATCCTGAAGCTTTCTGTCTGATTGCCAAAACTGAATGAGGAATAGAGGAGAAAAATAAAGACTATTGGCAACTCAAAACAAAAGCATGTAAACAGTAAAGAGCTCATTTTGCTCCAAAGAAGAATATAAAATTCAAGTTTACAAGGGGTTTTGGAAAAATGATTCCCTTATACTCTGTCCTCTGGTTGATTGCACTAGTAAAAGCTAAAGGGATAGAGCTAATTTAAATACTCTTTAAAGTGTCTTCATTTTGTCTTATATACATGAAAAATACTTTAATATTTAAAATTTGAGTCTTGGTGTGTATATGTGTGTGTATTTTGTGTATGTGTGGATATCTGTGTCTATGTGTATATCTGTATATGTCCCAAGTTCCTGATCTACTTGATTTCTTATTACATTTCACCTTTTAATAACTCTATCTCTGGGTCAGAGGGATAGTAGAGTAGGTAAGGCACTTGCCTTGCTAACCAGGGTTTGATCCCCGGCAGCCCATATGGTCCCCTGAACACTGCCAGGAGTAATTCCTGAGTGCAGACCCAGGAGTAACCCCTGAACATCACTGGGTTTGGCCTATAAAGCAAAACAAAACAAAACAAAACCCAAAACCAAAAAATTAATTCCCCACTAAAACCCCTGAAATCTCCTCACAAATAATTCCAAGTAATTATTCCATCTCACATCTCTTTTTACAAGCAGTAGGATCTGGATCAAATTATTGAAGTTTTCTTCAAGTGTGAAATGAAATCATTTCAGAGTTGTAAAGAGCTCAGGGGGATATTTGGATATCTGGTCTTTAGGGTTTTGCAGAGTCCATAAATGGAGGGGTAGTTTAGTGTGGCAAGAAGGAATGACTTTGCACCAGTAAGAAAAGTTACTAACAGGAATATGTTTCGAAGAAAGTGGGATCAGCCTTTGAAGAATCTTGGGCAAAGGTTCCAGGCATGGCAACAAGGGCCCCACATGTACAAAGCAAGTGCTCCACCACTGAGCTATCTCTCTGGCCCCATTATCTCTCAAATTTTAAATGCAAATAAACTGAACAACTAACTATCTTTTACACAAAATATGTGTCACCCCAGTGTCAATAATCTTGTGTTCTATTCCAATTTGATCATTAACCTAGACTTCAATTTTGGATTCTTTTATTGGTTTGGTCCCCTTCTGATATCTCTGTTATCATATATTATATGAAGTTTTTAAAAAAATTTTAATTACAAAACTCATTTAGATAGTAAATGTGGCCACACTGTTATTTTAACCCAAAATAACTGCCATCTTCAGAACTGCTAAGTATCATTTGACTTACTGTTGCAAGTTGCTACCTCTCCACTCCATTTTCCATTCCCCTGACAGATACGTTCCCTGTTTCCCTGTGAATCAATGAAGAGTGGTTATTGACAAAAATCGTAACTCTAATATAAAAAGATATGGCAATGCAAAGCAATCTTATGTCTGAACTTGAATCTTTTACTATTGTAATGCTAAATAAATTCATTAAATACATAGAGTATAGGAGGTAAGTCTAAACTTCCTTCCCAAGTTTTCAAATGCTAAAAATTACTTGTCAGGTTTTAAAATGCTTTTGCCAAATTATCTCAAAGTCCACACTCTGGGGCTAGGGAAATTGCTCAAAGGACTGGAGCACATACCATTCATTTGTGAGACCCCCGTGTTTAATTCTTAGCACCGTAACTTCTCCTGAGTATCAGTGGAAGTGGCTCTCGTGCTCCCTACCACCACCACACTGGTTCTGAGCACTCACATCCTCAGCCTGAGCACTGAACCATCTGGTCAGTTGGTTGAGCATAATTAGGAAGGCGTGGGTCTTTTCAACATTGCTTGGAAGGTCCCCTCCAAAAAAATTACCTCAAATCCACACTATGGTCGTCTAGTGTATTTAAGGTACTGACTTTCTTTTTTAATGATAAAGAACTATCATCAACAAGCAAAGATTGAAGAAAGTTTCAAGTGTGAAAAAAGGTATTGCTGAGCCTTTTAAAAGTGTTTTGAATTAAACTTACTTTTCAATATCTGAGAAATACAGCCAAGAATGTGAGGACTATTATTATTATTACCTTAAATAGGCTGGAGCGATAGCACAGCAGGTAGGGTGCCTTGCACGCAGTCAACATGGCAGACCCGAGTTTGATTTCTCTGCCCCTCTTGAAGAGCCCGGCAAGCTACCGAGAGTATCTTGTCCGCATGGCAAAGCCTGGCAAGCTACCCATAATGTATTCGATATGCCAAACACAGTGAAAGTCTCACAATGTTACCGGGCCTGCTCGAGCAAATTGATGAACAATGGGAGGACAGTGCCATGACAGAGCTCTTATCTACCAATGTTTAGGGTCAGGGATCTGGGTAACTCTTGGCAGAGCTTGTTCGATGTGACTGGGTATGGTTGTAGGCCCAGGGCTGTACCCAGCAGAGATGGGGTTAGGGAGCCAGGCAGTGCCAGGGATCAAACTCAATTCTTAAGCTTGCTAAGCCCGTGAGTAAGTTTTTTCTTTGACACCCATGAACACTGAAACATGCCAAGATATCTTATGGATATGAGGATTGAATTTTTCAACAGTGTAATTTATCCATTCAAGATTAACTTACCGAACCATCTAATATTTTAAATATTTGGAGGAGTGAAGTATGTAAACCTGGATAACTAAAAAAATTCTGCTGCCCTAGACCCAAATTATAGAGATACAGAATTAATTTATCTTGGATGAGAACAGGCATTTGTACTTAAACAACAACAAAAACAACAAAAAAACCTTGTCAAACACAAGATCCAAACTACAACCACCAAGCTTTATAATGTGCTTGTCAAGGTGGTAGGCTGGGGGTAGAAGAGACCATGGAAATTCTGGTGGAGGGAAGCTGGTACTGGTGGTGGGAATGGTGTTAGAACCTTATATGCCCAAAACTCAACTATCAATAATTTTGTCAATCACGAAATTAAAAAAAAATTTTAAAACACCCCATCCCCTCTTATGGAATACTACTGCAATGCCTACAATAGAATAGCATGACCACAATACAATGTTCAGAAAGCCTCTTACATTTAAAATATGATGATATGAATATCCTTTTAGTAAAAGTAACCTCAGTTTCCCCTCTAAAATAACAGGGAGACCAAGCAAGGTGCTGATGGTGGTTTTCGTTCTGGGTTTTTTTCTGTTTGTTTGTTTTTGGGTTTTTGGCTTAGGGGCCACATCAAGCAATGCTCAAGGGCCACTATGTTTTGATGCTTAGGGCTTGCTCCTGAAGATGCTTGAAGGGACCATGTGGTGTTGGGGATCAGACTGAGCCTCCCATGCAAACACACACTCAATTCTTTGAGCTATCTCCCTGGCTCTGCTGTTGGGTTTTAATATTATAAACCAGAAGTGCTTTTGAGAACCCAATTTTGGATCTAGAACTACTCTGAGGATTTTTTTTCAAGCCAAATCTCTTCTCTAAGATCCTGAGATATCAAGAACCTTCAGGGTCTTTGAGCTCATTACTTGGAGAAATCCTGTCTTTGCATTCCTAAATTCCTATGCTCATCTTTCACAGTGACAAGTGGACTGGATTCTGGTAGGATGGGTATAGAACAGGAAGCTAAAATACAGGTTTAAATGGTGAGCTAACAAACAGTATCCTGTTGGGAAGGGGCAGAATGATAGTATAGTGGTGCTTGCCTTGCATATAAACCAATCCAGTTTGATCCGTGGCACATCATATGGTCCACTGCACCCAATAGGAGTGATCTCTGGCAATGAATCAGGAGTAAGCCCTGGGCATTCCCGAGTGTGGCCCAAATTTTTTTTTTAAAAAAGAAAGAAACAGTATCATGTGGGTGGCATACTAACTTTCTCTTCCTTTCCAACAGCTTTGATTTTGGGGGAGCCTTTTAGGAGAGATATTTTGCCTTTGAAGATGATGTTCTCTTAAACATTTCTTGGAAAACTTTAGTAAGGTAACAAAGTACAAAAGAATTTGGAACAAATCCTTTTATGGCCTAAAATCAATGGAAAGATTTGTACTGTGAAAAGGTTTCCAAGAGTACTGAAGAGACTAATTAATTACAGTTAAACAATGTTCACTTACCTCTAACTCATAGCCAGGTTTACACTGATAAGAAATTACGCTTTCAAAGCTGTATTTACTGCCAACCACAGACCCATGCTCTGGACTTTCAGGTTTCTCACAAGAAACTGGAATGCAGGATTGGTCAGAGAATGGGGGTTCCCATGTTCCATCAAGCTAAATAATAAATCACAAATTATGATGAGGAGTTAATAAAGAAGTTTTTGTATTTGACTGTGTAGATAGTCAAAAAGACAAAGTTTGGTCTTTTTTCTGCTAGCTATTATCTGTGGCCTTGAAAACACCCACATTTTTATACAGAATTAATAGTTATCATGAAATAATTTTAGACATGGTTTTAAGCACAAAAATCAAACACTTTCTTTATAATAGGATCCCTTGAAAAATAAGAACACCAAGAAGTAGGTTTCACTATGATACAAACCTAACTGTGTGGTTGATTCTAAGATCGTATAGAAATCTGGAGCGATAGCACAGCAGGTAGGGCGTTCGCCCTGCACGCGGCCAACCCAGCCAACCCAGGTTTGATTCCTCTGCCCCTCTCAGAGATCCCAGCAAGCTACTGAGAATATCTCGCCCGCACGGCAAAAGCCTGGCAAACTACCTGTGACATATTTGATATGCCAAACACAGTAATAACAAGTCACACAATGGATACATTACTGGGTCCGCTAGAGCAACTCGATGGACACTGGGAGGACAGTGACAGTGACATCGCAATATACTCTTACAGCTCATATGATTCCATGCTTTTAATATTGATGAAGAACAGTTACATTTAGGCATATTACCTACCTAAATTTTTAAAAGATGACTTCCTTTTTTCCCATTTTACCACACATACTTTAAGATTGTTATATCAATCTGATTTGTAGTAGGACATATATTTTTAAAAAATACCAAATATGGGGACAGAGTGATAGCACCAGTCTCTGGCACCACATATGATCCCCTGAGCACAGAGCCAGGAGTACCAATGGTACTCCTGCCAAACCCTCCTCCAAGATACCACACACATATTTTTATTTTATTGTCCTACCACCACAGTTACTGCTAATATGTTTCATTCTTCTATTTGGTAAAGATGTAATACATGAATTTTTTTTGGAAATTACTATTTCATTGTTATATTTTTCTGTTTTCTTTTAGGAAATAAAGAATGAGTTGAGGATTTTAGATTGAACCCTCTACATGTGAAACAGTGTGATTGTATATGTACACATATATAATAATCGTAATTAACCATTCTTCTACTGCCAGAAATAGAAATTGTATCTAGCAGTGGGAGATTTCAACACATCAGTGTTATCACTGGATAAATCCACTAGACAGAATATTAGTAAAGACACAAGACACAAGATCCTAAATGAGGAACTAGAAGAGCTGGCACTAATGTATTTATACAGGGCCTTCCATCCTCATAGAGCCAAATACACATTTTTCTCTAGTGTATACAGAACCTTTTCCAGGATAGATCACATCTAGGGATGTACTCTAACTTACATAAATTCACAAACGTGTTAATCAAACCAGGAATCCTATCAAACCACAATGCATTGGAGATAGAATTTTACCATTAAAAAAAGATGTGATGAAACTATAACACAAGGAGACTGAACAACATGCTGCTAAATAACAACTGGATTAAAGAGGAAATTAAGAAAGAAATAAAAAGTTTCCTGAGACTTATGACAATGAAGGAACAAGTTACCAAAATCTATAGGATACAGCAAAAGTAGTAGGAGAAAACTCATAGTAATATAGGCTCACATAAGAAAAGAAAAAAAAAATACAAAATAAATGACCTAAATGCACATCTTAAATATCCAAAAAAAACAATAAAAAATGAATCCAAAAACTAGTAAAAGAAAACTATTAATAAAAACCAGAGCAGATGGGGCTGGAGCAATAGCACAGCAGGTAGTACGTTTGCCTTGCATGCAGCCAACCCGGGTTTGATTCCCAGCATCCTATATGGTCCCCTGAGCACTGCCAACAGGAGTAATTTCTGAGTGCAGAGCCAGGAGTAACCCCTGTGCATTGCCAGGTGTGTCCCAAAAAGCGAAAAAAAAAAAAAAACCCAAAACAAAGACAGCAATACAAAGAATCAATGAAACCAGGAGCTGGTTCTTCAAAAGAATAAATCAGATAGACAAATAGTTGACCAGACTAGTGAGGAAAAAAGTATTCAAATAAATTGGATTAGAAATGAAAGAAGAGAAATTACAATAGCACCTCCAGAAATCCAAGACATCATGAGAATTTACAGTGAACAACTCTACTCTGTTAAGCTGGAAAATCAAGAACAAATGGACAGGTTCTTAGAAACATGTAGTCTCCCAAAATCTGAATGAGGAGGAAGTTGACAGCCTAAACAGCCAATCACAAGCAAGGAAATTGAAACTAATGAAAAATTTCCCTATGAATACAAGTCCTGGCCCAGATGAGTGTATGGGGGACTTTTATTAAGCTTCAGA
Organism: Sorex fumeus; assembly: GCF_029834395.1. Classification (NCBI taxonomy): domain Eukaryota; kingdom Metazoa; phylum Chordata; class Mammalia; order Eulipotyphla; family Soricidae; genus Sorex; species Sorex fumeus. The sequence continues at coordinate 45,339,166 of NW_026606091.1, forward strand.
GAAGACTTCCTTCCACTGATCCTTAAGCTTTTCCAAAATACTCCTTCTTAACACTTCTACAAAGCTAACATTACACTGATAAGCTGACAGAGCTACAATAAAAGAAAAAAAGAAAATCTTAGACCAATCTCCTTGATGAACATCATGCAAAAATCCTTAAAAATTTTAGCAATTTTAATCCAATAGCACATCAAAAAAAATCATATACAATGATCAAGTGGGATTCACCGCAGGGATGTAAGTATGGTTCAATATACACAAATCAATTAACATAATACACCACATCAGTAAAGGAAAAGATAAAAATCATATGATCATATCAATTGATGCAGAGAAAGCTTTTGATAAGATCCAATGCCCATTCATGATAAAAACCCTCAACGAAATAGGGGTGGAAGGAATCTTCCTCAAGAGATTAACAGCTATCTATAAAAAGCCCATAGTCAATAATCTTAATGGTAAAAATTGAAAGCATTTCTGCTGAGATCAGGCACAAGGCAAGGATGTCCACTGTCCCCACTCTTATTCAATATTTGCAATCAGCCAAGAAAAGGAAATCAAAGGACTCCAAATTGGAAAAGAGGAAGTCAAATGATCTCTATTTGCAGATGATATGATGACATATACAGCAGATCCAAAAGAATCACAAAAGCTCTTAGAAACAATAAACAAAAAAAATGGCCTGCTACAAAGTCTACACAAAAATTGGCTACATTCTTATGTACAAATAATGAACCAGAGGGGTAAGAGTCTATCCCATTTAAAATAGTGTCCAAAACCATCAAGTACCTAGGAGTACAACAAAAGAGGTGAGAGACCTATATTACAAAAACTTCAAAAACACTTAAGAAAATAGACGACCTTAAGAAATGGAACAACAACTGTACCTCATGGTGTCTCACTAATAAAAATTAAAAAAAAAGAAATGGAACAAAGAAAGACATTTTTACCAATAAGTCAGAAGAGTATATCCGTGGATATATATGGACAGCTAATTTTTGACAAAGGATCTGAGAACACAAAATGGAATAATGACAGCCTTCTCAACAAATGGTGCTGGGAGAATTAGATAGCCATGCAAAAAATCAAAGCTGACGCAGCTGATCTCACACCTGACGCAAAAGTCAACACAAAGTGTATCAAAGACCTTGAGATCAGACTTGAATCTATAAAGAAAACTGAGGAAAATATAGACAGAATGTTCCAACATCTACACATCAAAGAAGTCTCAAAGATACATTGCCTACAGAATCAAAACTAAACAGGTGGGACTACATCAAACTGAAAAGTTTCTGAAAAGTTTATGGCAAAAGAAACATGAGCTAAAACTAAATATAGCTGAATGGGAAAAATATTTGCATTAAACACATCAGACTAAAGGTTTATATCTAGGAGTACTATATATAAAGTACTCACAACGATAAACAACAACAAAAGAATCTGAACATACCATCAAAAATGGGGAGAATAAATGAACAGATTCTTCTCTGAGGAAGACCAATGGATAGCCATCAGGCACTTGATAAAATGCTCATCATCAATTATGTTTTTAGTGTTGTTGGTGGGCACACTCGGCAATGCTCAGGACTTACTCCTGACTCTGCACTCAGTAATTACTTCTGGTGGTATTTGGGGGGCCATATGGGGTGCCAGGAATTGAACCCAGTTTGACCGCATGCAAGGCAAGCACCCTACCCGCTGTCCTATCTCTCCAGCCCCAGCTCATCATCACTTATTATTCGGGAAGTCCAAATCAAGATGACAATATAATATCACCAGTGGAAATGGTACATATGAAAAATAATGGGAATAATCTTCTGTTGGTGGGGATGTGGTGAAAAGAAACTCTCATCTACTGCTAGTGGGAATGCTCTCTAGTTTAACTCTTACAGAAAACAGTATGGAGGGCTCTCAGTAAGACCAGAATTGAGCTCCCCTAAAACCGAGAAATTCCACTTTTGGGTATCTATTTCCAGGACAGAAAAACATTCATTCAAAAGAACACAAGAAATGGTCTTCAGTAGGAGCATGGCACATGGGGCATGGAGGCATGGAATTGGGGAATTGGACAAGAAGGGGGCAACATGTATGGTGGAAGGAAGAGTTGAGGAGAGGGCGCTGGTGCTGAAGGGTTGTAAAGTGCTCTGTGTGAAACCCTGTCAGTAAGATTACAGTAAACCATAATGCAGAAACTTATTTTAAAAGATGCATCTTCACGGGTCTGGAGCGACAACACAGTGGGTAGGGTGTGTGCCTTGCACACAGCCAACCCTGGTTTGATTCCCAGCATCCCATATGGTCCCCTGAGCACCACCAGGAGTAATTCCTGAGTGCAGAGCCAGGAGTAACCCCTGTGCATCGCCGTGTATGACCCAAAAAGAGAAAAAAAGCATCTTCTAGAGGCAGACTGTTGGGAGGGATCTTCTAGAGGGAAATTGGTGGGTGGGGCTTAAAGGGGGTGGAGAGACGTAGACACTGTTGAAGGGTCTGGTGTTGAAACATTGTATGCCTGAAACCCAATCATGAATAACTTTGTAATTTCATGCTAACTAAATAAAATTTCCACAAGTAAAAGCAGGCTCTGATCTACTTTTCAGTTTTTCTGCAAACTGGTCATTCTACCAAAACTAAAAATGACGATTGTTATCATCTGAGCTCACTTCTACATGTACAAATTCTTTTAAACTTTTATATATAGACCGTGCAACTTATGGTTAATTTTTCATGAACAGCTTGCTTTAGATCATTAAACATTTTATCTAACACTGGCACTTCTCACCTATGTGTCACACTTAACACTTTTTAATTAAGGCAGTGACTCTTACCTGACATGTTGACATGTTAGCTCCTTCATAGGTATACCCTTCTGCACATAACACAGACACTTGCTTATTCACACTGAAATCATCCCCAAGAACAAGCAGATGCGTTATGTTTGTAGGGAGAGGACATTTTATTGGACTGCAGGAGATGGTCTCAGGGAACCATTGACCATCTTTCTGGCAGGTAAATGTATCTATATCTGTGTCCATCCTAAAGCCTTCGAGACATCTGCAAAAGCAAAAGTGAGAGATAATAAGAGAATATAACTGGTGAAGGCTCTATTCTTCTATTTAAGAACTTAAGGCTTAAGAGGCATGAAACGTGATCTATCAAAACTGATTCAAACCTCAGGCAGATGAACTGCCATGAAAAAAGGCCAATGTAGCAATGATAACTAGACCAATCCTTATGGATTCATATTAAGGATTAGCTAAGACAAAGTTACTTCAAATGCTGTTGCTGTTATTCACCTTCTCTGTGCACAATATCATTAATGAGTTCATTTGGGTTCATCATGCACTGAAAATATGGCTCTGAACATTGGCTGGACCAATGAAGACAAATTTAAGAATCATAGTTTTAAAGTTGGGTTGATTCATCATGCTCAAAAGCAGAGAGATAGAGAGTGTGTGTGGGGGAGAAATTGTCTGCCATGGAGGCAGGGGGAGGGACGGAAAGGGGCTGTAATGGAGAGACTAGTGATGGAGAATGTGCACTGGTGGAGGAATGGGTGTTTGATCATTGTATGACTGTAATTCAAACATAAAAGTTTGTAACTGTCTCATGGTGATTCAATAAAATAGAAAAAAGATGGGCTGATTTTGAACAACCATTTAGGTGTTTGGGGTGTTCAAACATCTCCAGCAGTGCTTAAGGTTCATGGAGCCACTCCTGGTAATAGTTTCCACTGTTTTCGGGTCCAGTGGTCCAACACTTGGACAGTCAAGACACCGAGAGCCATGAGATCACCTTGATAGTGCTTGGGGGTCGCACTTAGTGGAGCACTGCAATGTTGGGAACCAAATTTGGGCCAGACATGTGCTCTAATCTTTTGAGCTAACTTCTGGGACTGTTGAATTCATTTATACTAAAAAAAGTGATAGCTCAAGAAATTCTATACAAAGTAAAATTTATTGATATGTTGTTTGTGAGGGTCATCCTGGAGGTACTTGGGGGTTATTCATGCTATAGAACTAGGGATGCTCAGGAGACCATGCTGTGCCAAGGATCACACCTGGTGCTCCTGCAGACAAAGCATGTGCTCCATCCCACTGACCTATCCTTCTGGTCTCAACATAATCAATAGTTATTGGATATCTATTTTGTGTCAAGCACTTTTCTAGGTTCTTTATATGAGGTATTTATTTTAATCCTGATTACGCGATATTATCCTGAAATGGGTGTTCAAAATCAACCCAACTTTAAAACTACGGTTTTTTTTTTTGTTTTAGGTCACACCAGAAAATACACAGGGGTAACTCCTGGCTCTGCACTCAGTAACTACTCCTGGTGGTGCTCAGGGAACCATACGGAATGCTGGAATTTGAACCTGGGTCAGCCACGTGCAAGGCAAATGCCCTACATGCTGTGCTATTGCTCCAGTCCCCAAAACTATGATTTTTAAAATCTGTATTTATTGGTCCAGTCAATGTTCATAGAGCACTTACTAAATTCTAAACACTGCTCTAAGTGTGCTCTACAATTATTCAATTCCTTTAGTCCTCATGCCAACTCTACTGACCATATTTTATGATTACCTCTGATCCCATATTTGTAGAAAATGAAATGCTACTACAGATGAAATAACTTTCCCAAGAAGAGACAGAATGGATATTACTACCTAGAAAATATGGCTCTGGAGTCCAAGCTATACCACTAGAACACATTGCTTTTTTAATTAAAGCATTTAATTAGCTAGCATTTATTACACGATATTATAGGATAGAATCAGAAGTTTTTAAAAGTGTAATGATTTGTTTATCTCAGTATTTCCCAAACTGAGATGTTCTCTTCTCGGTAGGTGAGGGGTGGGTGCTGGAATGATGGGGAGTCGGGAAGCAAGAGTAGCCCCAGGTGCAATTAAGAGCACTCTTAGAGAAGGCATTTTTCCAGGAGTTTGCGAAATGATACTTTTCTTTTTTCAGAAAGGGGATGGTAGGTCAAGTAAATGTGGGAAACTGGTTTATTTGCTACTTAAATGAAGGGCTAAAAGATAATGTAATGAACAAGGACTGACACATAGGGAAGGTGATGTGATGACTTCTCAAGATGTTTCGACAACACATAAATATTTTAACAGAAAATTTAAATTGCATTTTAATAGTAAGAAATATCTTTTGCTTTTACTTTCAGAGCACGATGCATTTTGGGGGGCCACACCCAGAGGTGCTCAGGACTTACTCCTGACTCCATGTTCAGGGATCACTGTTGGAGGAGCTCAGGGACCCATATGTGGGTCTGGGAATTAAACCCAGCTTGGCTTCATGCAAGACAAGTGTCCTGCCCACTGCACTATCTCCCCAGCCCCCGATCCACTGTTCTTTAGTATTCCTATCATTGATGATTCTCCCTTGGGTCTACTTCCTACCAAAGTCAAGAAAAAAAATGACTTAAATGTCCACAGCAAACTTCCTAAGAACAGTTGTTGAATTAGTGATACAATCTAAGAAGATAATATGTGAGGAATAATCCATAATTACTTCAATATGTGAATAAAATTTAAATTGATGTAGATCTTTGGACATTACAGGCATTTTAATAAAAATTTAATTTCTGAATTCATTCCAAACTCATCTTTTTTTTGGCCACATCCAATTGTGCTCAGGGTTTATTCCTGGCTCTGCGTTTATACTTTATTCCTGGCTGTTCTAGGATGACCAAAATAGATGCTAAGGATCAAACCTGCGTTGGCTGCAAGCAAGGGAACCAGTTTATCCAAGGTCCATTCTCTCTGGGTCCAGAATATCTCCCTTTCATATTAATAAAAGTATGTGCTTTCCTAGCAAAATCCTTTAGCTTTTGCCTTTTTAATCCAACAATTTCTAGTATGAATAGAAATATATAATACGTAAATATAAAGTGGTATCATAAATTTACATGATGATATACTTTTTAAAAATCTTGTGATTTAGGAGACATTAAAGCTAACACGCAGCTCTTGTTTCATGAAACTCAACAGAATCGTAATTGTAAATTAGGAACTGTAATTGAAAATAAAGAAATTAATTTTGAAAGCCAAGTATTTCTACAAATTCATGAATAGAATAAAGGAAAGTATCAAAGCTTCAGTATTTTAGATAACTATTAGAAATGGAGTTTTCTACCTAATTAGCTAAAATGTTGACTAATCACTTTTCCGCTGACAATCCTCCACTTGAACTCTGTGGAGATTCTAGGAGCCATGGACTTACCTGAGTTTCACTTTACTTTCATAGGTGTGTGCCTCTCCAGTTGCCACGGCATTGGCCACAGATGGTGGGGGTCCACAGGAGAGAGGCTCACAGGCTGGATAAGGCTGGCTCCAGGACCCTTTCTCTGTACAAAACAGATCCGAAGGTCCATGTCTGATGTACCCAGATCTGCAGTTGTAAGTGACACCATCTTCTTCCAAAGAGCCACTCTCACTGATTAATGCATTTGATATAACTGGGGGGGAACCACAAGTGGGATGTTCACAGCGTGGAAAGCCAGAACTCCACTGGCCACTGGCTTCACAGATGATTTCAGAAAGTCCCACGAGCTTAAAACCTTTGAAACAACGAATCTGGGTAGCCTTTCCACAAGCAAAGTCTGTCCCATTCACAACTCCATTTTGAATGACTGGTGTGGAACACTGACAAGGCAAGCAAGATGGTGAGCTGCCACTCCAGGAACCATTGGAGAGACACTGTCTTGAAGGATTTCCATGGAGCTTATAGCCAGAAAAGCACTGATACTGGATACGCCCTCCATGAACAAAAGAAAACCCATTAGGGAAGCCCTGGGGAAGGTCTTCTGGAGGTCTACAGTTGAGTGGCTTACAGAGAGGAGGCTCTGCATCCCAGCTGCCATCTGACTGACAGGTGAGCTTTGAGGCACCATACAACATGTAGCCTTCGTGGCACTGGAACACCACTTCCTTACCAAAGCTATAGTCCAGACCATTCATCACCCCGTTTTCTATCTGTGGTGGGACGGCACATTTGATAGGCACACAGATGGGAGTGGTTCCACTCCAACTTCCATCCTCAAGGCAAATACGACTCGTGGCTCCCTCAAGCAAGAATCCTGAAGTGCAAGTGTACTCAACTTTATTTTGGAATGTGTACTCATCTCCTCTCACCTGACCGTTGGCTGATACTGGGGGTGAGCCACAATCCACTGGAAGGCAAAATGGCTCCTCCCCATCCCAATTTTTGTTTTCTTGGCATATTCTCTTCTTGGTGCCATTCAATACATAACCAGGATCACACTCGTAATACAACACACTCTGATACGTGTAATTGCTTCCTCTGATAGAGCCATTCATAATTGAATTTGGTTTCTCACATGAAATGGCTTCACACGATGGAGAAGTATTACTCCACTCTTTGTTTTGTAGACAAAGTCTTATGTCAGAGCCTACCAGACTGTGGCCAGGTTTGCAGCTATATTTTACAGCACTGCCCATGGTAGTCTCTGTAAAGTGTAAAAACCCATTTTCTGGAGCAGTGGGCATGTCACACTCAATTGAAATGCAAGACGGTGCAGTGCCATTCCAAATGCCATCTTCTTGGCAGATCAGTAATGGGTTCCCCAAAAGTTCATACCCTGGATGACAGGTATATAAAACCATGGTACCATAGAGAAAGTTTGTGGCATGTATATTTGAAGATCCCTTACTATTTTCCCAGGTTTTAGCTACTGCTCCCACATGGTGAGAAGGGCGAGTAGCTAGATATGGAACTTCCATCATGTCTTCTTCTTGGTCAAAATATCCTTGACCATCTTTGACTTTAGTACAGTCCCCAAAATCTATGTGAGGAGGGAGACCACAGTCAATGGGAACACATATTGGGATAGAGCTTGACCATCCTGATTCTTCACAGGTCTGCATGGCGTGACCAGCCACCTGGAACCCAGGAATACAGCTATAGATGATCATGGCTCCATAGCTGTAATCTGCACCTTCCACAAAACCATTTTCAATAGGTTGTGGGGGATTACAGTGGATGGCACTGCAAGATGGGACATCCATATCCCAGTCACCTGTCTCTAAACAGGTCAAGGCTTTGTGACCTTCAAGCCTAAACCCTCGATCACAGGAATATGTAATGGTTTGTCCATAGTATAGGTTAGTATAGGAGAATTTTCCATTCAAAATCTCCTTGGGTTTTGGGCATTCGATGGGCTTACATATGGGTTTTCCTCCAAGCCAGTGACCATTTTCTCCACAAAGGATGGTAGTATTTCCTACCAACTCAAATCCTGGTTTACAGGTATAAAGAGCTGTGCTAAGATAGGCGAGTCCTTGCACATCAATGATGCCATTGAGGATTTCTTCAGGTTGGGGGCACTCTACTGGAACACATTCTGGTAGGGGAGAGCTCCAGGTACCATCAGCTTGGCAGAAGGTGGTGGTTTCTCCCTTTAGGAAAAATCCATCCACACAAGTATACTTGACTGTACTTCCGAAATGAAGAGAAGAAGGAGCAGGGACGCCGAAAGATATCAGGGGAGGTTGAGGGCAAAGAACCATTTTACAAACAGGAAAGGAGTCATTCCATTGTAGAGATGGTAGACATTTGAGAACTGAAGGTCCCTGTAGGACGTGCCCTTCTTTACAGGAAAACATCACCACGCCCACCTCAGTTGTCAACTCCTTCAAGATGAGTTGGTTTTCCAGAAGGGGTGGCTCTGCGCACTTGGCAGGCACACACCTTTGGTTTGGCTTCTTATTCCACTTGCCAGATTTCTGGCATGTCCAAGAATGATCACCAAGAAGCTCATAGCCCTCATTACAGAAAAACTGAACCTTGGAGCCCACTTCAAAATTTTCTCCTTTCACATAGCCATTCTGGAACGGGGGAGGTTTTCCACAGTTGAGGGGGACACAGGACAGGGGGGATTCACTGTGCCAGTGGCGATTGGCTTGGCAGACAAACATGAGACTTCCGACTGGTTTATATCCTGGGTTACACCGGTATCTGGCTTCACTCTCAAAGATCTTGCCTGTGGTATGCTGCACAAGAGGGAGAAAGCAGGTAAGCACAATTTGCATAGCAAATGATAGAGTTAACAAAATGCATTAAATAGCAAACAAATAAAAGAGGACAGCAGGAGGTCAAATTAGGTCTTTCCTGTTGCAGAAACATTTTCCACAGTGCTTTGCCTGTAAGTAAAGGATCAAGTCTCTAAGTTGATAACTGATGGAGAAATACCAAAAATTTTAAATTACTATTTTAAGTTCAGAAAAGACTATTTATTAAGTTCAAAAAAAGACTTGCTGACTGAAACAACTGTTTGTTATTTTAATCATACAAAAGGCAGACTCACATGTTAATGTTGATAATTTAAAAAGCAAGTAAAATATTTTTCAGCTTGCAACATTCACTTTCAACAGACTTCAAATATTGTCGTAACATAAAAATATGGGAAATAAAAGCAGAATTTTATCTTTGAAACAAATATTAAATATTCAGGAGGTCGGCATTATGTGCATGCTGTAATAACAGGTCATCTTAGGTACTACAAAAGGTTAATTAGCTATGAAATCTGTAAAAAAAGATTATGATGCTTTTCTGTTAGTGGTAATGGTGGTATTTAGCTCCCATGCTATAGCACATTTCTCAGATTCTGAATACCATTATTTGCTTCATTTACTAATTAATTGCTTGGGGAACCAATATACATATAAGCACCATGCCATCATAGACCAAATGCAGATTGTTAAATAACAGACCTAATATGCACTGTCAAATGCTAAAACTGCCAACACCTACCTGACACCTAGCAGAGCTCCAAAAATATTTGTTAAATTAAAAGTCTCCTTATATTTACTACACCATTTTCCAATGAAATATTAGCTAGCAAATCTACTAAAAAATCTATTGCTATCATGTTGATGTTGCTTTTGATAATAAAGGAAAAGAGGCACTATGTGTATACAGGTTTTTAAAAAGTCTATTTCAAATAGTCCTTGATATGGGATAATAGACTTTCATTCCTGTTTTCTTCATGGCTTGGTGAGAAAACACTCATTACTGTGACATCAGGACACGTGTGGGTCTGACTTAATCTTTGTCCATCCTGTTGACATTGCCCCTAGGGGACTAAAAGGAAAATGCCAAAATACACAATGCAACATAATGATGAGCTACCCTATTTCTGTCAAAAAAGAAGAGATGATCACAGATTTCTCTAGGTTTCATTTAGACCTTGCTTTCTATAAAATATATTCTATATCTGTCTTGGAATAATTTCTTTTCTAAAATGAAATATTATTTAATGAGAATTGGTTTATTCAAACTTCATAGTTAGGGCTGAGATATTGCTACAAAGTGCTCAAGTGTCTGCATGCTAGTTTGAATGTCAAACGCTATATGTGAAAAGGACAATCAACGTCGACTGAATTTCCTCCAACTGATAGATTGAGCTGCTTCTGTTTTCAACCATTAATCTGTTCACTGTTCCTGCTTCTCAATCCTGGGCTAGCCACAAAGCGCTAGCTTGATCAGTGATGAAAGCCATGGCCCACTTGTTCACTAGACTCTTACCTCCAGGAAGCCATTCTCAACCTTAGGTGGTTCATTGCAAGATACAGGGTGGCACGTAGGGATGGGGCTACTCCACTGTCCTGTAGCTGCGCAGGTGAGTTTCTTCTCCCCTTTGATATAGAAGCCTTTGTTGCAGCTATAAGCCACCGTAGCTCCGAAACTGTAGTTTGACCCACTTGCATGGCCATTCAGGATGCTGGGTGGCTCTCCACACCGCACGGGGATGCACTGGATGGACATGGGGGAAGGGTTCCACTCTCCACCTCTCATGCATTCAATCTTTGCTGAAGTGTTCAGTATGAAACCATCCATGCATTTGAAACTCACAACTGAGCCTATTGCAAATTTTGCTTTGTTCACAGATTCCAAGATGCTGTAGGACACAGATGGAGGGTTTTCACAAAAATGAGCTATACAACGAGGCATGGTCTGACCTTCTGGAGGAACCCACTTGCCCTGAGAATTGCAGAAGAGCCTAGAATTGTCTGCCAGGCTGTAGCCATCCGAGCAGTAGTAGAATGCGATGTCTCCAAATAAGCGATGGGCAGTCTCTGGAGAGGCGTGGTCCACGTTAGGGGGTTCATCACAGGAGACAGCCAGACACTGCTGGCTACTTCCACTCCACTTGCCATTAGCCAAGCATTCAATGGTATCAGGACCAGCGAGGGTATAGCTATGAGATTGAGGGGAAAGGAAAAAGAACTTAGGGCAGCATACGGATGAAGGTATTTGCATCTGCTTATTTTTATTTGTATGATCTTTTGAGCAGTGACTTTAATTTTATGCCTTAAAATGTATTTACTACTTAAATATCTACCTTATTGCTTGAAAGGAAGACATATGTTTTTGTGTTAATACTAGTATTTGTTCAAAAAGGAACAGAATTTAAGATTTTTGTTATTTAAGGAACTTTTAAAATGGCTACACATTTATTTAGATGACAAGTTATGCTCCCACTTGACTTGTTTCAAAATCAGATCTTAACTGCTTTTAGACGATTTCAGTTGGCTGATTTTAATACAAGTTTTTGAAACAAGTCTGAGGAACCATTTGTAGCTGTTGTATAAGTCATTATACACTTACAAATCAGTGAACTTTAATGCTGTCTTTATAATTTCAGTGTCTAATGTTTCTTATACCTTAACCATGTGGTTAGCTATATTCTCCATGTGACTCTACTGTTCAACCAATATAAATACAATCTGTTTAATAATTCTCTTTGTTTTTATTTATGAACAAGCTGTTAGCCCACATATGACAAACTCGTGACTTGCAAAATCCTTACAATATTCTCAAGTGCTCTCTCCACAAAGAAGAGAAAATTACTAGGATATGCAACATTATAATAATTACTCTTGAGTCATCTTTCTTTCATTCAGCCTAACTGAAGGTAAGGATGACAGAGTTTTAAAAGAACATTCAGCATCTGATCAGTCCATCATCTGACACCAATAAAAGGTAAGGGAACTAAATAATTTGGCACCTAATTTAATCCTGGTGAGACATTTATTTCTTCATTTCACAGGTGAGTATCTGATAATTGAGACAGGCCTAGAGTCACACAACTGTGAGAATCTGAGTTAGGATCTGATTGGTATAATGGATCCCAACACTTATGCCTTTTCTTCTTCCTCTTTGAAATGATGTATGATAAGATGATAATTGTAGGTGTACTGTGGAAACTTTTGGGCAGTGCCACTAGTGCAAATTATTTGATTATTTATTATCTTTGACTCAACAAAGAGTATTCTTAAAATATACATATGTTTTAAGTAAAATAAGTAAAAATAAGTAAATATTTATATGTTATCTTCACATTATATATGGGCTGGAGCGATAGCACAGCGGGTAGGGCGTTCGCCTTACAAGTGGCCAACATGGCCAACCCGAGTTCGATTCCTCCGCCCCTCTCGGAGAGCCCGGCAAGCTACCGAGAGTATTGGATATGCCAGACACAGTAACAACAAAGTCTCCAATGGAGACGTTACTGGGCCCGCTCGAGCAAATCGACGATCAACGGGAGGGCCTTTACCTTACCTTACCTTTTTACATTATATATATCGTGATATCACGATCATGGTCCTCCAATTGTTCATTGATTTACATCGAGCGGGCCCAGTAACATCTCCATTGTGAGATTTGTTACTGTGTTTTGCATATTTAATATGTCACGGGTAGCTTGCCAGGCTTTGCCATGTGGGCGAGATACTCTCAGTAGCTTGCCGGGCTCTCCGAGAGGGGCGGAGGAATCGAACCCGGCTTGGCCGGGTCGGCTGTGCGCCAAGGCAAACACCTTACTGCTGTGCTATCGCTCTAGCCCCCCCCCCAAAAAAAAAATATATATATATCCTTATTTGGGGCCCATATGTAGTGAACTAGGCTCAGGGACTATTTCTGGTTCTGTGATCAGAAATGACCCTTGGCAGTGTGATGCTGGGGGTCTGAACTGGGGTCAATGAGATGCAAAATAAGTATCTTAACCCATAAACCATTTCTCCAGCTTGCATCAAAACGATTAAATCATTAACTAGCAAATATTTCTTTTAACTCCCTTTATGACATGCCAGTGCTTATCAAGAAATTAGAGTTCCTTTATCCTAGTTGAAAAGATTTATGAATCATACTGAAAAAAGGAAGATCAAGGAAAGAGATGTATTCACCCTACCTATTATATCCCGCATGGCAGAGCCTGGCAAGCTCCCCGTGATGTATTCGATATGCCAGACACAGTAACAACAAAGTCTCCAATGGAGACGTTACTGCGCCCGCTCGAGCAAATCGATGATCAGCGGGAGGGCCTTTACCTTTACCTTTTTATTATCATATATCACCTTACGGATGGAAGTTGGTCTCAAAATGAATATTCACAGATACTCCCAAGGCTGACCACAGTCTCCAGTTAGGATCTGTTACCATTTATAGCTTCAGATGAACTGCACTCTTTGCATAAGGCTGTGATCTACACACATTTTCAGACGGCATCTATCTTGGAATATCAAGGTCAACATAAAATAATAACATGCGGAATAAATTGCATCCATTATTAAAATGTCCTTTATTCCTGGCCTGAGTACCTAGATTCTACTGTTTTACTGTAGGTCGTGCTCTGGGGTGAAAGTTCCATTTATAGAGGCTCCTGATGTTTTATAGCCCAATTTACGTCTTTCCCCACACTTTGAAGCATGCATTATTACTTTCATGGGTCCATAGATATTTCACTAGTTGAAGTTCACAGACATCACCTGAGCCATTCCTGATTTATTAGGGTCTATTGTGACATCCATAAAGAACCTTCTTTATTTCATGGGACCAGATGCATGCCTCCAAAGGCGAAAGCATCTGTCTCCAGAATCTTCCTTATTTCTTGAAGTCTCCTCAGGACACATGCATTGTATTTCATAATTCTGGCAGCCCTTTATTAGGCCTATAATCACTGATCTTCTGGAAAATCTCCAACCAACTACTTCCTCCTAATGGAAAATCACAACAAAACTCTTGCAATGTAACTTTGCTGTAAAATACATAATTTTTTAAGTATCTGAATTTAAAAAATGCACCTTTGATACTTCTACCCTTGATTTCTTAGAACCCACATGTTCCCTTTTTCTGACCTCAAATACTGATTTTTCTTTATGACTTTGTCAGTATCTAGTAATTCGATAAACATCTCCTAAGGGTCACACAACCTATTGCAGCAATTTCCTTACTGCAAACTTCAATGCCAGTGAATTTATTATTTACACGCCCATATCTACCCCTCTCCCTGCACGTTCATGTTCATCCCTCTCCCAGCCTCTTGTGAGCTCCTTCTTGCCTACAGCGGTTGATGAAAAGAGAAATGACAGATTTTACCTACAAAGGTGGAAGGGGAGGAAAGCTTCTGAGATGAAATGGTTTCTGAGATGAAGTATGAGAAGAAGAAAAGGAATCATACCTGGTAGAACATTAACATAAGCAAATAAGGGAAAGCTTAACAGAGTTGGGACTTGAGTGAGAGCATAGCAGGGTGTTTGCCTTGCATGTGTCGACCTGGGTTTGATTCCCAGCATCCCATATGGTCCCCTGAGCACCACCAGGAGTAATTCCTGAGTGTATGAGCCAGGAGTAACCCCTGTGCAATGCTGGGTGTGACCCCCCGTCCCCCCCCCCCACACAAAGAAAGCTTAATATAGCAAGGACACCCTGGGAATGCCTAGTCAGTATGAAGATATGAACACCTGGAAAAGGAAGAAGTATTCACAAGGATCTGTGTATTTGGGACAGGTTGTAACAGTGATGGGTGAAGGTAGGGCAAGTTCAGAGTAACTGGGAGTAGCTGGAGATGGTTTCTGGGACTGTTCCTTTGACAAGGACTCATGAGTGTTTAGCAGAGAAACTCTACTAAAACAGGAAGTTATTGTGATTCATTACCTAGATGACCTAATAGTATTGATTAATAAAAAAGTCTAGTTGTGCATTTCATATTCTGTGGATACCACAAAACTGCATGCATAGCCATACGTGTGTACATTTTTTAAGCAACTGATAACCATAGGATGGGGAGTGTTTTCCTATGTAGCTCATTGTTCATAGCTTTGGAAGGTAAGAGTCAATCATGATAAAACAGAAGGTCTTCTACATAAATGATTAAGAAAAACATGCCTAAGTGGATAATCTGGTCGTGTAGTTGCAAATGTGAAAGAATTTGGAGTTCATTTCTGAAAAGAAAAGCACAGATATGTGCTTGCGATGGCTAAAACATCTGTCTCCCTATATCTTCACCTCCAATTCCTCATATCTGGCATTCTCTCCAAAGTGGTAGATTAAATTTTTGATCATGGACTAAGTTTCCTTACCGAGCCATCCCAATTTACTCTAATAGTTCAACTGGAAGGGAATCATGGCACTAACACAATGGAACTTGAATTGCAGGCATTTCAGAGGAGCAGAGACGTTTATATGGCGTGACTTCAGGAGGTGAACTCAATGAAGATGGGGAATGAAGGTTTTCTGAAAAAAAATTCTAATATGTGTTTCTTTTGTTTGTTTTTTGGCCACACCCAGTGATGCTCAGGGGTCACTCCTGACTCTGCACTTAGAAATTACTTCTGACATTGCTTGGGAGACCAATTGGGGTTCCAGGGATCAAATCTGGGTCAGATGTGTACAAGGCAAGTGCCCTGCCCACTGCACTATTGCCCTGGTGTAAGATAACATTGGTTTGTCCTTTCTGCCTTGCCATAGGGAGTTTAGGTTTATTGGGTTACTCCCATCACAGTGCTCCCATTCCTCCGTGTTTATTTGTAACCTCTTTCTTTGTACTCTGTTAACTTGTAAATATTGCTTTTCTCTTCTCTTTAAGTCCTTTGCATAGTTAATTCGGTGCAATGTTCTTTTTGTATATAGCCAGGAAGACAGTTAATGGTATGCTTTTGTAATTTGGGAGTTAATTGAATGATATTCACCCCTGGGCATCTGTTCTCTCGACTTGAGCCTCAGTTGCTCTTACTTCTTAGCACCCCAAAAGCAGGGTTCCAACGAGGAACTGGATGAACCCAGGGCAAGCTGTGAGCTTCCCTGGCATTGAAATGGGCCTGGCCAAAGTGCCATAGTACTTAAATATAAGTTAAGAGCATGGTCATCGACAAATTCTGCTATGATCCAAAAAGTAACATCTAGATTTGGACCCTGCTAGCATTAGAAAAGACTAATCAGACCTGAGCACTGTAGTCTGAGTCTATAGTGAAATGTCCCCAGGAGAGCCATCCTTACAAGCTCATTGTATCTCTTACTGTGTCCATACTAAATAATTAATATTAAGAAGTAGAATTAAGATGTTAATTAAGTTGTTAATTAACATCAAGATCATGAACGATCGGTTTGAGGCTCTTCATGTTCCTAGAGCGAACAGACGCCATTGGGCTACACTAGCACGCGGCAGGGACAAATGGAGACGTTACTGGTGCCCGCTCAAGCAAATCGACGATTAACGGGAAGTCAAGTGATCAAGTGAATTAAGTTGTTGGACTAAGGAGAGAAGAAACACCCCTAGGTGGTATTTCTGCCCTTGAGCCTGATCGGTGGTCAAGAAGAGCTTTTGATATGTTGATTGTGCTACCAGATGGGGTGTGGTGTTGACCCCCAATGCTGGCGAGATGGTGAGAGACTAGGGAGAGATAAGGGAGAGAGCAGGGCAGCAAGATGGAGATGAGCAGAAGAGACAGGAAGAGATGGGAATGAGGGGCAGTGTGAGACTAGAATGAAGGGCTTAGTGAGACTGCAACAGGCACATGGAGAGAATGGAATGAACGGCAACTGATCATCTAACAGCCTGGCCCTCATTTCCTTCTTCGTCTGCCCATGGCATTGGCCGTCCCGAGTGGGGGAAGCAGCCTGAGTCCACCGAAAGTGGGCGGCGAGAGGGAGAGCTGTTGGGGCTTTCACTAGCCGCCAGGAGATTGCACACTCTGGCTCCACTTTTATTCTTGGTTCTTGGGCCACACACAGAAGGATACTCAGCGCTTACTCTTGTCTGTGCTCACTCCAGGTGGGCTTGGGGGACCATTTGGGGTTCCAGAACTCAATCACGTGCAAGGCAAGTGCCCTAAGTACTGTACTATCTCTCTAGCCACCCAGTTAGTTTCTTAAGATACTAAAGAATGAATTTCTGTATGACATAATAAGAAAATTGTTATTCTCTCCCTGATAGAAATGGTCTTACCAAACTGCTGCACCCTTTCACTATGTTAGAGATCTGAAATTATGGTAAGATTTCTGAACATATTAATTTGTTTGTTTTAGAGAATCATTTACAGATTATCATGTTGTGGGTGGAGAGATGGGGGTAAGGTTCTTGCCTTCAGGCCAACTCCAGTTTGATTGCTAGTATAGCATCTGGTCCCCTGAGTTTTGCCAGGAATGTTTTCTGAACACAGGGTCACTCGTAATCCCTGAGCACTGCTGGCTGTTTTCCTTTCCCTTTTCTTCATACTTTGTACAGATGATGAGATGTTTCCTATTTTTCCTTTGGCTACTAAATCAGAAGAAATTGGAAATGCTACAAATCTAAAATACTGAAATTTAATTTTATTCTGTATAACATTTTGTATTACAAGAGTAATGCAAATGAAATATTCAAGGGACAATGTTAAAGTTAGGTCATATATATTATAAAGTATTATTTTATCCCACAATTCCAAGGGGAAAATGGCTAATGGAATATTATAATAAAACCACAGAATAATACATTTTAGGATAAACTCACTGAAATGTGTTCAGGTTGCCCAGTTGTCTTGACATAGCAGGGCCCAAAAAAGCATGACTAGCATCGCATCTTTGGGTCCTGGTTGGCTGAGAATCCCTAATGAGGATTTCTGGACTCCTAAGCACCACTTGAGAGGCAGAAAAAATAATCAAAATTTAAAATAGTTGAGATGTGGCTGAGCGCCTGCTTGTGTGAATGAGGTCCTGGTTTTATTTCTACAATATTTTAAAATAAACTATGTTAATAAGCATGTTAAAGTGATTAAGGACAAAAGAGACTCAACAATACTGTTTTCTGTTTATTACTATTTCTTTATCTGGCCATGCTCAGAGATTATTGCTGGTTCTGTACTCAAGAACTACTTCTGGTGGTGTTTGGAGGACCATATGGGATGCTGGGGATCAACATATGGACATTCCTTCAAACCCTAGAAATTGAGCTTCCATATGACCTGACCCCACAATACTACTTCTGGGAATATATCCTGAGGATGCAAGAAAAAGCACAGTAGAAATGACATCTGCACCTATATGTTCATTGCAGCACTGTTCACAATAGCCAAAATCTGAAAACAACCTGAGTGCCTGAGTGGTTAAAGAAACTTTGGTACATTTATACAATGGAATACTATACAGCTGTTAGGAAAGACGAAGTCATGAAATTTGCCTGTAAGTGGATGGATACAGAGAGTATCATGCTAAGTGAAATGAATCAGAAATAGGTACAGACATAGAAGGACTACACTCATGGAATATAAAATAACACATTATGAGACGGACACCCAAGGACAGTAGACAAAATGGAGAGGAATATTTCCCCATAGTTGGAAGCCTGTCTTACGAGTTAGGGAGAAGGCAGCTAGAAAAAAAGAAGGGATCACTAAGTCAATGATGGCTGCAGGAATCATTCGGGATGAGAGATGTGTTGAAAGTAGATAAAGGACCAAAGATGATAACCTCTCTATATTGTATCTGTGGGCTGGAGTGATAGCACTGTGGTAGGGCGTTTGCCTTGCATGCAGCCAGCCTGGCCGAGCCAGGTTTGATTCCTCCGCCCCTCTTGAAGAGCCCAGCAAGCTACCAAGAGTATCTTGCCCACATGGCAGAGCCTGGCAAGCTACCCATGATGTATACAATATGCCAAACATAGTAACAACAAATCTCAAAAAAAAATGGAGACGTTACTGGGCCCGCTCGAGCGAATCGAAGAAAAATGGGAGGACAGTGTTTATTGTATCTGTATTGCAGACCATAATATCAAAAAGTAGAGAGAGAGTATGGGGGAAATTTTCTGCCATGGAGGCAGGGGGAGGGTTGGAGATGGGGCGGGGAGAGACATTGGTGGTGACATTGGTGGTGGAGAATGTGCACTGCTAGAGGGATGGGTGTTTGATCATTGTATGATTGAAACTCAAACATGAAAGTTTGTAACTGTATCTCATGGTGGTTCAATAAAAAATATTAATTTTAGATGCAAGTACAATGAGTCATGAGCAAGATGAATCATGATAGGTATGTAACACTGTAGCACTGTCCTGTTGTTCATCGATTTGCTCAAGTGGGCACCAGTAATGTCTCCATTGTGAGACTTGTTACTGTTTTTGGCATATCAAATATGCCACGGGGCCATGATCCCAGGAAAAAATCTCGGAACCCAGCAGGTTTTGGCAGAAATCCCTCCACATTTAAGTGTTAAAATTTCAGAATTTCAAAATCACGTGGCCACTACTGCAGCCACATGACATCATATATTATTCATAACCAGCAATAGAAAACAAATTGTCTACTGTTGCCTTTTCAGCACATCTTAGTCTTGGGGTAAAATACCAAATAATAATGTTGGGTCTGGTGTCAAAATACTGAATGTAATCAAAGTAGAGAGAGAGTAATGTGGAAATCATCTGCCCCACAGGTAGTGGGAGGGCGTGGGATGGGGATATACTGGGGTTTTTGGTGGTGGAGAATGGGCACTGTGAAGGTATGGTTGTTTCATTGTATGACAGAGTCTTAAATACGAAAGCTTTGTAACTGCTCTCACGATGATTCAATAAATAAAATTATAAAAATAAAATGAAATACGCCATGGGAAGCTTGCCAGGTTCTGCCGTGGGGGTGGGATACTCATGGTAGCCTGCCAGGCTCTCCAAGAGGGACAGAGGAATCGAACCCGGGTTGGCTGCATGCAAGGCAAATGCCCTACCCACTGTGCTATTGCTTCAGCCCAGATTATGATAAGTGTATCTTCAGTCATATCTGAAGGAAATGCCATGAAAAAATAAAGTATATGGGACAGATATTATTGATAAGGAATCACGATTCAATTTGAGTTTCTCGGAATTATTAGCATTTTGGACCAGATGGTTCTATGTCATGGGTACTTTTCCTGTGTATTGCAAGGAATTTCTCTGAAATCTATCTTCTCGTTGCTAGTACCTCCCCCCAATTATGATATCAGAAATGTCTCTAGACATTGCCAAATGTACCAGAAGAGTAATATGGTTACTGGTCAAGAAGCATTAAATTGCTCTCAATCAAATTCATAGAATTAGAAGTCACAAAGCAGTGATATAATATTTTCAAAATATTTATGAAATATATATTAATGTAGATTTAATGACTAGCTAAAATACTTCAAGGGTAAGTATAAAATACCATCATTCAGAGACAAAGATTGTATAACTAATAGATCCTTGTGAAATACGTAAAGGATTTTCTTCAGGAAATAACAACATCAAATTCCAAAAGAAGGGATTGGATACAGAGGCAATGATGATAAAGAAATAAAAAAAATGAGTAATCTTAATACTGACTCTACTAAAAATTACTAACTTGTAGCTTACTTGTAAGGGGGAAATAAAATATGGATAATGATATGACATTGAATATAGGTGGAATGATAGAAGCTAATTCTTCCCAAGATCTGTGAATTTCTCTGGAAGTAGGTAGAGAAACTGAATCCTCTCAGAGTAGGAATAATTTCTTATAGATAACACACACCAACAAAAACAAAAAGAAATGAATGATAACTACCAAGTAGTCTCTAGAAAAGTGAAAAAGTTAAAAAGTGTTTGTTCCAATTCTTAGTGTTAGAATCAATGATAATTTTGCTTATTTATACCCCAAAATTTGTGCCCAGATAGTAACTTCATCACTATTATATCAACAATAAAGTAGAAATAAACTAACCATTTACAAGTAGGGAAACAAATCCCTTAGAGATAGAGCAGCCTTTTTCTTCTCCCAGGTTTTGTTTGTTTGTTTATTTATTTATTTATTTTGGCCACACCGGGCAGTGTTCAGGGCTACTCCTGGTTTGCTCTACTTAGGAATTTGCTCGTGGTCGTATTCAGAGCGCCGAAGGGTTCCAGAGATTCGCCTCCCACAGCAAATCATGCATTCAACCACTTAAACGATCACCCTGGCCCTAGATGGTTCATTCTTACATGTAAATACTACATAGCAGTTAAAATAAATTTAGCTGACTTACATATACATCTTTGTGACTTACAGAGCCAAATGCCAAAAACAGTAAGTGGAACTCAAGCTTCAAAAAGATACTAGGAGTGTACGGGGCTGGAGTGATAGCATAGCGGGTAGAGCGTTTGCCTTGCACGCAGCCGACCTGGGTTCAGTCCCCGGCATCCCATATGGTCCCCCAAGCACCACCAGGAGTAATTCCTGAGTGCAGAGCCAGAAATAACCCCTGAGCATCGCTGGGTGTGACCCAAAAAGCAAAAAAAAAAAAAAAAAAAGAAAAAGATACTAGGAGTGTAAAACCATGTACACAAAAATTCAAGCACACAAAGATGCCTTGTTTCTGGGTAATATGCATATGATAAAGATAAAAATGTACACTTGTTGGGACTGGGGCGATGGCACAGAGGTAGGAGACACTTGTTTTGAATGTAGCCAAAGCCAAACCCTGATTTGATCCCTGCCACCGTGTGCAGTCTCCTGAGTCTGCCAGATGCGGCTCCTGAGCACATAACCAGGAGTAAGCCCTGAGCACAGTCGGGCGTGGCCTCCATGCCAAAACCAACCAAACAAGTTAAACAACGACACTTGTTACTTTGGGAAGAATGGGAGAGGAATAAGAATGCCCTTTAAAAGTAATAGTGATGATAATGGATATTTTGACATATTTGATATGCCAAGGTGGAGGATCTGGGTGGAGGATCTCCACCCAGATCCTCCAAATTCCAGTAGGCGGGGGTCACACCCACCAACTGGCCCCCTGGCACCGTGTAATCCCATCAGCGGCCAAGACTCAGAGACTATAAAAACCAGATCCCGGAACCGCGTGGCCACATTCGCGGCTGCGCGACATCTTATTATGACATCTCATTCCTACTTTGACAAACTGGCAGGCTACCGAATGTAACCTGCCCACACGGCAGAGTCTGGCAAACTCCCTGTGTCGTAACCCAATATGCCAAATACCAGTAACAATGATGGGTCTCATTCTCCTAAAGAGCCTTGAATATAATCTCAGGGCTAGGATGAAGGAGACGTTACTGGGGCCTGCTCGAGGCAATCGACGAATAACAGGATGATCTGTGATCTGTGATATGCCAAACACAGTAACAACAAGTCTCATAATGGAGACGTTACTGGGCCCGCTCGAGCAAATCGATGAACAATTGGAGGACGGTGCTACAGTGCTACAGTGCTTATGAAAAAGATCTCTAGTGATGCTGGGTTGGAGAGATTGCTTAATGGGCCGAGCACATGTTTTGCAGGCAAGAGACCCAGGTTCGATTCCCAACACCACCTGAACTCTCCAGCACCACCAGCCGCGAAGCCAGAGCAGAGAGCTAAGAGTCGCTGCCGAGCACTGCTGGGTGTGGCACAAAAGACGAGAAAATCCACAGTAGCCATGGCATAAACCTCACAATGCACTTGATATTGGCAGTGGATACAAAGGGAATTAAAAAGGAACCTATTTATTTTTTTTCTTGCCTGTATGTTTCAGATGTTACTCGGTTACACGCTGGTCAGAAAGAAAGGTAAGAACAGAAGCTTTCTCTACTTACCCACTAAAGTGAACCAGGTTTATGTAGAGGGTATGGAGATGGCTCTTCTCACCCAACGCTCCATTTTCAGAAAAAAATAAAGCGACCTCCTAATAGTTATTGATCTTTTCTTCTTAGAAAGCATATGCAGATCAGTGATTTGTGGCTATATATACTTTGTACTTATTTGATTCATGACTGTTTCCCACTAACATTAAAATATTATAACTTTAGATAACAATGACCTGAAATCTAAGCCCACCTACACTGTACTATTTCCTGCATTATGGAAGCATGGTTACACTGAGATTCTAAGAGTCTTTGACAGAAACATGTTGTAGGTGGGTGAATTTGGGGGAAAAAATACATCTCCTTGTGAATCTGGCCTGACTTGGAGTGCTCTGTAAGATAAAGGAGCCCAATGCGAGGGAATGACAAATGGTGAAAGACAATGGAGATTGAGAACTGGTCCACAGAACTTCTTTACATTGAGGGGGACAGGGTGGGGGGGGAGGCTGAGGGGGTGGGACACACTGATGGGTATGATGTGGGAACATTATATATATATAAAACTCCACCATTAACTGTATTATAAATCATGGGCCTAAAATCACTTTTAAATAATAAGAGAGCAAAATACTGTTACCATAAAAGGGAATAAAATTTCTTCTGCCAAATGTCTATCTTTGTAGAAACAAGCACATGAGAAAAATTATGGGAAAATCCTTTGAAGGGTATAAAATCTATAAAATAGATGGGAGTCTTGACATATTCCTGATCCCCTGGATAATAAGTTCTTTTAGTAGACTTTTCTCTGTTAAGTATATAAATTTCACATTAGGTGGATACTAACTGAGCGATAGCACAGCGGTAGGGCGTTTGCCTTGCACGCAGTCAACATGGCCTACCCGAGTTCGATTCCTCCGCCCCTCTTGCCGGAGAGCCCGGCAAGCTACCGAGAGTATCTTGCCCGCACGGCAGAGCCTGGCAAGCTACCCGTGACGTATTCGATATGCCAGACACAGTAACAACAAAATCTCCAATGGAGACGTTACTGGGCCCGCTCGAGCAAATCGATGAACAACGGGAGGGCCTTTAGGTGGATACAGAATTTTTCTTTTATGCTGTAAGCATATGATTTAAGAAGAAACATGTCAAGTTATAATGTATAGTGTGCTCTTTTATATTAAAAGCACAGGTAGGGGCTAGAGAGATAGTACAACAAGTAAGGTGCCTGCCTTACATGAGGCTGACCCATCGCATATGGTAACTCCTGAGCCTGCCAGGATGATTCCTAAGTGCAGAGCCAGGAGTAAGCCCTTAGCACAGCTGGGTGTGGCCCCCAAACAAACAAAAAACCAACATAAGTAAAGACAACAGTGCTGGAAAGAAACGGTAAAATTTTAACATTTCGCCATCACCATGTGTGCAGTTTCTTTGATCGTCTTTGAGCTATCAGGGCAGATTTAGCAACTGGCACCCTCTCCCTGCCCTACCCCTCTCTGAGAGCAATCAGAGCTTTGTAAAAATTGGCCTGGAGGAGCAGTGACCTTGCCTTTCCATTTTAGTATCATTCTGGGGAGCAGGACTAGGTCATTGACAGTACTGGAATTGGACTAGGTCACTGACAGTACAGGAATTGGCCCCTCCTTAACCTTTATTCAGGAAATCAGCAATTACTTTCAGCCTCTGATCTAATTCTCTATGACATATTGTGCTTTAGCCTGCAGAATACTAGAGCTGTGTTCTAATTTTCTTTACCCTACCTTGTGATCTTTCTTTCACTTTTTTGGGTGGAAAAGGATTTTCAAGCAGTATACAAATGGCCTGGGTTTGAACTCCCAGCAGTTTCCACGGATAAAATGGGGGTAATAATACCTTTTGTTTTAAAATAAAAAATAAAACATAATAAAAATTTACTCTATGGGCTGGAGCAATAGGATAGCCAGTAGGGTGTCTGCTTTGCATGAAGCCAATCCAAGTTTGATCCCTGGCATCCCATATGGTCCCCAGAGCACCACCAGGATTAACTCCTGAGTGCAGAGCCAGGAGTAACCCCTGAGCATCACCAGGTGACCCAAACAGAATCCCCCCCCCAAAAAAGTTATTATAAAGTCATGGTTATAAGTTCTTTTTTTTTATTTGGACATCTGTTTTAATACAAATTGTCATAACACAAGAAGAAAAGTCAACTAACTTTTTATGAAGTTATTATTATAATAGAAGTACATATATAACACATCATCTTATATATAAATACCCTATAATTTCATTACTGCTTTATCTATTATCATGACTTTATTTACATTTTCCTAGTTCATTCTTGCATAATTTTACAGAATGTCTGAAGAAAAGTATAGCTGAGGAAGTAATATATTTGAAACTGTGTGTTGTGAAAAGATGAATTACTTACAAAGTAGGTGTTTCTTTTTCTTTTTTTGTCTTTATTCAAGTTGGCTTGAATAAAGAAATTAGCACAGTGGTAGGGTGTTTGCCTTGCATGCGGCTGGCCCGGCCGACCCGGGTTTGATTCCTCCGCCCGTTTCGGAGAGCCTGGCAAAGCTATCGAGAGTATCCTGCCCTCATGGCAAAGTCTGGCAAGCTACCCGTGACATATCTGATATGCCAAGAAGTCTCACAACAGAGACGTTACTGGGTCTGCTCAAGAAAATCGATGAAAAACGGGAGGACAGTGCAGTGCAGTGCTACATTTGATAATGAATTTTTTTTTTTAAATTTTCTGGTTCAATGTGGTGATATACATCATTTGTTTAAAAATCATTTGGAGTGGGGCCTCCCACAGCTTAGCTTGGGAACTTGGGAATCTCCCCCTCTCCCTTCTGCCCCTATACAGGAACTACTGGTGTCAGGCTGCCTGGTAGACAGATGTTCGGGTGTTCAGTTGGTGCTGCTTGGGGTCAAAGTGCACAGGACCAGCAAGACGCCATCCAGTGGTGCCAGGGGTCGAGCTCATATGCAATGCATGTGCTCCATCCCTGTGTGCTACCTTCCTGGTCCCACTCTGTTGCTTTTGAAATCAGGAACAAGGGGGAGAAAAACCACCAAAGTTGTTAATACCTAGTCATTATTTGGAACATTTATATTTGAGAAAAGATTTCACAAATATTTAAATGAAAAATCTTAAAAAGTCCTATCTATTGCATGCAGTTCACTAGGAACCCGTTTTCAAATGAGTCCATTCACAGGACCAGGTAATTTCTGCAATGACAGAAATCTAAAACTTTTTTTTAAATCTGAAGCTCTCTTTTAAGTCTGAATTTTTTTTAAAAAATTTTTTATTAGTGAGACACCATGAGGTACAGTTGTAGACTTACAAATTTTGTGCTTGGGTCTCAATTATGTAATGATCAAATACCCATCCCGCCACCAGAGCCCACTTCCCACCACCACGGATCCCAGTATCCCTCCTATCCCCCACCCCCCCCCCCCGCCTGAATTTCTTTTTTCATTTAAGAAAGTCTTAAGAATGGACTTCCCACAGCTACTCAGATGGTTTTTGACTCTCAAAAAGCTTTTGCAAGGAAATGTTGTCGCCACCTGGCGGCTGCTCTGAATTAGTGTGTTCTTCTCCTAAACAGGTAAAACTGTTTTCCGGTTTTTATGTATGTCTGTTTGTTTGTGGGACGGAGGAGAGAATGTCTGGTGCTTGGGCACAATTGCTGCCTCTGCGCTCAGGAGACCATGTGTGCGGTCAGGTATTCCAACCAGGTTTGTCTGGATGCAAAGCTAATGTCTTAACCTCTGCACTCTCTCTCCAACCCCTAACCAGGTGAAATGAAGTTCAACTTCAAGATGGTTTGGAAACTGCATTCTCTCACCTGTGTTCCAATCATCATCATAACTAATAGTGGCAAAGTTTGTTAGGTTTATTGAGTATTTTTTTTCCTGGCTAGTCTTTTGAATAAATGTAAGTTAGTTCTAACAACTTTTTTTTTTTTTTTTTTTTTTTGCTTTTTGGGTCACACCCGGCGATGCTCAGGGGTTACTCCTGGCTCATGCACTCAGGAATCACTCCTGGCGGTGCTCAGGGGACCATATGGGATGCTGGGAATCGAACCTGTATCGGCCATCTTGGCTGCGTGCAAGGCAAACGCCCTACCCACTGTGCTATCGCTCCAGCCCCTCTAACAACTTTTAAAGAAATCACAAACCCTTCATAAATTCATTTTATGAAGGAGGGTAATTGAAGCACAGAGAGGTTATACAATTTTTTCAAGACTAACCAGTGAATGAGAAAGCCTGCATACACATTTAGAAAATGGCAACTCATCTGTTATTGCTGCTGTAAACCATGTGAAAAGCAACTACAGAAAAATCTGGAGTGTGGAAGCACAAGAACACATTTACTGAAGAAGTATAGGGGGAAATGAACTCCATGTCTCACGGTGCGTGGGTAAAAGTCAAAGGAGACTGACTGTGGCAGAGACCTGCTTCCTGGTTTTTCAAATTTTATTTGACCTCTGCAATCTGCTTCTTGATTTTTTTTCCAAATGCTATCTCTGGGTGAACGAGAGATATACAATTATAAAAATCTAAACTGCTTTTCTTGCAGATATATCTGCTTTACATTACGATTTAAGGACTTGCTTTAGGGTTTGCTGGAGAGAAACACATCAATGCCTGCTTAATCAAAATCAAATTTAAGTATGAAGATACAGGGCCAGAGAGATAGTACAGGGATGGCAGAATTTGCCTTGCGTGTTGCTGTCTCCAGTTTGATCCCTGGCACCCTGGTATGTTCTCCCAACCACCAGCAGCAAAGATCCCTGAGCACAGAGCCAGGGGTAAGCCCTGAGCAGTCAGGTGTGGCCCCCAAACAAAACAACAAGTATAAAGATAATTTCTACCACATTGCCAAATATCTTCTATTTAAACCTAATTTGATGAATTTCTCTAATTCTAGGAAAACACCGTTTCCCCAGCAGCAGACAACCTGATTCAGTAAACGAAGGTACACAGATCGCTTTGGCTGGAGCTACCTGGAGATCTATTTTATTGTTCAGAGAAGCCTGGGTCTGCAGCTGGGCAGCATCCACCCGTAGGTCGCAACCGTGCCCAAGGCCCTTGCGGGGTTACTCACCCTTCTTTGCAAATGTAAGTGACCTTGTTCCCGAAAGTGAAGTTACTCCCGCTGAGGACCGCATCTTTGATGGCAGGCGGCTCGCCGCAGAAGACCAGATGACAGGTAGGTGGCGCTCTGTCCCAGCTGCCCGTGGCTGAGCACTCTAGGACGGAGGGGCCCTGTAAGCTACAGAAAAAAGTCATTTCTTTCACTGGTTACTTTTTTATAACTATGGATATTAAACAGGAAGGCCAGGAGAAATCAGAAGGCTTTCAAAACATAAAACTTTTCTTTATAAAACTTTTCTTAACTTCTCCAAGGAATAAGAGCAAGGGAAATCAGAGCAAATTGCAGATAACTGGGGGAAAAAATGCACCAGTAAAACCAGTGTCACAACAACCTGGTGCAAAGTTAAACACTTGGGCTGGAGTGATAGCACAGCGGTAGGGCGTTTGCCTTACACGCGGCTAGCCCGGCCGACCTGGGTTCAATTCCTCCGCCCCTCTTGGAGAGCCTGGCAAGCTACTTAGAGTATCTCGCCTGCATGGCAAAGCTTGGGAAGCTCCCTGTGACATATTCGATATGCCAAACACAGTAGCAAGTCTCACAATGGAGAGGTTACTGGGCCCGCTCGAGAAAATTGATGAACAATGGGAGGACAGTGCTACAGTGCTACAAGTGCTTATTGGTAGGTGGTATAGGGCACTCTGAGTTTTGTGAACTGCAGATTTATAGGGCTGGGTAGGGAGACAGGAAGTCAAAGTTGCAGGTTAAAAGGTCCCTTGCTATAAGTGCAGGAACCCTGTAGCTCATCTCTTTGACTTCAGGCTTCCTTTGATTTTACAAACCTTCCATATCTTTGGCATGGCCTTTACTTGCCACTGGTTTGGCAATATGACTCCACTTTCTGTCCAATGGATCTATTTCATTTCAGATCCCGGAGGGCAAGTTTCTGATTACAGCTTGACTCTTCTATTCACAGTACAAGCACATAGACACAAACACACCTAGCACTGATCGCATTAACCTCTTACAGTATTAAGAACCAGATTTTCCCTTAACATAGGTAGCAGAGCATCCAGTGCAATGTTAAATAGAAGATGCACAATTTGCTTCCCCCTCTCCCCCATCCATCATGAAGACATTTCAATAGCACAGTGGTAGGGCGTTTGCCTTGCACGCAGCCAACATGGACGACCCGAGTTCGAGTCCTCCGCCCCTCTCGGAGAGCCTGGCAAGCTACCGAGAGTATCTCGCCTGCACGGCAGAGCCTGGCAAGCTCCCCGTGATGTACTCGATATGCCAAACACAGTAACAACAAGTCTCATGATGGAGATGTTACTGGGCCCGCTGGAGCAAATCGATGAACAATGGGAGGACCCTGTTAAGCTTCACAGATACACTTTAGACTTCAAGTTAAATGTCTACTTATAGTAATTAAAGAGGAGCACCTAGCCTCAAAGGCAGAGGAATATCTCCCTGGGCATTTATTGTAAACTAGGCCTGAGGACATGGTTCTGTGAAGTTAGCTAGTCACATGCAAATGAAAAGTACAGAGTCAGTGAGTCACATGCAAATGAAAAGTATTGAATCAGTGAGTCACATGCAAGTGACAACTAAAGAGAAAATGCATAATAGGCTGAGGTAGGAAGCTTGGCTAGCATCTATGAACTTTACCTGTACCCACTGTCACAGGAATATGAAGCAGTGGAAAGGTAGGCAAGCCCATTCAAAAGGTATTTCCCATTCTCGATGCTTTCCGGATTGGAACACGTCACTACCACACACTTAGGAGGAGAATGACTCCAAGAACCGCTAGCAAGACAAGATGATTCTTTATCACCATTCAGAGTATGTCCTTTGTTGCACCTAAACGAGATGGAGAAAAGGGACAGAGTATAATGTCTTATTTCACATGATTTTACCCGTGCCCAAATGTTTTCGAGTTGGAAGAATTCTCTTTTTCCCTACCGAAATAATGCTTTGAAATAAACCTTTTTTTAAAGAATGAATACAATCCATTTTCATCACAAGGGACATTCCTAATATTGAGGAGAAGGATTAAGGAATGGATTTACTTCCAGTTTGTGTCCTGGCTTAGTCAGTGCAAATAGAAAACTAGAGCAGGCTAGTCTAGTCAAACTGTCTGAGACACAGAGCCCAAATTTCAGCTGCTGAGCAAGGAAGCTCATTACCTGGCAGACCTTTCTCGAAGGCTTTCATTCAAGGGCATAGCAAAGAGGTGCTGGGAGTAACCAGAGATTCCTGCTCTGGGGATTTAAGGATTCCAGATATGATTACCATGAGATTCCTAAATTTGATTCCCAAATTTGATTCCCTCACTCTATATCTATATGGTAAACCACTGAATTCCCTATTAATTAAAAACTCTTCCAGAGTGTTTCTTCCCTTTTAGTCAATATTATTTTATGTCAATGTTGATATAATCAATAAATAGTTCTAGTCTAATTTTATTTTTAATTTATTTTTAGGTTTTAGGTCTTATCTGGCTGTGCTTAGGGTTTACTCCTGGCTCTGTGCTCAGGGATCACTCCTGGTGGGGAGCGGTCTGGAGGCCATATGTGGTGCCAAAAATTTAAATCCAGGTTGACTGCATGCAAGGCAAGGGCCTCACCTTCTGTTCAATCTCTCTAGCCCCTGCTATAGTTTTAACTTTAGACCCTTACCTGTAGGTTACTTTGCTGCCATAGGTAAATTCAGATCCATCAATGCCACCATTTTCTGGTATAGTTGGCATACCACAGGAAACAGCTTAAAGGAGAACAGAAGTGATGCATTTCATTATTTATTTGTTTATTCATTCATTCATTTTGGTTTCGGTCCATACATGCCTGTACTAAAGGATCACCCCCACTGGGCTCAGGGGGACTGTATACAGTGCCTTGGAATTAATATAGGCAAGATAGGGAAGGCCCCCTCCCAGTGCAATGGCAAAAACTGACCTTGCCTAATACAAGAAAAACAGGAACTAAAGCCTAATAAGATCCTCACCTATCTAAAGCCATAGAGAAGCTCTTGCAGAAACAAAAGACCAGGAAAGGAATTTCAAAGAAGATCATCACCACTCCCAACTCCTCTGGTAACCTTAGCAACAGACTTTGACCTAGGTAGAAGCCCCACTTGGAGAAATCCTATGGAGGCCACCATGAAAAAAAAGGGAGGGCATGCAAATGCTGCCCGAGCTCATGTTGCCCAGCACAAAGGTTGCCCGCATCTCTCTTCTTAAGATGTGTACTTTCATGCTTTCATGTCTAGTGCTGGGATGAGTCTAGAGCTAGGGGCTCTCTCCGCCCTTGGAGAAGCCTGGGTTCTCTCTTGAGCATGTTACTCTCCACTCTCTCTCTTACTTTTTCTCCCTCCTTCCCTTCAAAAACCTTCAAATAAAATCTGTTTTACTTCACAACATGTCTCCTCCTGCAATTCTTTTCTGTGAGGTGAGACAAGAACCCGGGAACCCTGGGTCCTGGTTGGCAGAGGTGGATGGGGAGAAAGTGACCATCTTTCTCCTCTCTACTTCACATTGTTAGGGCCCACTTAGCGGGAGAACTGCCATGACAGTGGACAGGCTCTGAGTAACTTAGGCCTCTTCCAGGAATAAGAAAAGCAGAAAAACCAGATGCTTTTGTCAAAGATTACATCCCCGGAATAAGATTAGATCTCTGGAATGTAACTGTCAGGGAGGTGGGCTGGATGTAGTGGGCCAAAACAACAACAACAAAAATATATGTGTACTCTGTAGGTAATAGAAAATTGCTGAGTAATGCTTACTTGCTAAAATGAAAGTATAAGAACTTGCTGAATTTAGTTCTTATACTTTCATTTTAGCAAGTAAGGAGAGATAGCACAGCGGTAGGGCGTTCGCTTTACAAGCGGCCAACATGGCCAACCCGAGTTCGATTCCTCCGCCCCTCTAGGAGAGCCCGGCAAGCTACCGAGAGTATTCGATATGCCAAACAGAGTAACAACAAAGTCTCCAATGGAGACGTTACTGGGCCTGCTCGAGCAAATCGACGATCAACGGGAGAGCCTTTACCTTTACCTTAAGTATTACTTAGTAATTTTCTATTACCTACAGAGTACACATATAATTTTGTTGTTGTTTTGGCCCACTACATCCAGCCCACCTTGCTATGTCATTTGCATTATCCTCTCTGTTCCCTGTCCTTGAGGGGTAGTTCACTCCGAACTCTAATGACATAAATCACCCATGGCACCCACTGACATCAGAATGAAGCCAGGTCAGCCTCAGGTAAGGCAGGCACCCACCCACTCTCTCCAGGCCATTTAAAAGCATTTCGTTTCTTGCTGCGGAGAGAGATGGTGCACACTTGGGAATGCTCTGGGCTTACTCCTGACACTATACTTAGGGACTCACTCCTAATGATACTCGGGAAACCATGTTTGAATTCAGGTCAGCCATGTGCAAGGCAAGTAAGTGTCTTACCCTCTGTATTATTTCATTTGCCCCAGCAGTTCTTAACTTCATTGTGCAAAAATTTAATAACTCAAAGGCAATTCCAGGTTTTTTTTTTAATATCATGTTTAAACGTGAACCTCTAGTTGGGTTTTAAATAGAAAGGACATTGATCAACACCGTGTACACCCCGCACTTCTGGCGTGCCAACAGTGGTGATGTGGGAAATACTACGTGTACCTTTACAATAAGGGACAAGATGGTTCCATTCTCCAGACTCCAAACAGGTGACTGTGGATACTCCTGTCAACTGGTATCCTTCCTCACATGAAAAGGTGATGCTGGCACCAACCATGTAAGCCTCTTCAGAAGAGTCCCGTTTTCCATTGTCAGGATTTCCTGGAGCCTTACATTTGACAGGCTCTTGAAAAAGAGAAACAGTTTTTTTAAAAAAATTTTTATTAGTGAAACACCATGAGGTACAGTTGTAGATTTACAATTTTTTGTGCTTGGGTTTCAATTATACAATGATCAGATACCCATCCCTCCACCAGTGCCCATTTTCCACCACCATGGATAATATCCCTCCCATCCCCATCCCTCCCCTCTCACCCTGCCTCTGTGGCAGGGCAATCCCTTGTGTTCTCTCTCTCCTTTTGGGTGTTGTGGTCTGCAAAAGAGGCATTGAGTGGCGAACATGTTCAGTCCATAGTCTACTTTCGACATGCATCTCCCCTCCTGGGAGGATCCTCCAAACACCCTTTATTTGGTGCTTCCTTCTCTATCTGAGCTGCCCTTTCCCCTAGAATGCCTGGCTGGCCTCTAAGTTATGGAGTAATCCTCCTGGTGTTGATCTCAGCTATTCTTGGGTATTAATCTCATATTTTGTTATTTTATATCCCCCAGATGAATGCAATCTTTCTATGTCTATCCCTCTCTTTCTGACTCATTTCGCTTAGCATGATACTTTCCATGTAGTACCACTTGTATGTAAATTTCATGACTTCATCTTTTCTAAGAGCTACATAGTACTCCATTGTGTAGATGTACCAAAGTTTCTTTAACCAGTCATCTGTTCTTGGGCACTCAGGTCTCTTCCAGAGAAACAGTTTTTATGGGACAATATGTGGAGTCCATGCAACCATGTAAGGTCTCACAGCAAACAAAATCCACTATAGATAAAGGACCAGTTAGATCCTGAGGAAGGAAAAACCTTTTGAAGGGGAAATATACAAAGGCCAGGGATACATGGGGCATTAGACCAGAAGACGTATTTTATAGATATGTAAATAACAACATTTTGAAAAAGAAATGAGAATAAAAATATGCATTTTTTTTCCTGGCCTCAAAGGGAACTGTTCATTATTGTATTGGTGTCAGGGCATGGATTAGAAGGGCTCAGACTGGCTCATTTTCTTTAACCTCACATTCACTTTTTTTTTCTTTTTTTTCTTTTTGGGTCACACCTGGTGGTGCTCAGGAGTTAGTCCTGGCTTATGCTCTCGGCCTGGCAGTGCTTGGGGGAACCATGAGGAATGCTGGGAATCAAACCCAGGTCGGCTGCGGGCAAGGCAAATGCCCTACCCGCTGTGCTATCACTTCAGCCCCCCACACTCACTTTTTAAGAGTAAGTTGAGCCCTGAGCCTCTTCCTATTCGTCCCCAACATGGCGCCCGGTTTTCTCCTCCCCCAGGTCAGTCATTATTCGAACCTGGGACTCCGATTTCCCCACACACGTGCCCCAGGTGTCCTCTAGAACCCTGGGCCACCCTCCACCCCTGAGCCTCTTACTGTTCATCCCCAACATGGCGCTCAGCTTTCTCCTCCCCCAACTTGTATGCCCCCACACACCAGGTACCCATAGGGGCATGGCCTCTTCCAAGTGGTCGTGGCCTCTGCAGAAGTGGGAATGGCCTAATTATGAGCCACAGGTAGTTTACTCATACCCAGTAATCTCGTGTAACATCTCAGCCTCCGTACCTCTATACCAACATGAAGAAACAATGCAAATCCCCACCATGAGGGGAGGATGATGAAAAGAGTCCAGAAGCCTCAGTAGGTGTTACTCACCTAAGGGAGCTCTCTGATAAAGAATTCGGATATGAAGTAATGAAGATGTTCAATGAACTCAATGAAACAGTGAGACAGATATCCAGTAAGTTCAAGGAGGACACGAAAGAAACAATTGAAAAAATACAGGAATAAATGAGAGCAGAAATTGGAAAGCTACACACAGAAATGTCATGAATAAAAGATTCGGTAGATGAAATAAAAAACTCAGTCTGTGCCCTCAGCAGTAGAATGGCT
This sequence comes from Sorex fumeus, assembly GCF_029834395.1. Classification (NCBI taxonomy): domain Eukaryota; kingdom Metazoa; phylum Chordata; class Mammalia; order Eulipotyphla; family Soricidae; genus Sorex; species Sorex fumeus. Next base: position 45,373,801 of record NW_026606091.1, read on the forward strand.
ACAGCTGAAGACAGAAACAGTGAGCTGGAAGATGAGCTGCAGGAAGCCTACAGGCAACAACAAACAATGGCAAGAGACCTTAAAAAAGCCCTAGAGCGAATCAGAGTCCTAGGGGATGATTCCAAGAGAAACATTAGAATCATTGGAGTACCAGCAGGTCAGGGAAACAGTACCAATGAAAAAGACACGGTTAAACAAATCATTGCTGAAAAAATACCAGAGCTGGACAATGCAGGCATCCAGATTCAAGGAGCCCAAAGGGTGCCAGCTAAAAGAGACCCTAACAAAAACTCTCCAAGACATATCATAGTTAGAATGATGGATGCCATGGATAGAGACAAAATACTGCAAGCAGCAAGGTCAAAGAAGGAAATCACACACAACAGAGCACTTCTTAGATTCACAGCAGACCTATCAGAGGAAACCCTCTAAGTCCGAAAGCGATGGTGGGATATAGTGAAAAAACTCACTGAAATGAACACTTCACCAAGAATACTCTATCCAGCTACAAAACTACAAAACGCTACTTCAAGAAATAAAAGAGGACACAAGAAAATGGAATGATATCCCCTGCTCATGGTTTGGGAGAATTAACATTGTCAAAATGGCAATAGTCCCCAAAGCATTGTACAAATTCAACGTGATCCCTATAACGATACCCAAGACACTCTTCAAAGAAATGGAGTAAACACTCCTGAAATTCATGTGGAAAAATAATCCCCCATGAATAGCTAAAGCAATGGGAGGAATCGACCTCTCTAACTTCAAACTCTACTACAAAGCAGTAATAATTAAAACACCATGGTACGGAACAAAGGCAGAGCTGCAGACCAATGGAGCAGGGTTGAATACACTGACATCTCCCCCCAAACATATGATCATCTTATCTTTGATAAGGGAGCAAGAAATGTGAAATGGGGCAAGGAAAGCCTCTTTAACAAATTGTGCTGGCAAAACTGGACAGCTACATGCAAAAAAGTGGGCTCAGATCTCTGCCTAACACCGCGTACAAAACTAAGATAAAAATGGATTAAAGACCTCAACATCAGAGGCTGGAGCAATAGCACAGTGGGTAGGGCATTTGCCTTGCACACGGCCAACCCAGGTTCGATTCCCAGCATCCCATATGGTCCCCTGAGCACCACCAGGGGGTAATTCCTGAGTGCAGAACGAGGAATAACCCCTGTGCATCGCCAGGTGTGACCCAAAAAGCCAAAAAAAAAAAAGAATAAAGACCTCAACATCAGACCAGAATCCATAAGGTACATTGAAGACAAGGTTGGCAAAATCCTCCACAACATTGAAGCCAATGGTATCTTCAAAGATGACATGCCACTGGACAAGCAAGTAAAAACAGAGATAGACAAATGGGACTATCTTAAACTAAGAATTGACTGCACCTCAAAAGAAACAGTGATCAAAATACAATGACAGTGTACAGAATGGGAAAGGATATTTGCCCAATACCCATCCGAAAAGGGGTTGATATCAAGGATATACAAAGCACTGGTTGAACTCCACAAGAAGAAAACATCCAACCCCAACAAATAATGGGGTGATGAAATGAACAGAAAATTTCTCAAAAAAGAAATCTGAATGGCAAAAAGGCACATGAGAAAATGCTCTACATCACTAATCATCAGGGAGATGCAGATCAAAACAACAATGAGATATCATTTCACACCACAGAGACTTGCCCACATCCAAAAGAACAAAAGCAACTGGTGTTGGCGCATATGTGGCGAGAAAAGGACCCTCCTTCACTGCTGGTGGGAATGCCAACTGGTACAGTCCTTTTGGAAAACAGTATGGATGATTCTCCAAAAATTAGAAATTGAGCTCCCATTTGACCCAGCAATACCACTCCTGGGAATATATCTCGGAGAGGCAAAAAAGTACAGTCAAAATGACATCTAAATTTCAATGTTCAGTGCTGCACTGTTCACAATAGCTAAAATTTGGAAAAAAATCGAGTGCCTGAGAACAGATGACTGGTTAAAGAAACTTTGGTCCATCTACAGAGTGGAGTACTATGTAGCTGTTAGAAAAGTTGAAGTCAAGAAATTTACATACAAGTGGTTCTACATGGAAAGTATCATGCTAAGTGAAATGAGCCAGAAAGAGAGGCACAGAGGTATGCTCTATGGCTTGAAAGCCGGCAGCATATGCTGGGGGAAAAGGCAGCTCAGATAGAGAAGGGAACATCAAGTAAGGATGTTTGGAGGACTCTCTCGGGATGCGAGATGCGTGCTGAAAGTAGACTATAGACCGAACACGATGGCCACTCATTACCTCTGTTGCACACTACAACACCCTAAAGGAAAGAGTGAGCAAGAGGGAATGCCCTGCCACAGAGGCGGGGTGGGGTGAGGGGGATGGGCTGGGAGGTGGGAGGGCTACTGGAATCATTGGTGTTGAAGAATGGGCACTAGTAGAGGGGTGGGTACTTGATCATTGTATAACTGAAACTCAAGCACGAAAGTTTGTAAGTCTACAACTGTACCTCATGGTGTTTCACTAATAAAAAAAAAATAAAAAGAGTAAGTTGAGAGAAAAGCAAGGAGAGAGAAAAGCACTACTGAAGTACATATGGAGGAATTAAACTTTCATTTCCAAACAGATAGAGGAACACAAATCACTTTTAATTCACACTCTGGGGGTGAGTCCTCATGTCTATGCTGAGAAATAGATAAAAGAGATTTGGAGTGTGAGTGTGAGTTGAAATATAGGAGTAAACATAATACTCGAATTCTCAAGAGGGGGAGGATTCTACGATTCACTCTTTCTGAAGATCATTTTGACAGATAAGTCAAGGACTTTAAATGTTATCCTCTCAAGAAGTAACCTCAATATAAGACTTTGATTTTGTGAAAAACAGAATTTAAATAAAAAGATTTATATTCTAAGTAGATATGATCTAATGTGGAAATACAAAGAAAAGTTAATGGTGGAAAACTCCTAAAATGAATTATAAAGCAGGAATTAAAATCCCGTTATCAAAACTAGTGAAGACTAAAAACATTTATGAGAAAAGGAAGCTCAGATAGAGAAGAGAGCACCAAATAAAGGGTGTTGTGAGGATCCTCCCAGGGTGGTAGAAGCATGCTGAAAGTAGACTATAGACCAAACATGACTGCCACTCAATGCCTCTCTTGCAAAACACAGGACCCAAAAGAAGAGAGAGAGAACAACGGGGAATGCCCTGCCACAGAGGCAGGGTGGGACGGGGGGAGGATGGGGGGGTGGGAGGGATGCTGGGACCCGTGGTGGTGGAGGATGGGCGCTGGTGGAGGGATGGGTACTTGATCATTGTATAACTGAAACCCAAGCACAAAAATTTGTAAGTCTATAACTGTACCTCATGGTGTTTCACTAATAAAAAAAAGAAAAACATTTATGATATGATATGGAAAAAATCACAAAAGAACTGCTTAATATGTTTAAATATACATTTATACACAGATTCACAAGAACATAGAAAGCTCATAATAACATGTTGAAGAAATATATCCCTAAGTGTATGAAGCAGGTATTTCTGGGTGGTGGGATTATAGATAAAAATTCCATTTTTTTCATTGTAAAAATTGTCTATTTCCTCATCCATATTGTACAATTTTAAAATCAAAAATATTTGTAGGTATTTTTCAACTTGTTTGGTTAATTCCATTTATGTGTGTATACTGTATTTTAAAATTTTTTAAAATTTTATTTTATTTTTTAAAAGGTAGTTCAAAATATTTTATGTGTATGTATACATCTAAGGATATATACATTAAGCTAGATTATAATGGTATGTATATATTAAAACTATGTCCTAAGATCTTCACAAATTTATCCCTTATACCATACTCCCAAATTTTCTCACTCCCACATCTCTGCTAATATAATTGCTAACACATTGTTTAGGTTACATATCTCACATTGAAAATAAATTACTACATTTATATGAAATTTGAACTTAAATTTGAAAGATTTATTTAGAAGATGAGTGAAAGGTGGGTTAATATTATCAAAATTATGAGAAAATACAAACAAATGGTAAGGCAAGATGTCACTTTATTCCAAAGATAAAATTCTGTGGGGTTGAGACTATCATATTGACATAAAGCTTTTTGAGGCATCACAGTGCACTGACTAGATTTCTACATCTTATATTCTTATACTATGGAAACATTTCTTCAACATTTAGATGGCATAGTTTGATTCATTTCATCCCCAGGAGGAAGAAGAAACAAAGTTAATTTAAAGCACTGTTTCTTGCCACATCTTATGAAGTACATCTTATGAAGAATCTGTGTAAGATGATTTCTTTTCTCTATTTGCCCTCTGAAGTTGAATATAGTGTCTCACTGCATTACTATTTTTTTATTAAAATTTTTTTTTAATAGTGAGACATCATGAGGTACAGTTGCAGACTTACACATTTTTGTGCTTGGGTTTCAATTATACAATGATCAAATACCATCCCTCCACCAGTGCCCACTTCCCACCACTACGGATCCCAGTATCCCTCCTACCCCCATCCCCCCATCTCACCCTGTCTCTGTGCATTACTATTTTTACTGGTTTTGGTTTGGGGGCCATACCTGGTAGCGTCCAGGGCTTACTCTTGGCTCTAAGCTCGGGATCACTCCTGGTGATGCTCAGGGAATAATACATGGTACCAAGGATCACAACCGAGTCAGCTGCATGCTAAGCAAGCACCTTAGCCCTGTACTCTCTCTCTGGCCCTAGTGTCTCATTTAATATAAAATACTTTAAATATATAGTCAAATAAAAATGTAGGTAGACTTCCAAATTATACACACCTGCACACTTTTTCCCATCTCCTGTGTAAGGTGGTATACAAGAGCAAATGTATGATCCATTCGTATTTAGGCAGGAGGCATGCTCATTACAATCTGATCCCACTGCACATTCATCAACGTCTAAAAATGAAGACAAGTTATAAATCATAAAGTCATTTTACTATTCTTATGCATCCAACACTGATTTTTGCTTTCAAACCATTGTATATCAGAACGTTTTCCTGTTTTTACAAAATGTAAACATAATGGTGAAAGTCAATTTTAAGAGATGCAGGTTTATTATTTCCCTAGTTTACAGGTGAATAAGCAGAAAAACAATTATTATTTTTTCAAAAGAAGAAATCGCTATTAATAATGAACCTGGTAAAAAATCGCCAACAAATTTGGCATGTCTGAAGAGCTGCTTTGGCTTGCCCAGAGCATTTTGGATGTTAACTAAGTGACAAGTGGTTAACTAAAAGATGTCACAAAACTGCTTCAAGAATTTGAAGTCTGCAGTGAAGCAACAATAAAGTCATGAATAATTGCCAAGATCTATCTCACCAAGGCAGGATGGTGAAATGCCATTCCAGCTCCCATTATCCGTACAGAACATCCTTGAATCACCCAGCAAATAGTAGCCATTGTTACACTGGTAGGTCACTGTGCTACCCGCATGGAAATCCTCTGCTGAATAGAAGCCATTCTCCAAAGGGGGTGGCACCCCACAGCTAATGCCTGTAACAGGGCCAAGAGCACATTTCCATTAGGAGCAAACGGTCAAAGGACATTTTATTTGTATCCAGCTAGTAGGGATTTTTAGCATGACTTCTTCATTGCATGCACATGTGAGATTGAGAGTACTCCATAGTGGGAACTAGGCTGCAGCCTTATCTATGTCCTTAGCCTCTAGTGTATTGTCAGACTCACAGTCAGCAAGCAATTCACTCTTAAAAAATATTCCTGCAGATTGTAAACCCACTAGACCCTGGTCTAGGTACTGAAAATGCAGTCATGAATCAAAGAGATAAAATTCTTTACCTGGTGAACTTACTATGCAGTGGTAATTAGATAGACAGACAAGAATATGGTGGGGAGAAATGCTATGGAGAAACTTGTCTAATCACCCTACCTTGCTCCACACAACACAACCCTGCTTTATTTTTATTATTTTCATTATTACTATACCTCTGGTCTTGCTGGTCTTATTTATTGTAAATAGCTAATACTTTTTTTTATTGGAGAGACATTTTTAGTCTCTCCTCCTACAATATAAATTCTACAAGAAGAAAGACTTTTCTTTATATCTGTGTCTCTAGAATGCAGTTCAGTGCTTTAGCACATTGCGGGTACTTTAAAAATTTTTGATTTAAAGAATGAATGTGTCTCACTCAAGAGATCTCATTCAAGGCTGAAGAGATATTACAGAGGTAAGGCACTTGTCTTGCCTGTATCTGACTCTGGTTTGATCCCCAGCACTGCCAGAAGTGATTCTTGAGCACAGCCAGAAGTAAACCTTAAGCACCCCAGGTATGGCTCAACCCTCACACCCCCCCAAAGCAATATTTTTCTATCATCCAATCAGCAATCCTTCTATGGGTTCTATACTCTCAGTTTGTTTTTCGACCACCTAGGGGTTGCTCCTCTTGAATTTTCATCTTCTATCCCCTTCTGGTGCCCCGCACAGTCCATTATACAAAGAAAACATTCAAAGAATATTTGCTATGAGGTGTCGAGTTTTTATCTGATGCCCCTGAAAAGTGTTCTTATTATTCCAATAGTTTTCATGATAGATCAAACGCGTTTAACAAAAGCAACGCACGTTCACAGTGGGGAAGTGGTTGTGTCCACTGTCCTTGATTCAGACAGGATCGCACAGGGTTCCCGACCAGCTGGAAGCCTGGATCACAGGACAGATTGATTTTGGAGCCTGGTTTTAAGTCTGCTGATGCAGTTCGCAGATGAGGGACTGATCCTTCTAGAGGCGGGCAGTCTGAGGGCAAAGGACATAGTACACAGTTGGTCAGCAACATCATGACAAGATTACTGGGTCAAGGGTTTTACATACTATATTGAACCAGCATTTGAGATCCCCCTGTCATCATTAAACAAGCTAACAGATTAAGGAGCAGAAAAACCACTTAAGATAAACAATTTGCGTCAACAAATAACTTACTCTTTGAGTGGAAGTCAGCTGAATAGTTGTTAGAAAAAGAAGGTTGTATTTCAGGAATATAAATAAAATTCTTATGTAATCAAAAACCATAGAGAGCCAGGAGTATGGAACATACTCTGGAACCCCATCCTGAAGACTGATTCTAGATTCTTCCCCACTTGAACAACACTTACCACCTGATTTGCACCATCTTCTCTAATTCCTCCCATTCAATAGGGATCCACAGAGGAGTGGGTGAAACCCTAACTTCAATCTCCACTGCTAGAATTCTGAGCTATGTGAACTTCTATTCTTCCAGTCTCATATATCAGACACAAAATCTTTACAATCCCTCACTGATCTTTGGTAATAAGTCACTCAGAGCATTCTCATGGTGGGTTACTGCGGGGACTACAAAGATTTATCCCAGAGCACAGCAGACACAATAGAAAAGTAGAATAAAAGATCACAAAGCTTAATGGGTGAAAATAATAGCAAAGATCTACTAGCATGAATCAACTCTATTATCTTTCAGAGAATGACTTTAGGAACACTAATATGAAGATGCTTAGGGTTTAGGTAATCAATAAAGCAGTAAAAAGTAAGAGAAAAGAATTAAGAAAACTACAAACAAAAGTGATAGAATTGAAGAAGAAAGTAGGTTAAATGAAAGATTCAAAGGAATGCCTCAACAGCAGAGTATCAGCAATGAGAAAAAATGAGCAAGTTCTAAGATGGGGTGTGGGTAACCTCTAGAAACCAAAAAAAATCTGAAAAGAATTAAGTGGCAGACTAGAGAATAATGAGATGACATGAGTTCAAGAGGAACAGTTCATCAGAGTCCCTGAAGAACAGGAAGGCAATTTCAAAGAAGAACCATTAGTCAAAGAAGTAATAGATGAGATTTTTTTCAAAGCTGAGGTGTCATGAACCCATATTTAAGAGGTCAAAAGGGCCCAAGCTATAAGAGACTAAATAGGAAAATTTCAAGGATACCATGAAATCAGAATGACAAAAACCAAAGACAGAAACAGAACACTGAAAATAGCAATATGGAAGAAGGAACTCACAGATGAAGGAAATCCCTTAAGATTCACAGAAGATCTATTAAATGAGACTCTGCAAGACAGGAAAGAGTAGTGGAATATTGTATAAACAAAAAAAACAAACAAACCAAAAAACTTCAATTAAATGAATACCTCACCAAGAATACTCTATCTAGTTAGATTATCATTCAGACTTGAAGGATGATACAAAGCTTCATGGAAAAGCAACAGCTTAGGAACTTCATAGCTTCAAAACAAAATTTTAAAGAAACACTAAAGAAGCTATTTTAAAAGATAAAACAAATCTCACAAATATATATATATATATTCTACAAAATAATGTCAATAAATTCCTCATCTGAATAATCTCATTCAACCTCAATGGCCTAAATTTATCGATCAAGAGACATACAGGCGCATGACAAATAAGAAAACTGAACCCAATTTTCTGCTGCCTGCAAGAGGTATATCTGAATACTAAAAGAAGCACAGACCAAAATCGAAGACTAGAAAATATCTTATAGGCAAACAATTTTCTTAAAAATGCTGAGGTGGCTATACCTACACCAGATACTATAGACTTCAAACAAAAAGACTACAAAGCACAAAGACTGACATTTTTTAATGATTAAGGTATCATTGCATCATGCACTCACACTCCTAAATATACATGATCTTAATGATTTACATCAAAATATTTAAAACAAATTCTAGTAGGAGTGAATGAAAACAGTGACAGTAACATAATCGTAGTAAAAGAGGTTAACACTCCTCTATCAATGCTGAATAGTGAAATTCAAGGAAAAACTATGTTGAAAGAAGAAATAGAAGACACGGGTGTGGAAAACATACTGAGGGCCCCTCACCCCTCAACAGTTGAGTACAATTTATTTTCCAGACTTATGGGACAATCTCCAGCAAAGACCACATGACGGGTCACAAAACATATCCATAAAATCAAGAAGATACAAATTGTATCAATTATTAAATACATAAATAAATAAAATTAATGAAATTCATTTAATTTCTTATCATCTCTAAGACCAGGGTGCTTTGAAAATGGGAATTAATTATAAACAGAGATGGGAAAAATCTTAAACACAAAGAAATTAAACAACTTTTTTTACCAAATAACCAGTGATCCAAAAAGAAATCCTAGAGAAAATCAAAAGATTTCTGGAAACAAATGAGAATGAAGACATGAGTTATCAGAGCATTTGGGATATAACAAAAGTAGTGTTAAGAGGGAAGTTCAGAGCAATGCAAGTATTAATTAAAAAATAAGAAAGGGCCCAGATAAATAGCTGAACAGCACAATTGAATCAGCAAGAAAAAGACCAACAAAGGCAGAAGGAAGGAAATAATAAAGTATAGAACAGAACTCAATGAAATGGAAACTAAAAGATATTTAAAAGGTCAATGAAACAAAGAGCTATATTTGGAAACAATCAACAAAATTGATAGCATACTAGAGAGACTCAGAAAGAAGAAACTAACCCAAATTAGAAGTTAAAGGGGAGATATCACAATTGATACAACAGAAATTCAAAGACTCATCTAGGATTTTTTTATTGGGGAGGGGGTTGTCACACCTGACCATGCACAGGAGTTATTCCTGGATTTGCACTCAATAATTACTCCTGGCAGTGCTTGGGGATCATATGGGACGCTGGAAATTGAACCCAGGACAGCTGCATGCAAGGCAAATGCCTACCCGCTATACTATTGCTCCAGCCTCTCATCCAGAAATTACTATGAAAATCTTTATGCTATGTAATTGGAGAACATTGATGAAATTGATAAGTAATTGGAATATTATAAGCTTTCAAGGCTGAATCAGAGGAAACAGAGCACCTGAACTGGGCAATTACTATCAAGAAAATTAAAACAGTAATCAAAAGTCTCCCCCAAATAAAAAATAAACAGGTCCAAATGTGAGTTCTTCCAAAGAGTTAAAGACCTACTTCCAATTCTTTGCAGGATCTCTCAAAAGTTCAAGAAACGGAAAATTTCCCAGTTTCCAAGAGGCAAAAATTATTCTGATACCAAAAGTGAACAGAAATAGCACAAAGCAAAAGCCCAAAACTATAGACCTATATCCTTGATGAACACAGATGCAAAGATCCTCAACAAATTATTAACAAACTGAGTCCAACAATAAAGATTATATGGATGAGCAAGCCACAAAGTAGAGAGAGATGAAAAACAAACAAACAAAAAATCTTCAGGCTAGAGAGATGGTAGAGTGGGTGGGTTACTTGACTTGCATACACCTGGCCAGAATTCAATCCATGGCACCACTAATGGTCCCCTGAGCCACACCAGAAGTGATCCCTGAGTGCAACGCTAGGATTAAGCCTTGAGGACCACCGGTGTGGCAAAATCTCAAACCAAACCAAAATAAAGGCAAGGAACAATACCACCACCAACAAAAAAATTTATTCACAATTGTACCTAAAAAAGTAATCGAGTATTTAGTAATCTTAACAAAAGCAGTGAAAGATGCACAAAGAAAGCCATTAATCACTACCAACAGAAATAAAAGAGGACATAAGAAAATGGAAACACATTTCCTGTTCATGGACTGGAAGGATTAATATTGTTAAAATGCAAATCCTACTCAAAGTACTATATAGATTCAGTTCAGTCCTTATAAAAATATCCATTACAGTTTTTTAAAGACATTGACTACATGCTTTTGAAATTCATATGGAGTAATAAAACCTCTTGAATAGCAAAGAAATCACAAGAAAAAAGATGGGAGTCTTATTTTTTCCACAATTATACTACAAAACAATAATAATAAAAATATTTTGGTGTTGAAATACTCTCATACAGCTAAAAGCCCAGAGACTGAGCCTCAGGTATGTGGATATTCAATATTCAACAAAGAAGTAGAGTGTGAAAGGAGAAGGAAAGCTTCTTCAACAAATGGTGATGGGAAAACTGGTCAGTCACATATACCAACAATAGAAAAAACCCTCAAATCCTTTTCTTCTAACACAGACAAAAGTCAGTAAAAATGGATTAAAGATCTCGATATCAGATTTGAATTCCTAAGTTGAGGAAACATAGGCAGAAGACTTCATGACACTGAATCTAGAGGTATTTTCAGTAATTTGGTGCCACTGGCCAAGCAAACTGAAGCCAAGAGAAACAAGAAGCCTCTGCACCACTAAAGAAAATAGATTCTAATGACCAGAAAAAAATATACGCCACAGACTGAAGAAAATATTTACCTACTATTCATCATCTGATGGAAGTTAAGAGTGAAGATACAGAAAGTCCTTTTGTAATTTAAGAAGAATAAAACAATCATTCCTATCAAAAAATGGGGAAAGAGATGACAGAAGCTTACTCAAAGAAGACATCCAGATGTTATATAAGTATATAAAAATGCTCTATATCACTTATTATCAGGGAAATGTAAGTCAAAGCAACAATGAAATATTACATCATACCAGCTAAACTGATATACATCACACAGAACAAAAACAACCATTGTTGCTATGGAGATGGGTAAAAATTCACTGCTAGTGGGAATGTCAACTGGTCTAACCTTTATGAAAAAGGATATAGGTATTTTTTAAAATACTAAGAAGTGAGTTTCCATATGACCCAGCAATTCTGATTGTTGGCATTTACCGTAAGGGACCAAAAACTCTATTCTAGAAAGTCATCTGAGGGCTGGAGTGATAACACAGCAGGTAGGACATTTGCCTTGCCAACCTGGGTTCAATTCCCAGAATCTCGTATGGTCCCCCAATCACCACTAGGGATAATTCCTGAGTGCAGAGCCAGGAGTAACTTCTGTGCATTGCCAGGTGTGACCCAAAAGGCAAAATAAACAAACAAATAAATAACAAAAAAGATATCTGAGTCTATGTTCATTGCTGCACTATTCACAATAGCAAAAATCTGGAAACAATGCAAATGTCCAAAAACAAATGACTGGATAAAGAAACTGGCACATATACACAGTGGAATACTGCTAAACTATAAAAAATGTGAAATCATGACATTGGCTGCTATGTGGAAGAATCTGGGGAGAATAATGATGAGTGAAGTCAGAAGGAAAGGGACAGATACAGAATAATCTCTCTTGTATGTGGGAAATAAGCATAGTAAGAAAATAAATACTCAGAGCCATAGAACCAGAGAACTGGTGTACAGAAGGAAGTTTACCATCATGGGGGGGGGGGGGGCGGAGAGTTGGAAGGGTGGTAGGATTGAGGGAACACTGGGACCAGGATGGAGGGAAGCAGACGTTCTGGTGGAGGGAGTGGTGCTGGAACATTTTATGCATGAAACTGTGCCATTTACAATACTGCATATCACAGTGCCTAAAATAAAAAAGGTATTAAAAAACAAAATAGGAGACTAACACCCAAGAATGGACGAGATTAGTACCATGAATTTTGCTCCATGGCTTGGAGCCAGCCACACGTGCTAGGGGAAAAGGCAGCTCAGATAGAGAAGGGAGCACCAAATAAAGGGTGTTGGGAGGATCCTCCCAGGATGGGAGAAACATGCTGAAAGTAGACTATAGACCAAACATGATTGCCACTCGATGCCTCTTTTGCAAACCACAACACCCAAATGGAGAGAGAGAACAAAGGGGAATGCCCTGCCACAGAGGCAGGGTGGGATGGGAGGAATATTGGGATCTATGGTGGTGGAAAATGGGCACGGGTGGAGGGATGGGTGTTTGATCATTGTATAATTGAACCCAAGCACAAAATTTGTAAGTCTACAACTGTACCTAATGGTGTCTCGCTAATAAAAATTTTTTAAAAAATGGACTCTAGAAAATCATCTGAAATTTGTTTAAATGCATTTTTTATGAGGTAGAAAATACATTTTCTGAAAACACATTTGGTACTGATTTTCTGACCTTTCAGGGTAGGAATATACAGATGCAGATTGTAACACCCATTGCTTTACTCCCTGTCCGAACTGCCCTTTGAGGACTAGTAGAAAGTACAGAGAGTGAGACAACCCCATCTGAAATAGGAAGCTGCGGCATTGATGGGCATTTGAACAATTAATCATGTCCCTCCTCTCAGCTTACAAATCTTATTTTACTTTACTCTAAATTTCCTCCACAGTTAATTTTTACCCATTATACAGAATATCCTGTCTTTAAGAAGAGGATACTGGGATATGGGTAGGACTTGGGAGTAATAATAAAGAATTGCATGTACAAATCATATTATAGAATCTGGGAATTAAATGAGCTCATAGTCCAGTGTGTTTTCCTCCTAACACTAAGAACTGGCTTTGGAAATTTTTCTAGGTCAGTTAGGAACCTACATGTTTTTGATAAATGTTTGCTCTTGGTGATTAAATAATACAGTGTTGCTATACAGACTGTCCTCTTTATACTGTAGTATGTCAAAATAAGTGACAATACAAATAGGTTGCTTAAAGCAACAGAAAAATTATGATTATCTTGTGACCTTTGGAAATACTTACTAAAACATTAAAAACTGGTTACAAGTATTTAGGAAAATAGAAAAAGAATTGTAAACTTCGTCTTTGTTTAGTACATTGTAATTTAAGTACCAGGTATTAAGAGTTAAAGGGCTGGAGCGATAGCACAGCGGGTAGGGCGTTTGCCTTGCACACAGCCAACATGGCCGACCCGAGTTCGATTCCTCTGCCCCTCTCGGAGAGCCCGCAAGCTACCGAGAGTATTCGATATGCCAGACACAGTAACAACAAAGTCTCCAATGGAGACGTTACTGGGCCTGCTCGAGCAATTAAGAGTTAGTGTTTCAAAAAAATTTTTAGTGTTTTACCAAAAACTCATAAAGACTAATTTTTCGTTTTTACAATCTAGTTCCTCCATCCCTCTTGGAGAGCCTGGCAAGCTACTGAGAGTATCTTGCCACATGGCAGAGCCTGGCAAGCTCCGCATGGCGTATTTGATATCCCAGTAACAACAAGTCTCATGGTGGGGACATTACTGGTGCTCTCTTGAGCAAATCCATGAACAATGGGAGGACAGTGCTACAGTGCATATAAAAATATCTTTAAATATTAAAAAAAATATCTTGGAGGTGGGGACATAGGACATGCCTTGGATATGTGAGGCCCTGGGTTTCATCCTTAGCACCTCAAAACAAAATATTTGGATCAAGTAATAATAAATTATTCATAAACAATAAACTGACAGGTATACACTCTTTGACTAATAGAGAATTTCAAATTGTCTCCTTTCATAAGAAATTCCTAGGACAGTAAGAGAAGGGAGAGTCTATGGAAGATGGAAATTCTAACCAGAACAGAATATGCTCTTGGGCTCAATCTTCACTTTCCCCACAACTCCTGACAGAAAGTCAGGCCAGGCCAACACATTTCCTTTACTGAGTTCTTCCGGGCATGAGGTAGCCAACGATTTCACCTGCAAGTTTAAAAAAAAATCTTTAGATACACCTTACTTTGTCAGGAAACAGTTATTATATCTTAAGTTGAAAAAAAATCACTGAGTTAGTTAAGAGGTGGTGGAAAATGGAGGCTGAGAGAATCAGGTTTTATAGGAATCAGAAAGCTCTCTTTTTTTTTCTTCCACTTCTACCATTCCCTTTAACCAGTATTTCATTGTCAGAAACTTGATGCATAGATTTTAGACTTTCTAGTCTAAAATGTTACAGTGTGCTAAGGTATGGTATGTGCTCCCTCTATTATTCACCTATTTCTGATGGAGAAAACAGATATGTTCTGCCACAATTATATCATATATTATTATTACAAAGGCAAATATTTATCAGTCTCTGACTACGTGTCAAACAATTCAACAACTATTTGTTCAATCTTGCCCAAACATTATGCAGTTCTACTTTTTTTCGTAGATAATGAAAACAAAGATAGAGTAGAACCCAGACTACAAGATAGCAGACTGGCTTAACCACCAATTTATCCGTAATAATTTGTCTACAGTCTTGTATCAGTTATATATTTGTGTATCTTTAGTCAGAGAAATCTGAAGTATCATTCTCTGGGATTTTTTCCCCCAGCTCTTAAGTGGTGTGTTTATGTAATCTGGTAGTTTCTGATAAAATTCAAAAGCATCATCAAGAGATTGAAAGTCACTACTGAACTTTGAAAGCTACTATTGAAACATTAAAAGTTACAATTGATAACTTCTGTCTGTCTGGCTTAGTCTATGCCCACAGTAATCAAATGATACAGGTGGCAAACCCAAAAAATTCAGAGGCTACAGTAAGATATGGCATCATTAGGCTATTCACATTGTTACTAGGTTTGTACCTTTGCATCTCATTACTGTCATACACTGAAAATGCAATTGACCTGCTGTGGAGACAGGACATAGTCCCAGAGGTTGAGCTGGCTGATGGAGCCCACAAAAGACTCTGCTGGATTGAATCCTTCTCCCTTTTTGTCTTGTTCTTGACCAATAACTAATGCACCACCACCTAAAGAGAGGAGAGAGACAACAAAGAAAACTAACTTGACCGCCCATTATTCTTAAAATCTTAATTGAATGAAAGCAGAGGAAATACAAAATGCATCTTTAAAAATTACTGAAAAGATAAATTATCCACATCATCACATGTTTTATCAATAAGGACGACTTCAAAGTTTTATAGAGAAATCTGAAAAATAGAGGATTTGGATTTGTTTATTTTTTCTTTTAAAATAGTGTTTAATTTGCTTTGGTTATATATATATATACACACACATATATATATTAAATGGAATCACTGTGAAATACAGAGTTACAGAGCTGATTATGGTTGGGTTTCAGTCAAATTGTGTTCCAATATGTCTTCCTCACCAATGTTAATTTCCCACTACCAATGTCCCCAATTTTCCTTCCCCCGAGCCTGTCTCTATGGCAGTCACTTCTCTCTCTGTCTCTCTCTTTCTCTGTCTCTCTGTCTCTCTCTCTGCCCCTCCCAACTTTGGGACAACATTATGGTTTGAAATAAAGTTATCAAGAGGTTATATTTGTTCCTTAACCTGAAAAATAGAGAATTTAGAATATGGATCTATAAACATTTAAATATAAATGCTACATATATATGAAGATAAATATAACATTTTGAGAAGAGGCATATCTTGTCTCTTAAGATATTACCCGTCCTGGAAGACTATCAGCAACTGTTTCCCTCCCTCCCTCCCTCTCTCCCTCCCTCCCTCCCTCCCTCCCTTCCTCCCTCCCTCCGTCCATCCCTCCCTTCCTCCCTCTTTCCCTCCCTCCCTCCCTCCCTCCCTTCCTTCCTTCCTTCCTTCCTTCCTTCCTTCCTTCCTTCCTTCCTTCCTTCCTTCCTTCCTTCCATCTCTCTTTTGTTCTTTTGTGAGCATCCACACCCAGCAATGCTCAGGGGTTACTCCTGGCTCTGCACTCAGGAATCACTTCTGGGAGGCTCAGGGGACCGTATGAGATACTGGGGATGGAACCTGCATTGGCCACAAGCAAGGCAAGCTCCCTACCTACTATACTATTGCTCTGGCTCCAGCAATGGAGTTTCTTTTTCTTTTTTGGGAGGGTGGGGCACCTGGTGGTACTCAGGGGTTATTCCTAGCTCTGCACACAGGAATTACTCCCTGTGGCACTCTGTGATGGTGGGGATTGAACCTGGGTTGGCCATGTGCAAGGCAAGTGTCCTATCCACTGTACTATCACTCCAGTCCCTTTTGTTCATTTTTTTTGAGCCTACAACTCTTATGTTTTTATCACCAGCTCCAAGAATTATCTCAAGCTTCCAGTGACCAGTTAATTGACAAAGCCAACAGAATCTGTTCAATATTTACCTCTGGTAACTTCTCTGTGATATTGGTTTCTATTGACCACTTTATCTGACGAATCTCTTTCCTGGGTGTTCTGAGAGTCTGTGCCCTTCCTGAAATATTCTCCTTTCATCTGTACTCTGTACCCCGTTGGCCAACATTTTTGGAATGACCTGATTTCCTTGACCCTGGGGTTTCTGTGTCTGGCTAATGGAAGGGCCATTAAGGTAAGAAAGTGAGATGAGAAAGAGGCTTAGTTTCTTGAACCCATTCTCCTGGCTTCATATTGAAGGTGGCTGCTTTCCTCTTCTGAAAATCATTGCTCCTATTGGGTGAGTTCTCTCCGCCCCATAGGCTTCCAAGTTCTACCAAAAAATCCTACTCCTTGTCACTTCAGGCTTATTCCTAATGACCTTCCATTGTTGCTAGCCATAGAGTGTTTCGGTATCATATTTTGGTTCTCATTATCCTATCTTTTAAAAGAGCCCCTTCATTCAACCCTTTTCATTACCCTCCTTAAAAGTTCCACCTGTTTCCTGTCAGGAGCGTGATGAACTCACTTGGTTTCTAGGAGAGCATCCTCTCCTGTTTCTCCTGCTACTTCTGTTCTGCTTGAATATATCTTCTCTGCCCACCTCTTAAAGACTGGAGTACCCACAAATCTAACTCTGAGTTTTTTCCTAATCTTCCTTCAGTTCCCTATCTGATGTCACTCACATACCAATGCAATCTCTCTGTTAGGATTTCCAACCTGTTTATCTTCCTTTTCGTGGGGAAGAAGTTTGGACCTGGTGCAACACCTGGTGCACTCTGGGACTATTTCTGTCTTTGTGCTCAGGAGTGACCCCTGGCAGTGCTCAGGGGACCATATGAGATGTCAGTAATTCGAATCAGAATCATAGCTACCATAGCTGCATGCAAGGCTGCAAGCATGCCTCACCTCCTATACTATCTCTATGCCTCAACGTATCGATCTCCTTATAAAATTAACAAATTACCACTGTAGCATTGTCATTCCATTGCTCATCGATTTGCTCGAGCAGGCACTAGTAACATCTACCTTGTGAGACTAGTTGTTACTGTTTTTGGCATATCAAATATGCCATGGGGAGCTTGCCAGGCTCTGACGTGCGGGCAGGATATTCTTGGTAGCTTGCCGGGCTCTCCGAGAGGGATGGAAGAATCAAACCTCAGGCGGCCACATGCAAGGCAAATGTCCTACCAGCTGTGCTAAATATTAATATGTCCTAGAAAGATTATATCAATTTGAACACCTGCAAGCTCACTAGAAGAGTGTCCACCAGACTGAATCTTTGCTAATCTTATCTCTAAAAAAGAAATTGTCAACTGAAATAAGGCGGAATCAAACTCTGCTTTTTAGCTTCAAACAGTGCTTGAATAGAATTTCAACAAAGAAGCCAAATTGCTGAAAACCAAATACAGGATGTTTTTGACTCTAACCCCATATATAGTAACTGTCCTTTCCTTGGGATTCCTGTGTCAACTCACAGGTTCATCAATAAATGTGATGACCCAAACTCAAGCCAGTCATTCAGTCAGACCTGTAATGCATCTGTGCAATCCTGATGAATTGCAATTTATCCTTAGTGCTGTGACCAGCCAATTATCACCTTGGTAGCTACTGTTTCAGTTTCCCTGCTTCATTTTCCTATTATTTTCACTTACTTTTTTTTATTCTTCTGCCAGAGTTTAATTTTTTAAAAAAATATAGATGCTTTTCTATCAATAAAATATGCATTCATTGTACGAATGTATAAAAAGAACAAAAATAATAAATGTCACCTGCAATTTTATCATCTAGAGAAGAGATAGTTGAAAATAAGAATACTCTAAATTAAACCCAGAAAGGAAACTCCACCCACACACTTTACCTGACAATACTACTTCAGGTTGAAGTGAGTTTAATGTTTATTTACCATTCTTCCTATAACATTTTTTAATCGAAGGACCTAGATAGACCAACTTTTTGTTGTTGTTGTTACCATGAACAATGTTGAGAATTCTGATCACCTAATACTTTCACATTCCTTCAAATCCAAACTCTCTGTTTTCAAAGTATATGCAGGAAGAAGTTTGACACAGTTGAAGGGATTGGTGTAGTAGCTCTACAACTATAAAATAATGACTTCTATATTGTTGTAAACTATGAACCTCAATAAGTCAAAAAATAAACCATTTTCTATCTATTAGGACAATGGAGGAGAATGTGAGTTCTTTATGAAAAGGGACATCAAGATGGATCATTATGAACAGTATTCCAGGTTGTAATACAGATCCCAAAACAAAACTTAAAAATAAATTGAACAGGGGTCATGAGATAGTATAGTGATTAGGGTCATGGGCCTGATCTGGGTTTGATTCCCAGAACCATATGGTCCCTTAAGCATTGCCAGGTATAGTTCTGGAGGTTCCAGAGTACTAATAGGTACGGCCCTGGAGGCTCCTAGCACCCCTGGATTATCCTGGGTATTCTCTGCACCACAGGTCCCAATCATCACTGCATCCTCAAGTCCTTATGTTGAATAATTGCTCTGGTTGGCTAAGAATCACCAGTGAGGTCCCCTAGACCCCTTGGGATTCCCTGTGCCCCAGTCATTAAACTCCTCCCTGGAAGACAGTAACCTCCAATGTCCATGCAGCATGTTCTAGTCATATTAATACAGATCCCAATGGCACTTTTTACACAAACAACCACATAGTTTACAGAATCAGATACTAAGAATGCTGCAGACAGGAGAGGTGGCTGCTGATTTTTGTTTAAAGTAAAAAAAGCAGGCCCAATATTAGCAATTCTGATGTTCATCTAAGCATCCTTGCCTCTAGGGTTCAGCAGAATTACACTTCTTTTGCGAACACATACCAGGAATGGGTGAACCAACAGAGAGCCCCACGCCACCGTCAGAAAACTTCCCATCTATATAAACTCTCCAGGCTCCGCCAACACTTGTCCATGTAACTGCAATATGATGCCAGCTTCCATCATTCACAGAGGGACAGTTTGTTATCTTTTCCTTGCCATTCACATAAAGAACCCAGCTGTGGAAAGATTTCAGGGGAGACAGTCATTAGTCAAATGTTGTAATCCCTTTGGTGGGGCACATTACTATTTTTCTTCTGTTCCTTTTCTTTCTCTATGTGTATAAAGTTCTTTGAAAACTCATTTCTTCCTATTTGGCCATACTTTATATAAAGAGATTTGAATTATGACATTGTATTGCAGATCAGTAAACATTTGTATTTCTTGAGCACCAAAGCATAGAAAAATGTCTTAGCATGAACTGAAGGTGGTTGGCCCAATTTGAGACAATTCACTAGTTCTTTAGAGTGAATGAGCCAAGAATGGAAGGAATGAGAGTTGTGCAAATGTCAAACTGTTTTCCTTCATCTATGTTTCACAAGACTAGAAACAAACTTCAAAGGTTTCAGAGAAAAGTCTGTGTCTTGGTGGCTTAAGCAACCCTAAAGAAAAGTACATTTATCTAAAGAAAAGAACAACTGGAACAAAACAAAGGGGGCCTATCATGAAAGATTTCCCCCAAACCATGTCACTTGGGGAAAGTGATAACCAAAAATAATAGCCAAGTTGGAAGTAAAGTAAGTAAAGATGGGGAGAAATAAAAATATATTGGGAAATTGAGAAGGAAGATAAGAATTCATTGGAAACTTCTTCCAGCATTTTCTCAGTCCCCAGTCAAAGATGTTTATAAAAAATAATCTTTTACAATATTGCTGTCCCTCTGCATGTTCTCAAGTTCTTTCCTGTATTTATGCAAACAATACTTTTTCTTTCTATCTCTTTTTTTATCTCAGGGAAGTTTTTTATTTTTAATTTTCAAGTTTCTTTGATGTTATTTCTGAAAGTTCAAGTCCATATGAATAAGAAGATGTGACCAAGAAATTTCCAACAAAATAATGAGAGTCCTGTGGGCTGAGGAAAGAGCAGATTGAGTTGCATGGATAAACCTATTGGGTCTCTAAGTTCTGTGACTTGCTTACTGAGGCAACAGGTTACAAATTTTGAAAGACTGGAGAGGAAGAAGCCACGTGACGCTTCACAGAATCAACAGAAGGTGAAGAAGCAGAGAGTAAAAACTCTCAGCTGTATCACGGCAGATTCCACATGTGGCACAGAGCAGAGGTTCTGAAGGAACCACAGAGGGTGAGGTGGTAAAAAGCAGGATAAGAACAGATGGCCAGTTATGGAAGTCCTGCCCAAGTTTGTGGCCCTTTAGTCTGTGGATTTTAATAATCCAAGAGAAGGCAAAGAAACCTTGAAGTTAACATTCCTGACAGTGAAGAGGGATGGGGGCCCTCTGAACAGAACTAACTGATCCAAAAGAATTAGAGAGATGTCGTCCGCACACCTGAATTTTTAGACTAGTTCATTAAAGATGCTGGGCTAGAGTGATAGCACAGTGATAGGGCGTTTGCCTTGCACATAGCCAACACGGCCGACCCGAGTTCGATTCCTCCGCCCCTCTCGGAGAGCCAGGCAAGATACCGAGAGTATCTCGCCCGCACGGCAGAGCCTGGCAAGCTCCCCGTGACGTATTCGATATGCCACACACAGTAACAACAAAGTCTCCAATGGAGACGTTACTGGGCCCGCTCGAGCAAATCGATGAACAACGGGAGGGCCTTTATTAAAGATGCATGTGTCTCCTTTTATGTGTCGATAATGTCACTGAAATCCTTAACCCTGAGAGACTCTGATATGTAAAAGAAAGTTAACAGATTTGAGATGAATTTTAGAACAAAGTTTAGAACAGCTCTATCACTCTTAGTATGAGATTCGGACACAGACTCCATTTTTCTTGAAACTTAAGGACTTTTTTCCCTTTTACTTTCGGTTTTTGGGCTATGCTCAGTTGTGTTCAGGGCATACTCTGGGCTCAGGACACCATATAGAGTGCTGGGGATAGAACTTAGTTCTATTGTTAAAATTTTAAATTTATTTAAAATAATTAAAAATTTTAAACAGATTATTATTTTATGTAAAATGGGTGCTAATTCCTCAGACAGGTCATACTGAAGATCAAATGAAGTACTTGATAAATTTTCACATTCAGTAAGACACCAAGAGAGTACTTGGTACAGAAAAAAAACAAAATAAAACATATATAAGGTATATTGCTAACATTTTGCTTATTTTAAGAACCTACACAAATTGTCTATGTGATTATGGTCACTCTGCTTCATACTGGGTCTCTGGACTACCCTACAAGTTATCCCAATGTTGTAAGTCTGCACAAGGATAAGATCAGAAGTACAGCTTGCCTAGCATTTTGGCTTACCCATTGTAATCAGTCAGGAGGAAGGTGTTGTCGCTGCCACTGCCATTCTCAAGGGCATAGGAGATTGGGGTTCCATAGTTGATAGTGTCAGAGGAGTTCATCCAGAATGTGCAGGTTACAGCATGAAGAGATGGAAGTACTCCATCCAGCATGACATAACCATAGATGCCAGAAACTTCAAAGATCAGGTTAAAATTATTCGATTGTTCTGCAATGAGTAAGAAAAGTATGCAAATTGTGGAACACTTTTCATTGTCCGAGTGTCAGCAGCAGGTGTGCACTATTGTACTATTGACAAAAAGGCACAGGTTAGCAAAGAGGACAATCTTTGCATTATGTATTTATGATGTCATATGTATTTATGAAATAATCATTCTTTTAAACAAAAGATACGTATGTTTTGAAGACAGGAAACATTCTTGAAAAGAAGCAGAAAAAAACAAGGAACAGTTGGAAGGAGAAGTGGAATTGGAAAGTTATTACAGAAAAGAGACACCAAGCCAGGTCTGTGTGCTGATGGGAATGACAACAGAATACATTAATCCATTTTCAGGAAAGGAGGGGCAACTGTGGAACAAGAGACCATGTTCTTTCTAGACCCCAACTCTTCTTTATTTCATAAGCAATTCAGCTCTGTCCCAGACCTGCACACTCCACTCTATCAAACAGAAGTCCTACATATAAAGGACTCCTGTGCTTTGAGAAAGCAGATTAGCTATCATACTCAAACAAGTAAATGAATCCTGATCTTCTTTCAGAGGGTTTATCAAAATCTCTTTCCAAACAGATTATAAAGAGTACTATGAAATTCAATATTCCCCATTTCCCATTTATATTTCTAAGCTTCAATTTCCTCATATATGCCAATAGAGATAAGAATAACATACCTAGTTTACTGGATGTCTGTACAGATTAAGTATGACATTATTAGAAGAGATTTTTTTATACATAGGCAATGCTTGGTGCAGGTGAAAACCAATATTGCTACTGCATCACAATGTTCAAATTATTATTAATAACACTGAGATCGTAGATACCTATTTCACACCTGCTGCCCGAAAATCCTGGGTGACATTTACAACTGTATGAGTTTATTTCATCCACACAGGTGGCCTGATTTCTGCATGGGTTAGACTGACATTCATTGATGTTTGATCCACAGCGTGGCCCCGTGAAACCTGGTACACATTGGCACCTTTGGAAAGGAAACAATATATTACAATTAGAACAGTTCAGAAGAGCAATAGCCATCTCACCCACATATACACAAACCTATTTCAGGTCTCTGAAAATTAAAATGGTGAAAGATACTTTTGCCTTTAGTTTTTTTCTCTCTGGAGAAACCCATATTCTCCTTTGAATAAGCCCCCCAAATAAAAGTATTTTACTTCAAAACAACAACATCAAAAAACAAAACCATAAGAAACCCAACACCACCTCCTGCTTTAAACCTGGTGTTTTAAGGGCCAGGGAAATAGCTCAGATGTTAGGAGTAGGTGACTACTCTGTGTGTGGGGTACACTGAATTTGATCTCTGGCACCAAGTCACTGCACACTACTTGGTGTAGCATAGGTAATCCCCAAGCACTGCTGGGTGCAGCTAGCCCTGAGGGCTCTGAATACTGCAGAGGTAGTCTGGGTGGCCCCAGCATTGCTGAGCTCAAATAGAATCACACTGATGAGCCCCAGCACTAAATTGTCCAACCTCACAGGCTGGGCGTTCTAGAAATAGTCCCTGAGCTTCCTAAGTATGCTTGGGAGCCCCTCATGTCATGTCATTAAAAAAGACTCCAACAAAACAGTGTTTTTATTATTATTTTTTCCATTCTATCTATTAAATATAACATGTATTTGAAATGTTGCAAAAATAGGTTAGAAAATAGGTCTGTCACTATAGTATAGTCACACGCTGGAAGTTTCTCTCATAAGTAGTGCTGGAGAACACATTAAAAATTCATATGCCAAAATAACATAATGTGATACTGACACCCAAGGACAGTAAAAACAAGAGCCAGGAATATTGCTCCATAGTTGGAAGCCTGTCCCATGATCTGGGGGAGAAGGCAGCTGGAATAGAGAAGGGATCAGTAAGACAATGATGATTGGAGGAATCGTTCAGGATGGGAGATGTGTGCTGAAAGTAGATAAAAGACCAAACATGACAGCCTCTCAGTATTGTATTGCAAACCATAATCCCCCAAAGTAGAGAGAGAGTATGGGGTAAATTTTTTGTCATGGGGGCAGGAGTAGGGTTGGAAACGGGGGCATATTTGGGACATTGGTTGTGAAGAATGTACACTGGTGGAGGGATGGGTGTTTGATCATTGTATGATTGAAACTCAAACATGAAAGCTTGTAACTGTATCTCATGGTGATTCAGTTAAAACAAAAGAAATAATAAAATATTCACATGCCATTCTAAAGGCATCTTTATCTATGGAAATTCAATTTTTAAAACTATCAGGTAGGATTATTATTATTATTCCCATTTTACAGATGAGTTAACTGTGGCTAGGAATGGTTAAGTAATTTGCTTAAGTCCATTTGTTACTAAACAGTGGAGTGGGTGTTTGAATTCAATTTCATGCCATGTCCCTAATTCTTAATTTTTTTTCTTTTTCTGACTTGTGGGCTACATTTGACAGTGTTCAGGGCTTACTTATGGCTCTGTGCTCTTCTATGAGTCCTGGGAACACTATGTGCTGCTGGGGATTGAACCACAGGTTGGTCACCTGTAAGGCAAGTGCCCTCCGCCAAACTATCTCCGACTCCTCCTATTTCTTCTGAATAAAGATCAAGTGATGCAGCATATTGAGTACAACAAAATTTCCAGAGATTCTGCATGTAAGACTGTCAGGTTTCTATATTTTAGATAGCACAGCTCCCAGGAGGGGAAGCAACAGGACAGGGCTGAAGGATCAGTGGTAACAGGGGCATGTTGTTTTGCAGTGTGCTTTACTGGAGGATTAAGAGCTGATTCCAGCAGACAAAGTCTTTCTCTGCTACAAATTCTACTATTTTCAACCACAGAAGCTTAATTGTTATTTTATTTACCTATAAATAAACTTTATTTAGATTTTTTTTAAAAATCCAAGATACTAAACTAAAACTAGCATTGTAGCACTGTCCTCCCATTGTTCACATCGATCTGCTCAAGCAGGCACCAGTTACGTCTCCATTGTGAGACTTGTTGTTACTGTTTTTGGCATATTGAATATGCCACGGGGAGCGTGCCAGGCTCTGCCGTGCAGGCAGGATACTCTCGATAGCTTGCCGGACTCTCTAAGAGGGACGGAGGAATCAAACCCGGGTTGGGCCGGCAGTGTACAAGGCAAATGCCCTACCCACTGCACTATCGCTCCAGCCCAACTAAAACTGAAGGTTTGAAAATCACGGACATAGAATATAGACTAACATGGCAAAAAGGTAAAGGTAAAGGCCCTCCCATTGATCGTCGATTTGCTCGAGCGGGCCCAGTAACGTCTCCATTGGAGACTTTGTTGTTACTGTGTCTGGCATATCGAATACTCTCGGTAGCTTGCTGGGCTCTCCGAGACATGGCAAAATAACATGGCAAAATAAATCACAGATCACAGATCATCCTGTTATTCGTCGATTGCCTCGAGCAGGCCCCAGTAACGTCTCCTTCATCCTAGCCCTGAGATTATATTCAAGGCTCTTTAGGAGAATGAGACCCATCATTGTTACTGGTATTTGGCATATTGGGTACGCCACGGGGATTTTGCCAGACTCTGCGTGTGGGCAGGTTATATTCGGGAGCCTGCCAGTTTGTCAAAGTAGGAATGAGATGTCATAATAAAATGTCGCGCAGCCGCAAACGGGGCCGCGCGGTTCCAGGCTCTGGCAAAATAAATATGATGGCAAAATTCATTTTTATTTTTGCATATGTGAAAATTTCAGCTAAAATAGTGAAAAATACACCTTTAAAATATGAGCTTTGACAAGTGATTCTTTATTTGCTTCTGTGGACTTCTATTTCCATTAACCTTTTATGTCTTTTCAAATATGGAGCAGTGGTTCCCAAATCTGGATGTACATCAGGATCATTGGGAAACTTCAAATGTATCAGATGTCAATTTTATTTTATTATTTAGTGTTTCAATTTTAGGGATTACACTCAGCAGCCTGATGGACTCGGGGGACCCTATGGGTGCTAGGGATTCAATCCAGGTCAACTGCATGTAAGGCAAATGCCCTACCTGCTGTATTCTTGCTCTGGCCCATGGATGTCTATTTTAAAACTCCAGACTACACACTTAGCGAATGGACTTAAGCAAATCAGTTAACCACTTCTAGCCACAGTTAACTCATCTGTAAAATGGGAAAGATAATATTCTTACCTGATTACTATAAAAACTGAATTTCCATAGATACAGATGCCTTTAGATTGGCATATGAATTTTTTTGGCATGTGAATTTTTAATATGTTTTCCAGCACTTCTTATGAAGAGAGAAACTTCCAGTGTGTGACTATACTACTACAGTGACAGAACTAATTTATAACCTATTTTTGCAGCATTTCAAATATATGTTATCTTAAATAGTTGATGGAACGGAAATAAGTAATAATTGAACACACCAGGACAGCAGGTGGTCTGTTCTACTGGGCCTACCAGCATTTAGGATGAGTTAACTCACAAAGTAACGTTCCACAGAGACAACAGACTAAAAAGTTGAGTAAATAAAAGTAAAAGAACCAGTCTTTTACCTGAAGCCATTGGCACCGTCTTCACAGGTAGCTCCATTTTTACATGGTTGACTGAGACACTCATCCAGGTCTTTTTCACACAGGGTACCCAAAAATCCAGGTGGGCATTTGCACAAGAATCCCCCAACGTGGTCTTCACAGATGGCATTATGAAAACATGGGTTTGGCTCGCATTCATTGACTTCCGTTTCACAGTGCAGGCCTACGAATGAGTGTGGGAGAGTGCCTGAATATGCCATTGCACAGGGTAACTGTGGAGGAAGTTATGACCTCCTAGAGGAAGTTACTTCTAGAGGATTGAAAGGGGGATGCACAGTCACTGGCCAAGCGACCTAGCTTGAGGCTCATTCTTTAAGACTCTCTCAATGTATTTGTGACTTTATATATTCTTATGTAATCAGCTTTTTAAAAATAAATTTTATGCCTTAAAAAAACCTTTCTGAAACCGAGTTCATGTTAAAAAAAATAAAATTTGTAAATTTAGTTAAAAAATTGCCAGTTTCTTCGACCTGCCTTTATCCCTCACTGTAATTCCCCTTTTTTTGGGACACCCCCCCCTCTCTTTCTCTTAGGCATATTATTTATTTATTTATTTATTTGTCTTTTCTCGCTCCCCATACTCTGTTCCTATCCTGTTTTTTTTTTAAACTAAATTTCAGACCTGATGTCCAACATCCAAATATTTCTGTATGAAATTCCTCAAAATTGGAGGAAATGGAAAATTTTTTTATAAAACAGGAATTGGAAAAAATGGAAGCCCCCTATGTAATCATGCACAGTTACAACACCTGATAACTTAGGGTTAGTAAGTGTAATAATGCCTGCTGCTTACAGGCTCTTCATTTTTTTTTTTTGTTTGTTTCTTTTGGGCACATACCCAGAAGTGCTAAGGGCTTACTCCTGGCTCTGTGCTCAGGGATCACTCCTGACGGGGCTTGGGGTACCATAAGGGGAACCAGGAATTGAACCCAGTTTGGCTGCATGCAAGACAAGAACCCTATCCACTATCTGGATAAGAGATAAGAACCCTATCTCTTCAGCTCCAGGTGATTAAAATTTTTTAGGAAGAATGGAATCCTCTTACCTGTGTATCCTTTGGCACAAGTACAGCCATAACCACCTATGCCATCAATACAGATACCTTTATTTAAACAAGGACTGGAACTGCATTCGTTTATATTTTCTTCACAAACTCGACCTGCCAAGAATCAAAGACTCTGAGCCGGAGAAAACCCCAAAGCATTTGAAGACTAATAGTTTGCAAACAAATTGTTTAGGGCCAAGAGTAGAGCAGTTGGAAACTGTGGCTAACACGTTTGTGAGAAGTTTTCTTCTTTGCCAGAAATGTTGAAATGAAATGTTTTTTTCCATTCTAAGAGCTGCAAAAATTCTCTTGCATAGAATTTGACATTTTCAGCCAGCAATGAAAACTGACAACCATGAATATATAGGCTCATGTTTTCAGTGAAGAAAAGAGTGACCTTGTTTTTAAAATGTTCTTAAATTATTCACTTGCTATTAACTTACCCATTTGTTACATTTAGATCCTTTAAAATTTAAGAGGGAACTGTTTAAAGGCTTGAAGAAAATTATGGGGTAAATGACTGAAAAGAAAAAAAACTTCTTTTGTTCTGAAGATTGAAAAAACATGGTCAAATTTCTGTGTAGATGACTTATGTTTTGTCTGAACATAATTTGAGAACAAATGATGTAATTGAAATCCTTTGTTTCAACAAAAGTAGAAATGAGGACCCAGAGATGTCTGTGATTTTATCAAGAATAGACACTAAAATTGGTATAGTGCTGCAAATTTCTTTATTTAAGCATATATATATTGATATATAGGTAGATATATGCTCTTTGAAGATTGTAGAAATTTAGAAGCTCATGGAGTTCTGTAACATGGCTTATAATTTATGCACCTCAGCAATATAAAAATGCACAAAATTCACTATTCACTAATGAAAGTCAGATTTTAGGGGCTGAGGTAATAGTACGGTGGGTAGCGCGTTTGCCTTGAACCTGGTTGACCCAGGTTCAATTGCTGGTACCCCAGATTGTCTCCCAAGAACTACCAGCAGTAATTCCTGAGTGCAGAGTCAGGAATAACCTCTGACACCATTGGGTGTGGCCTCAAAACAAACCAAAATATAAAATTTTATAGACATCATAGCTTATATATAGTCTATAGTTTCATACACCTGTGAATGAGCATTTCTTGCTGTTCACAGTAAATCCTAATTATAAATTATACCCAGCGAAACACACAATAAGTTTAATGTCTAATAAATACATATTTTCTAAATTTAGAAATTTGGGTCTTTTTTTTCATCCTGCATCAACCATCTGGTTTGACATTTCTCTAGGATTTAACCCTGGGTATCACTGACCTGAGGGACAGAATTTTAGATAAAGAAATATAGGGTGGAGTTGTACCATTTCCTGTGTTATACAGAGATGCAATGGCATGAACATGGTAAAGGGAGTGGGAGGGAACAAAAGAAAGGCAGGTAATTTCCTGTAGATCCCCATGTTGGATATGCCTGGGAGGGGAGATGAGTATGAAGATCAACCCACATGGTCTCAGCTGGTCCCAGCACCCATCAAACCTGAAATCAGCCACTCAGAATGTAAGTCAGTGTGGTTTGTTTCAAGACATATGGGACCTGCCCCCAATGTTCAAACTACTCACTTTCTAGTGAACACAATCTTTTTCCTCAGCAGAATTAAAATTCTTGTATTTTCAATTCATGAATTGCAAAAAAATACACCTCTCTACTTGCCTGATGACTGATTCAAGGAATTTTTACAGGCTATTTTGATTGTGTGAAACATTCTCCCTATTTTTAGAGGCTTTTGATTTAAATTTCCAGATAAGAAGTGTTTTTTCTGTATAAATTCAGTGTATCTTCCCATGTTATCAGGACTATGATTACTGAACTGGATTCCAAAGAGACATATATAATATGGTTCAAATAATTACTACTGTAAGTTATGATATTTACCTAATAATTTTGTGGGGATGATAAAGTTATTAAAATGTGATTGCTTTAAAATGTTTAAGAAATTTACTGAACATTAAAGTCTACAAAAGTATATATTGTATGTTCTAATATATATTTATATTTTTGCTATAATAACTTATAATTTAGATATAGTGCTAGATAATTTAGATTATAATTAATTCCTACAATTAAGTGATAAAGCTATTACTATTTATAAAAAATCATGTCAGATTGGATTACATATTAAATACCATAATAATGTAAGTAAACACAGAAATTAACAATAGGGTCTGTCCTCCCGTTGTTCATTAATTTGCTCGAGCGGGCCCAGTAACGTCTCCATAGTAAGACTTGTTGTTACTGTGTTTGGCATATCGAATACGTCACAGGGAGCTTGCCAGGCTTTGCTGTGGGGGCGAGATACTCTCGGTAGCTTGCCTGGCTCTCCAAGAGGAGTGGAGGAATCCAACCAGGCTCAGCCGGGCCGGCCGCGTGCAAGGCAAATGCCCTACCGCTGTGCTATTGCTATGATATCACTCCTACCGCTCCATATGAGGTTATTAACAAATTAATCACTATATATAGCTGCCATTTTTCTTAGTGTGTATGTGACTATTTAAGACTTACTCTTTAGTCACTTTCTGGTATACAACGAAAAATTGTTAACAATAGTTATTATGCTATATATCTCCAGAACTTGGCCACTTATTTACCTTACAAGTGAAATTTGTACCCTTTGACTAACATCTCTGCGTTTTTCCACTCTCCCCAATTTCTGGTCAATATCAATATCTACTCTCAATTTTGGAATTTAGCTTTTTTAATTCCACTTTTTGGCTACAATAAACAAGGTGGTACAGATACCTTTATAAGAGAGTGATTTCCTTCAGATAAATATCCTGAAGTGGTACTTCTGGATCATGCAATTGTTCTAATTTTTGATAAACTCCCATACTGTTTATTTTTGTACCGGTCACATCATTGTACACTTAATAGTGCACAAGGGTGATACTTTTTCTTTTATCCCTACTAGTACTTGATAGCGCTTCTCTTTTTTTTGGTAATAGCTAGTCTAAATGGACTAAAGCGACGTTGTGGTTCTGAATAATGAAATTTTAATGACTCCAAGGATCCTAATGTGAAAATAAGAAGCTTTTCCCTCACCTGTGTAACCAGATGGGCATTCACAAATGAATTCTCCAACTTGGTCTTTACAGATTCCATTGTTGAGACATGGCAATGAACTACATTCATTAATGTCTATTTCACACTTTAAGCCTAAAATATAAACAAGTACAAAATAATAATCATAAAAACCAGTTCAAATGCAAAAACTACATTTCTAGAACAATGAACGATAATCATTTTTTTAATAAATTCCAATTTTAAGATAAAACCCTTTTTCCTCAAAAATTGCATTTCTGGTCTGAGCTGGCATGTGAACCAAACTACAAGAAAACATAATTCTTACATAATCAAGTCCAAAGTCACATTATTTTCCTAAGCACAGCTTCCAGAAACAGAGAAACAAAGCAACAAATCATAGTTATTCACAAGAACTCCATTGGTGTGAAGCAAACGAAACACTAGAATTTGTTTAAAAATGTTTATACTGGACAATCTGCTCTATGTTGAATGTCATGCATTTAGTTTGTGTTAGAATGAAACCTTGTACATATCATCTGGGATCACATTCCAACCTAAATTACGAGCTATGACATGACTTTCTATGTCATAAGAGAAGATTCTTCTTTTCTCCTCAAAATTGTGCAAAGAAAACTGTCCTTCATAAGATGTATTTTATTTTATGTAACACATATACATGTACATGTGTATATAAATATATAATATGTATATAAATATATATAATGTATATATGTATATATACATATGTATATATACTTATATATATGAGTATATAAGTATATAAGTATGACATGTGACCTAAACTATTATACTTAATGGGAGCAGGGTGGGTGGAAGGGGAACTTGAGATATTGGTAGGGAACACTGGCACTGGTGATGGGTATGGAGTTGGAGCACTGCATGCCTGAGACTCTATCATTAATAACACTGTAAATCACAGTGCCTAAATAAATATTTCACGCACTAAATAAACACGCAAATATTTTATACAGAAAACATTAAAATCTGCATTCCTTTATGTTACCTGTATATCCACGGGGACAGAGACAAGAATAACCACGCCCAAGTTGTTGACATGTTCCACTATTGTGGCAGGGATTCAAGAAACACTCATGAAAAACCTACCAGTGGCAGAAAAGATATCTATCAGAGGCCAAACACTCAACTCATTTTAAAACAATCTTGACTAAGGAATGATGAGGTTTATAACAGACAGTTGGTTAGGGATGATTTCCATCACACAAACTAGCTGGGCTACTGTCTGTTTTATGTTGGCACCAGTTAGAAATGGGCACAACTAATTTGTTCTTGAGTGATGCTCTGGTAAACCCAGCAGCGTTTCTAAACGTGGTTCTACTGGATGTTAAATAATGCTCCAATCTGAACAAGCTAAACAGACATCTCTGGGAGTGGGATCTGTGGTTCCTTATTTTTAAAAGTTGGACAGAGATTATAATATGTGTTGAGTTGACAGGCACTGCCCCAGAAGTCCCTATAAATTTTTGTTTCCACTAGGCTCCTTTCCAAATATGACTTATAAAATCTGGACAAGACGTTATGTTGCATGAGTCTATAAGAAGTTGAAATGAGAAATATGACCTCCATTTTCTCCCCAAAATAATTCAGGAGTTAAAAAAAAACTAAAGAATTTATCAAGACATTGTATATAGTAAATTCAGAGTAAAGGTTGAATCTACCAAAATAATTGGTCCTACTCAAATTTTTAAAAAAAATTTAAAAAATTTTAAAGAAAACAACTAATTTACTTATATTGTTTTTTAAAGAAAACAACTAATTTACTTATGTTTATGATTTATGTTTCTTATGTGAGTTTTATCATGTTATTCTAAGAAATGGCTTTTTTTATCATAAAAATTGGTGTTGGAACATTTTATGCTTGAAACTTATTATGAACAACTCTGGAAATTAAAGTGTCTTAATATAATAGAAAATAAAAACCCTAAACAAATTATAATAATCATATAGATTTTAGTAAATTCATTAAATGAGAGATGGAGAGACATAAAAATTTTAATTTTTATTTTCATAAAAGTTGAGTGATTTTTTCCTGCCAATCAGTAAAAGTCTTTGGCTAGTCCAAATGCCCTTACTCAAAGAATGGATTAGTCTTGGGGTAAGTGCTAATTATCAATATATCACAAGGTTTCTCAGATTTAAACATTCTATGTGTGAGATATCCTGTGGGTGGGGGCAGGGTGGCGGCAGAGGAATCCCAATTTTGGTACTCAGATCTTCTAATGCTATGCTTTTCGAAAGTTCTTATTGATTTCCAAATAAAAACTGTTATTCATTTATAAAATTCAAGAATGTTGATCATTTAGTTTCAACTCTGATAGTTTTTCTGTATGGATGTGTAGAATGACCAACTGTTTTCCAACATTCCACTAGAGCATAATTTACACATAGGAAACGGACTTGCCTGATTGCTGATTTCATATTTATTTTTTATGTGGTCAGAAGAATAAGTCACTATACTCTCCTCTGCTGCTGAGAAAGTTGAACTAAAACCTATGAAGATTAATAGGAAGACATTAGAAAAAAAATCAGTGAATTGTCCAGACTGCCAATGAGTAGACTATATAAATACCATGGTCAAGATTCTTATTCATTAAGAAAGCCAACTCACATATATTTTGTTTTAGCAATACTGAAAAAAAAGGAGCACAGAAATTGACAGTATTGATAATACAATGGCATTAAATCAGAGAGCCCTATAAAGAAGTTTCAAAGTTGTCACTGTTTCCAAAATTAGAATCTCTGAGTTGTTGTTGTCATAATAAAAATCTTAAAAGGATAACCAGGCAAGCCTAGATCTAAATTGCCTTCAAGAACAACATTCAGAGTTGATGAATGCACAGAGACAAGGGAAGATAGGAAGGGCATCATCTTACTTGAGCAATCTGTGATGGATGTGGCTCCAGTGAAGGTGGTGGTTCCATAAAAGGGACAAGATAAGCAGAAGGATTTCCCAGAATCGGGTTGGTAATAGTCATGAGGGCACGGATAACAAGGCATTAATCCAGAACGAGAGAATTCTCCTACTGGACAAGGCACTGCAAAAGTCAAAACAAGTCACTGGTGAGTGTGAAGCAACTAACCTACACTTAAAAAAAAAATATGTGCCAATCTTGCGTTGTCACCTGAACGACTGAAACATTCTCTTGCAAATATTTGACAGCCATACACCTACATCAATGCTTTGTTGTTTCCTTCCTGTCTTTTTCTTTTTGTAGGGAGGGAGGTCAAAAGTGGTACTCAGGGTCTTGGGGGCCATTCCCACAGGCTCTTGGCCAAAGGTGACAGTTCAATGCTAGGGCCCAAGGATGTAGTGCTGCTAGGGTCAGGGCAGTGCCAGAGACAATCAAGGCCGCCTTAACTGTGTTTAGGGACCTCTTGGGTCATGACCAGTTCACTCACAAGATCATGTGAAGTGAGGAATCAAGCCCTAACTTCTGTACTCGTTCCCTGGCTCCTTCTTGTCTTCAGCAACAATTGACAATGAACACATTAATTAATTGGAATGGACCCTATAGCATTGTATTCTAATCTTTTCACCTGACACTGTATTATAAGCACCTTCAAAACCTTTTTTCAAAATGTTAAATAACCTTTCTTTTTTTGCTCAGTGGGGAGAGGGAAGTTGGATCCACATCCATTGGTGTTCAAGAGCTATTCCTAGCTTTGTGATCAGGAGCGACCCCTGGTGGTAGTTGAGGAACCTCATGTGGTGCTGGGGGTTTGATCCAGGGGCCCTGGCCTCAAAGCCACATGAATAGCAAATGCTGTACTCTCTCTGTCCAGTCCCAGTAACAGGTGCTTTTGTTGTTGTTCTGTGTTTTTGTGTTTGGACAATGCTCAGGGTCGACTCCTGGCTCTGTACTCAAAATCACTCCTGACAGGTTCAACTATATGGGGTACCGAGAATTGAACCTAGGTAGACCACATGAAAGGTAAGTGCACTATCCACTATACTATTACTCTGCTTACCCCAAATAACACCTTTTAATAAAAGAAAAATCTTACATATCACTTACAGACTATAATTGTCTAACATGTCTTTCATTATTGGCCATTTTTCTTATCCCTAATTGTTAGTTACAAATAATGCTGACAGGAAATTTTCTACATAAACCTTTGCATAAAAAGTTTCAGTTCCATGTGACAACAGATCAATATGAGTAGATGAAAAATCAAATCTAATGACACACACACACACACACACAACACACACACATTTGGTTTTTGGCCCAGTGATGCTCACGGATTACTCTTGACTCTGCACTCAGGAATCACTTCTGGTGGTGCTCGGGGAACTACATGGATAATGGAGATAGAGCTCAGATAGGCCATGTGTAAGGCAAGCACCTGACCGGGGAGGCTATAAGTCTGGGCCCAGATAAGATCATTTTAAAGTCACTCACAATGCCGAAGCATTTTTAAACTATGAATTTGCAGTTCTCCCAGTAGTGTGTGAAACTGTTCTTATAACTGTGTCAATAGAAAATTATTTAGATTTTTTGCACTTAAAGGTGAAAATAAAATTTGTCATTTAAATTTGCATTTTGATAAAGTTACTTTTCTTTATGACTGCCAGAGATTTTCCCTATTACTCACTTAGTGATGTACTACTTTTAATTTTAAACTCTTTAATGCTATTTTGTGTTAGAGGTGCTTTTAGTAAAAAACATCCAGTTTAATATTGCCATTTAACCAAATCTGGAATTCTCTTGAGAATATTTACCAGAAAATGAAATAAATAAGTAAACAGCCTCAAACATAACATGAGTCTGCATTTTCTTCACCAAATTTTGGTTGCACTTGGCAGGGGGGCAGTGGGGTAGACTGCACATGGCTAAATCTTTGGATCTGGGTTTTAGATTGTAGCCCACCTATTAGTTCCAGCAGACGGTGTTCTTTCTCTATGTGAATTCACTAAGGTAAGCCCTAAAACTGTCATAACCCTCAAAAAACTAATTAATTACTATGACTTGTATGTAGACTTTGAAAGAGCAGTTTGAAGCAGACTATCATTCTTTGGGTTTGAACTCTTGATAAAAAAAATAAAATGACAGGGCATTCCCTTTTGTTCTCTCTCTCCTTTTGGGTGTTGTGGCAGGGTGGGATGGGGGGATGGGGGGTGGGAGGGATACTGGGACCTTGGTGGTGGAAAATGAGCACTGGTGGAGGGATGGGTATTTGATCATTGTATAACTGAAATCCAAGCACAAAAATCTGTAAGTCTACAACTGTACCTCATGGTGTTTCACTAATTAAAAAAAAAGGTAAAGGTAAAGGTAAAGGCCCTCCCGTTGATCATCGATTTGCTGGAGCGGGCCCAGTAACATCTCCATTGGAGACTTTGATGTTACTGTGTCTGGCATATCGAATACGTCATGGGGAGCTTGCCAGGCTCTGCCGTGCGGGTGAGATGCTCTCGGTAGCTTGCGGGGCTCTCTGAGAGGGGCGGAGGAATCGAACTCGGGTCGGCCATAGTTGGCTGCGTGCAAGGCAAGCGCCCTGCCGCTGTGCTATTGCTCCAGCCCCCCAAAAAGAAAGAAAATTAAAATGACAGAATTAATTAGCAGTATCAGGAATTCATTTCATTATTCTGGTTTGAAAATAAACATAACAACACATTTCTGGACATCTCTGGGGTGATCCCAGGAGACAAAGCCAGGAATAAGACAAGAGTACCATCAAGTCTAAAAACAAAAAAACAACATCAAAAACAAAAAACCCAAGAAGAAAGGTTTTGCCATACATCATACAAACAACCCTGGTTCAATAGCCGACATTATATATGATTCCTAAGAACCAGCAGAAATTACCCCTGAGCACAAAGTCAGGAGAAAGCCCTAAGCACTGATGGGTATTCTCTCATGCCACCCCCTCCCTCACTTCCTCCCAAAGAAAAACTCTACAAATATATTTGTTTTACCAAAAACAAGTCAATTTGAAATCCTATGCAGGGTTCTGAATTTAAAATGAATTTCCTCTCCCCCTATCTCTAGTTATGCTTGTGATGATGAAGGAAGGTCACGCTCAGCAGTGTTGGGTGACAGGACATTGGATGGTGGATGGAAATTCAGGCCTCTCATGGCTGGGCATAGGCATGTGCTCTACCACTTGAACTATCTGCCAGGCTCTAAAATGGATTTTTTGAAACTCAGGCTTTAAAAAATAATTGCCTTCTTGGGAAAAAGTACTTTCCAAATAAGTAGTTAAAACTGAAAGCATTAATTTTCCACTGGTTAAAGGTATAACAATTCTATTTGAGACAATATTTATGGTATGAAAAACTAAAACAATAAATTCTACTGTAAAATGTAATGCATTAGTACTAGTGAAAACCAAAACCAAAGAAAACCTAAAACTCCCTTGATAAAATGAGTTAAGTGTGCTTAACATAATCTTTCATCTCTATTAGTCTAAAAATAACTAAGCCTGAAACAAAAAGTGTAAAAATTTTACTGATTTTTGTATAAACATATAAGCACAAATGTAATCTTGGCTAAAGAGATAGCACAGTGGATAGGACATTTGCCTTGCACGCTGCCGACCTGGGTTCAATTCCTCCATCCCTCTCAGAGAGCCCGGTAAGCTACCGAGAGTATCCCGCCTGCACGGCAAAGCCTGGCAAGCTCCCTGTCGCATATTAGGTATGACAAAAACAGTAACAACAAGTGTCAAGATGGAGACGTTACTGGTACCCACTTGAGCAAATCGATGAACAACCGGAAGACAGTGCTACAGTGCTACAATGTAATTTTAGGATTAAATAATCATTAAGACAGTGGCTTCTCAAAATAATGAACACCTTGTGATAACTATACTTTGCCTTTTCTTGAAATAGAAGGTGTAAGGTAAATGTTCATATGAAAATTACATTACATTCCAAAGGGTAAGTTAGTACCATAAATACAAGAGGAGTCATATACCCAGTTTTCAGAAATGTAGATCAACATTAGGTACATTATTGCTTAAGTACATTCACTTCAAGATATATAAATATCTACTATAAATATATATGAATATTTAATAAATGTATTAACATAGGAGCGATAGCACAGTGGTAGGGCGTTTGCCTTGCACGCAGCCAACATGGCCGACCCGAGTTCGATTCCTCCGCCCCTCTCGGAGAGCCCGGCAAGCTACCGACAGTATCTCGTCCGCACGGCAGAGCCTGGCAAGCTCCCCATGACGTATTCGATATGCCAGACACAGTAACAACAAAGTCTCCAATGGAGACGTTACTGGGCCCGCTCGAGCAAATCGATGATCAACAGGAGGGCCTTTACTTTACTTTACTTTATTAACACATAAGATAGTGGCACTATCTAGTACACAATACAGACTTACACACTCAAGTACATGTGCAGTTCCTGGTAGGCTATTACTAATAAAATAGAAAGGAATTGTGCCAGGGAGATAGCCCAAAATCCTGGAGTAGAGGGTTTGTACACAAGAGCCCTGGGTTTAATCCCTGCATTATAAGGTCTCCTGGGCACAGCTGGGAGTGACCACCAAGTAAAGAGATAGGAATAGACCTTGAGCCCTGCTGGTATGGGTCATTTATGCTTTCCCATCTCCAAAGAAGTAAGATAAAAGGGAAAAGAGGAATTTTCAGTTTGAATTTTGGCCAGAGTCTGGTTTCAGAGCCAAGAACCAAGAGACCAGAAGTAAATCTTTAGACATATGAATGGTTAAGTTATGACAAAGGAACAGAGAATGAAGTGGAAGGAGGAGAACTTCATTAATAAATAATTTTTGGAAAAATGTTTAGCCACGTGCAAAAAAAAATTGGATTAATATCTCACTCTATGCCCAAATGGTAATTCATAATGGATTAAAGACATGTTGTTAAACCCAAATCATAAAATACATTAGGAAAACATAGGTCAAAATCCTCATGGTATTAATTTTAGGAATGTCCACAATAATTTAACCCTACTGCTAAGAAAAATGAAAGGGAAAATAAGTAAATGGGAATACATCAAATTTAAATGCAAACGAAACAATGATTAAAATCTACCAACACCCTACTGAATAGGAGAAAATATTTGTACACCATCCATCTGACAAAGGGCTAATATCCAAGATATATAAAGTACTCACAAAGGTCAACAACAACAACAAAAGCAAACAACCCCATCATAAAATGAGGAAAAGTGCTAATCTTGTCCAAAGAAAATATCAGATGGCCAAAAGGCATGTAAGATGATATTTATCATCAATGACTACCAGGGAAAGGCAAGTAAAAACCACATGAATTATTACCTCATATCAGTGAGAATACCCTGTATCAAAAAGACGATAAACAACCAGTGCTGGCAAGGATGGGGTGAAAAAGAAATACCACTCACTGTTGGTGGGGCTGTAAATTAGTTTAAATCGCAATGGAAAACAATCCGGAGACTCCTTACAAAGTTGAAAATAGAACTACCAAGTGATTCAGAAATTCCTTGGCATCTGTCCCAAGAATACAAAATGCTAATTTGAAAAGACAAATGCAACTAATTTCAACAACGTATATTTTCACTGCAAAAATAATTAAAAGATTTGAAATCAACAGGTAAGTGCATTTACATTTCGAATGGAACTAGGTACTGCCATGTTAAGTGAAATAAGTTGGGAAAAGACAAATAATGGGTAATATTGCATATATGCTAGCCACTATACCAACAAGCTACCGAGAGTATCTCACCCGCACGGCAGAGCTGGCGAGCTACCCATGATGTACTCGACATGCCAAACACAGTAACAACAAGTCTCATGATGGAGACGTTACTGGGCCCGCTCGAGCAAATCGATGAACAATGGGAGGACCATGACCGTGATTGCATATATGTTAAATATAAAGAAATAAAGCAAGGAGATAGACAATGCCTAGTGATAGCTAAACTTTAGACTCTGTCAACAACTAAGGAGAGAATCTCAAAAAGAGTTAAAATGTGAGACCAGAGTAATAGTACAGCAAGTAGGGAGCTTGCCTCGTCTATAATGGGCCTGGGTTTTGATACCTGGCAGTCCATATGGTCCCCTGAGCCCTGCAAGGAGTGATCCCTGAGTGCAGAGTCCGGAATTAGGCAGAAGCACTGCCAGATCCCACTGCCTCCTGAGAGAAAAAAATAGAAGAAAAAGAAGAAAAAGAAAGAAGGAAAATAGAAACAAAAAAGAAAAACACAGAGATAAAATACTTTTCACCTCTTCTGTTTCTTCTATTGGTAAGAGAGAGGAAATTAATCTAAGTTTGCCAAGGGGCATTAAAGTAGAACTAAAAATAGAAATACTCAGGGGGAAAATGTAATCCCAGTGTCTTCTCCCCGGTTGTGTTGGGGACAATGCATGCATCCCTGGAGCTAAACAAATCCTGCCTTTAAATGACTTTTTTAAAGACAGAGTCAAGAGGCCGAAGTCTCATTCTGAGTCTTCTCTTAACTTATGCTGGAGGGTCATGGCAAGGAATTTTCTCATTCTGTCCCCAAAATAATCTTTCCTTCTCCTATGTAATATGTAAATATTAAATATTTTCATAAATCATATGTAAATAACACCCTCATTTAAAAAAGTCATTGGTGGGACTTAATCATCAGATAAAAATTATTAAGTTAAAAAATCTAGGTCTGGAACCCAAGCACAAAAATTTGTAAGTCTACAACTGTACCTCACGGTGTTTCACTAATAAAAATTGAAGGGAAAAAAAATTACCACTATCCATCATCAAAAAAAAAATCTAGGTCTGTGATTTGTAATAATCACATGGTCAAGGATATTTAGCATCATAAGAAATGATAAAGTGGTAATATGCTTAAATATTTTTTGGGGGGCCACACCTGCGGTGTGGTGTTAGACACTGAACCAGGGTTAGTTGTATGCAAGGAAAGCACTTGCCCTGTCCTATCCCTCTGGTCCTGCATTTTTAAATATAATATGTTTCATATTTTCATATTTCATATTTTCAATATGTTGAGGCATGTTTTAAGTTTGGTATACAAAATTTTTTTAAAGTGTGATTTAGACCAAAAATGAAAAAATGCACATGCTCATAAAAAAATCACTACAGAAATAAAAGAAATGAAAGCAAATTAAGAAAAAGATGATTAAAAATAAGAAAAAAAGAATTATTTTAGATTTACACACATTTAAAGCGAAATGGTGTTTAGTACCACAGGGGTTAAGTACTGAGTTTGTTATTCTCAAGTCTCACTTCTGACATAGAGAATGTGGTTAAACTCATGATATGAATATTAAAAGTGAGATGAGGCAATTACCAAAAGTTTAGGAAGTTTCTGGGAATTAGAATTGCTTACGTGCCATATTTTGGTGTTCAACAAACCTTAAGGCTCATTTGGAAAGCTAAAGGAGAAAATTGTCAACTATGAACTTGTTTCACTAAAAAAATGCTAGCTGCTTTTGTGGTTAGAGGGAGGGGGAGAGGAAGCCAGACTTTTTTTTTTTTTGCTGTAGACTTCCTTCCAAAATTAGTCTGTATACTGATAAAATGGAAGCCTTTAGTAAATTGATTTTAACCATAATTTGAAGCCATGTTTGACTTTTAATCAAACAAAATAGTCCAAAGCTGGTATTATACAACAGATATAGCTGCTTCAATTAAGGCCTAGTTAAATTCTTTTTTCTTTTTAATTTTTTTTTTTGGGTCACACCTGGTGATGATCAGGAATTATTCAGTAATTTCTGCACTCAGAAATTACTCCTGGTGATGCTCAGGGGGACCATATGGGATGCTGGGGGTCAAATCCAGGTGGGCTACATGCAAAGCAGGTACCCACTGTATTATTGCCCTGGCCCTCTTTTTCTCACAAATTCAATAAAATATTAGACTGGTGAACACTAGTCTCCTCATTCTTCTGGTTTGATGGGCTTACATCTACGGTGATGATATATAGTTCATGAAAGCTTTTCCATTTTCTGGCACTTAACTTGGAGGAGTACATCTCCTATGAAGCAATACTGCATATTCCCTCCCACAATATCCAAAAATATCCCAAATGGCAATTTTTCTAGAGCGCTCAGTCTCCACAAGGATACAGATTGGGGTAAAAGTGGTTTGTGTGTGTAACCACTTTGTGTGGTCTGTGTGTGATGGGAAACCAACAGGTAAATATTATAAACCATTATTCCACATGGAATAATATTTTTCTGTATGGAAACCAACAGGTATATATTATGAAAACATCATTTCATAAGAGAAACATTTTTTAAATGTTTAGATTGCTTTAGACACAGACAGTGGAGAGGATTCTAGTTAAGAGCATTGAAAATGGATCATAATACCCATTTAATCGTCATCTTTCTGCCATGTCTGATTGCTATGTTTCCAGTGAGGTAGCAGAAACAGGGCCATTACTTTACATTTTCAATCCAATTCTGCTAGCTTTGCAAAGTACTTACAGGGTTTTGGAGTTTCCTGTGGCGCTCTGACTGTCAGCCCTAATTTCACTGTTATTCTAAGTTTTGGTCCTTTGTTTTGGTTTATGTTTTTCAGTTTTGACAGTGATAGAAAACTACCTGGTGGGCATGTGAGTCAGAAAGATTTGAAAATTCAAACCCAATTCTTGTTATTGCTCCTTAACCCAGGGTGTTCACTTGTGGTTCTCAGTCTCACTTAAGAAGTAGCTGTAGAATTGTAGCACTGTCCTGTAGCACTGTCCTCGATTTGTTCATCGATTTGCTCGAGCAGGCACCAGCAACGTCTCCATTGTGAGACTTGTTACTGTTTTTGGCATATCAAATACATCACGGGGAGCTTTCCAGCCTCTGCCGTGCAGGCGGGATACTCTTGGTAGCTTGCCGGGCTCTCCAAGAGGGGTGGAGGAATTGAACCTGGGTCAGCCGCATGCATGGCAAATGCCCTACCAGCTGTGCTATTGCTCCAGCCCAAGAAATAGCTAAAAATGCAAATTATCAAGCACCACACCAGACCTACTGAACTTTAAATACTCTGGGGGTGGGGGGGGGGTGGCGCAGAAATTTCTGTTTTAACAAGCCCTCCATGCTGATATCTGAGGAGCAAAAATAGTGATTCTTAACTTTTTTCTTGTTACTTTAGAATTAATAAGGGGAGTCTGCAAGCGCACGCGCATGCGCGCGCGCACACACACACACACACACACACACACACACACACACACGCCAAAACAACCAGAAAAACAGACCAACAAAAATCAAAAACGCAACAAATGTTCACACAGGTTAATAGGAGTGTCTGGGAGGTAGATATTGGGTTTCAGTAGTTTTTTAAAAAGTGGTTCATTAACAATTCTACTGTGATGCTGATTCAATATACAACAACAGTGGATAATCACTCACAAAAATCTTCAAATGGTAGGGAATTCAAATTGTAGGGAATTTTCAAATTGCAGGGAAGGAAATGTCATAAAACAGAATGTGTTTGTATAAATTCAGGGAACATTAGGTATAATCTAATTCGATAAATGAAGAAAGTATGTTCCTAGTTTAGATGCATTTCCACCTCAGGAAACAACATGTTAATTGCTGTCTGAGATGAAGCCTCATACTTCTTAGTCCTACCAGAGCATTTATGTTGTGGGTGTTGATATTTAAGTATTGACTGACTGAGTTAGAGGAAACTCTCTTTCTAGAGAGTTCTATACATTTTTTCCAAACAGAATCAAATGATTTTGCAATAATTCTCTATTCCTTCATTGCAGAGAGAACAAGCAACATTTAAAGGCTTTGTTAACCTCCACAAGCAGAAATGTCCACCGCTCCTCTTTTCACAGTTGAACTATTTTGTGGACAGGCGAGGCAGGTCGTGGAGCCAGTTGTTGGCTGGTAAGTGTTCAGTGGACAGGATTCACAAGTCTCAAACCCCGTGGAAGAGTAAGTGCCTTGTTTACACCAAGCTAAAAAGGAAAATGGAACGTGGTTAACAACAACGATACTATGCTGGCCAAGACCATCGTGGTGTTTGCCAGGGTTTCTCTCATTTGAATTTGGTTAGGACAGAATGTGTGACATCAAGAACTGCAAGCATACATATTGGAAGTCACTCTCAAGGGTCCTCTGTGTACCCTTTCAGACTCCTGTCCAGTTACGTCTATTACCTCACACAGCACGGGCTGCATCAAAAGTGTCAGTAAGTGGCTTT
The DNA here is from genome assembly GCF_029834395.1 of Sorex fumeus. Lineage (NCBI taxonomy): Eukaryota > Metazoa > Chordata > Mammalia > Eulipotyphla > Soricidae > Sorex > Sorex fumeus. The sequence goes on from NW_026606091.1 coordinate 45,417,894, forward strand.
CAATGAACTTGGAAACTTGCACCTCAGAAAGGAACTCTCAGAAGAACAGGCTGAACACTGAGAAACGTGTTCTCTTGAGTGACAAGTAAGACCCAAATTTGGCTACAGCTGTTCCTCTCTTGCTCGAAGTAAGAGCTGGACTTCTGGCCCACCCCTACCTACAGACCCCATGTGGTTAGACAGAAGAGGGGTGGAAAGTGAAAAAGCAGCATTAGCATCAGGCCCACAGAAATTCTAAGCAATTCTGGAACAGTCATAGTCAGAGGTGTGTAGTAGAACCTGACTGGGCTAGAACAGCCCATTCCCAGGGTGCTGTCCTTTCCTTCTACCCTTGATTTCCTGAGAAATCTCACTGTCAGTGCTAACATTTTTAGTTCACATCCCCTCATTTAGCATGGCTGTCAAGCACATTTTGATCATGAAGCACTCACGTCTATATTTGCAACAACAGTAAGAAGGGACATCTTTGGAATTCCTTCTTTTCCAGTGTGTCTTACTATAACTTTCATATGAAAGAAAGGCTTTCATGGGAAATATTCATCAGGAATAGCAATGTCGGGGCCGAAGCGAGAGTATGGCTGACCCAAGTTTGATTCCCAGCATACTGTATGGTCCCTCAAGCATCACCAGGAGTAATTCTTGAGTGAAGAGCCAGAACTAACTCCTGAGCATCACCAGGTATGGCTCAACCCTCCCCCACTTCCCCGCAAAAAAATAGAAACTCGTATTTCCTTGCATTTGCCATTTAGATTTTGTCAGTGGAAACAAAAGTCTGACTTTTATTTAAAATATGCCCAAGCCCTGACCTTTGCACTCCGAGATGCTTCTAGAATGGAGGTATTCCGTGTGAGTCCCTGGTGGACAGGCTTTGCACTCAAGTTGTCCTTCTTCATCTTGATAGTATCCCATATAGCAGCTTTCACAAACAGAATACTCCACGGAATAATAGGTTCCCAAAGGACAATTGACTGAAGAAGGGAAGAAAAGAAAAACAATATAGTACATGGAAGTAATATTCCAAGCTCAGGTTCCTTTTTCTCCCTTAGGCATGGGCAAAAATAAAGCAGGACTTGGTATCACATTTTTTTCTGAGTTAAATTGTATTGCCATGCTGAAAGTAGACTATAGACCAAACATGATTGCCACTCGATGCCTCTTTTGCAAACCACAACACCCAAAAGGAGAGAGAGAACAGAGGGGAATGTCCTGCCACAGAGGCAGGGTGGGATGAGGGGGATGGGGGGTGGGAGGGATACTGGGATCCGTGGTGGTGGGAAATGGGCACTGGTGGAGGGATGGGTATTTGATCATTGTGTAATTGAAACCCAAGCACAAAAATGTGTAAGTCTGCAACTGTACCTCATGATGTCTCACTAATAAAAATAAAAAAATAAAAAATAAAAAAATAAATTGTATTGCCAGAGATTTACTCATAAGGTTTACTCCAGAAATCCATTCCTAGAAACCTATATTGATTAATTTTCTTTTCTCTTGGGGGACTATAAATGATTACTGAGCAGGCATAGGACTAAGAGGACAGGGGCTTTGATGTGGGACTTATCCTGGGATCCACGAGATCACTGCAGGAAACACATAGCTAGCCTAGAAAGGCCATTGGAAGAAGAGGACAAAACAGTGGTCACATGGGTTAATGTGAAGCTGTGAGATTTCAAAGCATTTCCTTAGCTGTTCCTCTGAGTGCTTTTCCTTAAGAAACTTTCCAACATAAATAACCATTACAACATCGTTTCCAGAAACAAGACCAGACCAAGATGTTGAGCCTCAAGCAGCTCAGCTAGGGAGATCTTGTTTTTGCTTGCAGGACTTGTTGCTGAAGCCAAGTCCTTGCATGCAAGGGCTCAAAGCAACAGGACTTATCTCCATCAAGAGCTGATTGGCTATCTGGTGGGCTGAAAGTAGCTCAGAAATCCTGAAACTGAAGAACAGTAAACCCTCTGGAAGGGCTGCTATCAAAGGCAGTATCCCTATAGAGAAGAAAGCTGAAAGTGCCAAGTTCTTCTACAAGGGTTAAAGTATGTGTACCTCACTTAGGTACTTACTAAAATGCAGATTCCAAGGCTCTGATCCCAAAGGACTGTATGCATTAGTTCTGGGACTCAGTCACTGTGCATTTCACAAGTGCCTACTTTAGTGGTTTTTGATTCTTTTATGCCTGTGCATGGACCCCGTGCAATAGTCTGCAGAGAGCAGGCTTAGGATCATTGTCTTAGAACAGTGGTTTTCAACCTTGTTATTCCTGGGGACCAGCATAACTGTGTGCAAGGGACAGACTGATGACAGCTACTGTCTAAGGAGACATTGGCACAACTAACCTAAATATCACAGTGAGAAATGTGAGATGCTGGTCAAGGTCATTTCTGATTTGCAGCCACAAGACAAGGAGGAGGCAAGAGTAACATCAGAATGACCATTTCATCATTTTTTAAAACAAAGCCACATCCAGCAGTGCTGGGGTGGGAGACATATGGTACTGGCATGGGAAGGAGATACTGGGGACATACTGGGGGGATACTGGGGACATGTATGTGGGTGGAGGAATAGGTATTCGATCATTGTATGACTGAAACCCAATCATGAAAGCCTTGTAACTGTATCTCACAGAAATTCAATTAAAAAAAATAGGGGACAGGGGCTGGAGCGATAGCACAGCAGTAGGGTGTTTGCCTTGAGCGCAGCCAGCCTGGCCGAGCCAGGTTCGATTCCTCTGCCCCTCTCAGAGAGCCTGGCAAGCTACCAAGAGTATCTCACCCGCATGGCAAAGCCTGGCAAGCTACCCATCATGTATTCAATATGCCAAACACAGTAACAACAAGTCTCACGATGGAGATGTTACTGGGCCCACGTGAGCAAATCGATGAATAACGGGAGGGCTGTGACTGTGACCGTGAGGGGGACAGGGTCTGGAGAGGTACTACAGTGAGTAAAGCCCTTGCTTTGCATGTGGCCAACAGGATTCAACCCCTGGCACTCCAAATGGTACCCCAAGTCCCGCCAGAAGTGATATCTGAGTATAGAGCCTGGAGTAACCCCTGAGTATCACCAGGTGTGGTCCCAAACAACAATAACAACAACAACAACCCCGAAAGATAAAATTAAAGAATGGCAGAAGAATAGTGTAGAGTGACTGCTTAATGGGGATAGGAAGGTCTCTGGGGGTGATAAAAGTGTTAGAACTTATGATAGACATGATGGGTGAACAAGGTATTATATATATTACTTAACTGTATACTGTAGTTATTTCATGCCATGTGCATTTGGTGTTGGCTGCCTGAGCGGAAATCTCAACACCACAACGTACTGGGTAAGTCTAAGTAAGTTCTGAGTCTCTGTGCTTTTGGTTTTCTTCCTGATAAAAATCTGCTTAAAATTAATGGAACCAGACAGAGTTGCTAAACAGACTTTACACATGGTACTATGACTGTAAAGAGAAATAATCAAAAGGTATATGCTAATATTATCGCAACAGCTGCTGAAAGTTATGAAGTTCAAAGATCTATAATAAAACTAAAAGCTGAGTTCATCACCTGAAATAGTTTATTTGTCCGATCAAAGTGGTTAGACACTTGGGACAAAATAGTATGAACCACATAGCAATAGTAAAATTGTGTTTCATCACAATATACCTTTAGACTGTCAAAACTGCTCTACTCATCTCATTTGACCCAACATGCACCAAATATTTTGGATAACAAGGAAAAATCTTACCACACATGCGCCCTCTCAGCATAGAGCCTGGCCTGCAGAAGAGATAAGCCTTTCCTGTTTCTATGGAATTGCTATCAGCAACCAGTGTTTCAGATGCAAGCTGGATGGAATTCATGGGTTCGTTATTAAGGGTTCTTTTCAGTCGATTTGTGATAGTTTCCAATGTCTTAATGAGTCGTCGCTGATTTTCCAATTCAACGGTATCATTTCTTTCATCAGGTAATGGCACACTAGCTGAGATAAAGAACCAACAAAATAAAACATAACACACACACTCCCAGTATTTCATGAAATTATTTGGGGATTACTTTTGATTGAAAAAAAAAGAGATGTTATATTAAAAGTCTGTGAGGGGGATTAAACTAAAATTCAGCTTCTACTTACTGAGCAACAAATATAAGGAGTTAATTTTTTTCTTTTTTGGGGAAGGGCACACCCAACCAGTGTTCAGGACTTACTCCTGGTTCACTCAAGACCCTCCTGGCGGGCACAGGGGTTCATGTGAGGTGCCAGGGATCAAGCCCGGGTTGTCCACATACAAGACAAGTGCTCTACTCACTACTTCTCTGGCCCAGAAAAAAAACCCTGTCATAGTCATGTTCTTTTATGCTTATTCTACAACAGTTTTTATTTGTTAAGGGGGTGATATCTGGCAGTGTTCAAAGGTGACTCCTCACTCTGCTTAGGTCCACTGTTGATAGTGCTCAGGGCACCATATCTGGTGGCAGGGATTGAACTCAGATCAGCTGCATATGAGGCAAGCACCTTCACCCCTCTAGTGTACTACCTCTCTGGCCCTCCACATTACCTTTCTTCCAGAGTTCATTATTAGAATGTAGTAAAGTCCTTGTAATTTTTTTTGTTTGTTTTTTGGGTCATACCTGGCAATGCTCAGGGGTTATTCCTGGCTCTGCACTCAGGAATTACTTCCTGGCAGTGCTCAGGGGACCATATGGGATGCTGGGAATTAAACTCGGGTCGCTGTGTGCAAGGGAAACGCCCTACCCACTGTGCTATCTCTCCAGCCCCAGTCTTTGTAATTTTTGCTTTTTTAAAAATTGCCTGAACTCATCAGGCCAAGTTGAGTACAACAGAGTGCTACTGTTGAATCATAAAATACTTCTAGGATACAATTTCTTTCTTTTTTTTTTTTAAAGCCCTAGATAATGATCCTTTCTCTAACTTTTAGTTCCAAGGGCTTTTCTGATAAAGGTTACAAATAGAAGAACTGCAGAACAGATTTTTCAACCAAAAATTTCACACAGTGCTTTTGCAAATACTATTTTCCTTACCTGTAATGTTAAAAACTAACTTAATTTTGTGGTCAGATACTGAGGTGCTTCTTTGCATCCGTGAAGCTCTGGCTTTTCCCTCCCCTGTGGGGGTTTCTGGTGCATCCAGGAAATCATCATAAGAGTAATCCACTTTGTTAGATGCACCCCAACCCGCTGGTCCTGGACAGTTCAGGGAGAGAAACAAATGCTTCAATATTTGCACCTTTAGTCTTTAGGTTCCTAAAGGTTTAACCATTTATTTTCCCCTAAACTTTAAACATGTATTTCCACTCCCCCCGACCAAATTGCCCATTTTGTACCGCACAGAGGGTTCCCATCTAAAATTTTCTATTGTACATGAACTTTTTCTTAATTTTAGATTACCAATTAATTACATGGAAATAAGAAAGTAAGTTGGTGCTGGAGTGATAGCACAGTGGGTAGGGCATTAGCCTTGCACTGGGCCAACCTGGGTTTAATTCCCAGCATCCCATATGGTCCCCCAGCACCACTAGGAATAATTCCTGAGTGCAAAGCTAAAAGTAACCCCTGTGCATTTCTTGGTGTGACCCCAAAAGCAAAAAAAAAAAGAAGAAAAGAAAAGAAAAGAAAAGAAGAAAGAATTTATGGTGCTATATAGTCAGTTAAATTAGTCTACCTTTGACCTAATAGTTAATTTAGTTTTAGAGGTTGAGTGGAGAGTGGGTGCAGGCAGAATTCTAATTTATTACCTATCGGGGGTTGCTTCATTATCTTTATACCCACCATATAAAATTAATTCACAGAAGCAGGTTTTCTTTTGTAAGGATTAAGGACTATTTAGGATATTGACATCCTATTTTAAAGATGGTAGTAGCGGAGTAAGCAACTTTTTTATTTTTTTTGCTTTTGGGGTCAATCCAGCGATGCACCGGGGTTACTCCTGGGCTCTATACTCAGAAATTATTCCTGGCGGTGCTCAGGGGACCATATGGAATGCTGGGATTCAAACCCAGGTTGGCTGCATGCAAGGCAAACGCCCTACCTGCTGTGCTATCGCTCCAGCCCCTTGGAAGTAGCAATTCTTCAGCTTTCCCATGGCACTGCGATCAGTTGTAGGGACTTGGACTGGGGCTACTCAGTGTATTTAGCCTAAGTCCAGTTACTTTCATCTCTCTGAGCTAAGTTTCTCCATTTACAAATTCAGATCAATATTCTTACCTCAGAATTCTGAGGAATAACTAAGGCTGAGGGATACCATTAAGTTAAATGATATTAATACTGTCAGGGCACTCTCTTGGTTATGTTTAGCTATGCTTGTTACTTAAACATCCAATTCTGTTTATATAGGCTTGTCCACTAGAGTAAGCTGGTTTTCGCTTAATTTTTTTGAGTTCACTGAGAAGTTGTAGATGCTAGTTGAAATGGAAAAGAGCTCAAGGTTTATCAATAGGCACTTTTTTGTATAACATAACAAATTGATTGATGAAATATTACATGGCCATAAAAATTGTACAAGTAAAGCATCCTCAACATAATGTTAACAAAATATTAATGTTTACAAAAAGTTATGCATACATGGCTACATGTATATAATATGTAGCATATACATAACCAAATCATTTGGGGGATTATGAATTATCTTGATTTCATTCTTTTTTTCAGCATTAACATTTTTTGCAATAAGTAAATTCACAAAATATAGTTTTAAATTTTTCAAAAAAAAAGGAACACAACATTATCTAATGCTAAATTATTTTTTAAAAACATTATTAGTGTAAGAAACAAAATGTTTGTCAGCTGCCATGTTTATTCATAGACTCAGATAACCTCTGAAGGACTTTACTTGTAATATATTTAATCCTTACAGTGAACCTATGAGTTCTATACTCTGTATAGTCATTTTATAGGTAAGAAAACTGAGGCACAGATTAGTTTGAGAACTTCCTCAAGATTACAAAGTAAGAGGTGCTAAAGTGAGATTTTGGAAGTAAGTGCTTAATTATACACTATTTCATGATATTATTCTAGAAGTTCTGAACAGTTACTTAAGATTGAAATTGAAAATGAGAAGCATAATTACTAGAAGTATAATTTTACTAATGAAAAGAGTTAGGAAAATCCATTGGGTTCTCCTAGAAATATTAAGGCAGTAAGTTGAATGATTAAATACTGTAACACTGTCCTCCCGTTGTTTTGATTTGCTCATACACTAATCAAAAAAGGACAAATCATATAGGAAAAAAGGACAAATCGTATGTAGGAATACTCATAGTAAAAATGTTCAGTTCATATACAGAAAATATCAAAAATTCATTGGTATGCTACTTGAATAGAGTCAATATACTCTGGTGAGAATTCTGAATCTTTTATCCATGCAACTGTTCACAATTTAAATTGAATAACACATAAAAATTGTTATTTGTACTTTACAGCTATCACAATTTTTTTTCTAAGATAACAGGAAATGAATTGAATTTTACAATCATAATGGCTGAGCTTTTTGTTTTTATCATAAAATTTTGCCTAATGTTTTGGAATAATTTAACATCCTAAATTAATATTTCCATAAAGATCATTAAGTACATCACCAAATCATCCAGTTACCCTAAATATTTGAGGAATAAATAAAAATTCACTTTTCTAGTTTGCTGCACTCTCCTGAGGCTAGTTTTTATTTTGCAGATCAGTCTTATGAACTATCAACACTTTATATAATTACCAATTGCAAAGCCATTTTCATAGTCATAATTATATTCAAGGCAAAATTTTTTGGTCAGGGTCTCCAGCCTGCAGTCAATGTCATCAGCCTCACTACAAAATGATGGTACCTACAAATGAAAGATCAAGAAAATAAAAAGTGAATCACAGAAGTGTGCTCTGAAAATGCCTGTTGCTCCCCAGAACTTTGAATTGTTCCTTCACCCAGGAGAAGCTTGGCATGTTTCTGAAATTACTCCTAACCATCTCCATCCTTCCCCTGCAACTTCTAACAACCTCTGGACAGAGTTATTCTCAGGCCTCTTCTCCCTCAGGGTATCACTGATCACTGACCAAGAATTCAGGATTCCTCAGGTATCTTTGGTCTCTGAAGTTTCATCCATCTGATTCTTCACATCTTTTTTCTCTTACTCCATCAACCTTCCTCCTGATTGACCCTCTTGAGCTCACAGTCAGTAATAAACAAACCATAAATATTATTATTAATATTTGGATTTGGGACCACATCTAGTGATGCTCAGGGTTTACTCCTGGTGGTGCTTGGGGGATCAGAAGGGATGCCAGAGATTGAACCTTGGGCTGGCGGCTTGCAAAGCAAGTGCCCAGCCTGCTGTAATATTGCTCCAGCCCAATCTCTTATTATTTTTATCCTCCTTTCATTTTGCCTCATTTTTGTTCCCAGAGAAACCAGACTTTCCTGTTTTCTTTCATGGTGTGCAGGGGAGAAGAAGTGTCGTCCACACTCATTACTGTTATCAGATCATGTTTCCTAACCATATCCTTAAAATCTCACAATTTTGCTCATGCTACTGACTACATCAAATACTGCCCCTCCTGTGGTCGTCATCTCCATATGTAATATAACTCTTGTCATCTATGTCTACCCAGTCAATCCTTCCATCCTTTGGCTTCCCAGTTCCCTTTCCTCTCCTGTCTTCCAGTTTTATTTGTAACTCTGATGGGCAGACTCTCAGACACATCCTCATCAGTGATGTCACGCTTTCCCAGGACTCTTGACAATTCTTTGACATCATTAGAAGCTATGATCCATTGGCTCTATCAGTTTGTGAACTCTCAGTTTGGTTTCTGGTTTGTTTTGGGATTTTTTGTTGTGATTTTTTAAAGAGTCACTTCAAAAATAGCCCGAGTTTCCAAGATCCATCACCATGAATCATTCCCTTGCAGACATCCTCCTCAGTATGTTGAACTTGTTAATCACGTTGCTTTCTTCACACTTGCACTCACCAGGTCAAGTATAGATGAAGAGAAAACAAACCCTGTTCATTGACAATCCTGTATTTCTTTAGTTTATTCCACTGTTCTCTCTTAGAAAAATATTTGATCCCATCTTCTCTCTTTTTAACCCCCAATAGCTCCTTCATCCTTTTCCTCAAAAGATAATTCTTATTTTTTCATTGATGACACAATATTTAGAAAAGAACCTTCTTTCACACACTTCCAACTCTGTATATTCATGCTTAGGTCTGTGTCTTTGTATATGCACTTCCTCAACTCCCCTCTTTCTGTCACTTTCTACAACAAATTACTACTAGTAGCAGTACTAGTACTAAGACTAAAGGTACCTTTAGAATATATCTCCAATTTCACCTACCCACTGCAAAGAGAGGATTGCAAGTCTGCACATAACACATTTTCTGCCTTTAAGATGCTCAATTACTATTAAATACACTGCTTTGAAACCTTATAATTTTTAAACAAAACTTATGAAAAAGAAAATTACAGATTCAATTTTCTAATCATAAAAGAAAGAGGCTATCATGGCATTGTTGCAAAACTTTAAATAGTAACGAGGACAGTCCCAAGTCATGCATACCCTCAACTTCTCTGAATTTATGACAGATACTTTAAATATATTTACCTATAACTTGATTCATTTACTTATTCTTTCACTTAATAATTTCATTCAAGCATATGAGTAAATCTAAATATTAGGAAAAAGTTTAAATCACAAGGAAGATGGAAATCATAGGATAAGAAATTTCAGTTGCTGGTGACCCCAAGTGGAAATGAAAAGTTCAATATCATCCTAAAAATTAAAAAAAACAACAATAAAGGAATATTACTGACATACCATTTTCCCCAGGGTGGTCTCAAAGGCTTCAGAAAACTTTTTTAACATATCCGTGTCATCACAACGAGTGGCTTTATATAACATCTCAAAGGACTTGAATCCATTATTTGCAAAACGTTTTACTGGAAAATGTTGAAAAAATAAAAATAGCTTCAGATGATTAGAATTTTCAAGACAATGATTTGATATTTTTTGAAATAACTGTAACTTACTTTTAAACCCTTAACATTACTTTAGGGTTGTTATAAAAATAAAATAGTTAAGAAATGTTTGGTGAGTGTTGTAAGAATAAAGCTTAGTGGCAGAGCATTTGTGCTGCTGCATCTCTCTCTCTTTCTCCCTCTTTCCTTTTGGAAATTATGGTTTGCAATACAGATACTGAAAGGTCATCATGTATATCTCTTTTACCTACTTTCAAAATTCAGTTATTGTCCAGAGTGATCATTTCCAACTATCATTGTCATACTGGTATAGTGGTTCCTTCTTTACCCTAACTGCTCTGCACCCCACAAACAGTTGTGGCAAATTTCCAACCACTGACCAGTCCTCTTGGCCTTGAAATTAGGGTCATACTATTATTTTTTATATTCCACAAATTCTATGTCTGTCCCTCTCTTTCTGACTCATTTCACTCAACATGATACTGTACATATTTATTTTATGTATGAAACATTTCAAATTCAAATAACCATTTTCTTTCACTAATCCTAATCCCCATAACAAGGCAGAATGCTTAGAAATTGATATACAACGTGCAAATAGGAATACATTTTGAAAAACACTGAAAACTTACTAGCACAGTCTGGCCACTCAATGGAATATGGTGGTTTCCAGATATCATCTTCATAAGCACAGTAATACTTCTCAGTAGACCCTTCTGTGAAATCATAGCCCTCCAAGCATCTTAGTGTACAGTTAACTCCAATGCTATCTTTGGTACATACAAAATCCCCATTTACAGGTGTAAATGGAACTTCACAGGGAGAGCCTATGTAAAAGAAAAATATTACTCATATTGAGTGATAAAAGAAACATTAAATTCCAGGAATCTACTCTGACTTTTGAAAAGGAGGAATCCCAAGAAAAACTCACCACAATCCCAAGAGAAACTCACCATAAATTTTTAGCGTGGAGACCAAAGAAATAGCAGATGGGGTTAACATGCTTATCTGACATCCCTCCAACCCTAGTGTGTACCCTTGCACCATGGTCTCCTGAGCACCATCAGGGGGCACCCTTTAGCACAGAACCAGGAAGAGCTCCTGAGCACTGCCAGATGGGGCCCACAAACAAAGACAGACAAATTTTTAGTGTGGGAATTACAGAAATGTTTCCTAAGTAGGAAAAGCTGAAAGCCTACACTTGTGCTAATTTGAGATCAAGTGCACTTTGTGAAAAAGCTAAAAGTATCTCTGATTTGGAGTTGGTTACTTTTGGTATTCTTTTAACAAATATTAAAATTATGTAGCACATACATTTTCAGAATATCTCTCCTTATGCTTTCAAATGGTGGTCATAAACATAACACTTTGAAATTTTAGAGGAAACATTACTAAAATGTAAACCTCCTAAAATTTCTATTTATCCTGAAGTAATAATAATTGGAAATTTAAATAAAAGATCTCAGTCTCCTAACTTCAACCATCATCTACTATTCCCCTGTCTCAGGGCACAGGGGTAGGGCACAGGGCTCAGGGCACCATGTGGAATTCTGCCCTGTTTCAGAGGAATGCTGTTTCAGTGTGATGCTGATTCCTGGGCTGGTAGCTATGGTGTTTGTGTGTGTGTGTGTGTGTGTGTGTGTGTGTGTGTGTGTGTGTGTGTAAGTCTGGGGTCCTGTGACTCTCTCCATAATATGTCCCTCCTTGTACCCAAGCCCTTGGTTCCCTTCATAGTAATAGAAACACTGGAGAGGAACTGAGGACAATATTGTCACTTCAGAAGACAAATTTTAATAATAAAATTGGCAAGTATGTGTGCACAGTCTCTTTATAAAGCAAAGTAAAACGACAGTTAAGTGTAACAAATGTCCACTTGATTGGAGAGCTTGTAAAAAGGATACCTTTTATGACAATGTGGATGTCACATGTTCTGTTATTGCCTGATGGGTCCGTGGCCGTATATTGCACCACAGTGTCCCCGTGTGGGAACAGGTCTCCCGGTGAATGGCTTTTGGTGATGACTAATACAGCCCCTGGAAAGGAACAGAGGAATCCAATGTGGAGTTATTGGTCTGTACACACCTTACAGGATTTTAATTCTGATCTTCTAAGAATTAAAAACAGCTAGGAATTCCTTTAATCTTGATTTGATCACTGGTTGTTGAAGAGTAAAAGATGTACTATTTATACATGCAGAACAGAAACTGTACTACACTACAGAGATACCTACTGAAACTATATGACAGAAATAACAGATTCAAAAACCTCATTAAGTTAAATCAACGCATTCTTATTAAATACATAATCTTTTTTTTGGTAGGCCAAATTTAGAAGTGTATTTAATGTACTTTTTAAATTGTTGTTAGCTGAAATTTAGTAATACCTGTAAACTTTGATTGTATTTTCTGCACCCCCTTCCCTTTTCCACTTTCCTATAAACTTTTCTAATTTTTTTCTCAAACATTTTTAATGAGTATGAATACTTAGAGTTACACTAGAAGTACCACTAAAAATCACAGTTTATCCTTTTAGGACAATGAAAACTTAGAGATGTGATAAATGTACTAGTACCTTTTCAAGCACTGCCACTTACCAAGCTAGATTTAGTCAGCATCCCCTGAATATTGAATGGATAGAAACCCTAAGGAGAGCTCAGATTAGTGGTGTTAAATGATATGCAATTATCCTAGCATGAAAGCATCTTGCCTTGTATAGTGATTTATCCTACGCTGACAGATACAGTTTGCGTTCCATCTTCCATACTTTTGGAGAGCTGTTTAGCAGTAAGAAAGAATTCAGTTTCCCAGGAGACACTAAAATCATGAGGCCTCACCTGAGTTGTCGGAAAACTGAGGCTCATCCCAGGTCACAGCGTGCAACTTCTCAGACACCTGGATGGGAGGTGGGGATCTGCACCAGTCAATGGCAGGGGGTTCTGCATCTACAGAACATGAAACCACAGAAAGATGTCACCAAGAATGCTCCCATGTGATGAGGGGGGCCTGTGAGGGAGCCCTCAATTCTATTTGTGCTATCGGGAAGTGTTGATCTGATGAGTCACCACGCTGCTGGCCTCTGGGACCTCTTTGATGAGGAGAAACGTTTGTCCCTGGTCTTAACATCAAAAGAAAAAGCTGTTGTATTTATTTATTTTTAATTCTTTATAAAAACGGTCCTACCGGTTGACTTGTTAAGGAAGGAACACCAGGTTCCTAAACTCAGTGGCGTGAAAGGCAGCTCTAGAGAGGGTGGGCAATTAATCTGTGACTTCCAACCCCAAGTTTATGTGCTGGATTGAAGAGATTCTTCCCAGATCAGCGAAACAAGGGAAATAACCAAACGAGTTGCTCTAAGGATCCCCCTCTCACCTGCAGGGGCAAGACAGGGCTGACGGATAGTTAACTGGAAGGGGAAACTGGCAGAGAGCTGAGCTCTGTGATAGAAAATGCAAAATGTCAGTGAGGTGGTGATATTGCGTATGGTGGCCTGAAGGGGGTGGGGAATGGTGGTAGGCTGCTGTTGGCAGATTTAGAATGACAAAGTTGTGTGGGAGGGCATTTCGTTGCACTTACTGACTTTACACGCTTGAAATATTTATGTGTACATGAAAACATGCCTTCAAGTTTTCAGAAAGACTGGACAGAGATTTTCTTTTTGAATTTTGTAGGTGAAGAATCTCAGACTAGACAAACTTAGGAGACTTATCTGAGGTCACCGAGTTAAGTATAGTCCTAGGGGTTAGGAAAATAACTCAGAGGGCTGGAGCCTGTGCTTCACATGTGGAGGCCTCAGTTTTAATCTTCAGCATCATATCTCCCTACTCCACGACCCCACGGCCCCACAACCATCCTCCAAGCACACTGGGCACAAGCACCAAACCAAGTGACTTGAGCAGCCAGGCCAAGTATTTCTAGGAGCAGACACTGATTCCCCTGAGCACTGCTTGGGAGTCCTTCTATGACAAATTATAATCACAGGCATCAGCATCAGAATATTTCTACCTATGACATATGCTAGGAAAGCAAATGCTCTGAAATGGAAAGTGCTGTTGTGAGAATATACAGATTTCTAGCTTAAGCTAAGTTTGTTCAGTTTTTGTTCTGCATGCCATTTTACGCGAGTAGCACCTTTGGTTTACCCCTTTCCTAGACCGTTAACCCTGCCAACCACTGCTGGAGTCTCCTTTGTGTTTAGATGAGTCTTCCCTGCATTGCACAGCATCTAGCCCACAGCATGGGCTCATGTTGTTGAATGTTGCTGAATGAAAGAACGCTTAGAGCACTTTGAGAGCAATGATTCAAGTTAATTCGCAGTTGAACCAATCAGACTGACATGATTTGCTATTGTCCAAAAGCAATTGCAAATGGATGTTACTAAAATGTTCAAAACTTAGCTAACACTTAAAAATGGGCTCAGGCATCTGTATGGGGGATTCTTAGCATAAACATTCCTGCCTATCTTGATATCTTGTAGGATATCAACAGTAAGATAGCTGAGAAAAGATGAAAAATCAGAATTTGGAATATTACATCTTTGTCTCTGTCTCTCTGTGCCCCTCCATTGCTTTCTTTTTTTTCCCCTTACTCCTCCTTCTTTTTCCATCATAACTTGAATAGCCAGTGTCAAGCTAGACACTTAAATACATATTTTATATTTCACATGCTGACCCTACTGTGGAAAATTAAAACTTGGAAAATTCTGATTAAATTTTAAATCACAGTACTCAACAACTCTAAATCAGAATTTTTCATGCAACTGGTAAAACTCATGATTAAGACAACACTGAAAAAAGTAACAACAACCACAACAACTAAAAACTACAAGCACTATAAAATGAATTAAACTGATTTTAAAAGTAGGGGCAATACCTGGTGGTGCTGGGGGCAGGACATATGGAATTATCCTTGAGGCCTTGAACATGCAAGACATGTATCTTACCATTTGAGTCTTCCCATATATATTTTCATTTCATGGTCTAGGTAACATGGCTGCAATTGTGTGAATATCCATGTTTTGGGTATACAAAGCTACCACACCTCCTCTACCACCATCAAAGTGTCCAAGGTGCTCCTTCACTGTCCTCATGTCCTTTCTAATCAACTCTTCCTCTCCCATTCAGCCATCCCCTCTCTCCACTTGATAAATTCAATTTTGTAGACCAGACTGATTTTTCACTCAACTCTTTTTTTTATAAATCTACTTTTACTAAAACTGGTAACTGACAGGGTAGGTATCATGTCTGATATCCATTTGTTATATAAAGAAGCTATCTACATTCTATAAAATAAGTTTAATGCATTAAATTTTAAAGTGAACATATTAATATATATGAAATAAACATTATAAGATATCAATATGTTTTATACAGATTTTGATATGCAGTAGGCACTAGTTTCTAGAGTTTAAGATTCTTGACTCATTAATAAAAAACCTCACGTTAGCCCAATAACGGTCACGGTCCTCCCGTTATTCATCGATTTGCTCGAGTGGGCCCAGTAACGTCTCCATCATGATACTTGTTGTTACTATGTTTGGCATATCGAATACGTCACGGGTAGCTTGCCAGGCTCTCCGAGAGGGGCGGAGGAATCGAACTTGGGTCGGCCATGTTGGTCCCTTGTATGGCAAACGCCTTACCGCTGTGCTATCACTCCAGCCCTGCCCTATAACACACTTATTAATTCTATTTGGGATGAAGAAACTGAGGCATAGAGCTGTGATTCATCATATTGGCTTTAAGTGGGAATGCTGGATAAGAACTCAAGAAGACTGAGTTTAGATTCTCTAGGTCTTATCTACCACAGCTGACTCTACATCCTAGTTCTTCATCTTATTGGAGGACATATGGCAGCTACCAAATATTCACTGAAGCACCCGAAAGCACAAAAACCAATTGGGAGATAATGCGGTAAACCAGCTTCTTCCCTGTCCTAGAATACAGATCAATCTAGAATGTGGCAATGAGAATAGAGAAACTGAGAGCAATTTCAAAAATATTAAGTGGTTGCCTACTTTGGACAAACCGGCAGGCTACCGATTGTAGCCTGCCCACATGGCAGAGTCTGGCAAACTCCCCGTGGCATACCCAATATGCCAAATACCAGTAACAATGATGGGTCTCATTCTCCTAACTCTGAAAGAGCCTTGAATATGGCACTTTTTAAAAAATCTCAGGGCTAAGACAAAGGAGACGTTACTGGGGCCTGCTCGAGACAATCGACGAATAACAGGATGGTCGTGATCGTGATCGTGATTAAGTGGTTGAGACTTGTGAAAACTAAACAGTATACTGAATATTGGTAAATGAACACCAGAAAACAAGGGCAACTTTCAGATTCTTTCTTGGTATCTAGATGGTTGCTTGTGCCACTGATGGAGCTGAAAAATAGATTAGGTTTGAATGAGCTGAAATGCCTATGAGACATCCACGTAAGAAAGTCCAACAGGCAATTTACTATCTTAGTTTGAATTTCAGAAAAGAGATACGAGTTGTAGATATCTGGGATTTGTAAGATTTACCATTGTCAAGAAAACTACAGGGAAAGAAAGAGAAGATATTAAATTAACTGGGGCTCTGGGGATGATCCACATTGAATTGGTCTCAGGAAGGGATGTCTTTGGAGACAGATAAAGACATATGAGAAAAATGTTGTGTGTCTGTGTGTATGTGGAGGGTGGTGCGGGGTGCGAGGTGGATCAGAAAAGATTGGTGTCAGAAAAGCTGGGTTAGGAGGTGGTTTTGATCAAGCGAGTGCAGCTTATGTAATGTGGCCTGATTAAAGAGCGCCAAGAACTAGGAAGTAGATCACAGATGATATTAATTTAAAAAAAAATAAGTATGGATGAAGGGCACTGAAGTAGGACTGAGTGACTGTGTGTATAAATGGGAGTTAACCTGACAGACTTACTACTATCTCCTTGGCTCAATCTTTGATATTTCAGATTAAAAGTCTAGTTTACTCCAGGGGATAGAGAAAGAGTATAGTGGGTAGGTCGCTTGCCTTGCATGTGACTGACCCAATTTCAATCCTAGGCACCCCATTTCATCCCCCAGTTTCACCAGGAGTGATGCCTTAGTGCAGAGCCAAGAGTAAGCCCTGAACACTGCCAGGTGTGCCCCCCATCTCCCCACAAACAGACACATTATTTTTTTCAAAGAGGGAGTGACCTGAGAGACTTTCAGGGAGTTAAAGATAAAGATGCAAGTTCTTTGAGACAATTTATCTGCATAAACCAACCCACAAAAATTCAAGACTTACCAATAACCCTGACATGGAAAGTGCAGCTGGCTTGGTTGTTGGACTGGTCAGTTGCTGTGTATGTAATCGCAACATCTCCAATTGGGAAAAGGTAAGGTGGGGTAAAAGCCGGGTGAACATGGAGTGACACCTTTTAAAGATAAGAAAATATTTTGAAGGTGAAAATCAATAGTATATTTGCTCTTTTTTGCTTTTTCTTAGTGAAATGGTATGAAAGATGACATTTTTCTACACAGAGTGTCAGAAAAGTAAGAAGGAGCACTCTTATGGGGTATTTCTTTACAGGTTATAGTCTAAGTACATTACTTACCCTGTTGGAATACATATGGAATGTTATTTTTAAAAAGTATGTAATGTATCATAACATTCTTATGCTATTACACAGACCTTAGAACTTAGGATGACTCATGTCTCCATGATGTTCTGTAGAATATATTTGTATAAATTTTATTTAAGAGAAAACTGTTGAAGGATATTTGAAAGGGTCAAGTTTTATTATTGCATGTAGCACTAGAACAAACACTCTTGTGCAGAGAATTAAAATATATGTTCAGTATGTCTTCATAATAAATGTTCATGAACAGAAGGATTAACCTCAAAGTCTTTAATGTTTTATTGCTATTTCATACAAAATATCTTTCTCAGAAGCATAGTAATAATTCCCATTCCAGCATTTGATTAAAAATTACAATGTGGTAAAAAATAAATATATGTGAATATGTTACATAATAAACATTCTAAACTTTGACAAGTTTGTAGCATTTTTCCCTAGTTCTCAACCTGACTTTAAATATACATTTGAAAATAGTAGTCAGATTATACTGTTGGGGAAAGAGAAGTAAAGGACATGACTCCTTCCCTTTCAGCCTGGTGATGGGGTGAAGCCAAGGCTGACTTTGGGATATGTCCTGACCAAATAGTGCCTAGAGTGAAAATGAAAACAGTTATTATAGTTGGAAGCATTCTCACAAACTGTAAGCATGGGAAAGCATATTTGTCTCAAGGTGGTGCTCAGAAGCCACACAGCTCTCCTTTGTTATGCTTCTAATCTAGACATAATACCCTCCCAACAATACATAGAAATAGATTCTCTTAACCAGCCAGCTGCTACAGTTAGCTCTGTGAGTAAACCATAATTACAACGCACAGGATCTCAGCAATCTAGGCTGAAGCAGAATATCCCCGTATTTTAAAAAACGATTTCAACATACAGGTGCTACATTTAACATGAAAACTCATTAGATTCTGAAATATGTTCCTGCTTCTTCCTCCTCCTCCTGCTTCTCCTTCACCTCCTTCTTCTCCTTTTCCTTCTTCCACCTAGTTGTACTCAGGGCTTACTCCTGGTTCTGTGTTCAGGGATCACTCCTGGCAGGATTTGTGGGACTATATATGGTTGCTGGGGACCAAACCCAGGTCAGTCACATGCAAGGCAAGTGCCTTACTTGCTGTACTATCTGAGTATGGCCCCCAAAATAAAAAAGCTGAAAAAAGTACTCTGTCTTTAGTTATATAAAGACAAATACTAGTGATTTCTCATATCTGGAGAATGAGGTGGGGGGAGGGAGGGAGGGATGGAAGAATGAATGAATGAAGAAAAGAAGGAAGAAAGGAGAAAGAATACAAAACAAAACAACAGGGGTTTTCCAGAAGTAACTAGGAAGGTGAGGTCAGTGGATGAAGATAGTCAGTAGATACTAACTTCACTATAAATAAAAGTGTTCTTGATATGTAAGGTATATGGTGACTCTATATTTCTTAAAAGTCACTTTGATTGTAAAACATATTTCAAACAATGATTAGAATAGTTATGTATCTTTGGTATTGATCCCTGTCCCAGCCCCATATTTCATGGGTGGTACAACTTACATATTATATGTGCATTATTAATGTCAATAATGTTATATGTGCAGGTATGAATATAAAATAGTATTTAAGGTCAGCTCCTAAATTAATTCACTATTATCATCTAATTATTACGAGCTACCATCAATCTCAAAGTACTACACTCTCAATAATGTTAATTTTAGAAATCCTGAAAAAGAAACAATATTAACCTCTCAGATTGGTCAGCATTTTGAGGTTCACATTTCAAAATATTCCTATTTCATGAATAGGAATTAAGATTGACTCTAATTTCTTAGAATTTTCATAATTTCATAACAGAAAAGAATTCTTAGTCAAATAATGCTAGTGAACACAGTATTACAAGTCCATATTTTCATGTTAGAGACTTTTATCTGATATTTCCAAATATTTTACCAGATGAACCATTTATAAAAGGAGTATATGTTAAGTATTACAATGAGAAGATTAGCAAATTTTCACCCATCTATACATATTAAGATTATATTTGAAAAAAGAGGCAAATATTTGCACAAACCTTACCTTTTCCCCAGAGTTGTCTTTGGCCGTTGGGATTTGCCAGGTGACATTAGCAGAATCTTGCTGTTCCTGAGTCTTTGCCTCTATGTCCTTAGGACATTTGATTTGAGGAGCTTCCACATCTACCTCAGAACATATATATCAATTAATGGGTTGATATGTAATTTCAACTCTTTAAGAAAGAAGCAAATATATATATATTATTCTGGAATGATTTCTTTCTTTTTTTTTTTAGTGAAGCAAGATAGTAGTTACTGACTTAAATTTATTCAGAAAGATGTGAGGGGAGAGCAAGAGAGGAAGTCCATGTTCAAGAGAGAACATGGGGTGGGGTGGGGGTGGGGGTTGATTCCTTTTTACATCCCAACTTTGATTTGGAAGATGTAAAGTTGCCTTCAGGATATTTCATCTCTGCATGGTTCCCTAGAACCGTATCTGCATTCTTAGTTTCATTTCTTACAGTTTTTTTCTAAAACACTTCACATGCAAAGTCCACTTTGTCACAGGAAAGTGCCATGGTCTTTTGGTCTTTGCCCATGCTCCTTTAGTTGCCAAAGTCACAGCCTTCTTCCTCCCTTTTCTTTTTAATTCTCTGCTTTTTAATTCTCTGCTTAGATGCAACTGCTTTTTAATTCTCTGCTTTTTAATTCTCTGCTTAGATGCAACGTCCTTAGGAAGAGAACTCTTTCAACCTACCCAGTCCATTTTAGGTGTCATTACAGAAGTACTCACAGCCCTTTCTCCTTCTTAACAATGAAACTCAACACACCAGGACCAAGAAATAGCACAGGAGTCAGGGCACACGCTTTATATGTGTGGGACCCCATTTGATCTCTGGCACTTCATGTCTCTGCCCACCACCATACCTCCTGGTGGAGCCCAGGAGGTACCTTGGCACTGCTGTTGCCAAGACTCATTTGGCAAAGTATAACTCTCTGGACTCCCGAGTATTATTTGGGAGAGTTCTGTTCCAAAGGGAAAAAAAACCAATAAGCTCAATGAATAATAACACAAAAACCAAAACAATAAACTCTACAAAACAATAAACTCAACAAACAATAACTCAACACATCATTCTGAATTTTCTCACCAAATGCAATTTAAGTCCAATAAAGACAGGGTATTGTCAATCTTGGTATGCTGTATAGAGTATGACATGCAGAAAATTGATAAATATTTTTTGAATTAAATAAATATCGGGCGCATTCAGGGTGGTATGGCCATAGTTATTAATGGTGACTATGAAAGGAAGGAACTACACTTTATAATAACACTGTCAAATAGAATTAATTCAGTGTTAAAATGTACTGTCAAAACTGACAACAAATTAAAGTCAACAATATTTTTCAGTGTGAAACTTGGCAGTATACTGAATTAGATGTTGTAATAAACATATTTATACCCATTATTGTAAAATTAAACATAATGTAATGAACAAATTACTTCCCTTAATATTAAATTAAATCATCAATAACTTGCAAATGATTCATTCTATCTGAACTGATTTTATCTGTCTTCTATTATCCAGTTTCTTAAGTTTGTATTCAATTTCCACATTCTGTTTTCCAAAGAGCCCTGGCCAACATTTCACCACTGAGATACATTAATTACACTGACTCTAAAAATCTGCAAAGTCATTTGATTTCTTATTTACACTTTAGAATTAACAACTGGATTTCAAATTTAAAGTTTATATCTATAATTTTTCCGTGTTCTTTAGACACTGCCACATTTCCATTAGGTGCTTGGAGTTGCAAGAGAAATAAGATGTAAGTCTGATTCTTGCTTCCTATGTGCAATTTCTCTTTTATTTCTGGAAAGTTATCTAATATTTCTCATTAACTTTGAAATCCAGAAATTTTATTAGGGGCAGTGAAGGTATGCTTATCCAAATACTCAGGGACTATATCTGGTATAAGTTTTCATGTCTAACTGCAACTCAGAGAAAGTTTCTACTGGAATGAAAACTCATCTCCACTCTTTCCTGATGCAAACCCCTTAGTAAATGGACACTGGAACATCTTCCTTTATCACTGTATCTCTTAACTTCCATCTTTCTATGCTTCCATGTATCTGTGGGATATTCAAGTCCTTTGTTAATTGGTTCTCCATTCTGAGGGAACTCTTAGTTTGGCTCTTCAAATTACTGATACTGTTTTGAACACATTTCATTCTTTTGCTTTTCTTGGGGATATTTTTTCTTAAAGAATCTATCTTACTGTCAATGACTTCCTTTTTCATAAGAGAATATTCCTGCTGCAAGCAAGGTGGCAATGTTTGCTTACGAATGGCAGGCAGGTTTCAAAGGGCTGATAATGTCTTGATCTCAGAATTCTTCAATCTTTTTACACCTGAAGTTGGGCACCTGTCCTACATATCAGCCTACAGTTGGCAGTTCTAATCAATGTGGTAGACCAGTGGTTTCCAAAATTTCTATATCTGTGGACCAGCCTTGGTCTGTAGACTGGTGCTTGAAGACCATCGCTCTCAATGGATTTAGTGTCAGCTGTTTGATGGGGTCAAGAAATCCTAGAAGATTCTTATCTCCAAATGAAAAACTTATCTGTTTTCCACTCTAATATTATCCTTCTATTTCTATTTCTTCTGTTATTGCCTAGCATGAGGCAACTGGGTTTTAAAACAATAATCCTGAGAGTGTATACTGGTACAATAGCTATCTCTTGAGCATGTATGGATGTGAAGCACAGCTGCAGGAGGGCACTGTACTGATCTTGGCATTCTCTAAGAATTTGGTTTAGAACCTGGAGGGGGTCATACCTTTACAAACAGCTGTTTGAACTCTGGCACTCCATTTCCCAGTGGTGGTACATCTCACTTCTTCTCTGACACCAGATAAAATGAATCCTTGGCGGCAACTTAACTGACAAACAGTTCCAAGTCTGGCTGGCTGCTTGCCACAATTGGGAGGAGATAGAATGACACCCTTTGGCTTCTGAAAGGTGGAGCAACGGCGTTCTGTTGTAGAAAAATGACAGCATGTTACTCATCTTCCATAAATTACAAATAACAGTCTCTCTTGTCTCAAGAAAAAAAGCAAACGTGTTTCCTTGGAATTGACTTAAATTGCTAAATATCTGTAAACAACACAGAATGTATGATGAAATTTAAGCAATAGGCAACTTTTGCTCTTTAGCTCCTTATATTATTTTACCAGTTATCTGGGAAGATTCCTGATAATAAATCAAAGCCAGCTGTGACTTTTCATTTGCTTGGCGCACCCTTATTCAGTTTGAAGTATATAACTGTGATTTTTGAAAAGCGAAATAGTAAACTGAGTTCTAACTTTTATGAGCTAAGCCATGTATTCAAGAGTTATCTTTTTAAAAACAATTTTGGAACTGCTCTGACCCAGCATTACTTAGGGCCAACTGGGTCACACCCAGCCACTGCTCATTGGGTCATGATATACAGGGGAAGAAACTTAGGGTCTCAAAGACACTAGGCATGTGCTCTACCACTTAAATTATCTCTCCAGTCACTCAGTCTTTATCTTATACATTTTTGATGCCATCTTTAAGTGAGCACATTATGAAAAAACATTACATATTCTCTGAAATCACTTGATAACTATGAGGGCCTTGATCATCAGTATTGTCTTCAGCTTGGAAGAATAGCAGATGAATTAGGCAGAAAGCAGACAGAATGAAAGACCAAGGCTAAGACTCAGGGCAGGGTATGCATATGTGTGCACATGTGAGGATAAATGTACACATGGACCAATAAGTACATTACCTGTTGTAGCAATGACTCTGCTAGAAGCAAGAAGAGTATCTTTAGTCTACTTTTTTTGATGGAGTATCTGTTAATGCTTATTTAATACCCACTGTGTAATAGGCAAGAGTTCTAAGTGATTACCAAGTATTGACACACTTATCCTATACAGTAAGTAGTGCTGTTATTCCCATTTAACACGTGTTGAGGCACTACAGTTATTTTGCCATCATAAAACTTTATCAAGGTTTCCAAAAGGTAAAAGGGAGAACTTGTGGACTCTGAAACATACCAACTGTCATGCCACCTCCCCCAAATTATTGACAGAAAAAAGAGGATTTTTTCCTGAGATATTGGTTGGTTTATTTATTTTTGCACAGTATATACATTTTTTGTGCTACACATCTTCCCAAAGTTCTGCCTTGATCAAGAGGAAAGTCAACCAAATTTGTGGTTCAAAGATAATAACTATGTGAGCTGAAAGTCCTTCAGGGAAAGATCTTAATTAAAATAATTAATAACAATCATTATCAGTTATAATGGATGTCATTTTCATGGAAGATTTTATTCCCTATCACAGTCTCATTTTTTATTGTTTATGGAATTTGGGGCTGGAGTGATGGCACAGCGGTAGGGAGTTTGCCTTACAAGCAGCCAACGTGGCCCACCCGAGTTCGATTCCTCCGCCCCTCTCGGAGAGCCCGGCAAGCTACCGAGAGTATCTCGCCCGCACAGCAGAGCCTGGCAAGCTCCCCCTCACGTACTCGATATGCCAAACACAGTAACAACAAGTCTCATGATGGAGACGTTACTGGGCCCGCTCGAGGAAATCGATGAACAATGGGATGACCGTGATGGACTGTGACCGTGATGGAATTTTGAATTAAAATGCTTTGAATTTTTATATACTCTACTATTTTTTTTCTTCAAGTGTTTCTTTTTATTTTATGCACTGAGATTCATTAACTTTCATTTGGATATATTAACCACAGTCATTTCTAATTACTTCTTTCCTCTTTTCTCTTTTTATTTTCTTTTCCATTGTGTTTGCTTTCTTCTGGTTTTGGAGCGACACCCAGTTGTGTTCAGAGCTTACTACTGGCTCTGTGGTAAGGAGTCACCCCTGGAAGATCTTGGGATACTATATGGAAGGCCAGGGATAGAACCTGGGTCAGTCTCATGCAAGTGCTCTACCTCTGTACCATTTCTTGAGCTTCGCTTCCTCTCTTCTTGCTCCTCTCCCTGCTGCTCTATCTCCTCCAACCACCTCCCCTCCACAAAGGCTCTTTTCTTCATATATATACACACATATGTATGTATATATACATATATTTCTCCATATATACACATATGCCTAAGAGAACTTAGAATTATTTCAGTAATTTTGTAGTTTATGCAACATAGGGTTTATATATTGTTTAATATCATTTAAAATATTTTTCAAAAAATTAAAAAATAAAAAATAAAATATTTTTTATTGATCTTTTGAATGTTATTTTTAACTATTCTATTATATATGAAAGCTTTTTAGTTACTATGGTGTTCTTTATGACTTTAATGCTTACCATTTAAGCAGACTTATTCTCTTTGGGATGGGTCTAAAAATGATAATGTTTAAATCCTTAAAGTCTAAAAATAGTTCAAGAGCAACACTTAATGATATTAAATACAAAGAATAATGTTCTTTTTCAGATTTAATAAAGTTATTGTTTTATAAGAAGGCGTAAGTTTAATACGGACTTTTTATATCAGTTATTAGTATGCACTGCACTGCACTGTCCTCCCATTGTTCATCAATTTGCTTGAGCAGGCACCAGTAACGTCTCACAACAAATCATGAGACTTGTTGTTACTGTTTTTGGCATATCGAATATGTCAAGGGTAGCTTGCCGGGCTTTGCCGTGTGGGCGAGATATACTCGGTAGTTTGCCAGGCTCTCTGAGAGGGGCAGAAGAATCGAACCCGGGTCGGCTGTGTGCAAGGCAAACACCCTACCCACTGTGCTATGGCTCCAACCCATCAGTATGAGTTTGCGAAAATGTATTTTTTATGTAAATGTTAATAAATGTATTTTATATTCTGCTAAACAGAATATCTTCAAATTTCTCTTCATAAAACCTCATTGTAGAAAAAAGTGAAATAACATTCACATTTTAATTTATTTAATAAAGAAAATTAATATGAATTTCACTTATTTGTGTTATTTATTTTAGTTGAGGTAAAATGGTTATAATAATGTTAATGTTCATGCTTTTTTGTATAAAAGTAACCTTACCTCCATCACTAACATTTTCACAATTTTAAAAGGTAAAGCGATCAAATCAGTAATATTACAATAATTTTATACCCTGCAAAATTATCATTCAGATCTGGGGAATTAAAAGCTTTCCCAGATAAAAGTTAATGGGATTTACTACCACCACACCCAAACTATGAGAAATGTTGAAAGGAGTTCTTTTATATGAACAAAAGTACCCCCCCTCCCCGCAAAATTCTGAGTTAAATGATAAACAGTAATCATAAACATAGGGAACCAAGGGGATAGTTCAGAGCCTTAAAGCACCTACCTTGCATATGTGTACGGTCACAAGTTCAATCCCCAGTGCTGCCACATATATTAATAATAGCACTGACAGTTCTACAGTTCATGGCCAACATAATCCCACCATTGTAAGTTGTTTCCGGCCACAATATAATTGGGTGTATGCAAGCACTACAACAAAAAGTGGTGCATCCACCAGCAAACACCATACCAAGCAGAAAAGATGAAGGATCACCATGGCAAGCTGGTTATAAACACTGTAGCGAACCCCAGTGAGCACTATCGGGACACCCATAAGCACCACAGTTAAGAGGGGTGACTCAAAGCCAGCATTCAAACTAAGTGTGTAAGCACTGCATGCAACCTGATGTGTAACCCCAGTGAGCACCAAAGCTAAATGTGTAAGCACCACAGCTAAGCATGTACATGATCTCAGTTCTGGGAAATATCTGCCCTAATAAAAATCCAGGTCAGGAAAGTCTTCGGGATAAATCAATTTTAGATTAATTTAATCAATGAGGACTGCAAACATGCAGCAAGACAGTCAACATCCTGCTAGATAGAATAGGAAATTATAATGGTTTCAATGTTATACATGTTAAAGGTACTTGCTGGTAGTTTATCTTTCTTTGGCAACAGCTATAAGGGCCTTGTGATGGGAGACAGAAGAAAGGTGATACTAAACAACATAAAGAAGACAAAACTGCCCCTTACTGGGAGCTGTGGAGGTTTGCTTGCTTTCTGGATAATTCTTTTTTCTTTTTTTTTATTAGTGAAACACCATGAGGTACAGTTGTAGACTTACAAATTTTGGTAATTTTGTTCAGTTATACAATGATCTAGTACCCATCCCTCCACCAGTGCCCATTCTTCACCACCAATGATACCAGTATCCCTCCCACCCCCCATCCCTCCATCCCACTCCGCCTCTATGGCAGGGCATTCCCTTTTATTCTCTCTCTCCTTTTGGATACTGTGGTTTGCAAAAGAGGCATTGAGTGGCAATCATGTTCTGTCTATAGTCTACTTTCAGCATGCATCTCCCATCCTGGGAGGATCCTCCCAACACCCTTTATTTGGTTCTCCCTTCTCTATCTGTGCTGCCTTTTCCCCTAGCATGTGTGACTGGCTTCCAAGCCATGTAGTGAACCTCCTGGTACTTATCTCAGCTATTCTTGGGTGTTAGTCTCCTATTTTCTTACTTTATGTTCCCCAAATGAATGCAATATTTCTATGTCTGTCCCTCTCTTTCTGACTCATTTCACTCAGCATGATACTTTCCATTGAGTACCACTTGTATGTAAATTTTATGACTTCATCTTTTCTAACAGCTACATAGCACTCCATTGTGTAGATATACCAAAGTTTCTTTAACCAGTCATCTGTTCTCGGGCACTCAGGATTTTTTCCAGATTCTAGCTATTGTAAACAGTGCTGCAATGAACAAACAAGTGCAGATGTCACTTCGACTATACTTTTTTGCCTCTCTGAGATATATTCCCAGGAGTGGTATTGCTGGGTCAAATGGGAGCTCAATTTCTAATTTTTTTGAGAATCGTCCATACTGTTTTCCAAAAGGGCTGAACCAATCGGCATTCCCACCAGCAGTGAAGAAGGGTCCCTTTCTCGCCACATCCACACCAACACTGGTTGCTTTTATTCTTTTGTTCCTGGACAATTCTTTTGTGTCTGTTTGATTCTTTGTGAGGGACCCTGGAACAGTCAAAGGTTACAGTCCGAACAGTTTTATGTTTTGAGCCCTTTCAGTTAGTGACCTGACATGACCACTTGACCACTCAGGAATCAGGTGGCAGAGCAACCCTCCTCACACCTGGAAACAAAACGGGAGGAACTGGGCAGTGCAGTAGCAGAAATTGGATCACTATAGGCCACCACTAGAGGAAGAACAGGATTAGATTTAGAAGCAGAGGGAGAACCAAATTGGTAAAATATATGTGATTGGCACTATGACAATAGTCTCCCTTCCAAAGTGTCTAGCTGGGCTCATTTTTGGAAGACCCCATTTAAGCTGGTGGTGAGGGCAATGACTGTCATTCCAAGATTGATTGATTCAGATTATCCAGGAAAAATTAAGTCATGGTTACCACCTAGACTCTTCCATTCAAAGAGGGAAAAAAATGGCACTGATGCTTTATATGCTTTAGCGTATGTATGGGGCAAGGAATAATAAAAGAGAAGGAAGATTTGAGTTTACATGTTCTTTAAAAATATTTACTGGGTGTCATCTACTAATGACTCCAAACCCACTCAGACACCGGATAAATGAAATGAAGTTCAATGGAATGCGAGGCAAGAGGCATTGTAATATGTAATGTAGTATCTTTATATTCACTTGATGGCAAGACTGGTCCCCTCTGTGGGAAAATTAGTCAGCCTCTTCATTAATAGGAGAAGGGGACTGGCAAAATACTATGAAAACTCTAAAGTGTAAATGACAAGGTTAGGCAGCATGCCATTTGATCCCCATATAGACTGGACATTCCTAACAGCTTATAGGGAGTGAGACTTACTAATGCAACAGGGAGTACAAGTGGGCATCCTTTTTGGGAGCAACTGCTCTTGTAGAAACCCCTCCCATTCCACTGAACTCAAGATAATTCTGTGTGGGTGGAGCAGAACTGATAAATTTGGGATCTGAACAACTTTGGGCAGGGTACATAGAAACTAGCTGCAGCCATTAGAATACTCCAGAATTCAACATAAAGAAGAAATTGGGAAGGTAGGTGTATGCTACATGGTCTTAGAACCTTAAACACAGTCTTCAAACCATTCAGCACTCTCTACCCACAATGATTTCACAGCCCTGGGGAATTAAAATACTAGAACTGAAGAGTCTATATGTATATTTTTTGTAGGAGTATTGCTATTTATTCAGCCATTGTGAAGAGTTTATATTTAAAACATAATCTTACACCCGAAGAATAGAGAATGTTTCATCTTCATTGTGCCTGTAACTAAATAATGCACATCTCACTGTCATTGGTGGAGAGTGTTGACCTAGATAGGAATACTGACAGCCCCACTATATGCTAATATTGTGTGCATGAAGCTCTTCACTGTCTCCATGAAGCCTACCCTTATGTGCTTATTTATCATTACACGGATGGTATTCTATTAATGGTTCCCCCCTGAAAAGGCCCACTATTACTGTTTTGCCTGTTACTATCCATATTATTGATAAAGTCTCATAGTTGTACCTAAAAAAGATTCAAAACATGCACCCCCTGACATCTTGGGTGCACAAATTAAAATCAAAACTATACTCTCAATGTCTATCAGTAGACATTGAAGTAAAAAAATGTAATGATGCCCCCAAATTAATGAGTGCGATAAATTGGCTCCAACCCTCAAGTGGTATTTGAAATGAGGAAATAAAAAATTTATTAAGGTTGTAAAAAGGGAAGTTGAATTAAACAGCCCACATTTACCAAAACAGCTCATTTCAAAGAATTAAAATTGACAGGGGTCAAATTTCAGGGGAGATTATTACATAGAGTAGACTTCCTGACGCCAATTAATATTTTCTACTATCCATCATAGATTATTCACTGCCCTTATCAGGAAACTAATGAGTTCTAATGAATGCTTAGAATGAGTATATTTCAGCAAGCCTAAAGTGTACTTTATCCCATAATGTTAAATCCAGTTAAATTTATCTTATAGGCATTATCTCACTAGATCTAATCAGGACTCCTGAGTTATGTATCTCCTAGAGGCAGCGAACATTATGGAAAAGGCCATCCTACTCATTCCCACCCTCCAAATTGCTATTGCTAGTTTTCCTGGGAAAATGAGATGTGACATACCTTCAGATCCATTATTTACATTACCAGAGACTATTTGTTCAATTATAGAAGAAACAATTTCCTATGCAAATCCAGACTTGCAAAGTGTTTACTGGTGCCTCAGAAAAAACGCATAATGCTGCCCTCCTTTAGAAGGACAAAAAATGTATGGAAATCTGTTAAATTTATATCCTCAGGCTCCTCTTAACATCTAGATCTGATTTTTTTTAACAGTACTACAAACCTTTTTCTCATGAACCTTTAAACATTAGTTCTGACTTCGAATACGCTGTAAAATTCCTTATTCTATGTTATAAAGCAGGATTAAATGTCCCAACAACAGACCTTAATGTTTCTATTTTACTAACTTTGCTACAGTATGTCTTGCAAGCACATACGCAGCTCATCTTTATTACCCATATCAGATCACAGTCTAACTTGCCCAGAGAAATAACTGAAGGCAATGTCTAAGCATACCAAAGCTGATATATTCTGTTCCAAGCTCAGCAATCACATAATCCATGGCATCAGTTTGAAACCCCTCTTCTACGCATTTAATATTACACAGTCAGATTCAAAACACAACATCCTGACTTGCCCAGATTGCTAAATTAATTCTCCTATCTCATTCTCTCAGGTAACTAACCCACGAGGCCTGGTACCAAAAGATCTCCATCAAATGGATGCCACACACTATGAGGAGTCCTGAGAATATCAAAGTATCCATTTATCCATTGATACTTATTCAACTGTTACTCATACCCACTATAAAGAAAACACTATGGTTATTACAGCACACGATCTGTCTTCATTTGTAGTGTGGGGAAAACCTTTGAGGTTAAAAATGGCCCAGCTTATACCTCAGAAAGATTTTTACAATTTTGTGCTCATTGAGACATTGATGTATCATCTACTCTACAACCCACAAGGTCAAACCATAGTAAAAAGGACTTATCGAACTATGAAAACTCCTCTAAGAGCCTCATCTTGCTCTCTCACCCTTACAGGTGAGATTAATTTCTCTGCGGTCATCTTTGGGCTCTTTTTAGACCAGAGGGAGATTCCACTCCCTTCCGGCTATGTCCCAGCAGCCACCATGCCTGATCTCTGCAATAATTTAGTGAGAATAAAAAATTAAAGTTTTTCTCATTGATTTCTGAAATCTTCTTTAGTGGACACTATATTCTTCTATAAACTGTTTTGTTCTAGCCACATTTGCAATTTGATTGTTCTGTGTATCCTTATACCATTAATGTACTATGCTAATGATTTTAGGTTCATAATCTATCTTATGATGGTGAGAAGAAGTTTTTCCTCATATTCCTCTAAATTTTTTATTATTTATTTTGCACCTGAATATTGGTCAATATATTTCCAATTCTTACATGTAATTATGTCTGTTGTCAGTATATGGGGCTACAGTTAATTGTATGCCAATAAAACTGTCAATAAGTATACAATTGCTTTTGATTAAATTCCACTAAAATTTTTTCTTTCTGTGCTATTTGGATATCTTCTTTGAGAAAGTTTCTGTTCATTTCATCACCCATTTTCTGATGAGGTTGGATGTCTTCTTTTTGTAGAGCTCAACCAGTGCCTTGTATATCCTTGATATCAACCTCTTATACGATGGGTATTGGGTAAATATCTTTTCCCGTTTATGATGAAAACTCTTGCCAAAATGGGTATTGAAGGAGCTTTCTTCAATATAGTCAAAGCCACCTACCACAAGCCTATGGCAAGCATCATCCTTAATGGGGAAAAACTAAGAGCCTTCACTCTAAGATCAGGGATGAGAAAAGGATGCAGACTGTCTTTGTATTTTGGTTACTATTTCTTTTGGGGTGCAGAAGCTTCTTAGTTTAAGATAGCTTCATTTGTTTATCTCTGTTTCTACTTGCTTGGCCAGTGGCGGGTCATCTTTGAAGACACCTTTAGCTTCTATGTCGTGGAGGGTTTTGCCAACCTCGTCTTCAATGTATTTTATGGACTCTGGTCTGAGGTCTTTAATCCATTTTGATCTGATTTTTGTACATGGTGTTAGGTAGAGATCTGCGCCCATTTTTTGCATGTAGCTGTCCAGATTTCCCAGCACCATTTGCTAAAGACACTTTCCTTGCTCCACTTCACATTTCTTTCTCCTTTATCAAAGATTAGATGATCATACATTTGAGAGTGTGTGTGTCAGAATATTCAACCCTATTCCATTGGTCTGTAGTTCTGCCTTTGTTCCAGTACCATGTTGTTTTAATTATTACCACTTTGTAGTAGAGTTTGAGGTTGGGGAAGGTGATGTCTCCCATCTTCTTTTTCCCAAGGATTGCTTTAGCTATTCGTCGAGGCTTATTGTTCTGTATGAAATTCAGGAGTATTTCTTTCATTTCTTTGAAGAATGTCATGGGTATCCTTATAAGGATCGCATTGAATCTGTACAATGCTTTGGGGAGTATTGCCATTTTGTTAAGGTTAATTCTCCCAATCCATAAACAGGGAATATCTTCCTATTTCCTTGTGTCCTCTTTCATTTCGTGAAGTAGCATTTTATAGTCTTCTTCGCACAGGTCCTTTACCTCCTTAGTTAAGCTGATTCCAAGGTACTTGATTTTCAGAGGCATGATTGTGAACAGGATTGCTTTTTTCATGCCACTTTCTTCTCCCCCATTATTTGTGTATAAGAAAACCATGGATTTTTGGGCATTGATTTTATAGCCTAATTTACAAATCAATTGTTTCTAGAAGTTTCTTAGTAGAGACTTTAGGATTCTCAAAATATAGTATCATTTCATCTGCAAGAGTCAGAACTTGATTTCTTCCTTTCCTACCTGAATGTCCTTAATATCGTTTTCTTGCCTAATTGCTATTGCAAGTACTTCCAGTACTATATTTAACAAAAGTGGTGAGAGTGGGAATCCTTTTCTCATCCCTGATCTTAGAGGGAAGGCTCTTAGTTTTTTCCCCATTAAGGATGATACTTGCCATAGGCTTGTGATAGATGGTTTTGACTATACTGAAGAAAGTTCCTTCAATACCCATTTTGGCAAGAGTTTTCATCATATACGGGCGCTGAGTCTTGTCAAATGCTTACTCTGCATCTATTGATATTATTTTTTTATCTTTTCTTTTGTTGATATGGTGAATCATGTTGATTGATTTAGAATTTTAAACCATCCTTGCAACCACGGGATGAATCCCACTTGGTCGTGGGGTATGATCTTTTTGATGAGTTGTTGAATTCTATTTGCTAATATTTTTTGTTGAGAACATTAGCATCTGTGTTAATCAGGAATATTAGCCTGTAGTTTTCTTTTTTTGTGTGGTGTCTTTGTTTGCTTTTGGTATTAGGGAGATCTGAGCTTCATAGAAACTGTTTGGGAGAGTTTCTTTTTCTTACATCTCTAGTCATCAGGGAGATGCAGATCAAAACAACAATGAGAGATCATTTCATACCACAAAGACTGGCCCACATCCAAAAGAATAAAAGCAACCATAGTTGGTGTGTATGTGGGGAGAAAGGTACTCTCCTTCACTGATGGTGGGAATGTAGACTGGTTCAGCCCTTTTGGAAAATAGTAAGGACTATTCTCAAAAAACTAGAAATTGAGCTCCCATTTGACCCAACGAAATCACTTCTGGGAATATATCCTGGAGAGGTAAAACAGTATAGTAAAAATGACATCTGCACTTGTATGTTCATTGCTGCACTGTTTACAATAGCCAAAATCTGGAAAAAATCCGTGTGTCCAAGAACATATGACTGATTAAAAAACTCTGGTATATCTACACAATGGAATATTATGCAGGTGTTAGAAAAGATGAAGTCATGAAATTTGCATATAAGTGGATCAACATGGAAAGTATCATGTTAAGTGAAATGAGTCAGAAAGAGAGGGACAGATATAGAAAGACTGCACTCATCTGTGGAATATAAAGTAACAGAATGGGAGACTCTTACCCAAGAATGGTAGAGACAAGGACCAGGAGGTTTACTCCATGGCTTGGAAGCTGGCCTCAAATGCTAGGGGAAAAGGCAGCTCAGATAGAGAAGGGAACACCAAGGAAAGGGTGTTTGGAGGACCTGTTCAGGTTGGAAGATGCATGTCGAATATAGACTATAGATTGAAGACAATGGCCACCCAATGCCTCTATTACAAACTACAACACCCAAATGGAAAGAGAGAACAAAAAGGAATGCCCTGCCACAGAGGCAGGGTGGGTGGGGGGCGGGGTGAGGGTGGTGGGAGGGACACTGGGATCATTGGTGGTGGAGAATGGGCACTGGTGGAGGGAAGGGTACTCAATCATTGTATGACTGAAGCACAAGTGCGAAAGTTTGTGAATATGTAACTGTACCACATGGTGATTCACTAGTAAAAGAAATGCAAAAAATTTTTTTCTTTGTATTATTTTTGCAGTTCTGGAGATAGAACCTTGTTTCTCACACATGCATTGCTACTCTGAGCTACATCCCAAACAGTCAACCAAAATTTGGAGACACCTTGAATCATTTCAGAAAAGTACACAATAATTTAAAAGAAAATTTAGTAAAGCATTTCATAAGCCTTTTAAAGATATGCCACTTTTCAATGAAAATTGGGTCCTTTACAAGAAAAGTTGATGCATCATGTAACCAGAAAAAGAGATTATTTTCTGGAGTAAACACTGCCATTCAGACACAAATTCTAGCCCAAGGACACAATGTCCCAGCTAGAGAGATTCATTGAAATTCATTATCCCATTGTTTAAGCATCCTTTCCATGGCAACAGAACCATCAAATCACTTCATTTAATTCTGTGAAATATCTTGAAGAAGCCAACTTTCTTCGCTCTGTTTTTTCCAAATCAGTCTATTCATGATTGCTTACAGTTTGTGACTACAAAGAAATGCAAAATTTGTGTGGTTCTTGTCTGTTAGTCCCCATAATATCGCCTTGCTGATGACATGTTTCTTAAAAAAAATTTTGGAGGGGGGTTAGGGACCATATCCAGCAATGCTCAGCGTTTATTTCTGGTTTTGTGCCCAGGGATCACTCTTGGTAGTAAACAGGGGGTCATTTGTGGTGTAAGGAATTAAACCAGGCAAGTACCTTAACTCCTGTACTGTCTCTACAGTCCTGAACAGAATATTTTAACTTTTGTTCAGGAGAGTTTAATCTCTTAGAATGATTATATTCATTTTCTTAGTCTGCATAATGAGTGCCCGCTTTATGAATATTTGTGAATCTTTCCAGGAATTTCAATATACTTTCTGATGATCAATCATCTTCTCTTTTTTGAGTCATGAATCCAAAAATGTATTATGCTACAATAAGCCTATAAGTTAGTTTGGAAGAAAGCGATATATTTGTAATATCTAATTTTTCTATCTTTGGTCATGGCCTCCCTCAATTTATCCTATATCTAAAATTCTTTTAATTTTTAGAAGTTGGTAATTTAATAAATAATTATACTGGTTCTAGGGATATGGTTTCTGACAGAGCTGGATTCACTAAACAGTAATTTATCATTATCTCCTTATCATACTTATTATTACCATTTTGTAATACTGTAGCATTACAGTATTTTGTGTCTACTGTGG
The DNA here is from genome assembly GCF_029834395.1 of Sorex fumeus. Lineage (NCBI taxonomy): Eukaryota > Metazoa > Chordata > Mammalia > Eulipotyphla > Soricidae > Sorex > Sorex fumeus. The sequence continues at coordinate 45,453,146 of NW_026606091.1, forward strand.
CACTGTAGCACTGTCCTCCCATTGTTCATCGATTTGCTTGAGTGGGCACCAGTAACATCTCCATTGTGAGACTTGTTACTGTTTTTGGCATATTGAATACGCCAAGGGGGAGCTTGCCAGGCTCTGCCGTGTGGATGGGATACTCTCAGTAGTTTGCTGGGCTCTCCGAGAGGGACAGAGGAATCAAATCCAGGTTGGCTGCGTGCAAGGCAAAAGCCCTACCCGCTGTGTTCTCACTCAGGGATCAATTCTATAGTATGTGTCTACAATGTTACACAAATCAGGAAACTGAAAAAAAACTTGAATTCATTCAGTTCCTTTGTCAGTAGTAAGATGCTATAATTTATACATAATAGAAGATATCCTAATAAAATGGAATTTTAATTGTAATCTTAAGATTTACTTTGAGATAATTTTGTTTTTTTATTAATCATGTAAAGCTAAATTAGATTTTTTGAAAGTGAAATACTCAGAATTTACTTTTGAAAAATAAAAAGAGAAGCCCACCCCAAATGAAACAAGTTTTAAAAAATTATCATTTGAAACTATAAAGTTTAATGACTTGGGGAAATTAAGTTTTTATGTGGAAGTCTTTTTTTTAATTAGTGGAAAGGAATAAAACAACATATTTGTATATGTACCTGTATTACTTGCAAGCATATACTTATGTTCATTATAAGTATATAACGAGGAATGTACTTATCTTCATCATAAGTCAATATTTAGTTGTAGGTTTTCATAGAAAACAGGAGAAACAAAGAGCAAGAGAAATGAATCACAAAAGGTGCCATGCCTTTCAGGAACTTACCCACACACCGGGGTTCCAGACCATCCCATTGGCCATTTCCTTGACAGGTAAGTTTAGCAGTGCCATCTAATCTGTACCCTTCATCACAAGTAGCTAAACATGTTGTCTTGTAGGACATTTCCCTCGTAGAACAGCTGAAGTGGCCATGTTTGGGTTGGCGGAGATGGGGGCAAGTTTTTACTGTATAAAATAAAAACAAACTTTTATTAGAGAAAAAAGCAATTATTTTAAATTTAATAATTGCTCTACTTACTGAGTAATAGACACTATATTCTTGAAATGGTAGATAGTAAATATACTGTAATTCTTTGAGTTAGGACAATTAAAAAATGTTTACTTAAATGTATTTGACCAAATGCATTGCCCAAGCATTATCACCGCATTCAACTCCCTTGCAAATAGGTGCAAACTTAATTTGTCTAAGGAGTCAGACTTAAATGAGGACGGTGATTGTATTTCTGATGGTTGAGAAGGGGAGATCTCTACAGATCTAAGATAGCTTCTGTTGTTATTTTTCAGGCTGCATACCAACAAAAAAACAGAGATTTTAAGTTTATGATCAGTTCGGTTTTCAGACTTCTTGGGCATTTATTATGCCTTTTAATGTATAGGTATATCACAGACTTTGCAAAGTTCCCCAACCTCTGAAATCTTAAATATCTGCTTTCTTAATTCATCATGGTAATTTTGACTTATGTATTAGCTTTTTTCAAATTTGTTTGATTTTTATTGCCATGGTAGAGATTTCTAATCATCCACTTAATTCTCTACAGTTTTACTGAGAATCTAATATGCCCAGCTAGAAGATTTCCTGCCTGCAATTACAATGAAGGAGACCCTATGAGATTTGAGCCGCAGTTGTCTGGGACATCTGGAAAAGTTTTGTTATTGGGACTGTATCAAGTGAAAGAGAACTCTTTTTGCTTTCTCCTCCTCCTTCCTTATCCTGAACTATGGACATGAGGAATAGCATCCTTGTATATTAAAATATAAGCACAGGCTAAGCTATGATAAATATCAGTCATTAATGGCAAAGTAGTAGTGGCAGCAGCAGCAGCAGTAGTAGTATTTAATAATAGAAGTAATAATAATAATGATGATGATGAAAGCTTGGGTCTCTGTTGACAAATGAGCTAACAATCTTGCCCTAGTTCTGGATTACCAAACTCTTTCTTTTAGATGAAAGAAAAACAAATCCTAATGACATGACATTGGCATTGAGTCTTTGATAATAAGGACTATAAACAATCCCTAATTCCCTTTGCCCAGCATCCATTTCCTTCTCCAGGGAATGATGCATCCCCTTGTTCACCTGAGGGGATATGTTTGGTCTGCAATTCTCCTCAACGGTGAAGCATTTAACTGGGAATAATATTCATGAGGTTGGAGGAGTGAGCTTGTACAATGGGAACCTGCTTCTTTCTCTACATCTTGGAAACCATGAGCAAAAAGCCTGAACGGTTTTGTCTAAATCCTGGGTTCTGGAGACGCCACAGTGCTTTCATCCATTCTCCACACCACAGCAATGGAAGTAACACTGGTGTCCAAGAATCCTTCATTTTCCCGGTCCTGCCACTCCTGACTCTCCAGATTCAACACCACATCAAAGAAACTACAAGACAGTCAATGGCTGTTGCCTCTGCAGGTTTCCAAACAACATCTGTGCTCTGAGTTTTGCTGGCAAAAGTCCCTCACTCTCCAGCCCACCCAAATCCAATAATTTGTCTTAGAGTCTGACTCAATTAATTCTATCGTGCTGTACATTGTTTATGACAATCTCTTAGTACTGACTCCCAGACTCCAAAATTATCCTCATCTGTCAGGGTCAACCCCCAACAGTTCTGATCTGAATCTAAAACACCCAATGAATTGTCAGTAAATCCTCTTACATCCTAAATTGCTTTTTAAAACTCCACTTTTTTAAAATAAAAAAAATTACATTAATGTTAACATTATCTGTCCCTCCCTTTACTTTCTTAAGCTAACCAAATTCTTTCTGTCTCATATATAGGGTCTGCAGACAAAATATCTTTTCTGCTCATTACTGCCTTCTTATATCATATTTCCCTCTTTCCCCCCAAATCTCTAGCTCCTTTGAATATCCACCATCCTTTTTTAACTGTCTGATGATAACTAGAACCCTTTTAATCTTTTGGAGATTTTATTAGTCTTATTTTCTTTTTTCTCTCTCTCACCAAAAGCATACACAACAATAATTTTGTTATATATGTTATCATACAGAATCCCTTTCTTCTCCTCCTTGGCTCTCTTTTACCTCCTGTGATAATCTTTGCTTTCTCTTCTTTAATAATCAGGCCATTCAGCTTCTCTTCCATTACATTATCTACTATAGCACAACATTAACAACCCAAATATACTATTTTCGAACAACTTCCTATATTCCTGGGTCACTCCCTCAGGTGTTTTAATTCCAATTATTTCTGTACCTTACTAGTTTGATAACTTTTAGAGAAAACTGCCTGTAAAGAATTTCTATACTCTCTACACTTATTTTATTCCAGTTGTAGTATAGACTTGCTTCAATTAAGATTTCCAATAAGGAGAAGGGAAATGAGTAAAACAGAAAGGAAAGGGGACAGGTAAAGCAAGAAGAGAAGGAAACGGTAGATGAAAGAGAGGAAGAGGTGAATAGAAGAAAAGGAAGAAGTGGAAAGAATATAGTGGGAAAGGGAAAAGTCAAAGTGTTGGGGAAGCAAGAAGGAAAAGTAAGAAGGAAAAGGGTCAGAGAAGAGAGATGTGAGTGGTTGCAACCAATTCAAGTTAATGCACCCCTTTTGTTAAATAATATATGATACACATTCCTGCCATAAAGAGATATGAATAAGAAATAAAACGAAATCCTATTGACTATACCAAAGGATGAATACATACTTATTTTAAATAGATCACATGTATAAATCAAGAATTGTACAGAAAATAAAATCAAATCCTCCAAAAGATAAAGTTCAGAGGACATGTCTGTAGCACTAATGGCCACAGATACCAAAGCAATATCTATAGAGCTTTTTCTTTTTTTTTTTTTTTTACTTTTTGGATCATACCCGGCAGTACCCAGTGGTTACTCCTGGCTCGGCACTTGGGAATTACTCTTGGCGGTGCTTGGGGGATCATATGGGATGCTGGGGATTGAACCTGGGCTGGCCATGTGCAAGGTAAACACTCTATCCTCTGTACTATCACTCTAGTCCTCTATAGAGTTTGGACTCAATAATTTTACTTAGACTCAGTTAAGATGTGTTTAAAATTATAGTGTTAACAGTTCTGTAAATTGGGGCCAGAGCAATTCCTGAGTGCAGAGCCAGGAGTAACCCCTGAGCATCCCGGGTGTGATCCAAAAACAAAAAAAGAAACACAAAAACATACACAAGACCAGTTTTACAAATCATGGTGACTAAATGAAAAAAATAGCAAACACTTGAAAAAAAGATATATTTTTCTTTATTTTTTCCTATATTGGGCGTTTGCCTTGGAAGCTGTCAGCCCAGCCGAGCTGGGTTCAATTCCTCAGCCCCTTTTGGAGAGTCCGGCAAGCTACCGAGAGTATTTCGCCCACATAGCATAGCCTGGCAAGCTACCCATGACATATTCGATATGCCAAACACAGTAAAAACAAGTCTCACAATGGAGATGTTACTGGGCCCGCTCGAGCAAATTGATGAACAGTGGGAGGACAGTGCTACAGTGCTTCCTATATTTGTTAATTTTCAAATCAAACACTATTATTTGCTAAGCTTAACTTTAGCATAAAAAAAAGCTGGGGCAAAATACTTGGCACATATTCAAGTGAAATCATTGATGATATCGATTCTAAAGGTATCTAGATTATATTAGTTGGCAGAGCACAAATATATTTATGGGTATATATATATATGTTTAGGATTAAGTATATCTTAGGAAAAAATTAAAGAATTAGATTAAAGGTACAATTTTATTTATTTATTTATTTATTTATTTATTTATTTTCTTTTTGGGTCACACCTGGCGATGCTCAGGGGTTACTCCTGGCTTTGCGCTCAGGAATTACTCCTGGAAGTGCTCAGGGGATCATATGGGATGCTGGGAATAGAACCCAGGTCGGCCGCGTGCAAGGCAAATACCCTGCCCGCTGTGCTATCGCTCCAGCCCCAAAGGTACAATTTTAAGCCTAAATTTCTCAATCCCCAGTACAATTTGTACTACCAACTGCTAATAACAAATGAGTAAAAAATGTACATTTTAATTTTATTGAATATATCCATCAAGTGCATAAAATATTTTGACATCTACATGTTGACTATTAGTATATTCCTTATGTCTACTATAATGCCAAGTGCCAAGAAGGATCCCAAGGGGAATAATATAAGTTCCTATAATCAAATTGCATAAAATCTGGAAAACCTTATGAAACAAATTTTCAATTTCAACAAACTACTGAAATCACTTCAGCTTTCCAACTTGAGACAAAAATAAAAGAATTTGCAACATCTCTCCAGAGTACTGTCAGTAAAGTTGAACTGGTGTCTCATAGAGTTGCAAATTATACTGCTTCTCAAATGTTAGTTTTAATAAACATTCATTGTTTCTCTGGGAAAACAAAGCATATGCAGTAATTCCTACTGAATCCTTAAATATTTTATATTCCTTTTCAATCAAGAACAACCAATAATTATGTTTTTTATAGAAACATATGTGTTTACTAGTTGCAACTTCAAAATATTTTTATTTTAACTGAAAAAAGATCCTACAAGTGCTTCTTGATTTAAATTAATAGCAATCCTTAAATAATTAGTCTTTTAAATAAAACAACAATTCATTGTGTTTTAAGAATCAGTCTACTATCAGAAAATGTGAGAATCTGCTCTGGTCTTCATTTAAAAAATAAATTAGGTCTCTCCTCCTCCTCCCTCTCCTCCTCCCCTCCCCCCCACACACACTTCCTGTCAATTGCTAATCGACATCAGTATCTGTACTAGAGAGAAAATAAATCTGATGTGAAATCAAGGACTCTTATTGTTTGTAACTCTTTCTGAAGAAGCATACTATCACAGGATATAATTTACCATGATGTTGATGTTCTAGTCTAGCTAACTATCATGGAAAAATCACAAAGAAAACAAAGGAACTTAGAAAGGACATCTAAGATAAAATTTTAAATGAGCCTAAGAGCTTTAAGGAGAGTGCACAGGAAAGATGAAACTCAAATCTACCAAATGTTAGTCAAAATTATAAACATTAATGAAATAATCTGAAACAAAAGTGAATCCTTCATATCTGTTGTATATCACTGAGTCTGAGATAGTCCTATTGTAAGGCACATCATTATAAAAAAAAAACCAGTAACAAACATACTGATTTAGTGCCACAGATTTTAAGGAGCATCTCAATTTTAGAGATGTTTAAGTGGATGGGGAAATTTTAGAATTAATGACACACATTTTATAGAATAATAAATTAAATATTTCAAATAATTATGAGTCAGAGGAAGGATCTGACTCATAATTATTTGATATCAATAAAATAATTAAATATCAATTAAATATCAATCAGTACAACTGGTGCATTGACAGTTAAATATCAATTAAATATCAGTTAAATATCAATCAGTACAACTGGTACATTGACAATTCAGTTTTTGTGGTTAGGTTAGCTTTACACATTAACAAATTACTTTTTGATGGATCTGAGGAACATATACAGCTTTACAGCATCTCTCTTGCTCTGATTAAAGTTATAAATCAATAACTATTTTTATAATCAAATATAAATTCAAATAATGTCAAAGAAAAAGCATGTTTTATAAAACTGTGAATGCACAACGTGATGTGAGACAGACCATCAATGTATCTATTCATTAATGTATTTATCAATACAAGTATTTGTAAAAGTCAAGTTTTAGTCATTCATCATAGGCAAATAGCCAGAGGTAGAGAAAAAAAAGACACACTGTATGTTCATAATGAACTCATCATCAATGCAGCTATTCATGAAATGTATTTATCAATATGTGTATTTGTTGAGTTCAAATTTTCAATCACCAGAGGCATAGAACCAAGGATTGAGAGAAAAAAGGAATAAATTCTGCGATCATAATAAGTCCTACAGAGGTGACAGATACCAGTAAGGTCGTTAATATAAGTAAGTGTACTGATGACATGTAATTATATTGGTTAATCTGGGAAACACAAGGTCAGAATTTCATTATTATGAGATAGGTTAAGGCTGGTTATAAAAAGAACTTGGGCTGTTTTTTTGTGGTCAGGTTGGAAGTGAAGCAATGACCATTAAAGTCATACTCTACTGGACAGATGCAGAAATGACCAGTGTATTCTAGCTTGTATTTGCTTTATTCCAAATTCCAACTGTTGACCCTAAAGAACTAAAGTGGCTCAGGTAGGATGCCAGGTTCTTGGTTTTAGGATCATGGAGTTTGGCTAAACAGAGTCAAGTCTTATATATTCCCATGTCTTTCTCCTTTATGGTCCCACTCCAGTATCTGTACAAATGTCGTTTCTCAGACTAAGTTGGTCATGATTCCTCTGATGCACCAATCTTTTGGATCTTTCTTCGAAGATGGCGAAAGGTGTGATTCCTATAGTATACCTTTAATTTCAGACCATGGATGGGAAATGGCTTTCCTGATTGACCTTGACTCAGGATTTAACAGGGAAGAATAAAGGTCTATAGATGTGCACAGAGAATTTAAAGATCATCCCATCCAGGATGAGGTTGGTGACGGCAGAGGGTTTATATTTAAGGACAAAGAGCAAAGCCAGGGTGAAGACCAGTCAGGGCTGTGGAAACAACTTGCAAAGGAGGGTTTCCTCTGGCTGTGGCAATTTACTATGGTTCCAGTGTAGGATGAGAGGCCTTGGCTATGAATTATGGAGGGACGAAAGAAGGGGATTGGAATAAATCTAAAGAGATTGTCTTCCTGCACGCCTCACTATTCAGGAAGGTCAGTAAGTAGAAAGGTAAAAGGAAATGTTTTCCAACCTCTGCAATGAAGAATTTGATAGAAAATACAGAGTTTACACTGCCTTTATGGCAATGTATCTCAGAGGAAAAGTTTTCTATGACTAATTTGTTTTCAGTAATGGGGTGTGGTTATTTTTACCATTTGAGACTTTCTGTCTGAAAATATCTTCCCACATCAAAAGCAGCCTATCTGAGCTTAGAAATCTAGAGTCTAATATATCTTCTTTCCCAGGATTCTGTAAAAATACTTTTATATTCTACTATTTGGAATGACCAAAAAAAATTGTAATATTTGGAATGACCAATAAGGGACTCAAGACTAGTCTGATTCTCTTTCCTTTGTAGATTTATTTTTATGTATAAAACAGACATAATTTTCTATTTTTCCATTTCATTGAGATTGGTTCCAGACATGAATCTGTTGTTAATATTTATTTCTGGCACTCAGAAGGTGATTTTAAACTGAATATCAAAGATTTTCATTGTGTATGTTTTTAAGATTCAACTTGTAGATATTCTTTGATCTTCTAATCAGGCTTCTCCTCACTCCATGCTCTCTGAATTCCTATCATGGAAAGAGTCTATTTCCTGTGACAGTTCTCATGTCCCTTTATAGTTCATAACATTTTTTATGTTTTTTTATTTATTTTTTATTTTTAGTGAAACACCATGAGGTACAGTTGTAGATTTACAATTTTTTGTGCTTGGGTTTCAATTATACAATGATCAAATACCCATCCCTCCACCAATGCCCATTTTCCACCAGCACAGATCCCAGTATCCCTTCCACCCCTCATCCCTCCCATCCCACCCTGCCTCTGTGGCAGGGCATTCCCTTGTTCTCTCTCTCCTTTTGGGCGTTGTGGTTTGCAAGAGAGGCATTGAGTGGCATTCATGTTTGGTCTGTAGTCTACTTTCAGCATGCTTCTCCCATTCTGGGAGGATCCTCCCAACACCCTTTATTTGGTGCTCCCTTCTCTATCTGAGCTGTCTTTTCCCCTAGCATATGTGGCTGGCCTCCAAGCAATGGAGCAAAATTCCCGGTAAACCTCCAGGTACTAATCTCGGCTATTCTTGGGTATTAATCCCCTATTTTGTTACTTTATGTCCCCCAGATGAATGCAATCTTTCTATGTCTATCCCTCTCTTTCTGACTCATTTCACTTAGCATGATACTTTCCATGTTGTACCACTTGTATATAAATTTCATGACTTCATCTTTTCTAACAGCTACATAGTACTCCATTGTGTAGATGTACCAAAGTTTCTTTAACCAGTCATCTGTTCTTGGGCATTCAGGTTTCTTCCAGGTTCTGGCTATTGTAAAGAGTGCTGCAATGAACAAACAAGTGCAGATATCACTTCGACTATAGTTCATAACATTTTTATCTTTGAAATTTTTCCCTATCTCAGAAGAATTTCCCAAGTTGATTTTCAATTTTTTTAATTGGGCATTTAACTGTGTCAATCTATGGTGTAAGCATTCTTTCATTTCCATAAGAAATCTTTTTGCTCTAAGAGTTCTCCTATTTCTTGGAATCCTGATCTCACTGATGCAACATAATTGTCTTTCAATCTCAGGGACTTCACTTTCCTTCCTATTTTCCAGGTCTTGCTGATTCTCTTCCTTTTTCTTGCCTTTTTTTTTGTAGATAGACATAAGAATATGGGTGGAGACTCAATTAAGGCAGAGTCACATCCGTGTTCAGAATTGATGGTTGATAAAACAAGAACACTGGATATATCCCGAGGCTTGCATTTGGTCTGGAATTGTGAATTGGGTGAATTTCCCCTTTGGGGAGTAGGAGCCAACTGAAGTGCTGAAGTCTAAGAGCTTCCAAATCTTCAAGAAAGAATATCGTCAGAAGATGACTAAAGGATGTTGGGGCAGCTAAGTTTACCAGACTTAGTTAAAAAAATCAGAAAATCCAGTTACATTTGAATTTAAGAAAATCAGCAAGTAAGTTTTGGTATATGTAGGACCTAAATCTTGCATGGCACAATTTATACTATACAGCTGATGATCATAAGGCACTTGCCTTGCCTGTGGCTGACTTAGCTTCGATCCCCAGAATACCATATGATACCCCAGCCCAGAGCCTGCCCCTGAGTGAAGAACCAAGAGTAATCCTTGATCACTGCCGGATTAGATGTGTCCCCCTACCCCATAAGTATTATTTGGTGGATTGGAGAGATAACAGTAAAGACACCTGACTTTCATGAAGCCAACCCACATTCAATCTTTGGCATCACATACAGTGGTGTGCACAGAGCCAAGAGGAAATCCTAAGCATGGTAGGGTGTGGCCCCCAAGATGTCTGCTGTTTATTTAAAATTCCTACTTAGCTGGGGGCTATGTATTTAATCTCTAAGGGGTACAGATATACTCGATTCCTTATCTTCATGGGAAGGCATTCTCATGTTTTGGTCTTATTCCACTTTTACCTTCTGTTGGAGAGCTTTCTCATCTAAGCTTACTGTGAAACCTTGGTCAATCCATTTTTGCCTGTGCAACAGTTGTCAGAAGGAGAGTAAGTCCCAAAATAGCAAGAGAGAAGGTGAACTGTGGTACCATTTTGGTTGATGTTCCTGTTTCTAATGTTGGAGGTACTGCCGTCATTTCTATCTTGCTTTACTGGATGACACTTTCTGAGGCAAGCTTTCTATTCCAAGTAAGGAGTCAAGGTTTACAAACTGGCTAACTGCGCCTTCCACAGGATATAGAAGTGTTTCAGAAGTCCTGCAATCACAGCTGGCATCAAAGCCCCACTCCCCACACCCGCTTTGACCATTCCAAAACTTTCCCAGGCTTCCTATCTTGGCCGCTTGAAGTCTGAGGTTAGGGGTAACCTGTCCTTTCACTTCCCAGGCAGGCCCTTCTTTTACTGGTTCCCAGAAAGAACATACAGGGCATAGTTTACCCTGATGTGGTCAACTTCACTTAGCAGTTCTGACCTTAAATTTCTTAAATTTTTTTCTCCGTCTGTGGTCTGTGGTTTATGAAATTAAAAAAAAGAAAGAACTTAACTGACCCATTAGAATCAAGAAAATCAAGCAAGATAATCAGTGCGAATTGGCAGTTTGCATACCTTTGCAGGAGCTTTCCGAACTGGACCACAAACCATTTGGCTGACACAGGAGGATGCTGCTTCCCACAAGGTCAAACCCAGGGTGACACCGGACCCCACAGGCTGCGTTGAAGTGGTTGTTGCAAATGTTTTGGATAAAGTAACCATTTTCAGGAGGTCTCAGAGCAGGGCAGTGGACAACTAAAATTTACAGAAATAAAATGAAAAGGCAAAGTCAGCCTGTGTCTATAAGCATCTGCCCTTTTCTGCTGTTGATGTTTAAGAGGACAATTTATACATACACCTACATTACCCAGAGGATTTCCATTTACTGCAGTTGAATTTCTAAGTGTGGATCAGGAAGAAGAGCCCTTAGATAAGACTCCTATTACATAAAGGCCCTCCCGTTGATCGTCGATTTGCTCGAGCGGGCCCAGTAACGTCTCCATTGGAGACTTTGTTGTTACTGTGTCTGGCATATCGAATACTCTCGGTAGCTTGCCGGGCTCTCCGAGAGGGGCAGAGGAATCGAACTCAGGTCGGCCATGTTGGCCGCGTGTAAGGCGAACGCCCTACCCGCTGTGCTATCGCTCCAGCCCAAGACTCCTATTACATATTCCCTTCCAATTAAAATTTAGGATTAGACCTATTTTTTTATTTAGAAAAATTTTAACTTTGTGTTTATGTTAAGATATCATTTTTTTGCCTCATGACCTTCATATGTAATAAGTTATTTTCCTTCATAATTAAGTTGGCACAAAATACAGACAAGGCCAGCAAAGCATGTTTACTATAAATCTCCGACTTAAGGTTTCTTGTACCCATTACAGGCAAATCAAGTACTTTATTTATTTATATTTTGAATTTTGGCCCATATCCAGCTATGCACAACGCTTACTCCTGGCTCTGCATCCAGAGATCACGCCTAGTGAGTTTAGGAGACCAAGTGGGGTGCCAGGAATAAATTACAAGCAAGGCAAGCACCTATCTTTCCAATCCCCAAACTTAAAATTTTTTAGTAAATAATATCAAGTTATTTTATTTTAAAATAGTTTTAGATTAATTTAATTATCAATCAACACCCCAAACAACCTCATTTGTTTTGAAAGTTCCTTATTAAATTTAAGTAACCTTTTCTTCTTACATTCATTTTAGATTTTTTTCTAAGTACTATATCTTTCTGGTTTTTTAGTTATGTGTTGTTTCCTTGAGCCTCATATCCCCTTTCTTTGGAGCACTCTAGGAGTGTATTAATAACTAATACAATATAATTAAAGCAAATAATTCCACCCCACAGTCGTAGATAAAGGAATATTGAAGTATACTCAAAGCGAACTGGATAGAGCACTAGTACCATTTCTCTCAAAGAGATTAACTCCCTTGTTTCCTACCTTCACAGGTCTGGCCCGATGCCCGGTAGCCCTCTTTGCAAACACAGTCCTCCAAGGATGTGCTTCCAGGGGGAGAGGTGTGATTTTCATCCGGACACGGAAGACAAGTGCTGATTCCTCCTGGTGAACCTTCAGGTTTGAATGTTCCTGGGGGACAAGCTGTCGGCAGACAGAGAATAAGCCAGGGAAATTCTTTCATGAGGTCTGCCATGGAACAAGTAAGAATACCTTGGAAACTAAGTTGGGGCAAAATCCAAACAATGGCTTCTCCAGGGAAATAGGAATGTAACTCAAGAAAGGACATTAACCAAGGTTTTCAAATTTTATTTTGGTTGTGGTGATGGTGGCTGGGAGGGAGGTTGGGTCACACCTGGTTATACTTGGGGTCAGTGACAGCTCAATGCTAAGGGGTCACTTGTGGCAGTGCCTGGGAATGAACCAGAGTCTGTTGCATGCAAGAAAAGTGTCTTAATTCTATATTACCTCTCCTGCTCACACAGTTTTTATGTTTTTTGTTTTTTAGAGTGGGGGAGTTTGTGATGTCCTTTTCGCATTATGAAGTGGCCTCTTACATTCCACAATTAGTGACTATGAAAACATTGCAGTGAGATGTGCACATTTGCAGGAAAACTCAAAATGGCAACAGAAATTTAAGGACTGACAGAAATCACCTATACTCAACACATTGTAGCACTGTAGCACTGTCCTCCCATTGTTCATGGATTTGTTGGAGCGGGGCCCAGTAATGTCTCCATTGTGAGACTTATTGTTACTGTGTTTGGCATATCAAATATATCACTCGTAGCTAGCCAGGCTTTGGCGTGAGGATGAGATACTCTGGGTAGCTTGATAGGCTCTCCAAGAGGGGCAGAGGAATCGAACCTGGGTCAGCCGAGTCGGCCACATGCAAGGCAAACACCCTACCACTGTGATATGGCTCTAATTTAAAAAAATTAATGACTGGGGGCTGAAGAAATAGCTCAGCAGCACTTGTCCTGAACATGACTGACGTGGGTTCGATCTCTGGTATCTAAAGTCCTCCCATAGAAAATGCTAGGAGTAAGCCCTGGGCAGAGAGCCAGGAGTAAGCCCTGAGCACTGCCAGGTGTGGCCCAAAACCAAATGAACAAAAACCTGGATGAACTAGGTGATAAACCATAGTTCCTCACATTCCCGCATGGAACTCCTTCTCTCCTGGTTCTCAGCAGCGCAGACCCAGCACAGTCTGGGCAAAGCATAGTAGCTGCAGTTCTTTGAAACAACACTTGACCCTTGAAACAACGCTTCTACCAACGCACCCGCACAGCATGATGGAAAGTAAAGGGCTTCAGATAGAGAACCCGTGGCTGGCTTTGAAACAAAACAAGGTGATGAGAGGAAGATAAAAAGACATGGAACTTCATGTATTCTAGGAACACACCAAGTCTGTAGCTACACAGGGAACCATTTCCTCTGAAAGAAACCTATGGGGCGCAGCAGAGTCTATACCTCAGGGAAGGAAGAACACAGTCACCTCTTTTTTTTTCTTTTTGGGTCAAACCCAGCTATGCACAGATGTTACTCCTGGCTCATGCACTCAGGAATTACTCCTGGAAGTGCTTGGGGGACCATATGGGATGCTGGGAATCACACCCTGGTTGACCGTTTACAAGGCAAACACCCTACCCGCTGTGCTATCACTCCAGCACAACACAGCCACTCCTAAGAAGGCAGGAATATGGTATGGTTGAAACCCAACCATGAAAGACTTTATAACTGTGGTGAGGGGGGAATAATTGAACTTAGGAGAAAAAATAAGAAGACAGGAGAGGCTGGAGCACAATTTTGCCATGAAGCTTGGCTAATGCCTTGACACACAACTGGGAAGACACTCAAAACTCAGAGCTTCTTCCTGAGGAGCAAAAGCATTAAAAAGCCTCAGAATCAGGGATCCCAATATTTAAGACCTTGAACCCTAGAGAGTCCCTGAAACATCTAGCTTTGCAAGCCAACAAGGCTGTCATTTATGAAACATAAAAAACTCTCAAGAGCTGACAAATGGCACTCGGGGTAGAGTGCTCCAACTCACCTGTCCCATGTTCCTGATCAGGCGGACTAAACAATGGTTGTTAACTTTGTTACACCCATGGACCAGTGAAAGTAGGAGGAATATTTCATCAACATTCAAGGTAGGAATAAAAACCATTTTTATATGTAAAAATACTTAATGACAGTATTAGTAGTATTACTCCATGGTAATTATAAATTACCAGTATTGCGACCCCATGATCCAAGTCTACTGTATGTGAAGCAACAATACCTCTTCCAGGGACTGCCAGGAAATTTCAGCAGACAGACACCTGGGGTGAAAAACCACTGCTTAAAATGGAATAGACGCTTTGCTTGTACGACTGATGAACAGGCATCTTATTTATTATATACACTTCTAGGAGCTGCAGGAACATGGTAGGGCAAACAGGAGGGTTCTAGCTCCAGGCACTTCCTCTGTGCCTGGTCAACTTCCTTCCTTCCTTCCTTCCTTCCTTCCTTCCTTCCTTCCTTCCTTCCTTCCTTCCTTCCCTCCTTCCTTCCTTCTTTCCTTCCTCCCTTCCTTCCTCCCTTCCTTGCTCCTTCCTTCCCTCCCTCCCTTCCTCCTTCCTTTCCTTTTTGAAATTCTACTTTTTTTCCCCTTCAAGGACTTTATCTTCTCCTTCCTGCAGGTGCCATCTTTACACCTCCACCTCAGCCTCGCTATAGCATACAGGCACCATCATATTCTTCTGCCGCTAGGCTCCAGATTCCATACTCCAAGATCTCTCAGAAGGGAACTCTTACACACATTGGAGTAGGGAACTCTTACACACATTGTTACAATCTTTTTTTTTCTTTCCTTTTTGTTGAGGGGGGCGGGGGGTGTCATACCTAGCGTGATGCACTGGGATTACTCCTGGCTCTCCACTCAGGAATACTCCTTGCGGTACTCAGGGGACCATATAGGATGCTGGGAATCAAACCCAGGTCGGCTGCTTGCAAGGCAAACGCCCTACCTACTGTGCTATTGCTCCAGCCCCTGTGATCTGCTTTTTCAAGATTGATGCCCTATTTTTTTTTCCTGCTTCCATCTGGAAGACATCATTGCCTGGCTCTAGTGGCCAGTGTTTCTGGGTCTCACAGGACTACAACTAACACAGAGGGTGCTGACAGGCTACCTCTTTTAGAGAACTTCACAGGCTGCAGCTGGAAATATCCCAGAAGTCATTCTGTGAGAGAAGGTGGGCCATGTGGGGGAGGGAACTTGGGAACATTGAGAAAAGGAAGTTGACACTGGTGGTGAGACTGATGTTGGGACACTATATGCCTGAAACCCTGTTATTGACAGCTTTGCAAATCACAGTGTCTAAAAAACTTTTTTTGTTTTGTTTTGTTTATGGGTCACTCCCAGCAGTGCATAAGGTTTACTCATAGCTCTGTGCTCAGGAATCACTCCTGGCAGGCTTGAGGGACTATATGGGTTGATGGGCAAATGCCTTACCTGCTATACTCTCAGCCACTAATTTTTCTTTTTTTTTTGAAGAGGCCTACTTGCTTCTCCTGGAGCCTTGGTCTAAGGGACAGCCTTCTAGCTTGAAACATCTTCAGGGAGCACAGGCTGATGGACACTCTCTTTATGCTCTTCCTAGTGTTTATTCATATCTTCATGCCTATTCTAAAAGTTTATCATGTAAATGAGAAAAATCTTAGAGAGTTTTGATGACTAAAGATATACTGATAGGGAGAGTTAGAAGTTTTTTTAAAATCTTTGTTTGGTACTTAGTATTTTTTATTGCATTTTTGCTGATTAAACATCCCAAATTACATTTATCTTATTCTTAATTAGCAAGTCAAATATTTTTAAATGCTAACACACTCTTCCTTTTCCTGTTGTTATTTATGTAAGGCCTATTTCTGGGTAGATAACCTTTGGACTTGTTTGTTTACTTTTTTTTTTTTAAGGAAACATACTGGCTTCCTCTCTTTCTCTCTCTCTCTCTCTCTTTCTCTCTCTCTCTTTCTCTCTCTCTCTTTCTCTCTCTCTCTCTCTCTCTCTGCTTTTTCGGTCTTACACAGTGATGCTAAGCTGTTATTCCTGGATCTTCACTCAGGAATTACTTGTGGCATTGCTTGGGGGACCATATGGGATCACTTAATCACTTAACTTCCCGTTAGTCGTCGATTTGCTCGAGCGGGCGCCAGTAACGTCTCCATTTGTCCCTGTCGCGTGCTAGTGTAGCCCAATGGCATCTCTTCGCTCCGGGAACATGGAGGGCCTCAAACCGATCGTTCATGACCTTGACAAAGAAGTCTGACCATCTGGTAGGTGGGCGGCCACGCGGTCTCTTGACATCCCGTGGAATCCAATCAATAACAGCTCTAGTCCAACGGTCGTCTTTAAATCTCATTACGTGACCAGCCCATCTGATTTTCGACACCTTGGCAAATGAGACAGCGTCCCTGATCCTTGATCGTCGACGGATGTCAGAACTCCGGATTCGTTCTCTCATTTGAGTGAAACGTGATATTCCAAGCATAGCTCTTTCTATTCTTCTTTGGGAGACCTGAATGGCGTTCTCATCTTGTTTGCGTAGGGCCCAGGTCTCTGAGGCATATGTTAATGCAGGAAGAACAGTGGAATCAAAGAGATGTGCCCGGAGCCGGAGGTTCTTCGTCCTCTTAGCTATTTCTTCGACGTTCTTGAAGGCGTTCCAAGCCGCTCTCTTCCTCCTGCGCAGCTCGGGTGCCAGGTCATTTGTCATGTTGACCTCTCGACCTAGGTACACATAGCTGTTGCATTCGGAGATGGTCGTTCCATTGAGAGCGAATGGGGCGTCAGGAACAAGGCTGTTTCTCATAAACATTGTCTTCGTAAGATTCAGCTGTAGTCCTACCTTTCCACACTCACGGTCAAAGTCGGCCAGCATTTGTGCCGCTTGGCTGATGTTTGGTGTTATTAAAACAATGTCATCAGCAAAGCGGAGGTGGTGTAGTTGCCGACCATCTATCTTCACTCCCATTCCTTCCCATTCCAGTCGTCGCATGATGTTCTCGAGGGTGGCACTGAAGAGTTTTGGTGAAATGGTATCACCCTGCCGCACCCCTCTCTTGACATCAACGATCACCTCTTTGTAGAATGGTGAGATCCTGGTAGTGAACCCGCAATACAGCTCACGGAGGATCCTGATGTATTGGGCTTGAATGCCCTGATTGGCTAGGGCTTCAATGACCGCTTCCATCTCAACAGAATCAAAGGCCTTCTTTAAATCAATGAACGTTAAGTTTAAATCAATGAACGTTAAGTTTGATACAGGGCATCAAACTGAGGTCAGCCACATGAAAGACAAATGCCTTACCCACTGTACTATCACTCTGGCTCCCATTATCTATTTTTTAAAAACAAGCTTTATTTCTTTAGAGCAGTTTTAGATTTACAACAAAACTGAGACAAAGTTTGAACTGTAATTTTTGAAGCAAATATTTAGATATTATTTGTGCTATCTTTTGGATAATATACTAAAATGTTTATAATCATTGCTAGACAAAATTCCTAATAAAATTATTAAGATAAGCATGCATATACAATTTTTGTAATATTTTAAAACAAAAGACTTTATTTTCCCATAACATATAGTAGAAAATTTATGATCTGGATAGATTTCAACTATTTAAAGAGAAAAAGCTTCAAAACAGTTATGGATGTGACATAAAATAAATTTTAGCATATAAGGGAACATTTTAATATATCATTCTGGTCAAATATGGAATTATTATTGACTTATTCATACTAAATATTTATTTCTATGAAAAATTCTGTAAATATTTGTACAGATCTTCAAGAAGAAAGACAACATGATCTCCATTAAATAGGGCTCAACAGCTGTAGGAGAAAAGTATTAATATAAACATGAAAAAAATTATATAAATTGTAACAAGAAAACTAAGATTGGAGACAGTAAAAAGTAAATTTCAGAAAAAATATTTGATAGATCTAGGAAAATAATCATTAATGTAGAATAGTAATATGCTCCTTACTTTAAATTTTAGGCCAAAAGAAGAAAAGAAAGAAACAATTCATTGGGTTCTGGGCAAAATTAATAAACAGTGATTTATATCCAAGATAAAATAAAGTATGCAAAGAAAAGTAGAAAAGAAAAAGAAGATACTTATAAATGTGAAACTCAAATTTATACTTCATTTCTCCCACATAAAAACAAATGCCAGGGGGAAAAAGATACAGACATATGAAAAAATATTATGAAACTCAAAATTCTATAAATGGGCAAGTTATTGATAAATATGCAGTAAGATAAAACATTCTAGAATGTATGTAAGGTTTCTGAAAATATGACTTATTTCAGTGACTGAGAAATCAAAGAACTTGGGTATAGGGAAAAGGGTATTCACTAAACTGCCTGACAATAATATACTAGTAGAATATATAGTATATTGCTTAATGTCTTGTTAAAATGATTGTGAATCAAATATCAAATAAAGTCTTTCATATAAAGAAATATATATCAGATGACTAGCCTTCTTCTTCCACTGCTCACTGTTATCAGTGTAGACCAGAGGGTATTCTAGGGACCACTGACAACAGTATTATATATATATATATATATATATACACACATAAATACATACATATATAAGTATTTTTGCATCATATATACATATATGTATACATATATAATGTATATATATGACACATATAGAGTACAATATATATACATATATATTATATATATATATAGCACTGTAGCACTGTCCTCCCGTTGTTGATCAATTTGCTCCAGTGGGTACCAGTAACATCACACAACAAATTGTGAGACTTTCTGTTACTGTGTTTGGCATATTGAATACATCACAGGTAGCTTGCCAGGCTTTGCTGTGTGGACGAGATACTCTCAGTAGCTTGCTGGGCTCTCCAAGAGGGGTCGGCTATGTCAGCCATGTGCAAGGCAAATGCCTTACCCGCTGTGATATCGCTCCAGCCCTACACACACACACACACACACACACACTCACACACACACACACACACACACACATATATATGTATATAGTCTAAGGAAGAAAACGTTAATCTTTGCACAATATAAAGGTTTAAAATATAAAATCTGAAGACAAATAAAAAAATTAAGAAGCAAAATTTCTCATTTTTTCATATGTATATCAGTGTGATAAAACTAAAGAAAACACATAGGTTCAAGCTTGAGCATTAAAAATTGCATATAACCGGTGCCAGAAAGAGACAGAGAGCTCAATGGACTGCTCTGCATACAGGAGGCCTGAATTTCAGCCAGGCACCATATGGTCCTCTGAACACCACAAGGAGTGACCCTCAAGCACCAAGCTGGGAGTAGCCACTGAATGGTGTGACCCTCCCCACCCCCCCACACACAAATATACAAAAAGACTGTATAACCTCTAAGTCAGTGGAAGGGACAAAAGCAGATAGAAAAACATAGGCAAGTAAGAGAAACAAGAAGAGAGAATTAAAAACCAAAGAGCAAGAACTAAGATCATAGAACACAACAAATGGGTTCATTATCATAGAAATAATAGGATAATTTAACTCTGTAGGTAGATAGAAACATACAAGTCAGACACACAGGTTAAAAATAATTGATGTACAAAGACATGTGGGACGTTCCAACTATGTGCCCACTCAATTTTCTCAACAACATAAGAGATTATTGTACTTCTTCAATAGGTTTGTCGTGCCAGGTAGATGCTCTGTAAATGGTTTCCCTTTCTTCCCTCTTCCTATCTTCCATTTAACTTCCACTTTTGTGTATGTTTTCTTTTGCTCTGAGTGAGCCTTTAGTATTCCTCCAGACCTCTCTTTCTCAAAGCTTCTCGAACTCCTCAGTTAGATTTCACTTCCTTAATTTTCGTGCACGTGGTCCTTGCCCCAGCCTGGGACATCTAGCATGGTCATTATTTGCAACAACTGCCCTCTTTTGTCTCTTTCTCAGTGGGTAGCAAGCTCTTGTAAGAGTCTTTCAATGATCTGACTCAGTCAACAATCATCCCCCAAAGTTCTGTTGTAAGGTAAAGTTGGGGGTAGGTTAGTTGAAGCAAAGACTAGAGTCAGAAATAATGAAAAGACAATAGGATTTAGGGTTAAGACCACTGAGGTACAATAGCTTTTCCACTAACTAGTCACAAGGTGCCTGGCAAGTGACTTTCTTCTCTTTTCCACAAATAACAAAATTACAATTAATACTAGCTATGACCTTCTGATACTAATATTTTATGATTTTAAGAATCAAATTATACTGAAGAGACAAATCTTTCATACTAGGGTCAGCTTCTGTCTATATTTTGTAATTTTATAGATTTTATAATTTGTTTTTAAAAAATAATATTACATAAAAAGGTACCAGTCTTACAATTTTACTTTCCAAAACCTTTTGAGTAATCAAGAGTTTACAACACTGGAGAGCAGTGTTTGGGATAAAAATATCTCAAAGTACATTTGGAAATGTATTGTGAAACTCATAATGATAATGGAAAACAGACTTTAGGAAAACTATTTCAAGGCATTGCACAATTCTAGTGGGAGAGGTGTAATCAATTTGTTTGACTCCTAAGGGGGAAAATTCCCTATATAAAACTAAGGAAAAGTTGAAAGATGAACTAAAACTGTGGTTTGAACAAATTTTATAAGTTTGGGTGAAAGGCTAGAGCATATATATTTCTTTTAAAAAAGTGATGCTTCCTTCCTGAAGATGTACCAAATATTATCTCTTAGTTGCTCTTCTTGTTGTTGTTAAAATAAGTACTTACTCTTTTCAGAAACATTTTGGCAGTGATCAGCTACTATTACTGGAAGTGCGATTCTTGAAGTTATCATGTTGTGCTAACATTAGAGTTTTCCTCAGTTGACAGTATAATTTTTTGACAGAAGTAAATTAAAACATCAACCAGTTTAGAATTTATAAAAACAAAGAGGTCTCCATTCCCCCCAATCTATTTTAACCACTATGTTTCTTTTCCTTAGATGATGATTTTAGTTCACATTAATGACATATATTAACAACAAGTTATACTTTACAAATTCTTTTTATCTTGTTGTGTTTTGGGAAGCCATACCTGGCAGTGGTCAGGAGTTAGTCTTGGCTCTGCACTCAGGAATGAGTCCTGGGACTGCTCGAGGGACCAAATGGTGCCTGGAATTGAACCCGGTCAGCTGCATGCAAGGTAAATGTACCTGCTATACTATCACTCCTGTCCCAATTCTTTTTTTTTTCTAAAGTATAACAAGTTTATTGGAGAGGTAAAAAGAGGAAAGGACAGGATAGATTAAAATACATTCTAAAGAGAAAACAAGGGCTTCTCCAGAGCAGAGAGAGCATAAAATTAATTCTTATGAAAATCTCAATAGATATTAAGTGGTTTTTGTTTCTTTTTTTCATAATTAATCTTCTAAAGTTAATAAATTCCTTTGTTTTGGGGCCACACTGGGTATGCACAGGGCTTACTCCTGGTTCTGTACTACCACTTCTGGCAGTATTCAGTGTGGGTGTGTGTGGGGTGGGGGGGAGTAGAGAGTCCTATGGAATGCTGGGATCGAACCTGGGGTTGGCCACAAGTAAGACTAGAGTCCTCCCTCAATTAATTCTTTTAAAGATCATTCATTGCATGTGCTGCTTTCAATTGTGCTTTACACAACTCCAATTCCAATTCATGTTGATCAGAGTGCTACCTAAGAGTTTAAAGCAACTCAACCCCCCTCATTTCCACCCTGTTTAGGAAGGTATACCCAATGAAGCTAAGCCCAGAACAAGACTCTTTTATAGTGTCATGCTTTTCAGTTTTCTGGATGTGATCTTACTAAGGAATATGTTCCTTTAAATTGTTGTGTGAAGACAATTGCTGCCATGTTCATGGCCCAAAACCATTGCTTGGGATGAGTCACATACTGAAAAATTCAGATATGTGGCTTTGGTGACTGAAATCTACAGACTTCCAAGGAGTTACCCTATACCAGGCTGAGTCATTGAGGACATCCTGAAGGTGGGCAGGTGAGCCTAGCACCTACACAGGCAGAGTCCCAGTAGCCAAAAACTTCTACACTCCACAATCGTCACCATACTTATGACCAGACCCCACTGCTCAGGACAAGCCTCATCCAGAAGTTAATCTGTTGAAAAACTTGGGTATGCATGTTTTGTGACTGAAATCTCCAGGCTTTTAAGGAGTCAGGGATAGGCCACCTTCCTCCATCTCCTCGTGCTCCTGGAAGCCTCAACAGTGACACCCATGAACTACCTCTGGCGCCAAGTAAGCTCATTAACCAGCTATGAACCAGACTCAAAAATAAATCTCAAAAGAGATAAACAAGTTGTAGAGATGTTTCTAGACCCCATGCCAAGCTGAGTCGCATGTGGCATCCAAAGTCACCATACAGTTAAAAATTTAACTCCCGCTGTATCATCCCATTTAAAATTTTGGAATTCCTGTAGCTCTACATCAAATGCTACATCACTGATAAACCAAGAGTAGCACACCATATTGGATGGCATGTAAAGTAGAAAGCAACCAGTTATCAAAATATAAACACACAAGACGTAACCTATAACAACATGTTAGTAATCTCTTATTTAAGAAGTTAATGGTACCATGGTGAGATAGAACAACCTTCCCACACTTTCTTCTAGGGAAACATATTTTGATCATTTTTAGAGAATTATTTATAACTAGCAATATAAAATAAATTATCCAAGGCCTGCTATGGGGCAGGGTTGAGGGGTGGTTGGGAAAACTGGAAATAAAGGTGGTGGAAAGGTGCAATGATAGTGGAATTTTTCATTTTTTCATTTTCATTTCATCTTCCTGTTATTCGTCGATTGCCTTGAGCAGGCCTCAGTAACGTCTCTTTCATCCTAGCCCTGAGATTACATTCAAGGCTCTTTAGGAGAATGAGACCCATCATTGTTACTGGTATTTGGCATATTTGGTACGCCACGGGGAGTTTGCCAGACTCTGCCCAGTGGGCAGGCTACATTCGATAGCCTGCAAGTTTGTCCAAAGTAGGAATGAGATAATAAGATGTCATAAAAGATGTCCTGATAAGATGTCCGGTTCCGGGAGCTGGATTTTATAGTCTCTGAGTCTTGGCCGTTGATGGGATTACACGGCGCCAGGGGGCCAGGTGGTGGGTGTGACCCCCGCCTACTGGAATTTGGAGGATCTGGGTGGAGGGTGCTCGACTCCAATCTGAGTAGGCTGGAAGATCTCGGCCCCGGAACCCGCGTGGCTTTGTCCCTCTGCCAGTACCTTCAGGTGTGCGGAGAGTGGTCTCAGCATGGTGGTGGCTGGTCCTGGAGGTCTTCGGCTGCCGGAGCCCTGGTCGGGGTGGGGAGGAAAGCTCAACCCGCTCCCCTCCAACGGGTCCCGGTGAGGAACAGCCAGGCGCGGGGGCAGACTGCACTGTTCTCATCCGGGAGCTGGATTTTATAGTCTCTGAGTTTTGGCTGTTGATGGGATTTCACGGCGCCAGGGGGCCAGGTGGTGGGTGTGACCCCCGCCTACTGGAATTTGGAGGATCTGGGTGGAAGATGCTCGACTCCAATCCGAGTAGGCTTGGAGGTCTCGGCCTCGGAACCCGCGTGGATTTGTCCCTCTGCCAGTACCATCAGGTGTGCGGAGAGTGGTCTCAGCATGGTGGTGGCTGGTCCTGAAGGTCTTCGGCTGCCGGAGCCCTGGTCGGGGTGGGGAGGAAAGCTCAACCCGCTCCCCTCCAACGGGTCCCGGTGAGGAACAGCCAGGCGCGGGGGGATAGTGGAATTGGTGTTGCAATATTAAACGTAATAAATTATCATGAGCGACTTTGTAAAATATATAAATAAAACATGCACATTTAGAAAAAAACAATAAATGCATCTGAACAGAAATTGAAATAAACTTTTGTCATTGTTGGACAATGATAACAAGCAAAAAAAATTGTGCGAAGATTTTGAGCATGTTGCCCTAATTGAGATAACTATCTTAGGGAACAAACTGCTCAAGAAAAGAACCAATTTTTCCCACACTGAGTCAGTATTTTTTTTCAAAAACACCAGACAAGCCCTGAGGCATGCATATAGGAATTTCCTATTTATTAGACAGCCAAGATACTTTTTTCATTAATGAATTAGATAAGGAGAATTTAACTGCCTGCATTCTGCACAACTGAATCTGGGTAAAAGGAATTTGCAGCCTGCCAAACACTCCTGAGATGGGTTAGTTCATTTGGCCAGAGTACAAACTAGTTGGACAAAATTGTGAATTTGAGCCCTCTGTGATGCAAATGGCACTGTCACTGCAGGATATTTTGATGAGCAGATGAGCACATGTCCAAACAGGAGGCTACTGACAGATCAGGACACATTCGCCCAAAATAAAATTAAATAAAAAACAAGAACCCTCAAAAGGACTGTATCCAAAGAGAATATGCCAACAAAGTAATTCGCTTGTATCAATAATTAATATGTATTCACACACATACGCATATACTCATAAATAAAAACAACCTGGCTCAGTATATGATACTTAGGCACAGTTCATTTCATTGACAACAGTATTCTGAATTGTCCTAAGGGGTGTACTGTCTAGGTGAGAAACATAAGATTATCCTAAGTTTTAAAATTGTAATTTTGTGGGAAAGAACTTTTAAGAGAGGCTTCTAGAGTTTTTTAGGATGGTCTTAAACCACTAGCCTATTCAAATCAAAATACTCCCAAAACTCACCAAAATAATGGTTAGTTTTAGAATCTGAAAAGTTTAACAAGAATCTAACAAGTCTAACGTAAAAAAAATATCCCCTGAAGCTGCACTAGTGACCTCACATAAGGCATAGAGAAGCACCAAAGAGGTAGTACTCTTAAAGGGGGAAAAGTAGACCACCATCGACCGAGCCCACCTAGAATTCTTCCTTGCAGTACAAGGGGGTCACTGAGAATGAACTAGAGGGACCCACCTCCATACTATACAGCAACATGAAGAAACAGCGCAGATCTCTACCATGAGGAGTGGATAAAGAAAAGAGCCCTGAAGCCTCAACTGGAAATACCCACAAAATACAATCTTTCCAATAAAGAATTCAGATATGAACTGTTGAGGATGTTCAATGAAATGGTGGAATACGCATTCAGTAAATTAAAGGAGGACATGAAAGAAACAGTGGAATGGACAGCCAACAAAATACAGGAAGAAATGAGAGCAGAACTAAGAAAGCTACAAACAGAAGGACAGGGAGGCAACCCCACTGAAGTAGCAACAGTTAAAGATATCATTCCTGTTAAGTTCCCATATCTAGAGAATGCAGGCATCCAGTTCCAAGAAGCCTGAAGGGTACCATCTAAAAGATGGTAATAAAAAGACTTCAAAACATATAATAATCAGAATGACAAATACCACACAATACTGCAAGCAGCAAGGTCAAAGAAAGAAATCTTTGGCAATGTAGCACCCCTTAGATTTACAGCAAACTTACCAGAGGAAACATCTGAGCCCAAAGAAAATGGTGAGATATAGAGAAAAGACTCAATTAAATGAAAACCTCACCAAGAACACTTCTTCCAGTTAAACTCTCACTCAAACTCAAAGGAATGATACATTATTTCATGGATAAATAACAGCTAAGGAACTTCATAGACTCAAAACCAACTTTAAAAGAATGAAAGGGGCTACTCTATGACAAGACAAATCCCTGAAAGCACAACAAACTTCTACAGGAAGACGGTACCAAACCCCACGGCAATAATCTCACTCAATGTCAATTGTCTAAATGCACCAATCAAGAGATATAGAGTGGCAAAATGGAATAAAAAACTAAACCCAACATTCTTCTGCCTACAAGAAACACATATGAATAGTCATAGCAAACACAGACTCAAAATCAAAGGATGGAAAACATTCCTTCAAGCAAACAACTCCCTAAAAAAAACCAGGGTGGCCCTACTAGTATCTGACAATATTGATTTCAGGAAGAAAAGAATTAGAAGGTACAGTGACAGCCTTTTTTTTAATAATCAAGGGATATGTACATCAGGAAGAAATAACACTCCTTAAACATATACACAGCCAATGAGGGGCCAACAAAATACTTAAAACAACTGCTATAGACTTCAAGGAGGACATTGGTAGCAACACAATAGTAGCCGTGACTTCAACACTGCCCTCACCCTATCATCGCTTGATAGATTAGTAAGACTAAATCTCATCAAGGAAGTACTGGTTTTGAAGGAAGAAACAGAAGAGAGAGAGCTAATAGATGTATACAGGGCTTTTCATTCCCCCCAAACAGAATAAACATTCTTTTTCAGTGCACATGGCATATTTTCCAAGAAAGACCATGTGCTGGGCAACAAAACATACCTCAATAGACTCAGAAAGATAGGAATTGTATGAACTATCTTTTAAGAGCGTGATACACTGAAGTTAGAAGTTAATCGCACATAGAAATGGAAAATAAAATCAAAACCTGGAAATTAAACAACTCAATGTTGAATGGCCAAGACTCTGAGACTATAAAAACCAGCTCTCGGAGGAGAAGAGCGCAGTCTCCTGCCCCCGCACCTGGCTATTCCTTGCCGGGGCCCCTTGGAGGGGAGTGGGTTGAGCTTTCCTCCCCGCTCTGGCCAGGGCCCCGGCAGCCGAAGACCTCCAGGACCTGCCACCACCATGCTGAGACCACTCTCTGCACACCTGAAGGTACCAGCAGAGGGACAAAGCCACGTGGGTTCCGGGGCCAAGATCTCCAAGCCTACTCGGATTGGAGTGGAGCATCCTCCACCCAGATCCTCCAAATTCCAGTAGGCGGGGGTCACACCCACCACCTGGCCCCCTGGCGCCGTGTAATCCCATCAACGGCCAAGACTCAGAGACTATAAAATCCAGCTCCCGGAACCGCGTGGCCACTTTTGCAGCCACGCAACATCTTATTATGACATCTCATTCCTCAACTTCAGACTGAACTACAAGGGGTAATAACATGATATTGGAACAAAGACAGATCTGCAGATCAATGAAATAGTGTTGAATATCCCTACACACACCCTCAAATGTATGATCATATAATCTTTGATAAAAGGTAAAAGGTAAAGGCCCTCCCGTTGATCGTCGATTTGCTCGAGCGGGCCCAGTAACGTCTCCATTGGAGACTTTGTTGTTACTGTGTCTGGCATATTGAATACTCTCGGTAGCTTGCCAGGCTCTCCGAGAGGGGCGGAGGAATCGAACTCTGGTCGGCCATGTTGGCCGCTTGTAAGGCGAACGCCCTACCCGCTGTGTGGTACATTGAAGAAAATTTTGTAAAAACATTGAAGCTAAATGTATCTCCAAAGATGAAACACCACTGACAAAGCAAGTGGAAACAGAGATAAACAAATGGGACTATCTTAAACTAAGAAGCTTCTGCACCTCAAAAAAAAAAAAAGAAAAACCAGTGACCAGAATACAAAGATAGTCTGGGAAAGGATGGGAAATGATATTCAGAATGGGAAAGGATATTCACCCAATATCCTTCTGATAAGGGGTTAATATCAAGGACATACAAGGCACTGGATGAACTCTACAAAAAAAACACCCAATGTCGTCAGAAAATGGGGTGATGAAATGAACAGAAACTTTCTCAAAGAAGAAATTTGAATGGCCAAAAGGCACATGAAAAAAAGCTCCTCATCACTAATCATCAGGGAGATGCAGATCAAAACAACAATGAGATATCATCTCACACCACAGAGACTGGCTCACATCCAAAAAAACAAAAGCAACCAGAGTTGGTGTGGATGTGGGGGAGAAAGGGACTCTCTTTCACTGCCAGTAGGAATGCTGACTGGTCCAGTCTTTTTGGAAAACAATATAGACATTCCTCAAAAAACCAAAAATTGAGCTCCCATCTGACTCAGCAATACCACTTCTGGGAGTATATCCCAGAGATGCAAAACATGTGCAGTAGAAATGACATCTGCCCTTGTATGTTTATTGCAGCACTGTTCACAATAGCCAGAATCTAGAAAAATCCCAAGTGCTCAAGAACAGATGACTGGTTAAAGAAACTTTGGTACATCTACACAATGGAATACTATGCAGCTGATAGAAAAGATGAAATCATAAAATTTGCATATAAGTGAATGGAATATGGAAAGTATCATGCTAAGTGAAATGAGTCAGAAAGAGAGGGAGGCATAGAACAACTGCACTCATTTGTGGAATATAAAGTAGCATAATAGGAGACTAACACCGAAGGATAGTAGAGATAAGGGCCAGAAGAATTGCTGCACAGCTTGGAAACTGGTCTCATGTGATAGGGGAAAAGGTAGCTGTGAACAAGAAGGGACCAATAAGTAAATGATGGTTGGAGAGTTCTCTCAGGATAGGAGATGCATGTTGAAAGTAGACTATGGACCAAACATGATGGCCGCTTAGTACCTGTATTGCCAACCATAACACCCAAAAGGAGAGAAAGAGTAAGAGAGGATGTGCCTGTCACAGAGGCAGGGGGTGGAAAGGGGTGGGGGTGGTGAGAGGGATACTGGGAACATTGGTGGTGGAGAATGGGCACTGGTGGAGGGATGGGTACTTGATCATTGTATGACTGAAATGTAATCAAAAAGTTTGTAAGTCTGTAACTATATCTCATGGTGATTCATTATGAAAAAGGAAGCCAGATCATATAAAGAAGAAATTAAAGTTAACCATAAGATAAAACACTCTTTAAATATTGTTTTAGATGTTTTATATGTAGTAATAGTCCATTTATTTTTACTATTATGCACAATTTCCCATAAATATCATGTCTCTAATAATTTTTACCCATTGAAATCATTTCCTCTTAGATAAATAATATTACCTTTACTAGGTCATTAGGTTGGCTGTGCGCTAGGGAAGTGCCCTACCTACTGTAGTCTGTCTCTCTCCTTCTCCTTCTCCCTCTCCCTCTCCCTTTCCTTCCCCCCTTCCCCTTCTTTCTTTCTTTCTTTCTCTCTCTCTCTCTCCCTCTCTCTCTCTCTCTCTCTCTCTCTCTCTCTCTCTCTCTCCCCCTAGCTACACAACTTTAGGACCTTATTACTTTATGATTCAATGGTGCCTTTGACCTTTATATATACATGTCTTCTTAATAGTCACTTATATCCACTGATTTCTATCCACAGAATCCAAATTAATATTAGTATAACATGGCTTTGACCATGCACTGTGCTGCTCAAAAATCTTCAATAACTCACCATTGCCCATTAGCCATAAGCTATCTCAGTAGCCTGCAATTCTACTTTCTATAGTACTATAGTTCCTGCTTCTTATTTTTCTGCTCTGAATCCCACAGATTGTTCATATATTTTGCCTCCACACAACTACCTCCAAGACTATCACAGGCCTGCTTTTTGCCATTTTAAACTATCCATCTAACCCAGTTGAAATACTGTCTCTTCAACAACTCAAAGCAAACATTTTTAAAAAAGTTATACATTTTTATATGTGATGTACATTATTCTACTTTTTCATTCAAACCCAGTTGCTTCTAATTGGATTAACCAAGATTTTAGTTCATGCCACACTTTCTGACTTAATCTATATAAATTATAAATTTATGTCATAATGATCTACCTTCTGGAAAATTCTATCATGTCTTCCAAAATACCTGAAAGTTATTTGATAAGTAGTTAGCACGCCATTACTGGGCAGACTCATATGATTTTCTTCTGTTATTTCCATAAACCCTCATTCAGATTGATCCTTATTTTGTCTGAAATTCATTATGATGATAATGTGGGGTTTAGTCCTCTGCACCTTGACCTATTCCACTCAGTAACATTTTTCTTTCCATTTTTCCCAGTTAAAATTCTTGGATCACTTTCTGAATAATATGTGAATAAATAAAATTGTAAGTATTTAATTTTGACAATTATAATACTTTCAACACATTAAACTCTACCTTCTACCATTTTGTCTATTAAAACAGGGTATGAAGCAAATGCTTGAATGAGAATTTTAATTTTCCTTGGGTGAGAATTTTAATTTCTGAGGATGAGACTATATGACCTTCTGCAAATAATGTAAGTAACTGGAGAACTGGATTTTCCATCGAATAGCATGGGTGGTCATGTTTATGACCCAATACTACTAGTATAAGTAAAATATCATGATTGTCTTATAGGAATGAAAAGGATACAACAACAGGTAATGAGACTATAGAGAAAAATAAGATGGAACCCAGCCTTTACAAGACAGTTGTAATCATACCAATACTATAACACACACAAAGGAGTTTATCCAGACCCCTTAGGCAGGGATGGGGAGGTCACTGCTGGTCAAAGTGCTTTCAGAGGTGAGACCAACTCTAAGTATAGGGTAAGGAGAAGCAGAGGAACAGGGTGCTGGAGCATTCCATTCACAGAAACAAACCGAGAGACATGAGAGGACACAATTTAAAAACAAGAGCACACTATGGTTGGAATATGGAGGTGTGATAATGGAAAGACAAGTTCTTTCTAGAACTGTTATGACTAGACAAGGCCAGTTTCCAAAGCTAGGACTAAATCCTAAAATGCAAGAAAACGATGAAACTTATTTTATGGTAAGGTATGTACCAAGTGCACTTTTGGAGAATAGTGATCACTTCTGGACAATAACATTTTATCCTCAAACACATGATGTGACAGATTCACTCCACCTGAAGCTAAACATAAGGATGATTCTGAAGTGTTTTGAGTCATAATTGTCTCATGCTTTTTGCCTAAAAATGTCTTTTGCATTTTATCCATAAATATTTCTAAAATTGTTACCTTTATTAACTATTTTTTCACTTCACTTTTGGTTTTAGTTTTATTGACTTTGAAATATCTTTTTTTTTCTACCTCACAAATATATGCAATTAGTTCTAAAGATGTTTAATTAATTTCCTTGGATTTTTCTAGGCATAAAATTGCAGATAGTAAAACTATCTGAAATTTTATTTAAAATATTTAAAATATTTGACATTGATGGTATAACATTGGTTTATTATTTTTATTATTTTTAATATTTTATAATGCATGCTTAATTTTTCTCATAATTTTTCTATAGCAAATAACTTATTTGCATAACTTGTCATGTAATAATGAAATTTAGAAATCCAAAGTTTTACTTCAACTTTCCCAATTACTAATATTATGCTATATGTGGTAATAATTTTAGTTTTGTTAAGTGATTGTTAAAATGGCAAAACCCCATAATATCCTTGAATGCCATCTTGCTATTTAATGTGAATTAATACCTCCAAATAATGAATCAATCTAGGCAAGACATACAAAACTGTACTCCTGCAATATGTATGGTGTTGGAGTCCACTGATAATAATTTTTTTTAATTTAAAAAAATAAATGCAAATATCTTTACTTATGGACACACACACATGGTTTTAGAATTCAATTTGGGAAATATTCTAACTAGATAACATAAAAGAGATAAATGTTTGATTAGCTACTTCCTATTGTTGAATTGGCCTTCCAGATGGCTTACTTTGATTCTAAGCCAGTGCTGCTCAGGGTCAACAGACTTGTTCACCTTCAATTCTCCAAAAAAGGAATGGAAAATTCCCAGAAAGCAGGAAACCAAACAGTGTTTCCATATGCTGTGCTCTAGTATCTAAACATGTAATTTGCTTCATTCATTCATTCAAAATGTAATGCTTTTCTAGTCCATATAGTCCAGCACAGGGTCAAAGAAAGAGAGGGAAAAGGGGAGAGAGAGAGACAGACAGACAGACAGACACAGACAGAGACAGAGAGATACTGTCACACTGTTCCAAAGGAATTCAGAATAGTAGGGAAGACAAACCTATCCCAAATCCTTACAAGAAAGGAGATATTTAAGAGAACCAATAGATTTAGAGCTAACTGTGCCAGGGTGTTAAATTATGGAAGATGAAATGAGGGGAAAGTTTCACAGAAGTGAATTTGTTGTGAAGCCTGAAGGACTTTTAACAGAGAAACCACAGGACATTCTAGGAAAAGGGACAAAAGTTCATCAGCATGGACCCATGCAAAGGGCTTGGTGTGTCTGATCACCAAAGCAGCTCAGGGTGGCTGGAGCCCGAGGTGCTACCATAGCCATGTCCAGAGATAACTGAAATCTAGTGGAAAAACACTAGATTAATTCTTCCAGAATTTTTTAAAAAATACTTTAAAAATATTGCAATAAAGCACAATTAAGTTATATGCAGAACAGGACTTCTCATGTGCAGTACTACTGACATTTGGAAAGTGTCAGGGCTCTTTGGTAAATTGTAGGATGGTTTGCAGCATCCCTGGCCTCCAGTCTGAGGTGCCAGAAGCTTCTTCTAGCTTCTTCAATCACAAATGTTTCCAGACATTGTTAAATGTTCCCTGAGAAACAAAATCCTTCCCTTGAGCATAACCACTGGCAGAACACAATAACATTAATCAAATAATTACCACATACAAAGCCAGTAAGTTTTATAACAGTACTTGAGTATCAGTCCTATTTTATAAACTCTTGAGATACAAAGAATTGTTCAAAAAATGGCATGTCCAGATAAAACATGATTAATTGGTAGACTGAAGATTCATGCCATGACTATCAACAACTATTTATTACTCTGTACTGTATCAACAACTACAGAGTCTATAAGGATGGAGTCCTATAGATCTTGGCATCAGCAGCAGTATGCCTACTCCATCGGACACATCATAATTTCACTGAACCTCGTTTCTAGCTTGAGTTGCCATTTTCAAATAGTAACAGAGATTTCATTAAAATTGGGATGATAAAGACCTTATTTAGTAAGTATCAATATATTTTACAACAAATAATAAAATTGAAATGTTAGGATAATACTCAACAATAAGAGTTATTGGATATGTTCTCTTTATGTGTGCGTCGACCACCAAACCCCCCCCTCGATATTTTATTGTACATAATATTATCAGACCAGGGTTGATGACAGTATCTAAAAACTGTACAAAGTGAAACTGGTCATAACAGGGAACTACTTTATATAATGGATATTTGTCCATTAATTAAATCAGCATATATGTGGCTCCAAGAATTTTTTATGATTCTGTTCATACACAATAGAAGGTAAAACAATTTTATCAAAATCTTTTCACTCACTTAGGGTTTATTAAAGTTTATACTGTTAAACAGAAAAAAAGTTCACTTTAAAAGTACAATAGTAAGAGATAGTCTGTTACCCTTCGCAGACTTTTAGACTGGAGCAATAATACAGCAGGTCTGGTGTTTGCCTTGTATGCAACCAACCCAGGTTCAATCCCTGGCACCCAGGATGGCTCCACAAGCATCTGAGGGGTGATCCCTGAGTACAGAGCCAGGAGTAGGCCCTGATCACCATTAAGTGTAGCCCCAAAGCCAAAAAACAAACAAGCAAAACACTCCCGACTTAACTGACTTGCTTTAAAGGACTTCCTAGTAATTTCAGAAAGTGAATGATTGTAATAATTGGGGAATCTTTGTGATGACTGGGTAATAACTCCCTTTGCAAGTCAAACATTTTCCAGCTCTTCAATTTTTATAAAAAGATTGGGAAAGAATCTAAGGGAATTGTCAGCTAACAAATCACTTATAGTACTTATTGATGATAGATAACTGATGTTAGTTTTGGCATGTTACTCCATGGAACTCAAAGAATTGAGTGACATCAACTCAATACAATTCAAGTGCCATCACACATCTGTAAGAATGCTTGCAGTTATACAAATAGAAAATAACACAAAATAACTTGACTTAGCTCTTCTATCTTAATAGTGAACAATATAAATACATGCATATGTAAATTAATGATCAATCCTATTAAGAGATGTATTGCCATAGGTCAGAGAGATAGTACAGTGTGTAGGGAGCTTTGTTTGCACGTAGCTGATCCAGTTTTGATCCTTAGTACCCTATAACTTTTCCTGAGTCTTCCAGGCGTGATCCGTGAATTCGAAGTCGGGTATTAAACCCTCACTCAACATAGCAGAGTATGGCCCAAAAAGCAATAATAAAAAAGTTGTGACGAACTGGAATTTTGTTCTTATATACATTCAAACAATTGTAATGACCTATCAATTTAGTCGCAGAAAAGTTAAAAATCATCACTGGCATATCATATGGGTGATATGAATGAATGGTATAGCCATATATCCAAAACTCAGATCCGACAAAACTGAAAACTTGAGATCTAAGCTGGAACCACTGAAATTTTGTAATGTGCCTATCAAGTTGTCAGGTGGGGACTGGTTAAGGGTTGAGGTGGGGAGAAAATATGGAAACACTGGTGGAGAGAATTAGACACTGGTGGTGGGATTGGTGTTGAAATATTATAGGCCTAAAACTCAGCTATCAATAACTTTGTAAGTCACAGTTCCTTAATAAAATTTTTTAAGTTAACAATTCTAATGTGTATCTATAATGTATTAACAGAGAAGTATAATACCATGATATTATAAAGGCATTAGGACATAAAGTGTATTGCATAGTGCAGAATTATTCAGTAGGCTATAAAGGAGGAAAGAAGCCATGTGAAGTTTTGGCATTGAAAAAGTGCTTGTCTCTTGGGAATATATCCCAGAGAGGCAAAAAGGTATAGTCGAAGTGACATCTGCAATTGTTTGTTCATTACGGCACTCTTTACAATAGCCAGAATCTGGAAAAAACCTGAGTGCCCGAGAACAGATGACTGGTTAAAGAAACTTTGGTACATTTACACAATGGAGTACTATGTAGCTGTTAGAAAAGATGAAGTTATAAATTTTACATACAAGTGGTACTACATGGAAAGTATCATGTTAAGCGAAATGAGTCAGAAAGAGCGGGATAGACACAGAAAGATTGCATTCATCTGGGGAACATAAAGCAGCAAAAGCGGACACTCACACCCAGGAGTGGCTGAGATTAGTACCAGGAATTTTGCTCTTTGTCTTGGAGGCCAACCACATGTGCTAGGGGAAAAGGAAGCTCAGATAGAGAAGACAGTACCAAATAAAGGGTGTTGGGAGGACCCTCCCAGTATGGGAGAAGCATGTAGAAAATAGACTATAGACCAAACATGATTGCCACTCTATGCCTCTCTTGCAAACCTCAGGAGCCAAAAGGAGAGAGAGAGAACAAGGGGGAATGCCCTGCCACAGAGGCAGGGTGGGACGGGGGATGGGGGGTGGGGAGGATGCTGGGACCCGTGGCGGTGGAGGATGGGCACTGGTGGAGGGATGGGTACTTGATCATTGTATAACTGAAACCCAAGCACAAAAATTTATAAGTCTATAACTGTACCTCATAGTGTTTCACAAATAAAAAAATTAAAAAAAAAAATTAAAAGTGCTTGTTTGCAAATGGATACCATTAGATGGAATAAAATTTGCTGTAGCATTTCAATTCATTAAATAACATTTAAAGGTGACATCCTAGCTATTTTAAAATGTCAGTACATGGGCCAGATGGTAATACAGTGGATAGGCCTCTTGTCTTGTACACATTTGATCCAGATTCAATCCCTGGCATCCCATATGGTCCCCCGCGGCCCCCCCCACATCCTACCAGGAATGATTCCTGAGTGTAGTGTTAGGAACGAACCCTAAGCATGCAGGGTGTGGCTCCCAAAACTAAATTAATTAATTAATTAATTAAATGTCAGTACAGTATTATGAAAATCCATATTTTAAACTTTTTGGTCAAAATTTAGATACCTATGTAAAGATTAATTTAAAAATATGATTTTTCAGGACACATACATACTACTAGCATACATGTCGTTTTCATTGTTTTTTGAAAGATTCTCTTATAGTGAGACTGGGAGAAAAAGGGCCAAAGAAAGGTATTATAGTGACAAGTAGGAATTGATCAGAGTCCTTATTTGGACACAGACTACAAGGTATATTTTATGATTATTTAAAAAACACACGTAATACACTTACATTAAAGGCTGGTGATGCTTGATACTTCTGGTCTTTTTGTTTCTCTCCTACAAAATCATGATAGACTTGAAAAATGCATTATTGGGAGTGGTGATCTATCTTATTCAGTGAAAATCTGAGCAAATGAAGCTCATTTAAATAGCAGGAATTCACCCTCCTCCTGCAGTTGATGGGAACCAGAGTCAATATTATTGCAATAACTCTCAGAAAAACAAAAGGAATACTTTGCACACATTCCTTACACCTTACAAATCCATTAATAGGCACTGTTGGGGATAGATTTTTGGGGAGACATGGCTAAGTTCCGCTGAGAGAATAAGATTTCCAAATGTTTTGGTTCCCAGTCAAGAATGTTTTGGAGCCTTTTGTCCTCTTTCTAAAGAAACAATTTAATATTTAGACAGGAAAGAGTGTGTGTGTGTGTGTGTGTGTGTGTGTGTGTGTGTGTGTGTGTGTGTGTACTAGGGAGGGACTGGGATTTGTTTGCATATATTTACATACATAATAATGCATTCCCACACAAATATTCCAGTGTTTCGATTTCTCTAGTCTATCTACCTTATATTAAATACAACTGGGATTTGGGCCTAGTATCTAGCCCTTAGACTTGGCCCCCACCAGCTATTGACTTCAATCTGCTAATCTTTCCAAACTCATTGAAATGGAGGCAAACTCTGTAAAAGAGCAGTGTCCTCAAGATGCCTATTGTCTCCTTCCTCCAAGCTTCTCAAATCCCTTTCGGGGAAATTCAGAACAGCTGCATTTACAGCTTGAATTTACAACCAGAGTTTACAGGCAATTCACAGTTGATTCAATGATCTAGTCATCTAAAAATGACTAATTCAGTAAATCAACTATACACTGTAGTTAATTTATTGTTGACAAGGCTTAGTCAAATGTAAATATTTTGCACTCAGATAAATTAAATACATTAAAATTGTGTAGCATGTGCCTGATAGTAAGGACATTGTGATCCCCAAGACAGACAATCATACAAGTGCCAAAGATTTCAATGGTGTTTGGTCCATTGGAAATTCTAGTATTCTGGTTGACCTCTTCCATCCTTTTCCTTGTGCACTGAATATTGATTCTGAAGGCATGCAGTAGGGATGTCTGATAAACATCACTGTTTGTTAGAGACACTAGTCTGATTAAGTAGCAATAAAGGAAATGGTGGGGGGCTGGAGAGATAGCACAGTGGGAAGGGCATTTGCCTTACTCATGGCCAACCCGGGTTCGAGTCTCAGCATCCCATATGGTCCTCCAAGCTCCACCAGGAGTAATTCTTGAGTGCATGAGCCAGGAGTAACCCCTGTGCGTTGCCAGGTGTGACCCAAAAAGCAAAAATAAATAAATAAATCACTGTCACTGTCCTCCCGTTGTTCATCGATTTGCTTGAGCAGGCCCAGTAACATTGTGAGACTTGTTACTGTGTTCGGCATATCAAATACGTCACGGGTAGCTTGCTAGGCTTTGCCGTGCGGGTAGCTTGCCTGGCTCTTCAAGAGGGGTGAAGGAATCGAACTCAGGTTGGCCATGTTGACTGCGTGCAAGGCAAACACCCTACCCACTGTGCTATCATTCCAGCCAAATAAATAAATAAATAAATAAATGAAGGAAATAGTGGAGTGTGGTAGGAAAGAGAGCCAGAAATAGCAACAGAAATGGTCTGAGGAATGAAATAGTGTGGAATGTGTAGGAAACTCTAGTTCCAGCTTTTAACTCCAAAGGTATAGAGAGGTTGAATCATACAAAGTGTTTATACTACACTAAAGAGCTGTCTGTATTCCATGATTGAGCCATAATTAAAAACATTAGGCAGATTTTTATATAACCAATGTTCTTCTTTTCGTCCTTTGTATTAGAATTCACTTGGTGGGTTGTAAGTGGTCACACGTTTATAATAATATATATAGTCAAACCAATACTTTTCCGAATCTGAGATATTTTAAATGGTGTATTTATTTGTTACATGTTTATCTCTTTGGTTAGGCTGTAGATTTTAAAGCCAAATAACTTGAGCTCATGTCTCAGATCTAATTACTGTGCGACTCCAAACTAGTTACTTAACCTCTCAGTCTTTTCATTTTCATTGTCTTTTAAGTGGAATATTATACCAGGGAGTTATTGTGAACATTAAGGTAGGTAATAGAGTTCAATGTTTAGAAAAGGGTCAAAATACAGTAAGTGCTATTTAATTATTTGTATTATCAGCTATTATTGCTATTATACGTCCTTTCTGTACTGTTATCACTTATTCAAATGTCTATTCAAGATGAAAAATACTAGCAATAGAGAGAGAAGCACTTTCTTTTCATTTAGACTCCACAGTTTTAGAGGAAGATTTCCTTAACTGAAGTTCAACAAGTTACCCTAGAAGAATATTTTCTCAACCCTTTAGACCTGAGCATGTGATATTTAAGTCCCACATCTGATTTTAAGAATTGCTATCTTCTATAGCTATTTTGTTGAGTTTGGATCCATTCCCAATGGTGCTCAAGGCATACTCCTGGCTCTGTACTCAGGGATCACTCCTGGAAGAACTCTGGGGACCACATGGGGTGATGAGGATTGAACTCTATTTGGCTGCATGCAAAGTAAGCGCCATACCAGCCGTACTATATATCTCTGATCCCTCCATAGCTATTTTAGAGAAAAATCAAGCAGAATGGTTGTACGATTTTAAAATTCATTTTGGTCATTGCTATGCCTGCATTAGACTGAACTACTGGGGGAGAGATAAGTAACAGAACTGTATTTCAAATGCCCTTTTCCTAGCAAAATTTTTAATACTAATTCAACTTCTATAGAGTATTCAACAGCTGAATTAGATACACATTTTTTAAAAAGCGTGTAAATCCAATTTTTAAAATCATTCTCCCTTGGATTATCTATGTGTTGCCTGATCTTCACATATGTAAAACTACCACCTAAAAAAGCATAATATGCTTATTTTGAAATAAACTCAAGGAAGTATTGAGCCAAGGGAAATTCAAAACTGGTTCAAACATAATGTCTTCTAGAACTCTGACAAGGCCTTGCTTGTTAGTATTTTCTAATGAGTATCTTCATGCTTGCATTCAAGTTAAAATGTTAATGACAGAGGAAAGATTCACAATTGTTAACATCTTTTTGTGCATGTAGGTCTTGGCCATGAAGCAGCTGCAGACTGTGACCGTGGTGTTAGCTATGCTGAATAAAAAACCACTGCCTTGGAAAAGGTTTAGATTGTCATTGTTTGAGGACCCATGCAGCCCAGATCGTCAATCACCCAGAACAGTGAGGGGAAGAGACCACAGTAACTAGCTTTAAGGTCAAACAGATCTCCTTTGATATGATTTTATAAAAATGAAAGACCCTCCATTTTGTAATTAGGAGATCTAAATTCAACTCCAGCTCTGTCACAGATTTCCTATATAATATTTGGACATAGTTCCTTATGTCCAATTAAACAGCAAGAAATATACCTTACAGTAATAATAAAAAAGAGTTAATCAGCCTTGGAAAATAATTTTTCCAAGTCAGGACAAACCACCTCTATATTCTTCAATTTTCAATGAGGGCTTGATTTTAACTGGATACTCATCAACATGGTTTTTCACCTTCAGTAGGTATAATCGATGTGCCTACTTGCAGGCAAAGATATCACGTATCCTTTCCTTTGCACTGTCTCTTAGATTTGGGCTGCTAATCTAGCCTAGAAAAGGAACAATTATGCGACTTATCTTCAAGTATCTCTGACTACATACCACTGAGAACTGATATGCCAAGACAAACCTAAGCGCTCTAAGTATATTCTAAGTTTATTCTCATTTAACTTAAATGCATACAACTTAAAATACATATATACAAATTTATGTTTATATATTCAAATATCAGTATAGTTAAATATATTTTTATATATTTAAATTTCACATAGTGAAATACATTTGTGTGAGTATCTATAGATTGTGGTGGAGTGTTGGGCCACACCCAATGATGCTCAGGCTTACTCCTAGCTCTGCACTCAAAGATAACTCCTGGAGATACTCAGCTGACCATATATGGTGCCAGGGATCAAAGTGGGGTAAACCACATGCAAGGCAAGTGCCTTTACCCTGGTACTATCTCTTTAGTTGCTATATATATTTTATGGAGACACATATGCAATCAATAGTTTTATATATGTACATATATGTATACATAGAAATATAAATATATTTACGTAGTGCATATATACATATGTGTATATATAATTATACCATCATCAAGCCTGTAAAACTATTTTTTAAAATGGAAAAATAAGAAATGCTATGCCTTGAAAATAACATAGGAGTTAGAAAAATGCACCCTGGGTCTCCTCCTGAGTCCTGCTGGACTATGCCACTGTGACCAAAATTTCCTTGTACAAAATGAGATATTTAGAGGGGCTGGAGCAATAGCACAGTGGGTAGGGCGTTTGTCTTGCACACAGCCGACTCAGGTTCAATTCCTAGCATCCTATATGGTCTCCTGAGTACCGCCAGGGGTAATTCCTGAGTGCATGAGCCAGAAGTAACCCCTGTCCATCTCCGGGTGTCACCCCAAAAGCAAACTAACTAACTAAATAAATAAATGAGATATTTAGAGTAGGCTATCTCAGGGTTCTTCCAGCTGCAAAGAAAATTGGTTTGAAAGACATCTATCTCTACAACCACTATCACTATCACTATCACCCCACTGTTCATCAGTTTGCTCGAGCGGGCACCAGTAATTTCTCCATTTGTCCCTGTCACGTGCTAGTGTAGCCTGATGGCATATTGGGGGCTCTTTCAGGGTCAGGGGAATGAGGACCATCATTGTTTCTGTTTTTGGCATACTGAGTACACTACGGGTAGCTTGCCAGGCTCTGCCGTGCAGGCGGGATACTCTCGGTAGCTTGCTGGGCTCTCCTAGAGGGATGGAGGCTTTGGGGCAGCCTCTAATCACCTTTACAGGTGTTCCCAGTCAGGCATATATGTGGGCAAGATACTCTCAGTAACCTGCAGGGGTCTCTGAGAGCGAGGACTAGACAATAAGAGGGATCTTGGCCGTTGATGGGGTTACACGGCAGTTGGCGTTTGTAACTGTCTAGCTAACTGTCTAGTTACAGTAAGGAAGAATATTCAGAATTCCAACTATTTCAAAGAAAAGGTGACATCTGCCTCTGGAGCATAAAATAGCTATCATCTCAGTCACCCTTCAGAGCTTAGTTTAAAGGGTTGATCTCAGTCCAGCGTTCCCAGGAGCAGTAAGAGGGCAAATCTAGCTATTTCTCAGAAATCTAGACATTTTCAGAGCTTAGCCTAGATGGCTGATCTCAGTTTAGTCTTCCCTAGAGTCTCGTATTTTATAATGCAGGCCTTTTCATTGCAAGGACACAACACCGTTTGTGATTAAACCTTTATTTGTGTGGTTAATTGGCGGATTCAGAGAAGGTGAGGACCATGTGTGTCTGCTCACCATTGAATCTCTAGCACAGGACTTGCCACAGAGAAGATGCTTTTTAACATTTGTTGAATTAATAGCTTTTTTTAAGTTTAAAAAATTTCTACTCTGCCTCCTTCTCTTTTTTCATTTCTGTTGTCATGATGATCAGGAGTCAAACACGTTAGCTGTGGTGCTTGCACACACTTGGTTATGCTGTACTGAAGATCACACGCTCTCTTGCAATACAAGGCATTCCAAACAGTGGTGTCTTGGGGATCACACTTGGAGTATGTGAGTCAGTGTTGGTGCTTACATGGGGCTTGACCACTGAGCCATCCTGGGCCTAATAAAAGGCCCCCAAAATTTGCTCATGGCTTCCTGATTTTCAATTATTTCTGTCTAAAGAAAAGTATCTGGTAATGGGCTATTCATACCACAGGGAATATATGAAGACTTGCTTTATTTTCTCTTCCATACTGCCTTGTAGAAAACAGTGATGAACACTGCCTCTTGTGACTATACACAATACACACACACACACACACACACACACACACACATATATATAGAGAGAGAGTCCAAATGCACTTTCCCATAATCTATATAAATACTGGGGATAATTGGATCACCACTTATATCAAGGCCACTATATCTAATTTAAATCTTGCATGGAAAAACAGATGAAGTTGAGACTTCGTAATTGAAAAAAATATATATAACTAAGCACAAAATATTTTTCTTATTGATGTTAGCTACAGCCAGCAGCAAAACTGCTCTTGTGTCTGTGACTGATGCCCCAGGGCCAGGCTGAGTCAACCTCAGACGCTTCACACTGCGGTGACTGTGCCTTTCAGCCTCGAGTGTGTGGCTAGAGAGAGCCACAGCAACTTGAGTTTCTGGAGGCAGTGGGTGTGTAAAATATATCCCACCCTTCCCTGAACTGGATCCCCTAGGGTGCAAGATTACAGTGCCAGGAGCCATGGGGGCCTGGGCCTGCATGGTTGAGGCTGTGGTGCAGCCCCCAGACAAGGCTTGTTGGCAGGGGCCAGTTCAATCGAAGACCACACGGAAAGCAGGGCTGCTGACAACAGCACGGAGCAGGGGGACAAGAGAGCTTCTGCTTGTGTTTGGTGGGCTGGGCCGGGAGGGGGGAAGGCGAGGCCGTGGGGCGAGTGCCAAGCTGGGCTGGGGAGGAAAGTGTGGGAAGATTCAAAGGGAGGCATTCGGCCAACTCAGAGGCAGTGGGGTTGCTCTGGCGCCTCCCTCTCCCTTCTGCTTAAATGAGAAATCCTGCTGGGTGGAACGGGAGCAGAGCCAAGAGAGGAGTATTCTGCTCGGTGAGCACGGATGGTCAGACCCTGAGAAGACGCATCTGCCAGCTGGGCAAGGGCCAGGCAAAGGAGGAGAAAATTAGGGGAAGGGAGAACAGGGGCAAAGAATCAAAGAAGAGTTCGAGAGAACATGCCCACTGGGGAGGAGGTGAGATGAAGGCAAGGGAGAAGGCGGGCAGGGAGCGAACAGACATTGATCCCCGTTAATGTAGCCGACCTACGTTCCAAGGATCACAGTCAAGCTCGGTTCATGAGAAACTGGCAATGAAGGGCCACAAGAGACAGTAGAGAGAAAGCCAACGCTCCGAACGTTTCCTGGTGGGTGTTCCTCTTTATAGGAATACATTTTCCCCAAAACAGTGACTCATGGAAGAGCTATTGATGACAAAAGAACAAGGTTTTATTTTCATTTTTTTATTTACAAAAGAATATGTTTGCTTATTTGGGGATCACACAAAGCTGTGCTCAGGTTTGTGCTTTGTGCTTTGTGGCTTTGCGCTTAGGATTCACCATCCACAGTACTTGTTGGACTACCTTGTTGCTGGGAATCAAACCCACAGCCTCATGCACAGAGACAAGTGTACTACCACAGACCCACATCCCCAACCCCCAAAGAACATCTTTTAAAGGCAAAACATAAAAACAAGGTCCAGAGAGACAAG
Organism: Sorex fumeus; assembly: GCF_029834395.1. Taxonomy (NCBI): domain Eukaryota; kingdom Metazoa; phylum Chordata; class Mammalia; order Eulipotyphla; family Soricidae; genus Sorex; species Sorex fumeus. The sequence continues at coordinate 45,496,720 of NW_026606091.1, forward strand.
AAAGGGACAATAAAAGGGTTAAGTGGCTTGCTCTGCATGTGGCCAACCCAAACTTGATCCCCAGCATTGCATATAGTCCCCCAAACACCACCAGGAGTGATGTCTTAGTACAGGGTCATGAGTTAAGTTCTGAGCACAGCTGAGTGTTGTCCAACCCCTGACACATGAAAAATATGAAAGGAAACAAAATATTATCACATGAGTATGACATATTTCTTCTACTTATTAGGTATTTTCTAAGTTGAACACAAGAATTTTATGTTGCTGTTATTGTCTTTCTAATAAAATATTAAAGATATATATGTATATCCGGACTCTACGCCAGGTTGTTTTCACTTGGGGTGCCCCAGAGTGGGGCAAGTGAGAGACCTCCCTGCCCCAAGGGACCCAGCAGTGGCAGCCGACCTCCTCTAACCAACCATCGCCATGCTTCAGGCTGCCACGCAACACATTATAGGACACTTTCTACCCATTTTCCATACTTGCCACACCATACTTGATGGGGTTCAGACAGTAGACAACAAATAATAGAGAGAAATATATAAATATATGCCTCTCGGAGAGCCCGGCAAGCTACCGAGAGTAACCCACCAGCACAATCAGAGCCTGGCAAGCTCCCTGTGGCGTATTAGATATGCCAAAACCAGTAATGACAACAGGTCTCATTCCCCTGACCCTGAAAGAGCTTCCAATCATTGAGAAAAGACGAGTAAGAAGAGGCTGCTAAAATCTCAGAGCTGAGAGGAATAGAGACCTTACTGGCGCCCGCTCTAGTAAATCGACGAACAATAGGATGACAGTGATAAGGTGATACAGATCTAGGCTACAAAGATAACTCAAAATGCAGATTTTGTATGCTGGAGCCCCAGATTGATCCCTGGAACTACAGGGTCTCCTATGTGCCTCCAGTGAGGTCCAAAAGCCAAAAATAAGAAAATAAAAAGAAGACAAAAAGATTTTTCTTTCTTTCTTTCTTTTTTTTGGGGGGGGGGGGGACTGTATCCTTCAGTACTTGGGGATTACTCTTGATTCAGGGATCATTTCTGGCATGTTCTGAAGATGTCAGGGATCAAACTCAGGTGAACCACATGCAAGGTAAGAACCCTGCCTACTGTATTATTGCTCCCCCACCCCAAAGACCCTTTTGAAAGAAAAGTTAAAGGAGGTAAAACACAACACATAATAATAATAGTTAATAATAACAGTTAAGAATTTTTTCTTTTTAGGTCACCCAGCAATGCTCAGGGGTTACTCCTGGCTCTGTACTCAGGAGTTACTCTTGGGGGTGCTTGGGGGACCTTATTGGATGCGGGGGATTGAACCCAGGTCGGCTGCATGCAAGGCAAACCCTACCCACTGTACTATCACTTCGGCCCCATAACAGTTAAGAATTTTAAATGTTAGAAATAATAATATTTTTAGAATTTTCTATTATCTTTTGGTTAAAATAGGGATAGACTCAATGATCATTCAGTGAATATTACATTTTTGGTGCCAATTTCATGAGATACAGTGGTCTGAGGACTAGAATCCTACTGGCATCTCTCGAAGGAAGACTGAAGCTTATGTGGCCAGATGGCAGATTTGGACCTTGAGTGATTACAACAAAATACTCTAAATCTTCCCCCTTCCTGTCTTCCACCTGATTTTCAACAGTCCTTGCAAGCTTTCTGGAGTTCTGCCACCACCATGTTCACAAGCCAAGGCCAGCCTATGAGAGGTCCCCTAAAACCAGACTTAGCATTTGAGACAAAGCTCCCTGAGACCAGATTCTGGTCTACTGATCCCCAAACATAAGAGAGTGCAACTAAGATCAGCAGGGCAGCCCACCCAGATTACATTTAAAGACAAAAGTAAAAGTTGACATTAGTTGAGACCCAAAGGGCTTCCCAGATGAGTCACAAACAACTCAGCCCTTGTGACTTTTAGCACTAAATGTGGGGATTATTACATAGCAAGAGGTAACTGACAGAGTTACCATTCCAACCAAGAACTCACCTGTACATTCATATTGTAGACCTTTCCCATAATACCCCTTTTCACAGATGCACTCAAATTGACCTGTGTGGGTCCCACACTTGCAGCTTGCCATCTGGTCACAGCAGTCTCGGCCGGCTTCACACAAATAGGAGCAGTGGGATATATCCTCTTGAATAAAACTCCCCAAAGGCAGATCTACCAATTACATAGGATAGAGGGTCATTGAAAAAAAATGAATGAACAGTGAGTATGACTCTCTCTGGTTCCGATAATTCAAAAGCAATCTGAAGAAAACCTCTTCTCATATCCATCTAATCCCCAACTGCTCCACACTCCCACCCAAATATGAGTGTGTTATTTGCACTACCTCAGACTGGGGATTTGTTTCAGCCAAAGAAGCTATTTCAGTCTGGGAACTCTTGTTAGTTCTTGAGGCCATGCAGGGTCAAGTAGAAATTAAGCACTTTAGCAAGGAATCTCCAGATGTGGCAGGAAGCAATACCGTCGGTTCTATAGGTCACTCTCCTGGCTTCCACACCAGCAATATTCCACTGAGTCAGGATGAGGTCAGGCAGCAGCAACCAGATTCCTCAAAATCCTTGCTCAAGTGGAAAAATAGAACTAGAATCCTGACTGCCGAATTCAGGAGACTGATTTTGAGTGACTGACTAGAGAATAAATGCTATCACTTTTCTAATTATTTCATTAACGACTTGGTACTGCCGTAGTTGAATCAAAGAACTAGAATCTGGTTTATCTTTACCTTTTAAGTAAATGATAGTATGTTTTGAAAATGGAGACCATATTGATCAGTTGTGTCATGCCCTGAAGTGAGGCATGGTGGGTATTCAACTACTCTTGCAGAATTCTTCAGAATGACTTAATAGGACACAGATTTAATAGGACACAACCTGAATAAAACTAATTCAGAATGAATGGCTTAGAACAAAAAAGAGAATAAAATTCTATTTAACCATTTGAAGAGGTCCAAAATTATTTACCTAAATTCTAGCCCTAGGTACATGATGTTGGCAACAGATATAAAAATGGACCAGTAATATGTCTGATATGGATAAGTTTCAGCAAGACACCTATGCACTTCAATTGAATACATGGAAAGAAAACTGGTAATAACTTCAGTTACAGAATATCTCTTTCTATGAATACATGGAAAGAAAATTGTCAATAACTTCAGTTATGGAATATATCTATGAATTAAAGAAAAAGAAATATACCAGTTACAACCAGACACCCTAACAAAGCTTCCTTTCTCCTGGTGGTATCCTTTCAAATAATGATTGGCTCTCTCATTGCCAAATCTAGAAACTAATTATAGTAGTATGAATTCCAGACATCAGTTAATTGTAATTTTCTTATTTTTGCTTTTTGGGTCACACCCAGCGATACACAGGTGTTACTCCTGTCTCTGCACTCAGGAATTACTCCTGGCAGTGCTCGGGTGACTATATGGGAATCGAACCAGGTTGGCCACATGCAAGGCAAATGACCTAACCGCTGTGCTATTGTTCCAGCCCCATCATAAGTTAACTGTAATAAAAATTATGTCTTCTAAAACCCTGATATGATATGATAATCAAAACCTTTTCTTGAAGGCCATTGGTGGGTCAAATCACATTAGAAAAGAAAGCTTTAATATTACAATATAGGAATGGTAGCATTGGAAACTGTTATTTAGCAATACAGCTAATAATACCCATAATTTCATAATCCCATCTAGTAACTCGCTCTATTTTCCTACTAAGTATATCACCTTTTTCTGAGAAAAGGAGAAACAAAGGAAGAACCATCTTCTGCTTTTTCCCTATGCTATGTACTGCACTTGGTAAAATTTAAATATATTTAGTTAATTCTGATGAAATAGGTAGTACCTATTATAATATCTCCATTTTAAAGGAGTTCTTAGATGTTATATAACTTACCTAAAGAATACTATAGTGTAGAGATTTGAGAGCTTTATATAATCAAATTTAATCCTTACAACAATCCAGTGGAGTGAGAACTGTTTTGATTTCCCAGTCTATTCACAAGAACCTAAGGTGCAAAAGTTAAATAATTCCCCAAATGTTGCTCAAATAGTTGATGACAATTGGGGGATTTGGGGGCTGTATTCTATTCTAAACTTTTTAGAGCCTGAGAGCCTACTCTAAACTCCTCTCGGAATGAGGCAGGGAAGACCTGCTTCCACTGAACACCACTGACTGCCTGACACCTCATGCTCCCATGATTCCCATTAGACCAAATTTTTCACATGGATGTCTCTAACGATCAAGACAAATTGATTTATCTGACTTAAATCAAGCAAGTAATTACCCTTATAAAATGGTGACTTAAAAAATTCCCCCAATGAATCAATTTCTTTATTTCCCGTTTGGGCATATATTCAGCTTCTATGTATCTTCAAACTGTCAGTTTCAAGAAGTATGCGGTAAGTATTTACCACTCCTATATATTCATGTGCACTTCTGGAAACATTCTAGTGAGATTCTTCATGCATATTTCTGAATGTTTACTTCATCTTTCCAGATAATTGTGAATGATCTCTAAGTCAAGTTTTCCCACTCTCTGTGTGGCCTCAAAACAACACCTAAATTCATTCTACTGATTCCAACATTCTAGATGGGAGCATATGGATATTTTAGTGAAAATATATCACAGCTGTTGATAAAACAAAACCATGTTGCAAGATCAGAATGTTTTATCTATGTTTCCATGTCTCATGATACATAATGTGCATGAAGGCATCATGTTCAAAACAGATTTTGTGGAGTTTAGAGTTATCCTCCAATAGACTCAAGCAGTAATGAAATAAAAATTCTTCTTAAAGACATCATATTATGCCACAAGGTATCCATTACCTTCATGCAATGCCCGGCGAGCTAAAGCCTCAAATTCTTCAAAGCTGTGGAGCAGGAAGCAATGTTCCTCCTTTGGGGTGGAAGCCATGTCATTCAGTTCTCGAATATTCCCTTGCCATATGCCAATAGTGAAGATCTCAACTCCAAACTCTCGCAGGGCTGCAGCAATGGGTCTAGGATCTCCCCCATTGGAATATCCATCAGTAATGAGAAATATAACTTTGGTTGAGTTTTCTCTAGAATGACGAAGAATTTGCTGTAACAGATAGAGCAAGTTAATATGAGTTTGTATTTTGTTGGCCAACCATGTGCTTCCCTTTGTATGCAAAACAGTATTAGCCAATATCCTTAGCATTTCACAAGTATAAAGACTGGAACATGGTTAATAAAATGGAAGAAGGCATAGATTGATGATCTTTCTTACAGAATGACAATAAACTTCAAAAAGTAGGAACACGATCATGAAGCTGGCTGGGGAAGAGTAGCAAATGTTTATGGAATATACTTTTATTAACATTTTCATTTATTATTTTTTGATTTTTCAGGATTTAAAAAAATGAATCTGTCTCATATATCAACTTGCAAATCCATCAGAAAATAGAGTAGAATATGTCTTTTCTTGAGTTTGCAACAGCCAACCTTCTTCCTATATTTATTTTTCCACTGTTCCTCCAGAATCATAAAACTGATTTAGTACTTCATCTTTTATGGACCACCCAGTAACATCACACGCTCAAACTGATTTTGGTTGTATCCTTTCTTCATAAAAGAAAAGTGATTCACTTAATTTAGCATTTTATTATGCCAATTTATTATTCACTTAATTTTGAATTTATTACTTTAGGACAAATAAATTATGTTTTATTTATTCCTTGTCTATCGATAGAAGGAAAAATTTTTCTTTTGGGTTTTTGAGCCACACCCGGCCTAGGGGTCATGTGGCCTAGGAGATACACCCAGCTTAAGTGATGTTTAGGGTTATTCCTGACTCCACACTCAGAAATCACTCCTGGCAGTGCACGTGGAACCCTATGAGATGCCAGGGATCAAACTCAGGTCAGCCATGTGCAAGGCATGCGCCCTACCCGCTGTACTATCTCTCCAGCCCCAGGGGGGGAAAATCAAAGGCATCTATTTATTGTCATTGACATTTTGTAATATCCAACTGTAGAGGACAAAAAATTCTGTAATGGATCTTGTCTTGTAGTAAAGTTTATTGTTGCTGTCTTTCATGAGAAGTAGATTGGGAGGCAAAACAGAGAAAGGGCTTATTTTGTTCCAAGTTCTAATAAGGAATTTACTATTAGGCAATACTACATTCAAAAGGTAGTCTAAAAGACTGGTAATAATATCTTACATTTTGTAATGTTTTAAAAGAAGACAGTATAATTTTAAAAATAAAAATTTTCAATTCAGTTTAGCGAACAATCTGTAATAAGTTCCAGATTCCCTCAAATTCTGATTTGTGTCTAGAGAAAGTATTCTTCATTAGCATTTAATCAGTAGGTATTGGTTATTATTTAAAAATTCTTATCAAGTTCAGTGCTTCAAAGCTCAAAATGAAGCTGTTAAATCTGAATTTAAGGTAAATTAACCGGGGCTGGAGAAATAATACAATATTTAAGGCACTTGCCTTGCATCCTGCTGACCCCAGCTCAATCACCAAGATCCTGTATGGTTTCCCAAGCACTGCCAGGGGTCATGACTACAGATCTAGGAATAACCCCTGAGAATCAGTAGGTATGAATATCTCTCTCTCTCTCTCTCTCTCTCTCTCTCTCTCTCTCTCACACACACACACACACACTCACACACACACATGGGAGGCAGCAAGAGAGAGAGAGGGAGAGAGAGAGAATTAAATTAAATAGACTCAGGAAAATATCTGGAAAGTCAGCATTAAAAGGTATTCAAACACTTCACGACTTCTCCTTCTCAAAAGCCAAGTGAAATAAAGCGAAATGGTAATAAAGATCCTAAACCAAAGACAAGCACAGAGGGCAGGTTTATGTAGTAGAATAACATGTGCGATACTGAGATATTAATAGCAACATTCCCCAAATACTCATACAAGGGTTGTCTCAACAGTGTCAAATTCTTGTCTCCTGGAGTTTAAAAAGCTGCCTTCTTGAATGACAGGAAGGCAGGGATGAATACTCGGTTATGAGATATTTCCTCACTCCAGACAAGAGTCTCTGAGGAAAAAAAGATACAACATTGAGGAAGAATTAGACATTTTAGATGTTGCTCTGAGGATCTGTATCTTGCAAACCAGTCACAGAGGTGATTAGGCAGAGTGATTTATGGGTCCTCTTTTCAGATGGATACTTGAATGTTGACATGTTCCATGGAAGTTTCCTTAGTCATAATAAAATGAAACAGCAGAGAACAACTCTGTGCATATTGAACAAAGAAGAACCAATGTATATCCCAGAGAGGTTTAGGAGAGGGTTGGTGCCATGTTATGGGTGCAAAAGTGGAAGTAAAAAGTCAGAAAGAGAGATGTCCCTTTTTTAGTCAATACTGAAAGGAAGAAATCCCAGAAGCATCAGGGGAAAGAGACAGCAGGAGGAACAATGAGCAATGACCCTACATACAAGATGACCAGTCATCACCATCGTGACCACAGACAAACAATTTCAGAGGTCAGAATCATACACACATTGGAAGTGAAGGGTAGACTATTCCCTCCATTTCTGTAACATTACAGAACTCCCAGGGCTTAGACTCAACTATAGGGAGGAAAGGCAAAGGGAAAGAATCCAGATTGTGACTCAGTTTTTGAACATGAAGCACTCGAGAATTTTTTATTTTATGTTCGCTAATAAGTAACTAGATGGGGCTTTCTATCATTAGGTGGACTGGAACTTAAAAATAGAAATCACACTTAATATTAGAAAAATGATTACTTAAACATTTCTAATAGTCAAATCATGAACCATTCTTTTACATACATAGTTTGCCTTCTGGATGGACTCTTATAGCACCTTAGAAACTGTCACTGTCACTGTCCTCACATTATTCATTGATTTTGCTCGAGCGGGCCCAGTAATGTCTCCATTGTGAAACTTGTTGTTACTATGTTTGGCCTATCAAATACGTCACAGGTAGCTTGCCAGGCTTTGCTGTGTGGGTGAGATATTCTCAGTAGCTTGCCAAGCTGTCTGAGAGGGGTGGAGGAATCGAATCGGCTCTGCCGGGCTGGCTGCGTACAAGGCAAATGCCCTACCGCTGTGCTATCACTCCTGCCCACCTTAGAAACATATAGAAAATATACTGTGGAACCGTACCTTCCCTGCCTTACTTAGAGGGAGATGCAAAGACTCAACTGAACACCAGGAATGGAATAACTCTATACAACACAGTTCAGAGACATTCGGATGTGAGCGACAAGGACAACTTCAAACAGTAACTTAGTTTGAACATGGAACTTTCCGGAAAGCAAGTATCTTATTTTGTCAATTTCTCAATTCCTAAATCCACAATAGTGCCTAGTATATAGAACATATTCAGTAAATGTCTTTCATAGAGTACCAGCCTTTATCACAGCCTTTATCATATATCTTCCTAGTACTCGAGCCAAGAAACTTGGAGTTGTCCTTAATTGCCTAGGTTTTGCATATTGTAGTGTTTCCCATCCAAGCCTATTAAAACATTATCCGTACTTATCCTGTACTTTTGTATACTGCTTCATACTTTAAATTATTAAATCAGTATTTTGTCACTATGTGAGATAGAGACTACCCTAATTTTTTGTCCAAATTTGTCAGAAAATTTCCAAAAATAATTTAGTGATTCTTTCCCTAATTACAATCTCTCCTGCTTTATTGATTTACATGTCCCTTCTTGGTCATTACCAAACTTATTTGCCTATTATATATCTTTTTTTGTTATTTTCTAATGTAGGAGTACTGCTATTTATTCAGCCACTGGTTAGCTGATTAAATTGTGCATGAACTCCACCTTACTTTTTTAAAAATTTTTTTATAATTTTATTTATTGAATCACCATGAGAGCAGTTACAAAGCTTTCAGGTCTAAGTCTCGGTCATACAATGAAACACCTATACATTCACCAGTGCCCATTCTCCACCCCCAACAACCCCTGTATATCCCTATCCCACATCCTCCCCCTACCTGTGGGGCAGATGATTTCCACATTACTCTCTCTCTACTTTGATCACATTCAATACTTTGATACCAGACCCACCATTATTATTTGAGATTTTACCCCAACACCCAGATCTGCTGAAAAGGCAACAGTAGACAATTTGTTTTCTATTGTTGGTTATGAATAACATATGATGTCACGTGGCTGCAGTAGTGGCCATGTGATTTTGAAATTCCAAAATTGTAACACTTAAATTTGGAGGGATTTCTGCCAAAACCTACTGGGTTCCAAGGTTTATTCCTGAGTCTCTGGGATCATGGCCATTAAGCAGCTTGATCAGGAGCCAGAAAGGCCATTTGTGAGTGATGACTTGGGGTCTCGTTGGGGTGGAGAGGACAGATCCGGCTCCACCCCCATCCCATGAGGCCCAACAAGTTTCGTCACTGCGGGCCCAAGCCTGACTGTCCAGTGGCCTCTAGAGGATGGCACCCACCAAGCCACCAAAGGGAAGCAGGCGGAGGGACAGCACCCTTTCCCCACTGGGGTGGCCCGGAGACAGTAACCTACTGTGGGGTCCAGACACATTTCTGCCAATAGCCACTGGATTTTGAGATTTGTTTCTGAGTCTCTGGGATCATGGCCGTTAAGCAGCTTGATCAGGAGCCAGAGAGGCCGTTCGTGGGCAATGACTTGGGATCTTATTGGGGTGGGGAGGACAGGACCGGCTCCACTCCCATCCCATGAGGCCCTGCGTGTCTCGTCACTGTAGGCCCAAATCTAACTGTCCAATGGCCTCTGGAGGATGATGGTCACCAAGCCACCAAGAGAGAGCAGGCAGAGTGACAACATCCTTTCCCCCCTGGGCTGGTCCGGCAACAGTAACCTACTGTGGGGTTCGACGCATTTCTGCCAAAAGTCACTGGGTTTTGGATTTGTTTCTGAGTCTCTGAGAACATGGCTGTTAAGCAGCTTGATCAGCAGCCAGAGAGACCGTTTGTGGGCAATGACTTGGGGTCTCGTTGGGGTGGGGAGGACAGGACCGGCTCCACCTCCATCCCGTGAGGCCCTGTGTGTCTCGTCACTGCGGGCCCAAACCTGACTGTCCAGTGGCCTCTGGAGGATGGCGGCCACCGGGGTGCCAGGGGGAACAGGCCAAGGCACGAAACCTATTCCCATCTGAGTTGGCCCAGCACCGGTAACCTACTGCAGGGACCAGATGCATTTCTGCCAAAAGCCGCTGGTTTTCGAGATTTGTTTCTGAGTCTCTGGGATCATGGCCGTTAAGCAGTTCGATCAGGAACCAGAGAGGCCATGCCTCCAATTATACAGCTGAGCCGGAGGTGGTTTGTGGATGTGTTTCCCACATACCTAACTTTTGGCCGTTTACTTTCTTGGTAAACTTTGCCCCAAGTTTTTGGGATCTGGCCAAAGGCACAGCAGCAATTTTGGGGTATCTGGAAGTCTGAAGGCGCCATCAGACTGCTGATGCACTCGCCTTACAGGTACAGATTGACCTGCTGGCGGCACCATCCCCCCCTGCCTATTATATCTTTATTATATATTTTTTCCATCTGGGAAGGAAAATATAGCCCATTTTACCCCTTTCAAAATGTTCGTGGTAACCTTGAAAATTTCTTTTTTTAACCTTGAAAAATTCAATTGACATTTAGAGCTTATCAGATTCTTTATTAAAATCATTTAATCCAAAAATCCCATTCTTACTAATCTAGCCCTAAGATACACTGGTTTTGGTTTTTGTTGTTGTTGTTGTTTAATAGAAAATAAAGGACCAAACCCAACAGAAATAATAATTCCTGCTAAAACCCTGACATAAACTTCCCCAAATCAAACCATTCCACTAAAAAGAGGCAGGGCTTCATATAGACATCATCAATTTCAGGCTTAGCACAAGTAATATCTAGCTTGAGCTTACAACATCCTGTCTTTTTTTTCTGTTCCTTTCTTATCATTAACTTCTGTGGCCTTGCTGAAGGCAGAGTAAACCAAATAGTTTAAGGCAGTATCTATGAAGGTTAGCATGTGATTTCAAAGTAGAATAACTCAGAAAGATGTGACACCTGGCTTTCTGCCTTCTCTTTAAGTGACAAATGTTTCTGAGTCATTCCACTTTGAAATGACAAGCCAACCGTCATAGATACTTCCCTAAACTTTTGTTTGGGTTACTCTGTCTTCAGCAAGACCGTGGAAGTTAATGATAAGAAAGAAATAGTTTAAAAAATGAGAGAGAAAACTATCACAGAAAGGACAGAGGGGCAAAAGAAGTAACAGGTTTTTTTTTCAGTAATGCATTCTTGACAGTTCTTGACAGAGAGGATGTGTTCATAAATATTTATTCAATGAGTGAATTAAAGAATGAGTGGAGTAGATAAAGGAAAAATCACTTGAGTGACTCGGTCTTGAGTGAGGAGTAGGAATGTGGAGAATATTGTGCAGGCATGTGGAGAATGCATTTTGTACAGTTTTGTACCAAAAAGTTTATTTTTGTGATTTACTCCCCCCCCCGAAATGCAAATAACATCCTATTAACTTTAGCAGCATATCAATTTCACTCCTTTAATATTCAGGTTATGAACTGGCAGAGATACCCTGCTGCTCTACTCAATACACACAAAACACATCTTTAAGCAGTGATTTTATTGCTCTTTTTCTGCTTTCAGTGAACAGATGAACATTTACAGGAAACATTTCATCTGTTGCAAGACAAAATATTAAGCTTAAAATAGTAAGAACAGCAGGATTAGTAGTCCAAGCAAAGAATTAAACAGCAACTGGGCTTGGAATGCACTTTAAAGACAGAAGAGTAACAGACTTACTGAAAATTATTTACTCCTGTGTTTCTTTAATCCTTTCACTTCATTGTACTTAAATGAGAACATGACTCAATCAAAATATTTTTCATCCCATAGATCTAAGATATAAAAAGATCTGGGGTAACATTTTAGGGAATGTGATAGAGGCCCAGCACTTGGTTCATTTTAATGTTCTGAAAGAATTTACATCATCTGCTGTCCTCCTATGGCATTTAAGAAATAGAATTTGTTGTTCTAGAATACTGAATGAGACCAGGGCTCTGCTGTCAAAGCAAGACTCAACATAGACTTCTTATGGCGAAAGGTTATCAGCATCTGTATCATATCAAGCTTCTGATTAGCTTGTATAAATATCTGGCCGGGAAGCAAGATTCCCTTGTCCAGCAATAGTCATTAGAATGATAAAAATGCAGTATTGTGCAACACTGTTCTAAAAGCTGAGATCCATCACCATTACACAAGAAGGCAACCCCCCTCCCCTAGTAAGGCCATAAGAGAACTGTTTTGAAAAGTGATCTTAAAAGAAAAGAAGAGGTCACAATAAATCTTATGTGGGGACAATATTTGTCCTTGAGCTCCATTCATTAAATTACATGTGCACTTACCCATGGCAGCTTCCCTTGATTATGAATAAAAAACAATAGACACTCATAAATCATCTTTTAAAGAATGAGATTTGATGAACAAATTCCTGTTGTGAATATATGTGTCATTCTCAGGGAGCATCAAGCTAGTAAATTACATGTTTCAACTTATTTCCACATATATTGTTTTTTTTTCCTGGTTAGGAAATGTTGCGTGCAAATGATATCATAAGCAATTAAAAATATTTCCTCCATTCTTCATGTTCTAACATATTTACCAAACTTGATTTAGTGAATATGTTCAATTTGAATACTTTAAGTTCACTGCTTTATATTTTTGAATACTAATTCTAGGACAATAAGTAGTTTGTTGGTTCATAACTTTCTGTGTTTCCTAAATTCTATTCTCTTTTCATTTTTATCTTATCCCCCTTCCAGCTGAATTTGGTGAAAATATTTCCAGTATTCCGCCCCCCCACCCCCCGATCCATATCACTGTTTGGGTTCTATGCAGTGTTGTTCTCTTTCCTTCAATTCCTAATTAAGAATTAATCCTGGCATCTCACTCTGTGTCCCTTGTTAACAATAGCTCTTTATTTTACAAGGTTCTCTCTCTTACAGCTGCTCAGCCCACTTTATTTTCACTTCAGTTTGTAGTTTACCCTGTTATTTCTCATTTCCAGTTCGGTGTTTTATTAACTTCTGTGAAGTACGCATAACAAATGCTTTCTAGGACTCAGTTCTATTTTGAATCACAAGTTCTTGTGCTTTCTCTGTGCCATATATTCTACCTTTATTTTATATATCAGAATAGTTTTCAAAGAAGATAGAAGAGTTTTATCCTTGTCCATGAATGAGCAGCCACAATCTGTCCTAGTGGTGGGTTTTGTTTTGTTTTGTTTTGTTTGGGGGTCATAACAGCTGTGGTTGGGCTTACTCCTGGATCTGTGCACAGGGATCAATCCTGGCTGTGCTGAATGTACCATTTGTAATACTGGGTTCAAACTGGAGTTATCCAGGGGCAAGACAAGCACCGTACCCACTTCACCATCTCTCCAGACCCTGTCACAGTATTTTTAACAAACAATAAATAATGAATAAATAAGTGTTAGATAAAATGAGAGTTGGGTTACATGGCTATAGTATTTACTACTCTTTACTACCGTTATTAAAACAAACTAGTAATCTACTTTAGTAATTGATGAAGAGAGTTAAAAATAAATCACACACTGGGTTAGAAAACAAAGACTCACGCAGATGGAGAGACAGCACAGCAAATAGGGTGCTTGCCTTGCACGTGGTTGACCCAGGTTCAATCACTGGCATTTGATATGGTACCTGAAGCACTGCCAGGAATGATCCCTGAGATAGAGTCAAGAGTAAGCCCCGAGCACAGCTGGGTATGGCACCAAAGCCAAGCAAACAAATAAAAAGGAAATAAAGGTTTAGGATGAACCCTGCCCTAAACAAAAGCCCAGGGTGAGTCTTCTGCAATCACTGACATGCTACCTATTTTGTTCAGTGTAGAAGCCCCCAGTACATGTGCCTATTAAATATTTGAAAGGATGTTAATGTAACTGAAGAAATGAGTTTGTATGGGGGTGAGAACATCACAAGTATGGCCTCCAGTGCACTGCAACTAAACCACCTGAACATATGAACAAGGAAAATGGTAAAATAATAATAATGATAATAAAGTGGGCACTAAGTAACAATGATTTTATTATATCAGAGTGCATTGCGTGAATGTACAGTAAGTATGCAATCATATTCATGTGTGCATGTTTGTATGACCAATTGGCAGCACATAATATGTAAACACACATATATATGTATATATATAGATAAATAAAATTTGACTCTTCTGGTTATATGATTAACCAGAAGAGTCAAATTTTATTTTATATTATTTTATTTCTATGTCACATTTATATCATTTACAGTTTTCTCTTTCCTCCTTCTATTCTTTACCTGAGGAATGTCATAAGAATCAAAACGCTGAGTCTCACACATTAATGAGTTCTAAATACTTCCAAATTAGACTCAGATTCCCAATATGGCCTTCCTGTTGCCCAGTGGACACCTCAACCTGAGTGTACCATACACCTCTCACACTCCACATATTCTCAGTAGGTGCCAATAAGGGTCTCATTCTCTTGCTTTCAAGATACATTAAATCTAGCATCATGAACCAACTATTTTATTGGTTTGAAACACAGAGGCAATCTACAATGCTTTCTTTCTGGTCTGTCACCCTTGGTATCCATCCAGAGCTGTACATTCCATCTGTCCACCTCACAGCCGTATGTCTCACCCTTGGTTCAGGTACTTCTGTGAATTGTCAGAAAACAAGCATTGCTTAAAGCACCTCTAGCTTAAGTTGTTATTTTATATTCAATGCCCAATGTATCATAAGAGTTATTATGAAATAGTGATCCAATCAGGTTTTTGATTGGAGACGGGGCAAGTCAGGACCACTGTCAGTGGCACTTGGCCAACTGGGCTCAAAGGTTTGATGCGAGGACCCGAGGATACTGCACTGCTTGGACCCTGCAGTACCAGAGACCACACAAGGAACCCCAGTGATGCTTAGGAATCATGATGGCCATATCTGGCAGTGCTTATGGGCCTCCAGAATTATCCATGGTGGTGTTGGGGGACTATGCAGTGCAGTGCCAAGGACTGAAGGAAAAGCATGTGCTACCAAAAAAGGCATTGAGTGCCAATCATGTTTTGTCTATAGTCTACTTTCAGCATGCTTCTCCCATCCTGGGAGGATCCTCCCAACACCCTTTACTTGGTGTTCCCTTCTCTGTCTGAGCTTCCCTTTCCCCTAGCATGTGCGGCTGGCCTTCAAGCCATGGGGTGAACCTCCTGGTACTTATCTCGACTATTCTTGGATGTTCGTCTCCTATTTTGCTACTTTATATTCCCCAGATGAATAAAATCTTTCTATGTCTGTCCCTCTCTTTCTGACTCATTTCACTTAGCATGATACTTTCCATGTAGTACCACTTGTATGTAAATTTCATGACTTTGTCTTTTCTAACAGCTGCATAGTACTCCATTGCATAGATGTACCAAAGTTTCTTTAACCAGTCATCTGTTCTCGGGCACTCGGGTTTGTTCCAGATTTTGGCTATTGTGAACAGTGCAACAATAAACATAGAAGTGCAGATGTCATTTCAGCTATACTTTCTTTTCCTCTCCAGGATATATTCCCAGGAGTGGTATTGCTGGATCAAATGGGAGCTCGGTTTCTAATATTTTGAGAATCGTCCATACTGTTTTCCCAAAGGGCTGAACCAGTCGGCATTCCCACCAGCAGTGAAGGAGAGTCCCTTTCTCGCCACATCCACACCAACACCGGTTGCCTCTGTTCTTTTGGATGTGGGCCAGTCTCTGTGGTGTGAGGTGATATCTCATTGTTGTTTTGATCTGCATCTCCCTGATGATTAGTGATGTAAAGCATTTTCTCATATACCTTTTAGCCATTTGGATTTCTTCTTTGAGAAAGTTTCTGTTCATTTCATTACCCCATTTTCTGATGGGGTTGGATGTTTTCTTCTTGTGGAATTCAACCAGTGCTTTGTATATCCTTGATATCAACCCATTATCCGATGGGTATTGGGTGAATATCCTTTCCCATTCTGTAGACTGTCTTTGTATTATGGTCACTATATCTTTTGAGGTGCAGAAGCTTCTTAAAGATTGTCCCATTTTGAAACCTAAATTTTTAACTACAGTCCTAAATAATATTTCCAGTCTTATCACAATGCAGTCTACTGCCCACTTCCCAATCTGCCTCCTACACTATATTCCCAATATGCCAGTTTATTTGGAAAATGTAGACCACACTCTTGTGTTTGTTATACCAGAAAAAAATGGGGGGATGATAATCCAGTAGTGCTCAGGATCCCCTTTGAATGATGCTCTGGTGACTATGTGGCACCAGGGGATCATATGGTGCCAGGGATCAAACGAGAGGTTCCTACATGCAAAAGCATGCACTCCAGCCCTTTGTGTCATTTACCTGGCCCTATACCTGGAAATTCTTATCAGCTCTTTCTCATTTGCCAATATATCTACCTCCACGTTTGCCAGTTATTCAAAATTTAGAAGAAAGTTCATCTTCCCTTTAAAAGATTCTTGAATTATAAAGTTTTTCAGAGAATATAAATCTATGTCAATGACTCCACCACATTTTATTACATTAACTCAATCATAGTATACTTAGTGCATCAGTATATGTGTATATATCCAAAGATAGATTACAAAAACAAAGTTAGATTACAAGATATACAATGGCAAGGATTGATAATTCTAATTCTAATAATGATTAAAGACTATTTGTATTCTTTTTTTTGAAACTTTTTAATTGAATCACTGTGAGATGTACCCTTACAAAGGGTTCATGTCCATGATTGGATTTCAGTCATACAGTATACCTGTATGACTGAAATATACCCATCCCTCCACCAGTGTACATTTCCTAGGACCAGTGTCCCCAGTTCCCTCCATCATCCCCCCACTCCATGCCTGCCTCACTATTTGTATTCTTGTAAACCAATGTGACCTCAACAAAAAATTTTAAATGATAAAATAAGTGAGAGAAGTAATAATTCTACTAAATTTAGTTAATTTTCACTAGCTATATTTTCAACATGCATATTAAATTAATACATCCATACTTATTATAACAGTTAAAATACATAATTGAAACAGTAAATACCATTTTGAAATTGTGAAATAAAAACTCATATAAATATTATAGTTCAGCTTATTTCACTGAATCTGCTATTAACCTCTATTTAAAGTAGTACTGTGGCAGGGATTTTTAGTTACAAAATTTTATGATAAAACCATTAACTGGAAACAAAAAGTAAAACCATAACAAAAGTATCACATAATATCTAGATTCTAATCATATTTAGCAAATCTCATTTGTTTTTGGCATTCAGTTTTCTTAGACTGAAGTTTCAGAAAGAAAAAAATGTTGGCTCAAGTAACATTTAGACTATTTATTCTAGTCTAGCCAAATCACAGGAGAAGCAGAGGGTCAAAAAAGAACTTGATCTCAGTTTAATGGTCATAGGGTTATTCCACCCACACACATGCTCCAGTAACTAAACATTACACAAATCGTTTTGATATGAACCCATAGGGACCATACACCAAATTGGGAAATAGTGTTCACAGAAGTTGATGAGCAGTAGACTTGACTCACATTATTCAAAAAACAGAAAAAGCACTCACAAGACTAAATAAAATTCTAATATGCCAAATTCCACCATCCATTCTATAAATGTACTGGGAATAAATAAAATCAGCAGAGTAAAAAATAGTCATCAGGATCCAAATGAAAATGAATGGATTCATGACATCACTCATAATTTATTAGAAGATAATAAAATCAGATTTGTCTGTTATTATCATTGTTGTGAATAAATCTATAAAAGTATTTTAGTTGACATATTAAGTGCCTATAAAATATAACCAAGTGACAGTCAAGAAAGTAAAAGATACTAGAGAACTTATTCATGTGCCTCATATCAGGCAGTCAAAGAAAAAAGTAAGCCCATTTCAAATGATACTTGGATACAAGCTTATGATTATACAAATGACTCAGGCAAAGAACATGACTTTAAAAATCACTTTCAATGAAGTATGGTCTTGTGGTTTTAACAATTTTTATAATTTAATTATACACTTAGGACAGTGATAACATTCCTTAAATATGAAAGAATCTAGTTCATTGCTTAAAATATTTGGAGGAAAACATTGTCTAACAATTGACAAGTAGGGAGGTGATATAAAAAGTGAGAGTGATATGAAATTTTATTAATCAAAAATATTACTAAAATAGTTCAGGAGTGACAATAATGAATGGAGTCCTTGAAAAACAGGAAGGTAAATGTAATAATAAAGCAATAGTTAAAGAAATTATTAATAAGAACTTCCCAGAGCTGAAGATTATAGACACCAAGATCCAAAAATCCAGAAGTGTCCCAGTGAAAAATGACCCAATCCGAAAAAATGCAAGACATTATACTCAAAATGATAAAATTCAAAGATAGATACAGAATACTGAACACAGCAAGATTTTTTTATATAATGGGAACATATATACAAGGGAAAGCCCATTAAATATACAATGGATCTATCAAATGAGACTCTACAAGCCTTAAGAATATGGAAGGATACAGTACAGAAAGTCAACAAAATGAGACGCCTCACTTAGAATACTCCAACCAGCTAGATTATCATTCAGGTTTGAAGTCACTATACAGAACTTTATGGAGAGGCAACAGCTTAGGGAATTCACTGCCTTGAAACAAGTTTTTCAAAAAGCATTAAAAGAGCTCTTGTAAAGGACAGGATAAACTTCCCATCATGTGGCAATGAATATGGCACTCACTGTTGGCATATATGGCTGTCCTCTACTAGATTAAGAAAGTTTAAAAACATAAAAATTTATTATCACAAATTTACTTTCATTGTTTTATGATAGTTCCTTGATTCTTTTAAGGTTAATTTTTTAATTCTTGTCATTCTTTGAAGGTTTTTTTTTGGACCAAGTAATATGAAATGTTATATGTCTGTCAAGGTGGGGTGGGGGGAGTAAAGCTTTATTTATGACAAAAAAGATGTGATTACCATAATAAGATACAAATACAAAATAAAATTTAAGGCAATATTTTAAGATTCAAGAATTGAAAAATTATAAAATGAGAATAGTCTGTATACTATATTGTATTAAATGATTCAAATTCATTTATTTACAAAGGTTAAAATCATATAGTAATCAATCACTACAAATTGAGTTCCATAGATTTATGTTATGATAATTCCACTGGAATTTCTGTAAGTTTTCTTGGAGTAAGAAATATAAAATAAATTTGTTTAATTCCTTCAGAGGAGCATACTGAGGGGTGGCAGGGAACCTGTGGATACTGGTGGAGGAAAAGGGACAATGGTGATAGGACTGTGTTGGAAAATTATATGCCTGAAACAACTCTATTATGAACAACTTAGTAAATCACAGGGTCTTAATAAAATTTAAAATATAAAATAAAATATTACTAAAATGGTCATGAAGTGGATTTTGTGTATATTTGAAATTGTGTGGCCCATGAAAAAACACAGAAAAATGATGAAGCATAAGAAAATTATTCAATTACTCCCAGCTTGTATTAAATTGAATTTAGTTGGAAAAAATCTGCTTCATCCTGAGGTTTAGCATAAACCAAGTTCATCTACAAACTTAAAAACTTAAGGGCCCCTGAAGCAGTGCAGTGGGTAAGGCACTTGTCAGCCAACCTGGGTTCAATACCAGGCTCAGGGATTGAACATCTCTTCCCTAAACACCACCAAAAGTGATCCCTGAGCACATAGCCAGGAGTAAGCCCTGGAAACAGACATGTGAGCAACTCCCCATATTTTTTAAAACAGAACTTTAAAAGCACAGTGGTAGGGCGTTCGCCTTACTCGCGGCCAACATGGCCGACCCGAGTTCGATTCCTCCGCCCCTCTCGGAGAGCCCGGCAAGCTACCGAGAGTATTCGATATGCCAGACACAGTAACAACAAAGTCTCCAATGGAGACATTACTGGGCCCGCTCGAGCAAATCGACGATCAACGGGAGGGCCTTTACCTTTACCTTTACCTTTTATGATTATTTTGAGAGGTATTTTACTGAATTACATTTTTATTTTAATGAAGGACATGCAGTTAAATACAGATCTTAGATTAAAGGAACCTAAGAATTAAAAAAATAAAACCAAGATAATTGCAAATAGAAGACTTGGTGAATCTTTCACTGGCGACATGGTTTGGTCTCTGCAATGATTGGTACAAACAAACTATGGTCCTTAAGATAGGTGATGTTAGTCAATGTGATTGAAGTACATATAAAGGCATGGGAAACAATTCCCTAGACTAAACAGGGGTGATGGATGGGAGTGAGTTAAGAGTGATCACTGGGGGTTATCACTAGGGGTAGATAGTCTTTGTTCTAAGGACAGTCTCCAAATATTTTCTCCTTATAGTTCTGGGGCTACTCAGAACTTGGTTTTTAGCATGGTCACTGACATACCCAAGTCCACCTTATAGTTAGCTTTGTTCCATGCTTTTGCAGCTGGTGAGTAGATATCGGTGCTCTTTCACCTCCTAAGTGCTCTGCCCAGATAGTACAGAGGAAAGGCAAGGGTACATATTTTGTGTGCATGAGATCCCTGTCAAGTCCTGGACATTTCAGCATCCCAACATCAAACCATGCAGCCCATTACGCTGAGTATTTTTCAGTTGACTCTGGGTACTCTGAGCACTAGTTGGGAGGTCAGTTACTTACATTTTCTCTGCCTCAGTTTCTTCATCTCTACTTTGGGGAATTGCAACAGCAACAACAAGAACAATAAACAAGAATAACAATAACAATAATCTAACTGAAGAGGTTTTTCTAATACAAAGATCAATGAGTTCAGCTAAGGAAACTGCTTGGACTGTTATCTAGCGGCAGTCATTACTCATTATTGCTAATATGACTGACTTAATGGCTCTGTCAAGTAAATAAACCAATTACCATAAAACCAACATTTCATTTGGAGCATGAATGATGACAAGCAATCATATTTGTCATAACTGACAAGGTAGTATGGAAGACCAGGGAAAATTGTGAGTCTCTAACCAATAACCATACAACTCTACCTGAGTCAAGATGGTAACCAGCTCCAAGCAGAGGGCTGGAGAGATGGTAAAGCAGATAGGGAACTTGCCTTGCACATGGTTGACCCAAGTTCATTCCCTGATACCACCTATGGTCCCCTCCAAGCTCTATCAGGAGTCATCGATGAGCACCACATGGCATGGCCCCAAACCAAAGGGGGGGGAAAGGACCCACTTGAATCAGTGGTGTCATAAGAATGACATTATGGGTGTGGTCAAAGGGCCATGTTCACAGGATGTGGAGAGAGGAACCAAAATAGAACCTCAGAGGCCTGCAGACTGTCCCAAAAGTTAATGGGTAGAGAGCAGTGCGGTTTGCCTCCTGGACCAGTTTTAGGAGGGGGATACGAAGACAGGGATTCAGGCATGTCTGAGAGCTACTCAACACTTGACCATGATCCCCAGGGAAAATGAGCTGAGGGACATGTTGGCTAAAATGACTATAATCAAGAATTTAAAAAGACAAGAATCCACTGGCTATTTCTTGGAGAAGATGCCATATCTATCTCTTAGGTTTAATTGGAAACTAACCCAGCAGTACATTATTATTCCTGATTACTAACATTAAAAATACAAAGATCCTCCACTTGGTGTTCCCCTTTCTATCTGAATTGTCCTTTCCCCTAGAATACCCCAGGAGGGGAGATGCAGGTTGAAAGTAGACTGGACTGAACATGTTAGCCACTCAATGCCTCTTTTGCTGATCACAACACCCAAAAGGAGAGAGAGAACAAAAGGGAATGCCCTGCCACAGTGGTGGGGGGGATGGGGGGATGGGGGGATGGGGGGAGGGATATTATCCTGGTGGTGGAAAATGGGCACTGGTGGAGGGATGGGTATTTGATCGTGGTATGACCGAGATCCAAGCACAAAAATTTGTAAATCTACAACTGTACCTCATGGTATTTCACTAATAAAAAAAAATACAAAGATATGCCTTTTCAAAAATTCTAACACCTCAATGAATACCATTTTGGAATAGCAGGTATAAGCTCAAATAAGATGTGGCTTCTGTGACCAAGCAGAGAGAGACACTGTACCTTAGATAACAGTTTCTGTGTAAGAGTTAAGTACCATATTCACCTACTTCTTTATATAATTTGATATTTATCCTAGTTTACCCACATTTGGGGAAAATATCAAATAGGTTAATATAAATGTCTCTTCAAAAATTTCTGAAAGGACCTGGCCAATTATATTCAGGTGTTGGGTCTTTGGCTTGAAACTCTGTGAGAAAGAGAAAACTCTGAAAGAGAAAAAGTGAAAAGAAACACTAAATCACCAGTATTTTCTGTGTTTATGAACTACCACTGTGGGCCCTCTTTGGAGAACTCTCCATCTTTTCTCAGATCCCATTTCGAGAACCACCAAGTAATTCTCTATTTCTGGCATTATCTTTCTTGGTCCACAAGTCCAGTTATTTTTCATGACTCCCCTTCATACAGGGAAGCCTTTTGCTTTGCCCAATATAGATAGGTTGTTCCTTGAGTGCTCTTTCCATTGACTTTGTCTTAGTCTCCCTGGTCTCAAGTTCCTACTCTGATTGATAGTGCCTGTATCTATTTCAGGGTTTTCTTTGGTGCTGGGAGATTTTTTTTTGCCTTTTTGGAAGGCAGGAGAGAAAGACAGTGAATTAACACTCTCCAGGAAGCAACCCTTATCAGTGACTTATGAAACTAGGTCTAAAAGTGCCCATGGATTCTTCTCTGTCAAAATTATTTTAGGGCTTGAATTTTATTCTGGGTCCCATTGTTTCCCAAGGGAATTATACCAGGGGTATGTACAATCTTCTATTGTTGGTGGCTCTTTTTAAAATATGAAAAGATTGTTTTCTTTAGTTTAAGTCATGGATCATGGTGACAAATCTTGGACAAGAGACTTAACATAACACCCTGATGCAAATACTTCAAATACAGGTCTTCATATTGTTTACACATAAATGACACCTTTTTGCATCTTTCTTGATAGCTAGAATAATAATCACCTGAAATATTTGTTTTTGATTAAACATTAAAAGCCAAGTAAGAAATTGTGAAAAGAAAGAGAAATCTTGGCAAGAAGTAGTACCTTAAAAAACAAGCACTGCTTAATTTCCTTCAAAATCAATTTTAGATTCATTTGGAAAGGTAGAGTCTATAGTATGGGAATTAAATTAGAAGAATTTAAAGGTGGGAGAGACTCAAATAGCTAAAGCAATTCTTGGGAAAAAGAAAGGTGATATCACTTTCCCCAAGTTCCAACTGTACTATAAAGCAGTGGTAATTAAAACAGCATGGTATTAGATTAGAAACAGACCTGCAAACCAGTGAAATATAGTTGAATATCCTGACACAGATCTTCAAATATATGATCACTTAATCTTTCATAAAGGAGCAAGAATTGTGAAGTGGAGCAAGGGACACCTCTTAAACAAGTGGTGCTGGGAAAACTGGACAGTTACATGCAAAGAAAATGAACTCAGACCTCTGTCTCAAGCCAGACACAAAACTCAGATCAAAATGAATCAAATACCTCAATATCAAACCTGAATTCATAAGGTACATGGATGTAAATGTAGGCAGAACCTTTCAAGACATTGAGGCTAACGGCATCTTTAAAGATGAAACACCACTGACCAAGCAATTGGAAAAAAGAAAAACAGATGGGACTACATTAACTAAGATGCTTCTGCACTGCAAAATAAAAGGTTACCAAAATATAGAGACAGCCCATAGAATGGGAAAAATTAGTTACCCAATACCCATCAGATGAGAAGTTAATATCCAGAATATATAAGACACTGGTAGAATTTTACAAGAAAAAAAACTCCAACCCATAAAAAAATGAGAATTAAACAGAAACTTCCTGAAAAAAATGGTCTACATTGCTAAATATCAAAGAGACTCAAATCAAAACATCAGTGAAATATCATCTTACACCACAGGGACTGGTACACACCAAAAAGAACAAGAATAGCCAGGGGTGGCATGGATGCGGGGAGAAAGTGACTCTCGTTCATTGTTGGTAGGAATGCCAACTGGCCCAGCCTTTATGGAAAAAAATATGGGCATTCCTCAAAAAACTAGAAATTGAGCTTCCATATGACCCAACAATACTACTTCTGAGAATGTACCTCTGGGAAGAAAAAAAAAAAGCACAATAAAAATGACATCTGCACTTGTATGTTCATTGCAGCACTGTTCACAATAACCAGAACCTGGAAACAACCTGAGTTTTGAAAATAGATGACTGGTTAAAGAAACCTTGGTACATCTACACAATGGAGTACTATGCAGTTGTTAGAAAAAATGAAGTCATGCAATTAACTTATAAGTGGATGGACACAGAGAGTATCACGCTAAGTGAAATGAGTCAGAAGGAGAGAGACATAGAATGACTGCACTCATTTGTGGGATATAAAATAACATAGTATGAGACTAAAACCCAAGAACAGTAGAGAGGAAGGCCACAAGGATTGCTCTATGGTTGGAAGCCTGTCTCAAGTGCTGGGGGAGAAGGCAGTTGGGATAGAGAAGGGACCATTAAGTCAATGATGGTTGGAGGGATCATTTGGGATGGGAGATGTTTGCTGAAAGTAGATAAAGGACCAAACACGATGGCCTCTCAGTATCTGTATTGCAAACCTTAATGCCCCAAATTAGAGAGAGAGTAAGAAGGAAAATGCTTGCCATAGAGGCAGGAGGATAGGTGGGGTAGGGGTGGCATGGAGGGGGAAAATACTGGGGACAATGATGGTGGGAAATGTAAACTGGTGGAGGGAGGGATGTTCGATCATTGTATGACTGAAACTCAATCACGAAAGCTTTGTAACTGTCTCACGATGATTCAATAAATAAATAAAATTTAAAAAGTCAAAGATGGGAGAGATAATGTAGCAGGTAGAGCACTTTCCTTTCATGCAGCCAACCCAGGTTCAATCACAAGCACCACCTATGGTCACCCCTGAGCCCTGATAGGGGTGATCTCTGAACAAGAGTCAGGAGTATACTCTGAGCACAGGTAGGTATCCTCCCCCCTTGAGAGAGAGAGAGAGAGACAGAGAGACAGAGAGAGTGTATGTGTGTGTGAGAGGGAGAGAAGGATTTATTTGCAGATGGGGACTCCATTGGTGCAGGTCAAAATGTGTAAGTCAAATCAAACACGTTATCAAACACCACATTTATCTGTGCCTGAGCCCTCCGAGCCATCAGCAATATCAAGCAGATGGATGCTGATTTAATGAACAGAACAAAAATCACAGTAACAATAATGCCTGATGGCAAGAGAAGAATTGATTGTGAGATGGGTTCTTTGCAGGACTGATTTTATTTGCATGGGGTCATCTGCCTGTCAGTTCTATCTGTTTTTTGGGTTTTTTTTTTTTTGTCTTTGCTTTTGGAGAGGGCTACACCCAGCTGTGCTCCGCCAGTTTACTTCTGGCTCAGTACTCAGGGACCTGTGAATGTTGTTTGATAATGATTACCAGTAAGAATAAAAAAAAACAGAAGTCAGCATCTCTCATATATGTTGTTTGCCAGCCTGGAAAGGTGATGAAACCCATTATTCAACTCTCAGTGACCTCAACTCTCTGTTCTATGTCAAAATCTCCAGGTGGTTTGCTAAGCAGTGATGCAATCACACTCCTTGGCATAGAAATATGCTGATTTCTACGTGATTTGGCTTCTCAAGGTTCACCGTGTCACCAAGAGAGGAGAGGGATGGCTGAGCAATGAGTAACAGGGTCTCTAGGGTGCATGCTTAACCCAGCACAATTTTCCAATCCTGGTGGATTCACTGCTGCAGTACTTTACATTGGACAGGAAAAAAATTATTAAGTGTTTACTTCAATTCCTTGCTGATTAGTTCCAAAGCATCATTTTCTTTCTTAAAGCAAAGCTATACTACAGAAAAGACTCTAACGTTCTCAAGGGTTAAAATCTTGAGCATCATCTTTGCAATTAAAAATTATATTTTGCACTAGCAAAATATAAATTAGTATATTCTTTATTGAGTTGGTACCAATAGACATTAAAGAACTAAAGCAACGGGGCCAGAGAGAAAATAGTACAGTAGATAAACTGCTTGCCGTGAACTATGGTCTACCTGGGTTTGATTCCTGGCACTGCATATGGTCCCCCAAACCCAGACAGTCGTGACTCCTTAAGCACAGTCCAAAATAATTTGTGAGTACAGCTGGGTGTAGACTTAACCTCCCTTCTGCCCTACCCCACCCCCACCATCAAAAATCAGAGAATCAAGGTTAATGGGAGCTTTTCAGCAGGAATTTTTTTAAGTATAAAATTCATGATATATATGCATATATATGTATTTACACTCCAGCAGTAACTTACAACAGTAAAAAATACAAAGTATATTTTATTGAGTAAATGGCTAAACATATTAATTAATGTTTCTCAGTAAATGCTTCAGATGTGCAATTAGCACTAAGAACTTCAATTAAGATGTTTCTCATTAGTCATGCGTAGACACTTTTTTAAAAATTTGAATTACATTATTTCATCTGAAACAAGGTAGCTACCATTAGTTCAACATATGTAATAATTAAAATCTAAGCTCAAATTGACCTACTACAGATGTGAAATATAATGAAATATAAGCTCTTAATTAGAAGCATCTTTGTTGCTTAACTCTCTGTATAAATAAAATAACAACCACTGTAATGACCTTTTGGGAGAGACACGTTAGCATAAAGTAAGTACTTTAAAGATATTCTCATAGAGACTGATAAAAAACATGTCCCACGTTTTATTTTCTATCATTCTTTTCAAAGGAAGCAACCTAACGGCATCCTACATAAGTATCTGACATTTTTCTCACTCAAAGTCGTTCTCCAAACTAGAGTAGATTACTGCATTGCAAGCAGATTTTATGCCAGAAATCAACTCCTCATATGACTCTGGGAAGGGCAGATACAATGCAATAAAAGGATTTTAATTTTAATGAATGATTCTTCTGATATCAGGAATCAAACCTTGTCTCACACAGACAAAACATATTTGCTACCTTTGAGCAATATTCCCACCTTGTAAATTATTTTAATATAGAGGTTTCCTATCCTGGCTGCTTTTCTATAAAAGCCAAAGAGGATCACATTTTTCTATTAATTTAGATTTACTCAATTAATACTAAGATACTAGCTTTACTGTGCAGTGTTTCCCCTGCCACTATTCATATAATTGTTCTTTGTATAAGCTTCCAAACAACGCAGTTTGGGAGCTTCTGGCCTCTGAGAAACTTACCATAGGAAGTTTCTGTTGCCAAAGATTAAAGAGATTAGTCAGGAACTCCAACAGATCTTTACTAAACAAAACATTTCTAGCTAAGGACTAAGAGCCCCCCTCCCCCCTTTTTTTAGTAAGTTGAGTCCTCACTCTTCCATTCTGAATTGGGTCAAATTATCATCACTCATTACCTTCTCAGAATCCATCCTCTCCTGCCTCTTTAAAAGCTCTGTGAAAATTAAGAATGGGAATGGAAGCAAGTTTTCACCAGCAAAACACACTTGGAAGTATTGTGTCAATTGCCACAGCGTTTCCTTAACAAGTGATGTGCCTTCATTTGCCCTTTCACCTTTCTGGTGTCTGGAACAAGTTGCTTGCTGTAGGAGTTCTAACAGATGTCCCATACTGAAGTATTCTGAAACTGATGGACAGCTGAATGAGATTCTTGATCCCGGAAGACATAGAACAGTCACGCTGGTTCAGAAATTTTCTACTTAAGAAAATTTAAGAAATAAATGCTTCTTATGCTTATGCTAAAACCAGTAAAATGTGAGAAGTTTTCATTACATCCAGTTAAATTTACTCCTGGCTAATTCATTGGGTTAAAAACAAAGGCTATCAAACCCAAGCACAAAAAATTGTAAATCTACAACTGTACTTCATGGTGTTTCACTAATAAAAAAAAGAAAAAAAAACAAAGGCTAAAGGCAAACCTGGAGGAATTGTGAATCTCACGTTGTCACTGAGAGGGCCATGCTAGAACACAGAAGAACAATCAAGGAAAAACAAGGCTAATAAATGAAAGGCATGCAAAAGTTCAATTTTTCATTGATTTCTGAATTCAAATCTAAATCCAATTTTTGAACTCAAGATCCAGTCACTTGAGAATTATTTGCTTTTTCTTTTCAAAAGAAGAACTTCACTGCTGTTTTGCCTGGAAAATATACAAGATCTGGATATACGTTATGTCCTGAAGATACATTTATTCATTTATACTTACTTATGAGATTAGGAAAGGTGTTCTGGGAGAAATCATGGTAGTATGAAATTATTTAAAAGTTAATGGAACACAAAAGTGAGATGATTTTCAGATATACATTGATAAATATATTGTTTTGGCATCAAAAACCAACTTAGTTTCTACAGTAATGAGCAAAGTTTTAAAATCTAAATTACATTGTAAGGACTAAAGAATGGGTTCAAACAGTTGAAGTGCTTGCTTGGCATGGAAAGGCTCTGAGTTGTGCGACCCACATAACTACCAGGCAAAGCACTGATTGCCCCCCCCCCACGCCCCCTCCCACCCCAGCAGGGATAATGATTGCCCTGGGGGAAACTCCTCCTGCAAAAACTTAATTAATGATTATTTGAAAGTCTGGGATAGCTGAATCCACTGTACTACACAATAATCCACAACTACTCAGTGTCGTTTGCCTTACACGAGGCCGACCCGGGTTCTATTCCTCCGCCCCTCTGGGAGAGCTCAGCTAGCTACAGGGAGCATTCTGTTCACACGGCAAAGCCTGGCAAGCTACCCGTGATGTATTCGATATGCCAAACACAATGGAGACGTTACTGGTGCCCACTCGAGCAAATCGATGAACAAGTGGAGGACAGTGCTACAGCACAGTGCAACTCAGTGTCCCTACTAAAGAGGAAAAACTAAACCTTCCTTCTTTCTTCAGCATCTGGATCATCAGAAGCATCACTGAAAAGATTATTACAGGTTTACTGTATAAGAAACCAAATGAGTGTCCTAATATTATAAATGAAGATTTTAATCTAGTGGCACCCAACATGTCTGGATTTTATTATAAAACTTAGAAAGCAAATGTGGCTGTTCATTCCCATGAGGCTAAGAGAGCAGATTACTTTCTAGGTAAAGGTGTGAATGTGTGTGAATCTGGTCATATGTCTGGGCTCCTTCCCTGCGGCTGTAGGCAAGCTTTTCTTTTGAGCCCCAGCACTCTAGCCAGCTAAAGCCAGTTTTTTGGCAAAACAGCACATTCCCCACCAGAAGATCATATTTCTGGAACTCTAGGACCATGAAGAAAGCAGACTTCTTTTTCCAAAGGAACTTCATAGCATCTGTTTGTTTAACAGATATCTAGCTAATGGAAGATAATGATGCTCGTTTAGTCAGATACTTCTGAGGGGCTCTGATCCATTCTATCAATCGTGTCTCTGAAAGAACTTGATCCTACTACATATTTCACTTCTTTAGTGTTTGTACACTTTGATGATTGCTAGGCTGTGATATCTAAAAGGAAAAATAAAAGACTTAACGCTACAGTTAATCTATTCCAACAGAACACGTTATTGATCAGCATATATAATCCCCGGCAAGTTGTGCAAGTCTGATACCAAATCCAAACATGGAGGGATGGTAATCCTTTTCTTTTGATTTGATTTCAGTCAATCCAATGTGCTAAAGATAACGGCAAGTACCACAATGATAAAGGAACTTCTGTATCTGTATGTTTTACATAGGAGTGCAGTGTGTACAAATTATAAAGGGAAGTTAAGAATTTAATTTATTTTTGTTTTGGGGCCATGCCCAGCTGTGCTTGGGAATCACTCCTGGTGGTACTCAAAGGGCATATGGAGTGCCAGGGATCTATTCTAGGCCAGGCACTTGCAAGGCAAGCACCCTATTTACAGTACTATCTCTCCAGCCCTGTACTTGTATTTATGCAACTATGTTACATATACTGCGCTGGAGTGATAGCACAGTGGTAGGCCTTGCACGTGGCCAACCTGGGTTCGATTCCTCCGACCCTCTTGGAGAGCCTGGCAAGCTACTGAGAGTATCTCACCCACATGGCAAGCCTGGCAAGCTACCCATGACGTATTCGATATGCCAAAAACAGTAACCACAAGTCTCACAATTTGTTGTGAGACATTACTGGTGCCCGCTCGAGCAAATTGATGAACAATGGGAGGACAGTGCAACAGTGTGCTACAGTTACATATATTCATATGCTGTGTTTATCTCTGCATTTAGTTGATAGGAATTCAGCTTCAAACAGAAAATGTTGGAAAGACTTATGCTTTCTGAGGAAAGTAATTAATACCTCAAAGATATCCAGTGATTGGGGGGGGGCTGGACTGATGGTACAGCAGATAGGGCAATTGCCTTGCATGCGGTTGACCCGGGTTCAATTCCCAGCATCCCATATGGTCTCCTGAGCACCACCAGGAGTAATTCCTGAGTGCAGAGCCAGAAGTAACCCCTGTGCAAAAGCAAAAAAGTGTGTGTGTGTGTGTGTGTGTATAGTGATTTTTAATTTCACTTCTGGGTCAGATGGCACTGTTTTATTAAGTTTATCATTCACATACCCCTAGGAATCTAACAACCTGCATCATTTCCATGAGAAAATGTATAATAAGTGTTATATCAAAACCCAAACTACTCACATTAACATTTTCAAATTGAGTCTGCTATGAAACGTACCTACTGAACTCTAAACAAAAAACAAAGTCTAGTCTCTGCTAGAGCCATGTCTATACACTGATCATCTATGAACTTTCTCTAAATTCCATATTTTATTTAGATCTGAGAATGTTTTCAGAGGGTTGGATATGTTCCAATAAAGACATGTCACAATAAAGTAGGCTTCTGAGTTAGTTAGGGACTGAATCCAGATGACCCTCTCCTGCACCTTCTTATAACCCAAGCAAAATAAGAAAAGAAAAATAAAATGCAGGGTAAGTTCAATTACAAACTTCTGAGAAATCTCTACCTATTACAGAGGAATCACAAATGGACCTAGGCTGATAAAAGGCACTGGGAACTGAGTTGGCATTTACACTGTATAAGACAGGATGTAGAATTTGGAAAAAGGCAGATGACAGTGTAGTTCTCGGGGCAATCAATGTGTACTTGACTCATGAACTACTGTGGATCAACAGAATTCAGAGGATCTTGGCGAAACCTGTCCAAACCAAACATATGGCAAGTTTTTCCTTGACACCAGGGGGGGGGGGGTTCTTGGCTGATGGAACGGGCACTGACTTGATGAAAAGCCAGTCATTAGAACCTCAAGAGCACTTAGAGTGGAGACCAAAGAAAGCTGGGTCAGACCATCATGGTCCCTGGAGCAATGACATACTAAGCACCTTTATGGAGTCATTTCATGACTTACAGGCAGATTCCTTACAATGTTCATAGAAAGTTAACTTTTAAAAGCACAAATGAAAAGAAACAGGGATTCAATTGACTGATGACTTGATATAAGCTGTCATCAAAGCAAGATTAAAAGGCAAATGAAACAGGGACAAAAAAAATCTTCACCACTTACTTGACAGAGGCAGGTTTACTATGAACGTGAAAGGGCAAAACAAAGTAACACGAATAAGAACCATGCTCAAATGACAAAAAGAGAATCCCAAAATATATTAGTGGATATTGAAAAAGACGCACTATATGTGACCAACATCAATTTTTAAAAACTGTTCACTTTTATTGTTAAAGCTCCATTTTTGTATATAAAATTAGAGTAGCACTGTAGCACTGTAGTACTGTCTTCCCGTTGTTCATTGATTTGCTTGAGCGGGCACCAGTAACGTCTCCATTGTGAGACCTGTTGTTACTGTTTTTGGCATACGAATACGCCATGGGGAGCTTGCCAGGCTCTGCCGTGTGAGCAAGACACTCTTGGTAGCTTGCCAGGTTCTCTGAGAAGGGCAGTGGAATCGAACCCAGGTCATTCAAATTATACCAATCTGTATCCTAGGTATTAACCATGAATTTATGTGCAATTACTGCTTGGAACAAAAGGCAAGGAACTTAGAACATATCAAAGGCCTTGCTGTAAAAATGAGCATATTCTTCAACGAAATAATACTCGCCACTTTAGGAATTTACATTGAGAAAATTATTAAAGTTATGGGCAAAAATCATAACTCTGTTGTTGCGTATAGCCACAACTTGAAAATTTGGGAATAATTACATGATGGAAATAAATGCAATGCCATGTGGTTATAAGAAAAGACCAATGCAGAGACATATTTCTTATTATGTAGAGAAATATGAAAATAAGATAGAATAAAAATCTATGTATAGAAGAGAATTAGGATATCATCCCTTAATGGTAAAAGCTATTATATACACACATGTGTGTAAACATATGTCAACAGACAACTGCAAAAATGTCAAGGAACTACATATCAAAACACTGGTGCCATTTACAGGAAGTTTTAAATTATTTTATTAATTTTTTTTTGGGGGGGGGCTTCACATGGTGCTGCTCAGGGCTTACTCCTGGCTCTAGGCTCAGGGATCACACCTGGCAGGTCTCAGGGACCAAACGGGATGTCAGGAATCAAACCCAAGTTAGCCGCATGCAACGCAAACTCCCTACCCATTGTACTCTCTCTCAGACCCTGGTGTTTTATCTTATACAACAAACTCTTGTTATCCCTCCAATAAAATGTATTTAATGTTTCTCTTTCAGAATACGTTAAGATTATTTCATATGAAGTAATAAATATACAAGGACCTAATTTAAAAAGAATAGAATTTTATGGGGCTGAAGCAATAATACTGTAGGTAGGGCACTTGCTTTGCATGCTGCTGACCTGGCCTCAATCCCTGACACCATTTATAGTCCCCTGAGGCCTGCAAGGAGGATCCCTGAGCACAGCCAGGTGTGGTCACACAAACTGGTTTTTATAAAGTATTTGACTTCTAAGATAATATCATAATATTATAAAACTATAATAATTACATCATTTTGGCAAAGCTTAAGATTAATAGTTAATAGGGTTGACTAGAAAGTCATGAGGAGATAAAATTCTATAAGCATTTAGTACATAATAAAAGTGCATTCAAGGCCAGGTTTGTGTCCCAGTGACAGAACACATGCTCTGAACATGAAAAGCATGGGTTCAATTCCTGACACTGCAAAAGGGAAAAAAAGTAAAAGCGCATTCGATTACATGGAAAGAGCTGGGTGGCTATTAAGGAAATGGTGCTGGAACAACTAGCTGGTTGACTATTTACAACTTTCCCCTCCTCCCAAAAGAAAATTAGAGATCTTTGTCATACTATATGCACAGAATGCTTAAATTGTTAAATGGAAAACCATGCCTCTAATTTGGGGAGTGATTTGCTTTTAAAATTACAAACAAATATAGGGGCTGGAGCGATAGCACAGCGGGTAGGGCATTTGCCATCCACGCGGCCAACCCGGGTTCGATTCCCAGCATCCCATATGGTCCCCTGAGCACCACCAGGAGTAATTCCTGAGTGCAGAGTCAGGAGTAACCCCTGAGCATCGCCAGGTGTGACTCGAAAGTCCCAAAATAAGTAATAAAATGAAATAAAATTAAAAACAAATAGAGTTAAGCACAAAATCTAATATATGTGAGTATATAAAAATTTTAATTGTGGGGCACAGCAGGTAGGGCGTTTGTTTGCCTTGCATGCGGCCGACTGGGTTTGAATCCCAGCATCCTATATGGTCCCCCGAGCACTGCCAGAAGTAATTCATGAGCCAGGAGTAACCCCTGTACATCGCTGGGTGTGACCCAAAAAGAAAAATATTTAAATTGCATAACAATGCTCTAATAAACAAAAGTAAAGGGAAAAGAAATGGGGGAAATGATTGCAAGATATAATAATGACTAGCAGGCTTTACTCTATAAAGAAAGAACCTCGCCCGCTCCTCTCTGGAAAGAAAGATGGCGGCCGCACGGGAGCCTTGTGGACAGCAGGTTTGAGCCCGGCTCGGAGGGAGCGGCAGGGACCTCATGGGAAGGGGGGCGTTCTGGGCTGTCCCCCACGCCCCACCGAGGTCGCCGGCTGCCCCCCACGAGCGGCTCTCCGGCACGGCCACGACTCCAGGGCACAGAAACCAATCTCTTAACTATCTAACTTTTAATAGAAATTCTTCCAGGGTCAATAAGTAAAATAGCAGAAATTCAAAACCGTGCAGCCGCAATAGCGGCCGCGTGACATCATTTTATTCTTAAACCAAGTTGTAGAAAGCAAATCATTTCACAACGCTGTTTCAGCATGTCTAATTGTGGGGGCTGGGTCGTAAACTCTAAACAATAATTGTGCATCTTCTATCGAAACAATCTATCTAGTCAAAGTAGATAGAGTATTAACTAGAACTCATCTGCCTCACAAGAATTGGGAGGGGTGGGAGGTGGGGGTCTATTGGGGTTCGGGGTTAAAAATAAGTATTGGTAAAGGGAAATGTGTTTGATACTTACATGACTGAGACCTAAACCCGAAAGCTCTGTAACTTTTCCCACAGTGATTCAATAAATAAATAAATTATAAAAAAAAAAGAAAGAACCTTTACAATTCATTAAGGGAGGTAACATTCATAAACGCAAAATGAGGAAAAAATAATGACTCAGCAATTATCAGTAAAAAAAAAAAATAGCACACCCAGAAAACAAATTGGAAAATGTTCATCCTTGATTGTATTTTTTAATGAACCACTAAAATGATACCTCTTTTCTTAAATTGGCAAAATGTGAAAAATAATAGCATATGCTATTGGTGAGTCTCTGGCAACTTACTTCTATGAGACTCCGTCAGTGGTATACTATACAGCCCTAAATATAGAATTAGACAATATGCTTTGTTTGGGGGCCACACCCACAAGAGTTCAGCTCTTACTCATAGCTTAGGGTAACTAACACTCTGAACACTCAGGGTTCACTCCTGGCAGAGCTCAGAGGACCATATGGGTGCCATTGATTGATTCCAGGATAGCAGCATTACAAGGCAAGCACCCTATTGGCTGTATTTTTTCTCTAACCCCATGAAGTAAACAATACAGTACACACACTTCCAAATGCTCCTAGCTTTGCAGAAAATTTACAGAAATTCTCCCTAAAGAAGTAAATAAAAGAGTTCATGAATATTTGTGTCTACTGTAATTTGGTTAATAAAACCAGTATGTCCAACAATATTTCACTGGTAAAAGTCACAGCATTAGCATTCAGTGGTATGCAGCTAATGTACAGCACTATGCTAAGAAACAACAAATGAAATCAAGATATAACAAATGGAAAATATAGACCATAAAACAGCGAGACATCAATTTGGTTAAAAGTCTGTACAGCAGTTTGCACCCTAGGTGAACGTTCAATAGCATGCAGAGTGGCTTTGTAAGAATAGTGAGATTAATGCTTTCCCCTCCAACTTCGTTTCATTCATTCCACAAACACCAGCTTGTGCCTGACATTTCTACACGTTCCGGATTTTCTTTAGCCTAATATATATATATGTACATATATATATATATATATAACTCCATAATCCAAAAAATTAACTTTTGCAACAATCCATCACCTAAAATAGACCTTCTCTTCCACTTTACTTGAATCACCGTGTCACCATGAGATAGTTACAAAGCTTTCATGATTGAGTTTCAGCCGTGCAATGCTCCAACACCCATCCCTCCAGTGTACATGTCCCACCACCCAAATCCCTGGTATACCTCCTGCTACCCCCACCTCCAGCCTGCCTCTCTAGCAGGTACTGCATGAAAAAAATTTCTTATAAGGGACTCGGATCAAAAAAATCAGAAGGGCCCGTGCTGAACTGTATACGGAAAGCACGCAACAATTAAGCATTGGGAGAAATACCCAGGCCATTTCTACATCACATCTTTAGAGCCTCTTCCTAAAACAATCTCACCTGTTCCAGTCTGGACACGTTGCAGTACGCCAGCATCCTTAAAAGGGTCCTCAAGGACCACTTAGGGAGCTTGACAGCTCACCCACCCTTCAAAATCCATCAGCCCCCCGGCACTCCCCAGTCCTAGAGGGGTAGTAGGTACGGATTTCTGGAGAGGGACGTTTGCCTGGGGAAGACTCGGGTCTGCCCAAGCCTGAACCCCGAGACAGATCCGGGCAGTCAGTGGGGGCGTGAGGACAGGACCCAGGGGATAGAGGGTGTGGGGTGGAGTGGGGACCCGCGGTGGGTGCCTTACCGCGGCTTGCTGGAAAGCGCCCTTGGTATAGGTGCCGCCGCCGCGGTAGGTGATGCCCGGGATCTCGCGGCCGAGCAGCGCGCACTTGTGCTGGTGGGCGCGGCGCGCGGAGATGTAGTCGACGCGCGGCACCACGTTGTTCTTGGACGAGAAGGTCACGATGGCCACGCGCGTGGCGCTGGGCACCACGGGGAAGTCGGAGAGCAGCTTGCGCACGAACCGGAGCTCGCTGCGGAAGTTGGCTTGGCCCACGCTCGACGACTCGTCCACCAGGAACACCAGCTCCAGGCGCTCGCTGAGCTCCCGCAAGCGCCGCACGCGGCGCCGGAACGCCTGGCCCAGCCGCTCCACTTTGCTCCCGGCGGCCGCCGCGTCCTCGCCGGGCTCGGGCGCCGCGGCCAGCAGCCGCCCCGGGGCCCCGGCCGCGGCCTCCGGGAAGAAGCGGAAAGTGAAATTGCGCGACGGGGGCAGCTGAGGGAAGGTGGCCCAGCCCGAGACGAGCGCCAGAGCCCAGCAACAAAGGGCCAGGCGCGGCCACATCGCGCCGGACACAGAGCGGCCCGGGGCGCCCGGCGCGTCGGGGGAGATCCCGGGCGCGCAGCGGTGCGCGCGGTGGCGCGGCGGGCGGAGAGGGGCGCGCGTCGGGGGCCGGGCTCGCACCCTCTGATCCGGCTCCGGGACCGCGGCTGCAGTGGGCAGCCCGAGGACTCACTCTCTGACCCTTCTCGAGCCGGCCCTTTTCCCCCCTCTCTCCTCCCCTCGCTCCCCGAAGCCTATAAAACGTTGGAAGGGAAGGGGGCAGTCGAGCAAGATCTGCAGCTTCCCGCTCGCTCGCTCGCTCCCTCCTCTCTCCACGCCTTCCTCTATCTCGGCCTCTATCTCTCTCCTCCCCCCTCTCCTGCTCTCCCCGGATCAAGCCAAAGGCTAGGAGATTCCAAGACACCAGAGCCCCGCGTCTGTCAGGCTGTCAACATTCCCGCAGCAAGCGAACAGCGCCCGAGCCCTGATTGATCCCATATGTCTGGCAGGAGCTGCAGAGGAATTCACTGGAGATGGATCCAGATACCGAGAGTGCCACAGTAATTGGAAACACTTTGGAGGGGGAAAGCACGCAGGGACTGGCCAGGGAGTTGAAAGCATCCTTTGAAAACTGCTAACTGCTAGCTCACTTGCTGGTCTCTTTCCCCTCCCTGCTTCGGTCCTCCCCAGCCCACTTCTTCCCGACCTCCTCACCAACTAGAACGCTGTAGAAATCAAAGTGTAAATGTTTATTTGACTTTACGGGGGGCGAGGTGGGGTGACGAGGGACGTGTGTGTGTGTGTGTGTGGGTGGGTGGGTGGGTGTGGGTGCGCGCGCGCACGTGCACTCTTGAAAGCTCGCCCTCCTACCTCTGATCATACCATAAAGAGGTTGCACCCTGCTGGGATGACTTGGCACCATTGATTCATTAATGTAGTTCATTCTTTCCATGATTCAACAAATATTTTCGCGTGCTCCTTGTGTGCTGGGATCTATCGAATACATGGGAAAACAAAACTGACTAGAATCCTGTCCCCATGCAACTTACAGAGAAGCAAGTTAACTGCCCACTCTCCAGGTTTTCACGCAGATCATTGGCAGTGCGAAGTGTCATGATCGAGAACTGTGGTAGACAGACTTGACCTTGGAGAGACCAGAAACGACTTCTTGGAGCAAGTGACGTTTGCACTGTACTCTGCAGAATGAGAGGGACCCAGAGTTCTTTGCATGTTTTCATGGGCTATTTTAACAGGTGAGAACCACAGAGGTTTGCTTTCTTGGCTTCCAAACACAAGTTACACCTGGAAAGAAGGGACTGTGGTTTGTCCAAAGGAATATCCACTTTGCTTAAGAGGTGGGGTCCTTGGTTTAGAAAGTCTGAGTCAAAGGCCTGTATAAATATGCTATTCTATAAACCAGAGAACAGAATCACTTCTGACCTTTGACTTCAACTATTTCTTGATAGAATTCAGTGATCTCTAAGTTTCCTCATCTCTAATATCAGATGATTTAATTATAGCTATACTTAATGAAATGCCTTCTATGAGAGCTATTGCAGTGCATTGTTCAAAATATTAGATACCTAATATTTGAGTCATTTTGTTCAGGATGAAATCTTGAGTTTGCGTCTGCTAGATGTTTCAATTTGACATCCTGCACTCATCTTTAAAAATGAAATCATAGCCCGTTAAGGGTTAGTCTGAAAATTTAATTATAATAAGGTAAGGTTTTAGTGCTTAGTATATGCTTGATAAATTCTATAGCACAGCGGTAGGACATTTGCCTTGCACGCAGCCAACATGGCCAACCCGAGTTCGATTCCTCTGCCCCTCTCGGAGAGCCCGGTAAGCTACCGAGAGTATCTCGCCCGCGCGGCAGAGCCTGGCAAGCTCCCCGTGACGTATTCAATATGCCAAACACAGTAATCACAAAGTCTCCAGTGGAGACGTTACTGGGCCCACTCGAGCAAATCGACGAACAACGGAAGGACCTTTACCTTTTACCTTTTACCTATTATTTCTACCTTTAT
Source organism: Sorex fumeus (assembly GCF_029834395.1). Lineage (NCBI taxonomy): Eukaryota > Metazoa > Chordata > Mammalia > Eulipotyphla > Soricidae > Sorex > Sorex fumeus. The sequence goes on from NW_026606091.1 coordinate 45,535,552, forward strand.
TGATGATCACACTTCACATCCTTATTTCTGGAACAAGAGTTATTGACTTCCGACCAAATGCCAGAATGTTAGATACTAGAGTCAGAGAGATGAATAGACTCATTTCAGTTCTCCAGAAGTTCAAAAGCTATCAGAAGAGAACATAATTAGTTGGGGCTAAAGAGATACTGTAGTAGGTAGGGCACTTGCCCTGTATACAGTCCACTTATTTCAATACTCAGCATCCCATGTGGTCCCTGGAGCCTGGCCAGGAGTGATCCCTGAGCATGAGACAGGAGTAAACAATTACAGGTGGACATGGTCTAGAAACTTACATCCATCAATCAATCGATCGTGATTTTCAAACAATTGCAAAGAAACAGACTAGTTGCAAAAATAGAAAAGAGGGGCCAAGAGGGAGAGAGTTAAAGCTTCCTGGAGAGGGATCAAGACCTCATTTGAATTGAGACTTTGAAAACAGAGAACATTTCTACAAATTCCAGCTACTCAGTAATTTCAAACACACCATTAAAACTAATGTCAGGATCTTTATGTGAGAAGCCCTAGGACAGCTACTATGTATACTTGCTCCTCTGCTCCCCACAAAAGCCTAAGGTGGGTTAGACCATTGTTTTTGGAATGATTGACTATAAAGAATAGACATTCAACTTCTCATTTAAATCAAAGGCAAAATGAGGTTTCTTGGCTTTTGTAACTAAAGTGGAAAGAGAACCAGAGTGGAACTGGTTTCAAAAAGCTTAGAAAAGGAAATCAAGGACTATCTAGTTCTTTAATTCTCTCTCTCTTCAGCTAGATTTAGTCTCCTTGCGTATTGCAGATTCATCTTCTGAAAAGACAAGACTCTTCCCTGACAAGCTCAAGTTAAAGAAACAACACAAACTACCACTAGGTCTTAACACAAATATGCAAGTAGTTCTTTGCCAGAGCTGAATAGTTTATGTGCCCATCCAGTAACCCAGCATTGGGACCTTAGGGATTAGACCATTATACTTATTTTCTCTAGTCAGACACTCACTGGCAGAGATTCACCTATTTCCCACATCTGGTCTTCTCTTGAATAGCAATAAAGGTCAGTTTTAATTGTGCATAAAGTTTCCTGAAATAAGTACCACATAACCCAGCTTTGCAGCTGAATATGGCTATGAATCTAGGTTCTGAGTAATGAAATTTAAGTGTGGGGCTTGTGTGACAGCTTACAGAAAACCTCTTTAAAAGGAAATTGCAGTCTTTCTTGTCTTATCTCTTCCTTTGATCCCTGATTCCACACTTCTGCATCAAGCATGATTGGAGGCAGAAATGTAGCAGCCAACCTGGGTCATTAAAATGATGGCCACATTCTCACAATGAGACTTTAATAAAACTGGATGGAGTCTGGATTCCTGTAGACTTCAGTTTCTGAAGCAGAATCACTGTAACTCACCTCAGATGGCCCCTCTGCTGCTTTAATATTGAGATTTCTGTGGCATTCAGTTGAACTTGATCCTGAATGATAAACCTGTGACCATGGGGGCTATGCTTTCAATACATGCTTTTATAAATGTTATGAATGCTGTGCCAGAGAAAAGAGAATATTGTGAATTGCTTACTGGATCTTAAATTATTCCCCTGGAAAGAAGCACAGTGATTCTCCATCTCATTGGCCAAAGTTAAATATACAACCCCATATAAGAAAGGAGGAAAGAACAATCCTACCATATTTCAAGAAAGTAGAGAGCTACTGAGCTGGAGTAATAGCACAGTGGGTAGGGCGTTTGCCTTGCACGCAGCCAACCCAGGTTCGATTCTCCATCCCTCTCAGAGAGCCCAGAAAGCTACCAAGAGTATCCTGGGTGCACAGCAGAGCCTGGAAGCTCCCCGTGGCATATTCGATATGCCAAAAACAATAACAAGAAGTCTCACAGTGGAGACGTTGCTAGTACCAGCTCGAGCAAATCAATTAACCACAAGAGGACAGTGCTACAGTGCTAGAGAGCTACAAACCGTGAAGAGCATGAATAATTACCATATTGAGTTGAATGACAATGGAAAGATGACTGAGAAGTCAGAAGATTTATGAGGTTCCTATAGGAATATGTTATAAACCAGTTTCTGCAAGGACTTTCTGAAAGTGTCCAGTTCTAACAAGGAGTGATTAATAACTGTTGAGGTTCTAATTAAGTTCTTACTTTCTATGTTTTTCATCCTGATCCTTCTCAGAATAATTATCTTTTATTTTTCTTCCTGGATCACACCTGATGATGCTCAGGGGTTACTCCTGGCTCTACACTTGTGAATTACTCCTGACAGTGCATAGGAATGCCCAGGATAGAATTTGGATTGGCTGTATGCAAAGCAAGTGCCCTGGACTATCACTCCAGTGCCAGAATAATCACAATTTTTATTGGCGCAAAAATGTTTTTATTATAATAAAATATAGTTACCAAACATTTTAAGCTAAATTTATCATATAGTGGTTCGTGTACTTCTTCATAATCACAATGAATAATGTCACCTGCCAACTGTTCCAGTGAACTTCTTATTTTAAAAGAAATAGTGGTGAACTATTTTGGGGGTGGGGGGATCCCAAGCAGTGCTTAGAAGCCCCTCCATCCTGAGATCCTTCCTCCAGCTAGGCCAGTGACTCATTGGGAGGGCCCAAGGATGTAGTGCAGCTCAAGCACTATGTGCCAGGGAGTACCTGGACCACTTGGGATGATGCTCAGAGGCTTCAGGAGTACCCAGGGTTGCTTGGTGGACCACGTTGTACAGGGAATTGAACTAGGAATTGAAATAAGGTTGGCTCTGTACATGGTGTGTGATTTAACCTTTTTACTATTTCTCTGCCCCTTAAAATTGACATTTTAAGATATCTACCATTAGTTTAGATACATAACCCTTTATACTGATTTTCACTAGTTTACAATATTATAGAATTTCAAGGGTTTAGCTTATTATCTTTTCGTCTATTGCCTCGAGCAGGCCCCAGTAACGTCTCCTTCATCCTAGCCCTGAGATTATATTCAAGGCTCTTTAGGAGAATGAGACCCGTCATTGTTACTGGTATTTGGCATATTGGGTACGCCACGGGGAGTTTGCCAGACTCTGCCATGTGGGCAGGCTACATTCGGTATATGTGTACAGAGTGAACCCATCATCAAAATTCCAGTGCTATCCCTCCACCAGTCTCTACCCATCCCGTCTCCCCCATTCTGTCCCGTAACCAACTTTTCACCAAGTCTAGGAATGACTTTTTTTCCAATTAATTTTCTTTAAATATTTATTGCCACATGAATGAAAAAGCACTGTCATCCTGTTGTTCATCAATTTGCTCGAGTGGGCACCGGTAATTTCTCCATTGTGAGACTTGTTGTTACTGTTTTTGGCATAGCAAATACGCCATGAGGAGCTTGCCAGGCTCTGCTGTGCGGGCGGGATACTCTCGGCAGCTTGCTGGACTCTCCAAGAGGGGCAGAGGAATTGAACCCGAGTTGGCTGCGTTCAAGGCAAACACCCTACTGGTTGCGCTGTGCTCCAACCCGCATGAATGAAAGCACCTGGTAATTGTCTTTCACTTCTTTACTTATTCAATTTAACATAATCTCCTTGAGTTCCACCCATTTTATTCCAGATAGTATGATTTCATTGTTCTAAGTCACAAAGTAGTATTCCATTGAGTAAATGGAACAAATTCTTTAATTAAATGCTAATGGAAATTCAGGTTGATACCATGTTTTTGCTAGCACAAATAGTGCCGCTATGAACCGAGAGTTACAAATATCTTTTGGAGTCAGTGTTTTCATGTCCTTTAAATGTCTAGGAGTGGTATTGTGGAATCACAGGGTATTCCATTGTAATATTTTTTGGAAAATGTAAAGCACTCAAGATAATTCTGACACATATCCTAGGGGTGAAACAACATGACCAACATACTCTAACATTACATATTTATAATTGGCTTGAGAGTCAAACTAATGTTCATTTTATTTATGGAAAGAAAATGGAATCATAGAGACATCTTGCCTGAATATGAGTGACACTGATGCTCATAACAGTGCTGCCCTAGTATTAACCCTGCTCCACAAATCTCCAATGTTTCATACTCTCTAAAGCAGCATTCTAAATGATATGGTGGTTTTGTGTACACAGATTCCCTCAGGGAACATTGGGCAATTTTTGGGAATATTCTGGGGGAGCAGTTTTACTGTCATCTTGTATAAGGGTCAGGAATGCAACTAAGCATCCTATAATGCACTGGATAGTCTTTAGTACAAGGAAACAGTCAATCAAACATGTCCAGGATGCCAAGTTTTAGACAACCTACCCTATGCCACAATAAAAAAGACACATAGGAATAACTACTGTGCCTTCTACTAAATACTAATTCTGAGAAGCAACCTAATAGAAGGATATTTTCCAATACTACTGTCTGTTCTCTTGTACTGTCCTCATTTCTTTGGTCAAAATACAAATTTGTCTTTCTTTTTTTTTTAAAGTGGAATCTTTTTTACTTTAGAAAGAAGGATCCAAGAAATGGGCTAGGTAAAAAAGGCACCCTCTAACAAATTTGATCAAATCATGGGGTTCTGCAGGGTACAGGTGAGTTAAAAATATGTTAAATATAACACTTCCCTTCCCATATATACACTTTTCCATAAAACTCTTTCTTTCCTGATATAAAGGGTAGTTTTTGTTTGTTTGCTTTGCTTTCAGCTTTTTGAGTCACACACAGAGATGCTCAGGGGTTACTCCAGTCTCTGTACTTAGGAATTGCTCTTAGTAGTGCTCCGGGCACCATTTAGGATGCCAGGGATTGAACCGCAGTCAGCTGCATGCAAGGCAAACACCCTCTCATCTGTACTGTTGCTCTGGCCCACAAGAGTAGTTTTAAAATAATCATTTCCTTGTCATCAAATTATCTTTAGGTTTCTTCTCAATTTTAATGTTTATATTTATATTCCAGTGTCTCTTATTCATTGTGGTAAGGTCAGGATGTTTCAAGCATATTTACAATTGCTATTGAAGCATTCTGTACAACTGCTTTGAAGCCTTTGTGATAAAAGTTTAAAACATTGTCTTAGAATTCTTTATACGTTGTGATATCAGAAATGAATGAATGAGACCAATTGTAGTTACGCTATTCAGGTCTCCCAAAGAAGAATAGAAAGAGCTATGCTTGGAATATCACGTTTCACTCAAATGAGAGAAAGAATCCAGAGTTCTGACAATCCGTCGACGATCAAGAATCAGGGACGCTGTCTCATTTGCCAAGGTGTCGAAAATCAGATGGGCTGGTCACGTAATGAGATTTAAAGACGACCGCTGGACTAGAGCTGTTACCGACTGGATTCCACGGGATGTCAAAAGACCGCGTGGCCGCCCACCTTCCAGATGGTCAGACTTCTTCGTCAAGATCATGAACGATTGGTTTGAGGCCCTTCATGTTCCCGGAGCGAACAGATGCCATTGGGCTACACTAGCACGCGACAGGGACAAATGGAGCCGTTACTGGCGCCCGCTCGAGCAAATCGACGACTAACGGGAAGTTAAGTGATTAAGTGATTAAGTGATATCAGAAATGGGTATGACAAGTAGTTTTGGATCAATACTGACTGATTTTCATGTGCTGAGATTCTGGGTTTTATTAAAATTGCATAAAAGAGTTTGGGGATTTTGTTTTGTTTTGGTTTGGTTTGGTTTCTGCTGACAGTTCACCTGGGAAAGTCCAGCTCACAAGATCCAACCAGCTTTCTGTAGACATTTGTGGCGATGTTAGTCAAAGTTTTGGATTTTTTCAGTACTGTCAGAATTTTGCCAGTTTCTGAATAAGATCCCGAATGGTATTGTCCCTGCTAGTTACTCATATCAGATGTTTGCAGGTGCAGCTCAGAAATTCCCAGCTTGATCCCCAATCTCTCCATTTTATCCTGATTGGGGTTCCTTCATCCTCCACTCCCAAAGTTGAGACTTTAATTACCTCTGTGTTCTGCATCTCTGTAACTGTGTTTACAAATCAGGCCCAATGACTGGAGAACAGGAAGGTTTTGCTCCACATTCCTGAATTTACAACTCTGCTGATGAGAGAGGAAGGGTCTTTTAGTTACTAAACATTCCTTGCCACACAGCCTATGCCTTCACTGCTACTGCAAAGTTTGCCTAAGGTTTGAGAAACAGAAAGAAAAAGTAAATAAAAGAAACACCTTTTTCCCCGTTCTTTGAAATTGAATAAATGCCTCTTTGAAACTGTGTTTGCACCAAAATCTACCTTGGGATTTATTTGTATGTTGCATTTACCCAAGAGGGTCCTTGGAGGGGTAAAAATGAAAATGCCCTTCTAGTTCTGTGGTATTTTGAGTTCTTGTTGTCGTCCTCAAACATCCTACTACTATTAACTTTCCTGAGTTCTCAGACAGAGGTTCCATGCACCATATACATATGGTTGTATGAGGTGGGAGGGTCAGGGAGGAATATACTTATTCCATCTTACTAAGAGAAGAATGGTTACATTTGGCCAACCATTTTATTTTTGTCCATTATTCTTCCAATGTCTTCTATTCATTTAACTTTTGATACTTTTTTTAAAGGAACTTGTAATAAGCTACATTTTCTGAAGAAGACATCTTGAGTTTAAAAAGATTTTAAAATTTATTACCACAAAGACTTAAGTAGTATACATATCCAGTTGTTGTTTTCTTCTCTATATGTGTTATGCTCACTCATTTTTTCCCACTGTTAAAAATTGGTAACTTTTCTTTTGATTACTCTTGTAAACACTCAATTTTGTGTTTTTATGAGATCCAGGTCTTGTGCTCTGTTTTATTGATACAAATTAATTTTTTATTATGAATAATGAATATTGCCCTTTACTTGAACTCGTTGTTAGTTTATTTTCATTTATGTCAGTTCTGTATGGATGGAGGTGATCCCAAGCAATGCTCAGAGGGCATGGGGTCACTCCCAATGATACTTGGCTAGTAGGGTTTGATGGATCACATCTATATTGATTTTTAGAAAGAGATTTTACGGGTAAAATTTTCTACTGACTTTAGCATTAGCTAAATGTCCTGTGTAGTGCCATGATTACTTTTTAAGCAACTTACAATTCGACTTTTATGTCCTTCTGTTCAAGAAATTATTAAAATGGGCGATTTATCTTTTAATTTTATCTTCATTTAAGTTGAATGGAGTTAATTTATCCTAGCGTTCTTTGAAGCTGGACCTGGTTGTGGTTTTGGAGACCTCAACAAGGAACATGAAGTCACAAACGCCAATTAATCAATGTTAGTACTCCAAGTGGAATCTATTTGACAACCTAAAGCTGATGAAAGTTGAGCTATTTTTACATGATTAGCCTTTGGCAATACAATTAAATTAAATTTTTTAGTGAACCTACCACTGTGCTATAGCACACTGGGTAGGGCGTTTGTTTTGCAAGCGGCCAAATGGCTGACCCGAGTTCGATTCCTCTGCCCCTCTCAGAGAGCCCGGCAAGCTACGTGGAGTATCTCTACTGCACGGCAAAGCCTGACAAGCTACCCATGATGTATTTGATATGCCAAACACAGTAACAATTGTCACAGTGGAGACTTTACTGGGCCCGCTCCAGCAAATTGATGAACAAAGGGAGGACAGTGACAGTGACAGTGAAGCAAGATATTTTTTATTGATCAAAACTTATTTATAAAGATGAGGGGAGAGAATGAGAGGATGTACATGTTCAAGAGGGAACATAGGCTTCTCCAGAGTGGAAAACCGAGGCACCAAAGAGACACAGAGACATAGCAAGTGAAATACATGTTCAAGGGAGAACACTGGCTCGAAGAGCAAGCCTACAATAAATTTTATTATTTTTAATTTTTTTAATGTAGGAGTACTGCTATTATTCAGCCACTGATTAGCTGATTGAATTGGGCCTGAACTCCACCTTACTTTTTAAAATTTTTTTATAATTTTATTTATTGAATCACCATGAGAGCAGTTACAAAGCTTTCAGGTTTAAGTCTCAGTCATACAATGAAACACCCATACCTTCAACAGTGCCCATTCTCCACCCCCCAAAACTCCAGTATACCACCATCCCACACCCTCCACCTACCTGTGGGGTAGATGATTTCCACATTACGCTCTCTCTACTTTGATTATATTCAATATTTTGGCACCATGCCCACCATTATTATTTGGGATTTTACCTAAACACTCAGATCTGCTGAAAAGGCAACAGTAGACAATTTGTTTTCTACTGCTGGTTATGAATAACATATGATGTCGCATGGCTGCAGTAGAGGCCATGCAATTTTGAAATTTCAAAATTTTAACAGTTAAATCTGGAGGAATTTCTGCCAAAACCTGCTGGGTTCCGAGATTTGTTCCTGAGTCTCTTGGATCATGGCCATTAAGCAGCTTGATCAGGAGCCTGGAAGGTCATTTGTGAGTGGAGACTCTTGGTCTTGTTGGGATGGGGAGGAAAGGGCCAGCTCCACCCCCATCCCATGAGGCTCTGCATCACCACTGAAGGCCCAAACCTGACTGTCCAATGGCCTCTGGAGGATGGTGGCCACCGAGCCTCTTAGGGAGAAGAGTGGAAGGACAGCACCCTTTCCCCCCTGGAATGGCCCAGTGACAGTAACCTACTGCGGGGTCCCGACGCATTTCTGCCAAAAGTCACTGGGTTCCAAAATTTGTTTCTGGGTCTCTGGGATCATGGCCATTAAGCAGCTTGATTAGGAGCCAGAGAGGCTGTTCGTGGGCGGCAACTTGGGGTTTCGTTGAGATGGGGAGGAAAAGGCCAGCTCCTCCCCCATCCCATGAGGTCCCCCCGTGTCTTGTCACTGCGGGCCCAAACCTGACTGTCCAATGGCCTCTGGCAGATGGCAGCCACCATGCCACCAAGGGGGGACAGGTGGAGGGACAGCACCCTTTCCTCCCTGGGGTGGCCCAGCGACAGTAACCTATTGCATGGTCCCGACGCATTTCTGCCAAAAGCTACTGGGTTTCGAGATTTGTTCCTGAGTCTCTGGGATCATGGCCATTAAGCAGCTTGATCAGGAGCCAGAGAGGCCTTTCATGGTCAGCGACTTGAGGTCTCGTTGGGACAGGGAGGAAAGAGCTGTCTCCACCCTCATCCTGTGAGGCCCCACGTGTCTCGTCACTGTGGGCCCAAACCTGACTGTCCAGTGGCCTCTTGGGCTGCCGGGGGAACAGGCCAAGGCATGAAACCTATTCCCACCTGGGGTGGCCCAGCGCCGGTAACCTACTGCAGGGACTGGACGCATTTCTGCCAAAAGTCGTTGGGTTTTGAGATTGGATTCTGAGTCTCTGGGATCATGGCTGTTAAGCAGTTTGATCAGGAACCAGAGAGGCCATGCCTCCAAGTATATAGCTGAGCCGGAGGTGGTTTGTGGGTGTGTCTCCCACATACCTAACTTTTGGCCATTTACTTTCTTGGTAAACTTTGCCCCAAGTTTTTGGGATCTGGCTAAAGGCACAGCAGCAATTTTGGGGTATCTGGAAGTCTGAAGGTGCCATCAGGCTGCTGATGCACTCGCCTCACAGGTACAGATTGACCTGCTGGCAGCACCATACCCTCATACAATGAATTTTAAAGAAAAGGATAATAATGATCTTTTTCTTTAGGTAGGGATTTTATCTAAGGAGATAATCAGAGATGAGTACACCTTATGTAGAAAAATAGAACTTATAGCACTAATATTAATAAGAGTATTTAGGTGAAGCTATTGAATTAATGCAAAGAAAACTTACACAGTAATGATGTTTATGTTTTGTTTTGTTCGGTTTGGTAGCTATACCCAGATGTGTTTAGGGCTTCCTCCTGGTACTGTGGTATAGGATCACTCCTGCCAATACTTGTGAGACCATATACATTGCCAGGGATTGAATTCCAGTAAGCTTTATGCAAGGTAAGTGTCTTATCCTCTGTACTATTCCTCTGGCCTCAATCCTTATGTTTTTTCAAACACTGATGTCATAAAAATGCTCAATATTGTCACTTGAATTGAGTGGAGAAGGTGCGAAACATGCTAATATAATTTAAATTAAATATATACATGCACATGAAAAAAGGATCAAAGGAAACAAAATATATCTAATAATGTTTATATTAGGGTAGAGCAGTTGTTATTTTATTCATTATATTTTAAGTTACAGAATACGGTTAAACAATATACCATTTTAATTATATCTAGATATTACAAAATATATATCAGTGATTTTCTTTGTTAAATAATCAATCACATATTCCTGAAATCTCTCTCTCAGTGTGTGTGTGTGTATATGTATATATCATAAAGGTGATTTTTAAATTGCATATAATTACTACATAAAACATGGTTTCTATGATCTATTGTATTTCAGTCACTCTATACTCAAGGGCTAGAAGAATAGTACAGGGTTTAAGATGTTTGCCTCCATGTGGCAGACCATGTGAGATTCCTGGAAGGATGTGATCCCTCCAGCCCTGCCTGAGTGATCCCTGAGTACACAGCCAAAAATAAGCCCTCAGCACTGTCATGTGTGGCCCAAAGTAACTAAAAATAAAAAAAACTTTTAAAGTCATTTGCTATTATCTCTCTTGATTCCACAGACTAAAAAACCAATTGACTAGGTCCCATTTGGTTTTTCTCTTCTATTTTTCAATATTGGGGCCATATCTGGGAATGTCAGGGCTTACTCCTACTTCTGTATCCAGGAATAACTCCTGAAAGTGCCTGGGGGGGGGCATATGCTGTGCGGAGGGTCAAACCATGGTCTGTTGTGTATAAGACAAGCATCTTAACCTCTGTACTATTTCTCCAGCATCAACCATTTGGTTTTACATGTGACCGCAAATAGACAGAGATATGGCTCAAGCCACCTACAGGTTCAAGCAACCAGGATATTCCAGATTTTTTTTTTACTTCCATGTACAAACTTTCCTGAGTCTCCATATGGCTTTTCTCTCTAATAGCCCAAATTTATTATATGATGACTTACAATTCCAAGAGGCAGAAAGCAGAATTCCTGGATCTGTTTACAGTGGTAACTGGATATAGTCAAGCACCATCTCTTCTGTATTCCAGTGATCAAAGTTAATATAGTAGATTTGAGGAGGATAGAAAGACTCTACCTTTTGATACGGAAGTAGCCTGATTACATGGCAGAATATCTTATGAACTAAAAAATGTTATTATGAACCTCTAGAAAACAAACTCCCTTGCTTACTATTATAAGCATATCTGATACTTAGCCAAACAGAATCTACTCTCTGTTCTTCAGCCTGCCAGCCTCATACCCAAGGATTCAGTTTTTTTCAAAGATCTTACCTGTACCAGTCTTAAGCTAATGTAGAGTCTCAAAAAATAGGAAATTATCTCTTATTTCACAAGAGTCTCTAGAAGAATCATTTTTGCAGTAGCTTAATTTATTTCTTATGGAATGTGATTTTATCTCACTTAGAAGGTTTGCAAACTTGAGCGGTATCAAATGAAGTAACATACTCTACTAACTTATGTTCGTGCTGTTAATTTGTGCCTTGTTTTCCTCTAACCAGATGTTTCGTATACTTAATTTGCCTAACAATATTCAGACTGGGAAACTGTTCTAGCAGTAAAATAATGCAACAAACATACCCACGTTTATTTTTCATATCCTTGGCTCTTTCTAGATCTGCCTTGCATTTTTTCAACATCCTTAATTTCTATTGAACCCAGATGGAATCTGTTAGGAAACAAAGAAAACACAAACATGTGACAGTATTTTATATTCTTCTATGTTATATGGAAAAGGTCTGAAGACATAATATTCTACAAATCATGCACACTGTCCATTTGCCATACAAAAGTGTAGTAGATAGTCCCTGAAATGGTTCCTAATGATCCTGAACTCAAGATATTAATGTCATTTTATAATTCTTTACCCCAGAGTGTGAAATGACTTCAAAGATTCACTTCAAAGAAAATAAGGCTACAGTGTTGGTAAGAAAAGACTTACATTTTAAAAAGAGTTCTGAGGAATCTCAGTTGCCATGACATGAGATGACCTATGGAGATCCACCAGGCAAGGAGCTGATCTATCTGCCCAACAGTCAATAAGGATCTCTCAACAGTTGTGTAGTAAGATTTGAAGTAGAACTTCTTAAATCTGTCAAAACTCAGTGGAGTTGGAAGCTGACTCTCCTCCCACTGTTGAACATTGAGATGATGATAGTCCCAAGCATCAACCATTATTATAGCCTCCTAAGCCAGAAAACCTAGCTTCACGATTCCTGGAATCCTGAAGCATAGAAAATTTCAATTGTCGTGTCATAAACTAAGTTTTAGAGTAATTTGCCTTAGCAGCAGTGATATAGGCACCTAGACAATTATCCCAGCCTAACCTCTGTGCAGTACACACATGAAGTGACAACTTGCAAGTACTGAATGAAAGGAATTATCAACCCCAAATTCAGTAGCCAATATAATATCCTTCAGTAATGATAACACCCCCTATTCCCTCCACCCCACCCCACCCCACCTCCCAAGAAAAAGAAAGTCAACTGATGGAAAACCAGAATTAGTAGCTAGCATATCTACTCTAAAGAAAGTGTGAAAAGTTTCTAAAAGATGGAAAAAAATACTGGAGAAAAAGAAATGAAAGAAATGTCACAAATTGAATAAACAGCAAGGTAAACAAAATAGTCTACTTTCCTCCCTTTAAGTATTTTTTTACGTGTTAGCAATGATCAAACTCAAAGATTTTAACAGTACGTGATAGGGCTTTTCAATATGTGCACACAGATAGATTTACATTTTATTATAAAGTCATTGTAAGAAACTATATGATTGTAAGACTCCTCAGAAGCTTTATTTCCTGATTTATAGGACCAATGTAATACTCAGAAGACCTAAATTCCTTGTCCAAATAACTATGGCAAGGTTAAAACAATGTAAGGTATCTGATAGAGATCTTTCTTCTAATTGAAGGAAGAATTTAAGGCAGTTTATTAACTGATGTTCATAGATTCTAATTTAAACACCTATGGTCCCCCTCTCTTGTTATGTTTCCAGTTAATGCTAATTTATTAGATACACACACACACACTGTCCTCCCAGTGTTCATCGATTTTTGCTCGAGCGGGCTCAGTAAAGTCTCCATTTTGAGAGTTGTTGTTACTGTGTTTGGCATATTGAATACGTCACAGGTAGCTTGCCAGGCTTTGCCGAGCAGGCGAGATACTCTCGGTAGCTTGCCAGGCTCTCCAAGAGGGGCAGAGAAATTGAACCCAGCTCGGTCGGGCTGGCTGCGTGCAAGGCAAAGGCCCTACCGCTGTGCTATTGCTCCAGACCTAATTTATTAGATAGGATGAACATATAATAAGAGTGTATTTAAAATCAAACGTTGTTGGGGGCTGGAGCAATAGCACAGCAGGTAGGGCATTTGCCTTGCACGCGGCCAACCCGGGCTCGATTTCCAGCATCCCATATGGTCCCCTGAGCACTGCCAGGGGTAATTCCTGAGCGCAGAGCCAGGAGTAACCCCTGTGCATTGCTGGGTGTGACCCAAAAAACAAAAAAAAAGTCAAACGTTGTTGGGTTAGATTTTCCAAAAGGCTCAACTAACTCTATACTGGCTACAAGAAGCCAATTTTAAGTATAAATATGTAGATAAACTAAAGTAAGAGGGAAGTTATATAAAAACACTGATTAAAATAACTCTACAATGGCTACATTAATACCAATGAGAACTACAGAACTAGGAATTCAATAAGAGATAAAAGAGGGATATTAAAGGATACTAATCATGATGAAGGAGTGATTTTTAAGAAGAATAACAATTTAAATGTGTATGCTTCTAATAACAGGCATCAAACAACATAAAAAGGTAAAGGTAAAGGTAAAGGCCCTCCCGTTGTTCATCGATTTGCTCGAGCGGGCCCAGTAACACCTCCATTGGAGATTTTGTTGTTACTGTGTTTGGCATATCGAATACGTCACGGGGAGCTTGCCAGGCTCTGCCGTGCAGGCGAGATACTCTTGGTAGCTTGCCGGGCTCTTCGAGAGGGGCGGAGGAATCGAACTCGGCTCGGCCATGTTGGCTGCGTGCAAGGCAGACGCCCTACCGCTGTGCTATCACTCCAGCCAAACAACATAAAGCAAATTAAAAAGGGATAAAAAAATAAGAAATAAGTAAATCAACAAAGTAGTTTCAGATATCTAGTGTAGATAATAAACAGAAGAAGTTGACAGAGGACATCTAAAAATTAAAAAACATTAATTGCCATATAAAGAACGCATCATTTAACAATGAAAATGTACATTCTTTTCAAGTATTCATAGACCATTTACCAAGATAGATCACATCCTTAGTCATACAACAAACCTTAATCAATTTATAAATATTTAAATCATGCAATGTATATGCTGTCTATAATGGGATTATATTAGAATTATTATGTGAATATACATGTAATACAAATAAATAACAAAAACTTATTTGACAAATCCAAAAACTTTTGGAAATTAGATAACCTATGTGCCTATGCCTCTTGGAGAGCCCGGCAAGCTACCAAGAGTATCCCGCCTGCATGGGCAGAGGCTGACAAACTCCTCGTGGCGTATTTGATATGCCAAAAACAGTAATGACAACAGATATTATTCCCCTGATCCTGAAAGAGCCTCCAATCATTGGGAAAAGACGAGTAAGAAGAGGCTGCTAAAATCTCAGGGCTGGGAGGAATCAAGACGTTACTGGTGCCCATTTGAGCAAATCAACAAACAACAGGATGACAGTGGTACAGTGATACAGTGATGTGCCAAAGAAAAATTCTCATGGTAAAGCTAGAAAATATTTTAAGCAAGTAAAAATGAGAATACAACATGTGTATAATATACGTAACATTACAAATATAGCACAATATATGTAACACAACTAAAAGAACTAACTCTTAACAGTTAAGAGTTAAATGTATAACATTAAATGCTTACTTTAAAAGAGAAGAAAAGTGAACTAGGGTTATAGTTTAGAACTAGAGTATATGATTCACGTGCATGAGGACTAGATAGTCCACAGCACCAAAAAGAGATAAAAAAATATTTTAATTTAAAAAGAGATATTAAATTGATTCTAGCTCTCATAGTAAAAAATTTGTGAGGGTCAAATAAAACTCAAAATAAGTAGGAAGAAGAAAACAATGTATACATTATTAAGGGAATAACACTACCCAATAAATAGAAAAACATGATTTGGAAAAACAGAAAATAATAGCAATTAAAGCAAAGTGTTATCTGATGTTTAAAATAATAGTAAGTCACATTATGGGGGAGAAGATAAAAATCACTCATGACAGGATTGAAAAGCAAGATATCACTTCAAATCCCACCAATATTACAAGGAGAGTAAAGAAAAACTACAAACTTGATCACATAAATTCAATGAAGTAATTGAGATACACTGGTTTTGGATCTTCGCATGCTCCCTGGCTGAATGCAAGTTTCTGTCTCAATGGAAAACTTACAAGACTGTTCTGTTGTACAAGAAGGGAGACATCCACAGTTCGGCAACTGTCGCCCAATCTGCCTGTTGTCCATCATCTACAAGTGACTTGAGTTATCCTGAATAGGATTGGCAGAACACTAGACAAAGGACAACCATGCGAGCAAGCGGGGTTCTGAAAAGGATTCAGCATGATCGACCATATCCGCACGGTCACCAAGTTCATTGAGGTTTCTCAGGAGTTCAAGATACCACTCTGTCTAATATTCATTGACTTAAAGAAGGCCTTAGATTCTGTTGAGACTGAAGCAGTCATCGAAGCCCTAGCCAAACAGGGTGTTCAAACTCCATACGTCAGGATCCTCCATGAGCAGATTCACCACCAGGATCTCACCATTCTTCAAGGAAGTGATCATCAATGTTAAGAGAGGGGTTCAGAAGGGTGACACCATTTCACCGAAACTCTTCAGTGCCACCCTCGAGAACATCATGCAATGAATGGAATGGGAAGGAATGGGAGTGAAGGTAGATGGTAGGCAACTACACCATCTCCGCTTCGCTGATGACATCGTTCTAATAACACTAAACATTAGCCAAGCGGCACAAATGCTGGCTGACTTCGACCGTGAGTGTGGAAAGATTGGACTGCAGCTGAATCTCACTAAGACTATGTTCATGAAAAACAAACTAGTCCCTGACGTTCCATTTGCTCTCAATGGAACGAACATCTCTGAATGCAGCAGCAATGTGTACCTGGGTCGAGAACTCAACATGAGGAACGACTTGGCGCCAGAACTGTGCAGGAGGAAGAGAGTGGTGTGGAACGCCTTCAAGAGCATCAAAGAAGTTGTTAAGAGAATGAAGAACCTCCAGCTCAGGGCACATCTTTTCGATCCACCGTTCTCCCTGCAGTAACATACATCTCAGAGACCTGGGCCCTACAAAAACAGGATGAGAACGCTATTCAGGTATCCCACGAAAGAGTTATGCTGGAGTAACACACTTCACTCAAGTGAGAGAAAAAATCCCGAGTTCTGACCTCCATTGATGATCAAGAATCAGGGATGCTGTCTCATTTGCCAAGGTATCAAAAATCAGACAGGCCAGACATGTAATGCGATTTAGAGATGACGGCTGGACTAGAGCTGTTACCAACTGGATTCCACGGGGACGTCAAAAGGACGTGTGGGTGGCTGCCCACCTACAAGATGGTCAGACTTCTTCATCAAAACCCTGAATAAATGATTTGAGGCTCTGTGTTCCTGGAGCGAGCAGATACTACTGGGCTACACTAGCACGCGACAGGGACAAATGGAAACATTACAGGCACCTGCTCGAGCAAATGGAAGATTAATGGGATGCCAAGTGATACAAGTGAAATTAGATAGACCAATTCCTTGAAAACTATAAAGTAATACTCCCAATTTTTGTAACTAAGGAGGATTTATTCCAAGACACTCTCCTTTTCTTCAGAACCATTACCTTTTCTCATGTGTTGTTTATCTAGCTTCAAGATGAATTCCTGTAATTCCAGCTCCAGCTACCATCAAAGCTCAGTCCCAAATTTTGACCATTAATTCTTTGGTTGAACCACTTTCTTGTGAACCTGTAATTCCATCTCTTTATATCCCACATTAATTTTATTGAGAGAGAATTAGACAGCTCAGGATTCTACAGAAACATTTCAATGAGTATCTAATTAGTCTCCTTTGAGGAGTCCACATCTCCACTGGTCTCTTCAAAAAGTCAATAGAAACTTGTGCAATTTGTTTAGTGCATAATAGACTGGCTCTCAGTTTAGTCAAACCCTCAATCAAGGGTCTTTCTTTATCCAGCATCATGCCAGTTGTGTTTAAGATGCATTCCAATTTGTGCTTTTGTGTCCCCTCTGACTTCTGTGGTTTTTCTTTCTGACTCAGAATTTTACTGTTTTGCCAACCCATTCTGTTGTGTGGTCATAGTCAGATCACAGCATTCTCCTCCCATGGGTATTAAACTATTAACCCCCCAGATCAAGTATTTTTCAGGAGTGTATGGACTGTCTCATGAGCTTTATAAATTTCCTGCTTAAAAAGGACCAATGAAGTACTCAGAGGAACTATGTTCCTTGCACAAATAAATGTGTCAAGTTTAGAACAATAAATGGACACTTTCAATTTTTATTGTTTCAAAGATCTTCTTATTCTTCCTTCTTACTTAAAAGAAAAATTCAATGTGTTTAATATAGTGTAAGTCTGTAGACTCTGGTTTATATATTTACATATAAGATTCATCTTCTCTTGGCGATTTTCCAGCTAGTTTGTGTGCATTTGCAAGATGTAAAACACATATAACAAATGCATAGCTCTCACCTTTATCGGACAGTAAGCAGTTTTAATAATTCCTAATTATTTTGGGTTGATATTCCTAAATTAATGCTGCTTATAGGAGACAAATACTCTATCCAAAATTTAGCTAGTATCTTGATACTGGTGTGTTCTTGGGATTATTTTGAGAGAATACAAAAGCAAGGAAGTATACAGGAAATTCACTAGTTTAGCCAAAAAATTATAATACTTGAACCTCCCAAGAACAACCCCCATATTGAATATGGATTTCTTTAAACCACTAGAGCTGGGCTTCATTTCTCTCCCACACTTCCTGGAAATTCTGACTTCCATCCAAGTCCTTCCCAGTTGTTGAAAATGAAGAGAACATAATCTTTATGGTATTTCTTGAGCTAAACTTTTTAGTTGTATGTTGACTGTTTGTTATTCACACGTTGATCACCTTTTAGATACACCTGAATTCTGACAAGACCCCTTTCCACTTCAACACTTTGAACTGAGTCCCGTCTTTTTTTTTTATAAACAAGTATCTGGCATATATTTCTATAAAAAAAATAGAAGTTCTACTCCCTTCTTTCAATGGCTAGAAAGTACTGCCTGACATCCCCTTATTCATATTATTATTGCTTTATGTTGTACCCATGACATAGACAGGTATTTTCCTTTTCATTCTAGCTTTGTAAAGTATTCTTGGTGAGCCATTCATTTCATTGAGTTTTTCCAGTATATCGAAGCACTGTCTACAAGCCCGTTGGGTTTCATTTGATAAATCTGCAGTAAATCTCATATTCCTTTTTATGTAATTTCCTTCTTTGATCTTGCTGCTTTTAGTATCCTGTCTCTATCTGTGGTTTTCATCATTCTGACTAGGATGTGTCGCTGTAGTATTTTCATTTGAATTTCTTTTAGCTGGTACTCTGCAGGCTTCCTGGATCTGGGTGCATGTTCTCTTCAGATTTGGGAACTTCACAGTAATGAAGTCTTTGTTGTTTCTTCATAGCGTTATTTCATGGCTGCTGGGACACCAATGATTTTTTTTTAATCTTCGAATTTTTTTTTACAGTGCAGTGCATTTTATTTATTCATTTTTTAATTTTTATTAGTGAAACACCATGAGGTACAGCTGTAGACTTACAAATTTTTGTGCTTGGGTTTCAGTTATAAAATGACCAAGTACCCATCCCTCCACCAGTGCTCATTTTCCACTACCACGGGTCCCAGTAGCCCTCCCACTCCCCTTCCCCCCATCCCACCCTGCCTCTGTGGCAGGGCATTACCTTTTATTCTCTCTATCCTTTTGGGTCCTGTGGTTTGCAAGAGAAGCATTGAGTGGCAATCATGTTTGGTCTATAGTTTACTTTCAGCATGCTTCTCCCATCCCGGGAGGATCCTCCCAACACCCTTTATTTGGTGCTCCCTTCTCTATCTGAGCTCCATTTTCCCCTAGCATGTGTGGTTGGCCTCCAGGCCATGGAGCAAAATGATTTTTTTTATTATTAGTGAGACATCATGTGGTAGTTCCTCTTGAATTCATCCCAAAGTTCTCTTTTCAGATGTTAGTTTATTGTGAGGACTTTTCTTCCATCTTCTGTTGTTATCTGGAGGTTTTCTACACTTTATCTTGGAGCTCCCGGACGAGAACAGTGCAGTCTCCTGCCCCCGTGCCTGGCTGTTCCTCACCGGGGCCCCTTGGAGGGGAGCGGGTGAGCTTTCCTCCCCGCCCTGACCAGGGCTCCGGAAGCCGAAGACCTCCAGGGCCAGCCACCACCATGCTGAGACCACTCTCCGCACATATGAAGGTACTGGCAGAGGAACAAATCCACGCGGGTTCCGGGACCGAGATCTCCAAGCCTACTCGGATTGGAGTCGAGCATCCTCCACCCAGATCCTCCAAATTCCAGTAGGCGGGGGTCACACCCACCACCTGGCCCCCTGGCGCCGTGTAATCCCATCAGCGGCCAAGACTCAGAGACTATAAAATCCAGCTCCCGGACGAGAACAGTGCAGTCTCCTGCTCCCGCGCCTGGCTGTTCCTCACCGGGGCCCCTTGGAGGGGAGCGGGTTGAGTTTAAAATAAAATCCATATAAAATTATAATTATAATCCATTTATAATATAAGTTATATTTATAATATAGATATAAAATTATAATTATAATCCATTTTATCCAGACTATAAAATCCAGCTCCTGGAACCGCGCAGCTGCGGGACATCTTATCAGGACATCTTATTATCTCATCCCTACTTTGGACAAACTTGCAGGCTATTGAATGAGCCTGCCCACAGGGCAGAGTATGGCAAACTCCCTGTGGCGTACCAAATATGTCAAATACCAGTAACAATGATGGGTCTCATTCTCCTAAAGAGCCTTGAATATAATCTCAGGGCTAGGATGAAAGAGACGTTACTGGGGCCTGCTCGAGGCAATCGACGAATAACAGGATGATGAAATGAAATGAAATGAAATCTTGGAGCTCACTGATTCTGTTGTCAGTAGCTGTTACTTGACTGCTGAGGCCTTCCAGTGAGTTTTTTTTTTATTTCACCTATCAAGTTTTTCAATTCTGTCATTTCTGTTTATAGTTTCCTCAGCTCTGCTCTCTTGTCCTCTTGTATTTAATTGTCAGTCTGTTTCGTTGTTTCTTTGAGTTCCTTAAACATCCTCAACAATTCCTCTCTAAATTCCTTATCAGAGATTTTTAATAGCTTGCTGGCCAAGTATTCCCAGCTCCCATCTTCAATCACCAACCATGGTAGAATTTTGCATTACTTTTCCATTGTGGAAACTCCCATTTTCAGATAAGAGTTGTTTTTTGTGTGATTTTGTGTGGTTAGGTGACTATAGTTAGGATGTCTTTGTATGCTTACAGTGAGTTGTGGAGAGATGAAAAAATGCATGGCTGTGTAGTATAGCATAGCAGCCTTCCCCCGTCTTTTCTAAAAGCAGGTGGGGATAATCCTAACCTGGGTACTAGATAGTGACCCTGAGTAATAAATTGACTCCCCAAAACCAGTGGCTGCTGCTGTTTTTGCCTCAGTGTCCTGGACTGGAGGTAGGCAGGACCAAACTAATCTGAGATTACGCTCTGTCGTCTTTAACCATCCTTATAGAACAACAGAAAGAATAACTATGAGCAGTACGCAATCTGTTGCGTAGCTATGTCGTGAGGCCACTTATGTGGATGCGTGCTTCAGGAACTGTGGTGTGAGCCCTTAATATGGTGTAGGTTGGGTATGGAAGCTTCTGGAACCGCACTTGGTAGGGAGGAGATCTGTTTCCCATTCCAAAATAGGCCCAGTGATATTAGAAGAAGGCAAGCCTCATTTAGGATGATGGAGGAACAAGCAGAAGATACTTAATCTTTTTTAAGTTGAATAATATGCAATTGTATAATTGTACTACCTCTTCTTTAATCATTGATCTACAAGCACTTTGGTTGCTTCCATATATTCGCTATTATAAATAAATACTGCAATAAACATTTGTGTGGTGTTGTTTTAGTATTTGTTCGATAGTTACCCAGAAATGAAATAGCTAGGTCATATGGTGACTCATTCCATTTTAGCTACTTGAGGAAGTTTCATCCCATTTTCTAAAGTATTGGAAATTTAACTTACATTCCCACTGAGTGTAAAAGGGTTCTTTTAACATATACAGTCATTCTTATTATACCAGAGTTAACTTAATCTAGCACACTGAGACAAAGTCTTATGGTGGGAGAATAAGATTTTATTTGACATAAGTAGGTTGGTAACACTGATGGGTCTAGATTAGGCAAAACACCTGAAACCTTAGGCAAAACTCAGGAACTTGAAGAACCATTTTTATAGGGCATCTGTGCTAACTGATCATTCTGATTCATTCATTTCTTGGGTGGGGGGTTCACACCCAGCAATGCTCAGAGGTTACTCCTGGCTCTGCACTCATGAACTACTCCTGGCATTGCTCCGTGGACCATTTGGGATGCTGAGGATGGAACTTGGGTCAGTCACGTGCAAGGCAAATGCACTACCCACTGTACTATTGTTGCTCTGGCCCTCTGATTCATTCTTTTCTATCACGTGTTAGAAAATGGTAGGTTACAAGGCTATCACATAGAGGTTACAAAGTCAGTCAGAATAGGGTGAGGAGGTTACAAGAAGTTCAAGGTGTTTACAGTAAAAAGATGGTCTGTGTTACCAGGATATCATGTGCTTATTAATAACTCTAAAGTAATACATTTCTCAGTTAAGTTAGGTCATAAGTTCAACTTAACTAAATCAAAACTGCAAAAGTATAGTTTACACACTATAGTCCCTTTGATATGCACCATTATCACAGTTGTGAGGTGGTATCTCATAGTGGTTTTAACATGCATTTCCTTGATAATCAGTGATGAGGAAAATCTTTTCATATTCTTGTTGGTCATTGATGTTTTTGGAGAAGTGCCTATTTAAATCTTCTGCCTATTTTAAAAGTGGAATTGCTTCTCATATATTTTATTTGAGAAACAGCAGAGTCTGGCAAACTCCCCATGATGTACCCAATATGCCAAATACCAGTAACGATGATGGGTCTCATTCTCCTAACTCTGAAATGATGGGTCTCATTCTCCTAACTCTGAAAGAGCCTTGAATATGGCACTTTTTTAAAAATCTCAGGGCTAGGACGAAGGAGAGGTTACTGGGGCCTGCTCGAGGCAATCGATGAATAACAGGATGGTCGTGATATTTTATTTTATTGGTGAAACAAAACAGGTTTTTTAAAAACTTACTTAGAAAAAATGTTAGGGGAGAGAAAGTAATAAACTTTGTGTTCAAGACAGAACACAGGCTTCTCCAGAGTGTGAATAGGTAAGCAAAACAAAAGGAAAGAGACAGGTGAGATATGCATTTAAAGGAGAACACGGGCTTGAAGAGCAAATTCTAATACATTTTAAAGTAATGACTTTAATGTTAGGAACTCCTGAAATTTTGGAGACACCTGATGTGATATTTCCAAATTCTAAAATAGTATGCAAATAAATAAAATAGCATTATAATATGAAATTTGGATTTAGAATTTTAGATTTTAGATCTCAAAGAAAATGATATATGGAAAAGGCAAAAAAGCGAAACATCTTGTTAAAGAATTGTCAAAAACATCATGTCAAAGAATTTCAAAATTATCTTCAAAACAGGGAATAAGAGATCAGATTGGGGGAAAAAATCAAAATGTTTATACAAATGGTTGTTTTCTTTCAAATTCAGATTGCTCCCATTATATTGAGAGCTTGTGTTTTAAAGAATAGAAAAGGCAAAAATGAGAAACATCTTAATGTCAAAGAATTTCAAAATTACCTTAAAAACAGGGAAAAGATCAGATTTGGGAAAAAATCAAAATGGTGTACAAAGGATTGTTTTCTTTCAAATTCAGATTGCTTCCATTATCTTGAGAGTTTGTGTTTAAAAGAATAGAGTCCATGGGTGAACAATGCAGATAAACATGACATTGTAGGGTGACTCTCTATCTAGATCTCTGTAGTAAAATGAAAAGGTTCTGTTAGTTTATTTTGTGTGTCAAAGTACAAAATGCGTGGCAAAGTTTATGGAAGCTGTGGTTTCCTATCCAGAAAAATTCAGAATTTTGTGGATGTTTTCTACAGTTTACAGATGTCCCTACAACCAATGATGGATGAAGATCCCTAGAACCTCGATGGGTTATAGACTTCACACAGTACTTAGCATGTAATAAATTATATAGCATGGTGATGATGATAAATAGCTTTGTTTCAGAAGATAAAGAACGAGAAAAAATTGTTTTATAAATGGAGTTTCATTCAGATTAGTGATTAGTGAAAATTCATTCCATATTTTTCCAACAGTCTATCTGTCAACATTCATTATCAACGTTTGTTATTTTGTGTGCTCATTATTTTCTGTTTCTAATCAAGCTTTATAATCAAGCTTTTTTACCTCCAATTTGGGAAGGATCTATTTAAGAACTGCTATTTACCAAGCATTCTGATAGAAATTACTCTGCATTAGTTAATTTAATCCACATAAATCCAAAAAATAGGTTGTACTAACAAAGAAGTTGAGACTTGAGTAACTCCTGATAGTTCCAGACTATGCTGCGGCAGGAACAGCTTTGTTTCATGAAGTGAAGAATGTGCAGAACACAAATCATTTTTAAAAGAAATCCATTGGCCCAATAATTTTTGAAAATTTCTTCCAGATTTAGCAAGAGTTTGTTAGTATTAATTTTCACTATTTGTTATTTTGAATTGTCGTTATTCTCTGGCTTTCATCGGTATTGTAATGGGAACTCTGGCCGTACTGAATAAACTTGAAACTGTGATCCAGAGACGATTGCAGCTCTCCACCCACCATTCTGACCAGAATTGTCATACCCATGGAATTGTTCCAACATTGCCATTTGGTTTCATAATCACCATTTGATTCCTCCAAGAATCTACCTCCTGTATTATAAACTGAGCATAATTTTATGTTCTATACCTATCTACTTTGGACTGGAGTGATAGCACAGGTGGTAGGACGTTTGCCTTGCATGTGGCAAACCCAGGTTCGATTCCCTCTCTCCTCTGGGAGAGCCTGGCAAGCCACCAAGAGTATCCTGCCACCACGGCAAAGCCTGGAAAACTACCTGTGATGTATTCAATAAACTATAAAAAACAGGCAATAAACTATAAATACACAAACTCTAAATATACCTATCTACCTTGGACTGGAGTGATAGCACAGGTGGTAGGGCGTTTGCCTTGCATGTGGCCAACCCAGGTTCGATTCCCTCTCTCCTCTGGGAGAGCCCGGAAAGCTACCAAGAGTATCCTGCCCCCACGGCAAAGCCTGGAAAACTACCTGTGATGTATTCAATAAACTATAAAAAACAGGCAATAAACTATAAATACACAAACTCTAAAATGCACAGTGGTTTAGTCACTAAGAAATTCAAATAGGATCTTGCAGAATATAGGCAAATTCAGGGTGCAGTAAAAAGATAAGCTGAGATACTGTACAACTGTTTAAGGGTTCCTGATGCTTGATCTATTGGGTGCTAACTGAATCTTGACATATGGAAAGATTTTAGCTATTGTCAAGTGGAGATGAAGAAAACACTTAAGTTGACTCAGGGGTTGTGCTTGGAAAAATACTAAACATTGCTGAGAGCATCCACTTTACTAAGGACTTTACCTTCCAGGAGCTCTAAACTGGCTCCATCCCCAGTACTCACATGGCTGACTTTATCCTCTG
This sequence comes from Sorex fumeus, assembly GCF_029834395.1. NCBI lineage: Eukaryota > Metazoa > Chordata > Mammalia > Eulipotyphla > Soricidae > Sorex > Sorex fumeus. The sequence goes on from NW_026606091.1 coordinate 45,560,552, forward strand.
ATTTCCATTTGGCACAGCAAGTGTCAGTGTCTCCACCACCTATGATGGTGATGCAGCCTGTGGAAGTAGCTTTCACCACCTCATCCAAGAGGACTTTGGTTCCTTGGGCAAAAGCTTCCCACTCAAATACACCCACAGGTCCATTCCACACGATCTGCTTAGCCTGAGAGACAGCCTCAGAGTACTTCTTACTTCTCTCAGAATCACAGTCCTGGGCCATCCAGTTAGTAGGTAGACCAGAGGCTACAACAGCTTGTCCAGTCTTGGCATTTTCAGCAATGACAAAGTCAACAGGCAAGGTAATCTTTACACCACATTATTCTCAGCATTGGACATCAGGTCTTTGACAACCTTGGCTCCCTCTTCATCAAACAGAGAAGTGCCTATCTCTCTGTGGTTCAGCACCTTAAGAAAGGCGAAAATTATTCGACATTCTATCACCAATAATCATCTCGTTGACTTTGCTCTGCATATTATTGATGAGCTGGATCTTTTCTGCATCTTTAGCTCTGCCCAAGATAGCCAGAAAGTGTTTCTCTGGGCTCTCCAGGGTCTTGGCAAAGTAGCTCAGCAATCTCTACCTCAGAAAACCTCCAGCCTTCTGTGACAGATGAGTCCCAGCACGAACAGAACTGTGGGCTCAGTGAGCAGTACCAAAAGTATTATTGACATAGACAAGTCCTAGCTTGGAAAGTGACTCTCAGAAGGTTCTGCTTTGGCTGTCTTGACTTTAATCTTGTTCCTAGAAGCATCTTTTCATTTTCCATCTTCCTCCACATGGAAGCAGAGGTTCTCTAACAGGATGACATGGCCCAGCATCAGGGTCAGCACAAACTTTCTCCTCTTCTGGGCCAACACAGTCTTTCAAAAACAAAATATCCTTGCCCAGCACAGATCTGAGTTCTTCAGTTCCATGCAACCTGGGGACATCATCAGGCCAACCCAAATTTGTATCCAAGCAGAATTCAGTGCTTGGCATGGCTGCCTTGATTCTCTGGTTGTTTGTTGATCTTGTTCTTGAGAAGGACATTGAAGTCCACTCTCATGATGACCCTCTTTTTCTTTAAGTCCAGCCAGGCTAGAGTCAACTTGTTGTAAAGCGACACCAGAATGGTGGTGAGAGGCAGGGGTTTCAGAAAACAGCAAGGTAGTGACCTAACATGCACGTAGACTTGCAAAGAATGTTTCGAGGTGGGCTGGCTTTGAATCTGAGCCCCGCCTCCTCTTAGCCACCTCGCCTGCTGAGCCCCGAGCACCACAGGAGCTACTGGACCAAACCAAAGGAACCAGTGAGCTATCATTATTCTGAGAGTCTGTCAACAAGGAGACTGGTGGGACATGCAACGTACATTTCCATACTCTCAAACTTTAAAGTCATTGCAACCTGGGTCAACCACTCAGTTTTTCTCAGACATTTTAGATTCAGTATGTGTAATATGATCTTACCATCCTAACATTGTTTTAACCTCCTCTCCTATCCATATCTCTCTCACCACCACCCCATAATAAATTAACTTCTGATGTTTTTCATTGGCCCAGAAGAATCACTTGCTTTCACTAACCTATGTAAAGTTCAGAATCACACGCTTTCATTAATTCATGAGTCATTTTTTGACTTCTTAATCACCTCCTTTATTGTGTGACCTGGAAAGAATAACATCCGTTTATGATAATAGAGGTTTGTTATTTATTTAAATAGCTCTTAAAAATATTTTTGTATGAGTAAAATAATAGACAATATTTGAATAAGTTTAGGTATAAAATGCAAAATACTCCATCACTTTTTTAATTTTTGACTTAGACAATACCAATACTTTGCCCAAACTATTTGAATCCAAAAGATATCATGTGGCTTTGCTAATTTTATGTGAAAGCTATTTTTAATCTTAAAAATTACTAAAGAGAATACTGTTTATTAAATTAGTTTTTTCTGAGTCTGAGTGATAGTACAACACGTAGGGTATTTGTCTTGCATGCAGTAAACCCCTGTACCCCAGTATGGTTACCCAAGCCTGCCAGGACTGATCCCTGAGTGCAGAGCCAGGAGTGAGTCCTGAGAACTGCCAAATGTGGCAGGCATTAAAACAAACAAACAAAACAAATTTGTTTTTCTATTTTCTAACATAACTTGCAATTCAAAATAGAAAATGTAAAGGTCTATATTTAAGAAGCTCCAAGTAAAAGTCAGAGATATGAAATATTCAAACTAGCCTTCTTGCCCTGCCGAGACCACGAGTTGCCCCCCACGAGTGACTCTTCGGCAGAGCCATGGCCCCAGAGACACACAGACCTAATTCAGAACCCAGAAGCTATTCCCCCCCCCCCCCCACACACACAGCATGGTGGCCACTGACTCAGAGCTTATTCGACAGCCAGGTATGAGCCGGCAGTGACGGGGCAACTATGGTATCATGGGATGGGGGGTGGAATCGGCATGTCCCCCCCACCGAGGCCAAGAGTTGCCCCCCACGAGTGGCTCTCCAGCACGTCCATGGCCCCAGAGGCACACAAACAAATCTCATAACTATTTGACTTTTGGCATAAATCCCTCCAGACTTAATTAGTAAAATATCAGAAATCCAAAATCACTTGGCCACTACCATGGTCACACGACATCATATGGTCTTCATAACCAGCAATAGAAAACAAATTATTTCATGATGCCTTTTCAACAGGTTTGATTGTTGGGGGAAAATTCCAAATAATAATGGTGCATCTTTTCTTTAAATAATGAATATAATCAAAGTAGAGAGAGAGTTAAGTGGAAATCATCTGCCTCACAAGCACAGGGAGGGTGGCATGGGGGGGTAGATTGGGGGTTCTTGGTGGTGGAAAATACGCACTGGTGAAGGGATGGGTGTTTGATCATTGTATGACCGAGACTTAAACCTGAAAGCTTTGTAACTGTTCTCACGGTGATTCAATAAATACATTAAAAAAAAAGAAATAATCAAACTAAACATTAATAGCTCCAATAGTCAAGATTAAATTTGACTTAGAATCTTTTGTTTTGATAAGATTTTCTTTCACATTAAAAAAAATCCTTTAGCACCATCTGCTCCTTTAATACTTTGGCATGCTTAAAAATTATATTTCCAGACTCTGCAGTTTTGACATACCACCATGGATGTTTCTTAAAGACAATAAATTAGAAAAAGAATTTCCATTGCCCCCAGCTTGTTTCTTAACAGCAAGTTACTCAAGAAACACAAAGCCGCATGGATGTTTTCTTACAATCAAACATTTCCCTTTTGATTTTCCCTTTGACCCTATGACTATATTATGCCTGAGGAAACAATATTTTATATGCTATGATCACAGTTTGTTCTTCTAATGTGTATCAATCTCCTTTTATAATCTAAATTACAAAAATATGACAAATTTCCATTGTCATCTGTTGTGTGTATAAATATTCCAGCAAATACCTTGATTACAAAAATTAATTCGCCAAGGAATGTTGATAGACTGATGCAGTAATAGCAGTAGAAGAAACCTAACAATATAGACTATTTTCTGTGAAACTGAAGTAAACACTTCAACAAAAAACCAGGATTCTCACGTTTTTTATAGTAAATGGGGGATTTTAAGTGTCTTATTTTTCCAATGTGCACAAGTCATTGGTATTGGCTTAGAATAAGAATAAATAGTATTAGGAAACTGAAATTGTACTGGAAGGAATAATAAAAGGTCAATGATGTCCTCAGGAAAGTCCAATTATTGGTATTAAAATATCTTTAAGTAATAATCATCCTTTCATTCATGATCTAAAATGTATCAAACACTTCTATGTATATATTGTATTTTTTTAATAAATCATTTCCTTAATACTTTTCTTTTTTTTTTTTTTTGCTTTTGGTCCACACCCAGCGATGCTCAGGGATTACTCCTTTACTCCTGGCTCTGTGCCCAGGAATTATTCCTGGTGGTGCTTGGGGGCTTGGGGGACCATATGGGTTGCTGGAGATTGAACCCAGGTGGGCCGCATGCAAGGCAAATGCCCTGCCTGCTGTGCTATCGCTCCAGCTCCTCCTTAATACTTTTAAAATACAACTTATGATTCATCTCAGATGAAACTTGACTCCTTCCTGTATTTTATACTAATGTATTCTCCACATACCAGGCAGAATTATTTTTATAAATTTAACATATTGGATGATAAATCTCAGAGTTCTCAGTGGGATTAACAGACACCTTCAGGATCTCCCCACACTTCTTTCTCTGGCCTTCCTGTTCCACCCATCCGAATCACGAAGCATCCACGATAGAAGTCAGGCTGCTAAATGCTGCTTCCACTGCCCAAATGTTTTTCCTCCTCTTCTTGTCTGACTCTTTCTTACCCTTTAATATCAGACTTACACAACCTCTCGGTGAAATCCTTTCTGAGGAATGAAAGCTGGTCAGGGAAGTCTCTTGTGAACCTCTTAACATTTGTGGTTTCCACCTGGTAAGACTCAGCAGCAAGTGACTGACTAATCTTGCTTCTTCAATTAGACAACATACATCTGGAGGGCAAGCTCTGACTTCGTTGCCTGAGACATCTCGCATGAACTGTGCCTTGACACATGTTTTTGATAATTTGCTGAATGACTAAGTGGGCAATGAACCTGGCTTTCTTCACGCTTTATTTCGGTGAGGTAATCTTTTTGTGCCTAAGGTAAAGGTAATTATCTTTAGTCTCATTACTTGACTACACAATGATATAGTTTATGGTAAATGCACATACGTACGTTCTCTATTGCCTGCTCATGTTTTGAATCTAATTTATCATTAAAATGTTTTGTGCTGATATCAGTGACTACTAAGTGGCTTATTCTAGCTTTAACGTAGTAACACAATGGCTCAAAATAGAAGTAAACTTCAAAATTAACTTGAATATTTGTATTCTTTTTCGTTTTATGAAAGCAGGATAGGGAATAAAATTGACCTGATTTAAAGAAATAAATGTGCTCTTGGTAGAGACTGTGTTTGCATAGGCAGTTCATTATACTGTAATATAACTTAAAAACGTATTATTTTTTCTTTTAACTCATTTTATTTCATTTGTACCTTTGAAAATGTTTATTGGTATGGGACATGAATTTCATGGTATCATACAATAGTATAATTTAAGCTAAATATATAGATTCTAAGATCAGATGTAATAAATAAATATATATATGGATATTTGACAAGGAGGAATTTCACAAAAATGCAAATAAAAGAAATCTATGGTTAAAATTTGTTTTCATTTTTTATGGTATTCCATGTGTTCCTAAACTTTAGCAATTAGCAGATCAGAAAAAAACCAATATACACTTTTATACAGACAAAAAACCAAAAAATAATAATGGCATTGTTCATGAGAGAGAGTAATCAATAGACATATTCATTAAGTATTTTACTAGCTTTGAAATTCTATCATTCTATAACTCCCAATTTGGACTACACAAAAATGTGTAGATTTCAATTCAAACTAGATACATTAGGGATTAAAATAAAATTTAAAATATTATTTTACGTTATAATTAATGAAAACATTTACATAGAACTTTGTTACAACAAAAAGTAAATGCATTACACATAATAAGCACTTACTCTGTATTGAGTAAGTATAGCACCACACTGTAGCACTGTCCTTCTGTTGTTCATCAAATTGCTCGAGCGGGCACCAGTAACATCTCCATTGTGAGACAACTTGTTACTGTTTTGGGCATATCGAATACATAACGGGGAGCTTGCCAGGCTTTGCTGAGCGGACGAAATACTCTCGGTAGCTTGCCGGGCTATCCTAGAGGGACGGAGGAATTGAACCAGGGTCTGCGGAGTGCAAGGAAAATGCCGTACCCGCTGTGCTATCACACGCCAAGTAAGTATTGGGTAAATATATCTATATTAAACTGGGATTTTAAAATCCTGTCTTTGCCGCCCTCTAGTGTCTCATAGTATGAATTCTGAAATATTTCAAATGAAAAAATCAAGTCTTCCATTTCCAGATTCTTATTTTAGCAGGTGTATGAGTGTTTGAGCCTTGTATTTTTTTGTGGAGGTGCTACATCAAAAACAAGTGAATTTATATATCCTTCCATCAAGGTTAAATTGGGGCCATAAAGATGGTTATAACAGACACTAAGATTCATGCATTCACAGCTTGTAAAATATTTTCATTTGTATATTTAGAACTCCTGCTAAGAAATCATAGTGATAATTGGGACAATAATTTATTTATATTGATTTTGTTAGAAATATCTTTGGTACCCTGTTAGTACACAAATAAGCTGACAATGTGTTACCCATGTACTAGGCAAAAATGTTCTCTTAAATTATATACTGGATGAGCTGCTTAGCACACTGAACTTATATATAATCTAAATAAAGTGCTTTACAAGATATTGACTTAGCAGCAAGTATCACCAGTAAATATGAATTCCGCAATCTAGTGAGCACCAGAACTATATTCTTTCATAGCTTGGTTTTATAAGAATTATATCCTAAATTCAGTTGACAGTTAGAGTAAGAGTAGGAAGAAACCTTTTGCTTCCCAGGGAAGGGGACATTTTAACCCTGATTATAATATATTTTAGATCTATGTCACAGATTTATCCTGTTGTTTTAGTTAATAGTCTCAATTCAATTATTTTCTATATGATTTCTTAAACTTTCACTCCTTATGGAAGACCCTTTTAATTTTAAAAGGACTTTTTAATTCATTACAGTTTGATGGTAGTGTAATTATTTCCACCATTTTCATCATTTGAAGAGCAAGCTTCTTTCCTTCTTTCTTTCCTTCCTTCCTTCCTTCCTTCCTTCCTTCCTTCCTTCCTTCCTTCCTTCCTTCCTTCCCTCCCTCCCTTCTTCCTGTGTCTCAATATCTCAAGAAGTTCCAATTCAGAATTTCATTTGTTCAATTTGATAGAACCAGTCTGTCAGTTCTGAGAATGAATTCTTCCAATTATACAATTAAAAATATACAATTTCTAAGTCCTTGAAACATGACTGGAAAGTTAAGTCTCTAGCATATATATAATAAGGCACATTTTATTTCTACAGAGATTAAATAAAAAGAGGTTAAAGATGGAAGCAACTGAAATATAGTTGCAAGGTTGGAGGTTGGAACCAGTGAAAGATTTCTAGGTACCTTCAAATGACCGGCTCCCCTTGGATGCAATGTTTTTGATATAATCAGATAACCAGGAAAAAGCACTCACTAATGAGAACTATGCACAGTTAATTTGGTACTATTTCTAAGTTTTATTCATTTCTCCATTTCTGGGTTGTGTAGTTTCAGAACAAAAAATAGGGCAGTCTCAGTTTGTTATGAATACAACTAAAATATCTGATATGGTACTTTGAAAAGTCAGAATCAGATATTGCAAATACTCAGGATTCAGTCCATCTCACAAGTAAAAAGCCAAATCTTAAAAATTACCAGGAAGACCAGAATCTTGAAAACTATTAGGAAGACCAGACCAGTAAACTGCATGTTACTGAAGCAATTTTCTTCCTACCTTCACCCCAACTCTTCCAAATCGTCATAACAAAATTAACTTATTTGCAAATTAGATCTGGTGCCAATGAACTTCATAAGTTGTTTGTATATATGCATGTTGAAAATCAGGATAATCCAATATGCTCCTTTAATTTGCTTTGCCTTAACCTTGTCCTAAGGAGTTGCATTTTGTGCTCCCATTGGCCCTAGTAGCCCAACAGCCATCCACACTGTCACCTTTATACTGTGTAACACGGCTGTTTGGGGTGAATTCTTCTCTGATTGAATTTCCCAAAGTATTCTGGGACATCTGCCCCTCAAAAGAACTCCATATGTTTCCACGGAAGTAGTCTGGAACCTTGTGAATAACACAATTTTCTCTTTGTTGGCTTTCTGAGATCATCTTACTTCCTGTGAACAGTTTGGTCTCTATGCTATTACCAAAGCCAGAGCTTTGGTAATAAAGCCATATTTCCAAATTCTCTATTATTGCTTTCTATTCTCTTTTAAATCATTTTTTCCTATTTAGAAAGTTCCAGTGGGAATGCTTTATGCCTTATAGCTTTTGATTCTGTATTTGACTGTTTGTTCAATATTCTGTTTGGTTTTTTTTCCTGGTCTTCATTAGCTCAGTAATCAATCCCTGTTAAGAAAATTATTCTCTTTCATTAAACTTGGCTCTTCCTTCTCCCATATTTTAGTTTTGTTGCTTATATTTTTCAAAGACATATAATCCATAACATGGCAAGAGTCTATAGCATAGTAGTTTGCATTACTGTTTTTCAACTGGGGGGTAATATGGCCTCCCCTGTGGGTGCCCAGGATTTCCCAAGGTGAAAATCATGTAAGTAAGGGGTCATAGCATGGAGACTCGTAGGACAGGGGTCCACAGAAATGAAAAGAAACAAGGTTGGAAGAGGGTCATGAAAAACATTGGATGAAAAACATTGGTCTATGTAATGTAGGAGTGTCTCCTACTTATCATCTTCTCTTTCTTGCTTAGCTCTGCAATTGTATATATTTTCTCTAGTTGTGTCTTGGTTAGAAGCATTTTCTCTAGAGGGTGCTTCAAGAAAGATGATAAACACAGAATGCTCAAATATTTTGCGCAACCAAGCATTGATACTTGAAAAATGACTCAGATTTATCAAATTCTGGTTCTCTAAATCCTCTCCTTGAACTTGCTAAAAAGCCTGTCATGTTTATCTTCCCTTGCTTTCCTCAGGGGTCGAAGGGGTGCTGGTTTAGTTCCTTAGCACTGAAACACTGAACCATGGATTTTGCTTTGTTTCCTGGTGCATAAGGAAATTATATTACACTCTAGTCTAGTAAGCGTGCAATAATAGAATTACGTATTTGAAAAATACATTGCAAATCTGTCATTTAGTGTAACCACTTGCATCAGGACTTAACTAGATCTTCTAGAAAACTTGGCTGCAGCGTCTTCTGGCAGCACTTGCTGACTTATTTTATACTTTGAGATTCTAGAGACAGCTTTTCCTCTCATGAACCTCCCTCTGCTCATTTCAGAGTTTTCTTCATTAGTCTTCACCTGTCTCTTAGATTTCAGAGAATCAGAGTTAAGGTCTTGCTCTGGATTATGTCTTAGCTTAAGGGAATTCTGTGGATGGTTTAAACATCTATGAAAATCACTGGAACTTGTTCCATTACTAGCAATATGGCATCTCCTTATCATCCAAGTGTACACCAGAATTTTTAAAAAAGTGTAGCACTTTTAATTTTCTTAAATAACTTTTTCTTTGTGTTCACAGCTTGGTTAAGGGTACAAGAGGCCTAACTTTTGGCCTCTTTCAGCATTTGACACGCTTTTCTCACTCAACTTAATAGTTTCTAGCTTTTAACTGAAAAGTCAGAGATGTATGATTCTCCCTTTCTCTTAAAGACTTAGAGGTCATTGCAGGGTAATTAATGAATCTAGTATTTTAACATTATTGTGTTGCTGGGAATAGTGTAACTTGAGGATAGGGAGAAAGATGAGGGCATAGTCAGTTGGTGGAAAATTATAACATACGGTATTTTAATGACTTGTTATCCACCTCTGTTTAAATTAAATTTTTATTGATTTGACATTGATTTACATTTATACATGAATTTTAGAAGTATTAAAAATTTAAGAAAGTATTGTCCCAGGGCTGGAGTGATAGTACAGCAAGTAGGACACTTTACTTGTATGCAGCTGACAGGGGCTTGATCCCCAGCATCTCATATGGTCTCCTGAGCTTCACTAGCAGTAATTCCTGAGTTCAGAGCCAGAAGAAGCCACTGAGCATCGGAGTGGCCCAAACCACCCTGCTCCAAAAGAGTGAAAAAGAATAGAAAAAAAGAAAGTGGTATCTTAGCATTAGTTCCATGAAGAGCTGACATAAACCTTCAATTAGTGAAAAATACGCTCTGTGAAGTGCAATAAATTGCAGCACATACAATAAATAACTGTCACTGTCACTGTCCTCCCATTGTTCATCGATTTGCTCGAGCGGGCCCAGTAACGTCTCCATTCTGACACTTGTTACTGTGTTTGGCATATCGAATACGTCACAGGTAGCTTGTCAGGCTTCGCTGTGTGGGCGAGATACTCTTGGTAGCTTGCCGGGCTCTCTGAGAGGGGCGGAGGAGTTGAACTCGGGTTAGCCAGGTTGGCCGTGTGCAAGGCAAACACCCTACACGCTGTGCTATTGCTCCAGAATATAAATGCAGAATATATATATAAAAATCCAGAATACAGAATATAAATAGTACTCTAATTATCATGTCCTCATTGCTTATTTGATATTATGTTTAAACCTGGCAGCCTTGAGAATTCCTTTTCTTTATAATACAGATATAATAGTTTTGCAAGGATATGCCACAACAATCTCTGTGGGTCAATTTTTGCAAACAATTGCTGGATGTTTTCAACTTATAAATATGTCTTTCTTATTTATAAAAAGTTTATTTAGGTTATAATTTAAAATATTTATTCTGGTCCACTGTTTACTTTTTTATTTTCTTGGTTGTTTTCCTATATCTATCCATTGTACTTATTATTTTCTTCACTCATATTTTATCTCCCTTTGGTTCCCCATAATTTAGCCTTTGCTTATTTATTATTGGGGGCACACTTGGCAGTGCTCAGGAGCTACTTCTAGTTCTGTGTTCAAGAGTGACCCCTGGCGGTGCTCAGGGTAACATATGCAGTCAGGGATTAAACCAGGATCATTGCTTAAGAAGCCATAGGCAAAGCAAGTGCCTTTATTATTGTTATTTTTAATATTCTTCTCTCACTCCACTTGTAGAAATTTAATAAAATCCTACTTCATCTCTTCCTGTTATTAATTTTTTCTCAACTTTTGAATTTTTGAAGCACAGTGCTTTCATAAAATTCCTATATGTCTGTTTGAGAATGTTTAATTCAGTTGGAACATTGTGCTACAGTTTCTTTTGGCTTTGTTTTTGCTCTGTTTGGAGAAAAGTTCACCAGATAAACTGTTTTGATTTTCATTTCTGTTTTCTTTTGATAATAATTCGTACAAACAAAGACTGTTTGTATCTCTGCTTGGGGTAGTTTATGAGATTCGCAATTCAAAAGAGCTTTCTCTCAGTATAGCAAAGTATAATTCTTTCAGATGGCCTTTGTTTTCCTGTAGGGGGTGGGAGAATGATTGTGTATTCTATGTTATATTTATTTCTCTTCTAGAATCTTAAATTCCCCTCTCTTGCTTCTTTTTCTCATTCACTGTGAATTTTCTAAGAAAGGCTTTTTGTAAAAATTTCTTTAATCTTTGCTACTCACTCCCCTAATTGGCTTCTTCTCAGTGTTCTATAGGAATTGCCCAGGTAACTCTTTGTCCATTCCATGAGATCAGTACTATTTTTTAACTAGTTTTACACTTAGGGTGAATTTCCTCTCTTGATGTGATTTTCAGATCAATCTCATGTTCACTGCCAGGGCCCTTTCCTCTCTTCTATGTAGGAGTTTTTTTGGGGGGGGTGTGGAATCTCCCAAGCAGTGCTCAGGAGGTCCAGGGCCCCTCCAGTTATTCTTAGGAAATTGGGTTAATGGTTCAAGGACCCATGGACGCATTGCTACTCAGGTGCTGCAGTACCAAGAATACTCAGACCATCTTGGTGATGCTTAGGATCCTCCAGGACTGCATCTAGTGATTCTTAGGGGACCATACTAAAGATCAAACTGGTCTATAAGACAAGAATCCCAACTACTGTGCTATCTTTCTGGCACTTCCATGAAATATTTAATGAACATTGCTGTCAGGAGTATGAGAGACGTCTTGCTGGTATTTTTTTAATTTTCTTATAGGAACCATATCAGTTGGTTCTTGGGGGGCTACCAGGGCTATCTTTTATCATCTGGGGGTTAGGAAGACATTTGAGAAGGGATGACTCTAACTTGAAGATGCTAAGACCATTCTGTAAAATGACAGGATTAAATGATGGTTGGGCTCATGTTCAGATTTTAGAATGTTTAAATGGCAAAAGACGTAGAAGTTAATTTAAAATACAAAGTATTTTTATACATTTCTCTTTTATAAAGAAGAAATTATTGGCTTAATTGTTATAATCATTCACTTCCCTACATTTCAAACATTTTTGTAGTTGTGTAAGGAATGCTCTCATGACAATCAGCAGATGGCACCACTAACCTGAAGAACCAATTTCTAGATGCATTACACTTGGAAACATGACTTACGGAAATTACTAGCAGTTACTAGTTTTGATTACATGTGAGTTTTATAGATTAGTGGAAAATACAGTTAAGCAGACAGAATATATATACAAAATCATCTGTAGTTTCAGATAAAATCACTATGAGTATTTTAGTGTGTAGCCTTGTTTTATAACTACATGCTTAACAGAACCGCATTCGCGGCTGCGCGACATTTTATCAGGATATCTTTTTTATGACATCTTATTACCTCATTCCTACTTTGGACAAACTTGCAGGCTATCAAATATAGCCTGCCCACAGGGCAGAGTCTGGCAAACTCCCAGTGGCGTACCAAATATGCCAAATACCAGTAACAATGATGGGTCTCATTCTCCTAAAGAGCCGTGAATATAATCTCAGGGCTAGGATGAAAGAGAAGTTACTGGGGCCTGCTCGAAGCAATCGACGAATAACAGGATGATGAAATGAATGAAAATGAAATGAAATGCTTAACAGAAAATTAATCTATCCTCAAGGACTGATAGCTAGTTTGTAAAATGAACAATGCTTATAAACAAATTTTCATCTTATCTTTCTCAACAACCTGTGTGTGTGTGTGTGTGCGTGTGTGTGTGAGATTGTAAAATTATTTTGTAATGCTTGGCTACTGTCACTGTCACTATCATTCCGTTGTTCATTGATTTTCTCGACCGGGCCCAGTAATGTCTCCATTGTGAGACTTTGTTGTTACTATGCTTGGCATATAGAATACGTCATGGGTAGCTTGCTAGGCTTTGCCATGCGAGCGAGATATTCTCGGTAGCTTGCCAGGCTCTCCAAGAGGGGCAGAGGAATCGAACTCGGGTTGGCCATATTGGCTGCGTGCAAGGCAAATGCCCTACTCACTGTGCTATCGCTCCAGACCAATGCTTGGCTAATAATATGAAATTTAGGTTATTTCCAATTTCTTGTTCTTATAAATAATATTGCAATGGACATCCTAGGTCACAACTCTTTACTCATTGGGGTCAACTGCTAAACTGCTTCCGTAGAATAAATTTCTAGAGGTAAAGCTGCTGAATAAATCTATTTTAAAGTATTTAAAAAATTGGTCCCAAGAAAGAATGTAATCATTTACACTCTCCCTTTTTCCTTTGATTTATAAACACTAAATACTATATGAAAATAATTTGGTTCAAATTTCTGACTTAATCAGTTTCTTGTTATATAATGACCACTTGCTTAATGACAGGGTTTTCAGGAAAAATTCAAAATATTTAATCCAAATATTTCACTCATTAAAGAACCCAAACAAGGTAAGTATTATTGTTGCTACTATAACTGTAGCAGCCAACCTCCGCTACTCAACCGTTGCCTCGCTCCAGGCCACTTTCTGGACACTCTGGCCAAGCCTCACTCAGGAGTAAGTCCCACGGAACCCAGGCAATGCGGAACTCTGTGACCTTGAACTCTGAACTCAACAGGACCCAGGATCAGAGATCCTCTGCCTGCTTACCCCAGTCTCCTGTGACCCCGGGGTCACACCCACAAGTCACAGCCTGCCAGCACCAGATAATCTCCTCATTGACCACCCTCCAGAATTCACAGCTGCTCCTCCCAAACGGGAGTATAAAATGAGGCCACCATGACCATGCCACCGAACTCAGCGCAAGGCTGTTCTCACTCAAGGTGCCCCAGGGGGTGGGGCAGGAGGGAGCCCTCCCCAACCCAGGGGATCCAGCCCTGGCAGCTGACCTCCACTACCCAACCACCACCACGTGACACAGCATAGGACATTTCCTACCCATTTTACATAATTGCCACACCATGTTTGATAGAGTTCAGATAGTAAGCAACAACATGGATATATATGTGTTTATATATTTATATAAGGTAAAAGGTAAAGGCCCTCCCATTGATCGTCGATTTGCTCGAGCGGGCCCAGTAATGTCTCCATTGGAGACTTTGTTGTTACTGTGTCTGGCATATCGAATACTCTCGGTAGCTTGCCGGGCTCTCCGAGAGGGGCGGAGGAATCGAACTCGGGTCGGCCATGTTGGCCGCGAGTAAGGCGAACGCCCTACCCGCTGTGCTATCGCTCCAGCCACACACACACACACATATATATATATATATATATATATATATATATCCACATATATATGTAGATATATATATATATCACACATCACAGATCATCCTGTTATTCGTCGATTGCCTCAAGCAGGCCCCACTAACGTCTCCTTCATCCTAGCCCTGAGATTATATTCAAGGCTCTTTAGGAGAATGAGACCCATCATTGTTACTGGTATTTGGCATAGTGGGTACACCCCAGGGAATTTGCCAGACTCTGCTGTGTGGGCAGGCTACATTCGGTAGCCTGCCAGTTTGTCAAAGTAGGAATGAGATGTCATAATAAGATGTTGCGCAGTCGCGAATGCAGCCGCGTGGTTCTGGGAGCTGGTTTTTATAGTCTCTGAGTCTTGGCCGCTGATGCGATTACACGGTGCCAGGGGGCCATTTGGTGGGTGTGACCCCCGCCTACTGGAATTTGGAGGATCTGGGTGGAGGATGCTCGACTCCAATCCGAGTAGGCTTGGGGATCTTGGCCCCGGAACCCACGTGGCTTTGTCCCTCTGCCGCCGGTACCTTCAGGTGTGCGGAGAGTGGTCTCAGCATGGTGGCGGCTGGTCCTGGAGGTCTTCGGCTGCCGGGGCCCTGGCCAGGGCGGGGAGGAAAGCTCAACCCGCTCCCCTCCAAGGGCCCCGGCGAGGAATAGCCAGGCGTGGGGGCAGGAGACTAATATATATATATTAGCCTGACAAGCTACCAAGAGTATCCCACCCCCACGGGCAGAGCCTGGCAAGCTCCCCGTGGCGTATTCAATATACCAATACCAATAACTATAGCAGGTCAACAGGTCTTATTCCTCTGACACCGAAAGAGCCTCCAATCTTTGGGAAAGATGAGTAAGGAGAGGCTACTAAAATCTCAGGGCTGGGACAAATTGAGATGTTACTGGCACCTGCTCAAGTAAATTGACGAACAACGGGATGACAGTGACAGTGACTATAACTGTTATAGTCTTTTATAAATGAGGAAATAGGGAGCTTTGGTTACTTTGGATCCTGGCTACTTGCCTAGCCTTGATCCAAAATTATTTGAGGTTTTATTTTCACAGTCATGCCTGAAAGATGCCCATAAATGCAAACAGAAAGTGCTGATGTTTCTTCAAACTGTAAGATGATGGTGAGTGACACTTGGTGTTGTGAACTGGAATGTCCCACAGAACTGGAGTGTCCTATTGCAGCACTTAGGTAAGTTCAGGGATTGTTCTGGCAACAAAGGGAATCTTGAGGAACAGAGCTTTAGTGGGGCTGGCGCCATTATTACAGAAAGTAATAAGAAAGTAGTGGAAGTATGATAGTGATGAGAAGCTCTTATAACTGAGGTGTGGAAAAAAAATCCCTAAACAGACAGAGAGAGAGAGAGAGA
The DNA here is from genome assembly GCF_029834395.1 of Sorex fumeus. NCBI lineage: Eukaryota > Metazoa > Chordata > Mammalia > Eulipotyphla > Soricidae > Sorex > Sorex fumeus. The sequence goes on from NW_026606091.1 coordinate 45,576,175, forward strand.
GAGAGAGAGAGAGAGAGAGAGAGAGAGAGAGAGAGAATATTTCAAGGAGGAAGATGATTGCAGATAAGAGTCAAAAAGACTACCTATTGAATTCAAGTAGAAGCCACACAACTACCCTTGGGGTCTTTCAGTGGGAGATTCTGGAAAAGAATTATAAGAAATGGAGCTTAAAGTAGAATTTTGGCTTACTTTTTGAGGTATAGTTCCATTTCCTTGCACTGGAAGTATGACTTAAAGACAGACATGGGATTTTATTCTACAAAGGGATGCAGTCTTGAGAAGGCAAAGGCACGGTTACCTTCTTGGCAGTTAGCAAAAAGTGATTTTGCTAAAATCAAAAATTGGTTGGTTTGCACAGCCAGAGTTCATGACCTGCCACGCATTTTTCAGCTTAGATCCAGTTATCCAGAATCTGAGTTTTTCCATTTAAAAAAATGCAAAATATCAAACAAGGCTGGGAGGGCTGCCATGGCTAATGCTGGATCTTGATTACTCCTGAATTACACATTATAGCTTTTTGTGGATGATTCCTGAGTTTGTTTACTATCGAAAATTTCACCTGCAGGATCAAAGCCCTAAGTCCATACATCTCCTGGAGTTTTGTGTGATCTTAGGGAAAATAGATTCTTGATAGTCTTGGTACAGCCTCTAAGGCTGACCACAGAACTTCCTATAGTTCAGGAAACACTAGCCTTCAAATTAAAGCAAATTGAATCTTAAAGGTAAATTAGTGTGAAGTGGCTCCAAAGTTCATTGTATTTTAATGACAATACAATTTTGTAGGACTGGAGCTATAGCACAGCGGCAGGGCATTTGCCTTGCATGCAGCCAACATGGCCGACCCGAGTTCGATTCCTCCGCCCCTCTCGGAGAGCCCGGCAAGCTACCGAGAGTATCTCGCCCACATGGCAAAGCCTGGCAAGCTACCCGTGACGTATTCGATATGCCAAACACAGTAACAACAAAGTCTCCAATGGAGACGTTACTGGGCCCGCTCGAGCAGATTGATGAACAACGGGAGGGCCTTTACCTTTACCTTTTTACAATTTTGTAAAGAGGAACTAGACAAAACACAATAAAACAAAACATGTGACTGTGGCACAAAAATTAGATTTGATACACATTTACATGTAATATTGAATGTCAGAGAGCAATAGAGCTAAATCTGTCATCACTGTCGTCTCATTGTTCGTCAATTTACTCAAGTGGGCGCCAGTAATATTTCTCTTCATCCCAGCCCTGAGATTTAGCAGTCTCTCCTTACTCATCTTTCCCAATGACTGGAGACTTTTCCAGGGTCAGGGTGTTGAGTCCTGTTATAGTTACTGGTTTTGTCATATCGAATATGCCACGGGGAGCTTGCCAGGCTCTGCTCCAGTGGAAGGGATACTCTCGGTAGCTTGCCGGGTTCTCTAATATATATATTAGAATAGATTATATATATTAGAATATATATTAGAAGAATCGGGTGTCATCTTTGTTTTGTGGGAGGGGCCGCTCAGCCATCTGGGAGTTTGCTCTTGCACGACCCTGATGCCCCGGTCTCTTGAGCCATGAACTATCTCAGGCTGGGAAGGAAAAGTAGACCTCAGGTTAACTTCCACCTTCCACACCAGCCATTGTGATTAGGCCCCACCTCGGTCAAGGATCTGAAAATGAAACTGAGGCTTTTGAGTGTAAGACCCACGTGGGGGGCTAGTATCCTAGTGGTGCCCCTTTAATCCACGCTAGATTTGACAGCCACATTCTCAGGGATTTTCATTCCTTTTAAAAATCACAATCATGGGGTAACAGTGGGATCCATTACTAACAGGCCAAAGACTGGAGGGTACTGTGTAATGTCTGCCAAGGATATTTTTGTTGTTTAAATTTTTTTAATTAAAAAATTAATTTATTTGGTTCCTGGGCTACATGTGGTGGTGCTCAGGACTTACTCCTAGCTGTGCATTCAGGGATTATTTCTAGTGGAGGTTGGGGGACCATATAGGATGCCAGAGATAAAACCCAGCTGGCCACATATAAGGAAGTGCCCTACTTGATGTACTTGATCGCCGAAGATGTGTTCTTAAAGTCAGAATTGGCACGGTCTTTGTGTGTGTGTGAGGTGGGCGGCCAACCTTGTGGTACTTAGGGCTTACTCCTAACTCTGGGCTCAGAGGATCATAAGGGGCTCTGGGATCAAACCCAGGTTGGCTGTGTGCAAAGCACGTGCCCTACCTGCTGTGCTATCTCTCCAGTCCCTGCCATAGTCTTTGGAATGGACCCATCATGAAGGACCACCTTTAGCAAAGGATGATAGTGCACCAAACCCAGTACATTGCATGTATCATTTTGTAAACTTCCCAACCATCCTAGAGCTGGGAACTATGTTGATACTTTTCTTTTTTTTTTTTTTTTGCAGAGGGTTTGGGCACATCCAGTGATGCTCAGGAGTTACTCCTGGCTCTGGACTTAGAAATTATTCGTGGTAGTGCTCAAGGGCTGGAGCGATAGCACAGTGGTAGGATGTTTGCCTTGCACACGGCCAGCCTGGCCAGGCCAGGTTCGATTCTTCCGCCCCTCCCAGGGAGCCCGGCAAGCTACCGAGAGTATCTCGCCCACACGGCAAAGCCTGGCAAGCTACCCGTGACATATTCGATATGCCAAGCATAGTAACAACAAGTCTCAAAATGGAGATGTTACTGGGCCCACTCGAACAAATCGATGAACAACGGGAGGACAGTGCTACAGTGCTCTCTCTCTCTCTCTCTCTCTCTCTCTCTATATATATATATATATATAATATGTATATTTTTCTCCCTATGTTTTGTTGCCTACTGTCTGAACTCCATCAAACATGGTGTGGTAATTATGAAAAATGGGTAGAAAGTGTAGCAGCCTGGAGCATGGTGGTGGTTGGGTAGTGGAGGTCGGCTGCCAGTCCCTTGGGGTGGGGAGGGCTCTTGTCCGCCCCACTCTGGGGTAACCCCAGTGAAAACAGCCTGGCGCCAAGTCCCAGCTAAATCTATGCTCAATGTATTGTCCTTGAGTAGATACTCTTTGATTACACAGATCCTCAGAAATCATTACTACTATGTGCTCCTCTTGAAAGAAGAAAAATTTGCTCTATAGAAAAATGAATCAATATTCATGTCAAGACACACATGAACTTATGAACACAAGAAAAAGTTTTTAGTTATTTTAAAGAATGTCAACACAGGACTGGAGTGATAGTACAGAGGTTATGGGCTTGCCTTCCATGTGATGAACCTGGGTTTGATCCTCTGACCCTAAGCCCTGCCTCAAGTGATCCCTAAATACAAAGCTTGGAGTAAGCCCTGAACATCACGGGTTGTAGTGCCCCCGAAACAAACAAAAAATTAATAAAGAACGATCACGATCACGATCATCCTGTTGTTCGTAGATTGCCTTGAGCAGGCACGAGTAACATCTCCCTCTTCCTAGCCCTGAGATTTTAAAAGAGTCGTATTCAATGCTCTTTCAGGGTTATGAGAATGAGACCCATCATTGTTACTAGTATTTGGCATATTGAGTACGACAGGGGAAGTTTTCCAGACTCTGCCATGCGGACAGGATACTTTCGGTATCCTGCTGGGTTCTCCAAAGGAAAAATGAGATAATAAGATGTCTCACAGCCACAAATGCGGCCATGTGCTTCCGGGAGCTGGGTTTTATAGTCTTTGCGTCTTGGCCGTTGATGGGACCAACCTGGCACCAGTGGCATCTGGTGGGTGTGACGCCTACCTACTGGAAGATGGGGGACCTGAGTGGAGAAGGCCCAGTCCCAATCCAAGCAGGCTTGGAGATCTCAGCTCCGGGATCCACATGACTAGGTTCCTCTGCCAGTTCCTTCATGCATGAGGCTTGTTCGGACGTGTGGAGAGTGGTTTCAGCATGGCTGTGGCTGGTTCTTTATTGCCATATACACACATATTTTATAGAGGGTCTCAACTTAAGAGGATGATCCAATCACATAAAATTTAGCAATACTTATCTATCACCTTTCCAACTCTACTTTGCCCAGGCCCAATCCCTATTAAGGCTGAATGCTGCAGTTAGGGATGCAGTTGAAGACAATTCTTCTTGGAGAGTGAGATTCAAGACTAAAGACTTGGTGCTTGTAAAATGTGCCCAGACACTCCCTACTGGGTCGCTGAAAAAGGTATTACCTGCTTTTCAGGGACATATCTCATCTGCTTTGGCACCTGTTGCCATACTTCACATATCTTGACTTTCTTGACAGGATAGGCCTATGCAAGTTTTTTTTTCTCATAAATCAGTCTCATGAGGTTGTAAGACTTGATCACTTGATCACTTGACGTCCCCTTACTCATTGATTTGCTCAAGTGAGTGGCAGTAACATCTCCATTCATCCCTGTCGCATGCTACTGTAGCCCAATGGCTTCTGCTCGTTGTAGGAACACGAAAAGCCTCAACCCCATCATTCAGAGTCTTGACAAAGAAGTCTGATCATCTCGTGGTGGACGGCCATGCAATCTTTTGACCTCCCGTGGAATCCAGTTGGTAATGGCTCTAGTCCAGCAGTAGTCTCCAAATATCATTATGTGTCCAACCCATCTGATTTTCCATGCCTTGACAAACGAGAAAGCATGCCTGATTCTTGATTGTCGATGGAGGTCGGAATTCCAGATTCTTTCTTGACCGAAGCGTGATACTCCAAGAATAGCTCTTTTGATTCCTTTTAAGGGAGACTCAAATAGTGTTCTTATCCTGTTTTCGTAGGGTCCAGGTCTCTGAGGCGTATGATAATGCAGGAAGAAGAGTGGAATTGAAGAGATGTGCCCAGAGCTGGAAGTTCTTCATTCTCTTAGCTATTTCTTCAATGTTTCAATGCGTTCCAAGCCATTTTCTTCCTCCTGAGCAACTCAGGTGCCAGGTCATTCGTCATGTTGACTTCTCGTCGTAGGTACACATAACTGTTGTATTCGGAGATTGTCATTCCATTGAGAGCGAATGGAACATCAGGAACGAGACTGTTTCTCAAAAACATTGTCTTGGTGAGATTCAGCTGTACTACGACCTTTCCACACTCATGGTTGAAGTCAGCCAGGATTTGTGCCACTTGGCTAATGTTTGGTGTTATTAGAACGATGTCATCAGCAAAGCAGAGGTGGTATAATTGCCGACCGTCTATCTTCACTCCCATTCCTTTCCATTCCAGTTGTTGCATGACGTTCTCGAGGGTGGCATTGAAGAGTTTTGGTGAAATGATATCACTCTGATGAACCCTTCTCTTGACATGGATGATCACTTTCTAGTAGAATGGTGAGATCCTGGTAGTTAATCCGTCAAATACAGCTCACAAAAGATCCTAATGTATTGAGTTTGAACGCACTGTTTGGTTAGAGCATCGATAACCGCTTCAGTCTCAAGAGAATCAAAGGCCTTCTTTAAATCAATGAACGTTAAACAGAGCGGCATCTTGAACTCCCAAGAAACCTCAATGAGCTTGGTTATCGTGTGGCTATGGTCAATAGTGCTGAATCCTTTTCGGAACCCGGCTTGCTCACATGGTTGTCCTTTATCTAGTGTTCTGCCAATCCTATTCAGGATGACTCAAGTGAACACCTTGTAGATGACAGACAATAGGCAGATCGGGCGATAGTTGCCAATGTCTGGATGCCTCTCTTCTTGTACAGTAGTACAGTCCTACTGTTTTTCCATTGGGCTGGAACCTTGCATTCAGACAGGTAGCATGTGAAGAGCCACCCAGTGTATTGATGAGTACTGATGGAAGGTTCTTCAGGTGTTTGGGTCTGACCTCATCTGGTCAGAACGTAAACATTGTTAGAAAATTGGACATACATATGAAATTGTATATAAAATTTTTTTGTAAGATTATGCATGAATATGGATATTGTTAAAAGTAATATCAAATGGGAAAGAAAATCTTAGGAACAAACAAACACAAACACTGTCCTCCCGTTGTTCATCAGTTTGGAATGATAGCACAGCGGTAGGGCATTTGCCTTGCAAGCCGCCTGCCCAGCGGAGCCCAGTTCAATTTCTCCACCCCTCTCAGAGAGCCCGGCAACCTACTGAGAGTATTTCGCCTGCCAAACACCATAACAACAAGTCTCACAATGGAGACGTTACTGGGCCCGCTTGAGCAAATCGATGAACAATGGGAGGACAGTGCTACAGTGCTAATATCAAATTATATTGAATAATCTGGGGAGTGAAAAAAGTATTAAAATTATTTTTGATAATTTTATTAGTAGTTTTTTTAAGATTTTAATGGATTTCCTCCTGCTACAATCATATTTTACAAACACATTTTATGTTTATTTTTGAAAACTTTTGATAATGAAAATGCCTAATATTTTGATTTCTAAAAACCTTAATTTAAATATATATGCCCAACATTATATACTATAGACATTCTTTTAAAATATTTCCTTTGAATCACCTTTTGATAATTTAAATAATTAAATTATTAGATTATTTAAATAACCTAAGTTATTTTAGATTATTAGATGATAGTAATAATTATACTTTAGATTACTTCTTTTTTGAACTATTATATAAAACAGGGGCTGGAGCCATAGCACAGCGGTAGGGCGTTTGCTTTGCACGCAGCCAACGTGGCCGACCTGAGTTCGATTCCTCCGCCCCTCTCGGAGAGCCCGGCAAGCTACCGAGAGTATCTTGCCCGCACGGCAGAGCCTGGCAAGCTACCCGTGATGTATTCATATGCCAAAAACAGTAACAAAAAAAAGGTCTCCAATGGAGTCGTTACTGGGCCCGCTTGAGCAAATCGATGAATAACGGGAGGACTGTGATATAAAACAGAGAATAAATGTTTTTTGTATGTTAACATTGGATAGAGTCCCAAACATGGAAAAAATAAAATGCCTTTATGAAGCTCTTGACAAATATTTTCAATTAATTTATTTAGTTACCATCTGTGTATAAGAGTGTCAGCCTCAGTGTGCCAATAATAGCAGTCATCCCTAGAATATGTAATTTTACAGTTTCAAAGGCAAGTGATGTAATAATTTATTCCATTTAGGTCTTTTATTATCTACAGAAATTCAAACTGAGGCATTCCCCCTGGAATAAATGTACCTGGTAAAGAAGAAAAAGATTTATGTGTTAGTTCAATACGTCATCCTAATAGACTACATTACATCCTCACTACACATAACCATCAACTACTCTAATCTTTATAGCCCTAATGCTTGTGATTTTGTCATGCATCTACATATCAACTGGACCCAAGCGAATTAGCGTTAGAGTTAGTAGCAGTTCATCCCTGTGTGTATGTATGTTTATGCCTTTGCAAGTGTAAGTATGTATGTGTATATGTGAATTCATATTTCTCAATAACATTCTCCTAAAATCCGCTAATTAGAAACAGAAAAATTAATTTATAAAAAATTTATTTTAGGCATTTTGTGTATTTTGCGAACTGTTAATAGTAGGGTTTCATGCACATAACAATTCAGAATCAGTGCCAGGGTAATTGTACAACAGATAGGATGCTTGCCTTGCATGTGGCCAATCCAGGTCTGGTTCTTGGCATCTCATATGGTCCTGGAGCACTTTGAGGAATAATTCCTGAGTGCAGAGCCAGGAGCAGCACCTAAGCATTGTGGGTGTGACCCCAAAAAACCAAAACCAAAAAAAACAAAGTCATTTCAATATATTATAGTTTTCTTTGCATAAACTTTTCACCTCTTTAGTTAAACCAATTCCCAGATACTTTTTTGAAACACAACTGTGAACAGTACTGTTTATTTTCTAATTTCTCTCTTTTTTATTTCATTATTTGCAAATAGAAAAACCATGGATTTCTTCATATCGATTCTTTAGCCTGCTACTTTAATGTACAACAATAGACTGTATAAGTCTATTGTTTCTAGGATCTCTCTTTTGGTGGAGGATTTAGGATGATCTCATATAATATTGTATCATTCGCATACAGTAAGAGTTTGGATTTTTCTTTTCCAATCTGGATACCTTTAATAATCTTTCTTGTCTAATTGCTATGGCAAGGTCTTCCAATGCTGTATTAAATAGTATTGATGAGAGTGGGCAATCTTGTCTTCTGCCTGATCTTAGAGGGAAAAGTTTTCAGTTTTCACCATAGAGTGTGATGTTTGTTATGAGCTTTGTAAATGGTTTTAACTGTGTTACAGAAATTTATTTCAATCCTCCATTTAACTGAGAGTTTTTTTTTATTTATTTATTGAATCACTGTGGGAAAGGTTACAAAGCTTTCAGGTTTATGTCTCAGTCATGCAAATATCAAACACACTTCCCTTTACCAATACTTATTTTTTACCATGAAGAACCCCAATAAGACCCCACCCCCCACCCCTCCCCGTCCCTGTGAGGCAGATGAATTCTAGTTAACACTCTATCTGCTTTGATTAGATTCATTGTTTCAATAAAAGATTCACCACTATTATTTAGAGTTTACCCCCCCCCCCCCAAATCAGACATGCTGAAAAAGCATTGTGAAGTGATTTGCTTTCTACAGCTGGGTTCAAGAATTAAATGTTGGTTTTGGATTTCTGCTATTTTACCTATTGACCCTGGAAGTATTTCTACTGAAAGTCAGATAGTTAAGAAATTGGTTTCTGTGTTCTGGAGTCGTGGCCGTGCTGGAGAGCCGCTCGCGGGGGGCAACTGGTGGCCTCGGTAGGGCGTGAAGGGTGGAGCGAAACGCCCCCCTTCCCATGAGGTTTTAGTCGCCCCCACACTCCCGGCTCATACCTGCTGTCCACAAGGCTCCCATGTGGCCGCCATCTTTCTTTCCAGAGAGGAGAGGGCGAATGGGGCAACACCCTTTCCCCTCCAGCAGACTTGATGGGCTGGATCAACGCATAGTCCGTTCACTTTTCTGCTCCAAGCTGCTGGGTTCTGCATTAAGTCCTTGTGCTTCTGGGGCCATGGCCGTGCTGGAGAGCCGCTCGCGGGGGGCGACTGGTGACCTCGGTAGGGCGTGAAGGACGGACCGGAACGCCCCCCTTCCCATGAGGTTTTAGTTGCCCCCACACCCCCGGCTCATACCTGTTGTCCACAAGGCTCCCATGTGGCCGCCATCTTTCTTTCCAGAGGGAGGAGGGCGGAAGGGAGCAACACCCTTTCCCCTCTGGGCAGAAATGATTGCCTGGATTAACGCATAGTCCTTTCACTTTTCTGCTCCAAGCTGCTGGGTTCTGCATTAAGCCCTTGTGCTTCTGGGGCTGTGGCCGTGCTGGAGAGCCGCTCGTGGGGGGCAACTGGTGACCTCGGTAGGGCGTGAAGGACGGACCGGAACGCCCCCCTTCCCATGAGGTTTTAGTCGCCCCCACACTCCCGGCTCATACCTGCTGTCCACAAGGCTCCCATGTGGCCGCCATCTTTCTTTCCAGAGAGGAGAGGGCGAATGGGGCAACACCCTTTCCCCTCCGGCAGACTTGATGGCCTGGATCAATGCATAGTCCGTTCACTTTTCTGCTCCAAGCTGCTGGGTTCTGCATTAAGTCCTTGTGCTTCTGGGGCCGTGGCTGTGCTGGAGAGCCGCTCGTGGGGGGCAACTGGTGACCTCGGTAGGGCGTGAAGGACGGACCGGAACGCCCCCCTTCCCATGAGGTTTTAGTCGCCCCCACACTCCCGGCTCATACCTGCTGTCCACAAGGCTCCCATGTGGCCGCCATCTTTCTTTCCAGAGAGGAGAGGGCGAATGGGGCAACACCCTTTCCCCTCCGGCAGACTTGATGGCCTGGATCAATGCATAGTCCGTTCACTTTTCTGCTCCAAGCTGCTGGGTTCTGCATTAAGTCCTTGTGCTTCTGGGGCCGTGGCTGTGCTGGAGAGCCCTCGTGGGGGGCAACTGGTGACCTCGGTAGGGCGTGAAGGACGGACCGGAACGCCCCCCTTCCCATGAGGTTTTAGTCGCCCCCACACTCCCGGCTCATACCTGCTGTCCACAAGGCTCCCATGTGGCCGCCATCTTTCTTTCCAGAGAGGAGAGGGCGAATGGGGCAACACCCTTTCCCCTCTGGGCAGAAATGATGGCCTAGTTAACTCATCGTCCATTCACTTTTCTGCTCTAAGCTGCTGGGTTCTGCATTAAGTCCTTGTGTTTCTGGGGCTGTGGCCGTGCTCCAAACTTAACTCTGATTTTCAGGGAGAAAGATTGGGTGGTTTACTTCTCATTGATCACTTTGCATATAGAGAGATGTCGCGCGGCTGCTTATGCGGCCGTGCGGTTTTGAGAAAAAGTCCTCGTTCCCGCATACTCGAGCTGTGTTTGTAGAGGCTTCTGGTCACCGGGGTTCCATCTGGGGGAGGCGGGATGCGGCACCTACTCCATCTGGAACTTGCCGGTGATCTCGGCTCTTTTTGGAACCTGTTTTTTCTTTTTTTTTTCCTCCGGGATCCCGCACCCTCCATGTGTTCCTTCTCTTATGCTGAACGCTTGAAAGATGGCCTTAACTGAGAGTTTTTATCAACAATGGGTGGCGGATCTTGTCAAATACTTTCTCTGCACATATGAATATAATATGGTTTTTATTTTTCATTTTATGCATATATATATAAAACCCTATATATATTATTTATACATTCATATATTGTTGAGCACTTGGCTATAATTTTTTACTTACAAGATTCCAATAACCTTATCACATACCAAATGCCTGTCTTTGTGTTTCAACTGATGGTACCATTAGAATCCGGGCCCTTGTAGGATCAGGGTATAGTCAGAAACCTGCAGGCCACGCCAGTGGGGCCAGAGCATTATTGTCAAAGAACAGAACACCTGAATGGGAGTTTGGATGCTGGCCATGAGACTGAGATTTGAGGATAGCTGGAGAATCTCAGGAATGCCAAATTTGAGTCTCAAGTAATGAAAGTGTCCGCCCAGAGAAGACTGGGTGCTAGTGGAAATAGCCAATGATTAGCAGTAGCTGCAGCACACGTATGGCAATCAGAAGCACCTTGTGGAATTAAAGACAGCATCATCCTCTGTCTCAAGTTCTTCCCAGTTGAGCAATGGAAGGTAAGTATTGGGATGAATGGCAGTGTTTACAGCATGCCTGGGACCACAGTATTTCAGATTTCCAAAGCCTCCTCCATTATGTACAGTCTCCCCTAACAACCACCTGACATTCTTGAGATCCAAGAATCACCAGATCAGATACAGGAAGTTTTGCCCTACATGACAAACTTAGTGTTCTTCCCCCCCCCAAAAAAATAAGAAGGGAACTGCCAAAGTGAACAGTGAATGAAGACCATGGTTACTAGATTAGTTTCTTCTTCAAAAATCATTTATATATATATATTTATTTATTTATTTTTGGGCACGGGAATTGGTTCACCCCTCTGAGTGTTCAGGGGCTAATCCTGATGCTGTGCTCAGGGGTCACCCCTGACAATGTTCAGGTGACCATATGTGATGATGTAGACATAGCCCCCTGTGCTATCTCTCTGGTTTAACTTTTATGTTTGTGATGTACAAAGTTACAGCACCTTTATCACCACCATAGTGCCCAAAAACCTTCCACCACTGTCCTTATGTTTGAAACTGCAACTTCTGGGTGGTGATATTTATGTGTTAGAAAACAAGTGAAGAAATTACATATATACTTTAGTATAAGCAATATTTCTTATGTTGTCAATTATATTCCCTATTTTGCCAAAGTTCTATTTTTTCAATTACCACCATAGTGCCATAATCTTTTCAATAAGGAAAATTGAACTTTGCATGACATGATTATGTTAAAATAGCATTTTTCAAATATCACTTTTGAAGCAACTGTTGAAATAAGTTCTTGAATAAACTCTTGCTATTTTTCTAAGTATGACATTTAAACACTGTTTGTGTGTATGAGGAGAAGGAAACCTATGAGTTAGGCCATGAACTGTGTTGTGGATTCTTCACCAGCTGGCCTGTTGCATGACCGAGAATGGTTCCCACCAGTCACAAACTACATCTGTTTATTCCCCTATTTGTTAGACAATCTGGCACCAGGAACAGCTGAGAAGAAAGATTTGAAAACAGCTTGCTTGATTGATGTCTCTCAAGTTATCTCTAAGTCCAAGTAAAATGTTAAGTGCTATCAAGAAATCATAAATCAGGGATGTCTCTCTTTGAGCTATGAGAATGTCTTGCTAGAGCTTTTATGACACCCAATTTGTAAAAGATAAAATTGGCCCACATTAAAAAAATGAATTTGAACTTCTTGTTCCACTCAATTAAGCAACATTTAAAACCTGATTGAGTTGTAAAACTTATACAGGACCAAGTATATAAGTCATGGTGATAAAAACTGTTAGAACTTGGATTTTAATCAGGTAAGAGATATACTGCATCAACTAAGAATGCAGGAGGTAGATCTCTCAATAAGGACCATGCTAGGAGAACAGTTGTAGTGTAGAAGACCTATTTATGGTAGCAGGAATGTCATGAACAATGACTAACTCATTGTTCTTAACCAGAGTAACTGAGCACCAAACAATAAGATATCAGCTAGGGAATGAAATCATCCCCAAATCTTAGGGATTATAATAATATATTTTCAAACTTTTATATCCATGTAAATATACCTCTTTAGAAGACAGATTTTCAAAAAAGTTTTTTCTATTCTGTTGTATTACTTGTCACTAACTAATACCAGCTCTGCCTAATTTAGGCTGAAGAGTAACTATTAAAAGATTATAAAATTTATAACTAACAAATCTAGAGAATCAAGCTTGAAAAATGGGTGAAAAACAAGGAACATTAGGCAGGAAAAGCTCTTGGTACCTATGCTTCTGTCACGACGCTGAATGAATTCTCAGGTGCCTCATGCTTATACCAATTCCCATAGAGTCAAAGTCAGGTCAGAGCATCTGATTGGCTGATTCTTGTTATGGGCTTTTGGGATTTGGAGTCAAGCAGTAAAAATCTGAAACCTTGGGCTTTAATACAATGCACTGCCTACCTGGACACCTTAGCAAGACAGCAAAGAGTGGGAGAAAGAAGGACTTAAAGCACTCTTTCAAAATGATATATGTATACCATTATTCATTACTGCACTCAGTACAATAGCTAAGATACGGTGTCCAATGACAGAAGAATGGATTAGGAAGATGTAGCATATATATATATACACAATGTAATTCTATGCAGCTGCAAGGAACAATGAAATCATGCAGTTCACTGCAACATGGTTGGAACTGGAAGATACCATGTTGAGCGAAGAAAACCAGGATAAGAAAGACAATCACAGGATGATCTCACTGGTTGAAGAACTGGATTGCAGTAATAGGGGGACGCTTAGATCATCCTTGACCCCAGTGTTTGGAAAGGAGACAAACAGAGAAGGAAAGAAATCAAGGCGGGAGGGCAGGGAAGAGAATGAGAAGCAATGGGTTAACAGGCATCCGGACTTCATTTACACCAGCAATATGAGTGAGGGATATAGCCATATATCCCAAACACAGATTCAACAAAACTGAAAACATGAGCTCTAAGGGGCAGCTACTGGAACTTTGTAACGTGCCTATTAAGTGGACTGATGGGTGTGGAGTGAGGGACAGGATGGGGAGGGAATCTGGGAACACTGGTGGAGGGAAGTTGACAGTAGTAGAGGAATTGGTTTCAAATTAGTATATGCCTAAAACTCAAATATCAGTAACTTTGTAATTCATGGCTCTTTAGTAAAATATTTTTTTAAATTTAAAATAAAAAAATAAAAAGAGTGGGAGGGAGAGAGTTGAGGTGTTAGCAACAAAAAAGATAAGTAACAGTATTTTCACACAGATACTATACCAAGGTAGCACTGCACTGTTGCACCGTCCTCCCGTTGTTCATCAATTTGCTCAAGAGGGCACCAGTCATGTCTCTATTGTGAGACTTGTTGTTACTGTGTTTGGCATATGAAATATGCCACAGGGAGCTTGCCAGGCTCTGCCGTGCGGGCAGGATACTCTTGGTAGCGTTTGCCCTGCGCGCAGCCAAGTTCAATACCTCCTCCTCTCTTGGAGAGCCCGGCAGGCTACCGATAGTATCCCACCCACATGGCAAAGCCTGACAAGTTCCAGGTGACGCATTTGATATGCCAAGCACAGTAACAACAAGTCTCACAATGGAGACGTTACTGGGCCCGCTTGAGCAAATCGATAACAACAGGAGGACAGTGTTTTACAGTACAGTGCTACTACACCAAGGTTTGGAGGCAGCAGCTGGCAAAAGGCTTCCAGGAGGAAGGTTTGCTTATGATCTAATTGCCCTTTCCTACACAAGTTCTAGTCTATACCATAAGATCAAATGCATGTTTATGTCATTCAGGATTTCTTAATTTTTGAAAGATGCCATTCCTACGACAAGTGATTTCAACTCTGAGAAATGTTCTATAATATCTTAAAATAAGAATAACTTTCTGGCCCTGTGGCACTTTGAGCCACCAGGGATATATCTGGGTAGGTGCCCACGGGGTCATACCATGCTGGGAATAAAACTCAGGAACACACACTTGAAGGAAATGTGTTCCAATGATTGCACCGTCTTCCCTGCTAACTGATTAACTTTCTTAAACAGCATTCATATGTACTGTGATAACACAGTTTTTAGGTTTGAGACAGTGTCCTCTTCTTATTTCTGTATGAACACTGTTTCTTCATTTCTCGGTGGATTTCACTAATAACTGGAAGGCAAATGCTATCGTCTTTAGTCTAGTGAAAACTAAAGACTCAGTCAGCTTTCCACAGACAGCATTATGTACTGGATTTGTTCTCTATTTTATCTCATCTCTTCTGTGGATTCTTGCTCCTTGAGTTTTTCTTAGCATTCATAGAAAGACACAAAATGGAACAGGCAAGCAAACAAGTAGCAGATTTCTCTCATACCCACACAACTTATAGACGATTTCCAATGATTTCCCTTTTCTCCTAGCTCTCACATCTATTTAGTTAACAGCTACTCAACTCAAATGTTCTGTAGGGAGTGGTTCAGTCTGTTCTCACCATACCTGACCACCACCAGTGCCTGTTTCCGAAGAGTGCTGTAAACATGCCTCTTCAACACTTAACTATACTCTATCATAATGTTGATGTTTCCACCCATCTCTAGCCAGACTGTGAGTTCCCTTATAGACACTCTCTCATCACAGTATTCCCATAATCACCATCAGTAAGTTATGAAAGAAAAGATACATGCTAAGCGAAATGAGTCAGAAAGAGAGGGATAGACATAGAAAGATTGCATTCATCTGGGGGATATAAAGTAACAAAGTATGAGATTAATACCCAAGAATAGCTGAGATCAGCACCAGGAGGATTACTCCATAACTTAGAGGCCAGCCGGGTATCCTAGAGGAAAGGGCAGTTCAGATAGAGAAGGGAGCACCAAATAAAGGATGTTTGGAGGATCCTCCCAGGAGGGGAGATGCATGTCGAAAGTAGACTATGGACTGAACATGTTTGCCACTCAATGCCTCTTTTGCAGACCACAACACCCAAAAGGAGAGAGAGAACACAGGGGATTGCCCTGCCACAGAGGCAGGGGGGGATAGGGGGATGGGGGTGGGGGGGATATTATCCATGGTGGTTGAAAATGGGCACTGGTGGAGGGATGGGTATCTGATCATTGTATAATTGAAACCCAAGCACAAAAAATTGTAAATCTACAACTTTAAAAAAAAATAAAATAAAATAAAGGGAAAAAAAGAAAAAAAAAGAAAATTAAACATAAAATACAAAAAAAAAAGAAAGAAAAGACAAGGAAAACAATTCTCAACATTTCATAAGAATTCCGAGATTGCCTGTAAGTGGCTATTATCTAAGAGCGGATGCCTTATTCAACCAATTTGGGAGGCCTGATGCAACAAATAAAGAGCCGGATTATAGAACTGATCACTATTTTTGTTTACGTTCTGTTAAAAGCAGAGTGCGTCTATTAGAGGGCAATTTCCAGAAGGCAAATAATTTGTAATAGTCAATAACTATAAAGACATCTCTTGATAAGTGCTTCTCTATGATTTCTATGTCTTTGTAATAAATGTACTATTCCGCATTGGTAGAAACACAGATTGTCCACTGTGAAAGCCTGACCCATTAGCGTCACTGCTCCTAAACAATACAGCTTTGTCTTTCACGGTTCTCAGCTGCAAAGTGCCTGGAAGATACTTTAGACATGAACCAATACTTTACATCTAACAAATGTCCAGTAAAAGACACTTTGAATTCCAGTTGGACTGAACTTGCCCCTTCTCCAGAGGGCACATAAATGAATAAATACAAGAAAATCCCCTTCCATCGTGCGCACACATATGCATGCACGCAACCCTCTGAGCAGCTGTGTTATATTATAAGTTGGAGGCCTTTTGTTAGTTCAGATGTTTCGGGTCTGCAAAGACACTCTAGAGAAGAAATAAATATTATGAGTAAGTCTCGTTTCCATACTTGTAGTGGGGAAACACTTACTAGCACAATTTACTACAGTTTTATACTAAAACAATCTTGTAAAAGAATACCAGCATTAGTCACTCAGCACATGACTGCTAAGACAAAACTGTGTCTGTTTTGGCCCCTAAATATTCAAAATATGATTTCACTCAGGCTCTTTACCAGATGGACTTTTATTTCTGTAAAATTAATTAGAATAATCATAGATTTTTATACTCGCTGTATCTATTTTCCTTCTTAATGTATTTCTTTTACTTTCTCAAGCGCTGCATATTTAATAACATTTCACAAAGAGAGAAAGAAGATATAGGAATATGGATAGTCAAAGGAAAGACAGGTTGGATCTGGGACTCAATGTGTATTCCAGGTCATCCACTTGAAGATTTGATCTTTTTGGAAAGAAAAACCCTCAGTGTTGGAGGTTGATAAACTTAGAAGAAGAGACACAGAATGGAGATAGTTTTAAATGTGGGAGAAAGGTCTGATATAATAATACAAAGTGAACAATTACCTAATGAATGCATTTCATTCTTACTGGCAAACTACATAGGCAGTCAAATTATAACAGATTTAATGACTATAAAACAAGAACAAGGGGCTAAGAAGAAACTGATGTATTTGGGAGAAGGGGCCCTTCCTGGTGATTCTAGGCCAACTGTGTGTCAGTTCACTATAAAGGATAATTTTTGTCATTTAGCATAAATATCTGTTTAATAAGAAATTCTTTATCTTGGGAGAGAGTAAAGGGGTCAAGGAACTTGTTTTGGACACAGTCAAACTGGTTGGTTCATTTCTTAACATCACATATAGTCCCCTAAGCACTCCGCGAGTGTCTCCTGGGCACAGTGCCAGGAGTAATCCCTAAGCACCACTGGGTTATAGCCCCCTCCAAGACACCTAAATTTCTTTAAATAGACATGCAAATACATTAAACAGATTATATCCAAATCCTTTCAGACTGTAATCAATTTGAATGATTACAAATCATTCTTCTGTTATGAATGTTTTATAACTATGTACTATGAACATTGTTCATAGGTATCAGAGCTTAACTCTAAGAGCAAGTGTGTTATCTTTATTCCAAGTTCTTGCAAAAGACATTTTATAACAATGAACAATAATACTCAAGGTGGAAATTATATAAAAATTAGAAAGGTAGAAACATAATACATATACACTATTCTATAAAAACATAGTTGAATGCTGCTTGTTTTGCTTGTTTTAAAGTAGTTGCTGATAAATTCTTTAAGGCAAAGATTTGTATTTAGTAATTGTATATTTTAACGTCATAAAGCAATAACATTAGTGTTATATAATGTATATAGAACATTATAAAGCATGGTTGTTAAGAGTTTTGGTTCCTGTTCATTCATCCCACATGTATTTATTAAATATTTGACATGGGCTAGGCATTAAACCAGGTAAGATATGTGACATTTTAGGCTTAAACTGAAGAATGATATGATGCAATTATATTATGTGGTGAGCTGATTTTTTAACAGCAAATGCTTTTTTATTTTATTGCAATGCTATATTCAGTGATAAAATGCAGATAATAATAATATGTCAGGATGCATTGCTGAAACGACTAAAGGGCAAACATTTTTCTCTCATTCTATATACATGTGAAGAGTATTCTTTGAATATTAGCTGTGCTATTCATATTATCAATTTTCATGCAAAATGAAAACTTTTTACTTGAAAATAAACTATATTTAAACTGAAATCTACTCCTTTTTAACCCTGAAGGCTGTTGCAATAATAAAAGACAAGTCACACCTTTCTGCCGTGTTTTTTCTGAGATCATCTTCATGCTTGTAATCCCCAACTGCTTATTATTTCATTGCCTTCTGTTTTTGTTTTGTAAAGTAATATTTTAACCTTTACCTACATGAATTGTCTGCAGATTAAACAAGTGCATTGACTCACAATACTTTTACATTAAAAAAAAAAGAGGAAACTACATAATATTGTGATTAACTTGCTTTGGGGAACTATGTAATCACCAGGCAGCTTGGGAACCCTGCGGCTCTCTCTCCCCGCCTGTCTCGGGCCTCTTCCCCAGCTGGGACAGCCAATGCCAAGGGTGGACGAAGGATGAAGGAGGGCCAGTCTTGTTGGCGATCAGTTGCCTTTTATTCCCTTCTCCCCAAGCGCCTGGTCCAGTCTCAGAAGCTCCCCATTCTAGTCTCACACTGCTCCTCATTCCTGTCTCCTCTGTCCCCCATGCTAGTCTCTCCATGCTCCATCTCGCAGCCTGGTTTCTCTCTAGTCTCTCACCAACTCCCCGTTTTGGGAGTAGCCACCACATCCCATCCAGTAGCACCATTAACATGTGAAAGGCCTTCTTGTGCTCAAGGGCAAATACTACTCAGGGGTGTTTCTCTTCTCCTTAGTCTAATAACTTAATTAACATCTTAATAAACATCTTTTCTACTTCTTAATATCAGTTATTTTGTATGGACACAGTAAGAGATACCTTAAGCTTGTAGGGTGGCTCTCCTGCAGACATCTCACTGTAGATCTCAGACTATAGTGCTCAGGCCAGATTAGTCTTTCCTAACCCTAGCAGGGTTCTAATTCAGTTAGATCATGACAGAATTTGTCCATGACCATGCTCTTAACTTACAGTTAAGTATTATGGCACTTTGGCCTGGCCCATTTTGATGCCAGGGAAGTTCACAGCTTGCCCTGGGTTCATCCAGTCCCTCTTCTGGACCCCACTTTTGGGGATCTAGAAGTAAGGGCAACTGAAGCTTAAGTTGAGAGAACAGATGCCCAGGAGTGAATATCATTTGGAGTCAATTAACTCCCAAGTTACAAAAGCATATCATTAATGGTGTGTCTGTTGCTCTGAATTAACAATACAAAGAACTTTAGGAGAAGAGAAAAGCAATATTTACAAGTTAACAGAGCCTGATTAGGAGATAAAGGTGAATTGACTGGTTAGGGAAGCAGAGCACAAAGAAAGAGATTACAAATAAACAGAATGGAATGGGAGCACTGTGATGGGAGTAACCCAATAAATGTAAACTCCCTGTGGCAAGGCAGAAAGGACAAACCAATGATATCCTACAGGGAACTACTTCAAAGCACAACATAGATATATCAAGTTATCCTAGTCAAACATATAAATATCTTATAATTTGCTTTTCAGTTATTCCTCAATGAAACCAGAGAAAAGCTACAAATTTCCACTTGAATAAACAATTCTAAAAGGGGGAGTTAAAATCTTCCACAATGGTTAAAGAGTTGCCAATTTATCATAATAATTATGAAAATTTTTCCTTATATATTTGGGAGCTATATTATTAGGAACATAAATCTGAAATAGATCATACTAGGTCAAGAAGAGATAGCCATTAATGGACACAGTGTATTAATATAAAGCATCATCTTTACTATCCTTTCTCTTGATGTTCATGTGAGGAGCCAGTCATCAATCATGGCTCGATATTCTAATCTTACACTTGCTCCAGAATATGTTTTCACATCATGCTCTATGTTGCCACCTTAGTTGTCATTCAAGGTGTCTCATACTGCCTTTCTTTTGGGGAATCACAACTTTCAGTGCTCAGGATTTACTGTTTCTGTGCTCAGGGATTACTCCTGGTCGTGCTCACTGTAGGTATGCAGTGCTGAAAATTAAACCCAGGTCAGATGGGTGCAAGGAAAGGCCTTTTCCACTGTACTATCTCTCTGGTCCTTGACTTTTTTTTGACCTGTTACTTTTTTTTAAATGTTTTTAAAATTTTTTTTACTTTATAAACTAGAACAAAGTATATGGTTGCATTTAATGTTCGAACACCAATCCCACCACCATTGCACCTTTCCACCACTGTGTTTCGGATGTTTCCAACCTGAACCACAATCCCTGCTCCAAAGAACAACCAAAATAATTTATTTTGTATTGTTTGTCATGAAAAACTGCTGAAAATGCTACAATAAAGTTTCCTTAGAAGAAAGAGTGTGTAGATTATTGTATTTCACCCAGGGGCCATTAAGCCCTTCTATAAGAGACCTGCTCTACATTCTTATTCTAAAGATTAGAATGATAAAAAGATTAGATTTTAGAAAATGTATTCAATCAGTGGTACTGAGTCAATAATTGCATTTCTCTATAAGTGAGATAGTAAGATTGTACTTTTAATCATTAGAAATTGGAAACAACTAATGTGAATAAATGATTACACAATTATGTATTTTTATATAAAATAAAATTAGCAATACTCAGTAATGTGTACAAAACCATGTAGGGTGTGTTTCAAGTTCTCTGGAAAGTTTTTTCTATTCTCTTTTTCTGTATTAACTTATTAATTTGATTTTCTTCCTCAGTTGAGTCTCTAAAAGTTGATATTACTAAACACTCAATCCTGCGCCTTCATTTTTTCTCAATCTATATTCACCCATGAAATATTTGTCTTGTAATGACAAAACATCACAAGTTGAAAAGTGTGAAATTTATGCTCAAGTCCAAACTTATCTTGGTTCTAGACCCAAATCTCACCTGCTTTGTAGATATTTCGTATTTGAATGTGACTGTACATCTCAAACATAATTTCCAAGCTGAAATTATTATTAAGATCAATTTCCTTCATAAACTGACCCCCAATTCAATCTTAATAATCTCAATAAATATCATGTCCATGCAGAAATTCCATACAACCAAAAACCTGAAATTATTAAATGCATTCACTCTAAGGGTACCCATGTCATTTATCAAAGAAATAGATCAAACACCCCTGAAATTCATATGGAATAATACACACCTCTCCTCCCCACCCCCACCCCCAAGTAGTTAAAACAATTCTTGGGAAAAAGTAGATGGGAGGCATCATTTTCTCCAACTTCAAACTGAACTACAAAGTGGTAGTAATTAAAACAGCATGGTATTGGAATAAAGACAGTCCCTCAGATCAATGAAATAGACTTGAATATCATGTGATAGATGCTCAGGTATATTATCAGTTACTCTTCAATAAAGGAGAAAAAAATATAAAGTGGAACAAGAAAAGTCTCTTCAGTAAGTCTATTGGGAAAACTGGTCAGTTATATGGAAAAAAAAAAGATCTCAGTCCTCTTTCTAACACCATGCACAAAAGTCAAGTAAAAACGGATTAAAGATCTTGATATCAACCTGAGTCCAGGAGCTATATAAAGGAAAATATAGGTAGAACTCTCCATGATATTGAAGTTAGAGGCATCTTCAAGGATGAAACACCGCTCACAAAGCAAGTAGAGACAAAGATAAACAAATGGGACTACATTAAACTAAGAAGCTTTTGCACCTCAAAGAAAACTATGACCAGATACAAAGACAGTCTACAAAATGGGGAAAAATATTTACCCAATACCCATCTGATACAGAGTTAACATTAAAGAAATATATAAGCCATTGTTAGAACTTAACAAGGAAAGAATAACCAACCCAAGAAAAAAATGGGGAGAATAGATGAACAGAAACTTCCTCAAAGAAAAAATACAAGTGGCCAAAAGGCACATGAAATAATGCTATACATCACTAATCATCAGGAAGATGTAAATCAAAACAACAATAAGATATAATCTCATGCCACAAAAACCGGGACATACCAAACAAACAAGAACAACTGGGAGAGAGAGACTGTCATTCACTGCTGGTGGGAGTGTCAATGGATTCAACTTTTCTAGAAAACAATATGGACATTCCTTTTAAATCTAGAAATTGAACTTCCATGCATTCAATTGCTCCCAGTCATACTGCTCCTGGGGATATGCCCTAGAGACCCAAAAGCACAATATACAAAAACCATCTACACTCCTACTTCATTGCAGCACTATTTTTAAAATTGCATCACCATGAGATAGACCATTACAAAGCTATTCATGATTGGGCTTCAGCCATACAATGTTCCAACACCCACTCCTTCATCAGGTGTATTTTCCACCACCATTGCCCCCAGTTTCCCTCCCATTCCCCCTTTCACCCCCCTCCCTGCCTAGTTCTATGACAGGTTCTCTCTCTCTCTCTCTCTCTCTCTCTCTGTTTCACCTCTGTGTGTGTGTCTGCAATAGGCCATCATGCTTTTTCAGGGTGTTCAAGAAGTCATAGCTGGAGTAGCTTTTTTTTTTTAACTCAGTGGAGACTTTGGGATGTGGTTGTGACTGCCAGGGCTTCTAGGGTCACAGGGAGGTGGGGGCATGGGGGAGGTAGCTCATCCCAACACTAAGAAAACCTGGAGATTTCAGACACAAAACCTGCATACCTGAATTTTCAGCAGGTTAATATCTCAATGAGGTCCATTCCAAGACAGTGGAATCTGGTGGGGGCATGGTGGAGATTTTGGATTGTAGGAGCAAGCAACTGCCAAGGCCTCTGCTCAGGTGGGCACCAGCCTACCAACCCCCCTCTTGATCTACTTTCTTCTGCTCAGTCTTGCAGGGGTCTGAGATTAATTGTGGCTTTTGATCTCTTTCAAAATTTATTTAGGGTTTCTGAAGTAAGACCCATAAATGAGCTGAGCTGGATTGTGGGTGGATTGTGGGTGTGGCTCCCACACATCTAACTTTGGGATTATTAATTTCTTGGGAAACTTGATCCTAAGTTGTTGGAGTCTGGTCAGAGGCACAGCGGTGAATTTGGGGTGTCAGAAAGCCTGAAGGCACCATCAGGCTGTTGATGCACTCACCCCACAGGTCCAGGTTGACCTGCTGGTGGTGCTTCATGGTGACAGAAGCAGCAGTCCTGGCAGGGACCAGGACCAGGGCCACGGAAGCCACCATTTGCAGTCTTGGCACTTCGGGCTGGCTTCAGTCACCAGTCCAGCAGAGCCTAAACCAAGGGCCACACACACCCAGCCTCAATTTCCACATGGTTGGCTCTCAGGGAGGTTTTCCTCCATAATATGCTGCATGTGGTACGGGCTAGTCTGGGGAAGAAATGGAAGTGGGGCCACCCACCAGCTGAGTCCCCAGAGCAGTGGCGGGTTTTAGTCTTGGTGTGGTTCTGTGCCCAGAGTAGGTGCCTAGCCAGCCATGAGTTCCTGAGTCAATCCACCGCTCATGGTGGCTATTTGGGATCCCACAACAGCGCCAGAGTCAGCGACTTGAGCCATGAGATGGGCAGGTTTTTAGTCTTGGTGTGGCTTCTAGGCCCAGAGTGGGGACTTGACTTTCTTCTGCAAGTTTCTGGAGCTTCTCAGCTGCCCAAGTCAGTTGCTCATGGCAGAAACCTGGAGAACCACTGCAGTTTCAGGCACCAGAATGGACTTGAAAAGTGCCTTCTTAAAGTTTGTTTGTCAGTTTTTGTCAATTCAATTCGGGCTGGAGCGATAGCACAGCGGTAGGGTGTTTGCCATGCACGCAGCCAACATGGCCAACCCGAGTTCGATTCCTCTGCCCCTCTCGGAGAGCCTGGCAAGCTACCGAGAGTATCTCGCCCGCGCGGTAGAGCCTGGCAAGCTCCCCGTGACGTATTCGATATGCCAAACACAGTAACAACAAAGTCTCCAATGGAGACATTACTGGGCCCGCTCAAGCAATTCAATTCATTCTCATGAAATTATGGAGAGTCTCTGTGCCATTGCACACAGCAGTTGAGTTTCAAGAGCTGTGACTCCTCCACCCCTCCTACCATTTGTATCCATACCACTGCCATCTTGGCTCTCCTCATTGCACTATTTACTATAGCCAAAATCTGAAAACAACCTACGTACCTGAGAATAGATGCATGGATGGTACATCTACACACTGGCATACTATGGAGCCATTAAGAAAAATGAAGTCATGGAGAGTATCATGCTGAGCAAAGTGAGTCAGAGGGAGAGAGACAAACAAAATGATCACACTCATTTTGGATTGTAAAAAATATATAGTATGAGAATAATACCCAAAGACAGTAGAAATGAGGGCTGGGGGGACTGGTCCACAGTTGGAATCTTGCCCCCAGCGAAGTGGGTGGAATGTGCAATTAGGACAGAAAAGGGACTACTATGACAATGATAACTGCAAATGATCACTTGACAAGAACTGAGTGCTGAAAGGAGGTAAAGGGATATACATGATGAGTTTTCAGTAACTGTATTGGAAGACACAGTGTCTGAAAGAAAAGAGAGGGGAGTAATCAAAGGGGGGGAGAGAGAGAGAGAGAGAGAGAGAGAGAGAAGGAAAGTGATTGCCATAGAGGCTGACTGGGGGATAGGAAGAAAATTGGGAACATTGGTGGAAGGAAATGTATGCTGGTGAATGGATGGGAGGTATTGGGACATTACATGACTAAAACCCAATCATGAACAAGTTTTTGACTGTGTACCTCATAGTGAATCAGTTAAAAATTTTTAAAAAACCTGGACATTACTTCTTTTCCTCCTTACTATCCAGTCCCATCCTCTGCTACTGGAGATGGAAGCACCAGGATTTTTACAACCTAATCTCAGAAGTGACATGCCACCACCCCGTTGTTCTATTCATTAGAAGTGAGTCAGTTCTTTCATACCACGCTCAAGGAAATGGGATTCCACGCTGAGGGCCCATCCTAGAAGCTATCTACAATATCATCACTACTAGAGTAGACTTGGCCAGGATTGCTCTGATCCTTCTGTAGTGCTCCAAGCCTTGCCAAGAACTTCTCTCCTTACATTGCCACATGTCCTAGTGGAAGCAGTTGTTGATGTTTCTTTTGGATTCCAGCACCTGGCATAGAGCCTAGCAATGACCTGCTGAACTGCATTAAATTGTATGTCTCTAAGCCATGGTCAGGATATATAAACAGTGTTGATATTTGGGACTACACTGTGAAATAAAGCTCACAGAACAGGATGTTTCCTTTGGAGGTGATCTTGTCCAGTGTTTTTATATCTTTTCCACAGTGCCCTAAAAACATATTTGTAATTTCTGAGGAACATGTGGCAGAAGTCTGGACGAGTAGTTATAATAAAGAAGGGTGAAGAAGAAAGGCAGTGGGAAACAGGGATGCATTTTTTATCCTAGAAGAGAATTAAATGATAGTTTTCAATCTTCTCCATGTCTCTCCATAATTTCAGGATGCTCTGCCATTGAGGGAGGCAGAGGAATGCAGATACAGAAGGTATTCAATTGCTAGCTGTATTAGCAAGGAATACAACCAAGGAATGAAATTTGCTTACCATCATCCTCAGGAGACCCTAAGCAACAAAGGCAGAGAAAGGTCAAATAAAATTCAATCATGTCTGTATGCACATTATGCCCAGAATTCCTGCCTGCCATTTTCCCCCATTGACCTTGGTAAATAGCATATCAGTGTTCTTCACTTGGAGGCCACTCGGAGGGGGCACAAGTGAAAACTGCATAAGTAGAGAGCCACGTGATGTTGAAATAATTGTTGGAATGGAGGTTGGGTACAGGAAAGAAACTAGGCTGGAAGTGGGCATAGTCAGAAGAAAGGCTGAGAAACACTGATGTAGATTATGTCCCTTCCTTAACAAAAGCAGAGGCTTCAAGGATCTAGCACTTGGATCCTTGGACATCTGAATAGAGAGGAGTAAATGTCCTACCTGACCTTCATAAAAAATAACCCATCGAATATATAAATAACATAAACCTTGAGATTCCATGATCCACGAGCCTCTATGAACCAGCTACCAAGAAAGAAGGAACATACTGCCAACTACTCATGTTGAACACCAGCAACTGTAGAACAAACACAAACTCTATGTTCTTTTTCATGTTTTGCCTTTTATCACAAAGCAGAAATCTTAAGATTTCTTTCTCTTAGAGAAACCATGCCCCAATGCAGGTTCTTCATAAAAAGCAAAATGGGTTAATGCAAACTTCTGAAAACTGGAAATACCTGCATCAAATGTTACAGACTAGGTACTCTGCTGGGAATAAGAGTCACAGACATAAAAGACACTCAAAAAGCAGTCTTAAATATGCTCACACTCTTGTCATGAGACTCATGAGTAGCAAGAATTCTATCATAACAATGTGTGGTGATGTAAGAGAAATGTGTACAGAATAGGACATCTGAAGATAGCAGAGTAAATATCCTACCTGACCTGGGACATCAAAGGAGACTTCTCAAGGAAGTAAGAACCAAGGGAGCATCCATCAGTTACTGAAAATAAACAGAGGAATAGCATTCCAACAGAAAGGAAAACATATTGAAAGACACACAGATCAGAGCATGAAGGTTTCAAGGCCTTACAAATATGCTGCGGAAAAAAGAAGGAGAGGAAGGGAAGATAGGAGGAAGAAAAGGTGAATAGAGGATTCTCGTTCCAAGAATGTGGATTTTATCCAAGGAGTAGTAGGAAGCCATAAGACATTGCAGGCAGAATGACATGGTCATGTTTATATAGTAGAAGGAGCATCCTAATAGAAGTATGGGGAAATGATTGGCAGGAAGATCCTCTAGCAAGCTGCTATAGTAAACAGGCAATAGATTAATGAGCTCTTAAAGTAAGGAAGGGAGAAAGAGACAAATCATCAAGGCCTTTAGAATGTATATCCTCAGCAGAACTTGGATTAAATACAGAGTTAAGTAAATAGGAGCTTGTAGACTTAGTTAAATGCCTTGGGAAGTTGAGTAGATGAGTATTGTCATTGAAATGAAACATAAAGGAATTTCCAGGTTTCAGCAGAAGTAATGAATCTATTGCATGACAAATTGATGTGATAGGAATTTAGGATCAATTCTTTCTTCTGGAGTTTAGGATCAATTCTTTCTTCTGGAATTAGACAGTTAATTTATATTAAGATGCTCTTTTATAGGTAGAAATTTAGACTCCCAATCATGAGAGCCTTCGAGAAAAAGTTTTAAATTAGAGTTTATCCGCTCTAGTTACTAAGGTGACTCCAAATTTCTTCTGCAACTCTCCATAACATCCCATTTCCATGTAGGAATGGCACAGATAGGGGAACAAACATTGAAACATTGAAAACATTGAAAAGATCTAGCTATATAGAATTAGCTCTTCATCTCACACTATCTAATCCTTATGGGAACTTTAACATGAGAAATCATGTTTTATAGGTCAACTGAGAGCCATGTCAACTGGATAAAATATGCATATATATATGCACTCGGATGAGCCTCAGGCATGAAGGAACCGGCAGAGGAACCCAGGCGTGTGGGACTTGGGGTTGAGATCTCCAAAAAGGCTCGGATCGGGACTGGGCCTCCTCCACCCAGATCCCCCATCCTCCAGTAGCTAGAGAGTTACACCCACCAACTGCCGTGTAATCTCCCCACCGGCCAAGATCCAGAGACTATAAAACCAAGCTCCCTTGCCAGGCTCTGCTGTGTAGACAGGATACTCTCAGCAACTTGCCAGGCTCTCCAAGAGGGACAGAGGAATCGAACCCAGGTCAGTCGTGTGCAAGGCAACTGTCCTACCTGCTGTGTTATTGCTCCAGCAAGATATATATATATACACACAAATATATATAAGTTATAGATATATTATAATAATATATTTGTAATATGGGGCTGGAGCGATAGCACAGCGGTAAGGCGTTTGCCTTACAAGCGGCCAACATGGCCGACCCGAGTTCGATTCCTCCGCCCCTCTCGGAGAGCCCGGCAAGCTACTGAGAGTATCTCGCCCGCACGGCAGAGCCTGGCAAGCTACCTGTGACGTATTCGATATGCCAAACACAGTAACAACAAGTCTCATGGTGGAGACATTACTGGGCCTGCTCGAGCAAATTGATGAACAACGGGAGGACTGTGATCCGTGATTTATAACATATAATATTTAAAATAATATAAATAATTTAGTGAATAATATAAAATATAAATATAATAATATATTTTATAACAATACGATGACAAAATATTTATAAAATATAAATATACAATTTATATTTATATGTCATATATATGACATATATATGTGTGTGTGTGTGTGTGTGTGTGTGTTTTCTGAAGGATCTGGCGGTGCTCTATCTCTCCCACCGCCTGCATTTGGTAGTCTCGAGCCGTTTCCCCCACCCCAGGGAGGTCGATGGCGATGGACAGGCGAAGGAACGAACGAGGGCCAGGCTGGTCAGTATCAGTTGTAGTTTATTCCAGTCTTGAGCCTCAGCCTGAGCCTCAGTCTCTGCAGTCTCGAGCCCCAAGCCCCCTTTGAGCTTACAGTCTTAGTTTATATAGCAATCACGTAGGGTGGTGACAAATATGGGTTGAACATTAACAAATCAGCAAAGAGAGGTAAAACCGCTCCTCGAGGAGATTAGCTCAAGGATTAAATCTCATCTAAAGATATTTATTCCAGATTACTAGGAGATCTGCTCAAGGGTGGGATCCCAACAAGGGTGTATTCTTTCCTCAGCTAGTAATGTACTTAAATAGTTGTAGTAAGTCTACTTCTAATATTTCTAGCAATGTCATTCTGTATGAGCACAGTAAGAGATAAACTTAACAGTTTGGTTCTTACTGAGGACATCTCACTATATACTCCACTATATATATATATATATATATGTATATATATATATATGGATTATGACAGCATTTGTCCATGATCATGCCCTCAACTTATAGTTGAGTATCGTGTAATCCCATCAACGGCCAAGACTCAGAGACTACAAAAACCAGCTCTCGGAAGAGAACAGCGCAGTCTCCTGCCCTGGCGCCTGACTGTCCTCGCCGCCAGGGCCCCTTGGAGGGGAGCGGGTTGAGCTTTCCTCCCCACCCTGACCAGGGCTCCGGCAGCCAAAGACCTCCAGGATCAGCCACCACCATGCTGAGACCACTCTCCGCACACATGAAGGTACTGGCAGATGGACAAAGTCACGCGGGTCCCGGGGCCGAGATCTCCAAGCCTACTTGGATTTGGGCCGAGCATCCTCCACCCAGATTCTCTAAATTCCAGTAGGCAGGGGTCACACCCACCAACTGGCCCCCTGGCGCCGTGTAATCCCATCAACGGCCAAGACTCAGAAACTATAAAAACCAGCTCCTGGAACCATCCTATTATCTCATTATCTCAACCATCTTATTATCTCATTCCTACTTTGGACAAACCGGCAGGCTACCGAATGTAGCCTGCCCACACGGTAGAGTCTGGCAAACTCCCTGTGGCATACTCAATATGCCAAATACCAGTAACAATGAGGGGTCTCATTCTCCTAAAGAGCCTTGAATATAATCTCAGGGCTAGGATGAAGGAGATGTTACTGGGGCCTGCTCGAGGCAATCGACGATTAACAGGATGATTTGTGATTTGTGATTTGTGATATAAATTTATATAACCTGTGCTATCAATCAGCAAGTAGGGCGTTTGCCTTGCCTGTGGCCAACATGGGTTTGATTTCTTCGTCCCTCTTGGAGAATCCGGCAAGCTACTAAGAGTATAACGCCCACATGTAAAAGTGGAAAGTTCCCTGTGGCATATTCAATATGCTAAAAATAGTAACAACAAGTCTCACAATGGAGACGTTACTGGTGCCCACTTCAGCAAATCCATGAATAGTGGGAGGACAGTGCTACAGTACTATATGTGACTCATATTAAAATGTATAGATATTTTATTTATGGCATATTTTCTCAATTGTTTAAAATGTCATTCTTATCATTTATGCAGTTTCCATTTATAGTTTAATGCCAAATTCATTATTACAGATTTACAATATATATCAACATTAATGTATATTAATATTTTATAGGCAAATCAGTCCTTGTTACTTTTTCCTGATAATTTTGTCTGATTATTTTTGCTTTCTTAGTTTTTGCATCTGCATTCTAAAGTCAGTTGTTCTTATTAAAAGCATTTTATCAGAATTTTATTTGGTTTACCTTAAGACTGCAATTTCTCAGGGGAAAGTTTCACTAAAAGTGATTTGCCATATTTTCCCTTCACAAACAAAAATAAGGTCCTGGCTGAGGAACCTGAAGTATAAATAAAACTCTGATACTACAAGTACCTTTCCTTTAGTGTTAGATCTGTAGCTTTGAGAAAGATGATAATTAAGTGTATTAGATAATAGGAACTGACTATAAGCACAGAGTTGTTATAAGAATGAAGTTCCAAGGGACGGGAAGGGGAAAACGTTTCCTCTTTTAGAGAAGCAAACCCTCAAACCTCTCCATTATCTGCATACTTATTCAACATTTTAAAGACTAACATATGAAGGTATATAGATATACAGATTTCTTTCTAACTCCATAATCCATTTGTGACAGTAGGCTAAATAGATAATATCCAATTATCAAGTCTCTCATTCACAGTCATCCGAGTCACAAGAGCAATAGAGAACGCTATTCCAGTGGTGGAATGTTAGAATTCCGAAGTCAGTAGTTCCTCATGCTGTCATCTCATATCCTATCAGGGAAGGAAGTCATTAGCTCTCACATCTCCATAGACAGCTAGAATATTTGATGGAGAGGGAGGTTAAGTTTGATGGCAGTAGGTCCTGAGGGTTTTCTTTCACTAGACATCCAGAAAGTAGATGATTACGATGACTTGGATGAAATTGTCTGTATGAATTTTCTGGTCTCCCAGAAATACCCAAGCATTGCCTGCTGGATAGGTTACTTTGGCCCCAGAGAGAAGAAAACATGCACTTACTAATTTTCCCATGTTTATAAGACTGTGTTCCACAAGAATTTTGACTGATCTCCTCAGTAGATACACCTACATATCCAGTAAACCATCTAAGCTAGGAAGCTTGCCAAGATTACTTACACCAATTTTCAAAGAAGCCTGAATAACCTGTCCACCAAAGGACATACCCAGTGTGATCTTGGGATAGAATTTTCTATCCCCATTACATTTCCTGTGTCTCTGAGTAATCTTATTTGCTATGTCCCTTGCTTTTCGATATATTCACCAGAGAAGAAAAAAATCACCACTGACCATGACTACTTTGCTTCTAAGACTTGTTGTCCATAGAAACATCTTGGTATAATAGAATACCTCTAAAATGTATATAAAATTGTTTGGTGGAAAATTACTAATCAGAAGTCAGACCTGAATTAAATTTCTGCCTCCATCATTTAAGACTTACAAGATGTTGGACATATTGCTTAATCTTTCATAACTTGTCTGGAAAAGATATATTTATTGTTGAGATATGCAGAAAATGTAGGAGCAAAAAGGAGGTTAAAAGTCACTCCCTATGGACTGGAGTGATAGATAGCACAGCAGGTAGGGTGCTTGCCTCACACACGGCCAACCCGAGTTCAATTCCAAGCATCCCGTATGGTCCCTCGAACATTGCCAGGGGTAATTCCTGAGTGCAGAGCCAGGAGTAACCCCTGCGCATTGCCAGGTGTGACCCAAAGAGCAAAGAATAAAATAAACCCCAAAAAACAAAAAAGAATTTACTCCTTAGTGGTGGTGCCATCAAGTGTTTGGTGGCAATGATACCAAGAATAGGATGTAGTCATGGCGGTGACTCAGATGTATCCAGTATCTGATGATAGTTGTGCCAGTGGCAGTTCCCAGTGTCCAAAAGCACTGTGTCACCCTGACCAGGCTGTTCCTCTGTATACTACTTGTTATCTGACTGTCTTTCCATAAGCTGACTACCTGAAAACCTTCTAATAAATTTCTTTACTCCTAAGTTAATCAATATACCCACCAGTGTGATGGATATATATATATATATATATAATATATATATTAAAGAAATATCCCTCTGCATTAAGAGTCTGAACAATCAGTGCAGCAGATTGACCTGAGGTAGAGAAAGCCTACAAGAATAAAAGTATATCCATGGATTTTTCTAGAAGAAAGCTAAATAAAATAAGCATCTCCTATGGAGAGATAGGAGAATTTCCTCAGTACCATTTAAGCCAGATTTAAGAATATTTCTTTGAGGTTTTTTTGTTTGGGGGTTTTAGTTTTGGGGCCATAACTGGCGATGCTCAGGAATTATTCCTGGCTCTGCACTTAGGAATTACTTCTGGTAGTGCTCAGGGGACCATTTGGCCAGGGATTGAACCCGGGTAGGCTGCATGCAAAGCAAGCACCCTACCTGGTGGACTATCTCTCCAGCCCCAGATGTAGGGATCTTTGAACTATATTAGAACTTTCCATAGATTTTCAGATTGATGTCTTGATGCTGTCAGTGGGGGGGGGGGGGGGTTGCATAAATCAGGAAGAAATGCTGTATTTGGGGAAATGAGCAGCAGGGTAGAGATCTCAGAAAATAATTTTGTTCCATTGTTAGGAAAAGCCAAGAAGTAGACCCATAGTCTGAAAAAGTTCCTGGAACATTGGAGTATCAAAGATATATTCTAAGAGGCAAGGGTGTATGATGGAGAAGCAGTAAAATAAATCTGCGGAGCAAATAGGAAAATGGTGAAAGTATGACAAGCCCAATGAGTGATCCAAAAAGTATCCAAGTGATCGTGGCCTATTTCTCCTATCTGGTGTATTATTTGTGCTCCAGGGAAAGATGGAACACCTTAAAGTATTTAATTGAAGTGTAAGATTCTTACATTTGTAAGATCCATGGTTATCTGCTCTGTGCCTTAAAACTACCATTAACTCCATTAATGGACTCTCTTGCCTTCTTGTACCAGTTGGAATGGTTAGAAAGGATTCTCTGCCTTTGAGTTTGGTCAATTCTAGAATTAAAGACACCCTCATAAATGGGCATAATCCTTCTCCAATTGTCTTAGTTCTTCATAGGAAGTTATTTCTCAATAGTTATTTCTGCCTCTAGCTTCAAGTAACTGGATTTTTTACCCTTTTGACCCTCACATGGACGATAGATGCCAAGAAGCAACTGTCAGAAGGTCACAGTTTCTTCAGTAATTCTTGTGGTTTCCTCACACCCAGGTAAATATCCCATTGTGTGGGTCATCTCTCTTCTATAGGGGCCCATACATCAGACCAAGATATATAGAATAAAATGACCATTTCAGCAAACACATTTCTTTTTGATAATTCCTGCTAGAATATAACTAAATACTATATTTTCTATATTAATTTAGTACTTGAAGTTGGGAATTTGGTATTCATCTTAAATTTCACGAACAAATCCTTTTGATGCACTTTCCCATAGTTTTCAAATCTATCCTTTCCTTTCTGTGCACTCTATTACAACATCATTGTCTCCTAAATATGATACCATTTATGGCCCTAGAAGTGGTCTCAGCTCTGAGAAAGAAGCTTAACTACACATTAGCAAAAGACCGCCTTCTGTGTTTGCCTGGTAAAAACCGGCTTAACTACCAAAGCGGAATCCTTTCCCTTGTTATCCTTGCTCCCTTTGTCTATTTCCACTCTTTCTTTGTCATTTCAGTTTCATCACCTATTAACTGAGTTTCTGTTCTCAATAGAAGTACTTCGCATATTCACATTCCATCACATTTTCTCTTCTGGGATGCTGCTTCCTTGAACCAATAAATTGCTAACAAATATCTTTCCTCCTCTGGCCTCAAAATAAACGCTGCCATTCAACAGCTGACTGACATTTGGGGATACTGAGAAGCACTGAAGAGAAAGCCATGCACCAGGACAAATGAGAATCTGTACAATTTTATAGCAAATAACTTCAACAGTATGTTTTCTTAGTCTTCAGAATAATGGTTCTAAATCTTCTACCACCCCCTTTACATTACAGAAATAGAAAAGTTGTCAGATGAGGGCTCACTAACCTCATTTTCTATTATAATACCCTATGTTGGGACTCAGGGCTCCAAACTTTCTTAAAATCTTAAATTGGTTCTTCTTTTTCTATCTTGTGTTTTCAACTTTATTCTCTATACAGGGTACTTCACAGCACATCTTAAAAACAAATGAAGGATAAATTCTGTCTCCATTCAACCTTTTCCTTGCAATCCTACTAAACTTTCCTCTTACTTCCAAGAGACTCTTAAGAGAATCATAGTTTCATATCATCTTCATTTGTGCACCTTGTTTGAATCCTCAGTCTATCTACATCATTCTTGATTATTTTATTTTATTTTATTTGGGGAAGGGGTTGTCACACCCAGCAGTGCTCAGGGATTATTCAAGGTCCTGTGCTCAGGAGTTGCTTCAAGCAGTGATTTGGTGATTGAACCCGGGTTGTCCTCATGCAATGCAAATTGCTACTGACTGTACTCTCTCTCACTCCAGCCCCATTGTTCCTTTTTCTTTTTCTTTTTTAAATGTAAGAGTACTGCTGATTCAGCAACTGATTAGCTGATTGAGTTGGGCATGAACTCCACCTTACTTTTTTTTCTTTTCATAATTTTATTTTTTTTCTTCTTGTGTTTATCAATTGAATGACTGTGGGAAAAGTTACAAAGCTTCCAGGTTTAAGTCTCAATCATACAATGATCAAACACCTTTCCCTTCACCAGTATTCATTTTTCACCACCAAGTACACCAATATACCCACCTCCCACCCCTCCCAATGACTGTGAGGCAGATGATTTCTACTTAACTCTTCTTTACATTGACTACATTCTTTATATCAACAAAAGATACACCATTATTGTTCAGAATATCCCCCCCAACAATCAGAATTGCTGAAAAGTCATTGTGAAATACTTTGTTTTCTATAGCTGGTTATGAGAATCATATAATGATTTTAGATTTCTGCAAAGAGCCAGATAATTACGAGATTGGTTTCTGTGCATCTCTTGTTATGACTGTGCCAGAGAGTTGCTTGTGGGGGGCAACTCGTGACCTCCGTAGGGCATGAAGGATGAGCCGGTACTGCCCCCCTTCCCATGAGACTGCAGTTGCCCCATCACTGCCGGCTCATACCTGGCTTTCCAATGAGCTCTGAGGTGGCGGCCACCTTGCTGCCAGGGGGGAAAAGGCGGAAGGGAGCAACACTCTTTCCTTCCCGGGGAGGCATGATGCCATAGTTTAATGCATGGTCCATTCAGTTTTCTGCCACAAACTGCTGGGCTCTGGATTAAGTCCTTTTGCCTCTGGAGCCATGGCTGTGCCAGAGAGCCGCTCATGGGGGACAAATTGTGACCTCGGTAGGGCATGAAGGACGAGCTGGTACCGCCCCCCTTCCTATGAGACTGCAGTTGACCCATCACCACCGGCTCATACCTGGCTTTCCAATAAACTCTGAGGTGGTGGCTACCTTGCTGCAGGGGCGGGGGGGGGGGGGGGAAGAAAGAAGAGAGCAACACCCTTTCCCTCCTGGGAAGGCATGACACCGTAGTTTAATGCATGGTCCATTCACTTTTCTGCTGCAAGCTGCCAGGCTCTGGACTTCTTTTGCCTCTGGAGCCATGGCCATGCCAGAGAGCCGCTCATGGGGGTCAACTTGTGACCTTGGTAGGGCATGAAGGACAAGCTGGTACCGCTCCCCTTCCCGTGAGACTGCAGTTTCCCCGTCACCTCTGACTCATACCTGGCTTTCCAATAAGCTTTGAGGTGGTGGCCATCTTGCTGCTGGGGGTGAGGGGGAGGCAGAAGGGAGCAACACCCTTTCTCTCCTGGGGAGGCATGGCACTGTAGTTTAATGCATGGTCCATTCAGTTTTCTGCCACAAGCTGCTGGGCTCTGGACTAAGTCCTTTTGCCTCTGGAGCCATGACCGTGCTGGAGAAATGCTCATGGGGGGCAACTCGTAGCCTCAGTAGGGCATGAAGGACAAGCCGGTGCCACCCCCCTTCCCATGAGACTGCAGTTGCCCCATCACCGCTGACTCATACCTGGCTTTCCAATAAGCTTTGAGGTGGTGGCTATATTGCTGCCAGGGAGAGGAGGGGAAAGGTGGAAGGGAGCAATACCCTTTCCCTCCCAGGGAGGCATGGCGCCATAGTTTAACACATGGTCTATTCACTTTTCTGCTGCAAGCCGCTGGGCTCTGGATTAGGTCCTTTTGTCTCTGGAGCCATGGCCGTGCCAGAGAGCTGCTCGTGGGGGGCAACTCATGACCTCGGTAGGGCATGAAGGACGAGCCAGTACTGCCCCACTTCCCATGAGACTGCAGTTGTCCCATCACCACTGGCCATACCAGGTTTTCCAATAAGCTCTGAGGTGGCAGCCACCATGTATGTGGTCCGGATGCATTTCTGCGAAAAGCTGCTGGGTTTCGAGATTTGTTTCTGAGTGTCTGGGATCATGGCCGTTAAGCAGCTTGATCAGGAGCCAGAGAGGGTGTTTATAGGTGGCGACTCGGGGTCTCATTGGGATGGGGAGGAAAGGGCCAGTTCCACCCCCATCTGGTGAGGCCCCGTGTGTCTCATCACTTCAGGCCCAAACCTGACTATCCAGTGGATTCTGGAGGATGGCGGTCACCGGGCCACCAGGGGGAACAGGCCAAGGCACGAAACCTATTCCCACCTGGAGTGGTCCAGCGCCACTAACCTACTGCAGGAACAGAATGCTTTCTGCCAAAAGCCTTCGGGTTCTGAGATACCCTTCTGAATCTCTTGGATCATGCTATTAAGCAGTTCAATCAGGAACCAGAGAAGCCATGCCTCCAATTATATAGCTGGGCCAGAGGTGGTTTGTGGGTGTGTCTCCCACATACCTAACTTTTGGCC
Organism: Sorex fumeus; assembly: GCF_029834395.1. Classification (NCBI taxonomy): domain Eukaryota; kingdom Metazoa; phylum Chordata; class Mammalia; order Eulipotyphla; family Soricidae; genus Sorex; species Sorex fumeus. The sequence continues at coordinate 45,612,991 of NW_026606091.1, forward strand.
GTTTACTTTCTTGGTAAACTTTGCCCCAAGTCTTTGGGGTCTGGCCAAAAGCACAGCAGTAATTTAGAGGTATCTGAAAGTCTGACTGTGCCATCAGGCTGCTGATGCACTCGCTTCACAGGTACAGATTGACCTGCTGGCGGCACTATATCCCCCCATCGTTTCTTTTTTTAATTAATTTTTAAAAATCCTTTAGCTATGTTTAATAATATTTTGAACAAACTGTGAAGTTTAAAGAATCAAACATGGAATTCTCCTTTACTGTAAGAAAAGATAAAATGATGAAATCATGCAATTGGTCACTTGATATGAACAGATTTGAAAGGTGTCATGCTAAGTGAAGAAAGACAAAAGGAGAGGGACAGATGCAGAATGATCCTTCTTAAATGTAAAACAGAGAAGTATAGTAAGGGAATAACAGAGGAGGTCTCTGAGATAGTGGTGGAGGGAAGTGCACACTGTTGGGGAATATGGGGTTGGAATATTATATGCATGAAATCCTAACATTAACAGTATTGTAAATCACAGTGACGAAAATAAAATTAATTTAAAAACTAATAGCTTATGCAAAAAACCTTCAAAGAATTCAGTATTGTAATTTTGCACAATAGCTTATGCAAAAAACTCTTAAAAAATTCAGTATTGTAATTTTTCTGATTGTCTGTAGAAGGTGGTGATGTACACCACTCTGGTTTCTCATCTCCTTCCCCAGATTCCATTATAGGGAACAGTGGGTAAAACCATAATTTATTTCTCTGTTACTTTTAGTTCCTTCTTATTTGGCCTCTTGATAACATTCAACATATTTCTGGAAAGCATGCTGCCCTTCTGGAAATGCTTTATCTTCCTTTAACTTGTATGACACTCTATTTAATTTTCTTTCTATTTCACTAGTTGTTCCTTTCCAAACTGATTTTTCTGACTCATTATCATTTACTGTTTGATATTGGTGTGTTTCATAATTTAGTTTTAGGACTTCCTCTTTTTTGACATCCTCCTTTTAATGATTTATGTTTTATAAGTTTTTGTTGCAATGTACATTCCTGTGGGTTTTCATAGCCCTTAGAATGAAATTCTTATAAGACACAGAAAATTTGAATGGCCTCTCTTACCAACCTCTTTAACTTTTTGTATTTTTTGGTTTTGGGGTCACACCTGGTGGTGCCCAGAACTTATTCCTGGATCTGAATTCAGGGATAATTCAGGGAACTATATGGGATGCCCTGGATAACACTTGGGTTGGCACTGTGCAAGGCACCATCCTACCTGCTGTGCTATTTCTACAACTCCAACCTCTATGACTTTTACCCTGCCTTTCCATACTCTAAATACATTGGCCTTTTTAAATTTACATGATCACATTCCTTCACGTCCTAGGTTACTATTTCCACCTTTGTCTACCCACCCCCAGACTATCCTTGTCTGCTGGAATTTTATTTATACCTCAGGGCAAAGTTTCAATGTCGCTTTCTCAAAGAAGCATTTCTTGAGTCTTCAGTTGAGGCTAAGTTTATTTTTCACATATTTTCATGGTACAATGTATTTCTCCAGAATGTAATTTACTTAACTATTTCTGTAATTATTTAATATTCCCTCCTTACATTTATAAGTAGCAGCTTCACACAATTTATACACTTCTAATCACTATCTCAATATTTAATGGAAGATGTCCTTCAGCTTTGTAAAAGGCAATTCCAGAAAATCTTTTTGAATTCTTAAGAGTTTTCTGGAAAAGTCAATCCATGTGGCCTTTCTGACCCACTGTCTGTTGCTCAGTGAAATGGTGTAAGGTCATTACCCTTGTGATAATTCGAAGGGGCTCTTTGCCAAATCTCACAGATGTATGAGAGCATGGAGCAGACCAGCAGAACTTATTCGATGATGTGTTCACTCCAGTAGGAACGGGGCTGATTTAATCAGCTGCTGTGCATCTGAATTCCAGAGTCTTGTTGAAGATGAGACTAAGAATGGTGCAATATGCTGTTTTGTAACTATGTTCCGGGAGTCTCTGTCAGTTCTGAGATAACAGAGATGGGAAGACAAGTTCAGTTAGTGATTCAGTAATTTGTTTAAAAGAAAGGCTAGACATAAGTCCCATGAACTCTTCATATATCCAGAGAGAAGCCAAGAAACTGGTTGGATGTTAGTCTCCATTCTGGTTGAAAGAGCTTGCTATTGGCTGGGATGTATTTGCTTGAACTGTAGAATGGAGGGTCATTTTGTCTCAGAAACAACTGCAATGAAGGAGCACAACTAATTGGCAGTCTCCAGCTGAAAACTTTAGAATTGTTGCAACGTCCATGCCTAAACCGTACTCTCAGAGTTCTTTCCCCCAATGTCTGGTTCATTTTTAACTCCAACAATGAGCTCTGGCTCACTTATTTCTCAGAGGTGGTGATCTAATAGGAAGAGTTTGTTTTTCTTCAAGTCCAGTAAAGTACCAGGGTGACCGTAAGTCTGTCTCTGAACCCATAAATAAGACTAAGTTGCAGAGAAATTCAACCTAACAAGTATATTAGAAACTTATGACAGATGAGTTAAATTACCTATAGGCAGGGTATTACAAATTTAATAAATTAATCAGAAAAAGAGCCAAAAGAAGAAATCCACAAGAGAAAAATGAGTAATACAAACTTATATTTAAAGTTTTAATCAACAATACTAGTGAAATGTAAACTAACAGAAAACACCATTTGATCCTATTTAGATACAAAAATCCAGAGATAACTACTAATGAGAATATTAGGAAATGGATTTTCTCACACACTGCTATTGAGAATGGTGTAGCATTGATTTGGCCCCACCTATTACAACTTAAAATTTTCCAACCTTCATTACTGTATCTGTCATCATGTCTCTGACAGAAACATTTGTATATGAACAAAAAGAAGCATCTTGGTGGCTCTGTTTGCATAGTTTTGTTTTTTAATACAAGTTATTATAGTTAAGATAATATATTCCCAATGTTGTTGACATTTATGGTCTTAATGCGTACTTACCTCATCTCTTCAACACCAGTGTTAAATTGGAAAGAACTGAAGGAAATTTCCATCAAAATGAAGGAATGCGGGCATGCTCTTACAAAGAGGACTACTACCATCATTATGCACTCCTGACTTAGAAGACAATATAGCCAAGAGGAATATCGAGATAGGATTGAGTATATGAACACAGAAAAGTCTCCAAGACATTGTTCAGTAGGAAAGGGTAATATACATGGTTAAAGATTTGGGGAGCCATGGAGTACGGCCTTAGGAAATTCTGCAGCAAGGAATATAATATACTGACTGACAATCAGCAGCTGTAGACAACTGATATCTGCCTCTGTTCACACCAAAGTCACTCTCACACTCCTTGGGCCAACCCCTGAGCATGGTGGAAAGGATGAGACATCCACTATTTCTAATTATGCAGGACTCCTCTAAGGGAAACCTTTGCTCACTCCCTGTGTGCCTGGCTGAAACTTTCTTGGAGCTACTCTGCAGTCTATCTTCTGCCCAGTCATGATATCATGACATATATATATATTATATGTACACACATATATATTTCTATTTTTCTATTTCACAAGTGTCAGACCTATTTTGTATGCTGAATGGTCTTCCTTCTTTACTGCACTCCCCCCCCCCTTTATTCTTCACATGACTGTCCCCTGAAAATCTCCAGGCTATATAATTCTATCATGGTTTTTGCTACTCTAAGGACCTGAAACAGCACAGTTTAAACAGAAGACTCATAACAGTGTGGTTGCAAAAATGTATCATAAACTTCCCAAATATATGTGTCTGCAAATGTCTATGAAAAGATCTGAGGGGATAGCCAACAAATTTAAAATTGCGATTATTTCTAGACAGGAAATGTGGATTTGGACAGTGATGTGGTCACTTAAGTAAAATTAACTGATTTATTCATATGTATGTTTGCATAACAAATTATTTCTGGGAGGTTAAATAACAAAAACAACACAAATGAGTAAATAATTGGTTCCTTGGGGAAGGAAAACTAGAGTTTTTCTTGGTTTGTTTAGGGCCACAGCCAGCCGCACTCAGGGCTTACTCCTGGCTCTGTACTCAGTGATCACTCCTGGGAGGCTTGGGGGACCATTTGGAGTGTAGAGGATGAAACCACATCAGTCATGTGCAAAGTAAACATCTTACCCACTGTACTATCTGTCTGCCTCAGGGATACTCAGTTTTCTTAGGTGAGAACATAATTAATTTTTTACCATACGTTATTTTACAATTTCCTATTTTGTTTGGAAACCACATATCTGTTTTTTTCTTTTTTGTTTTTTGGGTCATACCCGGTGATGCACAGGGGTCACTCCTGGCTTTGCACTTAGAAATCACCCCTGGCGGTGCTCAGGAGACCATATGGGATGCTGGGAATCGAATCCAGGTCAGCGATGTGCAAGGCAAACACCCTACCCGCTGTGCTATCGCTCTAGTCCCATGTGTCTGATTTTTTGTTATGGTGTTGAAGAAGCATTAGGAATACTGTCTTGCACACATCACTGTGGCACATACATTGTTCTCATTGGATTGTTATGCACTTCCTAAGATCATTGTCTACTAGAAGATTCAATGGATCCAATTCTTGTACAGTTAGAAGAGCAGATGGCTGTAGGGTCATGGAGTCCATCGGTAAGTGAGAAGATACTTAATCTCTATTCTGAATTTGGACAGAATATAGAGGAGTGCTGGAAGATGCTTGTTCCATCTATTTCCTCCTGCAAAGTCTGTCAATCAATAAAAGACATTCTAAAGGACTGTATTGGTTCTAGTGCCCTGGAATTATTCTTGGTTCCTGAGAATTTTTAAATAAATAACTGTATTTTCATTTTATCTTGGGGCATAGGAGGGGTTTAGGCCATACCGGGAGGTGCTCAGGGGGCATCTTAGCTCAGAGGGCTCAGAGGGCTCAGAGGACAATCTGCTGTGCTGGAGATCAAACTGTGGTTGGTCACATGGAACACAAGAGCCTTAATCTCTATACTATCTCTCCAGTCCCTTAAATTTGTTTTTGTACTGTAAACTTTAACAAGATGAGAACGCTATTCAGGTCTCCCAAAGAAGAATAGAAAGAGCTATGCTGGGAATATCACGTTTCACTCAAATGAGAGAACGAATCCGGAGTTCTGACATCCGTCAACGATCAAGAATCAGGGACGCTGTCTCATTTGCCAAGGTGTCGAAAATCAGATGGGCTGGTCACGTAATGAGATTTAAAGACGACCGCTGGACTAGAGCTGTTACCGACTGGATTCCACGGGATGTCAAAAGACCGCGTGGCCTCCCACCTTCCAGATGGTCAGACTTCTTCGTGAAGATCATGAACAATCGGTTTGAGGCTCTCCATGTTCCCGGAGCGAACAGATGCCATTGGGCTACACTAGCACACGACAGGGACAAATGGAGACGTTACTGGCGCCCACTCGAGCAAATCGACGACTAACGGGAAGTTAAGTGATTAAGTGAACTTTAATGAAGTTCTTTTAAAGGTCTCTTTACATATAAAAATTATATAACCACAAATTTTGAAGAATAAGTTTTAGCCAAGTGAATATATATGGGGAAAAAAAAAACAGTTCTCCCATATCTCTCCTTTGCTTCCTGCTTTTTAGTGGAATCACTTTTAAATACTTCACTTTTTTATCTACCCCTGCAAAACATGTAGATTGCTAATCACTTATTTTTGTTTATTTTGGCTTTGGGGTAATGTAAGGGCGAAATTGATGCTGTGACAGGTGGAAGAAATGAGAAAAATCAGGTAGGCCTCAGGTTCAGTTCCTGGAACTGAAACAGATTCAGTTTCCCAGCAATAAAACAATGCGTAACTAGCCAACCTGAACCCACCTGGGAAAGTTTCTGGGCTAAGGAAGTGGGCTCAATTAATCAATTCTCACAATGCTCCAGAAGTTGCTTTTTGTTAACGCTAAAAGAATGAGAAGTCTATGTAATCATAAAATTGGTACTGATACTGGAAATTATTGTTTTAATTGTTGCCTAGCCTCTGTTACCCTAGACACTTGCCAAACACCTTTGTTTGGTAACTAAGTAAGATTCTTTTCTGAAACAATTAGGCATGTACTGCTTATGTAATCAAACCCTATATAAATTGCTTTGCTGCCTGAAGTGGAGTTGCTATCAAGAGACCACTCTGTGGGTGAGATAGTTGATCCCAGTATGCTGGAATAAAACTTCTACTGCTTTTGTATTATCGAGTTAGTGTTTCTGTCTGTCTCATCGATTGAGAACCCAAAATCCCAGGCTTAACAGTAACACCCAGTGATGCTCAGTGCTTACTCCTGGACCTGTGCTCAGGATCACTCCTGGCAGGTTCAGGTGCCTGTGAGGTGCCAGGGGTTGAACCCAGACTAGCCGTGTGCAAGGCAATTGCTCTACTCTCTGTACTATCACTCCAGTCCCATCGATCCTTTATTTTTAATGACAAAACATGTCCTGAAATAATAAATTGCTGTTATTAGGATGTTGGGGATGGGGGGAAGATGGGTGCTTGTGTATGGAGAGATCTGAGGGAATCCGAGAAAAGGTAATTCTTTTTTTCCATAGAAGTTAAGAGAAAACACCTAAAGCAAAAAAAGAAAAAGGAAAAAACCAGAAACAAAAAGAAGCATATTATTAAGAAAACTAAGAAAATAAGCATATTGTTAAGAAAATAGAGAAAGAGCTAAAAAGAACTAATGCGTTTTCCTGTAAGGCTTCGCCTACTTTTATTTTTAGTTCATATATGACATTCTAAAGGAAATGCTAAAAATTGTTCAATTTTCTATTGAGGACTTGAGCAATAGCACAGCAGGTAGGGCAGTTCCCTTGCACATGGCCGACCAGGGTTCGATTCCTCTTTCCCTCTCAGAAAGCAGAGCCCAGCAAGCTACCAAGAGTATCCTGCCTGCACGGCAGAGCCTGGCAAGCTCCACGTGGTGTATACGATATACTAAAAACAGTAACAAGTCTCACAGTGGAGACGTTACTGGTGCCCGCTCGAGCAAATTGATGAACAATGGGAAGACAGTGCTACGGTGCTACACTAAGGGAACTGGTTTGTACAATGGCATATACTTTAGAGTAAAATTTCTGTTTTCAGTTTTTTCCTTACACCACTTACAGAGGCACTTAATAGTTACTAATTTCTGAGCTCTTTGAAAGTTTTAATATAAGGTGGGTGACTTTTACTCTTTGATGTTAGCTCAGGTCTCAGCATTATCAGTTCTGATGAGTACTTTGCCAGTTAGTCATGGTCTTTTTAACTTTAACTTAGTTGCTAATATCTCCTCTACTATTTTTATTTCTTGGTGGATTTATGACTCAAGGGTAAAGTATTTATATAGTTTTGGTAAAGCTTCAGGAAATTTGGTAGAATTTCAGGAAAACAGTCAAAAACACATCTTTTGTGGCCCTTTCTAGAAATAATTACCTACTTCATTTTTATTTACCATCTTAGTGTAAATGTTTTAATGCTATTAATTTTTTTATGAATCATCATTTTAGATATTTTAATGTTCCATTACCTGGATTTAATCTACCTGTATTGTTTAATATTTACACTTCTGATATTTTTTGTAAAGATTAACAGTACACTTAATAGCTTAATCCCTATAATAAACCCATAAAGTCCAAGATGAGAGAACCAATAGCAACAAAGGAGAAAAAAACATTTGAACAAAGTGATAGGTGCAATGACAGAGAGGTTCCCCTATATGATGAAAGCCAGGGAAGGCTTTCATCTAGTGCAAATTTCAAAGGGGATTTGAGGTCTGGGATAGCACCAAGGAGGAGATGGTAATAGTATTGGGATAGATTTTAACTGAGTGAAGGAACAACATTCCAGGAAGGTGGAACAACAGGAACAAGTCAAGGAAACTATTCAGAGAACCATTTCAATATAATAATAGAGAGGCACAGATTGCAAATGATATGGTTTACAAGGCAGACCCCGTCCAGCAAAGGCTCCGACAACAAATTAGAGAGGTCTGAACATAAGTTTACGTGATGGGGATAGGGAGATACACAGAAGACTTGTGAGAAAGATACACTACCTGAAAACAAATATTTAAAGATGAAAAGACACAAAGGAAGATAACATACACACTATAACAGACTGTTATCCACAGGAGATGAGAGTCTGAAAAAGGGGTTAGGATCATATGATCATTTAGAATCAAAGGAGGGGAAGAAATCAAGGAATAATGAATCAGTACAATTAGTAGGAAATGGCAATGGGTAAGACACGAGGGAAGAGTCACAGTTAGATACACTCAGGGTTCTGGTATGAATGCAGGAAAGTGGTGAGTTGAATTAGATCAGGGAATCTATGCCCAGGGGAGTACAGTGATGGTTGAAAAAGGCATCTGGTATTGTCCTTCTGCCACTGTCTTTAAAGGGATTCTAAAGGGATTTTCTTTCCCTTGTTCCTCCAGTCCTCCACTTGCATTACTGGCCTAAGTGCATACTCACCAGCTGGCCATGTCCATCATTCCAGTTAAGTCTGAGAATTCCTGATTATACTTAGAGCCTGCGGAGCTGCTGACACAAACAGTCATTAGCAGACGACCCTTTTGTAACCAACCATGCTTTAAAATGTAAACTGTGTGGGAATTTTCCTTGCATTGTCCAGAAAGAACTTTCTCCTGCCTGAGCTTGGATTAATCATGAGAGAGTTCGTCAACATTCCACTGGTACATATTCTTACTCTGGTTGCCTTCAGCGGGACTGAGAAACTTCCAAAAGGTTAGTCTGAGCAATCTTGACTTCTTGTTACCTTTTCATAGTTATAAAGTAAATGAAAGTGTGCGCGAGAGTGTGCAGCGCATACGCGGGTGTGTGTGTGTGTGTGTGTGTGTGTGTGTGTGTGTGTGTGTGTGTGTTCGCATGTGTACATGCTTTGATCAGTCAATTCATAGTATAATGGACTCGTTTTACTTGGAAAAGTAGGGGTAGATTGTATGAAGAGGGAGAAAAAACTATACATATAATGAATTGATTGATGGTCTCCTTTCTACTTCTATTAATTTTTCAATAAAAAGTTTAGACATAAGGAAAGTGCAGAGCTCTGGCTTCTAAGGAAAACATTAATAGGTAGACTGCAAGTTATCAAGATCTGTTTTGTTTATGTATACGTCAAACTTCAGGGTGGTCTTAATGGGTGATAAAATCCTTTTCACATCAGATTTACAATGAATGAAATCAACCCTGCTCTTAGACATAAGAGTGTTTGCTTCTGAGCAAAAAATCATTTCCATTATCAGATTTAGTTTTACAAAACGCTAGAGATTTTAGCTCCTAAAACATCACAGTTAGAGAAAGATACACACAATTAACCCACATAAGTCAAAACCTGAAGACAATAGTTTTAAATAACTTTTAGAAGAGAGAGATGGTTTGACTTGGCAAGAGATTGTTAAAGTTTTTTTCCAAAGCCTTTGGAATGTACCGGAAATAACACCACCTCAGGGGAAAGGAAAGCAACTTAAGAAACTGACAAACACCTGTTGTAGTAGCAAGAATGACCACAGTGATATGTTCCTGGCCAGTGTACTATGAAACTGAGATGAGTGTATTACAAATCAGGAAGACTGGAAAATATGTGATTGCAAGTGACTTCAATGAAATAATTAAAAATATATGAGAAATAAGGTTGAATACTATCCTTCAAGAGTTCCCAAATTAAACATAGTAGAGTAAAAGAAGTTTTTATAAGACACTCAGAAAATTTTCTTTGTATGGCACTTTATCAAAGAGCTCGCTACATTTATATTATGTAGATAAATGCAGGCAATATCTGTATGTAGACAGGAAATATAGTTTAGGTTTTGTGGTTTAATAAAATTTCTGGAGCCACAAGGCAGGATTTATATGTTAATAAAATCAGTTTCCTTCATAATATGATCTCATAGTCTTAAGTTGTGTTTTGGCCTGTTTTTCCAGCTTACGTAAGCAGAGTTTTATCTTCAAATGTATTCAAATGTTTAGTTGCCAATTAGCAGGTATTAGGTATCTCCAGATAAAAGAAATTCTGGATCTTTTCAAACAGCTAATAATAGCCAGAAAGACTTTGGCTTCCGATTATTTTAATACTTCCTGATCATACAATGAATGTCCGGTCATACAACAAATGAATATTAACATAAAAGAAGTTATATCTTATTTATAATATTTTAAATAATTGTTACATAAAAATGAGTTGAATAAATATTTACCATTTATTAAAATTCAGTCTAATAAGGAGCAAGACAATTGATTTTGATGGTCCAACTTAGAATTTGGTACACAAAAGGAGAAACAACCCCTTTGTACAAACAACTCCTAATCTGTAGTTTAGAAATTATTTTCAGATTTCACATTTTAATTCCTAAACACACTCTGTTAAGATTCAATGTTGACATGCAAGCAACGAAAAGTCAATAAACTTCATTTTTAAACAAAATCATCATATTATTAATCCAACTATTTACAACTTACCTACTGATATAATTACCATCTAAAATTTAAAATATTATTTTTACCTGGTATTTCTGTGAAATATTAATTTTTATAGAATTAGCCAAAACATTAAAACAAATATCATAACAAATATCTATTAGCAACATGGACCCGTTCTGAAAATAAATATGAAAGCACAGTCTTTAAATGTTTAAATTGCATTAAATATGGTGATCCAAAAGTTGCAATGTTATACTATTATTTTAATACTGTTATACTATTATTTTAATTACTTTATTTTAAAGTAATAAAAATGTTTCACACTATTTCATAGTTATTTTCTCTATTATTGGCAGAGAACAATCATAAAATGAACTTTTAGACAGTATACCTTTATCTAAGTTCTTTATGGATTTAGGAATATGTATAATATCTTAAAAAATAAACTGAAATATTTGAGTGTTCCATCTTATTTTCCATTTGTTAGTATACCATTTCCTCAATGAAATTAACAACCCACCTTGTAGAATCAATAGTTTATGGTTTTAGTTTTAGTATAATCATGATTCATTGTGTTCAAAGACAAAGAGAAAAGTCCGTCCCTTTCTGAATCATTTTAACCAGAATCATCTTTCTTTGGTGAACTCAATATTATAACCCACATGTAGAAAGGTTTTGCAAATCATGTAGCGTAGTAACCAATGTCTAATTGACTAGTAGCCTTCACCATGTTTAATAATATTTATTGCTTTATCAGGGAGTATTAAGTATATGGTGAGATATAAATTCTCTAAGAGTTTATAGAATTCCAGTAAGCATCATGAATTTCTGCACTAAAAACTCCTGCACAAACCCCACTTTTCAGATTTACTAACATATCAAAAGTAATTTTGAGTCTCAATGATTTATCATTAGCATACATCACATATGTAGAGGGTACATTTGTTTTCTAAGGTTTCTTTTCTACATATCCAGGCATGAGAGTCACAGATTTGACATATGACTGAGTCATAACAGGCACAGCTGTCAATCCAGGGCACCAAGTCCCGGATGAAAGTTTTATATTGACGTACATATGAAAGAGTAACTCGGTGTTCAGGGAACAGTTGCTTTTACTATTACTGACTTAATTTGTTTATTTGTTTGGGGAGCACACGCGGCAGTGCTCCAAGATTACTCCTGGCTCTGTGCCTAAAGATCATTTCTGGAGATACTCAGGAGACCATACTCAGTGCAGGGGATCAAACCAGGGTCGGTTGTAAGCAAATTAAGCATCTTCACTTGCCTCGCATGAAAGAACCGGCAGAGGAATCCAGGTATGTAAGACCTGTGACTGAGATCTACAAGCCTCCTCCACCCAGATCCCCCGTTTTACAGTTCGCTTGGCAGCCATACCCACAAACCATCCCCGGCGCCATGCAATCTCATCAACGGCCAAGATCCAGAGACTATAAAATAAAGCTCCCGAAAGAGAGCAATGCAGTATTTTCTGGCCCTCTCAGAGAGCCCGGCAAGCTACTGAGAGTATCCAGCCCACACAGCAGAGCCTGGCAAGATACCCGTGGTGTATTCGATATGCCAAAAACAGTGAAAATAACAGGTCTCATTCCCCTGACTCTGAAGGAGCCCCCAATATGCCATTGGGCTACACTGTCACATGACAGCGGCAAATGGAGATGTTACTGGTGCCTGCTTGAGCAAATCGATGAACAATGGGACGACAAGTGATCAAGTGAACCCCTATACTATCTCTAATATCCCTATACTAACATTTTGGCTCAAAATATCATTGACCTTCAAGAATAGAAAGAAAGGAGAAACATCAGGATTTCTATCATAATTTTAAAGGCAAAGGAGGCAACTTCACAATGAAATAGAACTTGAGATCACTGGGGAAGGCACAAATGAGGGATGAGTAGAGTTGCTGAGAAGAGTGGTCGTGATCGGAAGATGTTAGAGTCAGTGGATCAGATAATATAGAGATTCTGGGGCCATGCTCAGAATCCAGCTGGAGCTGGGGACTGCACATTTACGGTGAACCTTATCTGTGTCATTGTTTCTCTTTATCCAACAATACTATATAAACTGAGGATAAATGACAGGTGATTCAGTTAGTTCACAATTGTTGCTATACAGGTTTGGTGCAGCTAGAAAGACCTCTAGCTTTACTAGAGCCTTAGTAAAAAAAAGTTGAAATGATACAGCAACATACCATGAAGTCTCTATTAAATAATGAAGAAAGTGAAACAAGGATTTTGACGACCAGGAAGAGATTGTTAGCATCAAGTTCTTTTTCCTACTTTCCAATGTCCTTCTGTATGTCTGAGGGAAAATACATAGTCACTGTGGTTATTCATGTCCTCATAAACCGAAGAAGTGCTCAATGCAGAATGCTGTGGACTAAGGATGATCAGCAGTGGGGTAACAAAACTTCTGTGTAACATGAAAATAATATTTTACATGGTTCCCATGAAACTCTGTCTTAACTAAAAGAATTGCCTTCAGGAGAGATGATTTCCGAAATTGTAAGAGACAGCCAGAATTCCTGCTTGTATGTTCACAATACCATTTCTAAATGCAAAACCTAGGAGTGCGTTCATTAGCAATTAGTGATTTAGTATTAATAAGTGTTTCTCAATGAAATTTACAAGTTACAAGAACATAATAATAAATAAAACTTTTAAATCATATTACATTAAAAATAGAAAAAAACACGCCAGTTCTTAACTTACGCCAAGTGATAAGCAATACTGAATACCTTCTTTCTTTGAGGACTTGAAATTTCTCTAACACACATGTTTTCTCATACTGAAAAAACTACTCCACACAGGACCCCTTCAGCATTGCAGCCTTGGGCCCTCATAATGATGGAATTGTCCAGTTTCGATGCCTGAGTTTTGCTGAGAGTGTCCCCTGGCCCCCATGAGCTTGCTTGGGAGATAAAATAAAAAACAACAACAAAGGCAAGAATATATTCATGGTTTTAAAGAGGCATGGATATATTTAGAGTCTGAGCTTGGATTTTATGGATAGAAAAGAGGTGGTACACCTAACTTCTTTGTTTATAAAATTATTCTATTATGTTAATCAGCAACTATTTCAACCAAGTGTTTGTTTGTCAATGGCCATGGGCAAGAGCCTATAAAACACAAAATTGGGGTAATATCATGTTCTTTTCTTCAAGCAGCAATTGTTCAAGTTTTGCTACTCTTTGGGCTCAAAAAACTGTTGTGTTCATTTTCATGTATTTGTTATTCAAGTGATTCTTGTATTGAGAAGAAATAATGCCCTAGTTTAAACAGGCTCTGGCTGAGATGAAAGCTGGATAAAAGTAAATAAGAGACAGTCTGCTGTATCAACAAATCTCGTTCAGAACAACTCTGTGATTATGTCAGTAAAAATTTGAGAGTGAATTTGTTTGGGTGACGTTGGAATATGGGCGAACTACATTTAAGACCTCTTATGCTTATAGAAATCAATATTCATTTAAATGTACTTCTCCATTCTTTAATATTTCTATAATCATTACAATACTAAAGACATGGTGAAGTCTAGAGTTATAACATAGGAACTTGAAATCAAACTTAATCTTGAATGTCAGCTGTGAGGCTGAGCCAATGAACGATTTTTAGTTACAATTCCTCATCTGCCAATGGAATTATTATTATTAACAATATTTATTCTTATGTGAAATGCCAATGACATAAATGAACTTCACGCATCATGTTCTTGATTTTATATAAATTACTTTTAAAAAGCAGATTCAAACTCCACATGTGTTATGCTACTGAAAATTATGGAAAGGTATTTATAAACTTCTTAGTAACACCTCAAGTAATTCTGCATCCCCAAGTTTAACAAACTACTTTAACAATTGTTTGTTTTTTACCTTAATTGATCTCAACAAAATTTGTGTCACTTTGCTGCAAATAATAATAAAATAATATGCTTATTACATCTTACCTCTATGTATTGAATAAGAAGAAATTCAAGGATAAAGTTTATTTATCTGGGGGAACTTCACAGTGGTGCTTAGGGAACTGGGAACCAGATGTCTGGTGATCACTTTTAGGAAAACCTGGTCCCAGAGTGAGCCTCAGTGCCCCAGTGCTGGGGCCCTGTAAGGTGATGCTGCTCTGTCCCTGCAGTGCAGGTTGCCATAAGGGGTATCACAATAGTGCTAGGGGGCCACAACTGGCAGAACTTGGAAGGCCATGCAGTGCTGGGGATTGAATTTAGGACCTCATGCATACCGGGCATGTGATCCAACTCTCTAAAATTATCTCCCAGAAAATTTGGGGTTATTTTGAAAATACAAAATACACAAATTTAAAATAGAAAGTCACCCATACTACCCATAATGTGACCCGTACCACCATACTACCAAAATAGAAAGTCATTTATGCTATTAATATGCTGGTATATTTTCTTCTATTTTTTCCTAAAGTATCTGAATACAATATATCATAATAAAATTATTTATACTGTTCTGTTGCCAGCTGTTTTACTCAACACTAAGCATGGGCATATTTTGTTTTATTGATAGTCATCAGAATACTATTTCCAGAGATGTATAACTAATTTCCTCTTATATGGCTATTGCTGATATATTTAATACCCTCCCAACTGAGTAAAGCTACCCATGACGTATTGGATATGCCAAACACGGTAACAATAAGTCTCACAATGGAGACGTTACAGGGCCCACTTGAGCAAATCGATGAACAACGGGAGGACAGTAGACAGTGGAGAATATAAGTATTTCAATCACTGTCAATTTCAAAACACCAGCAAAGATTTTTCTGGGCAGAGTTCTACCGTACAGATATATTATATCTAAATAAACTCAAGGATACAGGTAATAGTAAATGTAGAAAAAATTACATTTTAAGTAAGTAATAATTGTTAAGTATTATTATAACTTTCTTGTCTAGTTTATCAAACGCATACACACAATTCCCCAACCTCAGCTTGTTGAGGCATATCCCATACTTGGCATTTTACTCATTTAAGGCATATAACAAAAGTTGTGCATCCATCATTATAACCAATTTCAAAAGAATTTTATTATCCCTAAACAAATTCCTGTACCTCTCAGTACATCCGCACTTAATCCCTCTCTCCTCTTTCCCAGTTCTGAGCAATCACTAATGTAGTATCTAGACATCTCATATAAATGCAATCACAATAAATTGTCCTTTGTGACTATGCTTTAACTCACAGAAATCATATTTTCAATGCTCATCAGTGTCATAGCATTTATCAGTGCTTCCATTATTGTTATTATTAAATAATCATCTATCATTTGGATATCCTACATTTTGTTTATTAATTAATCTGTTGGCAAACACGGCTTGCTTTTACTTTTTGCTTTCAATAATAATACTTTGGGGCTGGAGTGATAGCACAGCGGTAGGGCATTTGCCTTGCACGCAGCCAGCCTGGCCATGCCTGGTTCAATTCCTCCTCCCGTCTCGGAGAGCTCGGCAAGCTACTAAGAGTATCTCACCGGCACAACAAAGCCTGGCAAGCTACCCATGACATATTCAATATGCCAAACACAGTAACAACAAGTCTCAAAATGGAGACGTTACTGGGCCCGCTCGAGCAAATCGATGAACAATGGGAGGACAGGGACAGGGACAGTGACAGTGACTACAATAATGCTTCTATATGGACAAATATTTGAGTCTTTGCTTTGAATATTTTGGGGATGTATATCTACAAGAATAATTTCTGGAATATCGTCTGATAGTTGCTTAAGTTTTTGAGGAACTACCATTCTCTTTGCCACATTTTTTTGTTTGTAGTTCCTTTTTGATTAAAGCCATTTGTTGGTTTTTAAGTAGTACCTAATTGTGACTTTTGTCTGTCTTAATAGCTAATGATATTGAGCATCTTTTTATATCTTTGTTTGCAATTTGTACACCTTCATTGAAGATACATCTATCAAGATATTTTCCCATTTGGGGTGGAGGGTCATAAAAGGGGTGTTTAGTGGGGTCAGAGTCCCATCTGGGAGATTCTTGGCCAAACAGGCAGGTGGTTAAATGTGAGGCCCAAAGAATGTGATGCTTCTCAGGCCCCACAGCATTGGGTACTACGTTAACATTCTTCCTGCCTCACACATACTCAGTGGTGCTTGGGGACCACCAAGGCTGCACCTGACAGTGCTCGAAAGATCAGATGATGCCTGGGTATTAAACCAGGATTTGCTGCACGACAGATGTACACTTTAACCCCTATACTGTCTATCCAGAACATCTTTGCCTATTTGAAATTTGACTTATTTCATAATATTTTGTTTCATTTGCAGGAACCCTTTCTAAAACCCTCATTGGGTTCATGCAATATGTTTATAGAACAGATATATGTGAAGTTTCAAAAAATTGTCTCTAGACAACTATTATTAATATTTCTCTTTCCAGTCTACCTTTCCTTTAAGCATTGACGAATTTAGAAACCTTACAAAAATTCACATTTATACTGTTTGAAAAAGATGCCCACATTATGTAACTGGACCTCATAAAATCTAGATCTACTTCTATGTATAAATAACAAATTATGAGTTCTACTTTCCAAAGAGGCTTCTCTTGAGTCTCAAATTCTGATTTGGAAGTAGAGTCAAAATTATCTGCATAAACATATCCTTCCTTTCAGCAAATTTCTGCTTTGGGGAAACATAATTCTCATTCAGGTATGTGGGGGCCTCCGACTACATGCAGAGGGTTTAGTAAATAACACTGTAGCATGTTCTCATCTGATATCCTCTCTCCTTCCAGCCCCTGTCATCACCACTCCTCTTGAAACAGTGGACGCTCTAGTTGAAGAAGTGGCTACTTTCATGTGTGCAGTGGAATCCTATCCCCAGCCTGAAATTTCCTGGACTCGAAATAAAATTCTCATTAAGTGAGTATTCTGCCTTTACCTGATAAAAAAAATGCCCATAATTGTCTTACAGTTTATCTTTGACAAAAATGAACCCACAGCTTTTGGCAGTGCTAGAATATGTGAAATGCATCTTTTCTTATTTTATTAATGTAAGATCTGGACTTGAGTTTGAAGAACTTTTCAAAGCGAAACAGTGATTAATTGAATTAACATGGAGCAGACATGGTCCCTAGATTATGACCAATAGGAAATTTCATAGTAATTAAGAAAAATTATGTTAGGTCTTGGGACACATTTTCTAGAATATTGGTGGGTGAATTTATAGGATAACTCATCATCTAAATTTTTAATATCCCAGAAATACAAAGAAGATTGTTTGAGTCTGACTGACCTCAGGTAACCATGACGACTTTTTCTTTAGAAAATCAGAAGAACCTATTGATTCTGTAATAAGTCAGGCCTGCAAAGAGAGAAAACTTCCACCTGGCATATAAAGATTTTGCTACCCTTTCATTGTTATTTGATAAAAGTAAAACTAAAAAATGTGTAACCAATGGCACCTTGGTTTCCTAGCAGATAATACAGCTGACATTGGTCAGCTGAGTTGGTAACCAAAGATGAAGTTCATGAACTTGGATGAACAAAAATTACAATTTTACAATGTTTTTAGTTTCACTAAACTCTAACCCTCATTATAACATGAAAAAATGATATTTTACAATGATATTCATCCTCTTCTAATCCATGAGACTAATTTAATTATGATAAATATACAAAAAAAATCCAAGTTAGGAGCATCCAGCAAAATACTTAGCTAGTAATCCTCAAAATATTTAAAGTAAAAAAAGAAAAATGTCCTAAAAGTTGTCACAGTCAAAAAGATACCAAGGAGAAATATCAAATATATCAAATGTGGTGTTCTGATTGAGATCACAAAATAGAAAAAGACAAAAAAAATTAAGAAAAACAACAATCAACTGTGACTCTAGTTAATAAAGTACCAATAGTGATTTTATTAATTATAATAAATTGTTAATTATAACAAATCACCACACTAGTCTGTCAATTATAGGAGAAACCAAATATAAGGTGTCCATTAATGGGACACTGTAACTGCCATTTCTGTTTACTATAAGTATAAAATTGTTGTAAAAATGCCTATTTTAAGCTTATAGATATTTTATAATACCCTTCACAGTATAAAAGCTTTTTTTCTTGTTATAAAATAATAATCTAACAAATTATTAATCTTGAAAATTTTGTATGTCATTGTCTGGACTTTTCATCCATAATTTTTTTTTTTAATTAGTGAGACGCCATGAGGTACAGTTGTAGACTTACAATTTTTGTGCCTGGGTTTCAGCTATACAATGATCGAGTACCCATCCCTCCACCAGTGCACATTCTCCACCACCAATGATCCCAGTATCCCTCCCACCCTCCGTCGCCCCATCCCACCCTGCCTCTGTGGCAGGGCATTCCCTTTTGTTCTCTCTCTCTTTTTGGGTGCTGTGGTTTGCAAAAGAGGCATTGAGTGGCAATCATTTTGGGTCTATACTCTACTTTCAGCATGCATCTCCCATCCTGGGAGGATACTTCCAATACCCTTTATTTGGTGCTCCCTTCTCTATCTGAGCTACCATGTGCGGCTGACCTCCAAGACATGGAGTGAACCACCTGGTACTTGTCTCAACTATTCTTGGGTGTTAGTCTCCTATTTTGTTACTTTATGTTCCCCAGATGAATGCAATCTTTCTATGTCTATCCCTCTCTTTCTGACTCATTTCACTTAGCATGATACTTTCCATGTAGTACCACTTGTATGTAAATTTTATGACTTTATCTTTTCTAACAGCTGCATAGTACTCCATTATGTAGATGTACCAGAGTTTCTTTAACTAGTCATCTGTTCTCGGGCACTCAGGTTTTTTCCAGATTCTGGCTATTGTAAAGAGTGCTGCAATGAACAAACAAGTGCAGATGTCACTTTGACTATACTTTTTTGCCCCTCTGGGACATATTCCCAGGAGTGGTATTACTTGGTCAAATGGGAGCTCAATTTCTAATTTTTTGAGAATCGTCCATACTGTTTTCCAAAAGGGCTTAACCAGTCAGCATTCCCACCAGCAGCAAAGGAGGGTCCCTTTCTCACCACATCCGTGCCGACACCAGTTTCTTTTGTTCTTTTGGATGTGGGCCAGTCTCTGTAGTGTGAGGTGATATCTCTATTGTTTTGATCTGCATCGATGATTAATGATATAGAGCATTTTCTCATGTGCCTTTTTGCCATTCAGATTTCTTCTTTGAGAAAGTTTCTGTTCATTTTGTCACCCTATTTTTTGATGGGGTTGGATATTTTCTTCTTGTGGAGTTCAACCAGTTTTTTGTATATCCTTGATATCAACCCCTTGTCAGATGTGTATTGGGCGAATATTCTTTCCCATTCTGTAGACTGTCTTTGTATTTTGGTCACTTTTTCTTTTAAGGTGCAGAAACTTCTTAGTTTAAGATAGTCCCATTTGTCTATCTCTGTTTTCACTTCTTGACCAGTGGCATGGGATCTTTGAAGATACCATTAGCTTCAATATCATGGAGGGTTTTGCCAACTTTGTCTTCAATGTACCTAATGGATTCTGGCCTGATGTTGAGGTCTTTAATCCATTTTGATCTTACTTTTGTCCATGGTGTTTGTTAGGCAGAGATCTGAGCCCATTTTTTTTTGCATGTAGCCATCCAGTTTTGCCAGCACAATTTGTTAAAGATGCTTTCCTTGCTCTACTTCACATTTCTTGCTCCCTTGTCAAAGATTAGATGATCATATGTTTAGGAGAGATGTCAGTATATTCAACCCTGTTCCATTGGTCTGAAGCTCTGCCTTTGTTCCAGTACCATGCTGTTTTAACTATTACTGCTTTGTAGTAGAGTTTGAAGTTAGGGAGGTTGATTCCTCCCATTCTCTTTTTCCCAAGAATTGCTTTAGCTATCCATGGGGGCTTATTATTCCATATGAATTTCAGGAGGTTTGCTCTGTTTCTTTGAAGAATGTCATGGGTATCGTTATAGGGATCACATTGAATTTGTACAATGCTTTGGGAAGTATTGCCATTTTAACAATGTTAATTCTCCCGATCCATGAGCAGGGGATATCTTTCCATTTTCTCATGTCCTTTTTTATTTCCTGAAGTAGCATTTTGTAGTTTTGTAGCTGGATAGAGTATTCTTGGTGAAGCGTTCATTTCAGTGGTCCAAAATTGTGTCTTTAAAATTGCCCAGTATCAGTAATTTTCATGAAAGCTGAAACATAAAATGTAAGCAAAACAAAAACGACATGAGACTGAGCATTCTCAGTATTTTACGTGACTTGATTAAGTAACCAGTGCTTATGCCAAGCACATGAGCTAGTGTATAATTAAGATTAAACATTAAGAAACATTTTCTTTCCATTTTTTTATTTTCACATTGTATGAATTTCCTACTTCTACTGTAGCAAATTAACACATATTTAGTGGCTTGAAACAATATAAACATATTATATTAGGGTCAGAAGTCTGAAATAGATCACTCTGATGAAAAATCAAGAGAGATTTGTGGTGTTGGCAGGACTGAATTTTTCCTGGAGACTTCAGGGGAGAATCATATTTCTTTCTTTCTCCAGCTTCTAGAGGCTGCCTGAATTCCTGGGTCTCTGCCTTAATTTTCGAAGTTCTGCATCTCAGCATTTCTTCCTCTCCCCTCATTGCCACATCTCCTCTGACTCACCAGCTTCCTCTCCCATCATTTAAGTACACTCATGATTGCATCATATCCATCCAGATAATACAAGAGAAACCATTTAAAATCATCGACATTTGCAAAATCTCTTTTGCCATGTAAGGTAGCAGCACACTTATGATTTCTGGAGAGTAGAGTATGAATCTTTTGGAGATCATTATTCTGTCTAAGCCACAGCTTAAACTTTTCCCACTCGTGACCCCTTTTCGCCCAAGAAATATTCTTGCTGTCCCAGGTATATCAGTATATGAATTACACTGTAGCACTGTCATCCCGTTGTTCGCCGATTTGCTCGAGTGGGCACCAGTAACGTCTCCACGATGAGACTTGTTACTGTTTTGTATAAAAATTAAACATTTACTCATAATTGTAAATAAAATTTATTTTAAAATAATTATTATGTGTACATATACTTTACCTATCATGTAGTAAAGTCAAAAGCAAATTTTCATTTTGAGAAAAATATGCTTCTTTATTTTTACATAAATAAATATTGGCTAAATACTCGATACTGTAGGATGGAGAACATATTCAACATTTTTCAAAGATGAATGATATTTTGATTTTTTAATTGTCAACGCTGAGAGCTTCACTTTATATATATAGTGAAAGAGTGGTAGTACGTTTAAAGGCCATTTCAGAAATTACTGGAAATTCTATCCTAATTTAACCTAAAATTTATTTCAGAATTAAGAAATTCAAGTTTTCAAGTTACGTTGCTTCATAACTAGGCAAGTTCTTGAACTTTTAATGTCAGGTGGCTGACATTTTGTTAAAATCTCAGTTGAATATGGTTTATGAACTCAACTTAATTTTGGTCATTGTACATTCAGAATCTTTTTACCATTGCCAACTTTTTCACAACCATCATATTCAGTTACATGACCCCATTTGGGGTCACAACACAGAGTGTAAGATACTTTGGTCTACTGTATTAATTTTACATAAAGAAGCTTCGTTTAAAGAAAGTAGAGAGATAATACAGGGGTTGAAATGCATGATTCACACAAAGTAGACCTGCTTTGTAACCCAGCACTGCATCGCCAAGTATAGCACCTGAAGATTTCTGAGCACTCCCAGAATGTGCAGGGCTGGAGCATCAACACAGCTTTGGGTCCCTACATTGAAATGTCAGTCTGAATGACTGAGAATCTCCAGGAGGGCTCCCCAGGTGTCCTAAGCACTATTTGGAAGATTCTCCAAATTTTCCTTTAAGGCTGGGGAGTCAGTATAGGGATTAAGGTGCATGCCTTGTACCATATGGTCCCTTGAGGACCTCAATGTGTGGCACTAATGGTCTTGTAGCATTCCTGGGCTGGCCCTGATGGTCTATAGTACTCAGAGCCTGAGTATCCCTGTATCCTAGGACCCCAGCATCTGGTTGGCCAAGAGTTGCCAGGAATAGCCTCAGGTCTCCCTGAGCACTGTTTTGGATGCATCATCTCCCAAAAAAGGGAAAATAATTTTTATTTGGTTGTCAAACCTACTTTTAAGTTACTATTACTTCTTGGCTTTCTTCTCTTGCTTTAATCCCCCTCTCAACAAACATTTTAACATAATTTATCCTCTATAAAACATTTTTTTAGTGAAGCAAGGGTTTTTACTGAACAAAATTTATGTAGACATGAGGACAGAGAAAAAAGGAATATATGTTCAAGAAAGAACATGCGCTTCTCTGGCATGGAAAAAAGTCAGAGAACTATCCTTTTGTTTGTTTGTTTGTTTGTTTTGTTTTGTTTTGTTTGGGGGCCACCCCTGGTGGTGCTCAGAGCTTACTCATGGCTCTGAGTTCAGGGATCACACCTGGTGGGCTCAGGGAACCTTAACAGGATACCAGGGATCCAGGGATAGAACCTGGGTTGCCTGCATGCAAAGCAAATGCCTCACTGCTTGTACTTTCTTTCCAGTCCCTCTGTAAATCATTTTGTTTAAAGTTATTTTATCCTGCGGAACTCTATCTGTGCTTGGCATTTGCTAAGTACTAAACAAAAAGTTGTTTTAATGGATCAACACACATCTCATTGTTCATCACATCTATAAATATTTAACCCTTTCTGCACTTCATCTTTATGTATATGTACTCATTATCTAGCTTCTACTTAGAATTATGGGCAGAAGCCTCACATATTGTAGTAATGATACACTTTTCTGGATAATGTAAAGTTTACATTCAATCTTCTAAAAAGTTTTAGTTTGATTTTAGGCATCATGTCCATTAACTGTTATGATTTGGGCTTCAAACAGGAAATATTCTAGCACTCTGCCCTCCACCATTTCCCTCTCCTAACTTTACTCAGCATAATACCCTCCAGATCCATCCATATAACTTAATCACTTAACTTCCCGTTAGTCGTCGATTTGCTCGAGCGGGCGCCAGTAACGTCTCCATTTGTCCCTGTCGTGTGCTAGTGTAGCCTGACGGCATCTGTTTGCTCTGGAAACATGAAGAGCTTCAAACCGATCGTTCATGATCTTCACGAAGATCTATCTCTATCCCTCTCGGAAAGACTGGCAAGCTACCGAGAGTATTCCGCACGCACGGAAGAGCCTGGCAAGCTATCTGTTGTGTATTCGATATGCCAAAACCAGTAACTGCAACTGGTCTCATCCATGTAACAGCAAATTTTATTTTTTTTTATAGCCAAGTAGTGTTTCATTGTGTATACTTGCCATATGTTTTTATCCAGTCATCTGTTTTTGGAAACTAGTGTTGTTTCTAGATCTGGGCTCTTGTGAATAATGTTGCAATGAACAGAGGAGTGCAGATATCTTTTCTGAACAGAACTTTTGGGCCATTGGGGTAAATTACAAGAAGTACAATTGCTGAATTATCTGGAAGTTCAATTCCTAGTTTTTGAGAAGTATCCATATTGTTTTCTAAATAGGTTGGACCAGTAGACATTCCCACCAGCAGTGAATGAGGTTCCTTTGTTCTCCACATACATGCCACACAGGTTGTTTTAGTTCTTTGTGATGGTTGCAAGTATCACTGTTAGTTTGATTTGCATTTTATGATGATAAGTAATGTAGAGCATTTTCTATATATCTTTTGTTCATCGGTAAGTTTTCTTGTCTTCTTTAAGTAGGTTTCTGTTCATCTCTCCCCAATTTTTTGATCAGTTTGGTTGTTTTTTATTTTTTTTTAATTTTGTTGTTGTTGAGCTCTACTTTACATTTGATCTTACCATTAAACATCATATCACAACCATTTATGAAGTACCCAGTGATGGTCTGACTATTAAAATTAAGCATAGGGGCTAGAGCGATAGGACAGCAGGAAAGGTGTTTGCCTTGCACACAGCTGACTGGGGTTCGATTCCCAGCATCCCACATGGTCCCCCAAGCACTGCCAGGAGTAATTCCTGAGTGCAGAGCCAGAAGTAATCACTGTTTGTGACACAAAAAGCCCAAAATTAATTAATTAATAAAATTAAGCATGGTGTTTAAAAATTAAGAATGATTATTAGCTCTGATTATTAGAATTAAGGAGTGATAGCACAGCTGGTAGAGCATTTGCCTTGCATGCGGCCAACACGACCAACTCAAATTTGATTCTTCCGCCCCTCTCGGAGAGCCTGGCAAGCTACTGAGAGTATCTCGTCCGCATAGCAAAGCCTGGCAAGCTACCCGTGACATATTCAATATGCCAAACACAGTAACAAGTTTCACAGTGTTCCTGGGCCCACTCGAGCAAATCAATGAACAAGGGGAGGACAGTGACAGTGACAGTGAGCTAGTAAAATTATTTGTTATTAGAAACTCATTGGGGTTTCCTCTTACCTTTAATTGCCTTATTTGACCAGTCGTGTTTGAGCACTTAATCATAAATCACAGAAAAGGCCCTCACCTACCATTTTTTCTCTGTGACCCCCCCCAGGCTCTTTGATACCCGGTACAGCATTCGGGAGAATGGGCAGCTCCTCACCATCCTGAGCGTGGAAGACAGCGATGACGGCATTTACTGCTGCATAGCGAACAACGGTGTTGGAGGAGCTGTTGAGAGTTGTGGAGCTCTGCAAGTGAAAATGAGTGAGTGGAAAAGAAGATCAATCATCCCTTGATTTTAAAGTTGACGTAAAGTTAAAGCAGGCAGTGAACAGAGCTTCTCTCGTAATAGGCCAGGCAAGCTCAAGTTCAATAGCCAGACAAGCTCAAGTTCAAAACTCAGTCTTGATGCAGTTAATTTCACACCTTATTCTCACGGCTCATCACCATCCGTGAAGCTTCTTGGTTCCTTATCCTCTACATGTTTCTTGCCTGTCACAGAGCATATTTGATCCACTGCGAAATCTTTTACGTGGGAACTTCCCTCTAATTTTTTTTTTAAACTCGGTCCCCTTAAAACAGTTTTAGGATAACCATTTTTTAAAAATTTTTTGCCTTTTGGGTCACACCCAGCGATGCACAGGGGTTACTCCTGGCGGTGCTTGGGGGACCATATGGGACCCTCAGAATTGAACCTGGGTCTGCCACGTGCAAGGCAAACGCACTACCCACTGTGCTATTGCTCCAGCCCGTTCCTTTTACTTCATTGTGTCTGCTTTTTTCCCTTATTCTAACCTCCTTGCAGGCATGTCTATACGCTTTTGCCTTATTTGAAAATTTATTTTCTTGAGTACTTTTTAAAATAGATGATTTTTTTCTCAAGTGGACATTTAAAAAAAATAGACATGTTTATTTTGTCCCAGTTTAAGTCCACTTCACTATCAACACTTGTGGCTAATCTTTTCCTCCTTCCTGTTTTAAAGCCCAGTACCTTGTATTACTATGCAAAACCTTTCCTCTCTTGAGGTCTTGTGCCAATCTGACTCGTAGCTCCTCTGACTCAATTGGTTAAGTCATCTAACACATATAACAAAAATTGCATTTTTTCATATTTATTAAAACCCTTGACTATAAACTCATTTTACTTCTATCTCCAATTCTGTTTTTATCCCAAAGGAAAAAAATCCATGAAACCAAACTATTAGCTACTTTGTTGTTGTGGAGTTACAAGTGGCAAGTATTGTAACTCCACAAGCCCTAAATTCTTTTTCAGTCTACATATTAAATGACCTATTACCCCTAGGAAATACAA
Source organism: Sorex fumeus (assembly GCF_029834395.1). Lineage (NCBI taxonomy): Eukaryota > Metazoa > Chordata > Mammalia > Eulipotyphla > Soricidae > Sorex > Sorex fumeus. The sequence goes on from NW_026606091.1 coordinate 45,639,172, forward strand.
CGCATATTAAAAATTTTCAAATATAGTTTGCACAAGTTCAAACATTTATATACTTTAGGAATACAATAAACCATCATAACACATCCATCCCCAAAGTGCAAATAACCTTCATCAATAGTCCATAAAAAATTTTTTTTTCTAATCCAGACCTGCCCCTAAATTGTTAACCTCAGTTTTTTCACCAAAATCTTAGAAATTATTTTTACTGGGCACTGTTTCCTTGTTTTGTATCTTTATATACCACTGAGAGTTAGAAGAGCTAGCATTTGTCTTTTTCCTTCTAATTTTACTCAGCATGACCTCTTAGAAGATTCAGCATGATCAACTTAGTTCCATCTAGGTCGTAGCCAAAGACAAGCATTCATCTTTTCTTAGAGCTAAATAGTTTCCGTGTGTGTGTGTGTATGTGTGTACAACTTCTTTATCCAACCATCTGTCATCAGGCACTTGGGTTATAAGTGCCCATATGCCCAAGCCAGAATGATATAGGTTATTGTAAATAGCACTGCAATGAATATAGATGCACATATATCATTTAGCATTAGTATCTTTGTATTCTTGCCAAGAAAATTCAATATTCACTATTTTATCAATGATACACAGTAAAAGAACCAGATTCCTGAACTCCTTGGTTTTTCTATACATGGACTTCTCTGAAGTTTAGTATTGAAGAATAAACACTAGCTCATATACTCTGTTCTAAAAGAATTGGCTTAACAGTGTTTTATGAAACAGTAAATTATGCGGTCTAGTTTACAGAGTAATCTAAATGGCTTCCTAGAATTTCTCTGATTGCTAATATAGTAACATCTGGTTCACTAGTTAACATTTTTTGGAGGGGAAAGGGGATTGGGTCATACCTAAGGGTGAGCAGGGGTTACTCCTGGCTTTGTGCTCAGAGATCACTCTTGTCAGGCTTGGGATAATCACTGGGTTACTAGGGATCAAATACAGGTTGGCTGCCTGTAACCAAATCACTCTGGCCTCTTGATGATTTCCTTTCTATAGGATAAGATATACCTAATTTTAAGCCATAAAATGTAATAAAGATGGAAACTAAAGAAAAAGTAGGTCATCAATCAGAATTATATTTATTTGATGAACTTAAATTTAAAAATGATTTTCAAATGGTTTTGTGTCTATTAATATAAATGAAATTACATTGAATTATTAAATCAAAACTATATTGATCGACAATTTCTTTTTTAAAGGTTATGATAATTCTGAATCCCTATTAAGTTTGTTAATTTGTTTTTCAATTTAGACACTAATAAAAGAGATAAACATAATTTGCTTTATATTTGCTAAAAAACTGTGGATGTTCTTGGTACGTTTTGAAACATATTATGTCTATGCCTAAATTTATTCTGAAACTGGGTATTTAGAATTAAATAGAAAGTTAGAAATTCTAAGTTCAGTAAAGTCAGATTTTTTTTTAATTTTGAACTTTGATTTTCCTTAGAACCTAGAATAACTCGTCCTCCCATAAACGTAAAAATAATAGAAGGATTAAAAGCAGTTCTACCATGTACAACAATGGGCAATCCCAAGCCTTCAGTTTCATGGATTAAGGGGGAGAGCACTCTCAGGGTAAGTGATTGTAAAACACACGGACATAACATATTTAAAAACTGTCACTGTCACTGTCCTCCCTTGTTCATTGGTTTGCTCGAGCGGGCCCAGTAACGTCTCCATTGTGACACTTGTTACTGTGTTTGGCATATAGAATACATCACAGGGAGCTTGCCAGGCTTTGCCATGCGGGCGAAATACTCTTAGTAGCTTGCCAGGCTCTCCGAGAAGGGCAGAAGAATTGAATCTGGGTCGGCAGGTTGGCCGCGTGCAAGGCAAATGCCCTACCCGCTCTGCTATGGCTCCAGCCCATTTAAAAAGAATGTATTAAATTAGAGCATAAAATTGATATATCAATTTCATCAATTTAAAATTTTGTTTCTTGTAATAAAACAATATCAAAATTTTCTTATAACCTATATAATTCTTTTTGTTATAAATATTGGTGCATTTTCTGTAACAGAAACATAACTATAAGAACAAAATAGTGAAAAAATAAGAACAAAATAGTGTTTAGTGGAAGAGATGGGATAAAGATGGATTGATAAAGTTGTGAGGATGAAAAATGAAATTTTTATTGAGAGATAATAATGTAGAGTATATATATATATAAATGCTGCACATCTTAAGTCTATATCATGTTATAAAACTATAGTCATTCAATAAAATTTAAAGTATCTTTAAATTTTAGTGTTTTAGAAAATTATTTTAGTAAATTAGAGAATCTTTAAATAAACCAAGGTATCTTTTAAAGACCCCACTCAAAAAGATAAGGTGAAAAATGTAGCATGGTAGCACAGTCCTCCCATTGTTCATCGATTTGCTCAAGTGGGCACCAGTTACGTCTTCTTTGTGAGACTTGGCATATCCAATACGCCACGAGTAGCTTGCCAGGTTTTGCTTCTGCAGGAGAGATACTCTCGGTAGCTTGATGGGCTGTCTGAGAGGGGCGGAGGAATCGAACCCAGGTCAGCCATGTTGGCCATGTGCAAGGAAAATGCCCTACCCACTGTACTGTCGCTCCAGCCCAGTGATAAATGTATAGTTTAACTTTAAAAATCAATTTTATATTATTTGTAGAATTTTACATTTTTTCAAATAGTATATATTCCCTTTGGGAATATATATCTTATGCAATATCACATAATATATGTTTTATATGATACTACATAAGATATGCACTAAATGTGGTTAGATAAAACCAATGCTATTAGTCATGCAGGCTTCGACGTAAATTTTAGGAAATAAAATATTTTGTATCTTCAGTGACGAAAGAAAATAAAATAAACTACATGTTATGTTTCTTTTTAAAAATTACTTTAGGTAATATTATACTATCTCATTTAGTTTTGTATGTTATACATAATACATGCCAAATAAATATTACAATGCTATTTTTGGTAATAACAGTGATCAAAATGACTTGGTGAAGTAGAGGAAATATGTCCTTGATATAACCATGATGTTTTAAAAGTCATGTTTCTATCCCTGTCAGGAAAATTCTCGAATTGCAGTTCTTGAATCTGGGAGTTTAAGGATTCATAATGTGCAAAAGGAAGATGCAGGACATTATAGATGTGTGGCCAAAAACAGCCTGGGTACAGCATATTCCAAAGTGGTCAAACTGGAAGTTGAGGGTAAGGAACTTTTATCTTTCTGTTACAGGGGCATTAAATGTTACTAGATTCTTCCGGGAAGGCTGTGTTTTAAGTTGCAAAATCATAGATACAGATTCTCTAGTTCCGTCAACTGATTAGATTAAGTCTCTGAACACAGAAATGACATTTTATCATATTACAATAAATGCAATGTTTCGGTTACCCAGCATAACTGGTATATTGGGCAAAAACTGACTAAATTTATTGTAATATGAAAAAATGGCACTCCATTTATATTGATGTCTGACTTGGATAATTCGCCTTTCTTCCCAAATTTTAAAATATTCATTGTTTTCTTTTCTTCATGAACACATGACTTACAAATATCAACAATAGAGGCCAGAGATCTTGGACAGGAGTTAAAACACTTACTTGTATGCATCTCACTGTTTAATTCCTGTCACTGCACCACCAGGTGTGGTCCAAACTTTACCCCCTGAAATTGAACAAAGGGAAAACCATTTTCAGATTATATTCTGTCAAAATATTGAAAAAAATAAAACACTGGCTCAAAATGTATAACCAAGGATAGTCTTAGTTCTGTTACATTGTCAAAATTATTTTCAGTTTTTAAATATTTATTTAAAATCAGCAAGTTCACCCAATAGCTGTGGAAAGAAAAAGCTTTCACTAAGAAACCTGATCCAGAAGGCCTAAGTATCTTTTCACGTTAGTTTGTTGGATTCTTATTTTTGTTTCGGTTTTGGGGGACCACACCTGGCAGTGCTCAGAGCTTACTTCTCACTCTGAGCTCAGGGATCACACATGTGGTGGGGCTCAAGGGTCATTTCGGGTGCCAAGGTCAAATCCAGGTTGGACAGTTACAAAGAAAGCACCCTACTCGCTGTACTATTGCTCCAGCTCCATTGGATCCTTCTTGCCCTAATATCAAATTTTGTTTAACAATAAAAAACATCAGTACTCCTGTGCTGGGTGAGTAAAATGACTACAAAACTATTTCCAGTTCTTCCTGTTACAAGCTATAAAATTAGGCTCTTGGGCTCTCAATTTCCTCATCTAAGACACATTTGTTATGAGTACTCAATGAGGTAAGGTATGTACAGCACTCAGCAGAGTATCTTGCCCTTTGAAAACTATAAAGAAATGTTGACCTTGAGAACCATCTATCTATTCCCTTTTATCTCATGTAATTGATGAAATTTTAGATTATTATATGTTGTCAAAAGTTATAATTTCACATAGGAAGACTTCTGAGTTCCTTAGTTTACTTTGATTGTATCTGTTAGACCAAAATCTGTCCTTTCAAACATATCTTCCTTCTCAATTATACAGTTTTCTATGAGGTCCTTTAAGATTATTTAATTTGCCATCTAGAACTTCCTCTTAGTTTTAATGTTCTCATTTCTCATATTTTTATTGATAGAACACTTTTATTATGACATTACGTCAATTGCTTATAACATTTCTATTAACTCCTCCTGGAAAAAATATTAAGTTGCCGTGAAACTAAAATGACAGATGTAAAGAAAAGAAACATGCATTTACAACATAATTGCTATAATTAATTTAGTATCTTTTTAATACTATCTATTGTTCAGTATGCCAACAAGCTGATATAAATTATTCAGCAAAGAATTAACAAACACACGACCACACCCAATTATGCCTTTAAATACGTTGAATCTCTGCCTAGCTCAGTGTCCTTAAACTATAAGTGGTGTGAAACAGAATTAGGGCTATCCTTTGGTTTTTGTTTGGGGGCCTTACCTGGCAGTGCTCAGGTCTTACTTATTCCTGGTTCTCATGGATCACTCCTAGGGGCCATACGTGGTGCCAGGGATCAAAAAAAAAGTTGATCACATGCAGGGCAAGTGCCCAGGAGGAGTTAATATCATTATATATGATATTGTTAAGAGCAGTGTCAAAATAGAGATGACAGAAGTCAGAATTCTGTAAATGAAGGAAAAGGAACTGAATTAAGATAGTGTAAGCATTAGTGTTATAGTACCTCTCTAATCCTTAATATTATCCATTTGTACACAATATCATAAAGATTTTACTTTTCAAAATAGCAAATGGGGGCCCTCCGCATTTCAATATACAACAGTGATTATTTAGGACATATTTACATAGATATTTATATAGCTTGCTTTAGTGTTGGTTTAGAGGAAATTATTATCATTGGAATACAATTATAATCTGTCTTTTCCTTGCTTTTTAAATTTGTATCATATCTAAGAAAGACTACTATCTTCATTTTACCTAATATTTAAATGCTGATGTTCATTGCTTTAACATTAATAAGTGCTAGAAATTTTATTAAATTTGCTAATATTGAGAGTCATCATATAGTTTAAAATTACTCTGACAATAAGTGAAAGTACTCTGACAATAAAATTACTCTAACACTCACATCTATTTCTGTTTCATTAAAGTTCCCAAAAAGCTGTCAATATACTGAAAACGTGTCACATCTTTAACACTACAGAATAGCTATTTAATAAATGGCACCAACTATAATTATTATATTATAAAATAAAATTAAAATAAATCTGATTTAGTGTTTGAAGCTCTAAAAGGTTCACTATAAAGAAATAGTTGAGGTATTATCAAAAGATATAATTTAGACATGATCTATTTAAAAGCAGGACCAACTGAACAGAGAGACAACTACACAAACCTCCAAAATGCCTGTGAATGTGTGCTAACTTAGAAATAGGGAGGGCTAAAAATGAAATTAGGTATGTGCAGTTGGGAGCTGAACATTTGTTATATTTTGTATAAGTAACTGTGAATTAGCTCGAGCAAATTAGAAAAAGAACTCTATGGTGCCATTTGATGCTGGGGAACTCATCACAAAAGGGCATGCCAGAAAAAGAGAGATTGCAAGCTTCTGCTGAGGATAAGCATGCCAGGCCATGGATTTGTATAATGCATTCACTAAATCTTATTTGTCATAACAACATAAAAGCAACACTCCAATACAGAAGTAAAGCTTCCTTGTACACGGCCATCTTCCAGCTGCTGGATCACTAGAATAGCAACCAAAAGATATTATATCCCTTCTTGTCTTTAAAGCTTCAAATAGCAATATACAAAATTACTGTTAGAAACTTTTAATTCATCTTCCTAAAAGAATGAGAAATGAGATGGCTCACATTTTAAAATTGTAAATTCTTGGCGTGGAATATCTTATTTAATCCTCACTGGTAGTCTGAGAGGAAGTTCTCATCAACTGTGCTACTTCAGAAAACTGAAGAACAGAGAGGATAATAAAGTTAAGCCTACAGAGACGTGTTCAAGAAGTTTAATAATATTCAACACTGTTCTACTCAAGAACAAAATCATTATATATGATATTGTTAAGAGCAGTGTCAAAATAGAGATGACAGAAGTCAGAATTCTGTAAATGAAGGAAAAGGAACTGAATTAAGATAGTGTAAGCATATTTCCAACAAATTTGACAAGGAGCGAAAGTGAAAAAAGTATAATACGGATAACACTTATGCTATACAGGTGTTATTCTTGTAATATTTATCTTTTAAAATTTGAAATGCTAAAAAATTGTTTTCAAAATGTTCAAATACCAATTAGAAGAACCCCAGAGAAAAGGAAAATGTCAACATAACAGCAAGAGACAATAGCTAAGGGAACTTTGCTGGTTAAGAAGGCAAAGAGACATATTCATGGGAAAAGGGGGAAAAAATCTTTCTACAGTGGGAGAAAATCTTTCTACAGTGGGGACCCACAATGTCCCAGGTTGTCCAGGGTAGTTCTGGTTTACACCTGTTTTCCTGGAATAATTATTAATAGACTGACACTTACTTCCAAAAGTACACAGTCTTTGATGATGAATCAAATGATCACCCTACTTAGGAATCAGGAAACTAGTTCTCGTAATAGCAAGGAAGGAGGAAATAGTTGTCTTCTATTTTAAATAAGTAAGTTTGGTGAGTGAAATTTGAGAACACTCTATTCTGATGATCTCTATTTTCTCTAAGAGGTAACGATAAGGTTATCATCTGAAATACTTTTGTAAAGTTGGACTGAGAGAAGAAGAGAGCAGACTTTTAAATAGCTATGGGGAATGGGAGAGGTGACTCACAAGGGAATCCAGAATTCCTGGACAACATTAAGATTTTAGTAATAAATGGGGTCATGAATATATACTGATATTAATTTTCAGAGTTGCAGAAACTCCCCAGTTGCTCACTACAATAGGTATACATTCAGAAAGAGGAGAAAGCGAAATCCAAGGCCAAGAAGCAAGCATTGGCATTTTGCCAGGAAGGAAAATAGGGCAAAGGATTTGAGAATATTCCAAAAGAATATAGTAGACATGATGGATCATGATAATTTATGTATCAAACACACAAAGTGAGTATTAAACACTGACAGCTCCAGTAATATGATAGACAAGATAATGAAAATTGTCCTACTACAAACACCGGGCTAGATCGATAGCACAGCGAGTAGGGCATTTGCCTTGCATGTGGCCAACCCCGGTTTGATTCCTTGCCCCCTCTCATGAGCCCAGCAAGTTACTGAGAGTATCCCGCCCGCTCAGCAGAGCCTGGCAAGCTCCCTGTGGCATATTCAATATGCCAAAAGCCGTAACAACAAGTCTGACAATAGAGACGTTATGGTGCCTTCTCGAGCAAATTGATGAACAATGGGAGGACAGTACTACAGTGCCACAAACACCAAGAAACACTAGAATAGTAGTATAACCATAATAGCACTGTAGCACTGTCCTCCCATTGTTCATCGATTTTCTCAAGCGGGTCCAGTAATGTCTCCATCGTGAGACTTCTTGTTACTGTGTTTGGCATGTCAAATACACACGGGTAGCTTGCCAGGCTTTGCGGTGAGGGCGAGATACTCTCAGTAGCTTGCCCAGCTCTCTGAGAGGGGCAGAGGAATCAAACTCAGGTCGGCCACATGGATTGAGTGCAAGGCAAACCCCCTATCCGCTGTGCTATCGCTCCAGCCCATAATAATAAAATATAAATATCCCCAAACTGTGGGAAACAAAAAACACAGCTGGGAGTTCTTGAATTAGTTTTGCCTCATTCTGAGGAACTGAAAGAGCTACCCATCTCTATATTCTAGAAGCTTGGTATTCATACCCCTTACGGGAGAGGAGACAAGGTCTTGCTCTCCATATAAGTGCCATGTAACACTGAAATTCTCATATAAGGAAGAGAATAATAAAAATAAAAAGATGAGTTGGGAAAATTCCACTCACTGGTACTGATAAATAACAGATTGTTTCTGTCTTTACCTCAATTCTAGATATGAGGGAGAAAAAAGTCAAGTTTCATTATGAATGAATAATCAACCCACAGAACTCTATTCTGGGTGTTTGATATTGATGCTAAAGCCATTTTGTGGGTACAGTCACCAGCTGGAAAATTTGTTCTACAACCAAAATTTAACCACATTCAAATAAAAAAAGAAAGAAAGAGAGGCTAGAGAGAGAGTAAACTGGGTAGGGCACTTTTCTTGCATGCAGCTGACTTGGATTCAACCCCTATCATTCTATATGGTTACCCTGTAAATCACCAGGAGTGATTTCTGAGTACAGAGCTAGGTATGACCCCTGAGCATTGCTGGGTATAACTGAAAATTTAAAAAAAAATTTAACAAAAAAATGCCTTACCCAGATTATATATATATTTTTAATAGATAAAGCAACACTGAGGTGAATTCATAATAAGAATGATAGTATTCATAGGAAACAATCTGCCTTGAGTGAGTTACCTGACACAATTTTCAAAGGGATTAAAGTTCCAGGAAATTCAGTTAATAAAATAGCATGGTATGAATTTTAAGTGAGCATGTTTAATTAAAGTCACAAGAGAAGAAACAAAAGAAGAGATAAATACATTAATAAGAAATAATTCCGATAAGAAACTAAATGTAATTTTTTCAAGTGAAAATATAATGATTAGAAAGGAATAAATGGATGATATAAATTGCATATTTAAGATACAGAGTGAAGTAGTGAAGTTAAGCACAACATCAGCTTGACAGAATTTCGCTAAGTCGAGCATGAAGTCACCTTGACAAAATTTAGAATTTAGTGCAGAGAAGTGGGAAATGTAAAATTGAATAAGTAACTATTTAAAAAATTATGGCAATCTGAACTCAACAGCATAATAAATGGGAACTTAACAAAATTGGAAAAACTTAGATAAAAAGTTAAGAAGAAACATACGAACCCCAATGGGTGAAAGTAAAGGGAAGCTCAATGAACTTTTTCACAATAATCTTGAAACATTGATGAACAGGGGCCAGAGTGATAGTAGAACAGGGAGTGCTTGCCTTTCACATGGCTGACCTGGGTTCAATCCTTGGCATCAGATATGGTCCTCTGAGCACATTCCTGAGTGCAGAGCCAGGAATAAGCTTTGAGCACAACCGGTTGTAACCCAAAAACAAAAAATAGAAGTCTAAAAATATTAATCATGTATCTGATTTGAGTTTGTTGATTGACTTTGAATCTTAGTTTCCTTATCTCTAAAATAGAAACAAAACCATTTCCTAGATCTCAAGTTTGCTATCGTGATCAGATAAATTAATATATGCAGACATAACACTATTATTTGCTGTTTTTAATTCTTATTTTTAAAATTTATAAGGCATTTACATTGTGAGGTTATTTTTTATTTTTTGGCTTTGAGTCTATAACTGATGGTGCTTAGGGCTTATATCTGACTTTCTGCTCAGGAGTCAATCCTGGCAGTGCTCACGGAGCCATACATGGTGTTAGGGATCAAACTAGGCATGGCCAAATGCAAGGCAACCTCTATGGCCCATTAATACAGTGTTTACTATGTGTAAAGTACTTTTTATTTCTTTTGCGATATTAACTCATTACTACTGTTACTGTATTTATAAATAAAAATGAAATTAAAGAATATCATATTAAATACTACTTATTAGAATATAACATATACAAAACTTTAAGTAATAATCTATGCACATAGAATAGAAGGTAACTTTTCATGTACTTTATGTAGTGATCAACTTCTTGAATTTTCAGAATAAGACCTTTATAATTAGGAATATTAAATTGTATATGTGTTTGTGCTTTGGGAAAAGTATTTCTTCCAAGTACACTATTTTGATAAGATGGCATCAACCCTGTGTTCATTAGTTTGCTATATTATTTTTGCAGTTTCTTTGCTCCATTCTGCTCTTCTGGAACATGCTATTTTCTTAAGGAAGGACTTAATCCATAAAAATAATAAACCCGAGGCTCGTAGAAGTGAAAGAGCCAGCTCAATCCAGCTGCTGATGAATTTTCTACCATTTGATTCTTTTTTACTTTTGTTTGTTTTGTGTCCACATCTGGCAATGCTCAGGGCTTACTCCTGGCTCTGCATTTAGAAATTACTCCTGTCAGTGCTCAGGGGACCATATGGGATGCTTGGGATCAAACGTAGGTTGTCAGTGGGCTAGGTAAGCACCCTACCCACTTGTACTATTGCTCTATCCCCCGTGATTCTTAGTTTTTGGAAGAAATCTGAAAGTTTGGATCCTATGGTAACTTAGAGGCTACAAAGTTTGATTTGGTTCTGATTTCTCAATGAACATTTTCTTCACCTGCAAGGATTTCATTGATGCATAAAGTAAAATAAAGGTAAGTACCCATAGAAAGTGAAGCAGTGCTAGGTGAGAACTACATAAGTGTACTGATGTCAACTGGCAAGGTCTAGCTTCTCAAAGTTCACAGACACTTGGAATGCATGAAAGTTGTCAATAACAACCATGAAGGCTCTTTAGAAATGCTGATCTCTGTCTCAGATACCTACTTCTGAAAGAGTGAACTTCAGGATAAGCTGTGATGAGTGTCAGAAAAATTACACGTGCTACTTTGTAGACTCCTAGATGCCTGTTTTTAAAAATATTTTACCAACTGTGGACTGCGTCTCAGAGTTATCAGTTTCTTATAATCATCACTGGATAATTTTTGTTTCCTTTGTTATATATCTTAATATATTTGAAATTAAGATTTGTCTTCCCCTGGCTTGTAGCTCCTGCACTTGAACTTTCCTCTGCTTACTCAATATATGAGAAGAAATATGCAATACTAAAACAAAGACAATTAATAAATTGATGAATACTGATTCCCTGCCTGCCTATTTGAAATATTCCTTTCAATTTAGGTCATTATTAAAAATATGTTCTTCTTCATTCAGAGATGAAGCATCACTGTTAGCGGTTTTATTTCATGCAGCCTCTCTCTTCCCAAATAATTATATTTGATGCATATTACATTTGTTAAGCTGAGATCAGAAATTACATTCAGGCTTTTCAGTGTCACAGAGAGGGAAATATATCTTAAGGAAGGGAAGTGGTCTTATAATTCTTTAATCTTCTTCATGTGCTACTTTAGGTCTAGTGTACATCCAAATAATGACCCACGCTATTCCTCCTATCTTTCCTGAAGCATTTTTCTCCTGAGTATGTCTAATGGCCAGGAAGACACCCAGTGGCAGGGCTCTATGACAGTATGATGATTTGAGGGTAGGGCTAAAGATTTTGAGGAGAGATACTTCATGAAAACTTTGGATGACCTTTGAATAAAACTCTGGTCTTATTTTCCTGCTCTTGACCAGAGAGATATCTTTCCTCTTAAACTTTGTGCTTAATAGACAGTACTTCTTGTTTTAATAGCTTAAGAGTTCATCATGTCTGTTCATTAGACAAGATCCACTTAATGTAAAAATATCTAATATTCTTACATAGTCCTCATAAATTCCCTCTTATATTGCCTGACTAAAATATATTATGAAATTACTTATTTGGAACTGACTATTATAGACTGTAAATATCACATTAAAATGAACTCTATTTTGTGTTTAGAATCTGATTGAGTGGCGACTACTTGAGATTCAAATTAAAATAGACGGATATTGGGCTTTATCAGCTCCTTTTTGATTACATTCTCTCTGATTATCTTGTTGTCATGGAGTTTTAAGCTTTTAAGGGAAAATTGAGCAATGGTCAAACTAGAAACAAGAGCAGGTAACCACTAGGTGGAAGACATGCCTTGGCATTAATACAAGGGCTCTGGAAGCAATACGGGAACAAGAACAGAATCCTTTTACATAGAGGAGGCCTACTGTAGGCTTCCCCAGTATTTAAATGACTCTTCATTTCCGCAAGGCCTCAAAAGCAGAATCCTGTCTCCCCACTTCAGAGAGGATTTTTTTAGGGAGTGAGGACAGAAGAAAAGGCATTTGGCAAATTTACATGGTTTCAGTAAATAATTCTCCATCGCCTGTCAGAGCACTTGAGTAACGTTAGTCCATTTCTCTGATGTTTGAAAAGCTCACCATGCACCCTTAGACTTCCCAGGTCTTTGGAGGCTTGTAATGAGTTTTTGAAGACATATGCAGTGTCTAAGATAGTTAGAAAACAACTTAAAACCCAAAGATATAATTTATGTGTACTCCATCACATATTTGTGGTGCTTCCAGAGGCAAATGTCAATAGAAACAACTACAAGAAATCAACACCGTTTGTAAAATGTCGACATCTGGTTGCCTTCTTTACTAGTGATCAGATTTCCTTATTGCATCTAGGACAGAGTAGAAGTGATCATGGAATGTTTACACAACATTTGATTTGCTTTTTCCTTTGTTTATGCTGCAGCTCTTAATATGACAAATGTCACAGAGAGAGGTATTTAAAACCCCATGTGTGCTGTGTTGTCAGTGATTGCAGTTTTGATAAAATTTGCAGTGGTCCCTGTTCCCGGCATCAATTCTACTTGTTTGATGCCACTAACAGGTTTGATTTGTTGTCATGAATCCAATGTGTATTTTAAAAATAAATGAGAGCCCATGAACATTTGCTAGCCCTGGAGGCTAACAAGGGGAAATTTAAATTGCATGATTAATATAATGCATGTTCTAAAAGAAGACTTTGACCCCATTGATTTTTTATTCCATGGGATATTATGTTGCATTCTTATCTACAAGTTTCTGTAGTGCTTTAGAAAACACAATGGTAATCTAGTCCTTTAGTTGAAGAACTGTCAGTAAACTTCTCTAAAAGGAAAAGGGTATACGATTATTTCATTAAGGAAATAACACTAAATAGCAATAGGTAGGTCTTTCTCATTGAAAATCTGAAGAAAAATGTACTTCAAAGATTGGTCTGAAATTCTCTAAGACCATCGAATTATTACTATAATGTTGAACTATATTATTTGAAATAAAAATTATCATGAGAGGAATATGTATATTCTTGCTAAGGAATCTTTTCACTTTAATTTTAAGGCATAAAAATGAGAGGCACAAGTTCAAACGTAGAGTCATACGTGAAAAAAGATGTTTCTTTGTCTAGAATGCATTAATTCATTCAACAGTTATCTCATGATTTTCCAGATACGATGTGAGACAGAGATGGGGATGTCTTCACTGGACTTAATTTCAAAATGGAACAATTTTGAATCCTGCAAAAGGATCATAGAATTCTGTGGAATTTTCAAATAATATTACATTTAGTTATTTTCTTCAGGAATCAGATATATGACTTTCAAATTTAAATTAGAATCTTCAGTTTTATGAATTATGAACTATACCATGATTTTTAGAGGGAATTTAATGTACCAGATAATAACAAGGACCCTAGACTCCTGAAAAAACTGCTGGGCTCCAGAGACTAGAAAAATCTTCCTGGTTCAAATCCTGGCTTGCTCACTTAAAAATTGTAGAACTTAAGGTAGTTGCTTAGTTTCTTTTTTGCCTCATTTCTCTGCCTCTAAAATAAGGGTAATAGTATTTTCTATCCTGTACATTATGAAAGGACAAAATAAAATGATATATTTATAGTTCTTAATAAAAATACTTGGCACATAGTCATCATTCAAGGATTAATACTACCACTATCACTATCACCCCATTGTTCATTGATTTGCTGGAGTGGGCGCCAATAACGTCTCGATCTATCCCTGTCACGTGCTGATGTAGCCTGATGGCATATTGGGGGCTCTTTCAGGGTCAGGGGAATGAGAATCATCATTGTTACTGTTTTTGGCATATCAAGTAGTCCATGGGTAGCTTGCTAGGTTCTTTCATGTAGGCGGGATACTCTTGGTAGCTTGCGGGGCTCTTCGAGAGGGATGGAGGCTTCGGGGGAAGCTTCTAATCACCTTTACAGGTGTTCCTAGTGAGGCATATATGCGGGCAGGATACTCTCGGTAGCCTGCCAGGCTCTCTGAGAGTGGTGAGAACTAGACAGTAGCTTCTGGGAGTTTGGTTTTATAGTCTCTGGATCTTGGTCATTGATGGGGTTACATGGCAGTTGGTGGGTGTAACTGTCTATCTACTGGAAGATGGGAGATCTGGATGGAGGAGGCCCAGTCCCGAACAGAACAGGCCCAATCCAGAACAGAGATCTCAGCCCTAGGTCCTGAATACCTGGGTTCCTCTGCCAGTTCCTTCATGTGTGAGTCCCAAAGTCTATATAGAAAGAGATAAAAGCTAAGCAGATGAGTTAATGGAACTCATTTGGCAGCAGCAGGAGGTGGAGGGTTGCAGGGCAGAGGGGAAGTTTGGGCCATGACCAGTGAGGCTCAAGAGTCACTCCTGATGATCATCCTCAGGAGATAAAATTAGGGTCAGCTGCATTCAAGGCAAGTACCTTATTAACTACAATACTGTCCTTCCAACCCATAGATTAATGGAACTCTTAATTAATTAATTAATTAATACTAGTTCTACAAATAATATCACTTTTGAGCAACAGAAACTATGATTTAAGCACTTACATAAAGGACAATTATGGGTCTACTATGTTATTTATATTTCAGATAGAAGGGAAAAATTCCAATAGGAAAAACTGAATTTTTATCAGAAACAATGTTGACTTTTGATCCTATCAGAAACTTTAAATCTGGAGTGGTCCTTAAACATTAAATAACTCAACCCCTCATGTTGCAGAGAAGGAAATGAGACCAGCAAAATCAGTGTTTTGCTGAATTTCACAAGGTATTTAGATGTCTTGGTTCCTAACTGAGAACATCTTCCACTTCTCATTTTCATACCTCTCCTTTCTCCACAATATGTAGATCTGTACTCTGGAGCATTCCCATGTTTCAGCATCAGACAAAGACCGAGTGTCAATCCTGACCCTATCTCTTACCAGTGATAGAAGCAGATAGTTTACTTAACCTTTGCAAGTCTATTTCCTTTTTTTTGTGAAAGGGAACACTATGACTCGCGTCAGAGTTCTTTAAATGGACTAAGGTAGCATCTGTCCAGTGTCTAACATGGTGACTCTTAGGTAAATATTGGTTCTTGGCTGATATTTTTCAGTTGTTTGGATTGGTAAAAAGCTGGATGACTTCTCCCCAGAGAATACTACTGGTGAGGCTTCTCAAATTTCATAAATAGAATGTCAACATTACCAACTGCTCATGTGGTTTCCAAAGAAGATAAATCTACACCCTATCAGCAATGCTTTGTACCTGCATTATTGGTACTTGTAAATTTGGTTTGGCCTCACTGTGAGGTTTATCTAAGGAAATCTATGAAGATGAGTTTTTATCAGAAAAAAAGTTTATTTAGATTCAATCTGTCTAACTAAAATAATAAATAAAGTATGATAATATGAAAGCTCTGGCAACTTGGAACTCTATCCTGAACTTACATCATATGTTACTCGTTATAAGTTGTTTGCCAAAAATATTATTGAACTTATTGATTGTTTCATCACTCAGATCTAAAGCAAACCTCAAGTGTGAAATTACTTTAAAATTATAGTGCCTGAAGGAAAAGTTGGTCTTTCTTGAGAAACTCATTTTTTCCTTTCTCTAGTGCGAACTATATAATTTGTTTTCTTTTACCTTGCTATTTTTCCTATCTGGAATGTTTCTCAGAAGCCAATTTGAAGTTTAGTCATAGTATCTGTAAAAATAGACTGACCAGAAGTTTCCTTTTCAGCATTAATGTGCTGTTGTTTTGCTTAATTTATGGTCATATCATTGGTAATATTCACTTCAAAGTCTATATAGGAAGAGATAAAAACTAAGCTGATGAGTTAATGAACTCATTTGGCGGCAGCAGGAGGTGGAGGGTTGCAGGGCAGAGGGGATGTTTGGGCCATGATCAATGAGGTTCAAGAGTCACACCTGATCACCCTCAGGAGATAAAATCAGGGTCAGTTGCATTCAAGGCAAGCAACTTATTAACTACAATATTCTGTCCTTCCAACCCATAGATTAATGGAACTCTTAAACATCACTGCACATGAAAAGAATCTGCAGATCTTGTGAAAAGGAGAGCCTCACGATATAGTTCCAGAGATCTGGATTTGCTAGATCTCTCTTAGTCTTCTAACAACTTCCCAAAGGAAACTTACTAGGTAGTCTCTGAGCCACTCTGAGAAATAGTGACTTAAGAATTTCTATTTCGTATATCCTAAATCCAGATGAAGCATTAAAGTTAAGAAGAAAACTGACTTGGCCACAGTTCATAGGATAAATATTGGCATGCCTTTAAATTTATTGAATGCTGCTATAGTCTGTGGAATGGTTAACTCTTAAGGATACAGAGGTAGACATAATTCATTTCTAGACCATTTTTTCAACTTTAGTGAAGAAGACGTATAAGCAAATAATCATAATAATTGAAGTTCAATATATTTGAAGTGGCAAAAGTTTGTGGTAATCAGGTCAGAGACATATCTTAATGAAGATAGCTAATGGGGTTGAAGAGATAGCTTGACGCTTTTGCATACAGAAGGCTTGGGTTTGATCCCAGGCACTGCATGTGGTCCCAGAATCACCAGGAGTGTTTCTCAAGGACAGAGCTAAGAATAACCTCAGAGCATGAGGGCCAATAGAACTTCCATTGTTGAATGGCAACTCGTGGTATAGTTCCTATCAAAGAAAGCAAAGAAAAAGTAAAGAGGAGGTAAGATGTGTTTATCATGTAAGTTGGAGCCTGCACTGACTCATAACCAGGAAAGACAGACTATACAGTTTGGAGCAGGAATTACTAGAGGTGCTATTAAAATCAGAATGAGTTATAATTTAACTCACAGACTAACATTAAATTATATTCCGTGATATCCTTCTCTGGACATAATTTTTAATGGCTATTACCACCTTTATAGTTTGGAGGATTTTGTCCTTTTTGGGCATCCAAAAATCTCATCTCAAAGATGAGATGAACTTTATCCACAGACCTTTACCCAACTTAATCCACTTTAGACAATAAGGATGTTATGCTGTCACTTAAGATTTAGCTGCTGCTTGAGTCCAGCAGCGTATGGAACCTCTGGGCCACTCCAGGTCAATACCTGATTGGGTGTTACACGTAAGATCATCTGATGGTGGAGATTAAACTAGATCGGCATATGCAAGGTACGGGGTTTCTGTACTATTTCCCAATCACAAAATGAAATTCTTTTCTTTAAAAAGAAAAAAAGAATAAAAACATGATGGGGTGGAGAGATAGTTCAAAGGATTGGAGGAAGGCCCAGCTCAATTTGGGGCACCACATGTTTCTCCAAGCATGATGCCAGGCGTAGCCCCTGAGTGCCACGGGGTGTGGTTCCTATGGAGGGAAAATGCAGTTTTTCTCTAAAATCTAGGGTTGAACTAAAAACAAATGAACTTCCCGGGGCCCTTGCCTGATTTATGCAGTAAACACTCTTGTTCACGATCACTATTCACCGTCCGTATTTACAAACTAGGAGAATGTTGCATTCTTCAAGACCACAGAAATGTCCCCGTGCAAGCCACTTTAGGTACAAGGGACGGGCAAACCTCCCTTGAAGACTCAGAGAAGAGAACAGGGCTGCGGGGAGGGACGGGAGGGGCCATGTATGTTTTAGAAAGGAGTTTGCATTCCGCTTCCTTCCAAGAGGGCGCCACAGTGGATAAACCTCTGTGGGCATCACTCTGCTTCAAAGGGGACAGAAATGTAAACAGTGACAGCACCCCAGCATCAGGTTTCCTTGCTTTAGCTACCAAGTCAGGAAGGAAAAACCAGTATTTACTTTGGGTAAAATTGTTATCGTCAGGTTTTCTTCTAATGATTGGAAAACCAGAGAGGAATCTGTTTGGAAACAAAGTTCTATGGAGACCTAATATGATTACTGTTCAGCCACACTGGAGCCAGCATTTTTCTAGAAAAGACCATTGAAATGACCCTTCGCAGTTCTTATCTTCTCACAGGCATCGCAGGGCCAATCATTTTCAAATAGAGTGCTCCACGAGACAAAGGTAGACTATTTAGAAAAACCAGATTCAAAAATCTAACGTTGATGAGCATTTAAAAAATTGTTTTGATGAGAATGATTCTTCTCAGATAACTAAAGTGAGGAGTCGTTTCAAGTGCACGCATGATTTTAACACATGGGGGAAGGGGGTGGAAATGTATTCAAACTGATCAATCTGGGATGCAGTTAACTAAGAGAGGTTGAAATTAAAAAATAAAATAAAGATAAATATTTAAAACCTCTCTTCGAAGTTGGAGAGGCAGCATTGCTGAGCCAGGGAGATATTTGGAGATAGAAGTAGCTATACAGGGGCCAGCGCAATAGTACAGTGGATAGAGTGTTTGCCTTGCCCGTGATCCATCTGGGTTTGATCCCCGGTGTCCCAGATGATCCCCTGAGTACCACCAGGAGTAATTCCTGAGCCAGAAGTGACATTTGAGCATTGCTGGGTGTGGCCCCCAAACAAAAATACAGAAAACAAAAAAAAAAGAAGAAAAGATAGATAGATAGCTTTGCAAAGAAAAAAATCTAGAAGAACTGTCTTCAAAATTAGTCACCAATATCTAGCTATATTTGTGGTTTTATATTATCTGCTTTTAGGCGAGTATTTAATTTCTTTTTCCCAATAATTCTATGAGAGAGGAATTGATATTTACATTTTATGCTTCAAAGAAACTGAAATTCAAAGTAGAGTGAAGATTCAAACCCAGGTCTGCCTGACTGGATTGTTATTTGGCTGTTAAAAGTAAGTGTAAGACAATTATCCTATTGATACAATTTGTTTGGGGGTTTTTGTTTGGTTTGGTTTGGTTCGTTTGATTTGGGGGCCACACCTGGCTGTACTCAGAGCTTCTTACTGGTTCTGCGTTCAGGGATAATTCCTGGATGTGTTCAGGGTATCATAAGGCATGCTAGGGATGAAACCTGGGTTCACCCGTACAGAGTAACCACCTTACCTACTATCTTTCTGACCCCAATGCAATTTTATTTCCCAGTTTCTGAGGATGTTCTTGAAAATATTCAATAATGGTTTTCTTAGAATCATGATTTCTTAGATGCTCAGGGATTTCCTCCAAAAAATGATATACAATTTAATGTATGGCACTAAGAAAAGAAACAGTCTTCAGGAAATAGAATATTTTTTAAAAGGCAAAAAGCACAGGCTGTTTATGTCATGGTAATAATTTTTATATTTGCTTCTTAAGATACATGTTACACTTTCTTAAATTTGCACACATCATCTTAATTGTTAGTGCTGTTTCTAATTGAATTCTTGTGATGTATTGGAAAAGTCACAGCTTATATTTAAAAAGCTAATTTAGAAGCAAACATAACTCAAATGGAGGAGCATTTACTACTTTATTGAGTAATTACTTTGTAGAACTTAAGAAATTTCTGGTTTTCTTCTTTATTTCAAGAAATGCATACTGTGCCAGAAAATGAAGCTATTTAGACATATGGGCAAGGGTAAAACAATTATTTTTCTCCACTGGTTATGTAGGAAGAAAAAATGTGACCTCTTGAAAGTTAACTTTGTCTTCCACAGTAAACCATTCTTGGTAAACAATGAGAGTAAACCCTCAATAGGTTTCTGTTTAGAAAAAAATAAGCATTATGGTATCAGAAACTTTTCTTACAATATGTCCTTGATATTATCAATTTAGGATTGACGTAGTTTAAAATCGGATTGTTGTGTATACATGTTAATTATTGTAGTCTGTTTATGGGTTGTGTGCTTATCTTTGAGTAATGTTCACTTTATTTCTATTAATGTATTTTACCATAAATTATGTTTTATCTGATATTCCAATGTTGTTACCACGTTCTTCTTTTGTTCACTATTTTCCATGTCTTTTGGTTCTTTTCCTATGCCTCTCTGCTATTTCATAACCATTCTGCTATTTCTTGAGGATATAGTTAGATTGGTTATTATATAGTTCTAAAGTCTATGTTTTTAGTTCTTTATATTTTTTTATCACAACTAATTCCTATTATCCTTTGTACTTATTTCTATGATCATATGTTATGTTTATAACTGTTTCTTCTCTCTGCTTCTTTTATAAATATTTTCCATATAATGGGTTAATGATATGTTTTATTCTCCATTTTGTTTCAGCCTCAAAACACTATTGATTTTGAAATGTTAATATTTAACATATTCTCAATTTTAAATATTTGATAAAATTTCCATAAATTGTATATGTATAAAGTATAAAATTTCCTTTTATCCTTTATACATATGTACAATACTAAATTCTAACAAAGTTTAAATTTGAGCAGCATCTTCTCTAGTCTTCTTAAGGTAATAATCCTAATCTTTTAAAAGTAGCTTACTCAAACGTTAATATGAATTGATGCTGTCTTGTAAAAAGACTTCATTTCTCTCTATAGAATCTCTCCACAAAATTCTTGAGTGTCCTCAGAACACAGTGTCTTGCTTGCCCTAGAATGGATGACTTAACAGAGGATGAAGACTGGGCAAGCTTTTTTATGACCTACACTTGAAAGCTGACCCAGTTGTTCTGGCACATTCTATTTGCTAGAAGTGAGTCACTACATCCAGTCTCTAACCACGGAGAGGAATCAGACTCCTCTCTTCTAAGGGAGGATTTGGGAACATACTTTTAAATCATGAGTTTTGATTTCTTTTCCCTCTAATATGCACTCATTACCATATAGGTTATAACCTTACTGCCCCTCAGATAATTTTTGAGGATCCTAAAATTTCTTTTTGCATTGCTTAATTTTCTCCCAGATTTATCTCTCAATCACTAAGCTAATGACACTCTTTCTTAACATTCATTTTCCTACTGTGCTTTGAAATTATGATTTACTGGAGAAAATGTTACTATTTACTCTCTGAAATGATTTCCTTTCCAGTGATTTTTGGTGGTATTTCAGTCACCTTATTTTAAACAAGAAGTTTGAAAATAGAAGTTATGGCCCTTTATTCACCTCAAGTCACCAATGATCACGGTCACAGTCCTCCCGTTGTTCATCGATTTGCTCGAGCGGGCCCAGTAATGTCTCCATCATGAGACTTGTTGTTACTGTGTTTGGCATATTGACACTCTCAGTAGCTTGCCGGGCTCTCCGACAGGAGCGGAGGAATCGAACTCAAGTCAGCCATGTAGGCTGCGTGCAAGGCAAATGCCTTTCCACTGTGCTATCCAGGTGAAAATATAGCATATATTCTGGCTACAATATCATGACTACCTCCTTAATACCCTTTTTCAAGCAAGAACGTTCCATCCTATGCCATTTGTTTCTAAGTAGTAAGCTTCCAATCGCCCTACGTCAGGTGGTTCATTTTTATGAAACCAAACGTCAATTCTCTTTCCCCTATTCAAAAAAACAATAACATCTCTTCTCTGTCTTGTGTGTTTCTATCCACTGTCACTTGTACTGAACTGCTTATCTTAATCTTTAACATGGCTTTGTCTTTTGAGATAAAAATATTGTATGTTATCTACTATTGTTATGCACTTTTCCTGGATATGTACTTTTGAATTCTATTTCGTCATACTCTATTTAGTATACCTTACCATGAAAATTCAACTAGTCGAATAGGTAATAAAATTAATATATTTATTTTTATCTGAGAGAAGTCAGTAGCATTGCTTTTTAAAGGTGATATTTTTACCCACCTAGAAACAAGTCATCAACTCCAAAGCTATTTTAAGTAACATGATTATCAACTACTATTTTACCCATAAAACATACATCCACAGAGTACACAGCTTAATAATTTTCTATTTTACAAAAATAAAGAATTTATTAGAAATTAATTCTATAGCAAGATTTCTAATTAGGCACCCTAAATCCAGAATTTCTCTTAACCCCAACTACAATATTTATACTACATACAACTCCATTATTTATTACTTATGCTGACTTGATCCTAATCATTGAGAGATTAGTACCTGAAAGTTTTCTGGAATGCCCTTATAAAAGAAGTCCTTTCATATGTATCTGAAATTCTTCCTTCCATGTTTTCAGTATTAGATTACTATCAAACTTCTCCAGTACTTGCCCAAGGTAGAGTTGGCAAGATGATATTTGACTTCACCACCAACTTCTATTTGCTTTATTTTTTCTTTCTTTTTCATAATAATTCCATTAAAAGAAAGTCCCAGTGATATCCTAAAAAGGCAAGCAACTTTCTGTCTCACTGAGAATTTAATCTAAAATCCCCTTTACTTACCTACCTCCCCTCACCATCACACATGCACAAAAAAGAATGGAAGCGATGCCACTGTTATATTTTCTGTATAATTTTGTTGTTTTCTGTCCAGACAGCCTCCACAGCCTTATAATTTTATAAAAAGCATTCAGTTCATTTCTACGAGGAAACTCTGTCTTTCCTTCTACTCACGAAACAGGAGATTTTCTCCTAAATTTACTTCTCCAATGAACAAATCAAGTGAATTGAACAGAAAAACCTTATTTTATTTTTTAATATCAACTCATTCATACACATAAGTGATCAAAACTGGGAAGACAGGTCATTTTTATTTTTATTTATTCATTTATTTTTTGCTGGAGCGATAGCACAGCGGGTAGGGCGTTCGCCTTACAAGCGGCCAACATAGCCGACCCGAGTTCGATTCCTCCGCCCCTCTCGGAGAGCCCGGCAAGCTACCGAGAGTATTCGATATGCCAGACACAGTAACAACAAAGTCTCCAATGGAGACGTTACTGGGCCTGCTCGAGCAAATCAACGGGAGGGCCTTTATCTTTATCTTATCTTATCACACCTGGCGATGCACAGGGGTTACTTGTGGCTCATGCACTCAGGAATTACTCCTGGCAGTGCTTGGGGGACCATACGGGATGTTGGGAATCAAACCCAGGTCAGCCATGTGCAAGGCAAACACCCTACCCACTGTGCTACCACTCCAGCGCCAGATCTTTTTTTTCTTTTTCTTTCTTTTTTTTTTTTTTTTTTAGGGAAAGTGGTTTGGGTCACAGCCAGCAGTGTTTAGGGGCCCTGCTGCTCAGGGATTGAATTGGGGTGGGTTGAATGCAAGGCAAGTGCTTTAACCCCTGTGCTAACTTTCTGGCCTGAAGGGTAGATATATTTTAATAAGAGCATATATAAAAATGAATACTGGGTACTTACAATAACCTCAGTGATCTCGTGTGATAACATAGGACCCCTAAAATATATAAGCATTTACAAATCAGAGTTTCAGAGTGGTTTCAGATTTTAGATTGGTTGATATGATAGTACTGAGTTATTTTCAAATTCAATTAAAGAAAATGATATTAAAATGGTATTAAAGAAAATGATAGCTATACTATGTACCTTTGAGACTAATTATATCTCAAATATTCTAATTAGAAGAATTCCAAGAAGAGGAGTCTCCTATTTTTCATTCTTACAGTCTACTAAGCAATCCCAAGAAAACTGAGAGGGAAAATGCAATATTAATTCAGCTATTTTTAAAGCATTTTCTTTTTTCATAAGAAATTGAGCTGAACCTTAAGGGGAAAAAAAAAAACAAAGAATGTGACTTACTTCACCTTCTTACCTCCCAAGAAGATTACAAATCAACTTTTGAAGATAAGACAAATACATTTTAACAGAGCATTTAAATGATATTTTAGCAATTAAATGAAAATGAAAACCATGAGGTTAAATATTTTTTTAAAAAGTAAGTTTAGAAGTTAAAGGCTATATGTAGTATATTTCTATAGGAAACAAGAAAACTAAAACAACAGTTTGAACTTGAAATAAAAATCTCATACACTGAATATATGTATTCAAGATTTAAATAATCTTTCAGGTGTCTTCATAATCTTTTCTAATTTACCATAACCGCAATTGTGTGTGCATGTGTCTAAATGTGTGTATATTAATACATAAGCATGTATTGATATATTTGTATAATGAGCACATCAAAATTTTGATCATCCCCATATGAAAATGCAGTTTCTGACAGAACTTCTAAACCTCCTTTTAGTAAAATAGCAATTCTAGACAGTCTTTCATCTCTTGAGTTGCTTTTCTTTATCTACAGTAGAAGAAATTGTTGTAATCTTTTGAAACATTGCACTGCTTCCTATTCTAGAACAAAACAAGCAATTTTAACAATCACAATAAAGTAAGGGATAGCAAAGGAAAATCAGCATTGTTCACAAAACACACTTTAAAATTCAATCTTATAAAAAATCAGGGAGTGAAATTGAAAGAAGACACAGAATTTACCTGCACTTGCTCCAGAACCCTAAAGCGTAACAAAGCATAACAGAAAAAAATATAAGAGTCTCAAAACTCAATCTTTCTGTTTTCGTGAAACAAAATTTTGGAAGTAGAGCATTTTTGGAGGCTATAGATATATAACATTTTTAAGAAACCTCCCATACTGATCTCAGCCACTCATTTATGTGTATTTCAAGTTCTAACAAGCACAATTGTGCTAAGAAACTTAAAATATTAGTTAGAACCCAAAAGGTCTCAAAAACAGTTTTTCCAGATCTAATCTGACCCAACAATGAAACTTCATTTCTATCTTTTGATAGAGGTTTGTGTTACAGAGAATCTATGGAATTTTCAAGTATCTAGATAAATAATAACTGTAGATGGACAAACTTGCATTATAACTCATGCTTTACTGTTAGGAATGTTAGATGACATGATTTCTTCTTTTTATAGAATTATGTTCAAGAGACAACCCCAAAATTCATTTTTAATAAATTCAATTTAAATGCATTCAATTTAAAAATTCTCGGTCATCTTTGACTTGGATATTAATCAAACAAAAATGACTAGGGTGCCACTGACAGGGCTGGAGCAATAGCACAGCGGGTAGGGCGTTCGCCTTACAAGCGGCCCACATGGCCGACCCGAGTTCGATTCCTCCGCCCCTCTCGGAGAGCCCGGCAAGCTACCGAGAGTATTCGATATGCCAGACACAGTAACAACAAAGTCTCCAATGGAGACGTTACTGGGCCCGCTCGAGCCACTGACAAGTTCTGAAAGGCAAAATTTAGAGTAAAATTTAAATCACAAGGTATAAATTCACTTTAATTTAAAAGGACCAGGTGTTCCTTTTAAAAATAAGAACTGTACCTCATGGTTTTTCACTAATAAAAAAAATAATAAAAAATAAAAAAATAAAAAAATAAGAACCTCTCACTTCTTTGCTAGATTAGAACAGAAGACCTGAACATTTCTTTCTCTACACTTGATGTAAATCTGATTCTCTGATTCACTGTCTGGAATGGGCTGAAAACATCAAATTCTGTTCAATCACAGGGATAGTAAAGGTTAAATAAGATCATGAACAGTGGATGTGAAAATATCCATAAGCTGGAATGAACTTTGCAAACGTCATCTCATCATTAAAGGTCATAAACAACAACATTGCTATTTTATACTATAAACCAATTTTGTAGTGGTTGGCTTATCAAATTAAGCAAAAAAAAAAAAAAAGCTAAACTGACACAAACCAACCAACCTTCAAGAAAGAAAAGGAACTCTGGGCAGAATCTCTGTGTTATATTAGACATTTTAGAATAATTAACCTGATCACTGTTTAATTTCTAGAATTTTTGAAAAATATCTATATTCTTCGATATGCCAAACACAGTGACAACAAAGTCTCCAATGGAGACGTTACTGGGCCCGCTCGAGCAAATCGATGAACAACGGGAGGACAGTGACAGTGATCTATATTCTTAATTCTGTCCAATTTAGACATTCTTCCTTTTTTCTTGGTTGCCTGCTTCACTGACAGCTTCTGAAAAGAAAATGCTTTGCTTCTTTCTGCTTACTGAATATGTTGATGCAAAGGACGCTCTGTTGGTGGTAGGCTCTGTTCTACAGAAAACCCCTAATCCTCTGTTTACCACAACAGGAGTCTATTGCCATAGAAATGATAGCTGAGATCCCAGATTCAACATCACTGACTTCACAACAGGGCATCCTGAGGCAAGCTACAAGGGCAGACTTAATTTATTGGAATAGTGGGCAGTCTGTGGTCCTTAAAGAAAGAGTGATTGTCAAATTAAGATAAAAATGCATGAATGAGCTATGGTCTGCTGTATGCCCTGATTTATTTTCTATGTAATACTGCCTGACTAAAAGTAAAAATTTACATTTCTTGTGTCATTTGATAATCTGCTTTGCAAAAGTCGAATGTTTCTTTTGAGTGTGTTGGTTTCTTACTAAAATAAGAAACATAGTTGAATTAATCTTGCACAGTTGATGCTTTCCGGTTGAAATTTTCCTTTTTATGATGCTTGTTTTAGTTTGTATGTTTATTGGGTTTGTTCATTTGGTTTGTCTTGTTTCTGTTAATAGAAGAGAGTGAACCTGAGCAAGATACTAAAGGTATTTTTTCTCTTTATTTATGTATGGTTCCGCTTCATTGTTTTTCTTTACTGATCTTACCAGAAAAGTGTCATTATTTTGTGAAGGAGTAACAAAAAAACATACGGGGGATATTGTCATGGCATTTAGAAGTGTCAATAGATCAACAATCATTCAGTTATATGACATATTTATTGACAATTTTCTTTTAAGATAGGGTCAACAGACAAAGTTTGGCCTTACATAGTACCCAAACTTCAAACATACATACAAAATAAAATTACACAAATAAACATGAGAATATAAATCACAGGCATATTGGAATGGAAACTTATACTTGCATGAAAAAGTAGGGGAAATTAGAAATTTCAGATAGGCAAAAGATGTCAAGGTGCCAGTTTAGGTTTGTTTTTAATTGTTATTACTTCATGAGTACAAGGAGAATTATACCAGAGATCTAAATCACACCAATCCATAAAAATTAGGTTAATCTTAATTGTTCACAGAAATACCTATTTAGAGGCATGTGCCTAGCAAAAAATGACTACAGATCAAATATGTTTGGGAAAAATTCTACTAGACCAAGACAGTTTTCCCTCAAACAAAGCACATTCCATTCTCATTAACAAGAAATATGGTGTGTTTCTAGCAACATTTTGATATTTTTGGATAAAATCCACACATTCTAATATAATACTGCTTGTCTCTAGCAGAAAACTTCAGGCTGGCATTACTTGTAACAGCACCTCCTTATCTTAGTATTTCAAATAACTTATGTGAAACTTTTCTGTTTCTAAACATCAGGAGGCTATAACTAAATTTAGATAAATCATTTCACCTGCTTCTAATATCTAAAAATTTTATTAATTATTTTTAATTCACTCCTGTTGGTCATTGCTGGTTTGAGTGAAGTAACTTTCAAGAAAGGGAAAGTAGGAAGTTTTAAAGGAAACAAAAGAAAATAAAATCCATGTGAGCTGATTGTATGCATTGACATAATTGCTCAGGGAGAGAATTTATAAGGGACTCAAGTGTTCCTCTGGCCCTGTTTCCTTACCAAGAAAAGAAAGCCAATTCATCTTAAGCCAAACTGCTCATTAATTTTGGTTCAATATGGACTCCCTGCCCGCTAGACTTTTCATTATATCACCAGTGCAATTTAAATGTGAAATAAATCTCTTTATTACTAATTAGGTCCTTCATTAAAATGCCAAACAATAAGTTGATTATGTATCTGAAAGTGCTTTGAAAAACAGAAGGGAGGAAAGAGTCAGGGTGTTTTGACATGGTTATGTTACTAAGGGTTTTGGAATCACTACTTACTTAAACCTAATCACAAATATAAAGTTCTCAATCTGCACTTAGTACTGCAACTATGCCCCAAATAAATGAAAGCCCCAAACCCATGAATAGGTCCTCTGACAGAAAACCAGATAAATATAACACCTGTGTTTATTTCTGGTTTTACAGATGAACAATAACTTACCTGACCAAAAGAAAGTAAGGGGACAGAGCCCACAGTAAATGAAAGACTATGGATAATACTTCATGCAGAAAGCAGAGTTAGATCATCTTTCCTTTTTAAAAGTTTACATCAAAATAATTGTAAATATTTTCCAAATTGCTAAGTAGCTTGGTGTCCCATTAAATAACTTGGTTGTTTATGTGACAAAACATTTTTTATATTTTCTTTCATGAAAATAAAAGGCAAAATAGGGATGTTAAATGTATACTCGACATGAAAATACATTATTCTTAAATTGATGACATAGAATACATTTTCTAGATCTAGAACATATTTTCCATTTGTGACTAGTGCTAAATGGAATTTAGTATTGAATTATGCCTAAGCTTATAATTACAGATACGCTATTATCCATGAAGATTAGTCTAAGAGCTATTTTCCAAATTGCAACTGGTTCTATTGTTTTCAACGTTTGATAAACATGTTTTAGTTTCTTTCATCATCTCTTTACCTCTCATGCATGGAATAAGTAACAAATAATTACGAGTATAAAAATACGTGACTTATTGCTCACAAGGTGAATTAAAAGTAATGTTTTCTATTCCTTCATCTAAGATCTGGACTAACATAACTTCTGTTTCATTTACTCTCCCCCACCCCAGCCCTTCCCACTCTTTGTCTTTCACCCAAAATTATAGGAAGAAGAAACCTGACCTGGGTAATATAATTACTGTAAATTAACCCAAACCCTTGTTTGCAGGGTAACTAAAAAATGATGACTCAGAGAGTCTGGGATACTCAAGACATACATATGTCTCTCCCTAATTTCAACAAGCAGAGAAAACTCATTCATTCACTCAACAAATATTTATGAAGTTTCCAACATATACCATGTAAAAACTGCCTCTGAGTTACTGATATTCCAGGAGGAAAGATGTTTAAAAAGTAATTATAATGACATCATGCTAAGTGCTATAAAGAATCATAAACAAAACTAAGAATGGCAACTGTATTATAATTTTTAAAAATCTGAGTGGAAACCCACAAGATATTTGCAGACTTCCTTGAAGGAGTAAGACTGGCTAGAAACTATCTTTCAATTTTGATAAAAGGGGCAGGTTTATCTTTTGACAAGACTATAGGTGCTCAGGAGAGGTCAGCTTTCTGACTTTTTTTCTCTTAAAGTCACTAAACTTAATGGAAACCATAGTCAACCACAGGTACATTTGACCTCTTGGAGAAAGCCAGCCATTTGCCAGCAAACTCTCATATTCATAAAGCTACTTCTTTATGTACCTTCCTTTGCCCTCCAATCAAAAGGCTCTAAAATGAATTAGTATATTATGAAATATAAAATGAAGCAGTATATTATGAAATAAATTTAAGATATAGAATTCTAGAATGATTATTTTATTTTCCATCTGATAGTATAATTAGCCAGGTTGTACACTCTGAATCATCAGAGTGCTACAATGTGCCAAAATGCAACTTGTCTACTTGAAAAATGTAGAATTTCCACTAGGGACAGCAGGTGTCATCAAGTCTAGAACTCTTGCTTCCATCCCAACCAACGTATTTGCAACTTTTTATTTTCCATTTCACCTTTGAACCTTGTTTATCAGGAACTCAAATTCTCTTCTTCTGTTTGATCTCTTTATGTTTTTGTTTTTGGGC
The DNA here is from genome assembly GCF_029834395.1 of Sorex fumeus. Lineage (NCBI taxonomy): Eukaryota > Metazoa > Chordata > Mammalia > Eulipotyphla > Soricidae > Sorex > Sorex fumeus. Next base: position 45,669,065 of record NW_026606091.1, read on the forward strand.
CACACCCGATGATGCTCAGGGGTTACTCCCGGCTCTGCACTCAGGAATTACTCCTGGTGGTGCTCAAGGGACCATATGGGATGGTGGGAATTGAACCCAGGCTGACCATATGCAAAGCTGTACAATCACTCCAGCCCCTCACTCTCTCCTTTGTCCTGACCAAGTTGGTCTCCATAATTTGAGGATCAGGTGCAAATAACAGGATAGGGTCCCCACTTCTTGGTATTGGACAGTACAGACACATATTTAGGTTGCCGAGGATTTATAGTTACTCGGGAAAGCAGACAGTAGGCCAAAAATGTGATAATTTCAACAAGTAAGATCTGTAAAGATATGGAAGATAATAAAAGTTTGTTTATTAAGGAGGACCACTCTGAGAAAAAGCCATTTAAATAGTTCGAAGACACCTGAACTTGATGTTTGAAGAACTAGGGGATTAATGCTTTAAGCACAGTCAAACTCTCATCCCATAGGGATGAAAACAAACTTGGCTTTTCCTGCAGTGGTGAAGGTCACAGGCTTAGTGGTTAGTGGCTGCAAGGTCAGGGCATGGTGTAGGGTGTTGTACTTAAGACAAAGGGAATATTTGAAAGGTTTTATATAAGAGAACATAACTTGATTTTCTTTCTCCTTTCTTTCTTTCTTTCTTTCTTTCTTTCTTTCTTTCTTTCTTTCTTTCTGTTTCTTTCTTTTCTTTTCTTTTTCTTTCTCCCCTTCCTCCCTCCCTCCTCCCTCCCTCCCTCCCTCCCTTCCTCCCTTCCTTCTTTCCTTCCTTCCTTCCTTCCTTCCTTCCTTCCTTCCTTCCTTCCTTCCTTCCTTCCTTCCTTCCTTCCTTCCTTCCTTCCTTCCCCTCCAGTAGAAAGAGTCACTTACTACTTTCTGTTTTCCTAACAGTTTTTGCAAGAATCCTGCGAGCTCCTGAATCCCACAACGTCACCTTTGGCTCCTTTGTGACCCTACGCTGTACAGCCACAGGCATCCCTGTCCCCACCGTCACCTGGATTGAAAATGGAATTGCTGTGAGTGCCATCTGTATCAGGCCACATCTGGGGAAGACCCTCTATTGTTGAAATTCAAGATAGAGCATAGAATTATAGAGTTACGTTGGTTTCATTCATTGGTTCTCTATTGCACCTCCGTTTTGCTAAGTCTTTGCACCAAAGATCAAACCTAGGGCCTTGTGCATACTGCATGCAAGGCATGAATTTACCACCAAGTCACCTCCCTGGTCCTGTAGATTTTTACCTTTTTCCTTTTTCTTTTTTCTCTTTTGATTTTTGGGTCATATTTAGCAAGCTCAAGGTTTACTTCTGGCTCTGTGTTCATGGATCACTCCTGGCAGGCTCAGGATACCACCTGGGGTGCCACAGATTGATCTTTGCTTGGCTGTGTGCAAGACAAGTGCCCTACCCCGTTGTACTATCCATGTGGCCAAGTTTTTAAAACAAGGCTTCTCTTTATGTTGAATCATGTTTTCATTCTTTAAAGGTATTGCTTTTTGTGTTTCAACTTACTTTTAAGATTATTGCATTTACTTTAAAATGTAATTTGTCTATGATTTTAATGGGCTATTATTTTTCATAAGGTTTAATTGTAAGATTTAGTTAACAATATTATGTTAGTCTTACAAAATTAGTTGACATGTTTGCATTAAAAATATAGAACTGATAAATAAATTTTAAAAACACAGAACTGAAGATAAGATGCAAATCTCTTTTAAACTTAGGCATATTTCCTCTACTGTATTATTAATTACTGCATCTCTACTAGATTTTTGTTAAATAAAGTCATCTCTAAAACCACAGTAATTTTAATCTGTATGCTATATCATATTTCTATGTAATGGGACAGAAGAGGGTCTACTTAATTTAATAATTTTTACTCAAGCTCTAAATATTAGCATAAATGTCCACCAAAGGAACTCACTACAGGAAGTCTCATAAGTTCTAGTCCACAGACAGATACCCCTATCTTCTGCTAAGTACATTTAGAAAGTCTTCTAAAATCTCCCATTTCCCTTACTATTGACATTGAATCCAATAGTCCCATAAAACATTTGTAACTACTAGTTTTGTTTTCACTATTTCCCCCTTCCTGGAAGGTTGTTTTTTGTTTTGTTTTGTTATGTTTTTTTTTCTTTTGGGGTCACACCCGGCAATGTTAAAGTTACTTTTGACTTTCAGTCAAGAATTACTCTTGGCAGTGCTCTGGGGACCATATGGGATACTGGGGATAGAGCCTGGGTTAACTATATGCAAGGCAAATGCCCCACCTCCTGTACTATTGCTTCGCGTCCCACAGAAAAGTTTTGTTTCTTTTTTGATATTTGTGCAAAACCAAATTTTTAATAATTCGTTATTAGAATTGTTATCTAATTATCTACCATTAACCCCCTTAAATACAGTAAATTAATTAATTAAAGTCAAATTTGTACAAATTTGTACAATTGTACTTCATAAAGTAAGACCTGCATAGGAAGTGAGGAGAATTATGATGCAAATGACCCTGATCAACAGATGTGAGTTGGGGGTAGTTTATTTACCTTTCAGAAGCTGATTCCCAAGTCTATAATGGCAGAGTTATCAAAAGGCTGTAGGAAATGACCTCTTACATGACATCAGGATTACAACAATTCTTTAATTTTATTATGTCCTAATAAAGTAAATTGTAGTCTCCATTCTTGAGCTCTCTAAATTTCAAGAGTCATTTAAAATTTGAATCTTATTTGGCAACATCTTTAGTGACCATTTTGTAGAATCTATGACTTTTTTAGCTTCTCAATGTAATGGAAAGATATGTCCCAAGAAAACTAGAGCCTGATGATATGACTTCACTAATTTTATTACTCAGTATAAACAGTAATGAAGAAAATGGAAAAATAAATGCTTTAAAAATTGTGTCTTCAAAATGCTCGTGTGAGCTAGAACTGGAAAGTACATAAGTATGTTCAGTTCAACAGTAATAAATCAGATAGTTTGTGTTAATTTAGGCCTACTGAGACCCCAACTCGGTTATTCGAGCTGTGAGTCTCAAAAAAAAAAGGAACAAAAACAGAAAAATAGAAGGCAAATGGATCCATTGCCTTAGATTCTAAAACAGAAATGAAATAAAGCAACAGAAACTTTCCTCAAAGAAGAAAACAGAAGTGGGCATCCAGTTCTTATGGTCAGAGAGAGTGTAGCTCTTACAGCCAAGTTCTGTTCTTGATAAAACTGCCAAGGTCCAAATCAAGATGAGTTCGCCCACGCTGACGCAAATCACAGGAAATGAAGGCAATTTCGGGCATTTCATGTTGTAAGCAGCAAACCAGAAAAGTCTATTGAGGAGAACAGGGACAGGCTCTGATCTCCATTTGGAAAGACAAAGCGGAGATGAATGCAGAGCTGGAAACTGGTTGGCACAAACTGAAACAGTTCAAACTCTGACTCTTCACTCACTACAAGTTAGTGGACTAATTTCACAAATTTATTGCTAAATACAACCAGTTCCCTGAAAAGAGTGTATTTTCCTTTTCTCCTTGTCTGTGAACAGGACAGTGAACTGCAGCCTTAAACAGAGCGGAAGAATGGAAAAATAACAAGCAATAGTACCAAAGTGATTAAGAAATATTTTGCTTTCTTTTATGTAAAGGTTGTTTCATTTGTTTATGAGAATGTATAAACTTAGATGAACTTCAGAGTGAAAGGCATTTCTTTTGCATCGAAAGAGTTAAGATAGAATATTCTTCGTTTTTTTTTTGTTTTGTTTTGTTTTGCTTTTTGGATCACACCTGGCGATGCAGAGTGGTTACTCCTAGCTCTGCACTCAGGAATTACCCCTGGTGGTGCTCAGGGGACCATATGAGATGCTGGGAATCGAAGCCAGGTTTGCCGCGTACAAGGCAAACGCCCTACCCACTGTGCTATTGCTCCAGCCCCCGAGATAGAATATTCTTATATTAATGTCATTGGATTTGCTTAAAGTTATACTAATTCTATCACAACTTTGGCTTTCATTTAAAAGTTTAGAAAATCATACTTTTTTTGTCCAATAAACATTGTTTATAAAATGTGTTAGTTGAATTATTTTAAGAAAAATTTTATAAAACAAATACCTACGTCATAGTTTCTTAAAGGGAGAATTACTATATTTTATGCATGCTTTTAGGAGATAGTAGTCTTGGTTTGAAATACATAATCTTTTGAGTTATCTTGTCTTTCTAGTTAGAGAAGCTAAAATAATAACATATATTAAGTTTTATGTGGAATATTTTAGTAACCATATTGAGAGAGGTCAAATATATTATTATATTGATAAAAAGCAATATGAACAATTTTAATCTATTATTCATTTTTCTATGATACACATGAATAATGCTGAGAAGTTTTCCTGTGTTAAGGTCAAACATTATTGGAATTATAATTATTAGGTTATCCACAATTGGGACTAAGTCTCTCAAGATTACAGTCTTGATGTATTAGTAACATGTTTCATAGGTCTATTCTATTTTGCCATTTTCAAAAGTTTTGATATACACTGTATCTTAGATAATAATTATGATGCCCATTTGAAGAACTGCGAGTCTATTCCTTTCTTTTTTTGAGGCCATTATCTCCAAAATAATATAACCCACAGAGTAGAGAGTAGCTTGTCCTTAGTTTAGTATGCCTGTGTTACTTGGGCATAATAACATTTTGTTGTGGTGAGGGCTACTAGCAGTGCTTAAGAGCAAGTTTCCATCTTATGGATGGAAACTAGTAGGACATGTACCCAAAAAAAAAGACATAGAGTGCTAGGGATTGAACTCTGGACCTTGCACATGCAAGGCCTGTGCTTTGCCATATGAGTCATATCCCCAGTCCAAGAAAATATGGTATAGTACCAGGTATAATCAACTCAAGTAATTATTCAATTTTGCCTATAAAAACCGTGGTTAAAGGTCACAGTAATAATCTGAAATATCCTGAAATCCTTTAATATTTTAAATCTGAGAAGCAAAAAGATCACAGTGAAGGGCAAAGAGTTGTTTTATTTTAGATCATCCAAAATACTAAACTGTTGGTTGAGGATGATCCATGAAGAAAGAAAAACAAATTCAAGCTATGACTAACAAGACCTGCTGTGCATGAGTCACAAGTTGAATCAAGCAAAGCCTTCAGAAGCAAAAAAGAAAAGCATCAAGGAACCACACTGGAACCAGGCAATGCGCCTCCTCACTTCTTGGATTTTTGGATAAACTATTTCAACACCTGGATGAAGTCCGAGAAAAGAATGATCGTACAGTTTAAAGTTTGCTTCTCTTCTTACCAAGAATGTTTTCAGTGACCTTGAGGAGGTGTTTAGAAGTAACTTAGGTGTGAACATGAAACTGGTGTGAGTCCAATTAGCATTTGTGGGATTACTCATTTCTAAGTTGTCTCCAAGGATTGTAGGAATCTGTTTCTTCAAGGAGGGAACTACTTTGGAATGGAGGACAACTGGTCTACCGATACTTTTAAGCAAACTGGAAAGGGATTATACTTATAAGCAAAGTATCCATGCAGTATAAAGTATGTTGACGAAGCATGGAGACTGAAGATCTATAGCCTTTTTCTTTTCTCACTCTTACTTGCTATTAAAAGTCAGTGAGAGCCGAAAATGTGTTTCAAATTATGCAGTCCTTCTGATCTAACTTGAACACATAAATTCATAACAACTTGCACTTCTGGGCAAATATGATATAATCAATTTAAATCCCCAATGGAGCACATGCCTTTTCAAGATATTTTTCTCTTGACCTTGTCAATTTCTCCTAGGCTGTTTATCAGGGGGAAATACCACAATATTTAATCTGATCTGGGAATTTTTTCCAGTTAAAGTAGATGCTCACAAAAGTCAGTTTTTATCTTATGAATGGAAAGTAGTAGGATATGTACAAAATAAAAAGACTAATAAGCTAACTGGACAAAATATTAAAATGTCTCATTTCAACAGAGTACAGTTGAAAAACTGAACTATGGTGTATCAGCCTCTAGTATGATAGTTCTGGCTTAGCCAAGGTCATGTTTTTAAGAATCTTCCATGTCTCTGCTTTTCTAAAACATTATAAATTCTATCTAAATTCTTGAAGGAAGAGCTACAAAGTCCTAGGCACAATCTTACACATAGAGCAGGAAACATTTGGGCCATTTTTTGAAGGTGGGGGTGTTTTTTATTTATTTTATACCCCCACGCCCAGCTGTGTTCAGGGCTTCATTCTGTCTCTGGCTCAGGAATCACAATTGGTGGTTCTAAGGCGACCGTATGCAATAATGGGGATCAAACTTAGATTAGGCACATTCAAGGTAAGCACCCTACCCACTGTACTATCTCTCCAGCCCCATGATTAGGGCTATTTTTTGTGATATCACTTGCATCACTTGTCATCCCGCTGGTCTTCGATTTGCTCGAGTGAGCACCAATAATGTCTTCATTTGTTCCTGTCAAGTGCTAGTGTAGCCCAATGACATCTGCTCACTCCAGGAACACGACGAGCCTCAAACCATTTGTTCAGGGTTTTGACGAAGAAGTCTGACCATCTCGGAGGGAGTGGCCACATGTCCTTTTGATGTCCCATGGAATCCAGTCAGTAACAGCTCTAGTCCAGTGGTCGTCTCTAAATCACATTACGTGTCCAGCCCATCTGATTTTCACTGCTTTGGCAAACAAGACAGTGTCCCTGATTCTTGATGGTACGGAGGGGTTGAAACTCTGGATTCCTTCTCTCACTTGAGTGAAATGTGATATTCTAAGCATAGCTCTTTCGATTCCTTTTAGGGAGACCCAAATAGCGTTCTTGTCCTGTTTTTATAGGGCCTAGGTCTCTGAGGCATATGTTAGTCTGTATTTTTTGTGATATACTAACTATAATAGAAAATATATACATATATATAATCTTAATTCTTTTTTCTTTCAGGTCTACTGATACAGCATATTAGGAAATACTTGACCTAATCCTATATTGTTGTCCTATATTGTTCTCCTTTCTTCCACTAGGTTTCTTCTGGGTCCATTCAAGAAAGCGTAAAAGACCGAGTGATTGACTCAAGGCTACAGCTCTTTATCACCAAGCCAGGACTATACACATGTATAGCTACTAATAAGCATGGAGAAAAATTCACTACTGCAAAGGCAGCAGCCACCATAAGTATAGCAGGTAAGATGGATTTTGATGTTTATGTTGTTCTAGTAAAGAGTTGCATTGATTGTTATAATGTTTTGCGCTGGGAATGGTGATGATATCTTATTTCAGGTCCCTTAGTCTAATTCCTTCTCCATGGGCATAATCCAGAGGTTGACCTAGGTATTGATTTTGCTTAACTTGTTGTCTAAAAATGAATCAATCCTCAAGGCTCTGCCCAAATGTTCAAGGAGGCCATTTTATCTCTTTTTCTTCTTTTCTTCTCCCTTTCCTCCTTTCTTTCCTCCTTCGTTGTTTTCTCTTTTCCATTCCTTCTTTTTCTTTCAATTTTCTCTTCATCCACCTCCCTCTCATTCTTCTACTCACTTTCCTTTTTTGAGTTAAAACTTTACAAAACTCTTTAAGGAAACAAGGCAGATGTTTAAAACATGTTTGTGCCAATCTCTATCTGGCTGTTTCTTATTCTTAAGTGCATTTTAATATATATACCCCCCTTGTGGTCCTTTTTCTCTGTTTCATATAAGTGACTGCAGCATGTAAGGTGTTCTCAAGGAAAAGAGCTGACACATGGATTTCTAGGATATCTGTGTTGATTTATAAAGGTTAAGGGTTTATTTTTAAGATGTGAATGTTCCAGTAGCTTCTGAGAACATTTATGGAATTCCTAGAGATGGAAATCAACCCTGTATCAGGAAATGCCAAGCATGTTATATTCATGGTGTGCCTATCACTGAACAGTCAGCAGAGACATGCTTGGCCTCACTTTTAAGGACACGCACTGGGAGAACCTATGCCGATGGCTAGTTCCCCAGAACCTGTTGTTTTGCGGAAACTTCTTTGATATATCCCAACAGGAAATTTTCTAGGAGAGGTTGTTATTTTTAATAGGAGATTAATGAAACCACAGAGAAATATAGAGGAAGGCCTGAGCAATGAATGAAAGGCACAGCGATGAATTAAAATAAAATAGATTCCAAAATTAAGGATCTCTTCTTGGCATTTTCTCCATAAATATTTCTTTACAGTATCTTGAAACACAAGTTATTCTAGAATTTCCACTGATGGAAAATAATTTCTTCCAGAGAATGGCAAGAATTCCAAAAATAAATACAAACTGATTTAAAAAGCAATAATGAAATTATTACCATTTATATAGCCTCTGTTATTTATAAAGTACTCTGACATGATTTATTAAATACACTGTATATAAGGCCTGGTATTAGGTAAAGGATAGAAATTAATTAATAAATGATATAATAAGCAATGAATTGTCTGCCTTATTTCATGGCGTATGGGGTGTTTTTGTGCAAAAGCATTGATATAGCACAATAGGAGAAACAAAGAGGAAGAGTTTAAGGGAAACCTTGGAAAAGAGGCACATTTTGAACAGGAGACATAAATATGAGATTAAAATTTTGAAGTGTATTCGGAAAACAGAAGGCTAAAAGTAAGGCTAGAACATGGTGGTACTGGAAAAGGAAAGCAGAAAGAAAGATCAGAAATGTGATCTGGTTATGGAGAACCCCAGAATAGGTTGTAGTTTTCAATAAAAAGGAAATCATTTAACTCCTTTAGAGGATTCATATATCCGCTAAAAGATATATAGAGGTCAGATATATCAATTATCAAATGAATAGAAGTTTGGTGTCAAAAGGTGAGGAGCCATGGAAAACAGTTGGGAGGTTATTTCAAAAGTCTATAAAGCAATGAAGGTCTGAACAACAATTCCAGCAATTCATATAATGGGAAAACAAATGATTCATGGGATATAACAGGATAGAAATGATAAGATTTTAAATTGCTTGAATGTAACAGTGTGGTAGAAGAATTGAGTTCTGAGAAGGGATTGTAGGATGGGGGGAGAGGTGCAAAATTATAAGATGAGAACTTTCAGGATATAATTACATGCAGTATTATTCCTGACACCATCTGGTCTGTCTCTGGTGAAGCTGAAATTGTAATCTCATCTCCTGTCCTGTTAAGACACAATAAATGTCTCTGACTGCAACCACCCCCACCCCCCACCATCCAACCACCACCACCACCAGCAATAATTCTATAACAGTGCAGACTTCTTTATCTTAGCCAATTTCTTTTACAAACCCCTCTGGAGTCACCTCCAGTCGCATAGAGTTAAGTCACTATTTCTGTCTACCAAGAAGCGTTTATCGATTTCCAACAGCCTCTTTCTTATCTCCTGAGGCTTAAAGCAATTTGTGAATCATTTTAAAATTATACAAAATTCAAGAACCATTCACATCTCTACGTCAGTTCAGATGTCTATTCATCATGTCATGGTACCATTTTATTCTAATGTGGCCATCCATGTCAGAGAAAGCCTGCTCTACGATTTTCTATTTCAAGGCTACCAGAAAAGAAGAAAAACTCCCTTTTCTTTTGACTTCTTCCTGAATTTCTCAAGAGTTTTTTCGTCTAGAGTTTTGGTACATAGAAAGGAATCTATCTGATTTTTTAAATTCTTATGCTTTCCGGCTATCCACATTTTAAGTACAGGGATGAATGGAAGGACAGTAGCACTATGACCAAAGGAAACCCTAATAAAATGTTTATATTTTTCCTCCCACAAAAACATATTTCTCACATGGACGTAATTTTTAAAAAACTGAAGTAACTAACATGTGTGATTACCACCATTCTGTATATAGCAATATCAGTTCTTAATCCCTATTCTAACTTAAATGAGAGTCTATTCCAATTCTATTAACATATGCAACACACCAATGAGGCAACTATAACCATAATATAATAATAGTACCTTTTGATGGCATGAGGAACTTAAAGACATGATAGGTACAAAGAAATGCAATGTCCTAAGATGCATGGAGAAGCAGTCTTAATCAAGACTACCTAATTAATTAGATTAAGACTAATTTAATTCGTTTCCAATCCTAATTTATTCTGTTGAAAACATAGCAGAAGTAGGATAGGATTAGTTAATAGTAGCCCAAAGAAAAAGCATGAAGAACATGGCAACAATACATGAGTCAGCATGTCGCCTCAGAGATGGCTTGAAATCTGTAGCAATTTAGTTAAATGCACCAAAGAAGCAACAATCTTAGAAGGAATAATAATATTATAAGACAAAAACAAACAAAAACCCAAAAGACCATTTTGATCATCTTTTTCTTTCTTTCACAGACTTACTAGAAATCTTGAAGCATTCCTACTTTACCTTAAATGTTTCCCTAGCATATCTAATAAAATTATCTCATGAATACAATGGAATAAGATCTCTGAACTTCATGAGCCATCCATATCCTCTTCTTCATTCTTTCTTGTTTTTCAATTAAACCTGTTAGATTTTATGAAGATTTATTGGCCATAATTAATAGAAATGAACTCCCAATTCACAACTAGAATATCTGAACCAATATTAGAACATCTCTAAAGGGAAGTTAGGACACTCTGGTGAAAAGGGGATTTTTGTAGTCACATTAATTCAGAATCATTTCAAATTCTCATGATCTCTATATAGCTGAGAGTTTGGATATGGTACCTTTATTTCCATTCCTGCTTTTAGCCCTTCTCTGTTTTGGCTTCTGAGGGATTCACCTCATCTGACTCAGACATGATGCCTTCAGTGGTCATTCTGGCAATACTTTCTTATTCAAAATATCGAAAAAAAATATCCCAAAAGCCCCTTTTCCACATTTGAGCAATCACTATTCTCTCTCAGCTCCCTTTGTCACATTCTTCGTGCTTCTCTTTGAAGTCTTTGCTCCATCTGTTTATTTACTCATCCCAGCAGGAAAACTGGAAATGGAAAAATCTGGTCCAGTGTTTAGGATTATATTTAATGATGCATCTAGTGTTTTAAGGGCCACAACAACAAAAAAGTAAAAACATGCCCCATTTTCTCAAAACTCTTCCATGTGTATGTCCATATCTTTATGCATTGTTTGAGAAATGGGATATGACTCTTTCAGACTCATTTGCATTTGCTCTTAGTCATCAAAAGCAATCAGACAAAGTTCTGGAACTCTTCCCTATAAACCGGAAAGTTGTATTTCCCTCCCAGTCACAACCCTATAAGATTCAAGTTGCAATTTAAGCTCACCAGGATGCCAGGTATTTGGCAAAACGCTTTTTCTTTGTCACCAGAATTCTTGGCCCTGTGGCAGAGACCTGCAAGAGAATTCATGATCCCTTAATAACTGGATCCAGAGGCCATCAAAGTAGAACAAGAATTGAATCTATTAAACATTAACAGAATGTATGCCTTACTTGTCAAAGTCTTCTGAAAAACTGAAAGAAGGAAACACTTCAAATCTCATTTTGCAAGGTCAGCATTACCCAAAGCCAAATGAGCACATTCTAAGACTAAAGGTCAATCTCTCTAATAATTGCAAGATGCAATTGAGATGCAGAAATTCTTAGCAAAATATCAGGAAGCTGAATTCGGTAGCTCATTCAGAGAATCATACACTTCAGGAGCTAGAGAGATAGTAGAGTTGGTAGAGTGTTTGCCTTGCATGATGTTGACCCAGAACTGATCCCCAGCATGTGACATCAATCTCTCTGTGCTCCATGTTGCAGCCCTGCTTCTTCTCTCCCCAACTCCACAAATCTGGGGTATCCTCCATACCCTGTCCGTTAGCAAAATCAACATAAGAAAACCCTTCTTTTTAAAAAAAATTTTATTGAATAACCATGAGATAGTTATAAGCTTTAATGTTTGGGTTACAATCACACAATGATCAAACACCCATCCCTCCACCAGTGCACATTCCCTACCACCAGTATCCCCGGTATAACCCCCCTTTCCCATCTTCCCTCTGCCTCCATGTCAGATAGGATTCCCCATAATCTCTTTCTACTTTGGGGCATTATGGTTTGCAATACAGTCTCCCCAAGCACAAAAGTCCTGGCCCCAATGGATTCACTAGGGAATTCTTCTAAATCTTTAAAGAGGACTTACTCCCAATCCTCTTTAAGCTTTTCCACGAAATTGAAATATCAAAAACACTTCCGAGCAGTTTTTATGAAGCAGATATCACCCTGATACCAAAAGCAGACAGAGATACCACAAAGAAAGAGAATTACAGGCCAATATCCCTGATGAACACAGATGCAAAGATCCTCAACAAACTATTAGCAAATAGAATACAACGACTCATCAAAAATATCATACATCATGACCAAGTAGGATTCATCCCAGGGATGCAAGGATGGTTTAACATTCAGAAATCAATCAACATAATCCATCATATCAACAAAAGAAAAGATAAAATCATATGATCATATCAATAGACGCAGAGAAAGCATTTGACAAGATCCAGCACCCACTTATGATGAAAGCTCTCAGCAAAATAGGCATTGAAGGAACTTTACTCAATATAGTCAAAGCCATCTACTACAAACCCATGGCAAGTATCATTCTTAATGGGGAAAAACTAAAAGCCTTCCCTCTAAGATCGGGCACGAGACAAGGTTGCCCACTTTCGCCACTCCTATTCAATATAATACTGGAAGTTCTGGTTATTGCAATTAGGCAAGAGAAAGGTATCAAGGGAATACAGATAAGAAAGGAAGAGGTCAAGCTATCACTATTTGCAGATGATATGATACTATACTTAGAAAACCCTAAAGATTCTATAGAAAAGGTCCTAGAAACAATAGGTCGGTTTAGTAAAGTGGCAGGCTACAAAATCAACACCCAAAAGTTCATGGCTTTCTTATATACAAATAATGAAAGAGAAGAAATAGACATTAAAAAAAACAATCTTGTTCACAATAGTACCTCAGAAAATCAAGTACCTCGGAATCAGCTTAACTAAAGAGGTAAAGGCCCTATACAAGGAAAATTACAAAACACTACTTCAAGAAATAAAAGAGGACACTAGGAAATGGAGACACATCCCCTGCCCATGGATGGGGAGGATTAACATTATCAAAATGGCATTACTGCCCAAAGCACTATACAAATTCAATGCAGTCCCTATCAGGATACCCATGACATTTTTCAAAGAAATAGACAAAATACTCCTGAAATTCATATGGAACAATAAGCCCCCACGGATAGCTAAAACAATTCTTGGGAAAAAGATGGGTGGCATCACCCTCCCCAACTTCAAACTGTACTACAAAGCAGTAGTAATAAAGACAGCATGGTACTGGGCTAGAAACAGACCTACAGACAAATGGAACAGAGTCAAATATTCCGTCACAGACCCCCAAATATTTGACCACTTAATCTTTGACAAAGGAGCAAGAAATGTGAAGTGGAACAAGGAAAGCCTCTTCAACAAGTGGTGCTGGGAAAACTGGATAACTACCTGAAAAAATAATGAACTCTGATCTCTGTCTAATGCCAGGCACAAAAGTCAGATCAAAGTGGATTAAAGAAAACCCTTCTTGATCGCAGATGAGGCTCAAGGGTGGAAATACCTCCTCGAGGTATTTCTCCTCTCCTTAGTCCAGTAACTTAATTAACATCTTAATTAACATCTTAATTCTACTTCTTAACATTTGTAATTTTGTATGGACACAGTAAGAGATACATTGAGCTTGTAGGGTGGTTCTCCTGGGAATGCATTGCCACAGACTCAGATTACAGTGCTCAGGCCAGATTAATCTTTCCTAACGCTAGCAGGGTCTGAAACCAGTTATTACTTTTTGGATCATAACAGAATTTGTCCATGACCATGCTCTTAACTTAATGTTAAGTACTATGGCACTTTGGCCAGCCCCATTTCCATGCCAGGGTAGCTCACTGCTTGCCCTGGGTCCATCCAGTACCTCGTTGGGACCCTGCTTTGGGGGATCTAGGAAGTAAGGGAAACTGAGGCTTAAGTCAAGAGAACAGATGCCCGGAGTGAATATCATTAGGAGTCAATTAACTCCCAAGTTACAAAAGCATAGCATTAACTGTCTTCCTGTGTCCATACAAAAAGGACATTGCTCTGAATTAACTATGCAGAGGACTTAAGGAGAAGAAAAAAAAACAATACTTACAAGTCAACAGAGCACAAAGAAAGAGGTTACAACAAATAAACACAGAGGAATGGGAGCACTGTGATGGCAGTAACCCAATAAACCTAAGCTCCCTGTGGCAAGGTGGAAAGGACAAACCAGTGTTATCCTACAACATAGGATAAATTTGCATCATACCCAGTGGTGAAAGGCTGAGGTTTCCCCAATGATAAGAGAAAGAAGATAGGATGTTTACTAACATCACTTCCTAATATTGAAAGTGAGCAGGTAAGAAAAAAATATTTAGACATAGAAATTAAAAAATAACGTTGTTTATGTCCTTAGATATAATGCTAAAGACTGCACATACAAAATCTGTCCAAGCTAATAACAAATTTTGCATATAAAACCAACAAAAAGAAATCAAATTTTAGTGCTGGAGCAATAGTGCAAGCAATGGTGGTAATCGTTTTGAAAATATAAGTGTAGCAAGGCAACACATTGCACACCCACTTATACAATGTTTTTATATCAATTGTATCTTTAAAAAGCTGATGACAAAATAGATGCAATGATTTAGTCAAGGAAAATACATGTTAATATTTTCTATTCTGAATGCCTTTAATAGGTTCCTCTTAATAGAATAAGATCCAACACTTTGTCTATGCTTATATAATCTCGAGGGACAGGAGTAGCACTGTCCTCCTGCTGTTCATCGATTTGCTCCAGCGGGCACCAGTAACGTCTCCATTGTGAGAGTTGTTGTTAAACTGTGTTTGGCATATCGAATACGTCATGAATAGCTTGCCAGGCTTTGCTCTGTGGGCTGAAAACTCTCAGTAGCTTGCGGGGCTGTCCCAGAGGGGCAGAGTAACGAACCTGTTGCCACGTGCAAGGCAAATGTCCTATCCTCTATGTTATCCCTCCAGCCCCGAGGGACGGAAGTAAGGGACAGAAATAAGTCTGTGACCACATCTATTCTAATCAACGCCACTCCCTATTATAACAAAAGTCCTAACTTTGCAGTACCCCTTTATTGGCCAGATTTCAGGGTAGGAGTTTTAATCACTAAACTTAAAAATCAAACTAGTACATGTAGCATAGACAAAAAATGGGCTGTAGGTGAGAAACCTGATGTACTAGCTAGTATTAGAGTTTTCCCTTCTCCCAGTGAACCACAATTTTATTTTCCATATTTTTTAAGACACTGTTATCTCGGGCTGGAGCAATAGCACAGCAGCTAGGGCGTTTGCCTTGCAGGGAGCCTACCTGGGTTCGATTCCCAGCATCCCATATGGTCCCCTGAGCAACGCCAGGAGTAATTCCTGAGTGCAGAGCCAGAAGTTACCCTGTGCATCGTCGGGTGTGACCCAAAATATTTAAAAAAAAGACATTGTTATCTCACACTATTACTGAAAACAATTAAATTTCAATTATATTTCATAATACAGATGATTGAAGTTACTACCATGTCTCACATGGTCTCCCTCGGATATTATCATCACAGTTAGTCTTCTGTGCCCCTGCCGTTCTCCCCTGTTCTGAGACATGGCCACGTAGCCAGGGCATGGAACTCAGTTAAGCATTCAGTGCTTCAGGCAGGAGAGGTGGAGAGTGTTTGTATCAACAACACTGACACCAGCCCCTGCATTCCAAGGTAGCTTTATCTGGTTTCAAATTGGTTAAAGATGTTTTGTTTTTGTTTCCGATAAAAGGGAAAAAGAATAAATGAGTAACAGCCAGTAGCCACACTAAATTGCTAACATCTGTTCATGGGCAGTTAGGCCCACGAGGCCAGCATTCTCTTCACATCAGGCAGCTTTCTTATATTAGAATAACTGTATGTCTTAGAAGGAAGTCAGAAGTTTACTTATTTTTTTTTTCAGATAATTTTAACAATACCAGAAATACTGATGACTGTAGGAATTTAAGAGAAATCTAGTTTTGAGCTAAATGCATTTATTTATAATTCCAGAGTTTTCAGTTCCCTTCCCTACTTGCCCAACCCCATCTGAGACAAAGTAAAGATGATGGAAGAAATTTCTATTAGAAAACAAAAAGAAGTCCAATGAATGAGGGCATCATCTGATACTGAATACTTTTGAGGTGAACCAGTACCCATAAATTAACTTTTTTTTTTGCTTACTTATATTTGAGATAGAGTTTTACCCAAACTTATTGTCTCCTCTCAAGTATTGTGGTTGGATTCTTTTTGGCATTGATTCATCTTCATGGTATGGAATTGTTCTTCCATATCTTAAAATCAAGACTTATTTTGTGTACATAGCCTTGTCCTTTTTGAGATCCCATAAGTTTCCAATTGCTGTTAGAACCTATCTTTATCCCTCAGAATTATATACCACTTTCTCTATAGAAATTTCTTGTTCTTGTCTCTGTCGGCTCTACCTGCACCATGAAGAATTGCACAGTTCTGAATTAAGTTTAGGTTGATTTTTTTGAATGCCATCTTCAGGTTCACTGAAATAAAAGTCCATGAAGACAAAATAAAAAGTCAGACTCAGGACTCTCAGTCACCAACCCCTGCTACTATAAAAGGGGATAATTAGAAAAATGAACTCTAGGTTTACAATGTTTTCCAAGAAGATTGACCTCTTTGAGAAATTTATTTTAGAATCCTTTAAAATGCCAAAAGAATAGCAAGAACATAAATCCTTTCAAAAGAATTGGACCACAACATTAGGAAAAGTTCCAATAAGGCAAATAGGTTTTAGGTAAAGCAAAATTTTTGCTCTCAGTTTCATAATGGGGTCTAGGAAACAGGAAGAGGTAAACCTCAACTTGCTGGTAAAAAAGTGTGAACCTTTAGATTTCCCTAAAAAAGTGAAGTCATTCAGAAGAGCTCTTATATTACACCTTCTTAGGAATCACACATTTTTGGGGAAAACAGATTACGGACATAAACTAGAAATCCCATGCTCACCTCAGGAGAGCTGTGAAATCCTTCTAAAGCCCTGAGAGATTTTAACAACGTGGGCATAATTTGTGAGTCTTAGTGAAAAATAATATGTACATGGTCTTGTTAAAATTAATGTTAAGAATTTCATGTTGATGACAGATGGTAATCAGAGCATTAAACTAAATCTGGGATCTATCTCAATGAGAATTCTTTGAGACTGCACAAGTCAACCAGCCATGAGACCAGTGTGTAGGAACAACTCTCTGGTCTTTGCCCCCCTTCTAGAATTTTCCTGCTTAATCTCCATATCTTCCTTTCATGATCCAAAATCCTCTGGAGGGTAATGGAGTGAAATTTAGAGCTATGACGCTTTCTCGGTTGATGATGCCTGTGGTAAACTCAGCTTGAAAAGATTTCAGTTCCTGGGGACATTCAATACTTTCTTAGCCTCCAAATGTGCTTGCTAACACTGCACCTTATTTCCTAGGAGAAGCAGATAATTTTTCAGAAATTAATAATTAGAGATTATCAAAATTTTCTCTGACAAATCAGTAGATGAAATTTGCTAACTTTTATTTCTTTTCTCCCTTAATTTGGTTTCCTGTGGAAAATATTCCTTTCCTGCTCATAGAATGGAGGTAAGATATTATTAGTGCCTTGTGTTTGATGTGCCACTTTTGTCTTCTATTTCCTGAGTACTGTCATATTTCATAAACTTTTACAAATTATAATCCTTTAGTACTCTTATAAGATGATTATAAATATGAAACTGTGTAATGCCCACTAATATCTATTAGGCTTCAAACTCTGTACTAAGAGCTTTGAAAGCATTATTTAAATTTATCCTTAGCATATTTTAACTTTGGTTGTTTGGTAACAATTTACCCCTTACACTTAGAAACATCTATACTCTTGTATACTTACGTTACTTCTATAAAAATAAACAAAATTCAGAAAAATATGAACATTCTCAGAACATGCCTATAAATGTGAAATGAATAATATCATTATTCTTATTGTACAAGAAAGAAACTAAGAGTTTCTTTGAACTGGAGAGTTTCAGTGACTGACAGATACTACTAGCTCATAGCCTTGAAAACAGAACCTATACTGACTCTCATACCTTTAACCTGCAGATAACAGTAACCTTATAATATTTCACAACTTAAACATCCAAATGTTTCAAAACTGAAGAGATAACCCAAAGGATAAGGCACTTGATTGCACACTGCCAGGCCAGGTTCATTCTCTATCCTCTGAACCCCATCGAGAGTGATCCCTGGATACAGAACCAGAAGTAGACTCTGAATATAACTAGGTGTGATCTATCACCCCCCACCAAATTTCAGATGTTTTAATGACAAGACATGACCTTCATAAAAACCATTATGAAGTATGGTAACTTTTTATTACTTCACAAATAAATTCTTATTAATAAGAATAATGATATAATGGCAGCTAGTTCTGGGCTGGAGCGATTGCACAGTGGTAGGGTGCTTCCTTGCATGTGGCTGGCCTGGCCGACCCAGGTTTGATTCCTTTGCCCATCTCAGAGAGCTGGCAAGCTACCAAGAGTATCTCACCCTCACAGCAAAGCCTGGCAAGCTACCTGTGATGTATGCCAAAAACAGTAACAAGAAGTCTCACAATAGAGACGTTACTGGGCCTGCTCGAGCAAATCAATGAACAATGGGAGGACAGTCCTACAATGCAATATTTCAGCTATCTTATTGTGGTTTTGGGGCCAAACCCAGCAATACTGAGGGATTATCCCTGGCTCTACGCTCAGGGATTACTCTTGGCAAAGATTGGAGACCATATGGGATGACAGGGCTTGAACCCATGTCAGACACATGCAAGGCCAGTGCTTTACTGCACTATCTCTCTAGTCCAAATATTTTAGTTATTTCAATGAAGTAAGAAACATTACTATTTCTTTATTTTTATATATTGAGCCTAATATAGCAAAATTGCACAGACTTTATAGCTACAAAACCTTAATCAGAACTCAGGTATCAGACCCAAGAACTCAGATTTGTAAGTTTCATTAATCTTTTAATCAAATTCATTAATTTGTAAATCTCATTAATCCAGGTAGCACAGCTACACAAATAGGAATCCTGATTGTTTATTCTAATTCCATGGAATTAAAATAGAAAAATGTAGTTTACCACCAATGCTGTCCAGATTCATGTAGCTTCAATACATTCATTTACCTGATAATTTTTGTTAAGACTTAGGTGCCTATTATTGCCCTAACAAACTATTGATTTTCCATAAGGGTAATGGGATTGTCATAACCCAAAAGAATCCACAGTTGATCATCTGAATGTATCCTGGAAACAAGTATTATGAATTCAAAGGAGTGGAGATCTCCAGGACAGAAATGGCAAGATGACATTCTAAAATATTCTTTGAATGGCATTCATACATATTAAAACAGAAATAAAAGAAAATCTGTAGTGAGAATATTCTATTTGACCAAAAAAGAATTGCCTTATGAAAGAAGTTCAAAGGAGGACTAGGGATCAAATATCCATTGTTGCTTCTAAAAAGAGAAAACTTTACAGAAGGGGAGGTCAGCCAGGTTTGTTTGAATAGTCAGGAGGCAAGGGAGGGATTGGCTCCATGTGCAACATTAACTAGCATTTTTGGAGATAGTCTGGAAGATCATTCCAAAGTAACCATTCTGTGAACAGATCTCTGTGACCCCTGCCCCACTGTTCAAAGGAGCAACAGGACCAGCTGCTTCTGGTGTTGCTCCATTTTAGTGCCAAGGACTGCACACAGAGAAATACGATTCTGGGTGGATGGGGAAGGCTCTCATCACGGGAGAAAGATGGGTGGGGGGTAAAACCGAAATTACAACCCAAAAAAACTTCTCAAATCTATTCCTCCTTTCTCTTGTGATTTTGTCTTATGTAGCTGCTTAAAAAATGAACAAAGACTCACTACCATTAAGACATGCTGAGGTTGTCCTAAAGATGTTTCTGGAACTTTTATTAAATGCGATAGCAAAAATCTAGAGAGAGATTATTAAATGGTTAAAAAAGCTTAGCTCTAAAGCTGTTTCCATTCATTTTCCTTTAGAGTAGTTTTTTCTTAGTTTCTGCTGTTTTTTTAAAAAATGTCTGATGTTTGTTTACTTAAAAGAAAAATCATGAGTGTCTTAATTTTCAAGACACTAAGGGAAAAACAAAAAGTATTGTTAACACATGACAGTAAAAACTGTTGAGTAATTTTCAGCTTGGAGACGTTATGGAAATACTTACCTTTTCTAGATACAGGTTTTATTTTCAGTTACGTGAAGAGTTCCACCTGTTTCTACACATTCTCCTTTTCTTAGGCCAAGCTATTACACTAAGGTGGGAACCGACTCTGTAAATCAGTTCGTGATAACTTTGGTTACTCTGTGTTACTTCCTTAGAGCATCCTTGTTTCTCTCAACCTTTCTTGGTGTCATCATAAGCCAGGTTTCCTCAATGTAGTTTTTCTGTTTTTTTCTTACTCAAGAACTTTATTAAAAAATTTTTAATTAATTTTTTTAAATCCCTAATTCAAATTATTTTGAACTACAAGTAATGCCATAGTATTTATATTGCTAAGTTAGTAAAAATAAAATAGTGTGAGGGGACAGAGAGTCAGTAAAGTGAGAGAGAGATTGTCTTGCAGATGGTGGCTGACCCAGGTTTGACCCCAGCACCTGATATGACCTCCGGAGACCAGCCAGGAGTTATCACTGAGCACAGAGCTAAACTTTGAGCACTACTATGAGTTGCTCAAAAAACAAATCAAAAATGACTGTTGTGAAAGAAATCTGTAGCACAAAACATAATTTTAAATTATTGAGTTTCCTAAAAGTTCACCATTTTACCTAAATCAGTTACATGTCATTCATAGATTTGCTTTAAAGATTATCCAAGAGTAGTTTTGAATTAAAGTATATTTTTGTTCAATATCAAATGGGAAAAACTTCTAAATGTTCTACAAATTCTACTTTCTTTAATTTTTCCTTTAAATTATCAGTTAAAGATAAGTTAAATTTTAACAGACAAGTAAAGCTTTTGTGTCAGTACTAGATAGATCTGATTGAAGACAGAAGGACATATTGAAACCCACGTAGAAGTGCTCACTACATGGGACAGTTGAGTATGAAAGTTATTACAAATTCCTCATTTTATTAAGGGAGTACAAGTTATACTTCTCATTTTTATTGCCTTTCTGTTATAGAAGATAAGATTTTCATATTATTTTTGTTCTAGCATATTATAATTTACATTTTTCTATATTTTACCGCCAAATATGAGTTCAGTATAAATAATCACGTCAACAGATTATGATAATGGGATGACCAGATTAATTTCTCACAGACACTGATGAGAGAAATAGCAGAGCTCACAAAACTCTTTGCTCCTTTCAAAGACCTACAACCTTTGACTTTCTTCTTATTTGGTTTTCTTTTTTAATCAAATTCTAGGAAGAGGTGTAAGAGAACATGAGTTGAAGGTACCACAAAGATAAGCATGTACTAAAAAAGTCAGCTATTTAATTGTCATAATGCACATATAAACTGTGCATGTAAAGATACAATCTTTTTATGGATTCAATTATGCTCAATTATTTGTTAATCATCATAATGAACTTTTTATTTATATTTTTTTGCTTTTTGGGTCACACCTAGCTATGCTCAGGGGTTACTCCTGGCTCTGCACTCAGGAATTTACTCCTGGGGGTGCTTGGGGGACCACATGAAATGCTGGGGATTGAACTCGGGTTGGCCACAGGCAAGGCAAATGCCCGACCAACTGTATTATTGCTCTGGCCCAATGATGAACTTTTTAAAAAAAAATTTAAATTCTAAATTTTAAATTTAAATTTTAAATTCTGCTTATTTGTAAGAATCATATAAAGTTGCTTGAATAAGAACAGTAAAAATTCTATTTATAATGTCAATAATAAAATTACCCAGAGCCATTCAGATTTTAATAGTTTCTTAAGCTTTTCACATCTAAGATCATCCCCTCATGCCCTCATGCTCATAACAGTCGTGGAGTAGCTGAGGGTAATTTAACTGCAGCTGGAAATGAATGTTTGCATTAAGGCTTTTAAGCGCAAGTTCCTATTTCTGTGATTCATGCATAGAAACTGACACCCTGGTCCTCCCCCTCACCCCTCTGCAACCCCCCTCCCCTCCACACACACACACACATACACAAAGAAATAGCCTATGATTGGGAAATCTGTTCATTGCTTCTTTCAGCAAACCGCAGAGAGATACCAAAGGCTACTGTGCCCAGTACAGAGGGGAGGTGTGTAATGCCGTCCTGGCAAAAGATGCTCTTGTTTTCTACAACAACTCCTATGGGGAACCTGAGGAGGCCCAGGAATTACTGGTTCACACTGCCTGGAATGAGTTGAAAGCAGTGAGTCCATTTTGCCGGCCAGCTGCTGAGGCTTTGCTGTGTCATCACATCTTCCAAGATTGCAACCCTGAAGAAATGCCTACTCCTACCCCCGTTTGCAGGTAAGATCATTTTCAGGTAAGAGAGGTGATAGAAAGACAGTGGGAAATTCCATCTGACCGCAAACAGAAAGTTCTCAAAGAGGGAAGCTGTCATGTGCAATTGTAAAGGCAAAAACTAGCTTTTGAAAATAGAGGGACACCATTCCTATCACAGAAATCACTGCTGCCACCCTCTAACACAAGGACTCTGAGTTTCTAGAAAATGTCATCAAAGGTATAATATTCCAATACCCCTTCTATTATTTGCATTTTAGTCACATTCATCCCTGTTTTTTTTTATGAAATAAGAAAACAACATCCTAAAGCAACACAGACATCATTAGTAAAGCAAAAAAGAGAGAACAAAGACCGTTTAAAGTGTCTGAGTATTATTTACCAATAAATAGAAAATCCTGGTGAGCATTTGGGAATATTATTTTTAAATGCATTCCATGTACTATTCTCTGTATCTTGTTTCTGTACCGTGTAGTTAATTACAATGATATTATTGAAAGAAGTCTTGTTAGGGATTCCTAACCTTTCGAGACTAACCTAAATGAGATCAGATTAGTTAGATTCCTAACCTAAGCTCTTTTCCCCAATAGTATCAATTTTTAATTTTTATATTTTTATTTATTTTTGGTTTTGGGGTCATACTAAGGGGTTACTCCTGGCTCTGCACTCAGGAATTACTCCTGGCGATGCTTGGGGACCATATGTGATGCCAGGATCAAACTCGGGTCTGCCACATGCAAGGCAAGTGTCCTACGTATTATATTATCCCTCTGGCCCCAGCACCATTTTTTTTTAAAAATCAAAATAACACAATATTTCATCTCACAGGATGACATGTTACCTTTATAAAATCTTACATTATTTACAATTAAAATATTCTATAATAATATTTTAAAAATACCAACTCCAGGATCTGGCACAAGTTTGTATTTAAGATGATTATAATTCATCAAGTTTTGTTCTCCTCTGAAACATTTTAGAGAATATTGCTTGGCAGTCAAGGAGCTTTTCTGTGCAAAAGAATGGCTGGCGATGGAAGATAAAAGCCACCGAGGACTCTACAGATCCGGAATAAATCCCTTCTCCCTGCCAGAATGCAACAAGCTTCCCAGCATGCACTGGGAACCCCTGGCCTGTACCAGACTGCCTTATTTAGGTAATAGAGTTCTCTTGAGGTTAAGAGAAACTTGCTGTTTTTAAGAAATTAAAATGTGAGCATAAATCTCCTAATATTTCTAGGCATTTCTAATTATTTTCAGTTCTGCCTTCCTTCAGTACTTAATCATAGACTCCTAATGCTATCCTAATCATTGCAAAGGTTAGCATAAGGACTTGCTTCATTTTTTCTAAAACAAAGTTAGCAGGACTTTCTAACTACTGCTTGATTACTTTACCAAAGATCTTGTCAGAGAGCTTCTAACATCTACTGAAATGTGCAGTGAAATAGCTCAAAAAAAATCAAGCTTTGTCAAAGGCGCATAAAAAAAAGTCCCCCTTAGTCAGTGTAGCAGATTTTTAAGCATGCAAAAAACAAGCCACATGTTTGAAAATGCTGACCTCACAAAAGCAAGCTGGATAGCTGCATGCTGCTCTTGTGAACTCCTTGTGTAAAGAACTACATTATTAGCCCTAACAGCTGGTTTAATTTCAAAGATGCCATCCTTTCACATTCGAATGCAAAGAATGTTTTCAGTTGTGTCTTAAAAGCTGAAAGGGAACTTGCATTTCTTAGCATTCTCTCACCCCAATTCCGTGAGATATCTGGATGCTCATTTAAACCAAATTTTTATCCTTTCCCCCTCAGATTATAAAAAAGAAAACCTAACAAGTAAGTAATTTTGTTTGTGCCCTTGAAACCTTATGTGTATGTAATTGGATTTATGCATGCGTATTTACACTTATACTTCATGATGTCAGGAACAGAATTTACATCACCTAAAAGACTTTTCACTGTTCTTACATACAGGGTAGAATAAGAGTGGAAAACAGTGGAGATCAAAATATACTGCTCTTAATTGGGTTATGAAGGACACTGTATTTAGGGAATGATACTAGTAGATTTCCTTCCTAAAATTATGAATTTTTTAAATTCTCTAGATGGATGTAAAAGAAACCAACTGAAACTCTCACCATATGAGTTTATGCTCCCAATTTTCGCATTATCTAAAATGTTCGATGAAGCTCAATCTTATTTCTCTAATGATTTGATTCATGACCTTCATTTGTGACAACAGATCCTTCCTTCCAAGTAGAGGTGTGTTTTTAAGACAGCCAATTTCCCTTTGAAATTTGCAGAGTCAAATAAAATGTTTTTAAAGGGGTCATCTGAAAATCCCTAGATTTTCTAAAATGTTCTAAAATGTTGCTTGAAAGGAGATGCCTCACCACTAATGTATCAGATGGTGCTTTAACCACCCAGAATGCAAAGCTCTTCAGAATGAAATTAGTTTTAATATAAATTAACTTCCTCTGACTTGAATGTTCTAAGCCTCCAATCAGATTCATTTCCTGTAACATGTTCCCAGTCACCTCTGCTCTTGGCCAAGTGCAAGTCTGATTTACCAACTTAAAAGACAACGACTAAACTAACAAGGGAACAAAAGTCACTGGTACCAACTGAGTCTATGAAATTAACAAACAAGGGCAGTTAGGGGAAACTCTGAAAATGCTTTAATTTGGACATTTGTCAAGTTATTTCTTCCAAACTGGAGCAATGATAAAGAAATTTTAATTTCTTTGCTGTAGAAGTAGCCATAGTTTACTTTCATTGAACTTTTATTTGGTAATTGTGGTCTTTTTTTTTTTTCATCTATGTAAGCATTTAAGATTTAGGTGGGGGTTTACTGTGTGGAAGTTATTCCTAGATTCCACAGAAAACACACACATAAACAAACATGCATCTATGTATTTGCTTTTTACACTGATAAAAACTTGTGAGTGGGATGAGAGAGATATGACAGGGGTTAAAGTGTTTGTCCTGCATGTGGCTGACCCTGGTTCCATCTGCTGTACCACGTGATCCCTTGAGTTAAGCAGGGTGAAGCGGGGTGCAGCTCTGGAAATTCCTTTGCAGACCCAAGCACCAACAATGCCAAAAGGTAGCCGGAGTAATCTCCTGCACTATGGTATGCTCAGGAATGGCCACATAAATAAACTCCAAAAATGGATTTTCTAACCTAAAAATAAAGCAGTTCTATAAATTCTTTATACTTTATAATCTCTTTCTTGGAAGAAAATAAGCTTTATGACCTTTCATAAGTTGATCATTTCATCTGATCATTTGATGGGGAATGAGTAAATGTGCTTTAAGTCACTGACCATAAGTTCTAGATGTTCATAAGCTGTGTTCATATGCTGTTTCAAATGCTTTTAGGCCTCTACCAAAGTAAAAGCTTACTGTTGATTGGGTGATGTGCTGTTTTAACACATTTCCTTATATTAGAATTCTCTTACTATATTGAAGTCAGTTGCTAATATTTCATTTAAAATCTTTAAAATCTATGTTTTAATGTCTATGTATGCACTTCTCTTTTGTGCTAACACTGTCAGTATGTGCTATTAGTATTAAAATAACTTTCTAACTAATTTGAATTTCTTTCTCTTACTGGAACTATGTGGAAATTTTCTCTCTCCTAAGATCCAAGGGATATATTCATAATTCTGTGATGACTTTTAAATATCCCAGTTATGGCAGTATTCAGATTTTCCTATTATCAAATTTCATATTCAATATGTTCATATCATTTTCTATAAGTTGTAAAAATTGCAATTATACAAGTATACATATTATAGATATTTTACTGATCTCTGACTCTATTGTCACAGATACTTTATCTTTCCTATTTTTGTACATTTGTGCCTTTTCTTTCTAAAATTAAAATTTTCACTGATTACTTTCTATATTTGTAAGACTTTTTAAAATTCTATCATTTGTAGTATATGTATTCTAACTTAATTTCTGCTTGTAAATGACTATTATTTTGTTACCTACTACTTTTTGTTCCTTATAGGTTTGTTTCTTATCCAAAATCTTGAATTAAATTTTAGTTCACTCACTTTCATTCTTCTTATCTAATGCTATGATTTTATCACTCGGCACAGCTTTGGCCAAATCACACACACATTATTTGGAAGTGATTTCTCATCTGTAACTATGACTACATTTTATTCCTTGATTGAATTTTTCCATAGTTTTTAGCTACTTATTGGATTTTATTTAATCCATTGTTAATTACATAGTGCTCAAACAATAAGTCTGCACAGTTTATGCATTTACCTTGATGACCTGAAAAAAAAAGAACTTGTCTGTCCACAAGTGTTAGAAATATTCTGGAGTAAAAATAAATTCTATATTAGGAACCAGAGAGAGTACAGTGGATAAGGCACTTGCCTTGCACATGGCTTACCCAGATTCAATCCCCAGCACCCCATGTGGTTGCCTGAACCTGTCAGGAGTGATTCCTGAGCACAGAGCCATGAGTAAGCCCTGAGCACAGCCAAGTGTGACCCAAAAAACAAATAAAAAATACAATCTTAGTTAATATATTAAAATCATTTTAATAGATATACAATGTACACTGTATTACACTCTGCAAAGAGAATGATATATTGCAGCATTTGGATTCTAGCAGTAAACAGATTTTACTTTGTTTTTATAGTACATTGATCATTTTAATAGTAATTTGACTAGCATTCAATCTTCAAGTGAATTACTTCTCATTTGTCTCCTGATCTTTCCACTGTCACTTTTTATATTACTTTAACTCTATTTGTAAATCAACAATCAATTTGTAGAAATGCTTAGCTTTAAAGAAATTCTGATTTCCATTATAATTTTATAAAAATTGTATTTAATAATTTCTGTGATTGTTTTCATAATAGTTGTATGTCAGATCATAATCAGCATGATATAGTATAAGGGACACTATCCCAAGATCTGCATTTGTCCTAGAAAAATATTTTTTCTCTGAAATCCATCTTTAAAACTATAATCTTAGAAGCCAGATTTAATTACAACTAGCACTCACTAAATTCTTAAAATTGGAATTTATAGATATGAAACCATGGCAAAACACATCCTTAAAATTAACTTTACTGATTGCATAAGTGAAAAAAATTGGTTCTTCAAAGTTTAAGAATGAATGAAAAATATTATTGTTTACTTGCAGCATTCCCACCAATGACATCCTCAAAGCCAGGAGTGGACATTCCAAATATGCCTTCTTCCTCCACCTCCTCCTTTTCAGTCTCACCGACATACTCCATGACTGTAATCATCTCCATCATGTCCAGCTTTGCAATATTTGTGCTTCTGACCATAACTACACTTTATTGCTGTCGAAGACGAAAGCAATGGAAAAATAAGAAAAGGTGAGATTCCGACTTTAGCATTCGAATTTGGAAAAGGAGTTGGCATATGCATAATATTGCCAATAGCTTTATGACATCCACTACTGTGCTTTAAAATTAAGTACCTTGGGGCTGGAGAAATAAGATCAGAGTTAAAGCACTTTGTCTCGTATGCAGCTGACCCTGGGTTCAATCCCCGGCCCAGTAGATAGTCTCTTTAATAATGGCAGGAGAGATCTCTGAGCACAGACCCAGGAATAAAACCTGAGCATCCTCAAGTATAGTCCCCAGATCAAATAACATTAACTACCTCTAACATTATTCATTAAGATACCAGTAAATTCTTGTAAAGTCTGTAAAAAAACATTATAAAACCTTTTTAAAATTTGTGAAATAATTTACAAACAAGTTTTTGTAAAGCTTATTAATTGTCCTAAGTTAATTCTTTTTGTTTGTTTTTGGGTCACACCCATCAATGCTCAAGGACTTACTCCTGGCTCTGTACTCAGGGATCATTCCTGGCAGGGCTCTGGGAACCATATAGGGTGCCAGGGATCAAACCAGGTTGGCCGCATGCAAGGCAAGTGCCTGACATGCTCAGGCCCCTGTCCAAAGGTTAATTTTTCACAACAGAGATCATCTAAATAAAAATTTGGAAGAATATGGATATATATGTTCCCCACATCCCCCCTGGGGCTATTACTACTGTTAGATTGAATAATAACAAAAATTTCAGAGAAAACCTGCCATTTGACCCCAGACTCAACAAAAATAATTCCTCGCTCTGAAATTGAAATTGTCTGCCGTTGTGTAATTGTAACTTGTGTTGTTTCTTTCTAAATGTCATGTCTCTTTTAAAATTCTTTTCAGGAGGTGGCAGGGAGTGAGGGGGAAGGGGGGGGTGTGGGGAGTGGACAAAGCTACAACAGGTAAAGATCCGTGCTGGGGTGTGGGGATAGGTGCTTGCTCCTCGTAGTCCTCAAGAAACCAAATGAGGTGCAGGGAACAAACCCACTCCGTAAGCAGCTCATACGCTTAACACCCTCACGCTTTAGAGTTTGTAAATACAACAAGCTCACCTGAGTCTGAACTCATCACTGGCATTCCCTGTGTGACCTGCAGAGAATCAGCAGCTGTAACCCTCACTACACTTCCTTCCGAGCTCTTGCTAGACAGACTTCATCCCAACCCCATGTACCAGAGGATGCCGCTCCTTCTGAATCCCAAGCTGATCACCCTGGAGTATCCGAGGAATAACATTGAATATGTGAGGGACATTGGAGAGGGCGCATTTGGAAGAGTCTTTCAAGCAAGGTAATGAGACCTGTCTAAAAAATGTCTCCTTTGAAATATGTCTAAACTCACTAGAACATTTCCTTAATATGTATATGTATGAATTACAGTTGCCATCAGATTAGTTAAATCACCACAGTATTAGCCTTACTTGTATTAGCATTATATTTTTAATATTTATAAAAACCCCTCTTTGCTGGGAAATAGTATAGAGAAAATATATATTATTTGCTTTTAAAAAGTAATTTAAATCAACTCTAAATATATTTAGAATTCTACTTGCAGTGTTCAGATTATAAAAAATTACTGTTTAAGTTATGTATCTTTTTCATACATTTTAAATCATAATTTCATGCACAGTTTTCAATCAATTTTAAATTTTCTTCTCTTTTCTATTGATGCTCTTTTCAATTCAGTTGAAGTTTACATTGAACACTTGAAGTAACATTGTGTCCATTTAGGACCTCAAAGCCTAATATATGTAGATGTTACATAGATGCTCATGGAATTACAAAACAGAAAAAGAAAATAACATCAAAATATCAAATGACAATGAGCTCAAGAAAGGAATATGTAGTAGAGCCAAGGCTTGCATATTTAGTGTCATTATGTAAGTGGGAATAAAATACTATTTTTTTCATGAACACTGTTCAATAGATGTATAGCTGGGTCCAAGAGTGTGAACTTGTCACTTTAGTCTGGTGTGCTTGGGTAGGATACAATGTACCCTCTACTTACAGTTATGGAGATAATATGATTAATTAAAGTCTCACACAAATCCTTACTGGCAATTAACAATCTCCAAGGCATCATTTTATGTGTCTCTGGGAATATAAAGATGAATAAACATCTTCCTTACTCTCAATAAATTTAAATTCTGGCCAGAAATTAAGGAGTACTTTAGAATGATAATAAGAAAACTGTTGTATCTGTGCACTTTTAAATCTTAATAATTTCTTCTTGGGGTGGGAGTTGGGAGCATACCCAGTGGTACTCAGGTGTTACTCATGGCCCTGCACCCAGGAATCAATCCTGGTGGTACTGGAGGGGCCATATAAGATGCCCAAGATCAAGCCTGGGTCAGTTGCATATAAGGCATATGCCCTACCTACTGTACCATTGCTCCAGTCCCTGAATCTTCGTAATTTCTAAATAATTTCATTTTCACACTTAATTTATGTTTACAGTAACCCCATTAGTTTTTATTACCTTGAATCAAGAGTTTTAAGTATGGTCTTCTATTGGCATCTTTTGGATTCTGTGACTCTGTGAAAGTCTGCATTGAAGTGGCAAGGGGGATAGATTGTATGTGAATGTGGGTAGGCAACCTTGGAATATACAAAAATGTTCCTGCTCTTTGATTTCTTTCTAAACAAATTTCTCTCTCAGGGCTCCTGGGTTGCTGCCCTATGAACCTTTCACTATGGTGGCAGTGAAAATGCTCAAAGAAGAAGCCTCTGCAGACATGCAAGCTGACTTTCAGAGGGAGGCAGCCCTGATGGCAGAATTTGATAACCCGAATATTGTGAAACTCTTAGGTATGCAGCTATACGAAATGCATTGCATTAAAAAAAAAGACCTTCCTAAGTATTTTTTATTATTTTGCCGTCATTTATTTTTCACTTAAGTTCTCTCTTCTACTTAGTTGGTCCTAGTGATATGTCTCTGTTCCTTTCCATCTACTATATTTTAGAATACAACATTTTATGAAATGATCAAAATTAGTTTTATCTCTCAGAGAAATGTATAGCCATTTAATTTTTCTCTCTAGTACAAATATATGAATTACTCAAGTCATTGGAAATAAAAGAACCTTGTATCCCAAACAAAAAAGTTAAGATAATCACATTCTTGAGTTCCTTTTGAACAGACTTCTACATTTTGCCTAAAACAATATCCATCCCAGATGTAATATTCAATTGTATGAGATGTGAAATTATGCTCATCAGACCTGCTATTGCAAGATGTCCCTATTCAGCTTCCTACATGTTCCAAGACCCTAAGATAGAAAATGTTCTTCCAACAAACAAAAGCATTTCTTTTTGTTTGCTTGCTTTTTTGTTTGCTGGTCACACCTGGCAGTGCTCTGAGGGTCATATGTGGTACCAGGAATTGAATCTAGGCAGGGCGCATGCAACTCCAACTTTCAGACTCTGACATTCCCTATTCTAGAACAAACATAAACCTAGATTTTAAAATGTTTCCCTGCAACATCCTGAGTAAATCACCTATCATCTTGCATTGCTTCCCAAATTCCATATGATTTATTCCTTCTTCTCCTGCTTTAGAGGAAGAGAAATACTGAACACACTCAGCGCAAACACCCATTCTTTAATCCATTCACCAAACATTCATTGAGTATGCATGGGACAGTTATGCAGGGTTTTGTTGTTGTTGTTGTTGGTTTTTTTTTTTTTTTTTTTTTTTTTTTTTTTTTTTTTTTTTTGCTGTTTGGGTCACACCCAGCGATGCATGGTGGTTACTCCTGGCTCTGCACTCAGGAATTACTCCTGGCGGTACTTGGTAGACCATATGGAATGCTGGGAATCAAACCCAGTTCTGCTGCATGCAAGGGAAATGCCCTACTGGCTGTGCTATCGCTTCAGCCCAGGTTTTTGGTTTTTTTTTTGAAAAAAGAAAAGTTTATTGGAAAGTAGAAGGGAAAGGAAAATATCCTCCCAAGGAGGGAAGGACCTTAGCATAGGACTAGGTTCAGCTGTGCAGAATTTAAACAAGAACCTTCACCCCAGCTCTGGCAGGAGTGATCCCTGAGCACAGAGCCAGAAGTAGAACTGAGGACTATGGTCCCCGAAACAAACAACAAAAACAGGGAGGAAAAACTGGGGCTTGAACAAGAACCATCTCTCCTCAAGGACTAAAATGCTTGCAAGGAGACCTTCCGAGACAGAAAAAATAATGTGATGATCTAGTCCCCGGATTTGGGGAGCACTCCTTTCAGGGGCTCCAGGTCACTGAACAATACTAAGAAACAAGACACTTTGATACATCTACAAAATGGAAAACTATGCAGCTGTTAGGAGAGATAAAGTCATGAAATTTGCTTATAAGTAGATGGTCCTGGAGAGTATCATGCTAAGTGAAATGAGTCAGAAAGAGAAGGACGGGCATAGAAGGACTGCATTCATTTGTGGAATATAAAATAATATAAAACTGACACCCAAGGACAAGTAGACACAAGGGCCAGGAATATTGCCCCATAGTTGGAAGCCTGTCTCGTTTGCTGGGGGGAGAAGGCAGCGGTGACAGAGAAGGGATTACTAAGTCATTGACGTTTAGAGGAATCATTCGGGATGGGAGATCTGTGCTGAAAGCACATAAAGGCCCAAACGTGATAGCCTCTTAGTACCTATATTGCAAACCATAATGCCCCAAAGTGGAGAGAGAGTATGGGGGAAACTGTCTGCCATAGAGATGGGAAGGGATGGAAAAGGGGGGGATATACTGGAGACATTGGTGATGGAGAACTTGCACTGGTGGAGAGATGGGTGTTGGATCATTATACGACTGAAACTCAAACATGAAAGTTTTGTAAGTGTCTCTCATGATGATTCAATTTAAAAAAAAAATAAAAATAAATTTTGAAAAGAGAAAGAAACAACCCCACCTAACCAGGGCTGTGGATCCGTTTGCTCCCAGGCGTGTGCGCGGTTGGGAAACCCATGTGCCTGCTCTTCGAGTACATGGCCTACGGGGACCTCAACGAGTTCCTGCGCAGCATGGACCCTCAGCAGAGCGCCTGCACCCTCAGCCACAGCGACCTGTCGGTGGGCACGCAGCCCTCCAGCCCCGCGCCGCCGCCGCTGTCCTGTGCCGAGCAGCTGGGCATCGCCAGGCAGGTGGCCGCGGGCATGGCCTACCTGTCCGAGCGCAAGTTCGTGCACCGGGATCTGGCCACCAGGAACTGCCTGGTGGGGGAGAACATGGTGGTGAAAATCGCCGACTTTGGCCTCTCCAGGAACATTTACTCCGCCGACTACTACAAGGCCAACGAGAACGATGCCATCCCCATCCGCTGGATGCCCCCCGAGTCCATTTTCTACAACCGCTACACCACCGAGTCGGACGTGTGGGCCTACGGGGTGGTCCTCTGGGAGATCTTCTCCTATGGGCTGCAGCCCTACTACGGGATGGCACACGAGGAGGTCATCTTCTACGTGCGAGACGGCAACATCCTCTCCTGCCCCGAGAACTGCCCCCTGGAGCTCTACAACCTCATGCGCCTGTGCTGGAGCAAGCTGCCCTCGGACCGACCCAGCTTCGCCAGCATCCACCGAATCCTGGAACGCATGTGCCAGCGGGCCGAGGGCGCCGTGGGTGTCTGAGAGGCTGCACCCCTGAGCCCGAGGGACCCAGGTGGGACCAGCATCCTCACGAACCTGGAGTCGCAAGGAGGTTGAGACAAAGCCAAGCCTGCAAAAGGCCATCTGGGAGGCTGACCTGCTGCAAGTCCACGGTTGCCAAGGCAATGCTCAGAAACTTTGTCCCATGCCCAGAATGCTTCTGCATTCTTCCTCGGGGGGGCAGGTTTCTATTACAGAGGGTTCCAGAAAGGCCATCATCCTGGTCAGTCCCTGAATCAGCTGGCAGCCGAGTTGAAGACTGCGGCTCTGTTGAGTTTCAATATCAAATGTGATTTGGAGATTGGCGGAAAAGTTGATTCCTCTTTGTGAGGAAAGTACCTTATCTTCTGCAAAAAAAAAAAAATAATCCATGTATAGAAAATTGAAAAGCAAGACCACTCCTTGTCTCCCCACCCAAAGACGAGTGTTTGTGTTGTTGTTTTTATGGACTTTACTGATTGAAGGCAAATTTTTTATTTGTTTGTATTCAGCGAGTTGTGGTTCCTCTTGATTGACAAGGAATAAAAGGAATAAAATGAGAGATCAGCAAGGGTAGATTTTGTCGTGAATTTAGTTTCTTGTCTTTGTTTTCTTTCTTTCTCTTTAGAAGTTTTTCCATCATGAAAACTTACTAATTTCATTGCTCATTTTATTCCTACAATTTTTTCTGGGGGGAGGGGGGAAATGGTTTTATTAATTTTGACTTGTCTCTGAAAAGTTTATTGGTGCCTTTTTCTTTTTTTTTGCTATAATCCTTACCTCTTCCTTTCTTCAGGACTTTCTGACCTTTTCAGTTATTCAGCTGTAAAATGATAGACAATAAACACTGGCAGAAAAAAGAATTTCAAAAACAAAATAATGGAGTAATATGCATATATCCTTTATCATTTTCTTCTGTATTTGACTTTGAAGTCTCACATTTCAAATTTGTCATCCATTAATTTTACTACCACAGCTTATTTCTTAAACCACAGTTATATTAAGGAATCTCACAAAATGCTCTTAGCACTGCAAATAATTTCAAAGTGAATGTTTTTGTTCAATTTGACCATCTGTTTGGGGGGAGAAGGTGCTTGGGATCAAACCCAGGACCTCATACAAACAAAGCATGTAAGCCACCAATGAGTTACATCCTGGGCCCCAAACTCTGACAGTATTAATGTTTTGCTTACCAACTTCTGATATGACTATTAACCTGATTTGTTCTCCCTTTACGATTCTTTTAAAAAGCTTCTGAAACTAAGATTCCAAATACAGAAGATTTCTTAGTGACATCTCACCCAATGCACATTGTCTTTTTCCAACTTGAATGACGTAAATTTATTCCTGATAGAGTATAAATAGAAATTTTCCCAAAAATCAAATAAACAGGGAAAAGAAAATAGCAATCTACTCTGTGTCAATTTTCTTTCATTCAAATGAATTGGTGGTTAGGGCAATACAAGGAATGGCCTGAATTCTTAAAAGCAGATTTTCCATTGTCTGTTGGGAGACCCCACCTGAAATCTCCAAATCTACCTCGTGTAACCTTGTCTATGTTGGGAACCTGCTGCTTCTTATTTGTAATTCCCCAGGCAAACAAGACGAAAACATAAAAATTATTCTAAAGGTTGTCCTCTTTGGTTTTACTTTCTGTGTGCTTCCTGCTTACATCCTTCCCCTTCTATCTGGCTACTCATTACTCAAACGCTATCTCTGCTTACCATCTAAACTTCCTGCCTTGTCAGGCCTGAGCAGATCCTCTGGTCGGTGGCAGTGTGAGGACAGTTTTGCTCACACTTAGGAAAGTCAGAGTCTAGGATCAAGACCAAGATAGGTGCTTTAAAGCCATAATCTTAAATCCAAAATTAAAAATCATCCAAAGGACTAGGTGAAGAGTAATTGGATCGAGTTCAAAGCAAAAAGTTATGAGGCCATGAGAGCAGAAAAATAGAAGAGACATCAGCAAGTCTCTAACTTTTGGTACCATAACAATTTGTTATTTTATTTTTTTTCTTGATTTTTTTTGGGGGGGGGGCAGGGAGAGAAGGGCACACCCAGTGGAACTCAGGGCTTATTCCTGGCTCTTTGCTCAGGGATCAATTTGGACAGGGCTTAGGCTTCTGAGGATGAAATCCCTGGATTGGTCACATGCAAGGCAAGCACTCTATCCTCTGTACCACTGCTTGGGCCTTCCATGATACTTTAAATGGCTCGCAGAGATGTGTGACATGAGCTCTGGAAACTCCACAGATGGCTTCAGATTTCCTCCGTGGACAGATTTTTATTACTAAAGAAAGACATGGAAGTCAGGCCAATCAGAAAAGTGACACCACATAAAAGAAAGGCTGAGGCAGTTGCCTGAATTATCTTGTCTATGTTCTGTGCTCCCCAGTTCCTGCTTCCTTCCCTGACTAAAAATTTTCTGGCTCCTGATTTTCCTGTGTTGTATGGTTGTGTTTTTTAAAATCTTCAGCTCTGGTAATCAAAGCTCCCAAGGCAAAAACAAAAGATTGCAATATGGTTTAGGTCAGGGAGCTAGTTCAAAGGGGTGAAAGGCTTGCCTGGAATATTCACATCACTGAGTTTGATCTCTGACACTTATAGGTGTCCCACATTGGCACTGTCAGATATGGACTGGGTGCTTCCCCCGAGCACTTTTGGGACTGCCCTAGTAGCCCTAAACTCTGTGGGAATGTCCCTATTGGCTCCAACAACTACCTAGCTAAGCAATGCCACGTCAGCCTGAGGGCTATCAAGTCTGTGCCTCTGGGCTAAACACCATGGGGAGTGACCCCAGGACCCCTGGACACCAGCATATCTGGGAAGGGCCCTAAAGAAGAATAGAAAAAAAGTAAATAGTAGGACTGGAGTGATAACAAAGCAGGTAGGGCATTTGCCTTGCATGCGGCCAGCCTGGGTTCAATTCCCAGCATCCCACATGGTTCCCTGAGCACCACCAGGAGTAATTCCTGAGTGGAGAGCCAGGAGTAACCCCTGTGCATCGCTGGGTGTGACCCAAAAAGTAAAAAAAGTAAATAGTAATTAAGCAAGCAAGTAGGTAAGTAATAGGGAAACCTTTTGGTTCTATTGACTATGTAAGTGACTGCAAACTAAAAAGTAGAAATTGCATTAGAGTAAAAAAAAATCATAGATAATATTCTAAAACTGCTAAATACATTCACATAAACCATACAACATCCCTGTGAAACAAGTATTAATAATGTCCAGATTCAGTGGTTTGTTTAAGGGCATTCAAGTACCGCTAGGGTTAAATACCTCAGGGGTGGTCTGGGATTTGTGCAGTGCTAGGATAAACTCCGAATCTGGCACAGGCAAGGCTCATGTGCTTTATCACTTGATCAACTCCCTGGGCCTTATTTTATAGATGAGGAAGCAGGCAGTGAGGGATTCTGCAACTGGCCCAGATACACAGAGCAACAGTGTTCAGTCTGTGATTAAAAGAAGCTGACTGAAGCCACCATAGGATGCAGCTTCCTTAGAAACTATTTGTAATTCTGTATGGCTTCCAAACTCATACTATACATATTCCTCATCCTACTAATCTCCGCTATTAAAAAATATCCAACTCTTTGACTGACTTGCAGAAAATGATATTTCAGTATTGTCAATTTAATGTACAAGTCTGACAGATGGTATGCACAAGTCCAATAGAAGGGATGCCTACATTTTTGTTTGTTCAGAATTCATTCTCAAGTCATGTTAAGATCTGTCTTATCCTTAGTGTTTATCCCATGGTTCTGGGTATCAAGAATGTGGACACATTATTGTTTACTTTATTTAAATAAGGATTTTGTTCTCCTTGTTGTAGGCTCATTCTATAAATTTAAGGAGAGGAATCAGAGGAAGCCCCTTATAATACAGTTGCTTTCTAGTATAGAGATATAAGTGAGATAACAAATTTTACATACACAAATACCAAGCATGTAAAGAATACCATGGTAACATACTCAGCACTAAAAACTACATTCCCTGTTCTTGGGGAAGGAAAAGAACATGCTTTTCACTCCACGGTATGTTAGAAATCTGCTCCATGTCATTAAATACTCTTCCAAAAATGCAACTTAACACTTGAATAATATGTTTTGTAGATATACCATACTTTTATCTCTTACCTTGGAAAACGAGTTCTTGTCTAATTTTTATTATTACAATCCTATAATGATTATCCAGATTTGTGCATTTTTATCATTTTTATGTATTTGTTTATTTCTATTTCATATAAATTTTAACAAGGGGAATTTGGGGGCACATGGTATGCTACATTATGAATTGTCATATTACTCTAGAAATATTGTTACCATTTGTGCACTGTATAGGGATCTCATAGCAGTAAAATTTGTCACCATAAAGAATTCTCTATTTCTTAGATATTTTTGTCTATTAAGTTATAGTACAAAATTTTTTTTTTTTACTCTTTTAATCAGTGAGGTTGAATTTTCTTGTTCCTAGCTCATTTGCGATTTTATTTTGGAAATCTACAGCCCATTTTTTCATTGTGTTTTTTTATTTGTAATATGTAGTACTCATTTTCTAAAAAGAATATTAAACTTTCGATATATCTTACATGAAATTGAAGATGTAAGATACCTTTTATACCTTAAAGTGACACCTAATTTTCACTGTAAAAGCAATGCTTTTTTTTTTAAGCAATGCTTGTTTTTTAATAAAACAATAATATATAATGAACAATAATGAAAATGAAAAAAATCAACAAAGTTTGTAAATAACATGTTTTCACTTAGGTAAGCAAAAATATAGATATATTTTTAAGTGAGAACAAGCTCCTACCACTATATTATTTTTTAAGCTTTGCTTTATTTTACTGGATTTATAATAAAAATGTAACATATCAATAAATATTCATGTATAATATGACTTTAAATGGTTGAATAATAGTCTTGTATGTGGGGCTATCTTCTATTTAAATATTATGATTTTGTTGAACATTTGATTTTATTTACATTTTCATCATAAAATACATTTGATAATAATTAATCTCTTACTAAATTTTGTGACTTCTATGAGAAGGAAATCAGACCAAAGGTGCTTTTAATTAATGCTTTTTAATGTACTCGCCATTAACAATTTGCAAATTAATTTACTCATTTTATCAACATATTTCAGCTTTTTAAAATCTCAATAGTATTAGCATTTTAATCATTTCCTGTAGTTTTTAATTTTGTAGTTAATGCTTACATTTATTTAAATAAGACAATGACTCCCAAGGTTTTGGAGACAATTGATTTACTCTGTTATTTGCTTTGTACTGTTAGTTTTCTACCAGGTTTGTACTTTTCTTGTTGCTTTGTGGAAACAACAAGATCTAAGATATAAAGAGTTTAATTTTGTTACACGTGTTTCAACCACTTTTATTATGTTAAATATAAACTTCTATCTGTGTTTTAAAGATTTTTATAAGCAGCAGATACTGTTAAAATTTCAACATTGAGATGATTTTTTTCTCCTTACTTTGTTAAAATGTAAAAATGTGTTGAATTTACTGTTAAAATATCCTTATATTCTGGGAATAAACTCTCTTTGGCTGTATCACTTAATCTTTTAATTTACTACCAA
Source organism: Sorex fumeus (assembly GCF_029834395.1). Lineage (NCBI taxonomy): Eukaryota > Metazoa > Chordata > Mammalia > Eulipotyphla > Soricidae > Sorex > Sorex fumeus. The sequence goes on from NW_026606091.1 coordinate 45,708,151, forward strand.
ATTTGTCTTAATAATAAATATTAGCATCAATATTTATGAGTGCATGAAATTAAATATATGCTAGAATTTACTATCAGTATTTGATGCCTTCAAACAGAAGCTTCTTCTATTATCTTGGTTAATTTATTTTTAGCTATTGTTACTATTAATAAAAGCAATACATATGAATAATTTTTTAAAAGAAATCCCAAGAAGAAGGCAAGTAAAAACTTCCTCTTTAATTTTCAGTTCTAACCTAAGTTAGAACAAATTATTTTACCCATTTCTGGTTGTAGTTCTTTTTCACTTTCTGCTGGAATTCTAACAAATACTCGAAACTTTCTTCCAGAACTGATTCATTTTGAAAGATATTCAATATCTCCTCTCCTAGAAGATGGACAGTTAGTATGATTTTACTTAAACCTCTTTATTTCCTAAGAATGTAGAATTGTTATGAGTTATATTATTTATCATTATAACTCTAAAAAAGTATTCTTACGTACAATTCAATTAGAGGCCCCACAGATCTTTTGAACACTTTTCTCTCCCCACACCAAAGTCCTAATTAATCACCCATTTCAAAGCTGTGAGGGTCTATAATGTTTATATTTAGCTCTCGAGCTGATTCAGATTAAGTATTGGTCATAGGGTAATTCAAATAATGAAACATTGATGATTAATATTATTATGCAAATATCTATGCATTACCAGTAAAATAATGGCAATTATTTTGACAATGCTTTCATAGTCATTAATTATATTTTCTGTTTTATAGGTGAATTGTCATATAAAATATTACAGGAGCTCAGGATCCGGTTTAAATTTCTGGAACATAATCGTAGGGTGTGCAAAGTCTTGAGTTCAGTACCACACCACATATCCACCAAGCACTACTGGGTGTGATAGCAGGAGTGTGCACCTCTGGGGCAAATGCTGAACCATCAGATTGTCATCACTGGCCAAGTATTGCCAGGAATGACCCCAAAGTTGGGTGAGTGCGAAATATAAGATAGATAGAGAGGGAGAGATGCACATAGATATATACACACATATATACACACACATACATATGCATTTTAACATTGTCTTATATTCTTAATAGTATTTTTCTTCCTTTTTCATCTATCTACCTTCTATCTATCATGCTCCTGTTTTCTAACAGTGTCTGTGGATCTGTAATCTATCATCATACTGGAGCACTGTAGCACTGTCCTCCCATTGTTCATCGATTTGCTTGAGCGGGCCCAGTAACATCTCCATTGTGAGACTTGTTGTTACTGTGTTTGGCATATCGAATACATCATGGGTAGCTTGCCAGGCTTTGCCGTGTGGGCAAGATACTCTCAGTAGCTTGCCGTGCTCTCTGAGAGGGCCAGAGGAATCGAACCCGGGTCGGCCGGGTGCAAGACAAGTGCCTTACCACTGCGCTATATAAACTGAAGAATTTTTTTGCAATCCTTTGAGTTGCAGGAGTGGGATCCTCTGCAATAATGCTGAAATGTTTCTACATAGGACCTTTTTTGAAATGGAATAGCACCTCTGGGAATCACATATGTGGTTTCTGGATAGAGTATAGACAGGTTAAATTAAAACTCCTATAATTTCCAAAGTGATGAAAGACTGTTCAAGGTATTATATTTAATATTTTCCCTCCTGACAAAAGTAGTCTTTAACTCATCGCTTTCTTTCTTTCTTTCTTTCTTTCTTTCTTTCTTTCTTTCTTTCTTTCTTTCTTTCTCTCTCTCTCTCTTTCTTTCTTTCCTCCCTCCCTCCCTCCTTTCTTTCTCTTTCTTTCTTTCTTTCTTTCTTTCTTTCTTTCTCTCTCTCTCTCTCTCTCTCTCTTTCTTTCTTTCTCTCTTTCTTTCTTTCGTCTGTCTTGATTTCTTCCTTTCTTTCTTTTTTGCTTTTGTTTGGTTTTTGGGGCCAAAACTGGCAATTATCAGGGATTATTCCTGGTTCTTCACTTAGGAATTACTCCTAGTGGTGCTCTGGGGACCATATAGGATGCTGGGTTAGAACCCAGAAGAGCCGTGTACACAGTAAGCATCCTACACATCCTACCTGCTGTACTATTTCTCTGGGCCAAACTCATCTATCTCATTTATTTCCTGAGGACAGTCTACCATTCTCCCCAAGTTCTACTCTATATCCCTATCTAGATTCAACTTATTTCAAGGACCTTCCTCCAACTCCACCAAGAACCCCTAAGGTGAATCTTCCAGTCTACTGAGAAAGCATTTTGTAGGGCTCCAACTGGTAAAGCCTTTTCATTCACTGATATACAAGCCTCTCACTCATCATCCTGGGTTGACAACCTCCAGATCACTCTGCTCTCTTTATCTGCTGACTCAAAGCAGAGTCTTTATTCAAGTAAAATCACTTCCCACTTCCCTGACAGCTGGCTCATGTGTACTGCAGGCTGCAGTTTACATTTCCTGTGCCCAGCGAAATAAGAACATTAAGATACTTTCCGCTTTCCAAATATTTGTCAAAGTGGTGCACTCAGATTGGCTTCAGTGTGTACATAGATTTATTCTAATTCATACATATTTGCTGTCACATCAATGAAATCCTCAAGGGAAAGGAAAGGACTAACTCTACTATTTGACCACGCAGTCTTATTTGGAATATTGAAATATCTCAGGAATTAACCTGCTTATTTCTTTCTTAATCATTGTTGCTTCTTTTCTTTCCTCCTTTCTCCCAATTTTTAATTTCAGAACAAGTCACAACTCAGTCCTTGGGCAACATCTTTCTTTGATTTAAAATTTTCCCTTTATGAGGTCATTCAGTTATGTGGCTCCAGACACCAACTATATGCTGAAATGTTTAGCTCAAACCTTTATGCCCAGATTCATACTTATATTTATCACTTCCTAATAAAGGTGAGAATTTCCAATTCTACTCCCCAAAGCCGGCTTTAGGTTCTATTTCTTTCTCGGTTTTTTCTTTGTTTGTTTTGTTTTGTTTTGTTTTGTTTTGTCGTTTGACCATACCCACCAGTACTCTTAGCTCTGAGCTCAGGGACCACTCCTGGTGGGCTTGGGAGACCGTAAGGGATGCTGAGAATCAAAACTGCATGAAAGGCAAGTGCCCTACCTGCTGTACTTTTCTTTCAGCTTCATAGGTTCTATCCTTCTGCTTGATCTAGCAGCAGAGCAGTGAACTGCTTCTGTCTTTGGTATTTGATCTTGGTTATTTAGCGTGGCCTTTCATGTCAGACTTTCACTTAATGTCTTTATGTTACTGACCTAAGTGCTCACTCACAAGAGGGCAGATTGGGTCTATTTTAATAGCTTTCAGTACCCTTGCCTATTTCTATTAGAGCTGGAAGAAATTCACCTGTTACTTATTCCTAATTTGCAGTACTGAGATGGACATTTCCTATTGAACAAAATTCTCTGTCACTCTGTGTCAACTCGGGAAGGGGAAAAAACTTGATGTCCTGGTCATTGTGGCATTTGAACTAAACTTCCTTATCAGTAGGCTGTGTCCTGGCCCTTGTGGATTCAAATTCTTATAGGGAATATTTCTTGGGTGCCATTTTGTTTCATAGGTCTGTTTTGAGAAGCACAGTCATCTTCACTTGTAAGCTTTGACATTGCACATAGAAACCACAGCACCACTTATTCAGTGATTCAGTATATGAGTCATCACATATACTGAAGGGTCAGAAGTCACATAGGCAGGAAAGACTCACAGGCATGCGAATCTGACTAAAAATCAAGTTTGGGCTGGGATATACCTTTAAGGGCTGGACATATGCATTGTATGTGATAAGCCTGGGTTTGATCATTAGCATTGTGTGGCTTGATCCTGGTATTCATGATCCCCTAAGTACCACTAGCCCCTTGCACCACTGGACGTGCCTTGACCCCCAAAACGAAAACCTCAAAGTTTTTCCTATTGCATTCTTATAGTGATAACAAATACATATATAAGTATGTATCTTATAAACAAAGATGTGTGTTTGTGACTAGAGGTTTGCCTTACCTATGAAAAGATCATGTCATCTGAGTACAAAGCAAAGTAAAGGTGAACAAAAATAATGGCATGAGTTCTAAACTTTGACATGCCTTCTTTACTGGGATTCTCTTGATTACAAGCTTCTAAGAGACTCAAAAGAGGTATTTTATCTTATAAAGTTTGTCATCATACCTGTAATTGCCCAAGGAGTCATCATTACTTTCCTCTCAAACCACAGCCTCCAGAAAGTATGGACCATATTTAGAATTTCACCCCTCAGAAGAGAAACTTCCTGGACTATGGGAAGGTTATGTCAGAGAAATGCTGACCACCAAAAAATGCACCAGACTCAGATAGACACTATCATTTTCTGGGTGTGCTCTTCACTATTTAAAGCTGTGATCAAAATTAGAGAGGCTGGCCTGACAATGCTTGCTTTCTCTCTCTCTCTCTCTCTTTTTCAATGTTGACATCATGGTGTTTGTGTGATGCTCCTTCTGGTTTCAAATCATGCTTTGCTTGAGTATGGGCTATACATGCAATTTAATGTGGACTTCACTTATGTTTTATTTTTTTAATTACCGGGGTGTATTATATATAAGGCCATAGGAAACTTCATTGGGTGTTATGAATTTATTTAATCTTTACTTAAATCCCTTCAGATTCAGAGATCACCTTCTCAGGAAACGTTCATCATCCCTGTCCCACTTTATTCATTCAGGTAGCTTTGTTTATGGCAATCTGAGAAATGTCTGGCTCTGATTTAAGTTATTTCCCAAAGTACTCTGAGAAGTGGCAGATAATGAGATCTCAAACTACTGAAGAAGGGAGGAAACCCTCCAAAGGATTCACACCAACGAGCAAAGATCTACATGTAAATTCAATTTCGAAGTAGGCAAGATTTATTTTAACAATAATATCATTTATCTTTATCTCGGACTTTATGGCTAACAAACTCAGTTTTAAATTAGAATATCAGTTTTACAAAGCTGCAGAAAAACATAGTTTAAAGTTGTTAAGTACAAGACAGTTTTGGAAGGAGAAAGCATCTGTTCCTCCAGTTTACAAGAATTTTAGGGAAAGTCCAGTTTTTCTTGAAAAGATCCCTTGCCTTATTATAGTAAATATGAATTTTTCTGGCAGTTGTCTGATAATTATTGTTACCAGGAAAATCATTAGTTAGATCTACAGTCCAATCAACAAGATGATTTCAAGACACAATAGTTCTAAAGGAAATACCAGTAATCCTTTGATCACCGCATCACTGTTGTCCTGTTGTTCATCGATTTACTTGAGCAGGTACGAGTAATAGCTCTATTTGTCCCAGCCCTGAGATCTTAGTAGCATCTTTCTCATGATTGGAGGCTTTTTCAAGATCAGGGGAATGAGACCTGTTATAGTTACTAGTTTTGGCATATGAATACACCACGGGGAGCTTACCAGGCTCTACCTGTGTGGGCGGGATACTCTCAGTAGCTTGCCGGGCTCTCCAAGAGGCATATATAGATATTTCTTTCTCTAATTTGTTGCCTGCTGTCTGAACTCCATGAAACATGGTGTGGTAATTATGGAAAATTGGTAGGAAGTATCTTATGATGTGTTGGGAAAGTGGCCTGGAGCTTGGTGGCAGTTGGGTAGTGAAGGTCGGCTGCTGGGACTGGGGTGCCTCAAGTGAAAACAGCCTGGCGCAGAGTCCCAGGTGTGAGGGCGATCTGGCTGTGACATCTGTCACCCCACTGATCGCCAGAGCTGATTCAGCTCATCTGGCTGGCTAGGCGGGTGTCCCCTTCCTCCCTCACTGCTCCATGTGCATCCCTCCCGAAGTTTCACGCTTAGTCAAAGAGGATGACCGTCCTGGAATAGAGACAAATGAGTCTTTGGTTGAGGGTATATGAGTAGCTGAGTAGCGGCACTCCCCTGCTAGAACCCTTTGATAGGGTACATATATTCTTCACTTTAAAAATTTATGCCTATACTTTTTCCAAGATAGCTTATATTGTTCACTAAACACTAACTTTCCATTAAAATTAAATTGGGATATATATTAATATTTTAACTACATTTTCAATGTTATTTTAATGACCATATAAGAAATTATCAGGGCTGGAGCAATAGCACAGCGGGAAGGGCATTTGCCTTGCATGTGGCCAACCCAGGTTCGATTCCAAGCATCCCATATGGTTCCCCGAGCATCGCCAGGAGTAACTCCTGAGCCAGGAGTATCCCCTGATCATCGCTGGGTGTGACCCAAAGAGAAAAAAAGAAACTGTCGTAAAACCTACATAACAGCTATCTAGATGGGCAGCAGCTAGAATAATGAAAGACATGGACCCAAGTAATAACTCAAATTTCAACAATATTTAATCTGTTATTTAATAATTTTTCTGATTGATCAAAAGGTAACAGCTAGTTCTTAGGTTTGGAGAAGAGTTTAATGGGTCAATATAAAAAAGAAATGTTCTGAAAAGTACCATATACATAATGTATGCTACTCATAGTTCTAATATTATATAAATATAAGCTGGCATAAATCATACTATGGCTAAATCATTGCACATATCTTTTTCATTTTTTCCTAAGGATACATGCAATCATAAAATCTAAGATACTGTGTTACACTCAGTATGCATGGCTTAAGAATTTTAATGTTATAAAATTACCATCCCCAAACCTAACAATATTCACAAGCAAGAGTAATACATGAAAATAACCAAGTCTAAGAGTCCAGTTAACTTAGTATGCCATTCAATTTTATCTTTTTGTCAGTTTGGTGAGAAAAATGTATCTCCTTTTATAAGCAAGGTTTTTTCCTGTTTGTTTGTTTTTAATTCTTGGAGACATTGTGAATTTTTATTTTGTCTTTTTCACTTTTGGACCAGACCAGTCCATGCTCAGGGCTTACTTCTGGTTCTGTGCTCAGGGATCATTCTTGGTAGTGGTGGGGATAGAACCAGCGTCAGTCACATGCAAGGTAAGTGTCTTAACCTCTGTCTCTCTCGAGACCAACACTGTGGACCTTTTATGTGGTAAAGGTAAAGGTAAAGGTAAAGGTAAAGGTAAAGGCCCTCCCGTTGATCGTCGATTTGCTCGAGCGGGCCCAGTAACGTGTTGTTACTGTGTTTGGCATATCACATACTCTCGGTAGCTTGCCAGCCTTCATATATATATTTGTCTGATATTTTGCAAATTATTAAATGTGTTTTACTTCTTTTCTACTAACTATCCTCCATCTGTTCAGCTCTAGTGTTTTAGAATCCCTATTAGAATGCATGTTCTCTGACTGCTTTGCATAAATTCATTTTTTCCCTTCAGAGTGTAGTAACTTTTATACAATTATCCTCTGGATAAAGTCTTTTTTATTTGTTTTTGTTTAGGGGCCACTCCCAGCAATGCTCAGGGGTTGCTCCTGGCTCTGCATTCAGGAATCACTCCGGGTGGTACTCAGGGACCCATATTGGGTGCTGAGTCTCACACATTCAAGGCAAGTGTCTTACCACTGTATTATTATTTCAGCCCCAGATTTTTATAACCTTTAGATGATGCATGTTGCCTATTAAAAATAATTTAAAATTAATGTAAAATAATGCAACATAGGAGCTGGAAGAGCATGTGTGTAGGCTGTATAAGGCCCAGAGTATAACCATCCACACTGTATGACCCGCTTAGCAGCTCCAGGGTAGCTTTGGTGGCCCTGGCTCTGCTGGGTATGGTTTCTATAAAATACTTCCACAGAGCAGAAAAATGTGGATTGGATTCTTAGCCAAATAACAGAAAGACTTAGAAAATTGGATTAAGACTTGATCTCAGGGCTAGAGATACAGTGGCAGGGCAGTGGTAGGGCGGCTGACTGGGACTTGATCCCAGCATCCCATATGGTCCCCAAAGCATCAACAAAAGAAATTCCTGCGGACAGAGCCAGGAGTAACTCCCAAGGCCCTGCATGATGTGGCCCAAAAAGGCAGGAGGGAAATGGTTATAAAAACCTATACACAGACTTTTGCTTCTAGGAAAATGAAGTGGATGTGCTTTTCTCTTTTTCTTCCATAAAACACAACTGAAAGTCCTGAATATACATATAAAATATCACACATGATAATGAAATGTGGAAAGAAAAGGGAAGATGGTCTAGGAAGAAGACTAACCCAGGGATTGACATAATGGTGAGTTCCCTAGATTTTTCTTTTTTGTTGTTGTTTGTTTGTTTTGGATCACACCCAGGTGTGCTCAGGACTTCCTCCTGGCTCTGTGTTCAGGGAGCACTCCTGGAGGGTCTCATATGGGGGTGTTAAGAATTGAACTCAAGTCGGGCATGTGCAAGGCAAGTGCCCAACCTGCTGTACTATCTCTCTAGCCCCTCCCCAGATTTTCCTCTTACTTCAAATATCACAGACTTGGAGCTGAAGAAGTTGTTAACCCGGAAATACCCATGACATAGACAAGGAGGAAAAGGAGGAGGAGGAGGAGGAGGAGGAGGAGGAGGAGGAGGAGGAGGAGGAGGAGGAGGAGGAGGAGGAGGAAAAGGAGGAGGAGGGGGGAGAAGGAGGAGGAGGAAGAAGAAGAAGAAGAAGAAGAAGAAGAAGAAGAAGAAGAAGAAGAAGAAGAAGAAGAAGAAGAAGAAGAAGAAGAAGAAGGAAGAAGGAGGAAGAAGAAGGAGAAGGAGAAGGAGAAGAAGAAGAAGAAGAAGAAGAAGAAGAAGAAGAAGAAGAAGAAGAAGAAGAAGAAGAAGAAGAAGAAGAAGAAGAAGAAGGAGGAGGAGGAGGAGGAGGAGGAGGAGGAGGAAGAAGGAGGAAGAAGAAGGAGAAGGAGAAGAAGAAGGAGGAGAAGAAGGAGAAGAAGAAAGAAGAAGAAGAAGAAGAAGAAGAAGAAGAAGAAGAAGAAGAAGAAGAAGAAGAAGAAGAAGAAGAAGAAGAAGAAGAAGAAGAAGCAGCAGCAGCAGCCTTAACCAAAAACCAAAGCCTGCTTATTAACCAGAGGAGCAGAAAAAGTCCCTGTAGCAAGATAGAACACATTGAGGCAATAATTATTCCAGCCAAATAGCACAGACAAAATCCCATCCCCACCCAGACCAGCAAAGGTCAAGTGACCTAGACTGACTACAGTCTTCCTTCTCTAGCTCAATTGAGGCTTTCACACCCCACATAACTGGTCTTAGGAACATCTGAATCTCAGTTGAATGGGAGCCAAAACTTTTATCCCTGCTGCGTTCTAACTGTATGCAGAGGAAGGATTTAAGATAATTATACTGTAAACAGATGAGACTGAAGAGATGTGAAAAAAAGGCAAAGTATCTACATTTCCTTTCAACTGGTAAGATTGAAAAGAACACAGATTCTAAATTGTCAGTAGCACTGCACTGTAGCACTGTCTTCCCTTGTTCATCTTGTTGATCGATTTGCTCGAGCGGGCCCAGTAACGTCTCCATCGTAGACTTGTTGTTACTGTGTTTGGCATATCGATTACGTCACGGGTAGCTTGCCAGGCTTTGCTGTGCGGGTGAGATACTCTCGGTGGCTTGCCAGACTCTCCAAGAGGGGCAGTATATAACACAATCTAGAGCAATCATAGCAAACTTTATGAAGGGAGAAACTTAAAAACATTATATAGATGATCGTGCTATGGGATTCTATGTGTGTGTTTGGGCTTTAAGAGGTGAGAAGGAAACAGAACACAAAGGAAAGAATGATGCAATGGGGGTAGAAAATACCTGTTAGCTAAACCTTTGAAAGGCTAATAAGAGCCTATTTCCTTTTATCTACTAACTGCATTGTTAGCACCTGGTAAGAGAGCCCTTCCAAGTACTAGTGTTATGATCTTCCTTATCTTTCTATAGTCCATACCCAGGTCATGTTAGTAAATATTTTAACCATCACATACAGCAAACCATCTTCTTCATAGTCATTGTTATTTCCAGTCCATCCACTAATTTTTTACTCATTCATTGAACCAATAGTCACTGAGTGGATACTAAATTAAAGATGCCGTTGAAAGTGCCAGGGAAACATAAGTGAACTAGATGAACAAGGCCTCTGACCTAGTGGGTATTCTATTCTAGTGGAGAACAAACATAAAGCATAGAAACAAAGACATCGAGAAAAGAATTTCAAAGACCAATGAGTTCTGTGATGGCACAGACATTGTGTCTCTGTCTCTCTGCTTACTACACGTTGGCAACTGCACTGCAAGGGTATCCCAAGGACTGTGAAGTCTACACCTTCCACAGGAACAGGGTTCTCCACATCAGCAATTAAACTTCGCAATCCCATTAGTGTGCACTTCCTGAGACCACTCCTAGTTTCCTGTCCTAGATGCAGCTGTTCTGGAAGCCATTGCTGAGATAAAAATTGCTGCATCAATGATTCATCGAGGAAACTTTTAGGGAACAAGGAAGGGAAGAAGGGTTGGGTGTAGAAGCTGGACAAAGGGGTGGTTTCAGCTGAAGTGTAGCTCAGCTTGACCTCACAGGGAACTCTGTAGTTGACTCAGACTACAGAAGTTGTCCTACTCAGAGGCAAAGGACTCTGACCTCGTAGGTCCATGTTTTCGTCAGTTTGGAGATGCAACTACCTTGGAAAGAGAAAGAAGTTGTTTCAGGAAGTCAGGAGGTAGGGATTAAGAAAGAATAGGTTTCAGAATGGACGATGGGAGCTGAGTGGAACTTTAAAGTACTACTATTGTCATCAGTTCTGCTGTTCTGAGATAAAGGAATCCAGAGATTTCTGTTGGATGAAGAAGAGTTTTCCCATCCATTCTCTAGACCATCTTCTTTAGTGAGCCATCAGTCCAAATGTACTTGCTTCTATCTTGCAAAAAAATTCCGTTTCTAACTTGTACATGGCATTCTTCCCTAGAATGTTCCCTCTAGTTATTTTGCTTTGTTTTTTATTAACAATCAAAACTGGGGTCAGTGGATGGATTTAAGGTGCTACATGGTAGGCAGAAATGACTATTTTCAACTCAAACTAAATTTTCAATTTGGAAATACTTATTATTGGGTTTATATTATGGATGCAATACTCTTGTTAAGGAATCATGAATCAGGGGCCAGCTATGTGACTCAGTGGACATACGCAAGCCTCACATGTATGAGGTTCAATCCCTAGGGATGGATAAACAAAAGTGGAAATACAATTCCTTTTATATTGAATACCTCCATTAAAGATGCTAACAGATGCAGTTTAAATCCTGGTTAAAAAAAATCAGTATCCTATGGTGGCCCAGAATCATGTCTGCCTTTATTTTGAAGCAGCAGCTGAATTTTTAAAAAATTTTTATTAGTGAATCACTGTGAGATACAGTCTTACAAACTTTTGTGCTTGCGTTTCAGTCATACAATGATCAAGTACCCATCCCTCCACCAGTGCCCATTTTCCACCACCAATGGTCCCAGAATTCCTCCCACCACCCCTACTCCATCCCCTCCACCCTACCCCGCCTGTGTTGCAGGGCATTCCCTTTGCTCTCTCTCTCTCCTTTTGGGTGTCGTGGTTTGCAATAGAGTTAATAAGTGGCCATCATGTTCAGTCTATAGTCTACTTTCAGCCTGCATCTCCTGTCCCAATCAGGCCCTCCTAGCACCCTTTACTTGGTGGTCCCTTCTCTATCTGAGCTGCCTTTCCCCTCCAGCATGTGTGGAGTAATCCTCTTAGTACTTATCTCTACTATTCTTGGGTGTTAGCCTCCCATTCTGTTACTTTATATTCCACAAATGAGTGCAACCTTTCTATGTCTATCCCTCTCTTTCTGACTTATTTCACTTACCATGATATTTTCCATGTTAATATTTCCATATTAATACCTATATGCAATTTCATGACTTCATCTTTTCTAACAAGCAGCAGCTGGATTTTAAAAGAAAGAACAGATACTCTTAGCTGCCTTCATACTTAAGGAATAAGATAAAAAATATTGTTTCTCCCTTTTCTCTATGCAACACTGTTAGACACATTTAGCCCATTAGTTGAGTCTTCTTCCCTGCGAGATAGTTACCACTGATGATTAATCCTGCGAGACAGGCAACCTCTCTTGCTTTCAGAGGTCTCAAAGTGTCACAAATGCCTAGAGAAGGCAAGGAAAGAGAAGAAACAGAGAGGGACTCTGCTATTTTTTTTTTAACAAATGACCATGCATCCCTGATTTCTATCATGGATGCAATCTGGTTCTCAGCATTTTAAAATAGAAAGTGAGTTTTTGTTTTGTTTTGTTTTATTCAGTAAAAATCTGATAAAGAATATTCCTGGAGGTCTGTGCATCTGTGTGCTGGAAATGAGAAAGGGGAAGTGTCCAGTTTAAGTTTGGTATATTATAACTCTTCCTGCTGTCAAGATTTTCACATTATTGCTTGTACTTGGGAAACTTCTCAAAGCAAATTTGACAATATTTCATAAATGTCACAAAGAGACTTGCTCAGTAAGAAAATTTCCAAGCTTGTAACTAAACAATGTAATCTCTCAATCGGCACCTGTGACCCTCACTGAATAATTAACAATGCTTACATCTGAGCATAAGGGGGTGCTGACTTGCATCCTACAAGAAGAGAGACCCATTACTGTCCTTCTCAGCCCAGAGCTTTTTCATGGGAATGTGTATGTGTGTCTGTGTCTATATGTGTCTGCATGTCTGTGTGTCTGTGTGCTGGAGCAGGGGGAAGGGGGGTAAGGGGATATGGAGCCAAGGTCCCATGCCTACCTAGAACCTATTTATCCATTTCAAACATAATCCAGGAGCCAGAGCAGTAGTGCAGTGGGTAGGGTCCTTGCCTTGTATGTGCCTGAACCAGGTTCAATCTCCAGTCACACATATAGGTCCCTGAGCCCTGCCAGGAGTGATTCCTGAGCGCAGAGCCAAGAGTGAGCCATGAAAACTACTGAGATGGCCCAAAAACTGGAGGGGAAAAGTTCCAGTTGACAGAGACCCCTGAGTTTTAGTTCAGGCTCTTTGCTGATTCCTTCACCCAAATAGACAGTTTGGGTGATTTCCTTCACCCAAATAGTTCTTCTGGTGTGCAGTTGACAGCACTGACTGGAAAGTTCTATTTAGGGGATAGACTTGACCAAGAGGCAGATATTTGGAGATGAATGAATAAAAATGTGCACAAATTCCTTCATATGTTGGACAAGCTCAGAGATGGGAAAAGAAAAGAGAAAGAGCAGGATCCAGTTCTTCCCAAACCATCACGTTCCAAGCAGAAAATTCTGGAGTGCTAAAATCCTGATCTGCTTGTATAGATGAGGGAGTCAAAATCAGATAATAACAGAGTTACGAGGTGGCCATCACTGAGTTTACATCCATAACTTAATCCTCACAATTCAAAGCTGGTTTACGGGGAGCTAAAATAACCTGTACCAGGTGGCATAGAGATTGATTCCATATAACCTGGTTCCAAATCTGTGCTCCTACCCATTTCATCATTCATTTCCAATTATTTTCAGCTCTCTTAGGAGTTACAGCTTGAATAAATTTGGCATGCATCAGAACATTCCGTGAAATTGGGGCTTAAAAAATCAGGATAGTATACATGACAATAGCTGACTTAATGATAACAATCAGGTGCTATGGAGCAGTTTGCTAAAGGAGTACATAGCAAAGGGAGCTCAGGGCAATGATTTCCTAGGCTACATTGTATGCTGATACTCATTTAGAAGAATTGTCAGAATGGATTGTGGGAACTACATAGTATAGTGGATAAAGGGCTTGACTTGCACGTAGCCAACCCTGGTTCAACTCCCAATGCCACATCGTTTCCCTTGAGAAGTGGCAGAGTGAACACAGATACAAAAGTTATCCCTGAGCACAGATTTAAGAGTAAGCCCTGAGCATAGCCCAGCATGGTCCAAAAACAAGAGTGAGGAAGAGGAAGAGAAGAAGGTGGAAGAGAAGGAGGAGAAAAAATTGTAATGATATGACCAAATTCTTATAGAAGAAACAAGTAACAACACCAGAGAGCTAAGTTATGAGGTAAGCACATGATTTGCATGTGGAAGGTCAGGTTTAATCCCTAATATCACAGGGCCCCCTGAACATTGCTAAACCATTCCCAAGCACCATGCTGTGAGTATCGTTCAAGCATTAGCAGGTGTGACTTTCCCTCAAGGAAAAAATTAATAACACCACCAAAAATATTTATGACAAAGTTAATGAAGATTTGGATGGTATTGGAGTTCAGCTCATTAGAATAAAATTTGTTCTGCAAAGCAGACTCTGTGACAGCGTGAGGCTAGAGTAGTAAGCATTTCTGAAACTGTGACCCACACAAATCATTACTAGTCCAAAGCCTTCCGAATCACTGCGATGGGTTGGACTAGCAAATATATTGCTATAATCACAGACAAACATAATAAACTCTCACAGAAGCCACGGTAGCACGAGAATTGATGGACTGATACACTCTAGCCCTGTCTCTGAAATGTAGGTTTCCTTTGACTGGGTCCTTAACTGAGAATAGAGAAGAGGATTCAAGCAGAAGAACGGCTTGGTGTTTAAATTAGTAATTGGAAAAATAAGCTGTAACATATTTATGCTCCGCACTGGAGAAATAGATCATTAAATATATATCCTATCAGAGCTACAGATACACTCACACAACAGGATAGAGAAACTATAAAAAAATGAAGTGTCTTTCTGTTTCCTTGACTATTCTTACCTGGAAAGGAAACGCATCTTTTAGCAAACAATGGTAAAATTGGTCTACTAAGAGCTTAAATATTCCTTTGGGAACTTACTCATCTCAGATGAAATTCTCTAGTTTTCAGATGAGGAATCTGAGCAAGGAGAAGAGGAATTGCCTTATCTTATGAAAGCAAGACAAAGGGGTACAGGATTAGAGATAGTCCCCCTGGACTCTAGCTGTCTCTACAGAAGAAAGTTTTTTTCATGTGTGTCCTAGTAATCACAGAGGCACAAACTCATCCTATGCCTTTATATAGGATGAGTTTATAAGACCCCATCATTCAAGCTATTGGGTCCCATCACTGTTTCTGCCTCAGAGCTATTGAAAACAAACAAAAAGTTCAATCAAAATTCAATTGTTCGGTTGGAGAAGCTCAAATGTTGACAGACTTAGGGCACAGGACTGAGACACAGCAGTGTGCTACAGTGTGCATCCAAAGCCCTAACTGGTTTAATATACATGCTTTCCTGTTCTCGGTATGTTCTGGTTCATTGACATTAACATATTCCAAAACAAGCCAAAACATTTTGTTTAAATTCCAGGAATTATAATCATGCATGTTTTATGATACTATGGTCAAAGAAAAATTCGGCCACAGATAAGTTTCCCAGTTTCCCTGCAGAAAGGGCATGCTAATAGGAGCATGTTTAAAAAATACATTTACAATGACACTGTGTCTTATACAGGCAAGATTTTCTTTTAGTTTCTCCAGAGGAAGTGGAGAAGCTCCACCCTACATCAAAGTGAAAGGGATAAAAGAATTGTTCACCCTCCTTAAATCATAAACCTCAAAGACAGGGGCAAATGAACTGGAGTTCTGTGTTATTGAACAACCCCTGGCTGCTGACCAGCAGTGCCGTGTGGACAATTTGTTTGAGGCACTTGAGTCCAGAGTCTCTTGGGTAGACTCATTGGTTAGAAAATAGTTTATCTCCAGGAATCCTCTTTGGAGAGTATTTGTGAATGGAGGATGGGAGATGGAGAGACTTGGGGAGCAGAGGGACTACTTGATATTTTTTCCAGAAGATTTTTCAAAAACATCCTGACTTATATCTAAATCTGTCTTACTTGGGGTAAGACTTCTAAGAGATGTAGAAGAGTTTTAAAGGAAAGAATACTAAAAGTTAAGTGGAAACTAAATGCTGTGGCTACTCTGCTCCTGGAACAGCTAGCACATAATGACAACTAAGAGTGGATTTTACGGTGTGTGTCTTTTGAAAAGAAATTTTTAATATTGTTTACAAATTACAAGTTACAAAGGGAATATTAAACAATGATGTTTTATCAGTGGTATAAAATGGCCAATGTGGGTAGAGGTCAAAGTACTTATGTTAATTGAAGGATTTAATATTTGATCATTTTAATTTAGGAAGGGATTGCTGAAGGGGATCTTAAATATTTAGATGAACTTCCAGTTCAAGATGGAAGAGGAAACACATGTGCTTGTCTCACCTTCTGGGGCCTTGATAAACTACAGATTTAGTAAATTTATAGAAGATAGAAAGCAGATGGGTCTTGCTGACAGATAACGGAGCACAGGAAACTAGAGAACAATGCACTGAGAGTAGAAAAGGAAGAGGCAAGGTATACAAATTGGGATGGGAAGGAAAAACAGAAATCCTTTTTCCCAATGGAACAGCTGCTGTTCTGTGCCACGGACTCTTTTCCTCGGCCCCTGGCCATGTAGAGTGATGGCTGACATCAGCATATAACCCCCAACAAAGACCAGAGCAGCAACTTTGGTCGTGGGTGTGGTGAGTTTTAGAGATAGAGGTATGAAACAATAACTCTGTAATTATATAGTATCACTAGTCAAAGATAAATTAAATGTGTTTATGTACATATATGTATATATACTGATATACCAACTCAAAGCTCATTTAGTCTTTAAATTATTTTGGTGATATTTTGATGATACATATATATTTAAAAACAAATAGACTGGGGGCTGGGGTGATATCACAACAGGTAGGGCGTTTGCCTTGCATGCAGCTGAGCTGGGTTCAGTTCTCAGCATCCCATATGGTCCCCTGAGCACCGCCAGAAGTAATTCCTGAGTGCAGAGCCAGGAGTAACTCCTGTGCATCGCCAGGTGTGACCCCCCAAAAAGAAAAAAAATAGACTTAGAAGAATAAAGATTCATAGATGAAAATCCATGTAATTTGGAAACCAGAACTAAGGTTTCTGATTGCAAACTTTGGTTCAAATCCCAATACATAGACAAGATCTAGATGAAATGTGGTGTAAGAGATATGACCATATTGAGTACTAATCACATTAATAATTAAATACTGAAAAAAAGACCTGTGATACATAATATACTATATGTTTTGACTTAGACATTACAATGCATTTTAAATTGCCTTTTAAAAATATGATACTAATCTACAAAATAAGCATCTAAATGTGGATGGAATCAAGTTGACCATGTAGAGTAAAAGTTTGATACCTGCCTGCTGGCACTTTTACCTTGTAAATTAAAACTTACCAAGTACATCACCATCTCTTTCATTCATCATATATTGAAAAGAAGACCAACAGAAAAAATTTACAACAAATTAACATGATAAAAATCAAGCCAAATGATAGATATATATAGACATTGGTAGATATTTGGAGCAAACAATAGGAACCACCTGAAAGGGACCAAAAGAAGATATTAAAACTTCTAAAAGTTATATAGGAATAGACTGACATATAAAAAAGAAAAATTTTTTTCAATTTTAATCTTTTAGCTAAAAGAGAAAAGTATATTGATAGTTGATTCATTGCATTAATGAATCCATGTCTTCACCCTTGAATTTATCCACATTCTTCACTATTTAATTTTATGATGCCTTCTTGATTTGTTTTTGGGTTTATCCATGAAAATTCCTTTAGCTAATGATGATTATTGAGTGGGATATAAGTAGAATATGGGGAAACGTATTTCCAGACTTCTGTCACTTCCATTGAAAAATGGCACGTAAAAAATGAAAGTGTCTTAGAAATTCTTCTGGTATGCTTCTGGATATATGTGTGACAAAAGGAACATGTCAACTCAGACATGATCTCTCTTGAACTTAGTCCAAGAGAGATCAGAAACTCCCATTCAATCTCAGAAGAAAACTATTCCCCTGGAGGGAGACGTTTTCTGACCAAGCAAACCTTCCTTTGGCAATGATCATATTAGCTACATGCTGTCTTTGGAATGTCCGTCAATGCTGAAATGATTTGGTTTATATCTCTGTATTCAATATGTACTATTTGCTCTGTTAGAATGAAAATGCTACCAGATCAGGGATCTTATCCATCTAATTTGCTAGTTTTTCTCACATCTACTACAATCCCTTACAGTTATATCAGTAAGCAGTAAATTTTAAAAAATTAAAAAATTAAATAAAATAAAATAATAAATGGGTTTCAATAAAGAACTAGAAAGAACATTGGGTATTAGAAGTAATGGTTAAAATGTTTACTATCTGATCTATTCTAGTCAGGCATCAATAGATTAGGAAAGTCCCTTCATGGGTCAGAAGAAACTTTTCTTGCCAAACGAACATTTTAGTGTACCCAGGAATCAATCTGGAGGATCCCTGGCATGTTGCAGAAGTTTAACCAGTACAAGACAGGCCATGCATCTAAAGAGGACTCTGCTGGCTAACACAGGTTTGTCCTGTGCAATAGTAATGGAGTCCTGAAAATAGGACAGCTACGTTACATGACTGTTTTTTGAGTGTTTGGGCCTGTCCTTCTAGAGTACCCATCACACATTACTACTGTCAGATGTCATAACAGTATAGGCATGACTGTATAAAGAGAGGACTGAAGAGACAAATGACAAATTTGCAAGCACCCTTATCGGCTTTACTGAGGTCATTTAAGGAAAGGAAGGCGATCACTTTCATCTCTGAAAAGTGGAGAGACTCCAAGCTTCCCCTGTCTCCCACTCCCCGTTCCCTGAAGTCAGTGAGGTTCTACTTCTGCTTGTCAACAAAGAGTTACCTTCTCTCTTATTTCTCCATCTCCCCACTCTCTGCCAAGATAATCCTTCCCAGACCAGGGCATTTAGGAGAAATAGAAGTCTCCAGAAATAGGAGGAGGGGTGTATATTGGGGGTGGGGGGCTTGTAACAGGGGAAATCCCATAGAAAAAGGCCCTGGCTTCACTTAGTTAAATGAATTCCACATTTGGATAAGAACCAGCAGCTGACATACACATGAGATTAGAAGAGAATGTGTACTGAATACTTCACCCAAAGCAAAAAGAAAGAAAGAAAGAAAGAAAGAAAGAAAGAAAGAAAGAAAGAAAGAAAGAAAGAGAAAAGAATTTAAAAATATCAGACTGTAGAGGAAAATGCTAGTTAAAAGAACAGAGTAATTAATTTTCTGTACAAAATATCTGTTGACCTCAAATGACAAGTTAGCTACTAAGAAAAATAATGGGCATTATAAAATGTCACTTGTTGGTCAAAAAAACAGAGAAAGCTTGTTATTCAAAGCCAATTTTAAAAGAGGAGAATGATTTATTCCTTTAAATGTCCTGTTAGTAAACAAACAAGGGTAACTATGAACAGCCCTTTGGGAAACCAAGCAAGAATGAATGAGAAAATTTTTTTTCACTCAAATTGTTAGATCTAGTTGCTTCTAGATTGCATAAAAATAGATTTTTATTACTTCTATTTTGTTTTCTTAGAGATGTCCTTCCTTTTTCATATTAACTTTTAAAATAGTCCATGCAATGATCAAAAGACTAAAACCACAAATACACTGGATGTTAATTGATAAAGCTGTTCATTTTTTTAAAAAAATCAACAGCATTATCCCCAAAGGCTGCAAGTACATAGCTCTTAACCCTTCTTCCTGCTGCCAAGAGGCTGTTAAATATTTGTAAGTACAAAGTAACCATAGAAAAAAGGCATTCTGATTAAAGGGGATAAGACTTTCAGGAAATAGTCAACTTGAAAAATACCTTTCTTTTTCCTTTCTTTTCTTTTTTTTTTTTGGTTTACAGTCAAAGAAGACTCCAAACCATCTCCCACCAAAGCTTTAAGAACTTCTTTGGTTTTATTTTTATGACAATTATCATTATAAAAGAGAGAATCCCTTCATTTCTACCTTAATTTTACAGATAGTGAAAAAGAAACCCAAAAGAACCAGAGTAATGGAAAAATCGATGAAGCCGCCTAGACACAGCACAAGATTCCCTCAAGAATATGCTTTGATTTGTTCCTGCACATTGGTCTGTTTTCTGTTACAAACTGTGTTCTGTGAAATCATTTTGTTATGTTTAAAATCAAAAGGTTACTAACAAGGTAGATCCCATGTTACATGGCATCTAGGTAAGAACAGATTAACAGAGACCATTCCAGGCTCAGGGTTTAACTAATAACCCAATAATCATCACTGGTAACAATGGAAACATATCATAGATGTGCTTAAGAGGAATAAGGGGGATTTGGGGGCACAGGCTGTCCTCATGATGGCTACTAAAGTATTTTATCTCGTTGCATGGCTTGAGATTGACTCACTATTTTATAAAATCCTAAGCTGAGTCACTTCATTATTATGTCAGCAAAGATGAAATTAGAGACCCAGCTGGCTTGGTTTCTTACTAGCCTGAGGCAAAACTGGAAGTCCTAAACCAGAACGATGATTAGATGTTGGTGCCTGAACAGGTCTTTTAAATAGACTTTAAATCAAAACCAGCACGAAAATCTCTGCTACAACACTTACTCTAATTACAGAGAGTGCCAGTAATTTGAGAATCAGTGTGCTATAGAATTTAAAAAAGATAAATATTGCTTATCTTTACATTATAGATGTTTATGATAAAATGTCAGTTTATTGCCATGATTGCTGGAAAAGAGTTTGCAATCAAGGTCAACGGATGGTATGACAAGATGAAAATGTTGAGTAAAAGCTGAGGACACACTGAAATCAGAAATTAAGACGACAGAACATTGAGTGGCTCTGAAACCAGATAGCAGAGCTATCTTACCTGGCACTTGGCCTACCTGGGTTCAATCCCAGGAATCACATATGCTGTGACTCCCCCCCCCCCCCCCTCACCCTAGCACCACCAGAAATGATCCCTGAGCACAGAGTCAGGAGTAAACTCTGAACACCAACAGGTGAGTGGCCCCCACTCCCCCAAAATAAATACCAAGTTGCCCTAATAGGGAAGCCAGATGCCTTGATCAAAGACAGACACACATCACAATCAAGAACACAGATTTTAGAGGCATGAGAACCAGGTGCCAGAAATCAGGCACAGCATCTCTGACAACCAAGCTTTATAGCAAGAACAAACAAGAGTAACAGACAAGTACAGATTAAAAAAACAGATGTGCAGAGCCAGCAACCTGAAATTCAAGAACTGAGCTCTTGACACCTTTCATATCCTGGTTCTAATACTTTTTAAGGTCAACTGCAAATCTGGCCTAAAATTGCCTGTGGTACTTCTGTATTCTTAAATTAAACTCCTTGGCTCCGTTTCTTTGTTTCAGTCAACTCAAGTTGTTTCCTGTTATTTGTAACCAAAGAATTTTAATTAACGTAGCATACACGCATTATGAAGATCTTGAAGCACATGGCCAAGTTGCTCTCCAGAAAGCTCATAGGGATTCACTTATCCAACAACAAGGTCTTGTTTTTCTCTATTCTTATGAGCTCTGGATATTTCCTTTCTTGCAAATCATTACAACTTCTCTTTTATATTCTAATGGGTGACATACTCAGAAATAGCTTTGCAGACGCTGTCTTTGCCACAGAGATACAGAAGGAATGAATACCACGAAGAGCTTCAAGACTCAGAGAACAGGGGCTCCTATTGATATAAATTTGTCTTATCACCCATTGGGGAAATGATGAAGTCATTTGCGGCTAAATGTGGGCTAGTAAGATCAGGCTGAGCAAGGAAATTGTTAAATGAATGGACAGAGGGTGAGCCAGTTGTCTACTCCATTATAGTCTAGGAGGGATGAAAATCATTAGGAACCTCTTGAGTCTACAAGGATCCACCCAACCCATAGGATTTATTCTTCTCACGCTCCCACTGACATCCAAAAAGATTCCACTAAAAGGATACCTAATCCACCACATTATACTAATTATAACTACACAAAAAACAAGAGATGCAAACATTAGAAAAGAAAATACTTGTCCTTCTGTTTGTTTTTTGGGTCACTCCTGGCAGATTTATTCAGGAGTCTGCACTCAGGGATCACTCCTGGAAGGCTCAGGGACCTTATGTAGTGCTGGGGCTTGAACCTAGGTTGGCTGTGTTCAAGGCAAATGCTCCAACTCCTATATTATTGCTCTGGACCCACATTTGTCATCTTTATAGACAAAAGTGACAGCACTTATATCCCACAAGTAACTGGAAATCATGAGACCTAATGAGAGGGTTCAGGGAGATGAGAGTTTAAAAAAATTTACAAGTAAATATACTCTATGTACAACTGTACAACTGTCCTCCCGTTGTTCATCAATTTGCTCAAGCAGGCCCAGTAACGTCTCCATTTTGAGACTTGTTTTTACTATGTTTGGCATATCGAATACATACGGCTTTGCTGTGCAGGCGAGATACTCTCGGTAGCTTGCCGGGCTCTCCAAGAGGGGCAGAGGAATCGAATCCGGCTCGGCCAGGCTGGCTACGTGCAGGGGCGGAGGAATCAAACCTGGCTCGGCCGGGCTGACTGCGTGACTTACTCTATGTAAGAATTTAAAATATGCAACACATATTATGTCACTCTTAATTATAAAAAGTATGAAACATCTGGGAACTGGCATAAAAATAAATCTGAACAATTATGCAAAATAACAAATTCCTAAATTCTATTTATGGAAATAAAGACTACTTACATAGAGAGACATATGTTTTGAAATGGGACTCTTTAATATACAAGATATAAGTTATCTCCTGAATTAAAATTCAGTGAAGCTATTTTTAGAACTGGACAAAACTATTCATCTGGAAGAAATATCCATGAGGTTTATAAAATGTTGGGTTAAAAGAGAGCATTTATCCACACATATTAAATATTACCATAGCCAGAGAAGTGTGGTATTGGTAACAGAAGAACAGAATAAACAGGAAATATTTTTATTTTGAAAAAGAATGGATTGATCTGTGTGGATGTATTTGGCATATGATTGAGGCTACATTTCAAACAGTGAGAATAGATTGGTTAATAATATTTAGGGAAAATATTGCACATTATGTATCTAATATATTCAGTTGCAAAAAAACAAAAAACACATGGTATTTTGTCTGCTGATTTAAGCAGGAAAATATAACATGGTACTAACTGCCTTGCAGAATCATTAAGAACACTGACAAAAAATAAAGGCCTTCCGCTATATTTCCAGGAACAACTTTCATAGCCACATGGCAGTTTTGAGCTAAGAGGGTTAGTGCCAAATCACTAAATTGTTTCTACAAAGGGAAGATGTGGAGCCATGCTTCCTCTTTTGGTTTCTTTATGTGTGAAATGGAGGGCAAATACTTCACCTTTCTCCCCGTTCAATATACTTGCACGGTATAACTTCCTAAATTAAAAAGGACTTACTTGCAAAGTATAAGTACAAGTGAAAAACAGCTAACTTGCAAAGTACATTCATTTTTCAAACCCAAATCACATCATAAACACTAGTTGCACAGATTTGTGAAAACTGTATGTGTTTCAATTAAGTACATAAACCTGTACAAAGCATGAAGAAGACAGATGGTGAGCAGATACGACTCAAACCAAAATGGGCTTCAAAAATTTACATATGAACAATCAAGAAGAAAAAAATCTGTATTTATATCACAGCACTAGCCCTATGTAGAGAGTTGAGGAGATTAATATTTCACTACACAAATGAAAGATTAATATTTATTAAAATAGTGAAATTAAGATAGTTAAATTAATATTTCACTACATGTGAAATATTAATTTAATAATTATATTAAATATAAATTTATATTTATAAATTTTTATATTTATATATATATTTTTATATATTTATATTTATAAATATTTATAAATATCGCTGGAGCAATAGCACAGCGGTAGGGCATTTGCCTTGCACGCAGCCAACATGGCCGACCCGAGTTCGATTCCTCCGCCCCTCTCGGAGAGCCCAGCAAGCTACCGAGAGTATTCGATATGCCAAACACAGTAACAACAAAGTCTCCAATGGAGACGTTACTGGGCCCGCAAGAGCAAATCGATGAACAACGGGAGAGCCTTTACCTTTTACCACTATATGTAGGAAGTTATACAATTTGTCCAAGATCTTGAAGCTCACAAGCAGTGTACTAGATCTAAATCTAGGCACTCTACCGTTTAGACCATATTCTTCATTTTGTATGTAATTAAAATATGTGTATTTGTATTATATTTTCATTGGCTAACAACTACAGGATTTCAGTAATGGACTCTACATGTGTGCATGACTCATCACACAAGGCCATCCAACTCCAGAGGAGCCCACTCCCCCTTTCTCTCAATCCCATTCCCTCTTACTCCTGTAACTACTATTGTTTTCACCAAGTCAAGAAGTTAGTTTGGATTTATTTTAGTTTGCTTAGTTTGCACAGTTCACATATGAATGAAAGCACTCAATTTCTTGCTTTTGATTTCTTGTTTTTATGGCCCATTGAGCACTTACAAAGGTGTTGGCTGAGTGTAGATCCAGAAGAAAGCCCTGAACATTACTGGGTATGACGCCCCCCCAAAAAACAAACATAACATAAAATAGAATGATAATATCTGGGCTGGAGAGACAGCACAGTGGATAGGGCGTTTGCCTGGCCGACCTGAGTTTGATTCCTCCGCCCCTCTCGGAGAGCCCGGCAAGCCACTGAGACTATCTCGCCTGCATGGCAAAGCCTGGCAAGCTACCCGTGATGTGTTAGATGTGCCAAATACAGTAACATTTGTCACAATGGAGACGTTACTGGGCCCGCTTGAGCAAATCGACAGATCATGTCTGAAGTTCTATTGTTAGTTAATATTACTGTGTTATTGATGTATTGTTGTAGTGCTAGATAATATGTATTGCTAGTTAATATGGAGTTGTATTGCTAGAATTTTGCTAGATAATATTCTAGATAAAAATAATACATTTTTAGGGAGTTTTCATATGGTTTTCCATAGAGGCTATATCAAATCATATTACTATAAACAGCATAAAAATGAATACATTCTCATAACTTGTATATTATGTCCCCATCACCATATTCCATATATTACAACAATGAATAATTATGAATTATCAATTATCAAGAATTATCCCAGAAATTCAAGATTATATTTAAATAAATCTAGTAATTTGACATATCAAATAAATATAATTTTTTAAAAAATCATATGCCATGATAAGGTAAAGGTAAAGGTAAAGGCCCTCCCGTTGTTCGTCGATTTGCTCGAGCGGGCCCAGTAACGTCTCCATTGGAGACTTTGTTGTTACGGTGTCTGGCATATCGAATACGTCACAGGGAGCTTGTCAGACTCTGCTGTGGGGGCGAGATACTCTCGGTAGCTTGCGGGGGAATCGAACTCGGGTTGGCCATGTTGGCTGCGTGCAAGGCAAACGCCCTACCACTGTGCTATTGCTCCAGCCCAAAGTAAGTAAAGGCTCGAGGGGGCCCAGTAACGTCTCCATTGGAGACTTTGTTGTTACTGTGTTTGGTATATCGAATATGTCACGGGGAGCTTGCAAGGCCCTGCCGTGCGGGCGAGATACTCTCGGTAGCTTGCCGGGCTCTCCGAGAGGGGCGGAGGAATCGAACTCGGGTCGGCCATGTTGGCTGTATGCAAGGCAAACGCCTTACCGCTGTGCTATCGCTCCAGCCCAAAAAGCATGATAACCTTCATTAACTTTTGGGAGGGGGTGCAGGAGATGATGGAACAAAACAATATCCAAGGGCAAATAGTACAGTGGTTAAGGTGCTGCAACGCATGCAATCAGTCCTTGTTTAAATCCTAGCACTGCATTTGGTCTCCCAAGTACCATTCAGAGTGAACTCTGAGCACAGAGTCAAGAGTAAGCCCTGAGCAACATCAAGTGTAGCCCCTAGTCAAAATAAAATGAATAAAAATAGAAGACTGCCCACACACTCATGCCAAACAGCTATCATGCCAAATGGTGACACAAGGAAGACACAGGAAATAAAACATTTTTATCGCCATGATCCTCCTTTAAATATACTCCAGAATATTAATTAATGCAATAAACCAATAAATTGGGTTTAGAAGTTCTCTTTAAAAATAGAAATCATGAAAAAGTATTATTCTTATGTATTGGACTGCATAAAGAAGAAAATAAATTCTAAATATTAATTTTACTAATGCAGTATTCCAGTAGTCTGATAAATTGAATGGGAAACTTTGGAAAATAAAACAAGACAAGTGTGCATGGTGGGTGGATGGGAGTAAGGGTTAGAGGTCAAACCAGTCTTGGAGGAGGCAGAGTCCTATAAACTGGGAATTATGAAGTCCTGCTTCATCTCCCAAGAATGCATACCAGTTAAAATTCTTTACATTCTTTTCCCTTTCCTATTTTTGCCTGGAAAAAAATGCTTGCAACCACAATGTTGGACGGATAGTTTATTTTTGTGTGTCAGTATTCTAACTAGAAGGAAGAGGGGAGGATTTTTCAGGGATCTGTAGGTTAGGGTGATTTGACATTGTGTTAGTTTCAAGAGTTATTGCCCACATGAATGAAGGAAGAACTTTTGCAAAGGGACAGTAGGAAAGCTAAGAGCCATTATTAGGTATTCCTTTCTGTCTTGTCAAAACCGCCAAAACCTCCACTGGTGTATAATAAAAGAATCCCAGACTCAGTCCTTTGATGTTCATGTGGCCTGGAGTAAATCAGAGTGACAAAGTCACAAAGTATATTGCATATTCCTGGAATTGTCAGGAATCAAGATGAAGGGAGTCTTTAGTTTTGCAAATTCAGGAGCCCAAATTCAATGAGGAGCCAAAATCAGGATTTTGACCTAAAGAACTCCCTAGAGGGTTCTTTTTAAAAAATTGTAATTTCTGCGTCTTTCTCACTTTTTCCTCCCACAAAAGCTTTGGCAATTAACATGACAATATTTTAACTAAATTTAAGAAATAGATTTGTAGCTCATACAAAATAAAAATTGACTTGGAAAATAGACCCTTGGTCTGAGTCCCCAATTATCTATTTGAATATTACATGAAATTTTGTCTAAGCCATTTTACTCATCACTTACCTAAAACCAGCCTCATCAACGTCGCCAATAACCTGTGGATTCCCAAGTCCAACATATCCTCTATTGAAACACTCTAACCCTCTCCAAGGCTACTCATCCCCTTTCTGGTTTTCCTCTACTGCCAGGTAATTCTTTTTTAAAAACTCATTGTACATTTAGGATCTGACTTTGGTAGTCAGTTGTTTGCTACTTCAGTTATTTGGGTTAGCCTCATTTCTCCTAAGAACCTCATCGCAATCCAAAGATTTAAGTATTCCACCTTTATTCTTGGGCTGGAGGGATAGCACAGCGGGGAGGGCGTTTGCCTTGCATGCAGCCAACACGGCCAACCTGAGTTCGATTCATTCACCCCTCTTGGAGAGCCCGGCAAGCTACCAAGAGTATCTCGCCCTCACGGCAAAAGCCTGGCAAGCTACCCTTGATGCATTCGATATGCCAAACACAGTAACAAGTCTCACAATGTTACTGGGCCCGTTCGAGCAAATCGATGAACAACGTAAGGACAGTGACAGTGACCTTTATTCTGAGATTCTGAACTAAGAGCCAGGTATTTCATTAGAACAAATCGATGAGGGTGAAACACAACAAGGCTCAGAATGAACTAAAACAAAACCTCTTGCCTCCATTCCCCAACCCACTGTCCAAATCAGAAAATGAGCTCCTTAGATGATACTGAGGCTTTTGGTCTTAGATGACGCTTTGAAGAGCAAAGTCTGAGAAGCAAGTCTTCTTTTCACAACCACAACACAATAGGAATTGTAACAATAGTGGTACTTTCTCAGTGTGCACTGGGCCAAGACAAAGGAGCTGACTCCTTCCTGAAACACTTATATTGCTCCCATTAAAGGGTTCCGATCTACTTGTTCCAGTGTGGGTAGAGGTCCCATTCCCTTTCTGCAAAGAAGATAGTAACTCTTCTAACACACTTATTATCCTGTGTTTCAGACTCCACACAGACTACAGTTCTTGCTGTACATTGCAATTGGATTATTCCTTACATACATATTCCTGGGGCTGGAGCAATAGCACAGCGGTAGGGCATTTGCCTTGCAAACTGAGTTCGATTCCTCCACCCCTCTCAGAGAGCCTGGCAAGCTACCGAGAGTATCTCGCCCGCACAGCAAAGCCTGGCAAGCTCCCCGTGACGTATTTGATATGCCAAAAACAGTAACAACAAGTGTCACAATTTGTTGTGAGATGTTACTGGTACCCGCTCGAGCAAATCGATGAACAATGGGAGGACAGTGCTACAGGACAGTGCTACATATTCCTGACTAGTTTGCTTGGTTAAAATGGGACATACCTTTTGTTGAAGACTTTCAAATATTTCGTTAGCAAAAACATCTCGCTTGTTTACAAAAGAGGAAGTAGCTTTAATTTTCCATTTGTTATCTCCCCCCTGCCTACCTTGCTGTGGCTGTGATGACCAAGGGTTGTGGCGTGGTTTCAGCAGGGGTGACACAGCAAATTGCGGGGCTTACATATTCAGTCACTGAGAGCGCCACAACGTTTTGCTCTCCTTTAATTGTTGCATGCAGCTCCCCAGCAGTTACACCCCTTTGTGATGTGCACACACCTGGCTTCAAGAAAGCTGGAAATCTCATGGCACGGGGATTGAAGGCAACAAGCCTTCGTCATATGAGACAGCAGAGATTTGTACTTGTGACCACGTACCCATGAGCAATGCGCTCTCGGTCACTGCACTGTTCCTCCAGGACAAAAGAATCCCTCATTTTTATTGAGTGCTTACATATATAGAAAGTATTTATACATAATATAATTCTTAGACACCCTTCCCCATCCATGCAATATTTCTTCTCGTTAGTAATTCATAGTACTAATTGTGAATGAGAGCAGCTGGTATCAATCAATCCTGTTACTAGTAACCCTTCATGTGTTTAATATTAAAACTGTCTAGCAACTTTAATTACTCACATTATCTCGCTGATGTTTGACTTTCCATCTGATGTTCTTTTTTCCAGAAAATAAACACATTTTCTGGTTATCTATAAATCTCTCCCCATTGGTATTAAATTGAAGATATCTAAAAGGAGTTCTCTACATTGGTGCAAATATTCCTAGCAGTGACTGTGTATTGTAACAGTTACTTCAGAGAGAGAAGGTGATGTACAGATAGGATGAAAACAAAGGTATCTTTGACTACCAAAATTAATCTATATTATAAATGAGTCAAACATGCATGATGTCAAATACTAAAATACAATCTGAAAAAAAAGACCTGGAATTAGCTCCAGTTTAATAAAAATTACCTGCTTATGATAACAAAGATATTAGAAGATATTTCTTTAGGAATAACCAAATGGCAAGAATGGTGTTTAGGAATACACTATTTAGGTCTAAGAAAAGGGAACGCAGAACATTATCAAACAACACGATTTGAAATGTCTCTTGCTTGCAAATCCAGCAGATCAGCAAGAAAACTGAAAGTGTTATATCAGAAGAGAGATTGAAGGCTGTATTTGGGAGGAAAAATTTGGAGACAGGTCAGATGACAAACTGGAGAATTGAGGGCTAACCTCATCCTATAACAGAGGTAGAGAGTTAGATGTTCTTGTGTTGAGATTTGAATAAGTACTTTAGAAAAGGATTCTGAAATCTGATCAAGAATAAGCAGCAAAAGACTTGGCAGCAAGGTTAGAAATGGTGACTGTCATGAATTTCAGAGGATGTCACATTCAAAGAAGCAGAGGCAAAGCAACTCAAAGTAATCATTAAAAATATTTTAAGTCAGAAACATGCAACTCAAAATCTTTTTTCCCTCTTTTATTGTGAAGATCCATTTCATTCATATTCCTGCTGTCTCTTCTCCCCTCTTCCTACTGCCAGACTTGCTAAAAGCTTTCTTTGTTTTTCACTATTTCCAGGAGCTGATGAGGCAGAGAAATACATTCCTTAGAGAGCAGTAGAGGTAAGAGAAGAGATTTCTCTTAGGAAATTTGGGCTGCTGAAATTTTTATTTACATGAATTAATACTTTTTAGCTGCCTCTGGTTAAAATTGCTTTCTCTCCTTCAGCCATGCATACATACGTGCGCAGAAGAAAACTCTCAGTTAAGTGGGGGGATTCCAAGAAACTTTTACTGGGTTTACCAGGAAAAAATGGCCCTTTCATGTACTTCTGGATGTCTTCCAGGTGATGACTACAACCCTTCACTAAGCTTAAAGCTGAGGAATGGGAAGTTACACAGTCAATTCAATATTTATTCAGTTGTCACTCTAGGAGCTCTGCCCTAGATTATTGGCATGGAACTTGTAACTCTGGTAACAATCCTGGTTGCAGATTGTATGTCCCTCTTCTCCGACACCTAAATAAAGGAACAAGGGTCCACCTCAGAATATGCGACCAGAGTAGGGAGTCTCTCAGTGAGTAATCACAGATAAAGTTCCGGGTCAGGAGGGCATTGCTTTCAAATGTCCCATTGGTTAGAAGTAGAGGTCACGATCACGATCACGATCAACCCTGTTGTTCATTGATTGCCTCGAGCAGGCACCAGTAACGTCTCCTTCTTCCTAGCTCTGAGGTTTTACTTTTTTATTTTTTTAAAATTTTTATTAGTGAAACACCATGAGGTACAGTTGTAGACTAAGAAATTTTTGTGCTTGGGTTTCAGTTATACAATGATCTAGTACCCATCCCTCCACCAGTGCCCATTCTCCATCATTTACATTTTTTTTAAAAAAATTGTTAGTGAAACACCATGAGGTACAGTTGTAGATTTACAAATTTTTGTGATTGGGTTTCAATTGTACAATGATCAAACACCCATCCCTCCACCAGTGCCCATTTTCCACCACCGCAGGTCCCAGTATCTCTCCCACCCCCCCCCCCCCCCATCCCACCATCCCACTCTGCCTCTGTAGCAGGGTATTCCCTTTTGTTCTCTCTCTCCTTTAGGGTTTTGTGGTTTGCAAAAGAGGCATTGAGTGGCAATCATGTTTGGTCCATAGTCTACTTTCAGCATGCTTCTCCCATCCTGGGAGGATCCTCCCAACAACCTTTATTTGGTGCTCCTTTCTCTATCTGAGCTCCCTTTTTCCCTAGAATGTGTGGCTGGCCTCCAAGCCATGGAGCAAAACTTCTGGTACTAATCTCAGGCACTCTTGGGTGTTAGTCTCCTATTTTGTTACTTTATGTTTCCCAGATGAATGCAATCTTTCTATGTCTATCCCTCTCTTTCTGACTCATTTCGCTTAGCATGATACTTTCCATGTTGTACCACTTGTATGTAAATTTCATGATTTCATCTTTTCTAACAGCTACATAGTACTCCATTGTGTAGATGTACCAAAGTTTCTTTAACCAGTCATCTGTTCTTATAGCCCTGAGATTTTAAAAGAGCCATATTAGAAGTAGAGGTGTGCTGAACATTATCCCAGCCATTAAGGTCTGAATTTCATTTAAAACATATGTGACTTCCAAGTTTTAAATTGTTTGCTCTTTTCCTTCTAAATGTTTGGGATTTTTTTTTACTAGCAGTGAGAATTTAGACATTTTCAGAGTAACCATGAAGCAGCCATCTGTTTCATCACTTCTTATGAATTCTAGGCTAATTTATTAACCAGACCCAAAGAAAAGTTTTTCTTAGACTCCTCCAGTATGAGAATGGTTTTTTTTCTTTCCTTTTTTTTTTTTTTTTTTGCTTTTTGGGTCACACCTGGCGATGCACAGGGGTTACTCCTGGCGGTGCTCAAGGGACCATATAGGA
Source organism: Sorex fumeus (assembly GCF_029834395.1). Classification (NCBI taxonomy): domain Eukaryota; kingdom Metazoa; phylum Chordata; class Mammalia; order Eulipotyphla; family Soricidae; genus Sorex; species Sorex fumeus. The sequence goes on from NW_026606091.1 coordinate 45,739,701, forward strand.
TGCTGGGAATCAAACCCTGGTTGGCTGGGTGCAAAGCAAACGCCCTACCCGCTGTGCTATCTCTCCAGCCTGGAGCGATAGCACAGCGGTAGGGTGTTTGCCTTACAAGCGGCCAACATGGCCGACCCGAGTTCGATTCCTCCGCCCCTCTCGGAGAGCCCGGCAAGCTACGGAGAGTATTCGATATGCTAAACACAGTAACAACAAAGTCTCCAATGGAGACGTTACTGGGCCCGCTCGAGCAAATCGACGATCAACGGGAGGGCCTTTACCTTTACCTTACCTTTACCTCCAGTATGAACTACCTAGTCAGTTTGGCATTAATGGTAATGTCCCAAAGTGACATACTACTGAAAGGGTTCAGATAAGCTCCAACACTAATATAGATATTCATCAAAAGTATCTCGCAATAGACTGCACATTAACCTATACCAAACTAATACACTTATTAGCAAAACCAGGGGCAACTTCTTTCCAATTAGTGACACAGAAGGGCATTAGTTTTGGATACTAAGGTGATGTAGTGAGGTGACTATATATCAAAACCATAAAAGACAACACTAGTGTACGCATGTAACCTAGACTATCATAAATTGTAAAAAAATATATATATTTAAAATCAATCCATGTAAAATAAACAACATTTTTCAAAGACATAAACATACACAGGCCACACACAGACACACACACACACACACATACACCCCACACACGCACACACGCACACACACACACACACACACACACACACACACACCTGTTCACCTCTTAATGAAACCTTCCACTCAGACAACATAGAACAAAGTGTTTTATATTCTTTGGACTCCCATGATTGTGTTGCATTTATTACAGAGGACTATAAACTGTTTACTATGTCTGGAGTCCCACAATTTGCACAGTGCCTGGCACACAGCATGTGCATCAGGATATGCTTAAAGATTTGAATCAACAAAGTTCAATTAGATTCCTATGACGTTTCTGTAGGTACCATCAAATTTATTTGAAGATACCTACACACCAATTTTCAGCACAACCAAAGCTTCGGCCTAGACAGATCCACAGATACTGCACAGGAGCAATAGGACAGCGGCAGGGCATTTGCCTTGCATGCTGCCAGACCCGCTGAGCCTGGTTGGATTCCTCCACCCCTCTCCGAGAGCCTGGCAAGCTACCGAGAGTATCTCGCCCGCACGGCAAAGCCTGGCAAGCTACCCGTGACTATTCAATATGCCAAACACAGTAACAAGTCTCACAATGGAGACGGTACTGGGCCCGCTCGAGCAAATCGATGAACAACGGGAGTACAAACAGTGCTAATATTAAAAAACTACACAGGATATTATTACCACTACCCAGTGGTATTACCTAACCTACCTCAACTCTGTGTCCAAAAATCTCTTTACCCTGCTCTACATTTTCTCAGGTACTCACCTCCTACACAATGCACTTTGTGTCCATGGTTACTTACCATATCATAATAAGCTTCACTAAAATAAATGACATTGTGCGACTGCAGAGATAGTACAGCTGGTAAAGTGCTTGCCTTAGACATGGCTGACCCTGGTTTGATCCTCAGCACCTCATAGGGTCCTCAAGACCCAGCATGAGTATTCCCTGAATACAAAACCAGGAGTAAGACCAAAGCATGGTTGGGTGCCCCTCCCACCCAAAACATTTACAGTATGTATATTCAGTGCAATTTCACAGACTATAGAGATACATAAAATAAATGTAGAGTGTATGGATAGGGACATATCAGAAGAACCAGAATTAGCTTTTATAAGGAAGACATAATTTATAAAATTAAAATTTGTAATAGTGTCCATACATAGTAAAAGATTTTTGAAAGGTAATATGAAAACACTCCAAAAATTAATTACCAATAAGCAAACATTATTTAAGTACATGCCTGTTTTTGTGGCCTTATGCCAGCTGTACTTAGGGGCTAATCCCTGCTTAGTGCTTGGGGCTTGTCCTGGCCGTGTTCTAGGGGAGCAGACAGCACTGGTAATTGAACCCACGGCCTCACACATGCAAGGGAAGATCTCCCACAGAGGCATATCTCTGGCCCAAGCTCACATTTAGACAATAAGGATACAAGAAACACAGAACAAGTCCTTGGCCCCTGGGAACTTTTACTTCACTGGGAACTGTTACCTAATTGAGGCAGGAGGGGAGAAATTGAAATAAATAAGAGCAATGGTCAGTAATATGGTAAAAGGTAAAGGTAAAGGCCCTCCTGTTTTTCGTCGATTTGCTCGAGCGGGCCCAGTAACGTCTCCATTGGAGACTTTGTTGTTACTGTGTCTGGCATATCGAATACGTCACGGGGAGCTTGCCAGGCTCTGCCGTGCGGGCGAGATACTCTCAGTAGCTTGCTGGGCTCTCCGAGAGGGGCGAGGAATCGAACTCGGGCCGGCCATGTTGGCTGCGTGCAAGGCAAACGTTCTACTGCTGTGCTATCACTCCAGCCCTGGTCAGTAATATCAGAGACAGATGTTCTAATACCTGTAAAAGAGCTTCCTAAAGCCATTGAGAGCACATGAAAGAAATAATGGAAGAAAATTTCTCTGAACTGATTTGAAGTTACATCAAAATGACTCTCCCAATCTTGATTAATAGTGAAAAAAAGTATTCAAATATATACTATGAAGTTGTAAAACATTTCAGTTTAAAGACCTTTCTAGAGAGCATGGAAATAAATATGTATATTTTAAAATATATATTATATATACTTTAATATATTATATATATTCATATTTTTATATATTTGACTCACTAAGGAAGATTATTTTCTACCTGAACACTCCTTAAAAATAGACTCAAAAGGCATAAAATAGATATTATAGACATATTCAGGAAAAGTGGTAATTGATATGTCTTTCTAAATTGCTTTAAACATAAAAATTATATAATTTGCATAAACCAAAGAAAAAACACAGTATTTTGCACCAAATCTTTAGAGGTTATTAGTTACGCTCACATTTATAAGAGCCATTTAAGAGAAAGAGACTTAGAGACTTCTAATTCCTGAATTCCAAAATAAAGACAAAATCCTGCACTATGATAATGTACCCGACAGGCATCATTTATCATTCCTGAAACACTCACTGCTAGAGACAATTGAGCAATGTTCAAAAATTTCTTAAGGAAAAGATTATTACCCAACACTACAAACTCAGCCAAAAGAACATTCACGTGAGGGGGAAAAAATGAAACATATTTTCACGCATATAATCACAAAGTATGCTTTCTGGAATAAAATATCATTTTTGGATGCCAACAACAACGACAAGAGATCACAAAGAGTAAAGAAAGAGGAAGATGTGTTACATGTTTTAAAAAGTTGAAAGAGCCCATAACCAACAAAAAAGAGATGTCTAAAGACATTAAAATCATTAAATTATTAAAAATGCTTCCAAGAGAAATAGTAATTTGAAAAATGTTCTGAAGAGAAGTATGAATATTTTTAAACATATGAGGGATTTGGAGAGAAAGATAGGAAGGAAGTAAAACCAGTAAATCTCTGAACTTGAAAAAGGAAAACATATCTCCTACTTATTGGTAGAATTTGAAACGGTTTTTGAAAAAAAAATTTAATGTATAAGTTTGAAGTAACTAGAAAAGTAATTTCAAGATGGCAAATTGGCAAGGAAAAATATGAGAAAAAGAGAACCTGTTATATCTATATACTTTGTTATACAAAAGCGAATGAAATTAATAAAGCAAATCAATCTCTTTTCTGTCTATAAATAGTATTTATGGGTAGTTTACAGTTGTTAGTTTAGAGTTGTAGTTGGAAATAAATGACATAACAGTAGATGTGGAAATAACATTTAGAGCAACAGGAATTCAAACAGAAAAAAATTATTTTTTCCAATTCTACTAAATGAGAATCTATAGTAACATTTTATTCAGTGACTAAAATATTCATTGTCAATCATAAAATTTTATTTGACCAAAATCACAATCATAATAAGACCTGGTCATGGCAAAACTGTCTTCATTTTATACCTAATGTATAAGAGAAAAGTGATGATTTTTATTAGACTATCACAAACTTTATTAGGAATAGTAGAGATCTATATAATCTGTGAAAGACTAAAATACTGTCAAGTTCGGGGAAAATTTGACAATTCTAAATTGTAAGTGAAAAAAATGTACAAGAATGCATATAAAAATACTGATGCAAAAATGAGTAGCTTTCCTTGTCATATATTAAAATACCATTGTAATAATTGGCAGAGCCTGGCAAGCTACCCGTGACATACTCGATATGCCAAACACAGTAACAACAAATCTCATGATGGAGACGTTACTGGGCCCGCTCGAGCAAATCGATGAACAACGGGAGGACTGTGGCCAAGATTGTAATAATAAAAGTAACTATTAAATAAATATTAGATTATAGTAAATTTCTGAATTAAAGGAGTTGAGATCAACAGGCTACATTCTCTTATTTTTTTTCATATACACTCACATTTATAATATACAATTGTACTACTGATGTTAGAAAATTTGACTTTCTTCTTAGAAAAAAATGGAGACATTTCCACTTTACCACTACTAAAAATAATAGAAGTATATATAATGCGAAAAAAGATATTCAAATTGACTTAATTAAATAAAATATTTTGTGCAGTCAGATATATTAAATTCAAAGCTAGGAAAAAATTCAGAATTTATGAGAAACAAAAGGAATATTATAAAAGAAGTATATTAATGATGGAGTAGCTTCTAAATTTAAAAGCCCAGTAATTCATACAAATAGACTAAGCATATGGAAAGAAAAACAATAAACATATTATGAAATATCCCTAAGTCTCACCAATAAATTAATAAATTGAAATTAAAATGAGTATATTAATTTGGAAAAGATTCAAAAGATTCAGTATTGATGAAGGAATGAGGAAATGGGTAACAACTGGAAATCTTAAGAAAAAATCCTGTGGGGCTGGAGTGATAACACAGCAGGTAGGGCATCTGGCTTGCATGCAGCTGAGCCGGGTTTGATTCCCAGCATCCCATATGGTCCCCTGAGCACCGCCAGGAGCTATTCCTGAGTGCATGAGCCAGGGGTAACTCCTGTGCATGACTGGGCGTGACCCAAAAAGCAAAAAAAAAAAATCCTGTAAGTACCATAAAAATTTAATACACATATTTATTGTATCAACAATTTCACATCTACAAAGTTTTCTTAGAAAAGCAATTAGGCAGATGCGCAAAGAAAACCATGTAAGATTCTAACCTCAACGTTTTTGAGCTAATAACATGGTGGGTGGTGCCAAGGGCTACTCCAGGCTCATTGCTTGGAAATCACTCCCATGGGCTTCAAGGGGTACCAAGGATCAAATCTGTGTCCACATGCAAAGCCCAAGCTCCAGTCCTCTGAGCTATCTTCCTGGCCCCTAGTCTCAGAATTAAAAAAAAAAAAACATAAAAAGAGGCGTCACATCTGGCTGTGCTCACAGTTTACTCTGGACTCTGCGCTCAAGGATCACTCCTGGCAGAACTCGAGGGACCATATACAGTGCAGGGGACCAAACCCGGGATAGTTACATGCAAAGGAAATACTCTCCCTGCTGTTCTGTATCTCAGCCCCTCAGAAATTTTTAAATAGGGAAAGTATTTTTTTTAACTGAATCAGTGATATACACAGTTACAAAGCTGTTCATGATTGGGTTTCAGTCATGCAATGTCTCAATACCCGTCCCTTCACCAGTGTACCTTTCCCCACCAATGGTCCAGTTTTCCTCCCCCTCACCTCTGCTTGCCTCTATGGCAGCCTCTCTCTCTCTCTCTCTCTCTCTCTCTCTGTCTCTCATGTTCCTTCTTCGGTATCTCTCTCTCTCTCTCAAGTTAAAGTAAATTTTAATTTGAATGTTCACTCTTCGGTAACTCCAATGAGTATTACAGTATTTGCATAAGTGGAATATCAGACAGCAATTTCAAGCCTGAGATAGAAAAATATATGTATTCATAAAAATTTCCTAACTGTGCAAACAATATATATTCTGATGCAATATGTATGCCATAATCTAAATCTTTGGGTGATGTAACTGAATATTAAGTATAACTTGAAGGGATTGAAAAGCAACCTTTTTCTTTGGAAGAAATTAACCTAATTTTCATTAGGTACTGACCATCACTCATGCAGAGTGACTTTGAAAATTATTTTAGTTTGTTAGTTTGTTAACATTGTTTTAAAAAAGTTTGTTAAAGAAGAACTCCGTTTTTTTGCCAGGGGGGGAATTTTTTTACTCCATTTTCTCCTTTATTTTGTTCTGGAATCTTCTTGCTAGAAGATCTGGGTACAAGAGAAAGTTATGAACCTCAAGATGTTGGAAACAGAAAGTTCTGGTTTATTTGGCTCTCCTGCAACCCAAACTTCTTGGTCCACCTACTGTCTGAGGACTAGAAATGGATCTCAGATTAGAGGATTGTGTGTGTGTGTGTGTGTGTGTGTGTGTGTGTGTGTGTGTATTATACATTCGCACTATTGCTGCCTGTGGCTTTTGGCATGTCTTTATGTCATGAGCTTATGCCCACTCTCCCTTCTCTGTTTCAACTCTTCCCTCCAGTCTCACCCCGTGCATAATACCATATTTGAAAGGATGTTAGTTTTCTTTTTTCTTTTTCTTTTTTTTTTTTTTTTTGAGGACTGGTTTGGGCCACACTCAGCTGTGCTCAGGGGTTACTCCTGGCTCTGTGCTCAGGAATTACTCCTCAAAGTACTTGGGGGACATATGGGATGCCAGGAATCAAGTCCGGGCTGGCTGCACGCAAGGCAAGTTCTCTACCTCCTCTGTCATCTCTCCAGCCACCAGAGGATCATAGTTCAAAGTGATTTTTTTCCCCAAAGAGATAAACTGTAGACTAATAAAATGAGCACATGGCATAGATTTCACTTAATACATTAACAGTAAAATGTTACAATCCAAGAATTGAAAGTATGGGATCTGCTTCATGCCTGACCGAGGCCACGAGTTGCCCTCCACAAGCGGCTCTCGGGCACAGCCGTGGCAGCAGAGGAACAAGGACTTAATTCAGAGCCTGGCAGTTTGCGGCAGAAATGTGAGTGGACTATGCATTAAACTAAGGTGCCATGCCGCGCCCCCACCCCCAGGAGGGAAAGGGTAGATGTCTCTTCCTCCTTTTTCCCTCCAGGCAACGTGGTGGCTGCTGCCACAGAGCTTATTGGAAAGCCAGGTATGAACTGGCGGTGACAGTGCAACTGCAGCCTCATGGGAAGGGGGGTGAAACTGGCTCATCCTTCACGGCCCACCGAGGCCATGAATTGCCCCCCACGAGCAGCTCTCTGGCAGAGCCATGACACCAGACGCACAGAAACCAATCTCGTAATTATCCAGCTCTTGGCAGAAATCCCTCCGGACTTAATTAGTAAAATATCAGAAATCCAAAATCGCGTGGCTGCTATCACGGCCGTGCGACATCATATGGTTTTCATAACCAGCAATAGAAAACAAATTATTTCACAATTCCTTTTCAGCAGTTCTTATTGTTGGGGGAAAATTCCAAGCAATAATGGTGCATTTTTTGTCGAAATAATGAATCTAATCAAAATAGAGAGTTAAGTAGAAATCATCTGCCTCACAGGCATCAGGAGGGGTGGGAGGGGGGTATATTGAGGTTCTTGGTGGTGAAAAATAATTACTGGTGAAAGAAAGAGTGTTTGATCATTATATGACTGAGACTTAAACTTCAAAGTTTTGTAACTTTTCTCACCATGATTTAATAAGTAAATTTTAAAAAATTTTTTAAAAAAGTATGGGATCTGGA